>NC_040091.1:65002682-66279557 GCF_003369695.1 Bos indicus x Bos taurus
TCAACTGAATCTTAATTGTAAATTGTTTCAATTCAGATCTCAAGGTAACAGTGTCTTTTGTTTGCGGGCACAGGGTAGGAATTATTATTCAGCACCTTTACAAATTCTAGAAATTCTGGAACTGGACACATGACAGACACAATATTAACACTTCTGCGGATAACTTAACTTTTAGAAGTGTGACTGGTTTAACCTGAGAAAGCAGCATTTCTACTTAATAAATTACTAATGCTTTATTCTGAAGAAGAATGTATAATAATTATCTGGACATTTTTGCTAGGATATAGGACTGTTGAAGATATTTCTCTTATCAATGGCTGGGATTTATCAGAATTAGAAGGTGGGAGTGGGGGCTTGTTCTGGAGTCTATTTTCTGTATTGATACGTGGGAAGACTGGCTCCATCAAAACTGACTTTTTAAGGGAAATATGTATCTGTGGAATGAGATCTTTAGAGAAAACAATCTGGAGGACATTTTAAATCGTTCAGATTTTATGGCTGCTATTATTTGGTGTACTTAAAGAATCCTACCTAGTATCCTTGTGTGTGTGGTGTGCTAAGTTGCTTCAGTCATGTCTGAGTACCCTTGGTGGCACAATAAGGCCAGATACAGAGCTGGGAGATTTTTTTTTTTTTAAAGGAGGGTGCCTTCATGGCTTTGTTCAGTGTTTCTCAAAGTATAGCTGAGTGCAATTAACTGGAATGCTTGTTTAAAATTTCAGATTCTGATCCCCTGCTTTCAGAGTCTGATTCAATATTCTGGAGTAGACCTCAGGAATCTGCACTTCTAACTACTACACCAGCTGATTCTGAAGCAGCAGAGAAACACTGATGCATGCAGCAACAGCACAGATTAATGGCATCCACTACAGATGTCAACTTAGAATATTTTCCTAAGTAAATAAAGCAGTTGATTTAATAAAACTATTATCACTGACTTTTGTTACACTGATAAATATTAACAATTATACTATAACTCACAGCTGACAGTTAATAATGCCCTACAGTTCTTCAAAAAGTTATACAAAAAGGGGAATTTTTCAAAGCTTTTTGTCAAAATATCACACTATAACAGAATCGCAGTCAAAAAATGGACAGACTATCAAAACTTTAAAAAATATATAATTTAAATAAAGCCCTTTTACTGCAAGGTCCTTAAGGGAATACTGTTATGCTGTTCAGACTTTTTTTTAAATAGCATAACTGATCTCTTTTCATATCCTTTCTGTGGTATAGAAAGCACATGCTTTACCACAATCTCATAGTCCTAACCCTCACACATTTCCTACAGATATATGGGTTTTAAAAACAAGTCGATACTTTAAATAGTTTATACTGCATTCCAATAAAAAGTGATCAAAAGTAACACATGCTATACAACAATGTCTTCATTAGAGTAACTCTTGCATGGATATGGACTAGTGAATTCACCTATTATTTAATTAATAGAACTTGTTATGACAGGATCAGTAAAGAATCATCATTATGGGACAGCTGACTAGGCATGAAAATAATCTAAGTACTTTAAATGGTGTATTATCATGGTAGCCACTGAAACAATATATACATGCACACGCATGTGTGTATATACATGTATATACACATGCATGCACATATATATAAGGCTTATTAAAGATACTTACTACTATTAATAATGTAGTTTGGAATCATTTTACCTTTTAATATTGCTGCTGAAATTCCAGTGGTAGCACAAAACAGGGGGAAAAAGCAAAGGCATTAACGAGTTACATGGAATAATGATTCGCCTGTGTTTGATGTGCCAAAGTGCATATAAAGATCTAACTGAAAAAAGGGCTCAGGAAGAAAAAAAAAAAACAGGCACATAGGAGGATTTAAGAAGATTAGGAATCCTTTCTATTCTGCTCTATTTACACATCCTTAAGTACATATACCCTACTCACTCCATACTGCTTAAATAGTTAACAACTGAATGAACCTCAAAGAAGAATAAAGCAATACAAGAAGACAACCCAAACACTGACTTGGCCAGCACTAGATTATTGCTAAACTTTTTCTTTTTTAATTGTTCCACTTGGCGGTTATACTGAATTGAGTAAGTTTCCTACATATCTGCCAAACAAATATCCCAAACATCAACAACCGTGTACAAATCACACAGCTTTATCTGTTGCAAGCGAGGTAGGAGGACCAGTGCTCTCTCTATAGGAGCCTCCAGTGGCTAAGAAAATGGCCATTAAAAGCAGGATTACGGACTACGTCTGATGGTTCACTTTCCCTCATTTGCCCACTATCCCTAGATGTGAAATTGTAAAACAATACTAGTGAGACCTTGCATTTATACAATAATTTGGGTTTCAAAGAGCTTTCAATTTACGAACAAAAATTTTGGCCCAGAGAGGGATATGTATACACTCTCATGAATTAAGGCATGCTATCTTGTTCTTCAGGCACTAGCCAGGCATGTGTAACTCTTGTAACTTTTAAGTATCTGTGTGATGAAATTAGATCTCAATGAAGAGAAGCTGCTAGATTTCTATGCCTTCACCAAGACACTGGTTATTTGATTACAGGTGGCTTGGTGAAACCCAATTACTATTATATCATATATAACACCGTTCTATATAATTAATCTCTTTTTACTTCTTATTCTAAAAAAAACCCAGAGGATATAGTATCTGTGAAATTGAATGGTGAGCCTCCGTGGATGTTAAAAATGACTCTTAATGTAATCTCTTGTATTTTTATCACTGGCAGAATAATAGCAAAAATTATAAATCACGTATAAAAATATAATTCTAATGACATTCTAAATCAGCACACAAAGCAAAATAAACATTTCATTACTCATCTTTCCAAAAGAAAAACGTATTTTGAAATCACCTTCTACAAATTTTTACTTCTTTCACCAGTGAACCATAAATAATCATTTTGTAACTCATTTTTGTCAAGTGAGAAAAATTAAGGCAAAGCGGAAAACAAAGCATTTTTTACCCTTACCTCGATCTTTTGCTTTGTCAGAAAGGAGCACTTCTACCTCCTCATACTCCCGGATGGCATCCAGTATGATACCTCCTTCTTTGCTGAATAGAAACAGCATGGGGATCGTGATGTCATCTGTGTCCTTCCCGTCGCCCGCCATCTGGAACAGAGGGGCAGTATCGCTGCTGCTCCCCTCATTGTCATCTAGCCAGAGGACGAATAAAAGCAAACAGCAAGCGTTCATCCATTAGAAAGGCCCAGCTGCCAGCCTTTACTATTTTCCCCGTCGACATTAATTTGCTGCATTAAGAACCACAAAAACATTCACACTTGTGGGGTCCATAATTCTACTCCTAGAAATGTACATCGAGGAAATAATTCAAAAGAAGCAAAATGATCTATGCCTGAAAAAGTTTATTGGAGTGCTTTATACTTGTCAACAACTGTAAACTGTAAGTAAATTATAATGAACTACCTGAGGGAACACACAGAAAAACTAAATGTTATTATTACATAAAAAAGGGAAAGTACAAAGTTCTATGATTGTGACTATAAAAATTTCAGATGCTTATGAAAAAGCCTAAAAAGGGAAAAATTCAGAGACCTGAATTACAATGACAGAATAATGAAAATTTTATTGTTATTTATGATTTCCTCTAATGGCATTATATTATGTATTTTTAAAACACTCTTCACAAGGAATACTTATGACTAGACTGAAACACTATTCTGACTTTACACTAGTTAAAAAATAACAGTATGGCTGCTAATTACTACTCTACTGGAGATGTCACTTATGTCTAGTCCTAATCTCACATGCCAGTCCTGGAGAACCTGTCTGTCACCTCTCAGAGAGCTTGCATGGACAAGCCCTGCTAAGTGGAGAATACCATGCAGAATCACACCCTTCAATAGTAACTGACCAGACAAAGGATGGCTACCTGACCCCCAGTGTCTCCAGGAGATTTGGAAGTGGCACACTTTCAAAAATAGAAAGACTTTCGGTTAGCAGTGGGTAGAAGTCCAGTTAAGTGACACAGACTGATGGCTTAGGTTGCAATTTTGGAAAAGACCATTTTGGAACTGCTAGGTAAAAAGAGAGCAGGCTGGTGAGAAACTGCTGGTGAGAATGAAGCAGAATACCAAAGAGCTGCAGAGAAGAGTCCAGGAGGACCCATAGATAGAGACAAGAAAAATGCTAGCCGTCATGGTTCCTGATGATTTTTGGTTTCCACTTCTAATTCCTTAGAGCACTCAGTTGTATTTCTTACTCTCGGGTTCAACAAAAATAATCCATTTCCATATAGTAAACAAACCTCCTTTACACTAAATAAACTGTTTCTTGTAGGCAGCTGATTTTAATCTATACTTCTGGTATTTGGGATAAAAAACAACCAAGTCCTAATTTGCTCATTTATATACAATTAAAACCACTCATGACCCAGATAATCACGATGGTGTGATCACTCACCTAGAGCCAGACATCCTGGAATGTGAAGTCAATTGGGCCTTAGGAACTATCACTATGAACAAAGCTAGTGGAGGTGATGGAATTCCAGTGGAGCTATTTCAAATCCTGAAAGATGATGCTGTGAAAGTGCTGCACTCAATATGTCAGCAACTTTGGAAAACTCAGCAGTAGCCACAGGACTGGAAAAGGTCCGTTTTCATCCCAACACCAAAGAAAGGCAATGCCAAAGAATGCTCAAACTACCGCACAATTGCACTCATCTCACACGCTAGTAATGCTCAAAATTCTCCAAGCCAGGCTTCAGCAATATGGGAACGGTGAACGTTCAGAAGTTCAAGCTGGTTTTAGAAAAGGCAGAGGAACCAGACATCAAATTGCCAACATCCTCTGGGTCATCGAAAGAGCAAGAAAGTTCCAGAAAAACATCTATTTCTGCTTTATTGACCGTGCCAAAGCCTTTGACTGTGTGGATCACAATAAACTGCAGAAAATTCTGAAAGAGATGGGAATACCAGACCACCTGATCTGCCTCTTGAGAAACCTATATGCAGGTCAGGAAGCAACAGTTAGAACTGGACATGGAACAACAGACTGGTTCCAAATAGGAAAAGGAGTACGTCAAGGCGGTATATTGTCACCCTGCTTATTTAATTTATACGCAGAGTACATCATGAGAAACGCTGGGCTGGAGGAAGCACAAGCTGGAATCAAAATTGCCAGGACAAATGTCAATAACCTCAGATATGCAGATGACACCACCCTTATGGCAGAAAGTGAAGAGGAACTAAAAAGCCTCTTGATGAAGGTGAAAGAGGAGAGTGAAAAAGTTGGCTTAAAGCTCAACAGTCAGAAAACGAAGATCATGGCATCTGGTCCCATTACTTCACGACAGATGGGGAAAGAGTGGAAACAGTGTCAGACTTTATTTTTGGGGGCTCCAAAATCACTGCAGATGGTGACTGCAGCCATGGAATTAAAAGACGCTTACTCCTTGGAAGGAAAGTTATGACCCACCTAGACAGCATATTGAAAAGCAGAGACATTACTTTGCCAACAAAAGTCCTTCTAGTCAAGGCTATGGTTTTTCCAGTGGTCATGTATGGATGTGAGAGTTGGACTGTGAAGAAAGCTGAGTGCAGAAGAATTGATGCTTTTGAACTGTGGTGTTGGAGAAGACTCTTGAGAGTCCCTTGGACTGCAAGGAGATCCAACCAGTCCATCCTATAGGAAATCAGTCCTGGGTGTTCATTGGAATGACTGATGTTGAAGCTGAAACTCCAATATTTTGGCCACCTGATGCGAAGAGCTGACTCATTTGAAAAGACCCTGATGCTGGGAAAGATTGAAGGCAGGAGGAGAAGGGGATGAAAAGGATGAGATGGTTGGATGGCATCACCGACTCTATGGACATGAGTTTGGGTAAACTCTGGGAGTTGGTGATGGACACGGAGGCCTGGCATGCTGCACTCCATGGGGTTGCAAAAGAGTCAGACATAACTGAGCGACTGAAATGAACTGAAAACCATTAGAAACTAAACAAAATGCTTCACCAAAAACAAAAAAAAACTTCAGGGAAAGGAGTTACAACATAAGAAAGTTTCCACTTAGACGTTAATTTTTTAAAAATTAAGGACCACTTCTTTTAATTATTTACTTACAGATCTCAAGATAGCATTCTATAACTAATAGCTACTAATGAAAGCATTTGATTTGACAAATTTTGCAGAGTACAGAATACCATGAAAATTAGACTTTACCAAAAAATGGGGAAAATCTAAAATACTCCACATACGTTCCCAACTTTATTTTTTCATATTTTTTAAAACTCAGTAAGATGTCTAAAATATTAGTAGTGGCAAGCTATTAAATTCTTTAATAAAAGTAATCTCAGAGTGGAAAATAACCAAGGATTAAGAGGTGATTTAAGTCATCCATCAGCAAACTCTCTCTGTAACTGCTCAGATAGAGAATATTTTATGCTTTGTTACTGTTACCACCAGTCAACTCCAGCACTGTTCTTAAAAGCAGTTACAGAAGATAGGTAAACAAACTGATGAGCTGTGTTCTAATAAAACTTTAAAAAAAGCAGTGAGCCAAACTTGGCTTGCAGGCTATAGTTCGCTGCTGCTGCTGCTGCTGCTGCTAAGTCGCTTCAGTCGTGTCCGACTCTGTGTGACCCCACAGACGGCAGCCCACCAGACTCCCCCGTCCCTGGGATTCTCCAGGCAAGAACACTGGAGTGGGTTGCCATTTCCTTCTCCAATGCATGAAAGTGAAAAGTGAAAGTGAAGTCGCTCAGTCGTGTCCGACTCTTAGCGACCCCACGGACTGCAGCCCACCAGGCTCCTCCGTCCATGGGATTTTCCAGGCAAGAGTGCTGGAGTGGGGTGCCATTGCCTTCTCCGCTAACCACTAATTTATTAAGCAGAACTTTTCCTAATGTTAATATTTAACTATGAAATTCATGCATTCATTAAATCAACACTGTAGTGCCCATATAGGATAAGCAAAAAGAATAATAAATATTTTTTCAATGAAATAAATCCTAGTATTTTATTTTTACCCATATCAGTAATTTTAGGAAATTTTATTTCCATTATCTTCAAACCTCACAACCACCTAAAAGATGTTTATTACCATTTTCACTGGAGCTAAAAAAATTCTACTGATTAAACAGGTAAACAATCTAAAGGTTACAGCATGATTTTGTGGGAGAGCCAGGAACTGCACCCCCATGTATCTGATTCCAAAGCTTGCATCTGTGTGGAGGAATGGATATTTTCAGTGACTTATTTTAAGTGACTTAAGGTGGCAGGTGTAATTCTTGCCCCTAGGGGTTTTGGATCTCATGGGCACCATTTCTGATCCATGGTATCAGGTGTTTTTACCGTCACTCCTGCTGCACCTTCACATCTGACTCAACTACATTTATTGGCATTAATATATAGAAACTCAGATTTAGGTGTTCAAACACCTAAATGAGACATATACAAATTATTAAGAGAGTCATTGGATTACCTATCCAATATGCTGGCTAGTGAAGTAAAAACAATATGAAAAACTCTGATAAAATTTTGGAAAATGAAAGAAAAACCCTAAAGATGATGTTTTGGTTTTTAATGCAATGACATGGAGGATTACTTACCAATAACAATGCCACCAATGGCTCCAGCATTCTGTATGTTGCGTGCCTTTTCTGCAAACATGCACTGCCCTCTTTGTATCAAAGCAATTTTTCCCATCACTGCTTCAGGGTTAGTAAGTTCTGAACAACCGTTGTATGGTTTACTGCTTGCAACAAATCCTCTTGTCTGTCAGAAATAAAAAGTTACTTGAATAACTTTTATCTTCTCAAATCACTACCATGTCATTAAAATTCAAAATCTAGAGCTTTAAGGAGATCTCATTTCTTTTCTAACAATAACACATCCAATACACATTTAGCATAAATTTTTGCTTTCAACATTTTGCATATCATAGTCCCCAACCAATATTTCTACTGTACTTTGCAGTTTATAAAAGCATTTTTACATAAATCACTAAACCTGATCTTTATAATGACTCTGAGTTAAATACAGATAACATATACATTTTACATATGGGGAACTGAGATTCAGCTTTCATAATTTGCTCAAGGTCACGATGTTAGAAAGTGGTAAAGTTAGAGCCTGCTGGCAGACTCACTACATACCCAAACCCATACTTCAACAGCTGGGAACCATTTTTAAACCATCACTGGCAACCAGAAAAATTTTTGAAAGGGGAAAAAAAATGGATTTAGTGTACATAAATCTGCAAGCAATTCTTCTTCCTAGAAAAATTAAATCCACCAGAGAACTGATTTTAAAGATGTGAGTGTAAACATGTCTTAAGACCCTTCTTGCTCTTAGAATGTAAACTTCATGAGGGCATAAACCTTCACTGGTTTTTATAAACATGACATACAGCAAAAATCTAAAATAGTGCCTAGAATAAGAGTTGTTGAACAAGTCAATCTACTATAAACCTCATAGCTTTAAAGTATATACTAGAAAAAGTTTAAATTAGCGGTAATAGAGTTCAAAGACCATTGGTTTTAGATGATCAGGATATCTGAGTTCTGGTCTAGTAGCTAGCTAGCTTTGCTACCAGTCAGTCAGATAGTTGAACTGTGAGCTTTGTTTCCTATATTAAACTAAACCTATAGGATAAACTAGCTTAGTGGTCTTCCAAGTTTGCTTAGTGGAACCTCAGCATCTGATGCTCCTCACAGCCACTTGTTCAGAGCACTTTCGCTTTAGCTGTTCTTTACATTAAGCCTCTGAGTTAGATTTTTTGTTCAAAGAAAGGTTCCAGTAGTTTAAAAGCTTGAAAACCATTTTTAGATAAGCTAAAAGCTTTGAATTAAGAGTATGTGAACAACATTTTAAATAAAATTCTATAACCATATTGCAAACATAAATTATGACTCAATATTTTCAAGATATGCTTTAATCTCCTTTAATCTAGAAGATTAAATATTTAGGTGTTTTAAGTAAGTTAAAAATACTAAATTAGAACAGAGATTAAGAAATTAACAACACTTAAGTACTATCCAAGTGCAACCTCAACAATATTCTCAGTGCACACACCTCTTTATGTTTCGACAGGTCTGGCCCAAACTGTGCTGGGCCAGCAGTTAATACTACCCGGCCAAAAAACGGGTGGGAAACAATTTGTACAGCTCGTGGAGGGAGCTGCTGTTCTTTTTGTTGCTGACTCGACAATTCAATCATCTCCTGCATAAACCTCAACCCATCTTCTGCGTCAATCGAACTAGCAGCCTAGGAAAGAAACAAGATTAATTTTATCCTTTCTAGAAACTCAACTTTTTTATTTCTTAAATACTTCTGCAAATTTACTCCTTTCAGTTTTGGTCTCTACCAAATATTTACGGCCTTATTTCTTCTAAAAAATATTGCTTCTGGAAATATTTTCTGAATGTAACACCTGAAATTTTTATTAATGTCTCTTTCACTGTTTTATAAACCACTTTTGATACAAATTGAGAACTGGACTTCTGACCAAAGGCTCAAATGCTCACTTTGCTTGTTTTCTCCCCTGGTTATCCTTTTAAGAAATAAACCTCATACCTGACCTATACTCCCCTTCTTTGAAATTATGAACCAACAACCAGATTATATTCAAGGAATAAGTATCAGTCACCTATTATATCCTAGAACTTGACTAGGCACTAGGGACATAGTCTTTTACTTTAAGAAGTTTGTATCTAGATAAGAGATGTAAAAATAGCTACAATAAAATTTCTCAAGAGGGAAAGTAGACTAGGAACATAGAGAAGGGAATGAATGACTGATTTTGCCTGTGTGTATCTGGAAAATGTTTGGAATGACTCAAATTGCATCTTAATAGAGGAAAAGTTGAAGAGTGCCTGACTATAGTAGGAAAAAGATGAACTCCTAACACTTTACAGAAAAAGTCAATGGAACTTGATAGGAGATAGAAGATAGAGGAGAACAGAGAAGAGCTGGCATACAGAAATTCAAGCCTATCCTGAGATTTCTAGTTTGGGTGACTTAGAGAATAATGGCAGGGCTGTCTAAGATGGAGAACAAAAAGGAAGAGAGAGATAGACTGTGGTGGAAGCAGGGAGAGAGAATTAATTCAGGTTTGGACAGACTGAGATCTGAGATGTAAAAATGGATGACAGGTAGATTAAAGCTGGGTTTAAGAAGTAAAGTTCACAATCAGGATTACATACAGATGATCCACTGGAGAAAGAAGTAGCAACCCACTCCAGTATTCTTGCCTGAGAAATCCCATGGACAGAGGAGCCTGGTGGGCTATAGTTCATGGGGTGGCAAAGAGCTGAACACGACTGAGCATGCATGCATACACATATATCTAAGAAATCACACATACAAAGATGATGGTGGAGCTTGTAGAAATAGATGATACTATTGAAGAAGAGTACAGAAAGAAAAATATATGGTCCAGATTCTTTGACAGTGCCTATACTGAGTGGCTGTGCCAAGAAAGAAGAGTTGCAAAGGAATCTACAAAATACTGAGCAGAGTATTTGGAAAGATGTTGGGATGCCCTGGAAGACAAGAAAGGGGTATGTTCTAAAAAGAGAACAGTCAATAATTAAATGAAAGGTCAACCATATGAGGATGAAGGGGCCACTAGCTGGCAACTATGTCACTGGTGACCCAAGTGAAAGCAGGGTCATTAGAGATGTCATTCCCTCAGCTGGGACGAGTGAAACATAAGGAAGCAGACAGAAGATTCTTTAGGGAAGCATGGGTGTGGCAAGAATAAAGATGAGACAGAAACCCGAGGGGAAGATGAGGTGGTGAGAAGATTGAATTAGAGATTAAGGGATATCTGAATATGATTCTACTTCATTGAAATTATTTCTCAAATTGTACTTTTCTCAGAATTAAGGTAGGAATAAGGTGGATAATTTAAAGATCTCAGGTTATGAAATCTTTTAAATCAAAAATCAATAAAATTTTCCCAAAGACACATGTTATGTTGCCTAGGCATAGATAAATAAATGCATATTTTGATTAATGAATGAAATATTTAATACTCCTTGGAAACTAAAACAGTGTAAAACAGAGACATAAATAGTAAAACTAATTATTAGCTTTTAAGACTATGTCCTAAATAGTGGAAAGACAAGAGACTGAGAAACAGAAAACTTAGATTTGAGTCAGTATTTGACCTCATCAACACAGGCAAACCAGCAACCTATTTGTGATTTAACTGATTTATACTATAAATCAGGTTGAATTAGATGGCTTTCCAAGATACTTCCAAGCACTAAAATTCTGACCCTCTTACTTTAAACCGTACACTTACGGTTTTTAAAAAGTCAAATGTCATTATGTTATTAAAGCTAATGAGACCAAACAGGACAGAGACCATAGCTAATTAGTACAGCAATGTCTTACTTGGATTGCATGTTGAACCAACTGGACTCTCCCATCTTTGAGGTGAATCAAACTCACCCCCATCTTCTTCAAGATTTCTAAATGCTCAGGGTTAGTGGCCATGAAATCTCTGGCTCTCAGTGGGGGTTTAGCTCCACTCCTCAAACTCTCCTCTCTGCTAAAAGTAATTATAGACAAGGATTAAAAAACTACAAATCAGAATTTGGAAAAAACATAAGACAAAATAAAAATAATGTTAGATATTTGCAGAATTGCTAGTTTTAAACTAGTAAAAAATGGAATAAATAGAAACAGTATACAACTTAGGTTTTTAATAAGTGTTATAGCTTTCAAATATATTTTACAGTTATCAAAAGCTTGTATATTATCTGTAAGGCAGTATTAACAGCATTCTAACCATCTGAAGGTACAGAACAGCTTGGCTTGGGTATTTATTACTATTTATTTCTCCATCAAAAAAAACCCAGACATTTCTCTCAATATTTGAAAAGCAAAACAACGCGTATATCACTGAATAACATTCACTTAAATTTTCTTTTAATTTTCTAGTAATAGCTTTTCTAGTTAACTATTTTGAAGAAAATGAAGTTAAGGTAAAAATTTTTATTCAGCAACGAAGAATAAGTATCTCATCAAAAAATCAAATCAAAGCACTGTATTTTTCTTATACAGAAACTACAGATAAAAGGAAAAATATTTTCTACATAAACAAGATGTGGAAATATTTGATGAAACTATCCTATGTAAAAATGTGCTATGGAAGTTACAAACTATTATATGCTGCCAAAATTACTTGGTTCATTAATCAAAAGATATAAAGTAATTTCCATAATAATAAAGACATTACTGCTGAATAAACTTTGCTATCTATTCACCAATAATTTTAATTTTAATCCATTAACATACATACTTCCTCAATATTCTGGTTCTAAATGAATGTATTCCTGGCTACTCCTCACATTCTCTGTCATTTACTCAGAATTAATTTTGGTACTAACAAATATAAAATAAGACATCTTACACTCTGATGATGCCTCTAGGACAGCTCTTGTCCACCACATTTTTCAAGGGTTCACGGATGCTCTGAGCATATAGTGGATCATTAGGGAAGAGGATCTGAGTGTTTGGACAAGTCCAGTCAAAATTACTGTCATCCAGTTCTGTATATTCTGAAGTCTAAAAAGAGAAAAGAATGTTACGTAAGTACAAATAATTATTTTACTGAATATTATAGTTTGTGCAAAGGAAACATTAAGTGGAATGTAAGTATACATAGGATGCAATACAAGAAAACATCAAAGGTACTTCTTCAACCACCACTATATTTACTGAATGGTAGTCATGGATTAGTTTTCACTTACAAAAACAAAACAAACAGATAGGAGTAAAAAAGAGAATGAGATATTTAATTCAAAAACATAACCTACTGTGTTCTTCTTAGAGACTCTTTGATTTGTAGTAGAGAGCCAAAGAGGTAACAGATGAGCTTCTGTTGTAAAAATGTAATCTTCTATGTCAAAAATAATGTCTTCTTTATCCGCAAATAACAGGTAAAGATATTTAAACATTTCCGCCAAGAAGAAGGAATCCATTCTAAAATAAAAGATTATAGACAAATCTAAGTATGTAAAAATATCCAAATGTCATCTATCTGAAAGCCACAGAATCAAGCTCAATAAGCCTGTCTACACCAGTATAGACATCCAAAGAACTACAGAATGTATCTGTTCCCCAGTGGTAACGGCCTTGACTCCAAGCATATTCCAAGGAAATAAAAAAGACCAGAGGGGCTGCCTACCACACAAGTACACTAAAGCTTGTCAATAATATAGACAAGATTTTCCTATGGGCCTTCTGAGAAAAGAGTTTGGCATTTCGCTGGCATTTCTTCTACAGAGAATCAACATCAGGGAGGTAATGCTGATGAACTTTTACTACTGAGAATCTTATAAGAATCTTCAATTAATCTTAATTGAACTGGATAAAGTAATACAATTTTGATGTAGCTCATTACACAGCCATTTAAGTGATAAACAAGAAGGCTTTGAAAGTAACCATTTATGAAAAGTTACATGAAAAAAGTACAACACAAAATCATATGGACTATGATCATAACTGTAAATACTGAAATACTTCTCAAGAAGGGAATATGAAGAAATAAAGGAAATTAAAAACATATGTGACTTTACAAATGATTAATGTTATAATGTTTTAATAAACATTTTAAAGAAAAGCTTTAATAAAAAGTGGTAGAAATAGAGCATAGTTAGATGGAGTTACAGTAACAAGGAATTTAAGTAAACGTGCTACATTCCAAAGCATCTGAGCTTTTAGCAGTATGGCAACCCACTCCAGTGTTCCTGCTTGGAGAATCCCAGGGACGGGGAAGCCTGGTAGGCTGCCGTCTCTGGGGTCGCACAGAGTCGGACACGACTGAAGCGACTTAGCAGCAGCAGCAGCAGACAGGCTGCACAGTTTCATAAATCTGGGCAAGCACAATTCCTGGCATACGGTAGGCACTCAATAAATGTTTTCAAATGCAAGTTTAAACAGCATTACTGAAGAATGAAATGGAGAGGAAGCTGGACATAGTGGTAAGGATCTGGGGATTTTAGAATAGAAAAGACCTTCCAATGGCTAGCTATGACACCAAGGGGATACTATATAAGGACCATGAGCTCCAGTTATTCTGAAAGGACATAATACATGCTTAATAGTGGTGTAAAGACTAAATGAGATTCTATAATGTCAAATATCTGGCGTAGCACTTGGCATGCATATGAGCTTAAAAATAGAACTATCATAATTTTTCCCATATATAAATGATGTTTTATTTTAGAACAACTCACCTATAATGTTTCAAAACTTTTTTGAACATTTTGGATGTTAATCATTATAGAATAGATAAAATACTTCCCTGTCAACCTGCAATACATTTATGGTAATTTAACTTTATCTGGAGGGCTGATAGTTACTATCATGAGCAAATGCTAGTTTGAGAACTATAAACTAATGTGCAAGATTTGATTTAAAAAAATTTTTTTTAATTGGTGGGAAATTACAATTTTGTGTTGGTTTCTGCCATAAAACAATGTGAATCAGTCATAATTATATATATATAATATCTAATTAATCTATAATTATAATTAATATATATAATTATATATCTCCCTCCTCTCCCTCCCACCCCCCATCTCATCCCTCTAGGTCATCACAGAGCACAGGACTAGGCTCCCTGTGTTATTTAGCAACTTCCCACTATCTATTTTACCCATGATAGTGTATATATGGCAAGATATTGATTTTTGGCAAATTCCACAGATGACTGTGAAACAGATAATTTGTAAACGCTCAGAAAAGAATAGACATGGTAAGATCACTGCAGTATGAGTAGAGTAAAGGTAGTGAGTTTGAGTATTGTATCACATAATCTATTTTGTACTTAAAAACCATAACTATATACATAAATGCAAACACACAGCCATTAAAATTGTCTGGAAGACTGTTTATAAAACTGCCAACAGTGATAATCTTAGGATGGCAAGTAGGAAAGTATTGCAGGAAAATTTTCATATTCTTTTTTGCCATTTAAATGCTTTAAGTGATCATTATTAGAAAGATACAGATATTTCTATTTTGAAAACTGGGAGGGAGGGCACGGAGGGGAGGCATAGGTGAGCCAGACAATAAGGTAGATCTGCAGGGGAATAAACAACCAAATGCAGAGTATTAGATGGAAATTCTTACAGCATACTTATCTAAACCCCAAATCACTGAAAACAGTTGTTTGGCTAATACATTTTAGATGACTGAGATGATATTTAAGCCTTCCTTTTGGTCTAGATACACACAAAAAAAAACCCAATAAAATGAAATTTTGCTGGGATAAGTATTAAGTCCCAAGTTTACAATTAAAAAAAAAATCAGCTTTTTAAGAGCAGAATAGAGAACACCCATTTGTCAGCAAGTCACTGTTAAATATCTGAGGTCAACTGGCCACAAGTTCACTGTGTGTTGAACATAATAAACCTGCTGAAAAAATCTAAAGCACATCTAATAACATGGTATGACGAAGATTAGCAGTTCTCAACCTTTTGTTGGACCAAATGCATCCAAGAGATACAATGCTACCGTGCAAAACAGCGGACAGAGAGAGGAAGCCCGTCAGCCCCTCGGAAAATGACCCATCTTGTGGCTGAACCCAGATGGTAACGGTGTGGGGGGCCAAGCACACCTCGAGTACCGTTAATTCTGGATGTGACATTTTAAGAGACACTCTATAATACAATCAGAATGGGACAAAGGCAACAATAAGAGATCCAGAAATATCATATAAGGAATATTCAGCAGGAGAAAAAAAAAAAGAATGCTAAATTTAGAAAAAATGGAACTCTCTAGACGTAGTAAATCATGTCTTCCTCTGTAATTCCTCCACCTGCTACTTTTCTTTCTACTTCAGCACACATCAGGCTTCCTGGGGCTCCACAGTAAAGAATCTGCCTGCAACACAGGAGATTTGCAGGAGATGTGGGTTCGATCCCTGGGCCAGGAAGATCCCTTGGAGGAGGAAATGGCAACCCACTTCAGTATTGTTGCCTACAAAACCCCATGGAGAGGAGCCTGGTAGGCTACACGGGTTCACATAGAGTTGAATGCAACTAAGACTTGTGATTCTTTTATACCCACCTTCCTCACTTACTGCAAGTCACAGGAGGGCAGGGACTAATTCTAATTGGTCTTTTCATCCTCTTACCTAAGAGCAGCATCTGGTATACAGTAGACAGTTAATTACTGTTCCTTCAATGAGTTGCCAGCAGAGCATACAGTCAAAAGCCTATATGCCTTGATTAGAATTAATCTAACTAATTCTGAGACCTCGGACAAGTTCCCTAACCTCTCTGTGCCTTGGTTTCTTCATCTATAAAATGAAGATCATAACAGAAATTATACTTCAGAGGGCTGTTGTAAGGATCAAAGGAATTAAACATAGAAAGTGTTTAATTAGAAGAGTTCTCAGAATG
This sequence comes from Bos indicus x Bos taurus, assembly GCF_003369695.1. Classification (NCBI taxonomy): domain Eukaryota; kingdom Metazoa; phylum Chordata; class Mammalia; order Artiodactyla; family Bovidae; genus Bos; species Bos indicus x Bos taurus. The sequence goes on from NC_040091.1 coordinate 65,019,074, forward strand.
TAGGAAGTAGCCAATAAATGTTACAGATAAATACACAAGCCATCTGCTTTCATTTCTTGCTGTTTTCTGTATGCCTGCTTCCAGAAACCTATCCATTTCTTATCAGCTGTGGTCAAGCAAGGAGATCTCAAGTCTAATCAACTATTACCTGAATACTCTGAGAGAAGGACTGAGGGACAACTCTGTGATTAGACAATGAGTGTTGTGTTTCCCCTGTTCCTAGTTCCTCCACTGGGAACTCCTTTTACCACTTTCTTTTTTCTAGTCCTGATCCTTCAGGACATGAGATGCTCTAGAAACCTTTAAGTAACTATCACATTCCACTCTGCATTTCACATCCCTTTAATATGCTCCACAGCACGAACACAATACTTTAAAGCCTGTTTATCTGCCTACCCCAATGATTCAAAGATAGAAAGGACAAATTTGTTTATCTGTAATCTTCAAAAACTAGTATAACTCTGGCACATAACACATTTTAGTAAATATTTGTGGAATGAACATTTGCTAACCAAATGAACAAATTTTAATGTTCATTTAGACATGTTGCTATGTTCTGAGCAGTTAAAACAACCAAATCGAATGATCCTGGAATAACTGGAATCTTAGTGACTTTCACATTAACCAAAGCATGCTTTTTGTATCTTGAATGCTCCACGTCATCTACATCTATCCAGCATCCAATAAAATATAACCTGCCAACAATCCTCCACAGCCCTCCAAATCAACAACAGAATAAGAATATACACAGTAACCACAATGCTTTTGACTGAACAGGAATCATCATTTAGATCATGCACCATCACCTTGATGATTTCTAACATTTTACATAATAGAAAAAACTATTAACAAAGAAGAAAACTCCAACTTTCCTAATACTCCAAAGACCAAGGTTCTGATGTTTAACAATCACTTATTCATCTATTTAAAAATCATTTGAGCACTTAGTATGTGCCAGTCACTATGGCAAAAATACAAACTTTCAAACAATTTAAAATAAGCCTATTTCAGAGAGTTAAAAAAAAAAAAGTAAGCACAATGAACTAAGATTTACATCTTCAAATACCCTTGTAAAAGCATTAAGCTTATCTGAAGGCTAACTAAGAATCATATTTTGTGTTGTTTCAGAGTTACCCTGAGGAAAGGGGAGGTTAGGAATTGTTTTACCTGTCCTCATGACTTCCAGTACGAACATCCTTCATGGCAGCAAATCCGCAAGGCACTCTAGCATATTTATTTAAATTTTCAATAAGTGTTTTCCCTACTTCAAGGTAGTAAGGATCTCCTGTAGCCTATTAAAAAGGAGAACATACGTATACATATACACAGCTTATATGCACCATATAACCATTCATTTATCAAATATTTATCGAGCACCTACAGGGCGCCAGGCACTGAACACATGTTACATGGAACCTGGTTCTGAAAATAAGCCACGCGTCTGCTTTATGAGTTTCTTAAACACACAACTGGAAGGCAGCACAACTGTCCATCTTAGGCTTTAAATGGAATTTCTAACGCCCAGAAGGGCGGCCTGACAAAAAAAGGCAAGAGACACGCTTTAGAAAGCAGCTCTAGAGTATAAAATTTCTCTTTAATGCAATGTTTAACAAACGTTTTGAAAAGGCATAAAGCTTAGAAGTCAATTCTTGCATCTTTCAATACTCTATGAACTAGATGAATAAGAACCATGATCTATCCAACCATTATAACATTATATAAGAATTTTGAAAACCCAATACTATTATTATAAGATAGTGAGTTATCCAATAGAGAATGAGGGCTAAATAGCAAAAAGAGAGTTAAATTAGCTTACTTTATACAAGAAGTAGGTACTTTCTGCAAATTCTGGCCTTAACGGATGTTGAGCCCAATGTACCCTGAAATCTGTGGTAAATGCCTAGACAAAACAACATACAAATATTCATAAAAGTATGATTTAAAAAAATAGTTCTAGAGTATATTGCAGTATGTAAATTAGATCACAGACAAGTAAAAATAGTTAAAATATTGATAACAATCTATGAAATGAAAATTTTCATTGCTTAAAATCACAATTCATTTTTGTGAGGCTGTTATTTTTACCAATTAAATGGGATTGCTTTTTTAAATGATCACTTTGGCTATTAGGAAGCTTAGGAAAAACTATGACTTCAGTAATGCTACTACGCAGGTCCTGATGGCCCACATAATTGTGTTTTCTTTTTTTTTCCTTTTCACCACTTTTTCCTCTTAATTATTAAGTCCCTCACCCTCCTACTTCTATTTTAGCATATGCACTCTTCTTCTTTCTTTTTTAAATAAGAATCTCAAATCCTCTGTGGCTTGAAACAAACACTTCAGGAAGCCTTCTGTATTGGTGAGATGCTTAGATATCTCAAAGAGGGTGTAGTCATATACAAATTTGGAAAATTTTTATGGTACACTTCTGGAAAGCCAAAAGGCATGCTATTAAAATCCTGCAGTATCAAGCTAGCAAGAATATTTATTATTAACATATAAAAACCAGGGAGAACAATTCTTAAACAGCATGAAGAGCTAACATTTCCAAATTTCCAGGGAGCACATGTGATCAGCAAAGCATATTCAATGTATGTGGTTTTTATAAAATACACTTTAGAAAATGAAAAGTACAAAAGTCTCCCTAGCTGGCAGGTATGTGTCAAAGCCAGAATGAGATAATATGCAATGGTATGGATTAGAAAAGGTTGAGAAATACCAATCTGGAATATTTTTTTAATATTAAATTAATAAACTGTCAGCATTATCCTAGACTTCTCTTAATACATAAGGAAAAGGAAAAACATACATTGTGTAAACCCAAAATGTATTAAATATTTAACCAGGAAAAATAAAAAAGAACCAATCTTAAAAATGACATTTTCTACCTTTAAATTATCAATCTATAGACTGAAGTAGAATTCCAAATATGATCTGCTTACCTCTGGTAGAAAATTGTGTTTTTTAATCACCTGATATAACATTTCATGAGTTTCAATAGCAGGTCTAATATCTCCCTTTAAGACCTAAAAACCAACAATAACAACGAAATAACCTAGTAAAGCATGAGTTGATGTTATTTGCAATCATTATATACACAGAACAATCCAGGTTAACACAAATTTGAGTGTGACTCTGTTTTGATAATTCAGTTTTGGAGATCACAAATACACTTAATTATTCTACTTCAGTATTAAGAAAATTAAGAGTTTGTTTTTTTTACCTGCAAACCTGGAAAAAAGGCAAGCAAAGCATCCATCCAAGTCCGAGCATTCAGCATTGGCTTGTGGATATGCACATCAAGTAGAAGAGGTGGCTGGCTTATATACCTCATGATGGCATCATAGTGCTAAAAAAGGTCACAATATGTGTTCATGAAAGTCGATGAGAAAAGATGTACTGTTTTAAATACAGCATATCATTAACAGCACTGTGAAGAAATGAAACCTGAATTTACATATGAATAAATTTACTAAGGAATTGTTACCTAAACTAATGCATCTCATCGGTGCTGCCACTCTTACGGTCCACTACCTCTGTCTTTTACGGTCTTAAAAATTCTTCTCCCCTTCTTTCATCTTCTCCTAGAATTTCTCAGCCTTGACAACAACAGGTTGAGCTGTCAGAGTCAGTGAATGATAACAAACCAACAAAAAAAATAGTATCTGTCCTCATGCAACTCAAGAAAATCTTGTTATAATCTAATAAATGATACATGTAATAGTGTTTCTAAAAGTATTCAACTGATGACTTATTAGGACTTTTACTAGGTTTTTCCCCCTAACTCATCTATTATTTGTTAACTATTATTGAGTACCAGCTAGATCTTAAAGTACTGTTCTAATCATTTCATATGTATTAGCTCATTAATCTTCCCAATAAACAGTATTGAGAAAAAAATTAAATAACTAATTCTCATTCTGTGGATAAGGAATAGAGGAAAATATCTAAGTTACTTGCCCCAAATCACAAAACCAGTGGTACAACCAGGATTTAAACCCAGACAGGACAGCTCCCATACTTTTAGCCACTATATTGTACCATGCCACAGTAATGTGAGTAAACTCATGAGAGGGAAAAGAAATGGTAAGTTATTTTGAAAAGAATGTGGTGACACAGTTGATGAGTTTATTCTAATTAATTTCAGTTTGATTTAATAATAGACAAAGGCAATCCAATTAGGTTCAATAATCTCCTCCTTCACCCCTAAAAATATGCCTGTGAGTCTTAAAGACTTACAGACCTGCTTTTGAAACAAATACTCACTGGTTTGTTCAAGTCTCCAAAGCCCCGATACTTGGTGTGGTCAAGGACCAAGTCAAACTTCCTAACTATTCCAAAAAGAATTAGAATACAAAGGAGAAAGCTAACTAGTAACTAGCTTCAATAAATTCTCTTCCTTGTATAAAAGATTAGGTAAAAATCTTATCTATGTATTTTATTACTTACTGGAAAATCTTGAAAACTTCTGATGATAGATGAAAATAAAAACTACTTTGCAAACTAGTTTTTGAAATGTATGTAGCTTTTTACCCTGTCCCTGTCCAACATCAAGAATACTGACAAAAAAACTACTATATATTTTAAAATAACTTTTCAAAGTATCACTCAAATGACTGAATTTCTATCAAAATCTCACAAATTATAAACTGGCTCTAAAATTAATACAAAATTGGAACAACTTACTGTATTAAATCTTTCCAGAAAGCTGTCATCTCCAAGCAAGACATAGGCTTTCAATAGGTACTCATAATATGAATCAATCCCTGCTCCAACTCCACTATCTATGGAAAATACATATAAATGTGATTTTTTATTAAACAAGTCTTAAAAATTCTTTAGAGTATAAGGTACTAACACACTAAGAATGAAATATTAGTCTAAATAGGAAACTGTCAAAAGTAAAAGTTATATATTTACAGAAACATTAACCCTACTATATGTCTAATAGGTTCCTTTACTGATAATAGTTTATATGTTTAAAAAAAATTCTTGCTTTGTAAAATTGGCTACAGAGGTCTTGTTTAAAAGCCAGAGATACTAGTTTTAAGAATTTTTTTAAAGCTGATTTTCTAATGAGGAACTTCAAAGAGGAAGCACTAGAGGGTATTATTATGCAATTTAACTGGATCCTTTATCAGTTAGCCATCAATCTTTAGTTATAACAGATATGAAAACAACACTGCTGCTGTTTGGAGGTGACAGTTCCATTGCTGAAGCTAGCATAATGGGGGGCTTTTTCCTCCAAGATCATCACAGAAGACCAAAGAAAGAAAATAACCAGAAGAAAACTGTACAAACTTGGTGGGTTATGGGGAGGGGAGGAACTTAGTTCTGGAGCAGAAGGCAGCCAGGCATAACTATAGAAGGATCGAACAGCAGAAAACCTGCTGGAATTTTGCTCTGGTTTCTCTACCACCACTGCCTTAAGATACCACGTCTCCTCCCACCGCTGCTACAACTCAGACATACACTCTAGGCAGCCTCAGGAATAAAATCAGGGCAGCACAGAAGTCCTATGTAAGGAACTGAAATAAAAAAGAGATGGGAAGTAATATTAGATACTCTCTTCCCAACCTTTTCTCCTTCAAACCCTTAAGGCTAGTGAATGACAATCTAAGCTATAATTACAATTATAATCTTAGAAATCCCTATAACCAGGGCATACTCCAGGCTAATCAAATCATTATTTCTAGGAGTCCAGGCACTGGTATTTTTAAAAACTTCTCAGAATCCATCCCTATGATAACTAGGGCTGATAGGAATTGGAATCTTTCCCACAAAGTAGGTGACAAGTCAACATGAACTTATAGAACAAAAACATTTAAGATGCATGACTTTTTAAAAATAAGAAAGTACTGGAGTAAGAGTTTATCAGAGGTACAAAATATTAAAACAAGCAAACCAAGATTTAAAATTAGTCTAATAAACACATTAAAGAGACAGGAAAAAGATTAGCAATACAAAACAAGAAATTTTTAACTGAGAAGAAATTATAGAATAAAAACATAAGCAAATTCCATAATGGATAGAATACACAGCATCTAGGATATAGCTGAGGAACAAATCAGCAAACCCAGAAGACTACATGTAATAATAGGAATTGCAAAAAGAGATAAAAATGAAAGAGATAAAATATCTTAAAAAAAAATCAAATTTCAGCAATGAAAAACACAGATTTTAAATCAAAAGAGCCCATAGAATACCAAAAGGAGAAATAAAGAAAATTCTACACCTAAAATTATTGTTACATTTTTAGAAACTTTTCTGCCTTTGATATTCTTAATTTTCTGGAGAAAAAGCAGATCACAAATAAGAACATAAAAATTAGAATAACAGGTTTTAAAAAAAAATTTAAGAAGACAATGGCTTCCCTTTGACAAGGGAACCCACTTGCCAATGCAGGAGGCACACATTTGATCCCTAAGTTGAGAAAATCCCCTGGAGAAGGAAATGGCAACCCACTCCATTTTTCTTGCCTGAGAAATCCTGTGGACAGACGAGCCTGGAAGGCTACAGTCCAGGGGGTTGCAAAAGAATTGGACACGACTTAGCCACTGAACAATAAGAAGATAACAGAGTTGTATTTTCAAAGATTTGAGAAGAAAGAACTTGAACAGAAGATTATTTACACCCAAACTTTCTCAAATATGAAAGCATAATAAAATTATTGTTGGGCATCTAAGGCCTCAGAAGCTATTAAAAGCTACTGAAAATCGGTTGGGATAAATATTTATACAAGAAGAAAGGCAAAACTAAGAGATATTGCAAGAAATATACAAAGTACAGGTGACAAAATACCTTGTTAGAGTTGAATATTTTTAATGAAAGCGGGAGGAGGAGCAGCATTAAGACCAACAGCAAAAAGAGAAAACATTCATAACCAAAAAGAACTAAATATCTATATAACACTAACAGTGGCTGAGGGGTTGGAACTGAGGGGGACAAAAGAATGGCAGAGCAGGCTGAAGTTCATGTCTCACTAGGAGGTAAATACAGGTTTCAATTAAAAACAAAAGGATTAAAAGGAAACAGAAAAGGTGAGACAAACTGAAATAATAATTAACATAGTATAAATAAATCCAAATATATTAAAAATGCCAATAAACATAAATGAACTAAATTCACCAATTAAAAGACAAAGACTGACAAGAAGATTTTTTAAATCTATAAATTTTACAGGAGTAACACTTATAGCATGAGCATCTGCAAAGACTGAAAGAGAGCAGAAAAAGACCTATCAAGGAAATATTAAGCAAAATAAAGTTGACATAGCTGTATTACTAATAGACTAAAAAGACTTTAACAGAGTATTATTAGAGATGATCACTACATAATGATGAAAGGTTCAACTATGAAGAGAGATCAATTTTAAATTAATGCAGCCAACAAAATATATAAAGCAAAAAATACAACTACAGGGAGATACTAATAGGTGTACATTGTCAGAAATGTTATCAACCTTCCTTAATATGTCAAGCAAACAAAATTAGCAAGGAACTGCACATTATTCACTCAGAAAATTGACATATATAGAACTCTATATCCAACAATTAGAAAACACACATTTTTTTCTTAAGCACAAGTGAAAGCTGACCATGTTCTAGGCCAAAAAGAAAACCTTAATAAATTTCAAAGGATAGGTACCACACAGATCATAAGTATCATATAAATATCAATATTAATTTTTTAAAAGAACAAGTAACTAAGTAGAAAATAGACAAAAATGTAAGAATATCCATTTTTTTTTAACAAAGGAAACACACAGCCAATAAATATGAGGACGTGTTCAACATCATCAGTGTTCAAAGAAATACAAATTGCATCACCATGGGAAATCGTCTACACAGTCATTTGACTGGCAAATCTTGGAGTGTGACAATACAAAGTGCTGGAGAGGATGCTAACCCACAGGATCTCTTCTGTGTTGCTGGTGAAAGTACAAAGTGGTACAAAGTGGAAACAACTTTAGCAAACAATCTGACATCATTGAACTTTAACTTAGTCTATGATGAAAGGTTCAACTATGAAGAGAGATCAATTTTAAATTAATGCAGCCAACAAAATATATAAAGCAAAAAATACAACTACAGGGAGATACTAATAGGTGTACATTGTCAGAAATGTTATCAACCTTCCTTAATATGTCAAGCAAACAAAATTAGCAAGGAACTGCACATTAGTCTATGATCTAAAAATTCTTCCTAGATATACAGACAAGAGAAACTTTTATACATGTACAACAGAAGAAACACAAAAACACTCACAGCATTAGGGTTCACAAGAGTAAAATCCTAGAAACAACCTAAATGCTTACAAATCCATGGTTTATTCACACAAGAAAGTATTATGTAGCAGTCAAAACAGAATGAACTACATCATGCAACAATGTGCAAGAATTTCAGTAATATAATTTTAGGTGAAAAATCTCAAAAGGTCTCATATGACATGATACCGTTTTATAAGTTAAAAATAAAACAAAAATATGTACATTAAGGAATACATGTGGATGCATTAAAATGTATAAAAGGAAAGCAAGGGATTGAGCGATACAAGATGAGAATGATGGGTATTTCAGTTAGAGGCAGACATATGGGATTACCGAGGTACGAGATTACAAAGGTGTGGAGAGTTGAGGACCATAAGCAGAAGCAGTATATTGTCAAGTTAGCTATTTTTATAACGGATGGTCAGTCCATCTGTGAGTACTTAATATATTATTAAAAATGAACTAAATAAAATGAGCCATGCATGGACCAATGATGAGAGTGAATTAAGAAAAACTGCACAATTCTGAAGCCACGATTCAGATCAGTTTCAGGAAAGGACCATTTAGATAACATTTTGAAATTTTTCAGACAGTATTGAATAGAGGCAATAATTTTAATATGTTCAAATTAATATTTATATTTCATTTATTTAAATATAGGCAATTATTTTTTATTTTATACATAAGCCTTTAGAAACAGAGAAATGTATAAATAAGATAAACAAATCTCATTAGTAACAGTCCAGTGTACTTTCATTTGTTTATGCCTGTTTTATAGGGTTCTCTTATAAAGATCATATTTTTATATGATTCTACATCCTGTTTATTCATAAAACATTGTTATATGTTTTGTCCCCTGATCCAACTCAATTTAATAACTTACTACTCCAACACTGATGTAAAATAATTCTCAATATTGATGCTACTCTTTACTGATGATCACTTAGTCTGTTTTCAAGTTTTCCACCACTACAAATAATTTTATGTGATAAACATCTTTGGGAACAAATGATTTTCTACCTTTTATACTGTTTCCTCAAGCACATTCCCAAAAGTGAAATTTTTAATTAAAAGAATTAAAACCACATTAGTGAGCATTTACCTCATAGTAAGCGTAGCATATGCCAGGCACTGTTCTAAGTGCTTGTGCGTGTGTGTGTGTGTGTCTGTGTGTGTGTGTGTCTGCACTCAGTTGTGTCCAACTCTTTGCGACCCCGTGTGTGTGTGTGTGTGTGTGTGTGCACTCAGTTGTGTCCATCTCTTTGCGACCCCATGGACTGTAGCCTACCAGGCTTCTCCGTCCATGGGATTCTCCAGGCAAGAATACTGGAGTGGGAAATACCATTTCCTTCTCCAGGGGATCTTCCTGAACCAGGGATCGAACCCGGGTCTCCCGCATTGGAGGCAGACACTTTAAACTCTGAGCCTATTCCTACTCCAGGGGATCTTCCCGAGATTAACTCATTTAATTGTAATAACTCTGTACTGCAAAAACACAACACTATAAATCAACTATATAATAAAAATTTTGCTCCAATAAAAATTATTTAAAAAAACACAAAAAACAGAAATCAACACAACAAAATCATAATAACTCTATGAAGTAAGTACTATTATTCTCATTCTCACAGATACAGAGGCACACAAAGGTTACATATTTTGCCCAAGATCACATGACTTGAATTCCAAAAATATGGTTCCGGGGTCTATGCTCTTAGTTACCATGCTATACACAATTTCTGGCGGTAAGAAAAAAAAAAGATTGATGATACTATTATTAAATATAGATTTCCACTTAATTACACTTTGATGTGAGATGGTTAAGGTATTCTGTTCCTCTGGTTCTCAAAGAAATTATTGTATTGTTTCATTTATAATGCTATAAGGTATGAAATAGGATATTAAGCTATCTGGAATAAGTGTGCTATTATTTGGCACCAAGGAAGAAAATTTGGCTACATTTGTTAAAATTCCAGCAATCTTGTGAGAAATTATGCTTTATAATGTCATAAAGACTATTTTAACAAATAAAAATCCTTTATTTCCCAACCATTTTTAGAATGTGAAGGTTTAATTTGAAAAGTCCCACTTACATACCTTTTCGTACCCAGTCTCCAGTATGAATATTTATAGTCACACCCACTAAATTACTACTTCTCTGTCTTTTCTCCCAGAGAAAATCAAGAGCTTTTCTTGCATATTCCTATAATAAAAAAAGAAAAGCATACGTGAAGAATTGTATATCTTTGCCAAACAAAAATTTAAAGGCCTATAGTATACTTTTAGGATTAAGTAAAATTCCAAAGATGATCACTTATACATTAAATTTCTCTACAAGTCAAAAATACTGGCTCTTTCAGCTAATTGAGTCTAGTTAGAAAGAATGACTCTAAAAATGCTCTTTGGTGCCAATGGTCTCACTTTGAGACCGTCCTTGTCCATCTACTCTTGTGGTACAGGTCCACATTTACACACAGGAATTACTGAAATAAAAACAGTTGGCATATATTAACATAATTTCTATCTTTTAATGCAAAGTGAAAATCTCCTGAGATACTCTCATTCACAAAACTGAAAAAGAATTTCCAAGTTAGTATGCCATCTCTGAAACAGAATAGGCATTTCAAATCCTACATTTTAAATAGCAGGCAACTTCGCTGGTGAAGAGTAAGTAAAGCAACTAGCATTCATTTAACAGTACCAAAATTATAACCTTATAATAACATTTTTCTCTTTTTTCATTTATTATTATCCCTTGGACACTAAATTATTTCTGATTAAATTCTTGGCTTTGGATGAAAAGATGTTAAAAAAACAAAGAACACGTACAAAAGAATTAAGTTAAAATTAATTTCAGAGCATGAATCTACTGAGCACTGCAGAAGTACTTCTATAAAAGAAATCATTAAACCAATTTGTCACTCTGCAGATTTAAGAACAGGGTATAAAATAGTTTTCATTCTTGACTCAATCTATTTATGCTGAATTTTTAAAACAAAGCAGATTGCAACTTTACTTAATCGTGTAATTTCAGAGCTGAAAAAATTTCATAAAGATTACATTTCCCTATTCCTATCTTATAGCTAAAGAAACAGGACCAGTGAAATCAACAATTTAACCAAAGTTTAAAACTAGACTACAGGACAGCTATTAATGATGTGAGAATTCAGAGCTCTTCATATATATCAGACCAAAGGTCAACAAACTTTTTCTGACAGGGGCCAGACAGTATTTTAGGCATTATGGGTTTGACAGTCATTGTCACAATTACTCAACTCAGTCACTGTAGCACAAATACAGCCATAGACAAAAATCAATAAATGAGCTGGCTCTGTTACAATAAAACTTTGTTTAGAAAAACAGGCAGTGGCTTGATTTGGCCTCAGACTGTAGTTTACCAGACGTGTATTAGTTTGAGTCTCTGTCAACTGCATGAGGTTGCTTCTTCCATAATAAATCACATTCAAGAAGCTGAAGAAAAAGCATTGTTTTAAAATATAAAATAACCCAGTGGAAAGAGGCTGGGCTTTGAATTCAGAAAGTCATGGATTCTAATTCTGGTTCCACTCCTTCACCCACTAGTCAAGCATCTTTGAGTCTCACTTTCCTCAAGTGTAAATGCATCTCAGAGTTTACAGGTCAAATTAAAGTAGAAAGGATGTAAAGAATGACATTTTTTTTAATGAAGGAAAAATATTAGCCAGCAAGTTAAAGAATAAAAATTAACCAAAATAAGATTAACCTGTTCTTAAGATACTTTGTACAGAAGAACTGTACAAAAAAGATCTTAACGACCAAGATAATCACGATGGTGTGATCACTCACCTAGAGCCAGACATCCTGGAATGTGAAGTCAAGTGGGCCTTAGAAAACATCACTATGAACAAAGCTAGTGGAGGTGATGGAATTCCAGTGGAGCTATTTCAAATCCTGAAAGATGATGCTGTGAAAGTGCTGCAATCAATATGCCAGCAAATTTGGAAAACTCAGCAGTGGCCACAGGACTGGAAAAAGTCAGTTTTCATTCCAATCCCAAAGAAGTGAAGTGAAGTCGCTTAGTCGTGTCCGACTCTTTGTGACCCCATGGACTGTAGCCTACCACGTTCCTCTGTCCATAGGATTTTCCAGGCAAGAGTACTGGAGTGGGTTGCCATTTCCTTCTCCAGAGGATCTTCCCAACCCAGGGATTGAACCTGGGTCTCCCGCATTGTAGGCAGACACTTTACCATCTGAGCCACCAGGGAAGTCCAAAGAAAGGCAATGCCAAAGAATGCTCAAACTACCGCACAATTGCACTCATCTCACACGCTAGTAAAGTAATGCTCAAAATTCTCCAAGCCAGGCTTCAGCAATACACGAACCGTGAACTTCCTGATGTTCAAGCTGGTTTTGGAAAAGGCAGAGGAACCAGAGATCAAATTGCCAACATCCACTGGATCATCGAAAAAGCAAGAGAATATCAGAAAAATATCTATTTCTGCTTTATTGACTATGCCAAAGCCTTTGACTGTGTGGATCACAATAAACTGTGGAAAATTCTGAAAGAGATGGGAATACCAGACCACCTGACCTGCCTCTTGAGAAACCTATATGCAGGTCAGGAAGCAACAGTTAGAACTGGACATGGAACAACAGACTGGTTCCAAATAGGAAAAGGAGTACATCAAAACTGTATATTGTCACTCTGCTTATTTAACTTCTATGCAGAGTACATCATGAGAAATGCTGGACTGGAAGAAGCACAAGCTGGAATCAAGATTGCCAGGAGAAATATTAATAACCTCAGATATGCAGATGACACCACCCTTATGGCAGAAAGTGAAGAGGAACTAAAAAGCCTCTTGCTGAAAGTGAAAGAGGAGAGTGAAAAAGTTGACTTAAAGCTCAACATTCAGAAAATGAAGATTATGGCATCCGGTCCCATTGCTTCATGGGAAATAGATGGGGAAACAGGGGAAACAGTGTCAGACTTTATTTTGGGGGGCTCCAAAATCACTGCAGATGGTGACTGCAGCCATGAAATTAAAAGACGCTTACTCCTTGGAAGGAAAGTGATGACCAACCTAGATAGCATATTCAAAAGCAGAGACGTTACTTTGCCAACAAAGGTCCGTCTAGTCAAGGCTATGGTTTTTCCAGTGGTCATGTATGGATGTGAGAGTTGGATTGTGAAGAAAGCTGAGCGCAGAAGAATTGATGCTTTTGAACTGTGGTGTTGGAGAAGACTCTTGAGAGTCCCTTGGACTGCAAGGAGATCCAACCAGTCCATTCTGAAGGAGATCAGCCCTGGGATTTCTTTGGAAGGAATGATGCTAAAGCTGAAACTCCAGTCCTTTGGCCACCTCATGCGAAGAGCTGACTCATTAGAAAAGACTTTGATGCTGGGAGGGATTGGGGGCAGGAGGAGAAGAGGGTGACAGAGGATGAGATGGCTGGATGGCATCACTGACTCGATGGACGTGAGTCTGAGTGAACTCCGGGAGTTGATGACGGACAGGGAGGCCTGGTGTGTTGCGATTATGGGGTCGCAAAGAGTTGGACACAACTGAGCAACTGAACTGAACGGAAGATACTTTGAACATACATCCACACAAAGACCATTAAACTTGTTTTATGTATGGTGGTTAGTCGCTAAGTCGTGTTCAACTCTTGCGACCCCTTGGACTGTAGCCTGTCAGGCTCCTCTGTCCATGGGATTTTTCCAGGCAAGAATACTGGAGTGGATTGCCATTTCCTTCTCAAGGTATCTTCCTGACCCAGGAATCAAATCCAGGTCTCCTGCATTGCAGGCAAATTCTTTACCAACTGAGCTATGAGGGAAGCCCTGTTTTATGTATACTCAGACCTAATGTCTCTAAATACTAGAATTATACAGTTCCTATTTCTGCTTATTCTATGTGCATCATTTGCTGAATCTGAAATAATTCTAAGTCATATGTTTGAACATAGGCTGTTACTATTGCACTCCAATGACATGGTTAAATAATTAGCTAAAATAAAAAAGTGTGAGACATAGCTAGTTCACAACAAACTATTTGGAGGATATTAAGTCTTTGGATAATGAATGATATTTCCGCTGAAGTAAACAAACTTACAGATAAGACTTTCAATGAAGGAAAAGTGCAAAAATTTCACTATGTTTTAGAAGATTAGTGAAGTTTTCAGAAATGCAGCAGACTACACAGAAGTCTAACAATAAAACAAAGCAACACAGTATTTCATACAAGACATCTGTAACATCAAATTTCATAAGTAATACAGCTAAGGCATTTTCTAAGAATAAAACTAAAAAGTTACAATTTGTGAATAAAATGCAAAGTTGTACTTTCTTTTTTAATTGTGCTTTTCACAATTAAAAACTATGTACTGTAATTTAGACAAAATGTTCACTAAGATAACAGAAATCCTCCAATTGATTCTCTTAATACTTGATCAACAAAGAAAAGCTATAAAGTAGTTATTTATGCCAATACCCGGGAGACCAAACTATGAAAAGCAAACCTCAAATATCGTCGCTCCTGTGAATCGACTTAGAGCAGCAAACTCAAGGATCAAGGTGCCTGCACAGGCTGTACAGGTATCAGTCTCAGTACCTGTCCGAGCTTCTGGTTTTCTGATACCAAACTTCAAATTGATCTAAATAAAATCAGAAGATTATCATTAGTGATTATCAAGAGACAATGATTTCTGGATAAGAAACCATTTTTCAATTGAGACTCTAATCAGATCATGAGAATAACTGAAAATAACTCTGAAATTTTATCTGCTGATCTTTGTGACTTTCCAATTACCATCTAGGGAAGTACATTGTAAGCACATACTATTCATGGGATAAATAAGTTTTCACTTAACTTCTTCTTCAAGGGTATCAAAATTCAGTATCAATATAATAATTATACAAAGCAAACACTTGCTATAACAATCGTGTTCTCTGGACAGTTTGAACTAGTCAGTACCAAATTAGGAAACTATTCCAATCCTAAAACAAATTGAGGTTTAACTGAGAATCTGTGAAAAAGTATTAGTCTTTCATAGAGAAAAAACTAAGCATAGTATATATTTAAAAGAAGATTAAAATTTTATTCACAGGTTTTAAAGTTTTGAAATATAGAGTATGTTACCTTGCTGACAGACTAACAAATAACACAAAGAAAAATGTTTCAACCAGCCAAATAACACCACAATATAAACTTGAACCAAGCTGACCAGAAATGAGCTCTAGGTTTTTAAATAACCATTAACTGCTCAAGAGCATTTCTGTCCAGCAAATACTTCTGTGTTAAAACCACTGTTGCAAATATTATCAATTATGTATTCATATCCAAGAGAGGTTGATTGTACTAATTTTCATGAGCAAAAGCAGTATTTACTAATTATATTTAAGAAGGATGGGAAGGTAGTTATTTTCTACCTGTAGTCCTCTTCTAAAAAAATAATTTTTAAAATTATATTGATACTTCTGAGGATAAGCAAGTAATATGACTGTTTTATGATAATGACCTTAGTAGCTTCTGTTTCAATTTCTTATCTGCTTCTCATATTATAACAAAAGTGAAGAACAGCTAGATTCTTCTAAATTCAGCACCTCCACTTATAATAAAACTAAAAATATTTACTAAAAGTAAATTCAATTAACTAAGCATTTAGATGGTTTAAAATAATTTTGATTTCAATTTTAATATTCTAAGGAAACAAAAAAATTAACAAGAAAGTTTAAGCCACACTAATAAGCAAAGAGATTTCAAATTTTAAACCATACAAGCAAAAGAAATTTCAAATTAGAACATGTTTCCATTTTTTCCTCATTAAATTGGCTAAAAGTGAAACTGAAAGTCGTGTCCAGCTCTTTGCAACCCCGTGGACTATACAGTCCATGAAATTCTTCAGTCAAGAATACTGGAGTGGGTTGCCATGCCCTCCTCCAGGGGATTTTCCCAACCCAGGTTTCAAACCTAGGTCTCCTGCACTGCGGGCGGATTCTTTACTAGCTGAGCCACAAGGGAAGCCTAAGAATACTGGAGTGGGTAGCCTATCCCTTCTCCAGCAGATCTTCCTAACCCAGGAATCGAACAGGGATCTCCTGCATTGCAGGAGGATTCTTTACCAGCTGAGCTATCAGGGAAGCACAAATTGGCTGAAGAGAGATAACAGACAGTGTGGGCAGCAGTATAGGAAGTGTAAAGTAGAACCCTTCTGAAGAACAACTGGTCAATAAGCACACAAAGCCTTAAAAAGCGTTCCCTATTTTATGGCTTTTTTGTTTTTTCTTCTAGTAATTTATCCTTAGGAAGAAATAAGTAAAAAAGATGTGTATAAGGATATTCACAGATGAGCTATTTAAAAATATCACAGACTAGATAGAAATTTAATACTAGTCTGTTTCTTAAACAAAAACAACAAAAAAGATGTTTTTGCGATCCACTAAATTAATGGGTAAACGAATGGGCTGCGACCTCCAGTTTGAAAAGCATATACTATCACGCTGGATCTCCAGAGATTTCCTGATGGAGGAAATGAGTCTTATTTATATCGGTAGAGAAGTTATTATAGCAAGCCTAAAGGTTTGGAAATGAAAAACAAAACCAAAATCTCCCTGCTGCCGCTGCTACTAAGTCATGTCAGTCATGTCTGACTCTGCGACCCCATAGATGGCAGCCCACCAGGCTCCTCTGTCCCTGGGATTCTCTAGGCAAGAACACTGGAGTGGGTTGCCATTTCCTTCTCCAGTGCATGAAAGTGAAAAGTGAAAGTGAAGTTGCTCAATCGTGGCCGACTCTTCGAGACCCCATGGACTGTAGCCCACCAGGCTCCTCCGTCCATGGGATTTTCCAGGCAAGAGTACTGGAGTGGGGTGCCATTGCCTTCTCCAAAGAACTCCCTAGGTGTTTTGAAAAACACAAACAGATTATTTTGTCTGAAACAGAGCATGCATTTCATTGGGGTACGGGTATGAAAGAACCTCAGAAAGAAAGTCGACTGCCAAACCAGAAAGAAACCTGGAAGTTAAAGGACATTCAGTGCAAAAGGCAGAGTCAGTAAATTTCTGAGGGCAATTTGATAAAAATCATGCTTTAGTAAGATTAATTTTTAAGTCTCTGAAGCAAAAACTAGAGAGAGAAGAGTAAAATATACATTTATAATAGTTTATGAATACAATTATATTAGTTTCAACAATAAAGCAACAGTAAGAAATAAAATAAACAGAGTTTGGTAATGGCTGAGATGTCTGGCCCAGGTAAGAAGGAAAGAATAATACTGTTATTAATAATAAAGAATGAAATATATCAGAAGAGAGTTCTTTCCATCTTCAATAGCTCCTTTCCCTCTGCCTTAAATATAAAATTTTCTTGGGTGGGCGGGCGGGGAGCGGGGGGATAACTCCTAGGACTTCCCTGGTGGTTCAGTGGTTAAGAATCGACCTTGCAATTGCGACGCAGGGAACAAAGGTTCACTCCGTGGTTGAGGCACCCATGCTGTGGGGCAACTAAGCTTGCAAGCTGGAACTACTGAGTCGGCCTGCCACTAGAAAGAAGCTACCCTGCCACACCGAAGAGCCCATGGACTGCAATGAAAGACCCAATGCAGCCAAATAAATAAATAATAATAAAAACTCCCTCAACTGACTGTGCTTGTGCTGCCAACTCTCCTTAACTACAAACATAGAGGAAATCTTAAAATGAATGTCCCTATTCTTTCACCTACGTCGAATCCTTCTTCCCCTTTATTCTGCCACGTTAGATCCTTCAAGGCTCTGTTTACCCCTAATTATCCTAATGTTTGCTGGAACGTCTCCTTCTGAAACTTTTTTTTAGTATTTTTAATACCATACGCTATGTTGCGGTTCTCCTCCTAAGTCTCCGCACAATCTCCTTTTCACTGCTGTGCTTCCTCATTCCCCTCTGTCCTGTATTCTCTCAATATCCTCTCCTCTGGAGAGTGAACACCTACTCTACTGCTTCCACCACATCGTCTGCACAATAATTCTGGGCCCAAATTCTAGTCTGGCATTTGTTTCTTCCTTCTGCAGCATAACCTTATGCAATGACACAAAAAGTTTTAACAAATCTAAATTCTCACACCATTCAAATGCAAATTAACCAAAATGTTCATATAAATTTGTTATAGAGCTTGAAGCAATTATTTTTCCAGTCTCAAGCAGGTAAGGAACAATGGCTGGATCACAAAAATAGATTCTTTCAAAACAGCAAAGAAGTATACAAAGGCTGCCATATTTTTCAGAATTACTTACTCTTGGATAAGGAAGGCCACTGGTAGTATTGAAAGCTGGTAAAAGTTTGTAGCCCAATTGCTTTGCCATTTGGAGAAGCTCATCATTGTACCACTGCATGTACTCGCCTTTTTCTTTCAGCATGATTGCCAGTGAGTGTCCACCCAAAAGACCCCTACAACCAGAGAGATGAAACATTAGTCACATTGTACACATACTTACATATCATCACCTAAACAGATGTGGGTATCTTGCTACCAACAATTTAGAGTACATAAGGAACAATCACAGAAGAACATAATTTCTTACCTAACTCTGGCTACTCAGTTTGTGGCAAACCATTATAAAAACCATTATTAAATCATGGCCAGTATGAAAAAAAAAAAAGAATCAAATGTTGTAACTGTTGTAAAAGGTTTGGCCCTTGGAGAAGGGAATGGCAACCCACTCCAGTATTCTTGTCTGGAAAATCCCATGGAGAGAGGAGCCTGGTGGGCTACAGTCCACAGGGTTGAAAAAGAGTCAGACACGTCTGAGCGACTAAACAACGATGAAAGGGTTTGGCATTCTTAAATACCGTACATTTTCTTAAAAAACAACCTAGAATCATTTATCTTAATAAGTTTAACACATTTGATTTTAACAAATTTTAATTTTAATTATAGCACCCTGAAATCTCTTGACTTTTAGTGTAACATTAACAAAAATTCCCCACTCTTTATTAAATGTAATAGATTAATAAACTTTGTGAAAAGCTAAAAAACTATTTTTTAAATTTAACTGATGAATAGACTCACTTTGCCTGTGTGACAAAAGGAAATGAGTTACAGTAACACAAAAATAACCATTAAATATAAAAATGTAATAATGTTGAAACGTGAATTAATAAATCCTGCACTTCCTGTGTTCCAAGAATATTTCAAACTGTTAGTTCAAAGGTAATCCTATAAATTCAGTTTGGCTTGAAGAAGTGTTAAGGTTAGTAAAATAGATAAGCTGACAAAAAAACTGTGATGTAGCTAATATGCAAATACTTGACCTGTTGTCAGTCCTTTTTTAACAACATACAAGGATTACCTTTGATTTGAGTCTGCAACTATTTCCAAAGCTTGTTGCTAACTGTGCCACACATATAGCAGGGTCATTCCGCAGTCTCTGTGTTTTACAGTATCACACCTTTTATTTTTTAAACGTAAGAAATTTCTTGCTTTACTACCACCAAGAAATAAAGAGTATACCCTTATTCTTCTGTTATTAAAATCAGAGTTTACTATCTCACATACTTACCCAAGAACTCTGATGTTTGTTTCAAAGACTGATACAACTACATCATTATCTAAGTTAACATCTCTTAAAACTTTTCTCACTGCATCTTCAAATTCTTTAGTTTTATTTAATACCTAGGAGAAGAAAATTATTTAAAGTAAAGTTATTTTCAACCAAGACATAGAGAAATATCCTCAGAATGAGCTACTAATAGCAAGTTAATACCTTAAGATTATAAAAAATAACAGAAAAAATGTTTCCCTTAAGCATATTATAAAAATGTGATACTATCTAAAACTGAAAAAGATTAAATACCTATTTATATTGCAAGGAATCTTTATATACTTCTTTTTTTTAGACACACTGAAAAATCATTAGGACTTTAAAACAATCATCATCAGAACTGTTAGCTGGTGTGTATAACCCATGACCTAGAGCTGCAAGAGGTGAACTCTACTGGGATTTGCTTCCCAAGTCAAACAAAACAAAACCCACCCTATTCGTCAAATATCATTTTAAAACTTGCTTAGTCTCAGAAGAAAGCACATCCTCCAGGGAATGATCAATTGATCCTAAACCATACAACGCTTGCCATCTTCACCCCTTGGACATCAAGGCCCCTAACTGAGGAGGCAGTGCAATGTTGGGCTAAAGAACAAGCTCGGATTTGAATTCTGGTTCCTTAGTCTCATCTCTGAGGCTGTTCTTTCATCTATAAAAACAGGAAATACCTATCCTCAGAGGTTTATTTTCCTAAATGAGGTAATGCATGTAAAGCACTTTTAGTAGAGCACCTGATTTAGTAAGTGCTTGATACCATTACTATCTATTATTACCATTATTACCATGAGGGTCTATAATCCTGATGAAGCTAAGAACTCTGGATGCTTGCACTGAGCTCCAGAGGAGGGTCACTGTCATTACACAGGTTGTGTCGATTTTTCAGTCTAAATTAAGGTTGCACAAGTAGATGTTATTTAGATCTCAGGTCCATTAAAAGTAGTTTTCCTTTACTTGACTGTTTAATCTTTTTGTTTGATAATATTTTATAGTGTTTTCTCATCTGATCTGATACTTCACTAAAAATCCTAATCTAGGGACTTCCCTGGTGGTCCAGAGGTTAAGAATCTGCCTGCAAATGTAGGGTTGATCCCTGGTCTGGGAAGATTCCACATGCCAAGGAGCAACTAAATTGATGCACCCCAACTCCTAAGCCAGGGCTCTAGTGTCCGGGAGCCACAACTAATGAGCTGTTTTCCCCCTAACTACTGAAGCCCAAGCACTTAGTCTGCACTCTGCAATAAGAGAAGGCATGGCAATGAGAAGTCTGTGCCCCGCAACAAACAGCAGCCCCGACTCGCCACAATTAAAGCAAAGAAAGTTCGTGCACAGCAATGAAGACCTAGCACAGCCAAAAGGAAATAAAAATTTTTTTAATTCGAATTTAGGCATAAAACATAAGAGTGACTAAAGTTTAAGTAAAATTTAGAGTAAGCCTTGAGTGTAATATAATATAAAACCTGATTTTAAATTTAGTGCTTTTCTTTCTCAGTCTCAAAGTCCATGTAAATTCTGAAGCCACAAATGTGAATGTACAAAGACCTGTATCACTTCCGGGAGATACAACTGTTCTACTCACTCCTCACACACACGCACATCTTTTTAATGTAATTCTGTTCATCTTATTCTTTCAAAGACTATCTCCTGAGAATTTCTCCCAAGAATAGTACCTACACTATCTGTTTCAAAGAAGAATAAAAATGAGAGTTTTGTCCATAATTAGCTAAAAATTCATTCTAATAGCTCCATTAGTTGACGGGTTTCCTAAGCTTCTAACTGATGACAAAGAACAAATTCAGGTCTCTTCCCTTCCCCTCTTCAATCTGTTCAGTATCTTTCTCTCTGTAGATTTCATGGTAACGTTGACTTTAGGGGTAAATTTAAAGTTTTAGGTTTGATTTCATTACAATCAATAGAAACGAGATGTCTAGAATTATGAACAAGAGTTTAAATCGAAAGATCAAACTCTGACAACAGAAGTTCTACTTAACATATTGTGGTGTGACCAAAATAAAAACAATAAGGTTGCATCCTGTCCCAAGTGATATGTCCTCTACTATTTTCAAATAAAGAAACCACAAATCAAAAAATGATCACAGAGTAAATTAGACATATTAAATACTTGTATTGATAAAATGTACAACATTCCTTCTAAATGTAGGAAAAACTTTCAAACTTCTTTTAATCCTTCTGCTTAAGTAGATCTTAATAGGTATCTTAGATATCCAATCTAGGCCCTTCTGAAGTGAAAACAGGGGTCCAGAGAAGCTAGATAATTTGGCCAACGTCACATATTAATATTATATGATCACTTCCTGGTACTCCCTGCCACAGGGAGCAAGAACTCAGGTTACAGCAAACAGTGCTCTAAGTGTGGTCTGCTGACCAGCAGCAACAGCACCACCAAGTGGCAGTTTGTTAGAAAAACATTTCCTTGGGCCTGCCTTCAGTCTGCTCCATCACAACCTGCATTTTATTTTAGCAGATCCCCAGGTGATTTGTAGCAAACAAGTCTAAAAAGCACTGCATCATTACACATGGTTCTAAAACTTTAGCATATATTAGAATCATCTAGAAGCTTGTTTAAAAAAAAAAAAAACAACATTCCTGGGCATTACTCCCAGACTTTCTGATTCAACAGGCCCGGGATGAGGCTCTACAATCTGTATCTCTAACAAGTTGCCAGGTGATGCTGATGCTGGTAGTGCTGGAATCATATTTTGAGAACCACCGCCAAAGTGGTTTAATTTCAAAGAGGAACAGAACCTATTTATAATAATGGCTGCTCAACTAGAGACCAGTAGACTTCTAAATATAGGGAAGTTATGCAGCCTAGAAACACATTTTCTCCTTCATTTCTGATAAAAAATTTTAAAACACATAGAATATCTGAGGTTCAGGTTCATAAAAATCAGTAAGAGCTTCGAGATGATGAAGAGCTTCCAGTATATAAGGATAAAGCCAAGATGACAGAATGAGAAACAAATGTACATCCACCTATGGTCTTTCCTAATACACAGCTACTGCCCCTCACTCACTCCCCTGTATCAAGACAGACATGAGGTGTATCACCCAGCTACACTTATAAATAAATAACACCACTTAGCTTCTCCCAGGGTGGCAATTTGTGTCTCCTGGGATACCTATTTATCTTTTTCTCTTCTCCTAACATAGCAGAACACATAGGACTACTAAACCAAAAATAAGGTACACAAGAGTCTCTCTTATAGTCATTATAATATGGTTCACACATTCCTTTTATTTCTGAAAAATGAAATCACCACTTTCAAAACTCTGATACAGCTAAAAAAGGTCTCAATAATCATGGGCTTCTCAACAAAAAATGTCTCAACTATGGTTAAATTTTATAAACAAAGAGAAGCTTTAGAGAAATACATAATAATGCCAGGTCCCACTTCAGGAAAATTAAATCAGAACAACTTGGGAGAGAAGGATTATTTTTTAAACTTCCTAAGTAATATTCCTAAGATGCTGATATAGTTGAGAGTCTCTGATTAAAAAAGAAAAGAGAAAAGAATCACCCAGTGAAATAAAAATATAGAAACAGTACTGGGAAGAAAAGCCAGGCTCTCAAAATTTTCTGCCACCACAAAGATTTTTTGTTGTGTTTTTAAAAATATTAATCAATACTTTAGATATTAATTCAACTTTGAGAATTATGACTTAAGTAAAATTCTGAAACAAGCCTATTTTTATACCATAAATGATCTGAGAGTAAAAAACTAGAAAGATACTACATTCAGAAATCATGACAGCTGGAACTGAGCCATTCCCCTCTGCCATCACAAACCACCCCCAACGAGAATTAATTTAAATAACTTTGCCTCCCATCAGGTCTAAAAGGAGTGCTAAGTAGTGATCACTTGGTATTTAAAATCATTTTTGAGAAAGAAGTAAAATTTTAATGGACCTAACATATAAAAATTTTAATTTAACAATTTCAGTATCATTGCAGCATGTCTTTCTGGAACAAGAATATCAAGAGCATTTTTTAGAATTACTTTCTTCCAATAGCTTCAATCTACTTGTCCAAAAGGAAACAACTTTTCTGATTAAGGGGCCACCATGTAAGCTAACATACCTATAAATTTTGAGTATCTCCATGATTCTATATAATTTCACTTGACATTCACATGACATTATCAACTTAATAATATGAAAGATTTATTTTGAAGCAAAGATCAAATTATCTTAAATTCTGAAAACTTTTATTTCAGACTTACTGTACTACAATTATATTCATAGTACTTGAGCACACATATTATGAAATTCATAAAATAATTTAAGAAGAATCAAACCTACCACAAGAGTATCCAAAGAATCAATCAGTGTCAGGGAAAATCTATGACACAAGTATAGTGAGATACAAAACATTAGAATTCTGAATATTTGTATTCATGAACATATAAGACATTATCTGAATCCTACTGAGACTGGAAGTTTCCATTATTCCATTAACTAGTACTTTCATGCATCTACAGTACCATGTAACCTATAAAACACTAAAAGAACCTGAAAAGCCTTAACATCACATTTAGATTAGGCATAACGACAAATCTTTCAAAGTGAACAGAAATATTCATCAGCTCTTTTAAAAGCAAATAAAAAATATTAATGCATCAACACCTTGTAAGTGTCAACAACTATATACATTCTAAAAGTCACATTCATCTTAACAAGCAACTCAACTTTTCACTGATCTAAGAGGTAAACTGATTCATATTGTACAAAAGATAACAGAAAGGAATAAAGGAATTTAACGGGATACTTAAAACAGTCTTGAAATTTAACCAATTCCCAGATTCACAATTACACACTGCCTCTAAGATGCCTTAAGACTTGAGAACTTTGAGCTGCCATGTTATGCCCTTTGTTAATACTCACTTTCCCAAGGCATCATCAACATCACCCCGACTTGGCTCCTGGCCTCTAATGCGACCTCTGCAGGTCAAAGGCATGAGTTCATCCGCTGGGTAAGCATGTTCCTGCAAGGAAAGTCTTAGTGAGTCACTAAGGAAAGTAAGAGAAAAGTGCACATCTTTTAGAGAACATAACTTTTCAGTTTTTTTTAACAAACATTAATCAAAAGTTTTACTATTCTTACAGTCCATGAAACCTTAAAAGAAAACTTTTTAGCCATAAATATGTACTTGTAAATACAAGAAAATATTTCCTTAAAACTCTAACAACAATCCGTTTCCCCTCCACCCAATCTCACTTCCCAGAGAGATAACTGCTGTTACAACTGGCATTTATCATTCCAGACCTATCCACATACATAGAAATACATGTACATACATCACTTAAAAATTCCATTTACAAAGGTACTCATGCCATATGCACACACTGTCCTAAAATGTGTTCACTTAAATCACTCTGGGGTTTTTCATGCTGCAATTCTACAGATGTATTTTATTCTTTTTAATAATTGCATAGTGATAGTTCAATATTAACTAATATTATTGAGTACTTACGTTCTAAGCACTGTTCTATATATTTTAGTTTTTTTAACTTATCACATAACCCTCTGAAACAAATTCCATCATTTCTGTTTTGTAGATGAGAAAACTGAGGGCCGGAGAAATTAACTAAGCCTACGTCATGCAACCAGTAAATGATGGATCCAGAATGCAAACGTGGCAATCTGATTCCAGAGCCCATACACTTGACAGGACCTGCTCCTCATGGTATTCCCCAAAGTATGGATACTGATGAACATGTAGGCTGAACGCAATTTTTTACTGTATAAACAATGCTTCAGTAAACAGCTATATGTCCATATCTCTTGTACATATGCTTGTACTCTATGGATTAAATCTCTAAAACCAGACCCAGTGGGCCAAAGGTACAGATATTTCATTTTTTCTGTGCTGTACTTATCCAACTTATCAGTCATATCCAACTCTTTTCAACCTCATGGACTGTAGCCCGCCAGGCTCCTCTGTCCATGGGGATTCTCCAGGCAAGAACACTGGAGTGGGTTGCCATGCCCTCCTCCACGGGATCTTCCCAACCTAGGGACTGACCCCAGGTCTGCCACATTGCAGGCAGACTCTTTACCGTCTGAGCCACCAGGGAAGCCCAAGAACACTAGAGCCTATCCCTCTTCCAGGAGACCTTCCTGACCCAGGAAATCATACCGGAGTCTCCTGCATTGCAGGCAGATTCCTTATCAGCTGAGGTACCAAGGAAGCCCCTTCATTTTTGCTGCTGCTGCTAAGTCACTTCAGTCGTGTCCGACTAGCTACTATCAAACTGAAGACAAAGATACAACACTTAACAACACTCTTAACAACACTCTCAGGCAATGATCAACAGTTTACATTTTGCCAATCTCCTGGATAAAAAATGATATCTCAAGTTTCATTACAAATAAGGATAAATATCTTTCTGCATTAGCCATTGCTATTTCTTTTCAGAAATGTCTATTTATACCTTTGTTTATTTTCTATTGGTTGTCTGACTCCTTATACATTGTTATGTAAACATTTTTTCTATCTTTCCTTTGGCTTTTAACTTTGTTTACGGTACTTTTTACTTTAATCTTTAAATATGTAATTAAATCTATTAGTTTCTTCATGGTTTCTAAATTTGGGGCACAGTTAATAAGGCCATCTTGGGTCTCTGAAAACAGCACACTTATGATTTTATTTTTTATACGTCTAGATAATTACTCCATCTGGAATCTAATTTTGCTTATAATGTGAAGTGGGAATGTACTTGTATTTCCTCCCCCAAATAGCCAATTTCCTAAATATCACTTTTTAAACAATTCATCCTTTCCCTAACTGCTTGAAATATAGCTTATAAAGTATCTACATGAACACACATTTTCATAGCCTCTACTTTGTTCTACAGACCTAGTTCCTACTCCTATTGCCCTACAGACCTATTTGTTTTACAAACCTACTTCCTGCTTCGAAACCACTGTCTTAATCAGTCTTTGCAACACGCCTTGCTACTTGGTTAAGCAATTCACTCCCCCCAGTTATTTTGTTCTAAATTTTCTTAATGAGTTTTTCAAGTTTACTCTTCTGGATAATTTTTAAATTTCCTTAAAATTCCATTGAAATTTTAATTGAAAGAGTCTAAATTATGGAGAATTGATATTTTTTACCAACTGAATCTTCCTATCTAGGACTACTGTATCAATATACTAGTTCAAATCTTCTTTTATGAATTCAGTTTCCACCACAGGTCACATACATTTCTTAATCTTTATTAATAGGTACTTTTTATTGAAACAGGTTGATGTACAAAATTATGTTAGTTTCGGGTATATAACACAATGACTCAACTAATAGGCATTTTATAGCTTGGCCTATTATTGAGTAGATTTTTTGGATGAGCAACCATGACAGCGTATGTCTAGTCTAAATTATAATGAAGCACACACAAGGATCCTCCCTCTTGTCTACTACACAGTGAATTGTTGTATAATTTTTTTCAATACATAGCTAACCTAGATAGCATATTAAAAAGCAGAGACAGGACTTTGCCAACAAAGGTCCGTCTAGTCAAGGCTATGGTTTTTCCAGTGGTCATGTATGGATGTGAGAGTTGGACTGTGAAGAAGGCTGAGCGCCGAAGAATTGATGCTTTTGAACTGTGGTGTTGGAGAAGACTCTTGAGAGTCCCTTAGACTGCAAGGAGATCCAACCAGTCCATCCTAAAGGAGATCAGTCCTGGTGTTTATTGGAAGGACTGATGCTAAAGCTGAAATTCCAGTACTTTGGCCACCTCATGAGAAGAGTTAACTCGCTGGAAAAAACCCTAATGCTGGGAGGGATTGGGGGCAAGAGGAGAAGGGGACAACAGAGGATGAGATGGCTGGATGGCATCACCAACTCGATGGACATGAGTTTGAGTGAACTCCAGGAGTTGGTGATGGACAGGGAGGCCTGGTGTGCTGTAGTCCATGCGGTCGCAAAGAGTCAGACACGACTGAGCAACTGAACTGAACTGAAGCTTGAAAGTAAGAAACTTTCCAATACCAAAACTGAATAGTGGAGTGAGAAGACAAAGCTGCACTGACCACAACATGGGCATTAGGAATAAAGACAGGCTTTAAAGGGAAATATGTTAACACCCAAAGTGTCGGAGAGTTGATGTTGTTGGCCCTCCATGCATGGCTATAGCCAATGAAGTAGGTTCTTTAAGTTAACAGTTGCTTCAATGAAATTGGACTGAAATCTCCAATTACTTGGCTGCACATCTTAGAAACGGAGAGAAACAAGAAAAGCTTGCTAAACTTTATAATCTCTTTAACCAGGGGACTGTCCCTAAAAGAGTCCCCCAAAACTAATAAAATGTGACTATAAGAAACATTTAGAAGTGAGAATCACTGTATTACATATTTCAATTTTAGATAATACTTACCTGACAATAATAATAATACCTGACAAGGATAACAGGATTAATATACTCACCCTTTTCCCTAACTTGAGATTTTTATCGATTATATTATTATAAACAGTTTTCACTTTACATGTTTTCACTATACACACACAAATTGAGATTCACAATTTAAACTTTCAGCAACATGGTTCAAATTCCAGGTACCATTGTATTTTTAAATAATTGCACAGAATGCAAACTGAAGTGCCAGTTCTTCAATCCACAAATTGCTA
This sequence comes from Bos indicus x Bos taurus, assembly GCF_003369695.1. Taxonomy (NCBI): domain Eukaryota; kingdom Metazoa; phylum Chordata; class Mammalia; order Artiodactyla; family Bovidae; genus Bos; species Bos indicus x Bos taurus. Next base: position 65,047,548 of record NC_040091.1, read on the forward strand.
CATAAATACCAGATGCTTCTTGTGATCAGCGATCAATCACATAACTTCTTTCGAAGTGGAACTAGTGATTGATCACGGTGTATTTTTTAGTTCAGACAGCAAGCATGAAGTTATATGTCTCCTTGTCACCTAGTGATAATCCTACATGACAGTTTAACAGTTTATAAAAATAGATAATCAAAAGAGGAAATTAATCAATGAGGACGAAAGCTCACAAAGAAATGAAAAGTGGAAACACTGAAAGTGAAATTCACATTGAACATAAAAGATATTACAGAAGAAACAGCTGACCATGGAACGTTGATACTGCTGTCACTGAAGCAGTATCTAGACATGCAGCCAGAGGAATTCAGTAAAGGCCAAATTATCCACACAGACGAAAAAAGTGGTTGTGACATAATAATGCCTGCAGAAATTTCATGACACAGAGGGAAAAGGATAAAATTTTTGAAGTGGGCCCAAATTTTGAAATTTCTGTATCTACCACACCAGGTATAGCAGAGATTTATGTTGTATCTTAAGTCATACAACAAGGCGGCGGCAAGCAAGGCGAGTCCTGTTCTAACTTCTCTTAGTGAGGTTTTTACAAAGAAATAATACTTCAATTCCAAAGTCTCTAATATTTTGAATAACGGTACACTAAATATTAGTTTTAGCTATTTCAAAAATTTCTCTGTACATTTATAATTATCAGAAAGAAAATTTTAAATGCTTTGACAAAGATTTTTTTTAAAGGTTTATAACATTTATAGTCTGATCTGGAATCATAATTTCCCCAGTTACCAGCGTGAGAATTCTACTTAACTGGAATCAATGCACACCACTTTTTTTGGCGCCTCCATTCCTGAAGTTTTTATCTCTTGGGTGCCTGAACTTTGTCCTTAGGTAAGTTATTTTTGTTTACTTTAAAATAGAGTCATCAGTACTGTTATTTCTGGGTTAAGCTGGCTCTTGCCTTACACTTGAAGAACAATCCAAATGATTATAAAATGCCTGAAACATATTTTCTCTCCTTCAGAAGTTTGAAAATACGATTCCACTTTTCTTGCATTCATGAAATATCACCGTGGCAAAGTTTCTAAGACTACTCTGATCCTTTATACCTGGAATCTGACTTGTTCCTCCTATACCTGTATGCCATATGATTCTGAATTCTAAAAATTCAACCAAAGTATTCCTGACCCCCAATGTCCAGCTCTATCCTCCTGCCTCTCACTTAATTATCTAGATTCCAAACTCATTACCATGTTTGCAGCAAAAAAAAAAAAAGAGGTCAGGAACACTACACAGATGGTCACACAAAAGGAAAGACCAAAACAAAAAAATTAGACTAAACACAAAAAGACTTGCAGCCTGCAATCCTTCAGGTTATTTTAAAAACTTCGGTGTTCTACAATGATTTATTTCCTGAGGAAAGGATTCCAGGTAACAAATGCTTTTATATAATTAGAATCCATATGCAGCTACCAAATTCTGAATTCAATATTTTATAATTTTAATATTATATATATATATTTTAGTAAAATTCCTAATTACTTTTGCATGTGGCTTTGAGATGTCAAGTTCCTAATTACTTTTTAATTCCAACAGAACCATGATTTACCAAAATGCACAATATTTTTAATGCTTTATAGTTTTATATTTAACACATATAAAAAACACTTAGAAGTAACTCAAGTAACATTTTTTAAAACTTGCTTATGTATTTTGAAAGATACTACATAAGAGATCATTCAAATGTTAATTTGATTGTAGAGAGCTCTTTTTAAATGGCTGCTTAGAAAGCTTGACAATACTATTTTTAGGGTTTTGCAAAACACAATCACCTTTATCTGAAATTAAATATGAAACTCAAACCCTAAGCTTATCCAGGTAAGAAAAATATTATTAGTAACTGAAAACCAGAATAATCAAATAAGAGAGCTTTGAACCAGGTGTAAAAATACTTTATGTCCCCCTGTTTCAACATTAAGGACAGAAACAAAACCACAACCTTTTCTTCTGGTTAACCACAAAGCAAATTACAGTTGGTTTGCATAATTTCAGAGCAATGCATGTGTGTGTGTGCTTAGTCACTCAGTCATGTCCAACTCTTTGCAACTCTGCCAGGCTCCTCTGTCCACAGGATTCTCCAGGCAAGAACACTGGAGTGGGTCGCTATGCCCTCCTCCAGGGGATCTTCCCAACCCAGGGATCAAACCCAGGTCTCCCCAATTGCAGGCAGATTCTTTACCGCCTGAGCCACCAGGGAATCATAAAGCAAACTACAGTTGATTTGCATAATTTCACAGCAATGCACACATGGCAAATTTGGCTGAGGTTACAGTAATTCTTTCTCTTCAATGTACTGCCAGAACAAAGTATAAGAATTTTCATACTGCTAATGACTAACAGCCAAGAAAATAAAAAAAAAACCTTTAAAAATTATCACTAAAAATAAAACTCAGGTGGTAAAGTCCTATATCAATTAAGTATTGATAGAACATGTGCTTGGCTAAAAGCAAGAGCAAAAACATAAAACAAAACACAGTAGACTCTCCACATCAAATTCTAAATTTACTAGCATTTTGATACAACTGCTTCAAAACACTCCAATCAGGGACTTCCTTTGTGGCTCAGTGGTAAAGAATCTACCTGTCAATGTAGGAGGCTTGGGTTCAATCCCTGATCTGGGAAAGATCCCACATCCCATGGAGCAACTCAGCCTGTAGACAACAACTATCGAGCTAGAGCCCGGAAATCCCAACTACTGAAGCCTGCGAGCCCTAGAGCCTGTGCTCCTCAGCAGAGAAGCCACCGCAACGAGAAGCCCGAGCACCACAAATAGAGTGTAGCCCTTGCTCTTCACAGCTAGAGAAAAGCCCGAGTAGTAACAAAGACCCAGTGCAGCGAAAAAATAAACAAACATATACAATTTTAAAACACTCAAATCAGGACTTTTCTGCTGGTCCCTGCCAATGCAGGGAACATGGATTCGATCCCTGGTCCGGGGAGATTCCACATGCCTCAGGACAACTAAGCTTGTGCGCCACAACCACTAAGCCCACGTGCTGCAACTACAGAGCCCGTGCCCTAGAGCCTGTGCTCTGCAACGGGAGAAGCCACCAGAATGAGAAGCCCTCAGACTCAAATGAAGAGCAGCCCCACTCACTGCAACTAGAGACAGCCTGCGCAGCAACAAACACCCAGCACAGCCATAAATAAATACATAATTAAAAAAAAAAAAAAAAAAAACACTCAAAGCAGCATCCAAACTGACTTTTCAGTAAAGCCAATTCCAAAAACTAGCCAAAGGGAAGAGACTTTACTAAAATCAATAATAAGACAAAAGTACTGTTTATTTATAATAGTGAGCTACTGAAGACACCAAATCTATTTAATTCCCCATAAAATTATATACATTTTAAATGTTTTATTCCAGATCTTTATTGTTAAACACCTCACCTCCCTTCTTGAGGCAGGTAAGATATTCCTTCCTAAAACAAAAACTAAATGATATCTAATAAACCCTCTATTATATATAGATAGCATATGCTAGTACTGACTGAACTTACATAATTTTTCAGTTCTCTTTTCACCCCAAATCAAATATTCCTTTTCCCCTTTGTTCACTACTTATACTCACTTAGCCATGTTTCAGGTGTTTAGGATTCCATTTATCTAAACTATTAAATTATTAATACTTCTACCCTGAACATATGGTCCTTTGAGCACTATATTTTATGAAATGTTTCTCAGCACTGAGGAGAAATAAGTAACAAAACTGCAATTATCTGATAAGATTTTAGATTAAGCACAGAGTAGAATGCTGGCAAGCTTTAGAAGTCTGTACTCAAAATAAGAACAAAAGTTTCCAAATTCTTCAATGTATGTTAATCAATTTGGTTTGATCAATGATAAACTGAACTTAAGAAATAATATTACATGGAATAAATGATAATAAATAATAATGTGGTAATGAAATAAAGTCTTGCTACCAACAGATATTTTTAGCAAGATTATTATCAATAATGCAGAAAAAGTATTTGACAAAATTTAATAAATAACCTGTGATGATGAAAATTTTCAGCAAGCTAGAAATAGAAAGGACCTGAATACAGAGCATCTATGAAAAACCCACAGCTAATATCATACTTAACAGGGAAAGGCTAACTGCTTTTGTCACAAGATTAGGAGTAAGACAAGGATCTCACATTTCTTTTAAACATCATACAAGAAGTCCTAGCTACTGCTCTAAGAAAAAACAAAATAGTTTGGAGGAAGAAGGAAGAATCTTTTTTTGCAGATCACATGACTGACCATGTAGGAAACCTTATGGAATCTACCAAAAAAGCTACTAAAAATCATACATGAATTTAGCAAGGATCTCAAGTTATCAGAAAAAAGTTGTATTTCTGTATGAAATCAATGGACAACTGGGAATTAAAATTTGAAAGACCATAATTTACAAGAGCATTAAAAATATGAAATACTTATGAATAAATTTAACAAGAGATGTGCAAGAACTGTACACTGCAAAGAACAAAACACTGCTAACATTAAGAACTAAATAAATGTACACAGACACTATATTTATGGATTAAAAGACTTGATACTATTAAGAAGTCAAACTCTCCAAACTGATGTATAGATTTCAACATAATCCCAATCAGTATCTCCATAGGCTATGTTTTTTTTTTAGAAATTGACAATATGATTCCAAAATTTACATGAAAATGCAAAATATGTAAAATATTCAAAACAATTTTGAAAAAGAACAAAGCTGAAAGACTTACACTGCCTGATTTCAGGACTTAATATCACTTAATTCAAGACTGATACAGATGGACTAATAGATATTTAGATCAGTGGGAAAAAAGATACAGAGTTTAGAAATACACCCAAGCATATAAAGTTAACTGATTTTACAAAGGTGCCAAAGTAATTCTGTGGGAGAAGGATACTCTTTTCAACAAACCGTGCTAGAATAATGGGATATCCACAAAGAAAAAAATATAAACAAAGCTTTACCTCACACCATATATACAAACATTAACTCAGAATGAGTAGTAGATCTCACTGAAAAAGCTAAAATCATTAAAACACCTAGAAGAAAACAGGAAAATCTTTGTGACTCTGGGCTAGGCAAATATTTTTTTAGGTAGGGTATAAAAGGCATAAGTCATAAAAGAAAAAAGAATAAATTGGACTCGGTCACAAGTTAAAACATTTATACTTCAAAAGACATTAAGAAAATTAAAAGGCAAAGTACAGACGGGAAGAAAATATCTGTAAAACATACATATGATAAAGGACTAATATCCAGAAAATAATATATCTCTTATGACTCAGTTATAACAGGACAAATGACCTGATTTTAAAATAGCAAGAGATTTGAACAGATGTTTCACCAAAAAAAGATACACTAAACATATGGAAAGATTTTCAACATCATTAGTCATCAGGAAAAATAAAACTAAAATCACAACAAAATACCACTACACACCCACTAGAATAGCTAAAATTAAAAAGACTGAAAATACCAAGTGTTGGAGAAGATGCAGAGTAACTGAAACTCTTAAATTGCTCATAAGGAATGCAATATGTTACAGCCATTTTAGAAAAGTCTGGCAGTTTCTTATAAAAAATTAAATTTACCCTTCCCATAGGACCCAGCAATCCCATTCCTAAGTATGTAAATGAATGTCCACATAAAAATCTGCATTCTCAAATTCACAGCAGTCTTTTAATAAGAGCCAAAGACTATAATCATTCTAAATATTTATCAACTAGTGAATGGTGTTTTGCCAAATCAACAAATACTAGTGAGCAATAAGTAGGAACTATAATATCTCCAACAACATGGACAAACCTCAAAAGCATCACACCTCAGGAAAGAATGTGAACCAAAATACTACATACATATTCTAAGAGGCCACTAATATGAAGTCCTAGAAAAGGGAAAACTAGTGACAGAGACCAGATCACAACGGTTGCTAGAGGTCAGAGGTGGAGAAAAGGAACTGATTGCAGAGGAGCATGAGAGAGCTTCTGGGGAGATGGAAATGTTCTGTATCATAAATGTGGTGCCAGTTAAATAACTGTGTTCAACTGTACAACACAGAACCATGCATTTGAAATCGGAAATTCTTTTCTCTGTAAATTCTACCTAAATATATAGGAAGATGTGGTTCTATTGAGTCAAAATCCTACACAGAGTATTACGGTATGATTTAAGAAACAAACAAAAAAACCAACGAGAAGACAATATAGAATTTAAGTCACTTTGGCAGTTGTTTTAGAATGTTCTAAAAGTAGAGGCCAAGGAACAATGATTAATAAAAGGTAGTCCTATAATCGTTTACACACAAAAATTGCACATACACATGTATTTGTATCTGCCCTCCTCCTGACCATTAATACCACTTTTAAACTTATTTATAGAATTACTCTTTTTAAGAAACTATCAAAAAGAAACACTGGTACAGTTTCAAATTAAAATATGGAAAAGTTCTGAAGGTGGATGGTGATATTTGCAGAACAATGTGAACATAATTAATGCCATACACTTAAAAAGGGTTTAAACGGTAAAATTTTATGTATATTTTAACCATAATGAAAAATGTTTTTTTAAAAATCAGGAAAAAATATTTCTAAGAAAGCTTACACAAATCTGAAAATTCGTAAGAAGTTACATTTTAAAACAGTTCCTTTTGTTTAAAGGATACTGATTTTTCTTTGAACTGTGCACTCACAAAGATGAAGTAAAGTGAAGTCACTCAATTGTGTCTGTCTCTTCGCAATCCCATAGACTGTAGCCTACCAGGCTCCTCCACCCATGGGATTTTCCAGTCAAGAGTATTGGAGTGGGATGCCATTTCCTTCTCCAGAAGATCTTCCTGACTTAGGGACTGAACCTGGGTCTCCCGCATTGCGGGCAGATGCTCTACCGTCTGAGCCATGAGGGAAGCCCATGCACTCATGAAAGCAAGCTTAAAGGTGAATAGGTATGATGCTCCTAGCTAAAGGAAACTGTGCTACTGTGCTTACCAACTCTTTCAGAATTTATTTATAATGTTTAGTTCTCTACCAAGGTAGTTTCTGTTTATAATAGTTGATAAATGAGTTGTCTATAGTCAACAGGAAAAACATTAGAAGACAGAGATCATCAGATCAGGGAGCTCAGATCCAAAACAGTTCTGTATTTGGTGGCCTAAATACATGTATTTTGTCATCTAATTTAGTCTGCAGACTGGCCTCAGCGCAAATACTAAAAACAAGCTAATAGAAGCCCTAAAGTGGCTGTGGTCTAAGGTTAAATAAGGTCGCACAAGAACTGCCAAAAAACACATCTAATTTCATTTTATTTGGGGAAAAAAGGAAGTCATCTGTGCAATTCACTGCGGATAAACCGCAGTTTGAGGCTAGAGATCTGTCAAGTACATTCGTTATAATTGTTAGTATTTATGCTACTGTGTGCTTAGTTGCTCAGTTGTGTCCTATTCTTTGTGACCCCATGGACTGCAGCCCACCAGGCTTCTCTGGCCATGGAATTCTCAAGGCAAGAATACTGGAGTGGGTAGTAGTCATTTCCTTCTCCAGGGAATCTTCCCAACCCAGGGATTGAAACCAGGTCTCCTGCATTGCAGGCAGATTCTTTACTATCTGTGCCACCAGGGAAGCTCCTTATGATGCTGAGATAGCCCCAAATAATATTCTTAGTTGATAAAATGCATGTATTCTATGCCTCTTGAGTCGTGTCTCTTTGTGACTTTATGGACTGTAGCCCGCCAGGTTCCTCTCTGTCCACGGGATTCTCAAGGCAAGAATACTGGAGTGGGTTGCCATGCCCTCCTCCACAGGATCTACTCAACCCAGGGATCAAACCCAGGTCTCCTGCATTGTGGATTCTTTACCATCTGAGCCACCAGGGAAGTCCAAGAATACTGGAGTAGGTAGCTTATCCCTTCTCCAAGGGATCTTTCCGAGTCAGGAAATCAAGCCAGGGTCTTCTGCATTGCAGATGGATTCTTTACCAGCTGAGCTACCAACTGATAAAATCAGAAAAGTCTTGGATGTAACACCAGAAAAGTCTTGCAGTAACACAAAGATTTAGTAATCTACCTAAGGCTGGCAGGGCATTGTTATTGAAAAATAACATTACTAGAACCTGGGGAATCATAAAGAAAAACAAAGTTCAAAGACGACATGCCTCGAACAGGAAAGAATGAGTGTGTTTGAAGAAAGTTCTATGCACCATGTAGGGAAGGAGTTCTGAGTTAAAGGCTCAATAAATTTTAGGAGGGCCATTTCAGTCTCAGGTAGACAATGAATTGCTAGCAGCCGTCATGATACCGGCAGTAGCTGGTAGCAGTAAACACGTAGTGTTTCCTATCTGCTGGACACAAATTCCAAGTACTTTAATTATATTAACTTGCTTAATCTTTAAAACATTGTGAGGCAGGCAAACCATTTGAGAGAGATGAAGAAACAGGTCCAGGGAGATGAGGTGACTTTCCCATTGTAATCCAGCTGGCAGAGCTACCGCAGGGTGTCCTGCTCCATTTCCAGAGTTTTTGCTTTTAATATTATTCTGCTTGTCTTTGGAAAATAATATTGTTTTCCCAGAACCAAGAAAGTTAAAAGAATTGCTGTAATTGTGTATTAGACTGGAGAGTAATATTTTTTAAGTCTAGTAAGAAATGAAAAGTTTTCAACATTTATTTAAAAGCCATTTTAGCATAGAAGGCAACTGACTACAGCAAACAGAGTTGTACATCCCCAAATTAACCATTAACGTACTTCCTTGGAGAATGCGATGGCACCCCACTCCAGTAGTCTTGCCTGGAACATCCCACGGACAGAGGAGCATGGTAGGCTATAGTCCATGGGGTCACAAAGAGTCAGACACGACTGAGCGACTTCACTTTTATTTCACTTTATACTTTTAATAAAATTTATTAAACAATTTCTGATTTTAAAAGGTAAAGATATATCACAATAATCAAATGCAAAAAAAAAACCCATTTGATTATACCTTCATAAGAATTCAAGTCAATGCTTTCAAGAACAAAAAAACAAAAAAACCATTCATGTACCAGGTAGGGAACCAGCTGGGCTTCCCTGGTAGCTCTGCCTGCAATGCAACAGAACTGAGTTTGATCCCTGGGTCGGGAAGATCCTTAGAGAAGAGAAGGGCTACCCACTCAAGTATTCCTGCCTGGTGAATTCCACAGACAGAGGAGGCTGGCACACTACAGTCCATGGGGTCACAAAGAGTTGGACACAACTAAGCAACTAACATTTTCACTTCATTTTTTCATGATGCCAGTTAAATATAGGACATATAGACGATGAATTTATTAAAAAGTAAAGAAAAGGCCCTGTGATCTCAAAAATCTTATACTCTACAATAATCCTTTGTACTCATCCCCATTTTTCATAGGAAGACACTGCCCAAGGGAGTTAAATGATCTGTTTAAGGTTCAAGCTAAATAACTGATATAGGATTTGAACTCAAACTCATCTAACTCCAAAATCTATATATACTTTTACTCTATAACAAGCTAATAGTGTTTCTGAGTATAGGAACTAGAAAAAAATTGCAACTGACTTCACATAACAAGTACAACGTACCTGGTCTCTGTTTAACATTTTAGAACCGTTTCATGTTAGCTGAGAACTTGAAAAGGGGAAGTGTGAATTCTAGACTAAATCTTGGGTTACAAACCTCACACAGTTTGAGCACAGCACAAGTATACTGCAAGAGTCACTCATGTCGTAAAATAGTTGAACATTTTAAAATACATATTGCAGTGGACTGCAGATGGGTATGACTCCACTGGAAAAATGGAGGGCTAGGGGTGTTAATTCCAAGAGTTTCTGGTCTTTGGAACTGAAATCCCTCTCCTTTAGATCTTGCAGGCAGATGACTGTAATAAAAGTTATCCAGTTAGGGTCCATAAATAAGAACTGGACCAAGAAGTCTTCTGAGGGCTGCCATTGGTAGCTGCTCTGTCAGAAACTCATTTCTACGTTAGGAAAAAATGTACTGATATAACTTTCAGCTGTTTACCTAATAAGGAACAAAATGTTAAAGATACTGTGCTTCACAAAAGAAGACCCTATTCACAGTGAGATGTACTGAACTAATCCAGCTGTATAACATCTTATTCACCTCGGAACTAAAAGTATGCATTTATGACATGGCTTAGGTTTGAAGATGTAACCTAGATCCACTTGGCCACCCTAAAACTATTAGCTTAGAGAAAATTATGCTTTGCCCAAACTGAATTAACCAGGGATAAATGATTTTGAAAGAAATGTTACGGGAATGGCCGAATCTTGAGAAATGAATTCAAAACTGTAAAAACACCCAGAACTTCATCACCATTATATCCTAAAAACATTTAAGAACTCAGTATGTACTCTTAAAAGATGTACAATATAGAAGGGAATAGGAATTATCAAATATAAGACAAGCTTAAAAAAATTTTAATGTATAAAAGCGTATGTACTTACATGTTCATAAAGATAATGTAGACATATGAAGATATTTGGGTAACAGAAAAATGGATTCAGAATCAGTTGAAAAACACAGAAGAATCAATTAAACTTAGTTCTTTGCCAAACTTTCCCCAACTACATTTACAGGCCTTAATCATAGAAGATATGCTGACATAACAATTACTTCATAAGAAGTAATTCTCAGAATAATCTGATTAAGCTCATCAAAATTACACAAATTTACTTGTAAAACTGTATTCAGAACTCTAAAATTTGCTGGCTAGTTATCTGTTAAAAATTATTATGATTTTTTTTTTTGCATTTTAAGATCATTTTATTGCGGGGGGCAAGAGGTCACTGGGGTTGGGGGGGGCAGTTACAAATGCCCTTCCCTACCTCCTAGTCCTGTACTATTTAATTAAAATTAAATTTTTAATTGTGGTGGAAATCATGGAACATAAACTTTACCATTTTTAAGCGTGAGTTTAGCAACATTAAGTATATTCACTATTATGCAACAGGTCTCCAGAACATGTTTTGCTTTGCAAAACTAAACTTGTTATTTCACTCAAGTGAGCACTAAGGCATTTTAAAATAATATGGACCAGCATATCTAGAAAAAAAATATATTCAAATCAAGGCCCACTGTGAGGATATCATTTGGACAGAAACTAGGTGACAGTCTGACTCTCTGAAAGCAATGGTTTTCTTCATAAAGTGAATATAGTAATTCTGTAAATACTTTTTTGTTTAGTTAAGAGAAGCATTTCCCTTAAGGCAAAGATAGCACCTTACTCATGTTTATATTTACCATATGTAACTATGCAAACTATTTAATACACACCATTGATAGCATCAAAGGAAACTACTTAAATACAGTTTCATAATCTAATTAAATTTATTCTTACCTATTCAATATATTGGTTCTCTAAGAACCACTATCAGGAATACCCTGTTACCCTATGTTGACACTATTTTTAAAAACGTCCTTTAAAAATGAATTTTTAACGAAAATTAAATTTATTAATTCAAGTTATAAAATTCCCAGTTGACTGAGCTCACATAATAATCAGCTCACATAAATGGTATATTAAGATAAGCTTTCTACTTACCATATAGTTACCATAAGCATGATCAAACATTTCCAGTACTTGATTCCTAATTTTAAAAGAGCAGAAATGGGAAAAAGTTAAATATATTCTACTTAATGTCTTTCAAAAAGTTAATACTCCTTCATAAATATATACCAACAAAAACAAAAGAAATATTTAGTTAGGAAGGAATATAAACAGAGTCAGGAAATAGACCAGTGTTAGCAGACAAGCTTTCATGAATCGCACAGAGCTAAGCCAACCTTTCATTATTCCAGAAATTCATATAAAATTCATCTTATATTCTTTCCTAAGAAAACTGTTGAAGGATGCATGCCATGCAGAGAGAAGAAAATCTGATGATGAAAAACAATTACCTCTTAACAAAATTATTTAATATAAATGTCTCAAAAGCGGAAAACAATAAAAAGCCCCCAAAGAAATAATTATTAACATTTATTGCTTATACTAAACATTCAACCAAAAAAAAAGAGGTGGAATGTGTATTACTATAAAATAACAATACTCTATCAAGCCTCTGCCTTTCCCCTTAAATTAAATAAGATCACTAATGTCTAGTTTAACACATATTTGTTAATATGTTGGTCACATTTCCAAAAGCTATATTTTATGATTCTACTGTGTACCTTTTGCTCCTTTAAAAAACTGTCAAAAGTCAATAAACAATATTCATTCCTGAAGTAAGAAAACTAATCTTCAAAAAGAAATCCGTGTATTTGGCTTACTCTGTTTCTCAAAATTCCAAAATGACTGTTTAAAGTGGAGATTTCTGATCCCCACACCAGATTTTGCCTTTGTCATTCATGACCTGGTTAATTATGTGACTGCCCCCTAATAAGCAGGAAATGCACTGGCAGTTTTGGCTCTCAGAGCATGACAGAACTGCTCAGAAACTCATGGTTTCATTGACATATAGAAGGACAGACCACAGCATTGTCAAATACTGGAGAAGCAATAATGATATTTACTTTGTAATATTTAATATATGCTGGTCACTATTTTACACGCTTTCCATATATTAACTCATTTAATTATTACAACAACCCTTATGTAATGGTATTACTATATTACAGATGTGGAATATGAGAAACCAAGAAGTTAAGTAACTTAGACAAGGTCATCCTGCCTTGACTGAAAATGGCAAGGCCAGGAGTCAACTCCCTGTGTCTTTGTTCAGTCACTTAGTCGTGTCCAACTCTGCAACCCCATGGACTGCAGCACGCCAGGGTTCCCTGTCCTTCACCATCTCCCAGAACTTGCTCAAAATCAAGTCCATTGAGTCAGTGATACTATCCAACCATCTCATCCTCTGTCTGTCCCCTTCTCTTCCTGCCTTCAATCTTTCCCAGCATCGGGGTCTTTTCCAATGAGTCAGTTCTTCGCATCACGTGGCCCAAGTATTGGTGCTTCAGCTTCAGGATCAGTCCTTCCAATGAATATTCAGGAATGATTTCCTTTAGGATGGACTGTTTGGATCTCCTTGCAGTCCAAGGGACTCTCGAGAGTCTTCCCCAACACCACAGTTCAAAAGCATCAATTCTTCGGCGCTCAGCCTTCTTTACAGTCCAATTCTCACATCCATACATGACTACTGGAGAAATCATAGCCTTGACTAGACAGACCTTTGTTGGCAAAGTAATGTCTCTGCTTTTTAATACGCTGTCTAGATTGGTCATAACTTTTCTTCCAAGGAGAAAGAATTTTCTAATTTCATGGCTGCCGTCACCATCTGCAGTGATTTTGGAGCCCAACAAAATAAAGTCTGTCACTGTTTCCATCGTTTCCCCATCTATTTGCCATAAAGTGATGGGACCGCATGCCATGATCTTTGTTTTTTGAATGTTGAGATTTAAGCCAGCTTTTCTACTTTCCTCTTTCATCTTCATCAAGGGGCTCTTTAGTTCCTCTTCCCTTTCTGCCATAAGGGTGGTATCACCTGCATATCTGAGGTATTTGATATTTCTCCTAACAATCTTCATTCCAACCTGTGCTCCATCCAACCCAGCATTTCCCATGATGTACTCTGCATAGAAGTTAAATAAGCAGGGTGACAATATACAGCCTTGACATATTCCTTTCCCAATTGGGAACATGGAAACAAGTCCATTGTTGCATGTCTAGTTCTAACTCTTGCTTCTTGACCTGTATATAGATTTCCCAGAAGGCAGGTAAGGTGATCTGGTATTCCTATCTCTTGAAGAATTTTCCATAGCTTGTTGTGATCCACACAGTCAAAGGTTTTAGCATAATCAATGAAACGGAAATAAGATTTTTTCTGGAATTCTCTTGCTTTTTCTATGATCCAACAAGATGTTGGCAATTTGATCTGTGGTTCCTCTGCCTTTTCTAAATCCAGCTTGAATGTCTGGGAGTTTTCGATTCATATACTGTTGAAGTCTAGCTTGGAGAATTTTGGACATTACTTTGCTAGTATATGAAGTGAGTGTAATTGGGCAGTAGCTTGAACATTCTTTGGCTTCGCCCTTTGTTGGGACTAGAATGAAAACTGACCTTTTTCAGTCCTGTGGCCACTGCTGATTTCCAAATTTGCTGGCATATTGAGTGCAGCACTTTCACAGCATAATCTTTTAGGATTTGAAAGAGCTCAGGAGGAATTCCATTACCTGCACTAGCTTTGTTCGTAGTGATGCTTCCTAAGGCACACTTGACTTCATACTCCAAAATGTCTGGCTCTAGGTGAGTGATCACACCACTGGGATTATCCGGGTCATTAAGATCTTTTTTGCATAGTTCTTCATATTCTTTTCTTTTTTCTTCTTCTGTATATTTTTCCCACCTCTTCTTAATAGCTTCTGCTCCTGTTAGGTCCATACTGTTTCTGCCCTTTATTGTGTCTATCTTTGCATGAAATGTTCCCTTGGTATCTCTAATTTTCTTGAAGAGATCTCTAGTCTCTCCCATTCTATTGTTTTCCTCTGTTTCTCTGCACTGTTCACTTAGGAAGGCTTTCTTATCTCTCCCTACTATTATTTGGAACTCTGCATTCAGATGGGTATATCTCTCCTTTTCTCTTTGCCTTTCCCTTCTCTTCTTTTCTCAGCTATTTGTGAGGCCTCCTCAGATAACCATTTTTGCCTTTGCATTTCTTTTCCTTGGGATGGTTTTGATCACTGCCTCCTGTACAATGTTAGGAACCTCTCCATAGTTCTTCAGGCACTCTATCAGATCTAATCCCTATAGCCAGGCTCCATTTCTACCTAGAGCTCTTACCCAGAATAAGTAGAGCCTGGGGCACTGAACTGAATCCTGTGTCCTCGGGGCACATCCTAGCTCTAAAATCCTTAGTCTGATCAACTGGAAAATGAGACTAATGCATCTACTTCAGCTGAAGTGAAGTGAAGTCGCTCAGTCGTGTCCGACTCTTTGTGACCCCATGGACTGTAGCCTACCAGGCTCCTCCGTCCATGGGATTTTCCAGGCAATAATCCTGGAGTGGATTGCCATTTCCTTCTCCAGGAGATCCTCCCAACCCAGGGATCGAACCTGGGTCTCCCGCATTGTAGACAGACGCTTTAGGGATTACCCAAAATAATCCATGAAAGCATCAGATAAGTAACAAGGTCTCCATTTTTTTATACTGAAGTGGCTCAGTGGCAAGGAATCCATCTGCCAATACTGGAGATGCAGGTTCCATCCCTGGGTAGGGAGGATCTCTTAGAGAAGGAAATGGCAACTCACTCCAGTATTCTTGCCTGGGAAATCCCCTGGACAGAGGAGCCTACCAGGCTACAGTCTGTGGGGTCGCAAAACAATTGCACAGGACTTAGCAATTAAAACAAATACCAGACTTACTAAGTCAAAATCTGCAAGACCAAGACCAAGAAATCAGTCTTTCAATTAAACACTCTTAAATTTGGGGGAGTCTTATAAGAAAAACTACAAAAGTCAATGTTAGGGCGAGGCAAGGCCAAGTCTCCCGATAATTATCAAAAGAAAAACATTTTATCAATAACAGTCTTGTATTAATTCTTACTATTATTCCCAAAGTTTCAATCACTAATGTCAAGAATTAAGAGTCTTAAAGAAAATGGCTGGATCTATTTTTATTTTACCTCCTGTTGTATTGCAATTGTCATTTTAAAAGCTGTAATCATGGATGATGAAATACTGGTAACAGTAAAGCTAGCAGACACAAAAGGACTAATTTCCAGAATCTGCTATAATAATCAGCAGAATCAAGTACACTCAACCTTTTGAACTGAACAAGCTAAGTCCTACCAACTTTTTATAAATAATGATTATTTAAAAACACCTAATCATTAAAAGGGGCTTCCCTGGTAGCTCAGGGAAAACAAGGTGATAAGCCACTTTGCTAAAACACTAATTCTTTATATGTTTATATGTATGATAGAAAATGGATCAAGTTATCTCAGAAAATTATGGAGTATCTCAAAGAATCCTTCTAGACATTTTTATATTATATTGTAGGTGACAAAGAACTCTCAAATTAGCTAATAAACAGAACCAAAAAAAGAGCTAAGTTTTCCCTTTAAGCACTGATATCAATAAATGGAATATGGAAATTCCTTTTTCCTTCCCCTGAAATAGAATAAAAAATTACTGTTAAGATAAATTCCTGTAACTGGTAACAGTAGTGCCTAGACATATATATTACAGATAACATTAGCATTAACTTGTTAACCCAACTTTGCCCTCAAGCTTCAAGATGATGAATAAATCACGTTTGCAAATGACACATTATTCCCAATTCTTACATTTATGAAACACATGACCATCCCATGATCACCAAATTTCATCAATCATACTTCAAACCGGAGGTATGTACTATCCAGTTGAGCTCTCTCACTTTCTTAATTACACCTAAGTCCTAACAATCATACTTAAATAAAGAATGGTAGAATAACTACTATATTATACAGAAACACAGTTTTCTGTTGCGTTTTGTATCTTTAACAACTGAATAAAAATGTATTGGAAATCAGGTCCACTCTTTCTTCACTGTAAATAATTTCTGTACGTCAGCTTTCTCTAAAGCTACATTGCTTGCCAATGCGCTACAGACACTGAAGTGTTTTACACTTCATTTTTAAAGTAAAAACATTAACAACTGCTGCAACATTTAAAACACAAAAACAATCAATGAATTCCATGAAGTTTAAGACTACATATATCCAGCTAAATGATTCCAAAAGCTATAAACTGCAAGTAACCAAGCAATTTTTTACTATTCCTAACCATTTCAGTCCTTATCATCAGTTTAGTCTAGGGGGAGGGTAAGGGATGGGGCATTTTCTGCTTTTTATCATAAATCATTATTTGGATTTTTGAAAAAAACTGTACCGGTAAATCTAACAAATCAAAGTTCAGTCTCCTGAAAACTCCCAGAGGAGAAAACAGTCAAGCAATGTGTATTTATGGTTTGTAGCTATAGACTCTTATTATACTCTTATCCTAAAGTAAGGCAATCTAAATTAACAAGCCTAAATAATTGTAACCACTTTCATAAATGATCTCAAAACCTGAGCTGAAATCTCAAGCCAATTTGGTTGGACCGCTCTAGTTAAAAATTTGTCTTGGTCAAAAATAAGTTATTCAAATGACTTTTCTTAACAAAAACTTTTAATAAAAAAGGGAAGGGATTTCCCTGGTGGTCCAGTGGTTAAGAATCTACACCTCCACTGTAAGGGGCACAAGTTCCATCCCTGGTCTAGAAACTAAGATTCCCCCATGTTGTGCAGTGTGACAAAATAAATAAATAAAAGAACAGAAATTTTAAAAAAAAGGGGGGGAGGGAGTGGCAGTCAAATAAAAATACTTGCTCTCCTTAACAGACTTGAAGCATCACTTTCCAAGTCTTATGGAACTAACTACAGCAAAGTGCAGGGAGCACAGGCTCTGAGGCACTTGGGAGCACTTGGGTTTGAATACTGGCTCCACCATTTACTTAGCTCTGTCACGTTGAACACATCAACCTTGAGTTTCAATTTCCTCATCTGCAATATGGGGATTGCCTTCACCTCATTAAAAAACAGGATTACAGAGACAGTATATGTAAAGTGCCTGGCACTGAACACTGAGTATTCAGTTAAGCAGTTATCAGTGTTACATTAAATCTATAAAGGGGAAATTTAAGACCCTTATTAGAGTTTATTAGTCCATTTTGTTTGGATAGCTGATACTTTTTTTCCAACAAGTGTCTTTTCCTGCTATTTTATTTAAAAACTAATGCAAGACTGAGCAACAATTTCAGTAAAGTGGAAGTCTGTATCTAAAACAAATCCTGATGGTTTCACGTCATCTCCATCATAACTCCAGGAGGTAATCATCTTTCCATGTTTTTCTGAGCTTAGACAATTTATTCTTTTTAAAAAAAAAGGGGGGGGGGATGGTACCACAGATATTATTCTATAACTTACACTTTTTTTGTCTTAAAAATATAATCTGGGCAGCCTTCTGATGGCCTAACTCCTCTGAGGACTGAGTTTTATTCCATAACATGAACGTTCCAAGGGACAGCTCTGCTATTTCAAAATGCACATCCTTGTACACCTATCTCTACTTTAATAGTGCTTTTATTTCTGTAGGATAGATTCTCTGAGATGGGATTAATGAATCAGCGGATGCAGACAATTTAAATTTCAAGAGACTGTAAGTAAAGTACAGCAGTTTACACTCCCACCAAGTTTTTTCTCACCGCTCAGCTATCCAGGCAGTACTCTATTCATGCACTCTGCTTTCTATTTACTAACCTGATGGCCAAAAAACTGCTATTTCATTGTTTTAATCTGCATCTCTCACATTTATGAGGTTGAATAGCTTCATGTTTATTAAGCATTTGCATTTCCTCTTATGTGAGTTAACTCTTCATGCCCTTTGCCCATTTTCTACCGGTTCTTGGCTTTTCCTTTATTCATCTGTGGGACCTGGCCTATATTAGGAATACTGACTCTAAATGAAATGCTATACATATAGCTTGATGATTTTATGCCTTTCAAGACTGATAAAACTACTTTGAGTAAAGTGAATAGGTATACTTAATCTGGGCTACTGGGCTACGAACCACTACCATCCAATATTGTTCTATGAAGATGCAGCGCAAGAAACACTGCAAAGGAAATGGTAAAATGCGTAAAGTTCAAGTTCCAATGAACGCCCCCTAGTCCGTAACAGGTGTAAACATGATTTCCTTAACTAGGGAGATCAGCCGCATTTTTCCCACCTGGGAGCTCCCTGCTGCGAGAAATCTAACCACCTCTCTGAATGAAGAACGCCCGCAGAAATCTCGCGCGCAGGGACCCCGGCCGGAGCCCCCTTCCCGGGCCACTGACACGGCAGCTGCGTTGACACACCGCGGCTGGTCTTGGGGAGCCTACACAGGTCACAGACAGCCCGGGCGACACCCCCGAGACAGCCCCCCGAGGTCGCCTCGCGGGTCCCCGTCTTCCCGCACCCTGTCCACACCGCCAGGGTCCTCTCGAGGAAACAGCCGTCCCCAGTCGCGACAGGAGAGGCCACTGAGCGCCCGGGTCGCAATGACAGGCACCCTCGCCCGTGGTCAGCCTCACGAGGAAACCCACCCCCAGGCTGTCAGGCACCCTTACCCAAGCTTCTGCTTCTCCTCGCGACTCATGGGCGCGGCCCCCGCCGTCCACACGGACGTGGCCGACACCAGGCACAGCGCGGCCGTCGCCGCCACCAGGCTCCATGGCGCTCGCTGGGGGACCGAGGACCCAGAGCCCCGGCCGCCGCCGGCTTCGCTCATGGCCCCGCGGTTCCGCGCACGCGCAGCTGCTACGCCCTGCCGGTGGGACACATTGCCGGACGCCAGTGGCGAAGGGGCTGCGAGCCGTGCTGAGGGCGGGATGCGGAGGGACGCGAACGGCCGCCGTCGCCGAGCAGTTTCCCGAAGCCACCAAGCCAGTCCCCAGCGCCAGCGCTGCCACCGCCCTCAGCCCTCAGCAGCCCGGAGCGCCTCCCCCAGCTTTCCGGTGTCGTAGTCTAGGAAACCGCCTTCCCAAACGCTACTTCCGGGTAGAGCCCGGGCACGCTGCGCCTCAGGACCAATGGGGACTGGATCGGAGAAGGGCTGGCTCCCGGGGACAGGAGAGAACGTTAGTCGGCAGAAGTGAGACGTGGACAAAAGGCGGGACTGGGGAGGGACCTCTCCGCTCGGCCGTCCTCCGACCGGTGCACTTGAGACGCGAAAACTACCGGTCCCAGCGTGCACCGCTTCCGCCCCGGCTCGCTCGCAGTCCGACCCCACCCGGGCCAAATTGCCATCCTGGGTGGGCGCGCTGCACCCTGGGACGTGTGGTTCTTCAAGGGGCTGGAGTGGGTCCTGCGATCCCGCTTGCCCCGGCGCCCGGCAGCCAGCGGCCCCCCTCCGTGGTCTGCAGAGTCCACGGGAAAACCCGTCAGCTCTTTATCCATCTTCCTGCGAATACGTTTCGCTGCGGTCTGGCAGGAATGAGGCTCACACGGCCTCAGGTCAATGCTGCACGCCTGCCTTAGGGAATAATAGTCTCTTTGGGGGCTTCCCTGGTGGCTCAGATGGTCAAGAATCTGCCTGCAATGCAGGAGACCAGGCCTCTTCTTCAGGGAAATTTCAATACTGTAACAGCAAAAATGAATTGAGCCTTTGACGGCAAAGTGCTGAGAGTTTTTACTTGCATTCTCTTACGCACTCTTCTCAACTTGAATAGGTAAGTACCACCGCCCCCAGGAAACCGAGGTCGGAGAAATTAGGTTACAAGCCTCGCCACGCTGCTGAGTTAGATACCAAGCAACCTCTGTGACTCGAAAGCCCTAACGTGTAACCAGTGTGAAGGAGGGCACGGGAGGCCTGGTACTTGATTAATAATAATCATCCGAAAAGCTCAACGTCAGGAAACTAGTGTGAGCTGCGAAGAAAGTTTAATGAAGACTAGAACTTGCAGTTTATTTTGATGACCAAGTCCCAGGTTAACCATTGGCAAAATGAGAAAATAAGTTCCTCTTGAAAAACCACATTGTTTTTCTTGTGTGATAATTCAGTAGGTAGGTGCGGAGCTTAGGAGGGAGGGCATGACCTGTGTGACCACAGGAAATCATTTAGTCCTCCTCTCAGCAGCTCAGCCCTTCGTCCTTGATTTCTATCCCTTTCATCATCTGCTTCCCTCTTAGGCCATCTGTTCAGGTGACACCCATGACTCTTCTTTCACTGTCCATCTCTGTCTTAAAATGCAGGTGTTTCCTGCATCTTAAGGTTTTCTTTTTGTACTCTATTTTGTATTCTATAAAACTCTTGTCAGGTTTCTTTTTGTACTCTATTCCTTGGTGATTTCTTGCCCTCTTGTGGATTCAGCCATCATATCGCTGTGGTTGATTTGTGACTCAGTAGCTCTCCTGATCTGTGTGTGTGTGTTTAGTCAGTCGTGTCTGACTCGTTGTGAACCCATGGACTATAGCCCTCAGGCTCCTCTGTCCATGGGGATCCTTCAGGCAAGAATATTGGAGTGGGTTGCCACGTCCTCCTCCAGGGGATCTTCCCAACCCAGGGATCAAACCCAGGTCTCCCACATTGCAGGCAGATTCTTTACCATCTGAGCCACCAGGGAAGCCCATCCTGATCTCTAGACCTCCCTAATAGAAATCCCCTTCTGTCTAGTCCAAGGATAAGCTCAAATGTAATGTGTTCAGTGATTCAAATCTGTCAGAATCATCTTCAACTCATCGTCCTCCTTCGCAATCTATGTCCAGTCACTTGCTAATTATATACAGTCTACTTCTGCTATCACTGCCTTTCTTTATAGTGCTACTTCTGCTCAGTTCAAGCCTCCTAAACTTCTTTCCTAAACCATCACAGTGGCGGCCTAAATTATTTCCTTGCCACCCTAACTTTTCTCTACATTGCTACCAGAGTTGTCATTCAAGAATATCTACAAACCCTCTGAACACATTATCTCCCTTCTGCCCCTGCCCTGCACTGAAGTCCTATGGGATAATTGACAGAGTCTCATGTTATATCCTTTCTATGCCTTTGATCTTAACTGGCCCCTCTGCCATCCCACCATCTTTGTCTGTAGAATACTGCCTAACCATTAAGTCTCAGCTCAGATTTCATCACCACAAAATCCTTCCAAAACCTTCCAGCCATCAGATGTCATCCTCCCATTGTGTTCTGTGTCTGTATTATTGTTGTTTTTTCACAGTCAGCCATGTCCACTAGATTGTGACTACTTGGAGGGTGTTGACTTCAGCTTATTCATGTGTATGTTCCAGAACTCAACACTGCCTCTCCTATTATAGGTTCTCAGTAAATGTCGGATGTCTTTATTTGTTTCCTTATCCCTTTAGTTTCCCTATCTATCAAGTGGTAATAATACAATATTTATCTACTTACGTGGAGGCTGTGAAAACACATGAGGTCATTTCTGTGCAATATTTAATTTTATCCTTTGTACAGACCTGCAACCCCTATGTTAGTTCCATCCTGGATCCTCTTTGGCAGCTTTAGTGATGAAGTTAGCTGAGTAAATACCTGGGAATTGTTCTTGGCTCTGACACAGAGAACATGGCAAGCTAAAGGTCAAGACTAATCATTCAGAATTTGAAAACTAGAACAAAGGAAATGGAAAAATAGTCAGTGACCTTCAGTTATATTGAAATGTGGTCAGGTCAGTTATTTGTAGTGAATTATTGGAAGTAACTCAGTTTTCTTTGCCTTCCTGATGTTCCAAGCATTTATAAAAAATCAAAAATGACTAGTAATTGTCACTGAGAACTGACTCATTGGAAAAGACCCTGATGCTGGGAAAGATTGAAGGCGGGAGGAGAAGGGGACAACAGAGGATGAGATGGTTGGATGGCTTCACCGACTCCATGGACATGAGTCTAGCAAGCTCCAGGAGTTGGTGATAGACAGGGAAGCCTGGCATGCTGCAGTCCATGGCGTCACAAATAGTCAGACATGACTGAGTGACTGAACTGACTGATCACTGAGAAACAGTGTCCTCAGGAAGGAGAAGTACTGGCTTTTAATGTGTAGCATTTTCTGTTTGTTTTTTCCCCTTGGCTTACTTGTTTTTAAGCTAACACTGCATTTTAAAAGTGTATAATAAGAATATAGAACATATCTTTGTTGACTTTCTAAATAGTAAGCAACTTTTTATCCCTCACTGAAATTCCATTTCTAGCCAATTGTTGAGTCCATTTTTCTCTAATCTCTGCAAAACCCATAAGGATAGAAGGTGTGGCCTGAAAAGCAATGTAACCTAACAGATCTAAAGTGGAGCCCATGGAAGTAAAAGAAAAATATATTCACAAAAAAAGAACCCATTTTAACCCCTTACTAGAAATAATAGAAATTCTTAGCTAATTGGCAATTTGTGAATGCAAGGAAACTTTGACATTCATTATTTCAAAACCTACACACATTATTTTAGAACTTATACACTTAGTAATAAAAAGGATATGAGTTAAATAGGGCTTCCCTATAGCTCAGTCGGTAAAGAATTTGCCTGCAATGCAGGAGACCAGGGTTCGATTCCTGGGTTGGGAAGATCCCTTGGAGAAGGAAATGGCAACCCACTCCAGTATTCTTTCCTGGAGAATTCCATGACAGAGGAGCCTGGTGGGCTACAGTCCTTGGGGTTGCAGGAGTAAGACACAACTTAGCAACTAAACCACCACCACCAAGAGTTAAATGAGAGAGACCTTGGTGTGTTGTACAGAAGGAAAAACACTGATGGGAAGAGAACAGGGATAAGGACTTTTAAAAGACTAAGGAAGAGATTTTAGATGTGTAAAGCCCATTAAAAATGGTAAGAAGAGCCATTTATATACTGCCCTTTACCCGGGTGAGACTTTGTTTGCGCAGCCTTGAAGCTTATGTAAATATGTATGCTCACCTGGTGTTCTTACTTGCTTGCGTGGATGAATCAGAAAGTAGGGAGGGGTTGGAGCCCTGGTTGGAATCATATGGAGTCATAAACATAAAGGAAAGTCTCCACTTTAATATGATGGCTTAGAACTTGTCCCAGGAGGCTGCGACCAGCTGTGTGAGACTGACCTACGGCAGCAGTTGCCTCTAAATGACTTGAATTCTTGAGTATGACAGATCTAATTTCTCCTAAAACTGTAGTGTAGAATTTGGGAGTGGTGATTTTGTCATTCTTCAAATCACTTTTCCTGTTGTTGGAGAATGTGTGGAATTTGCAGAGCATTTCTCTTCCTGAGAACCCAATCTTGCAGACATTAAATAAATAAAGACAGTACTTATTCTGCATTTACAACTGGGACTCTGAGGGCCCTACAAAGAGTACTTCATGGAAACGTTACTTGGTGAATGGTGTGGACTGACTCCGTGCTTGGCTCTCGAACTGAGGTTTCCAAATTCCAAGAAAGAGAATGGGAAATTTGAATGATTCACTACCCCGCAGAGATGTCCCCAGGGCTTTTTCCTCCTCTCAATCAGAGTTGAGATCTTAAACATCACTTCAACTTCAGATTATAATCTCACTTCTCTCTGCGGCACCCACACCAGTGCTCTCAGGCAAGAGGCTTTACTCCTATGTCAGATTTCATGTTGAGCTCACCCTCGTGGTTGGGTCTCGAGTTCACTTGCCATTTTTCATTTACTTTATGTATCAGCAACAACTCCAGATCACATGGCTCTTCACAGGCGAGTACATCTTGCCTCTGGCCCCTCTCTCCTAAATCCACATTTTGTACTGCTGCTACTGTTAAGTCACTTCAGTCGTGTCCGACTCTGTGTGACCCCATAGACAGCAGCCCTCCAGGCGCCCCCATCCCTGGGATTCTCCAGGCAAGAATACTGGAGTGGGTTGCCATTTCCTTCTCCAATGCATGAAAGTGAAAAGTGAAAGTGAAGTCGCTCAGTCGTATCCAACTAGTAGCAACCCCATAAACTGCAGCCTACCAGGCTCCTCCGTCAGCATAGTTTTCTACTTCACATGTTAGACTGGCCACAAGGTTTTAAGTCAGCACCATTCAACAACATTCTGCACAGCTTGCATGGGTAGCTTAATGGCCAAGAACAGTGACGCTGAGCCAACTGTGCGGCTTATTAGCCATGTTATCTTAGGAAAATTACAGAACATTTTTGTGCCTTTGTTTCCTCATTTGTAAAATAGGAATAATATTGAGTTGGCCAAAAAGTTTTCTCGTTTGCGTGAGGTTTTTCTGTAACATCGTATGGGAAAGACCCAAAGGAACTTTTTGGCCAACGCGATAGTACCTATTCCAGTGGGTTTTTTTTAAGGAGGATCAAATTGTTTAATTGCTGTAATACCTTCATTATAGAGGTGTGGTGAAGGTGATAAGATGATGTGTGTAAGATATTTAGCACTTAGAGCTCAGTAGATAATAGCCATTGATATTATTATGAAGAGCAGAAGAGAAAATTTGCCCTTTTTGAGAGTAGGATTCAAGGGTACAAATGTACTATTCTCAGTCCACTGCTAAAGATTAATGGACTTTGTTATTTTTTTAATTTTTATTTTATATTGCAGTATAGTTGATTTACAGTATTGTTAGTTTCAGGTGTACAACAAAGTGATTCAGGAATACATGTAACTATTCTTTTTCAGATTCTTTCCCATTATAGGTTATTACAGAGTATTGAGTAGAGTTCCCTGTGCTATACTGTAGATTCTTATTACTTATCTGTTTTATATATAGTAGTGTGTATATGTGGAGAAGGCAATGGCACCCCACTCCAGTACTCTTGCCTGGAAAATCCCATGGATGGAGGAGCCTGGTAGGCTGCAGTCCATGGGGTCGCACAGAGTCGGACACGACTGAGCGACTTCACTTTCACTTTTCACTTTCATGCATTGGAGACTGAAATGGCAACCCACTCCAGTGTTCTTGCCTGGAGGATCCCAGGGACAGCGTAGCCTGTTGGGCTGCTGTCTATGGGGTCGCACAGAGTCGGACACGACTAAAGCAACTTAGCAGCAGCAGCAGCAGTGTGTATATGTTAATCCCAAACTCCTAATTTAGCCCTCCCCCCTTCCCTTTTGGTAACCATAAGTTTGTTTTCTAACAGACTTTCTTGTTATTTATAGAACTATTATTTTACTCTTATTTTTAGAACTAGAGCTAGCTCTTGAGCAAATATCTTTAGAGCTTTTCTATTCCTTCTTTAGGGGCCTACACTTAATTTTAGTACTTCTTTGGGTTCCCAGGGCACTGTATTCTAATGTCTAATTTTTACATGGTTTTTCTCCATGTCCCCTCACATTGCTTCCCTTTTCTTCCTATTCCTCCTCTTCATCTGACATGGATGTGTGTGTGTGTGTGCATGCACACACATGCACACGTACACACACACACACATTTGCTCTGTGCCAAGCATTGAGCTTCAAATCACGTGTCTTGAGCTCTCAACCTGGATCTACCATTTACCATTCTATGCAAGTCAGTTTATTTAAGCCTCAGTTTTTCATTTTTGTTTTGTTTGTTTTTTCATTCCATATGGCCCCCAAGGATGGGCTGAAGTTAGTTCTAGATGGGGAATTACATTACTGATCAGTGGTTAAGAAACGGCAGCTAACTTGCAAATGATTTAATTATGCAAAACTGCTGGCTTATTTTTGTAGATTGTGATAGTAGCCAAACTTTAGGAATTGGGATGAAAATTGACTATTTTCCAACCACCTCATAACCAGTTTATAATTAAACCAAGTCTTAGACCAGTTTCTGTCATACAGATGTTTGTTAAACAAACACTTGTTTAGCAAGCAGACACGGTAACATAGAGCACCTGTTCTGGGAGTCTGATGGAGTGCCAGGTCTTGGTCCTTTTGGATTCTGCAGTCATGACCTTACATGGGAGATTCGCTGGAGGCCTATGAACAATATTCCAGAGCCAGGATTCTATCACCCTTTTAGTAAGCATCAACCCACTGGAAGCCCTCCTTCCCACACACCATTTCTAATGGTTCAGCTTTGTACAACTTGTTCATGCTTGAGTGGAGTACCTCTAATATGTTTCAGCTAGTCCATCTATCTTGGAAATCACAATTTCTATTAATGAGAACTATTTCTAACATCCATTGTGACTGACCACTAATTTCAACAATGAAAATTCACTTTTGACACTTGTTAAACAGAACTTGGGCAAACTCCAGGAGGTAATGGAGGACAGGGAAGCTTGGTGTGCTGCAGTCCATGGGGTTACAAAGAGGTGGACACGACTTAGCAACTGAACTACAAATATTAAATAGAATAATCTTTAGAAATGTACTTGTAGTGTGTGTTAGTCACTCAGTCATATCCAACTCTGCAATCCCATGGTCTGTAGCCCACCAGGCTCCTCTGTCCATGTGATTCTCCAGGCAAGAATACTGGACTGGGTCACTACTGACTTCTCCAGGAGATCTTCCTGACCCAGGGATGGAACCTGGGTCTCCTGCATTGCAGACAGATTCTTTACAGACTGAGCCACCAGGGAAATCTATCCCTACCTCTATAGGAAGTCCCTACCTCTATAAGGAGTCTTCCTGATGACCTCTCCAGCTGCCATGCTGGAGTAGGGATTAGTGGTGAGGCAACTGACTGCACCTCAAGTGCAGTTTAACCTAATCCATTCATAATATCATGCTGTCTATGGTGAAGAACTTTGGATACACATGCAGACATCATCAGGATAATATTTAACAAAGGATATGTACTACACCAGGTCCCTCTCCCCTCTCTTAACATGTGAGAATTATTATCCCTGTTTTACTAACGAAGATGAAGTTCACGGAGATTATATCACTTTGCACCGGTCAAAAGCAAGGAAATGGTACAGTCGAGGTTTGGTTGTAAGTCCAGACCATTTCCACCGTATTAGGTTGACCATAAATTCTCATTTGCCTCTTGATTTACAGCATTGTCCTATTATTTTATCTGATTAGTGCTTTCTTTCATTTTCAAAACTGTCCCAATTTAAATAAAAACTTATGTAATCACCCAAACTCTATTACATGGTCTCTGAAGTCCAAGGATCTCCTTCCCCCAGCTCTGTCAGATTCTCTCAGATCATATGAACACACAAACAGTAAGTGCTCCTGGCCTGGCTTTTTCTTTCCCCATCATGTTATTTTGAGTAAAAGGGAGAAAAAAAAAAAAAAAAACAGTATAATTAGGTTGCATAAATTCAGGAAAGGAAAATCCTGCTAACAGGAAATACAGGTATTCTCCTTTGCTAAGAAAGATGTAATAATGAGTCACCAAGAAATTGGGCAGACTGCGGTGACTGATTATAAAATGCGATAAAAATTATGGGAAGAATTTTTTAAGTTAAGCTATATTTTCAACAGTGTTTGCCCAGAAACATTCATATTGATTAATTTGATGTCTTTTTTTGTCTGTTTCCATTTGTCTTAGAAAGAGAGAAAACAAATTGCACCCAATTTTTACCAGTTTAGGTATATTATAAAAGTCACACTTTTGGTTACAAGCTATTAAATAAATGGCATGGGGATATAATGTTCAACATGGCGACCATAGTTAATAATACTGTTTCATATTTGAAAGTTGCTAAGAGAGTAGATCTTAAAAGTTTTCAACACAGGGAAAAATTTTTTTAACTGTGTGGTGATGGATGTTAACTAGATTTATCGTTAACATAAATGGTATATATAAATCGTTAACATAATGATATATCATTAATAGTATATATAAATGGTTAACATAAATCGTTAACATTTATGGTAATCATTTTGTAATACACACAAATATTGAAGCATTATGTTATCGCCTGAAATTAGGATAATGCCATGTGTCAATTGTACCTCAACCCCACCCCTCAACACACACGTCTTTGATATAGAATTAGATGTTAGATTTACCAGCCAACTGTAAGAATTATAAAACAGTTCTCTAGGATTCTTTGAAAATTTACTCAGAAAGCATTCCTTCTCTAAGCAATGCTAAAATCCCTTACCCTGCCATGACCTTTTCTTAGAATGATAAATACAGTGTCTGTGGATGTACATGACTTGAGGAATGCTGGCCTTTGCTCATCTGTGGGTTCCCCATGGCAGAACCCTATCTCCCTGTGACGCATGAGCGAGCCTCCAGAACCTTATAAGAAGTTCTCTTGTGTGAGGCAAAGGCAGCCCTCTGTCTCTCATCATCCCATGACTGGGTTGACTGTCAGAGGCTATTGTTTTCTTGTGTCTCATGGTCCTCTCTCTGAAGTGTACTATTCTTTGCAGCTTCTGCTCCAATTTTAAGCTGCAGCCACACCCTCTCTACTTCTTCTGACATTGCCTGAAGTCTTGCCAATAGTGGGCTGACAGTAATGGCAGATTGAGAACGTCCTAGGAGGTCAGCAAGGTCAACTAGCCAGCCTGGAATTCCTGATTAATTCTTTGCATAGTGCCCTAGATTTGGTTAGATACAGTGCCTTTCTTTAAATTCTTGGAAGCTTTTTTGGGTGAAGAGTGGGGAGGATTAGAGAAGAGGACAACCACAGGGTAAAATCTGTTACTTTGGTTTGGGAGGGGAAATAAGTTTTTTGAGTAGGGAATGCTAAAAAGGATAGAACATGGTTTGTGTGGAATCTATACCTATTTAATTTAAAATACAATGTGTTTCAACTCTTACCTACATCTTAAAAATACCTGTTACCAAGTCCAAACTGTCTTCTCACTGCATGACAGGCCACTTAACCAAGGGAGGAGGTGTTGAGGCAAAGAATACGACTTTATTCAGAAAGCCAGAAGACTGAGGAGATGACGGACTAATGTCTCAAAATAACCATCTTCTTAGGGGGTCTGGCGGAGAAGGCAATGGCACCCCACTCCAGTAGTCTTGCCTGGAAACTCCCATGTATGGAGGAGCCTAGTGGGCTGCAGTCCATGGGGTCGCTAAGAGTCAGACACGACTGAGCGACCTCACTTTCACTTTTCACTTTCATGCATTGGAGAAGGAAATGGCAACCCACTCCAGTGTTCTTGCCTGGAGAATCCCAAGGACGGGGGAGCCTGGTGGGCTGCCATCTATGGGGTCGCACATGGGGTCGCACAGAGTCGGCCACAACTGAAATGACTTAGCAGCAGCAGCAGCAGGGGGTCTGGATGCTGGGTTCTTTTATAGGACAGAGAAGGGGAGGAGTTGGGGAAGCAAAAACCATTATCTCACAAATATCTCCTAGAATGGCCAACATCAGGGAGGGGATGTATTAATCTCTTCAGGCAGAGGGCCAGGGCTCCCCAAGACAGGTCTTTATGTATAATTATAATAACAAAAGTAATGAAAATCAAAGGTTAAAGTCAAAGAAACAGATCCAACATGGAGTCAGAATTGACTCTTCCCTGCAACATACCGTCTAGGCTTCGGGGTCCTGGGAATATTTTGAGCTGGGAAGATAGGAGAGATGTTGTCCACACCATATTTTCTGAAGAAGAAAATCTCATTCTTTCCTAATTTAATAAATGATCATGATCACTACCCCCCACTTCTTGTTGGGATTATAAGAAAATGATGGCTGATGTCCAATGAATTCAACCACCATTCTGTGTGCATTGTGTGCATACATTGTTTTTCATCCTTTTAACAATTCTGTGGAGTACTATTACAATTCTCATTTTCCAGATGAGGAAAGTGATATACCAAGAGTCCCTCAACCTGCCAGCCATTGAATTGGCAAAGCCAAGTTTCATAAACACACAGTCTGCCCCTGGAGGCAGCATTTAACCAGCCAATACCTTGCCTCATGAATAACTTTCTAAAATGGGTTAGCATGTTCCTTGCTGCCTTGAAGTACTAAAACATCTGTAACTTGTTTAATTGTTTGGTATGCAGCTTTCAAATAGGAAAAGGAGTTCATCAAGGCTGTATATTGTCACCCTGTTTATTTAACTTATATGCAGAGTACATCATGAGAAACACTGGACTGGAAGAAACACAAGCTGGAATCAAGATTGCCGGGAGAAATATCAATAACCTCAGATATGCAGATGACACCACCCTTATGGCAGAAAGTGAAGAGGAACTCAAAAGCCTCTTGATGAAAGTAAAAGTGGAGAGTGAAAAAGTTGGCTTAAAGCTCAACATTCAGAAAACGAAGATCATGGCATCTGGTCCCATCACTTCATGGGAAATAGATGGAGAAACAGTGGAAACAATGTCAGACTTTATTTTGGGGGGCTCCAAAATCACTGCAGATGGTGACTGCAGCCATGAAATTAAAAGACTCTTACTCCTTGGAAGGAAAGTTATGACCAAGCTAGATAGCATGTTCAAAATCAGAGACATTACTTTGCCAACAAAGGTCCTTCTAGTCAAGGCTATGGTTTTTCATGTGGTCATGTATGGATGTGAGAGTTGGACTGTGGAGAAGGCTGAGTGCTGAAGAATTGATGCTTTTGAACTGTGGTGTTTGAGAAGACTCTTGAGAGTCCCTTGGACTGCAAGGAGATGCAACCAGTCCATTCTGAAGGAGATCAGCCCTGGGATTTCTTTGGAAGGAATGATGCTAAAGCTGAAACTCCAGTCCTTTGGCCACCTCATGCGAAGAGTTGACTCATTGGAAAAGACTCTGATGCTGGGAGGGATTGGGGGCAGGAGGAGAAGGGGATGACAGAGGATGAGATGGCTGGATGGCATCACTGACTCGATGGACGTGAGTCTGAGTGAACTCCAGGAGTTGATGATGGACAGGGAGGCCTGGTGTGCTGTGATTCATGGGGTCGCAAAGAGTCGGACACGACTCAGCGACTGATCTGATCTGATGCAGCTTTCATATTGGGAAACATGACAAACTCTATAAAACCAATTGTAACAATTTCCTTGATTTATAGGACCTTTGATATTATCTGTAAATGGGATTGCTGATACTGAAAAACATTCATTGACAATATTTACTGTTCCCGTTCCAGATATAAAATATTTACTGTTCTTTACCTGAAACTATCACAGCATTATTAATTGGCTATACCCCAATACAGAATAAAAAGTTAAAAAAAATAATTTTCCCCTTTCAGATATAAGGCACACAATTGGGTATGCACAGTCTTTGGGAGGGGCTGGGAGTGAGAGGAACAACCTCTCTAAGGTGGATAAAAGCCGCACACAGATCCGCACACAGATCAGTATAAAATGAAACAAAATAAGTGCCATCAGAGAAAGGCAAAGAAAGAGCTAAGGGAGTTCAGGGAGGCAAAGCTGCCAAGTTTCATGATCTTAACCTCCAAAATGTGTCCCATTTTCTTGAGTGTCCACTGTAACAGCTACTGTGTATAAACTATGATAAAATCTTTGAAGGTACAATAAAAAGGACCTGGAGAAGCTATTAATAATTGAGCATTTATTGGTCATGCAGTAAGATTAATTAAATTTAAATAATATTTACCTTAACTTGAAATACTGTTACTACTCTTTTCTGACAAACGATGTTTGTCATTTCTTTGAAAACATTGTTAAAGTCTAATCCTTAATGAAATCAGTTCCTCGCACAGTACCTTGTCCTAACGGGTACTTAAGAATATATATTCCTGTGGGTGAAGACTTTGCTTAGTTAAGCAAGCCTTTAGCATTCATGTACATTTGAACCTAAGCTTCACTGTATCATTCTTAATAGCTGCTCTCTGTTGTCTTTGTCATACTTAGTCTGTCCTTCCATTCATTTGTTCACTTAATCATTCGACAAATACTGTTTTAGAAGTAGTAATCTGGGTTGATGCTTTTATTTCTTTATAACTTGAGTAATTTATTGGATGGTGGTGTGACTCACCAAAATGGAAACCATAGGATGAGGGGTAAGTGGAGAGCAAATGATTGATAAGTTCAAATATTGAGTTTGAGTTTGAGGTGCCTGTTTGATATGCAAGTGAAGGGGTGCATCAAGAAGCTGGATATATGGGTCTGGAGAGAGAAGGATGGGACAGGGTAAGGGCGGGGGAGGGGAGCCCAGCTAGTTGTAAAAGATTTGAGAGTCATTGGGCACCAAGGTAGTAGTTAAAGCCATGGAAAGGTGTTCTTCACCTGAGGAGTAAGGACCCATAGGGAACCAGCTGCTTCAGGATTTCCAGATAATCCTAAAATTATACACAACAAGCCCTCCCTACAGGGTGCATTTTATCACATTCTCCAAGGGGTTGGTGACTCCAAAAAAGCTAAGAATGAAGGGTGAAAAGAGAGGGTTCAGAAAGGAACACTGGGGCTCTCCAACATTTAAGAAGTGGAAAAAATAGCAAAGAAAAGATGAGAAAATTTGAAAAGAGTCTCGGAAGTCAAAGGATTAGCACGTTTCATGGAGGGAGTGTCCTATAGCGTCCCACGTGGCAGAAAGGTGAAATGAGATAAAGGACATTTCGGTCCTTATCTTTCTTGCCAGGTCCCTCAGGAGTGTTCTGTGTACAGTGGACACTTAGTAAATGTTGACAGAAAAATTACACTGAATCATTTGAAATAGAATGATATGCCAGTGGCAGGTTTAATTAGGTTTGCTGTCACATTAACACACACATAAGAAATTAGATAGTTAACATATTATGAGACCATTTTATAAAGTCTCTTTTAAGTGGTGAATTGAATCAGTCTCCCAAAAAACTAGATGCAGCTTTATGTACAGATAAACAACCCCTTCCATGGAGTGAATGAAAAGATTGTGTCTCTGTACACTTCACTGTCCCTCCTGCTATATTACAGTGCCTAAAAAACCAATTATTCTGGAAGCATGTGAATGTCTGCTGTGTTATGTTACCTTGGAGGTGAGCTAAAAACATTAGTTGGCTAAAATGTTTGCTGCTGCTGCTGCTGCTAAGTCGCGTCAGTCGTGTCCGACTCTGTGCAACCCCATAGACGGCAGCCCACCAGGCTCCCCCGTCCCTGGGATTCTCTAGGCAAGAACACTGGAGTGGGTTGCCATTTCCTTCTCCAATGCATGAAAGTGAAAAGTGAAAGTGAAGTCGCTCAGTCGTGTCTGACTCCTAGCGACCCCATAGACTGCAGCGCCTACAGGCTCCTCCGTCCATGGGATTTTCCAGGCAACAGTACTGGAGTGGGGTGCCATTGCCTTAAACACTATTAGCACACTACTATTGTGGATTGTTAGCTCGAGGTTAACATAATGACTTTTCATTTGCAACCGTTTTAAGTTTATGAAGACTTCATAAACACTGTATCACGTCATTTAATACTGAGTCTCCACCCAAACAAATAGTTGTAGAAGCCTTAATGCTAAGTTAAAGAAAAAAAAATTCCCTATGTTTGTTAAGGATATAGTCTCATATAGTATAAAAACGGTTAAAAATAATAGACAAATAGTTCAAATGATAGTGATGTTGATGCTAAACCCTTTTATTAATTAGGATATAAGCCAAGGGGCTGAGAGAATGAGATCCCAAATACAATGATTTATACAAAATAGAAAGTTGTTTCTCAGAGGGTTTGAAGACTTGAGAGAGTAGTGTCGAAGCATATATTACCATATGTAAAATAGATAGCCAGTGGGAATTTGCTGTATGTGGCAGGAAAGCCAAAGCCAGTGCTCTGTGAGGACCTGGAGGGGTGGGATGGGGTGGAGCAGGGAGAGAGATTTAAGAGGGAAAGGGACCTGTGCATGCCTGGGGCTGAGTCATCTTGATGTATGGCAGAAACTGTCACTATATTGTAAAGTATTTATCCTCCAATTAAAAATAAAACTTTTTTATGAAAGAAATATAATTTTCCACTTTCTCACACTTTAAGTATATACTCATTTGTAACCAAGTGAATTAATAGTACTGTAATATTTTGGATAAAAATACAAAGTGAGTAAAATTTAAAGTAGCATGTTCAGTTCAGTTCAGTCGCTCCTTCGTGTCCGACTCTTTGAGACCCCATGAATCGCAGCACGCCAGGCCTCCCTGTCCATCACCAACTCCCTGAGTTCACTCAAACTCACTTCCATCAAGTCAGTGATGCCATCCAGCCATCTCATCCTCTGTCGTCCCCTTCTCCTCCTGCTCCCAATCCCTCCCAGCTTCAGAGTCTTTTCCAATGACTCAACTCTTCGCATGAAGTGGCCAAAGTACTGGAGTTTCAGCTTTAGCATCATTCCTTCCAAAGAACACCCAGGACTGATCTCCTTTAGAAGGGACTGGTTGGATCTCCTTGCAGTCCAAGGGACTCTCAAGAGTCTTCAACACCACAGTTCAAAAGCATCAATTCTTTGGCAGTCAGCTTTCTTCAGAGTCCAACTCTCACATCCATACATGACCACTGGAAAAACCATAGCCTTGACTAGACGAACTTTTGTTGCAAAGTAATGTCTCTGCTTTTAAATATGCTATCTAGGTTGGTCATAACTTTCCTTCCAAGGAGTAAGCGTCTTTTAATTTCATGGCTGCAATCATGTTAAAAAAAAGAAAGAAAGAAAGGAAGTTATTCCTCTTCCAGGTAATATTCAGAAGCAGGTAGGTAATTCGGGGCCCCTGATGGGCAGTTCTACTCTATGAAGCATTCTGGAACTCAGGTTGCTATTCTATCCCTGATAGGCATATCTATGGTAAAAGCTGGTTTACCAGCATCACATAAGCCTTCTAGCCCTCTGAAGGAGAAAGAGAGAGAGGAGGGCAAGCAGTTTCTTTCCTAAAGGATGTGACCAGGAAGGTGAACTTACCACTTATATTCACATCTCATTGAAAAGGAGTTATTCAATTGGTCACACAGAGCTGCAAGGAAGGCTGAGATTTTTAGCCTCTAACTGAGCAGCTGTGTGTCCAGCTTAAACTCAGGAGATTCTCTTACTAGACAGAAGAAGAGAATATCAAATATTGTGAGACACTTGGCCATCTGTGCCAAACTCTTGCTTTGGTGTTCTTACAGTCATGATTATACTTATAGATGCCAAGTATAAGTTCATGGATTCCTAAAATGGGTTAACTCCGGAAAAACCCTGCTTTAGTTTTAATTTTGCTTATTGTATATAGTTTATCAAATCCTCAAATACTATAAATAAATTATAGAATCTCCTTGGAGAATTGTTAAAAAAAATATTATTTGACTGAGCCCTGGAAGAATTTTGCTTATGGAGGTAGCCCAGTTTATCTTTTAGTTCAGTTCAGTCGCTCAGTCGTGTCTGACTCTTTGCGACACCATGGACTGCATCACACCAGGACTCCCTGTCCATCCCCAACTCCTGGAGTTTACTCAAACTCATGTCCATCGAGTCGGTGATGCCATCCAACCATCTCATCCTCTGTTGTCGCCTTCTCCTCCAGCCTTCAATCTTTCCCAACATCAGGGTCTGTTAAAATGAGTCAGTTCTTCACATCAGGTGGCCAAAGTATTGGAGTTTCAGCTTCAATATCAGTCCTTCCAATGAGTATTCAGGACTGATCTCCTTTAGGATGGACTGGTTGGATCTCCTTGCAATCCAAGGGACTCTCAAGAGTCTTCTCCAACACTATAGTTCAAAAGCATCAATTCTTTGGCGCTCAGCTTTCTTTACGGTCCAACTGTCACATCCATACATGACTACTGGAAAAATCATAGCTTTGACTAGATGGACCTTTGTTGGCAAAGTAATGTTTCTGCTTTTTAATATGCTATCTGCTGCTGCTGCTGCTGCTAAGTCGCTTCAGTCGTGTCCGACCCTGTGCGACCCCATAGACAGCAGCCCACGAGGCTCCCCCATCCCTGGGATTCTCCAGGCAAGAACACTGGAGTGGTTTGCCATTTCCTTCTCCAATGCATGCAAATGAAAGGTGAAAGTGAATTCGCTTAGTCATGTCCGACTCTCAGCAACCCTATAGACTGTAGCCCATCAGGCTCCTCCGTCCATGGGATTTTCCAGGCAAGAGTACTGGAGTGGGGTGCCATTGTCTTGTCCAAATATGCTGTCTAGGTTGGTCATAACTTTTCTTCCAAGGAGCAAGCGAGTTTATCTTTATGATTTTCCTTATCCTATCTCATCTGTATAAGATGCATAGAGATGGTGTGTTGCTGGAAATACTGCAAGGCAACTTCCCTTGAGAGTACTTAAATCCCATGGTGAGAAGAGACACAGCTTGTAAACAGTAAAAGCTATCATGTCTATAACTGCAGTTGCTCCTGGAATAAAAGAATAAAATAAAAGAATTAAATATGGTAGGATTAACATGAAAGCACTGGAGGACTGTTATTTACTGCTTTACTTTTGGAGGGTGGGTCCTGTTGGAAGTTGATTTTTAAAAAGTTGGTGGTTTGCAAAATTATTTACTTAATATTAAGTTTTGATGAGAAAGCAGGAAAATTACAAGAGTAGTCACCCAAGGACATGTGAATATACACCAGTCAATCAGAAGTGTTTTCCCAACACTTGCATTTATGAAGTTTCTTTTTCTAGCTCCCAGAAACCTGACTGGTGATTTCATTAACAGCAAATTCTAGAACTGTGCTGTTCAACATGGTAGCCAGTAGCCACATGCAGCTGTTGAGCACTCAAAATGTGGTTAGTCCATAAATGTATACATTGGATTTCAAAGACCTGTTATAAAAAAATAATGTAGACTATCTGATGACTTTTTAATATTGATTCCATGTTTAAGTGATGGTATTTTAAATATATCAGGTTAAGTAAAATATAATAAAATATTACAAACACTGATTTGACCTGTTTTCATGTTTTTAATGTGACTAATAGAAGAATTTTAATTATATTATGATTCATATCATGTTTCTATTGAACAATGATGATTTAGAAGCTAAGGGAGAGGATAGCTAATCTCTTTTTCCAGGCTTGAATTGACCTATTCTATGGCACATTGTCTTAATCCAAAGGTTATAGAGTTTTAAACCAACAGCCTCTCCACCCTATAATCTCTCATACTCCAAATCACTGATACTCCAAGGTCACTGATAATATATCCCAGGGTCATTGGCCGTGGGTTGAAAATTTCTAACAGTGGCTGTGTTACAGCTCTGCGTGATGACCCTTTCTGCTTATGGACAATTCTAACTATCAGAAACTCCTTCTTCACAGTGAGAAGAATGTTAGCTCTCTGCACTTTCAGCTTCTTCTATGATTTTCTCTTTTAGAATAATTAAATCTAATCTTTCTTGCCATATGAGTCTTCCCATTAATTAATTTAAAAGGTACCGAGGTACTGGATGCATGCATGCACGCTCAGTCACTAAGTCATGTCTGACTCTTTTGTGACCCTGTAGACTGTAGCCCACCAGACTCCTCTGTCCATGGAATTTTCCAGGCAAGAATACTGGAGCGGGTTGCCATTTTATCCTCCACGGGATCTTCCCGACCCAGGAATTGAACTCACAACTTTGGTGTCTCCTGCATTGGCAAGTAGATTCTTTACTGCTGAGCCACCTTGGAAGCCCAAGGTA
The DNA here is from genome assembly GCF_003369695.1 of Bos indicus x Bos taurus. NCBI lineage: Eukaryota > Metazoa > Chordata > Mammalia > Artiodactyla > Bovidae > Bos > Bos indicus x Bos taurus. Next base: position 65,085,434 of record NC_040091.1, read on the forward strand.
TTGTGTGAGTAATGTACACAATATATTGTGCCCTTCATCTGCCCCAGCTCGTCGACTCCTCCCCAGGGCAAACAGAACAATTCCTGTTTCCTGTACTTGTTTGACACAGTCTCATTTGTTAATAGAAGTTCTTTTATCAGAACAGGCAATCTCTATAGATATAAGTTTGTGCAGGAAACCAAGAGTCATTATAAGATAAAAATATGAACTGACCTCTAAAAAAGTTAGCCTACACCAACTTCATTTTCAATTTAACATTCCTGTCTCTAGGACACAATAGTTTCTTCCAAAAAGAGTGATTTAAATACCACAGGGATGTGAAGCACCAGGGAAAAATTGATGAAGCCTTCAAAGAATTTTTATGATGATGCAGCAAAATTCATATAATCTGAATTGTCTCTCATACTATCAAACAATTTTTTTGGTCAGGAAAGTTTTTTTCTTTTCAAAAAAAAAACAACAAAAACACAACACCAAGTTTGTGTGATAGATTAAAAAACATGGCCCAAATGTTAGATTAATGAATGGATTAGGAAATATCTAGGAACATAAATTTTCATCCTGGAAAATATAATACTATATTTTCTTGAAATCCTGCATTTTTTTTCTCAACTCGACATCCTTTATTTTTGAGAAGAAAAATCCCAAATTATTACCCTTTTATCCCTTCCCTTTTGCAACCCTCTATGTTTTTAAGTACCGTATGATACCTTACAAGGCCTTTGTAGTGGTTTGAATGGTGGCCCCCAAGAGATATCTGCAAAGACCTTTATCCAAATAAACTCACATTCATAGGTTACAGGGGTGAGGATATGGAGGTATCTCTTGGGGTCCACCATTCAAGCGACTACAGAGGCCTTGCAAAATATCATACAATACTTAAAAACATCAAGAGGGCTACAAAAGGGAAAGGATGAAAGGGAAAGGATTTGGGGATTTTTCTTCTCAAAAATAAAGGATACAGAGTTTAGGGGGAAAAATGTAGGATTTCAAGAAAATACAGTATTCTATTTTCCAGAATGAAAATTTCCATTCCTGGATATCTTTGGTAGATCCTAAAGCATGGCAACCCACTCCAGTGTTCTTGCCTGGAGAATCCCAGGGACGGGGGAGCCTGGTGGGCTGCCGTCTATGGGGTCGCACAGAGTCGGACACGACTGAAGCGACTTAGCAGCAAAGCCAATGACAAGAGTTCTTAGAAGAAACAGAAGAGAAGACACAGAGAAAGCCATGTGAAGACTGAAACAGAGATTGGAGTTGTGCAGCCACAAGCCAAAGAATGCCTGGAGCCACCAGAAGCTGGAAGAGGCAGAGGAGGCTTTGCCCTTCATCACCTGTGGACATCTTGGTTTTGCATTTCTGGCTTCCATAACTGAGAGAAAATACATTTCTCTCACTTTAAGCCACCAAGTTAGTGGTAACTAATTACATCAGCCTTAGGACCCTAGAAGGCAATGGCACCCCACTCCAGTACTCTTGCCTAGAAAATCCCATGGGCGGAGGAGCCTGGTAGGCTGCAGTCCATGGGGAAGCTAAGACTCAGCCACGACTGAGCGACTTCACTTTCCCTTTTCACTTTCATGCATTGGAGAAAGAAATGGCAACCCACTCCAGTGTTCTTGCCTGGAGAATCCCAGGGACGGGGGAGCCTGGTGGGCTGCCGTCTATGGGGTTGCACAGAGTCGGACATGACTGAAGCGATGCAGCAGCAGCAGCAGCAGTACGACCCTATTTCCAGGTGGCACAGTGGTAAAAAATCCACCTGCAAATGCAGGAGACACAGAGATGTGGATTCGATCCCTGGGTTGGGAAGATCCCCCAGAGGAGGGCATAGCAACCCACTCCAGTATTATTGCCTGGAGAATCCCACGGACAGAGGCATCTTGTGGGCTACAGTCCATGGGGGCACATAAAGTTGTACGTGACTGAGTGACTATACACACTACACCCATGGCCTTGCTTGTGATTGTTGTCGTTCAGTCGCTCAGTTGTATCTGACTCTTTCCGACCCCATGGACTGCAGCACACCAGGCTTCCCTGTCCTCCATCTCCCAGAGCTTACTCAAACTCATGTCCATCAAGTCAGACATGCCATCCAACCACTCGTCCTCTGTCATCCCCTTCTCCTCCTGCCTTCAGTCCTTCCCAGCATCAGGGGCTTTTCTGATGAGTCGGGTCTTTTCTGATGAGTCGGCTGTTTGCATCAGGTGGCCAAAATATTGAAGCTTCAAAATCAGTCCTTCCAATGAATATTCAGTATTGATTTCCTTTAGGATTGACTGATTTGATCTCCTTGCAGTCCAAGAGACTCTCAAGGGTCTTCTCCAGCACCACAGTTCAAAAGCATCAATTCTTTGGCACTCAATCCTCTTTATAGTCCAACTCTCACATCCAGTTCTGGAGAAGGGAATGGCAAGCCACTCCAGAATTCCTGCCTGGAAAATCCATTGGACAGAGGAGCCTGGTGGGACAGAGGAGTCCATGGAATCGCAAAGAGTCGGACATGTCTAAGCAGCTAACACTTTCACTCTCACATCCATACTTGACCACTGGAAAAACCATAGCCGTGACTATACAGACCTTTGTCAGCAAAGTAATGTCTCTGCTTTTTAATACACTATCTAGGTTTGTCATAGCTTTTCTTCCAAGGAGCAAGCATCTTTTAATTTCATGGCTGCAGTCACAGTCTGCAGTGATTCTGGAGCCCAACAAAATAAAGTCTGTCACTGTTTCCACTGTTTCCCCATCTATTTGCCATGAAGTGATGGAACCAGATGCCATGATCTTAGTTTTTTGAATGTTGAGTTTTAAGCCAGCTTTTTCACTCTCCTCTTTCACCTTCATCAAGAGGCTCTATAGTTCCTCTTCGCTTTCTGCCATAAGGGTTGTGTCATCTGCATATCTGAGTTTATCAATATTTCTCCTGGCAACCTTGATTCCAGCTTTTGCTTCATCCAGCCTGGCACTTCGCAGGATGTACTCTGCATATAAGTTAAATAAGCAGGGTGACAATATACAGCCTTGAGGTACTCCTTTCCCAGTTTTGAACCAGTCCATTGTTCCATGTCCAATTCTAACTGTTGCTTCTTGACCTGCATACAGATTTCTCAGGATGCAGGTCAGGTGGTCTGGTATTCCCATCTCTTTAAGAATTTTCCACAGTTTGTTGTGATCTACACAGTCAAGGGCTTCAGCATAGTCAATGAATTGAAGTAGATATTTTTCTGGAATTCTCTTGCTTTTTCTATGATCCAACAGATGTTGGCAATTTTGATTTCTGGTTCCTCTGCCTTTTCTAAATCCAGCTTGAACATCTGGAAGTTCTCAGTTCACGTACTCTTGAAGCCTGGCTTGTAGAATTTTGAACATTACTTTGCTAGCGTGTGAGATGAGTGCAGTTGTGCACTAATTTGAACATTCTTTGGCATTGCTTGTGATAAAAAGCCTTAATTTATAAACTAGCTGAGGAGAGGGGAAAGAAATAGTCAACTTTCAATCCTCATTTTTGGCCCAGGGAGCCAATATACTTTTTCTTGGTATCAAGGTTGGACAGAAGTCAAATTATTCAACCCTAAACCATAATCCGTACTCTACCATTATCTTGATAATTTAAGCAAGTTATTTTCTTTCTTTGGGTCTAAGTTTGCCTCTCCCTGCAATTAAAATAGTAAATTAGATCAGAACATCCCAAACAGGTATCCTGAGGAATTCTGTTTTGAAGGATATAAATGAGTATACCGCCTCCTGCCCATAATACCCTTATCCAGAGCCAGGGAATGGGAGTGGACTGTGTTCAGTGTTCAAATAAACTTAGGAAGCTCTGGGCCATATGTGTGCTATGTCACCTCACCCCCTGGCTGTAGCTGATTGTCTTTTAATTTTTATTGGATTATGTTGCTTTACAATGTTGTGTTAGTTTCTACCATACAGCCCTATGAATCAGCTATGCGTATACATATATCCTGTCTTTTTTGTATTTTCTTCTGATTCAAGTCACCACAGAACACTGAGTAGAGTTCCTTGTGCAGTACATATGTTATTATTACAGTGAGCTTCCCACATGGCGCAGGGGTAAAGAATCTGCCTGCCACTACAGGAGACACAAGAGACGCAGGTTCAATCCCTGCATTGGGAGTATCCAGGGACTGAACTAATGTTCTCATTATTAATTCATTTTATGAAAGTGAAAGTGCAAGTTGCTCAGTCGTGTCTGACTCTTTGCAACCCCACAGTCCATGGAATTCTTCAGGCCAAAATACTGGAGTGGGTAACCTTTCCCTTCTCCAGGGGATCTTCCCAACCCAGGGATCAAACCCAGGTCTCCCACATTGCAGGTGGATTCTTTGCCAGCTGAGCCACAAGGGAAGCCCGGGAATATTGGGGTGGGTAGCCCATCCCTTCTCCAGCGGACCTTCCCGGCCCAGGAATCAAACCGGAGTCTCCTGCATTGCAGGCAGATTCTTTACCAACTGAGCTATCAGGGAAGCCTGACATCCATTTTATACATAGTATCAATAGGATGCATATGTCAGTCACAATCTCCCAATTCATCCCAGCCCCCTAGGATCCCCCTTGGTATCCATACATTTCATATATTAACACATGTATGTGGAATCTGAAAAAATTGGTATAGACAAACTTATTTACAAAGCAGAAATAGAGATGCAGATGTCAAGATAGGCATTTATACAAACTGGGCCTCACAGTGTCTCTCTCTCCCAGGAATTTGGAATTGAGATTCAGAATTATAGTCTTTGCTAGTTCCTAGGAATGAGGATAAATAAACTCGGGGCCGTTAGTTAGCTACAGTCCTGCCTATGTAAGAAAAGTGGAGAAAGCTACTCTGTAGAGAGATGATAATAGAGCAGATGAGCAAAGAAGCAAAATGGGAGACCAGGTAACCTCAGAGATGGAGCAATTGTCTCCTGATAGATTTAGGGTTCCTCATTTCCAGTGAGATCCTTCTATAACCATAAAATCAACTCTCTTCTCTTTTGCCTAGGCTAGTTTGAGTAGGTTTGAATTTTGTTACTTGTATATAATTAGCCTTTACTAAAACAGGAAGGTTAGCACTTGGTAACTGTTGCCCAGTCGTGTCCAACTCTTTGTGACCCCATGGACTGTAGCCCACCAGTCTCCTCTGTCCATGGAATTCTCCAGGCAAGAATACTGGAGTAGGATGCCATTCCCTTTCCAGGAGATCTTCCCAACCCAGGGATTGAACCTAGGTCTCCCACATTGCAGGCATATTCTTTACCTTATGAGCCACCAGTCAAGACCCTAACATCTTATTGGTGCATCTAGAATACTACAGAGAGAAAAAGAACTGCAAACAAATCTTGGCTAAAGGCCTAGGGATGGGAGTTGAAATTCCAAATAAATAGAGAGGAAAAGAAAGCAAACTTTACATATGTCTCCATTAGCTTCATCACTTACATTTTAGCACTAATTTAGTTAGCAAACGGTAAGCATCAAATTTAATGCACAATCCCTTTTCCCAGGGATTTTACTAACATACTGCTGATTCCAAACTAATGTTAATCACAATAGATTCTCAATCAATTGACTCTTGCTCAATTGATAAAGGGTCACCAGTTTTTATTAAGTGGAAGAAGGTTACTGCTTCCCTGATAACATTATATAACTAGAAGTAAAAAAATAATTAAAGGAGTGTCTCCAGATTTTATGGGTTTACTACATTTTAAAGAATGATTAATAGATTATCTTTTTCATGGAGATCTATTTAAAATGCTTCGTGTCCATGTGTTCACTCTCATCCCTTTAATAGAGTCTAGCAACTTTATCTTCAGGTGATTTTTACCAACTGAGAGAAAGTTTCCATCTGTGGTTTTGATCTCAAAACTCTCATTTTTCAAAGAATCGGAAAGGACACAGTTATACATCAAAGGATATTCAGATGAAAAATTTAAAACTCAGCAGGATTTTCAGACTTCAAATGACCATATGTTGTGTTTTTCATAACATGTCATGTTGTGCTTTAATGAGTGTGACCGCTTTCGTATTTGTCATTTCTTAAGGCGTATCAAGCAAGCCGTAGTGGGCTTAAACACATTGTCTTTCATGTAAGACCTCTTGGGGGATTCCTCAGTAATCCATGAGCAAAAATAAAGCTAGGAGTTCCCAACTTCCCACTGGGCAGTCTGTCCCATCTTGCCGTGCCCAGGTGCCTGGCTTTTCATGGTGGGAAGAAAGTGCTGGCAAGGTGGTCCGGCAGATGCCGGGGCGTCACCCTAGGGATTCTGATGAAGAAGCTTTGAGTCAAGATCAGAACTTCAAAAGAAGCAACAGAGCCCTTCAGAACAGTACTCACCAAACGGTTATCCTAAGGGCTAATTTTAACTTGGCAAGGTTTCTAGTGAGCTTTTCCCTTTTGCTTATATATCATTCCCGGTTATGGGGGTCAACGGGCTTAAGGCTAGGAGTAAATGCACCCAAGAGTCCTTTATCGTATGGGATTCTAGGGAAAAAGAGGGCATTTTCTGCTGAATTTAAGTGCAAATTTGAGATATTTCAAAACATTCACGTTTTTCTGATTTTGACAGTCAGATTATCTTCATTTTGGAACATGGAGGGAGAGAAGGAAAGTGGATACAAAGGACAATAATAACCAATTAAAAACTCACCTGCCCAAGTTCCTGTATCCATTTGAGCAAATTTTCTTCCAGGCATATTTGGCCTATACATACATATTTAATTATTTAATCTCCCTGTGTGGGTGTGTTTTTTTTTTTTTTTTTTTTAACTCAAAGCTGTAGTTAAGCCTTTCCTACATTGTTGCAAGCTCCATGTTAACAGTTGTTTTCAAGGATGGTACACCTAGATATTCTGAAAATCAATAGCTCAGCAGAAACATTTAAATGACTCTTCTTAATGTTCTGAAGTTCAGTGCAGCTATGAGTTTGGAAACCTGCAGGTGAAGACTGTCCTTTCTCTTCTGTCTTCTTCCTGCTGTTTAAACGGAGACTTGGAATCAATTTTTAGATGAGTGATGTAGGCTGTACCTTGTTGCAGAGCTTCTTGCCAGGAATGACGGCACTCACCTCCTACATGTGCTCATGGTGTGGAAGTCATTGCCAGGCACAAGTCCCATTTTTCCATGATGATATAAGCCACCATATCCATGATGTAGTCTTAGCTCATGTTGGTAAGGCTCTGGTTATAAACATAATTTTTAATGACACTTCTATCCACTCTAGGTTCCTGGTTGCAAACAACAACACGAATGTCTAATTAAATTAATTAACTTAAAATTTAAATTAATGTAAAGGTGTTAATCTCTTGGAGGGCACAAGAGCCAGGGCTGAGGAATATACAGCTCAAATTATAGCCCCAAGATGCTTCAGGAGCTTAACCACACCTCTGACTTTGGGGGTGGAACACTGCTGCTCAACCCTCTGTCACTGCCCTTGTGGACATCTCTCTGTGCCACAATGCACCACCCTCAGCAAAATGCATTACTTTGTAGACACCTCTTTCTTTGCTCCACGATTTTGAATTGGAATTTTGTTAAGAGTGAATCTGACACACAAGAGGAACATACGACACAGCCCCATGCCCTAGCTACAAGGGAAAGTGGAAAAACAAGTCGGTGACTTCTAACTTAGGAACAGAGAAATTTTGCCTCTATGTAAAGGCTCTTTTCTAAATAATTTAGTATTATTTATTTTTGGCTGTGCTGTGTCTTCCTTGCTACATGTGGGCTTTCTCTAGTTGTGGTGAGCAGGGGGATGCTCTTCATTGTGGTGCACGGGCTACTCACTGCTGTAACTTCTCTGGTTGTCGAGCGCACTCTAGAGTGTTCGGGCTTCGGTAGCTGTGGCACACGAAATCTTCCCAGACCAGGAATGGAACCTGTGTTTCCACACTGACAGGCAGATTCTTATCCACTGTATCCACTTATCCACTGTATCCACTTCCCTTTACAGGGAAGTCCCTGTAAAGATTCTTCATAAGCTACTGGGCAGAGAAAAAGTCTAACAAAGTCCCAAACAACTGTTTAATGCTTTATTGTATAAACATTTCATAATATAATTAATCATTACTGTTAAAATTTGGGCTACTAAAGGAAATATATTTTTGAGTCATGTTTATTGAGGTGTAATTTACATATGGGGCTTCCCAGGCTTCCCATTCTCTGTCATAAAGAATCTGCCTGCAGCACAGGAGATGCGAGTTCGATCCCTGGATCAGGAATATTCCCTGTAGAAGGAAATGGCTACCCACTCCAGTATTCTTGCCTTCGAAATCCCATGGACAGAGGAACTTGGCAGGCTATATATAATCCATGAGGTTGAAAAGAGTGACTTGGCAACTAAATAACAACAATTTGCATATGACTAAAATCTTCCCTTTTCTGTGTACAGTTTTATGAGTGTTGATAAATGCATAAAGTCATTGAGCAAACACCATAATCAAGATGCAGAATGGTTTCTTCACCTTCCAAAATCCCATTATGTGCCTCTTCATAGTCAGCTTCTCCTATGCTCCCGCCTATAGGTAACCAATGATTTATTTTTATCCCTATAGTTTTTACTTTCCTAGATTGTAATATAAAAGGAATCATACAGTCTATATCCTTTTTCACTCTGCCTAATAATTTTGAGATTCATTCATGTTATTGTATATATCAGTAGAGCATTTCTTTTTATTGTTGCTGCTGCTAAGTTGCTTCAGTTGTGTCCAACTCTGTGCGACCCCATAGACGGCAGCCCACCAGGCTCCCCCGTCCCTGGGATTCTCCAGGCAAGAACACTGGAGTGGGTTGCCATTTCCTGCTCCAATGCAGGAAAGTGAAAAGTGAAAGTGAAGTCACTCAGTCGTGTCCAACTCTTCACAACCCCATGGACTGCAGCCTTCCAGGCTCCTCCGTCCATGGGATTTTCTAGGCAAGAGTACTGGAGTGGGGTGCCATTGCCTTCTCCGTTTATTATTGAGTAGTAGTCTATTATATGGATGTACCAGTTTGTTTATCTATTCACCACCTGAAGAAATTTAGGTTGTTTTGCAGTTTTTGACAGTTATTAATACAGCAACTGTAGACATTGGCATAAAGGTTTTTGTGTGAACAAAATTTTAACTTCGCTTCAGTAAATACCTAGCAAAGGAATTACTGGGTCATGTGGAATTACTGAACTTCCCAGATGGTACTAGGGGTAAAGAACTCACCTGCCACTTTAGGAGACATAGGAGACTAGCTTCGATCCCTGGGTCAGAAAGAACCCCTGGAGAAGGGCATGGCAATCCACTCATTTTCTTGCCTGGAGAATCCATGAACAGAAGAGCCTGGCCAACTACAGTCCATAGGGTTGCACGGAGTCAGACACAACTGAAGCCACTTAGCATGCATGCATGATAAGGATATGTTTAACTGTATAAGAAACTGCCCATCTGTTTTCTAAAGTAGACATCCTGTTTTGCATTCCCAGCAGTGTATGAGAGTTCTAGCCTCATCCTCCCCAGCATTCAGTCTTGTTTTCATTTTAGCTATGCTAATATGTGTTAAAAATAATATTGATGCTAATCTTTAATGGAATTCCAGGACAGAAAATAAATACAACATAGGAATCCCAGTGAAAAATCACTCTCTATGTTCCCCCTTCTTCCCTTTCGCTTGACTATTCTTGCTCCCTATTAACATTTCTTATAAAGTCTCACCTCCTTGGGAACAGGAAGAGAAATACGGAGTAGACGCAGTAGAGTTGGGAGAATTCATCATAGCTGGTTACTTGGCCAGTCCAAAAAAACGTTCCATGTGAGAAAAGCTACTTCGGAAAGAGCCAGAAGACCTGTCTTGCACCATATTTTTATTTATCAAAAGCCCTTAATTTCAAAGGACACACACCCTTGTATGTGGAAAAGAAGACATAAAACCCACCTGGAAGTCCAAAAATTAGTGTCTATATATGCACTCTCTCTCTCAAGCCTGTTGTTGACTTCGGGTATTCTTTTAATTTCTCTAGCTTCTAGATCTCTCCTTTATATTGAATCTGCTCGTCTAGGTTGTGGTTTGGCTCAGTTCCTGGTTTCTGCCCCATTACTTATCCATTGTCTTTCCCGCCTTGAACAACCCTTAATACCATACTCACTGACTCTGCTGGCTTCAGACCTGCTAGTGTCAGCATTTAGACACTTGTTATTGGCTTCAGACCCAGCCATATCTTCAAGTTTCCACCCAGCCCTTGCCTGAATGCTTGGGACTTGACATTATTGATGACTTGGTTGGAAACACCAGTGTAAATCAAATTTATGGATGCCGTAAAGCCAGAAGTATAGCTAATATGTAGGATGACAGAATTAGGACAAAGAATGTTCCCATAGGTTGGAACAAAGAACTGAAACTAATAAGGTAAACTGTAGCTGAATGAGGTTCTGAACTTAGCTTTAAAACTCAGCTGCACAAGTGTGAGATGGGAAGTCATGTATTAGTTCTGCCATGTATGGAAATGACATAAGGTTTAAACAGACTACTTTCATGTGAGTCATTGGAGTGGTGCAGTAAGTGGGACTGCCGAAAATAACTGAATGTGGGCTGAAGCTTCATTACCAAACAGAGTGAATTGGTCAAAGTGGACATGATCTCACTTTACACCACCTGTCAGACCACACTTGGAATATATAGGGTCAGTTTTGGGTCACACATGCTAAGGCAGATAAAGACAAACTGGAGTGTATCCACTTTCATTTCCCATCACAGTCTGGTTTCTGTCTCACCAAGGTACTAGTGACATTTTTGTGAGTTAGTGGACACACTTCATGCCTTTTCCTATTTGACCTCGCTGTAGCATTTTACTCATGGACCACTCCTGCCTTCCTCAAGTTGTCTTCTCTTTGGTTTCTTGTCATTTATACCCTTTCCTTTTTTTCCCCTACTTATCTCACTGTGAATTTTTCTCCTCCTTTGATACAAACATGGGTGTTCCTTAAGTTTCCCAGCCCACTTTCCTTCTTTTTTTTTTTTTTCACTTTCCTTCTTTAGATTCCCCAAAGGAGATCCTATCCATTGCTGGAGCTTCAATTACCAAATGGATGCCAGTGACTGACTCCCAGATCCCTATTTCTAGCCTTGATATTTTTTGCACTCTTGTTCTATGTTTTTTTTGTGTGTGTGTGAGAATGTTTGATCAATAAACGCCGAAAAGTCAACAAAAAGTCTCTAAGGAGGATGATAAAATGCCAGGAGGAGGTAAATCTCTGAAAGTAGGACAAATCTAGTGGAGATTATTTGCAGTCTGGGAGCCTTTTAGATGTTTAACCATTGAAGTATTTGCTTTGCCTGAATTACATTCTGGAAAGAGGTGCTTTCTTGCAGGAATTAGGGAAGGGTTAGTAAGTGGGGAGGGAATGTTGGTGAGTCCCACTTCTAGAAATAAGGCAGTGGGCTGACAATGAACGAGTCTTCCTTTTACTTTCTCAAAAGGAGTAAAAAATGGTAGACCTGGAAGCTTACATCTAAGGACTTAACTTTTATGTAACTTTTAGAGTTTTTACTTTTTTATTTCATGTATCTTCCCCACAGTGCTTGAAAGCAACAACTTTACTATAAAAAAATGCTCTTTGCTTCTCTTTGAAGATAACAAGAAAAGGGGAAAGGGACAAAAATGTGCCTTCCTCTGGCCTGGGGAGAGATTTTCAAGAGAAAGGGTGCTAGGCTAAGTGCCTGTGTATGTGCTAAGTCACTGCAGTTGTGTTCAGTTCTTTGCAACCCCATAGACTGAAGCCCACCAGGCTCCTCTGTCCACGGGATTCTCCAGGCAAGAATACTGGAGTGGGTTGCCATGCCCTCCTCCAGGGGATCTTCTGACCCAGGGATCGAATCCACATCTCTGCGTCTCCTGCATTGGCAGGTGGATTCTTTACCACTAGCGCCACCTGGGAAGCTCATTAGGCTATGAGGTAGACAGAGGCTATTGAGGGAGAAAGGAAAAAAGGACAACACAAGGAACTAGCTTATAATTGAGCTGTGAAAAGACTCAACAGAGGAGCTCAAAACCGTATTACATAAAAAGAGGTGAATTGGGGGATATTTAGTCTGGAAAAGACATCTCAGTTATTTGGAGATGTTTGAAATCTGTCAGGAGGAAAAGAGGTTAGAATGTTGTATATTTCCCTGATGGAAAAAATTGGACCCATGGGATGGAAATTATAGTTGAGGATGGTGGCAGAGGAGGAGTGGAACATGAGAGTAATATTTTTGCTCTCCAACCATCAGAGTCATCTGAAAACAAAATAATTTCCTTTGGGAGATAGTGGTTTTCCCATCCCTGGAGGATGACCAAAAGCAGGAGGTTTTAAAGGGGAAATGCAAGCACTGTGGATACATTTGCATTCAGTGAACATTTAGGGTGACTTCCAACCCTAAAGTCTATGCTTCTATGAACATATTGAGTCTCTAGGCATACAGGGAAAACTCCCTTTCTTTTGAAAGTCATTAGTCAAAACATATGGGAAATCACTAAAAATTTCTTCATGGTACATGTTTAAAGTGCCAAAATCAATGTTGTCAGCATAAAAGCCAAAGGAATTCAGAGGAAGAAGGCTTGAAATGATGGCAGGGAGCACAAAGTGAGTCCTGATGTCGTTCTGTGTGTCGGACAGACAAGAAAAGAACGGACATTCTTGGTGAGGTGGCATGCTACCAGATAGATGTAAGCCCCTAAACCTTTTATTCAACCTTCATGAAAATTTTAAAAGAAACCCATGGGTCACTAGGTACAACAATATTCTAGCAAGAAAGCTGGAAGGGCAAAATCTGATACAAGTGTTCTTAAAATGTTATATCCTGAGGATCATCCTTTTCCAGGGAAAAGGAGAGGGATTAGGAATATTTACAAATCAGCTATCATAGAGTTATGAAGAATACAGAATATTAACCAGGTGGGATAAATTTTCAAGTAAAATTCATCTTTACTTGTTTTGTGGTTGGTTTTAAAATGTGTTTATTTTCCTTTTGAGGAGGACTGTAACATTTTCTGAAGACTACCATTATTTTCTATAGAAAATAAATTTACTGACATGTTTGTTGGAGAGAATGGTGCTTGTTTATATGAAGCTAAATACTGCTTGGCACGGGTTAAATTTTCTCACTCTCCTGGCATAATTAACATGTTTATCACGACCAATGACCTTGTTATAATTAAGCAGTATATAAAGTATATATTGCTAAGATGGGAAGGAATCTCTTTTAGACATTTCTTCTTACAAGGCTTATAAATTAAAAAACAAACAAACAAACAACTTTTAGGGCCTTCCCTGGTGGTCAAACTCTGCCTGCCAACGCAGGGGACATGGGTTTGATTCCTGCTCTGAGATGATCCCACATCCCCTGGGGCAACTAAGCCCAGGAGCCATAACTGCTGAGCCCACAAGCCAAAATTACTGAAGCCCAGGTGCCTAGAGCCCATGCTGCACAAGAAGAGAAGCCATCACAATGAGAAGCCCGTGCACTGCAATGAAGAGTAGCCCCCACTCCCTGCAACCAGAGAGAGCCCACACGCAGCCACGAAGACCCAGCACAGCCAAAAATAAGTAAATCTTAAAAAAAAAAAAAAAAAACTTTTAAATAAGAGACTCATTTTCCAAACGAATGCAAAAGCCAAAATTCTTTGATAGGTCAAAGTTATAGTTGGGGATGATGGTGTTTTGTTCATCTAGTAGAGAATGGGGCTAAAGCAGGGCACAGACATTGGGGAAGAATGTGAGAGGGGCCAGCGCTGGCTGTGTAAGTGTTTATAGACAGTGTCCTATGGAGACAAGACCATGGTTTTAGAATCAAACAGGAGTCATGTGAATGCTGCTGAGGTAGGTTGATTGCATTGATGCCCCAGCTAATGGCTCCCCTGAACTCAGGCACAATGCGGTGTGTGACTGCAGCAATTCCATCCCTGAATCTCACCCCGCCTTGTGACTGGCTTTGGTCAGTGGAACACGGCAGAAGTGATGTTGCACCGGTTCTGAGCTTTTTGCCTCTTCTCTCTCTCTCCTTTTCTCCTCCTGGCTTCTGCATCAGGAATGAGCCCGCACCAGTCTGCTGAAAGACGGGAGACCACACGGAGCGGAGCCCAGCCGCCCAGCAAGGGACAGGCCACACCAGTGGACAGCCAGCCACCTCCCACACCTGTTGGGGAAGTCAGACAGGATGACATGAGCTGTCTCCCTGGTGCTTGACCCGTAGCCTTCTGAGCAGTAATAAATGCTTCCTATTTTAACCACTGACTTTGGAGTGATTTCAGTTTTGTAGTGATTGCTAAATGATACTCCTGGGTCAACTAGTTACTAGCTGTGTCACCTTCAGAAGTTGCTTCGCTTCTTTGGGCCTCATTTTACTCAATGTGGACAACAGCCTTTCAAGGTGGGGGCTGTTGTTGCCATTTTACAAACAAATTCTTTTAAAGGTTAAGTGGTTAGCCCCAGTTCAGACAATGAGTTGACACCCATACAATTTTCTCATAAAGGAACTCAGAGCAAAGTTCCCAGTCTATAGGTAAACTTGGTGAAGAATTCTGAATCGAGACCTGAAAGGTGGAAAGGCTCATTAATGTTAACAGTATTTCCTTAAACTGAGTAATTGAAAATGTCAGTGGGGAAAAGATAACCCACAAACTGAATGTAATGCTGGCAGGGACTGATTGTTTTATCACTCTATTCCCAGGGTCTGGCAGAGTCTGTGGTATGTTAGTAGACATTGATAAGTATTTTGTGGAAAAAAAAAAAAAAACTCCATGAATGAATCTGGACGTTACATGAAAAACATAATTTATCCTAAACTCTGGATAAAAATTTAAAGTTCAAAACTTGAAGCCTCTAACAGACAGAAATGAAGATACCTTCATTTTCCCCTCACAACATCCCTCTCAAACCAGTGTACAGAAAGAACTGTCCCCCACGTGACTCAGGCAGCAGCACAGAATAGGGTTGGGCAGGGAGCAGGGTGTTGAAGCCCTTAGCTTCAAAATCACCTCAGTGTCTTGTAGACATTTTCCAAAACATAAGCCCCACCTGGTTCCTACCCCAATAATTCCACTTGGAATTGCTAATACAAAGCAAACCCTTCCCGATACATATACATACCCTTCTGTATAGGGACCAGACGGGTAGGGCAGGAAAGGATCTTGATAAAAAATTTCTTCAGAGTATCTGGAGGCAGCTGGATTTTTTTAGAGTTTCATTTGTTTATGTTTTAACTAAGAGGTCCAACTGCTGTTACAAGTTACCACAAATTTAGTGGTCAAAAACAACACACATTTAATATCTTACAGTTGTGGAGGTTAGAACTATAACACAGGTCTCACTGAGCTAGTATCAGTGAGCAGGCAGGTCTGCATTCCTTTCTTGAGGCTCTATGGGAAAATCCATCTCTTTGCCTTTTCCAGTTTCTTGAGGTCGACTCATTCCTTAGATTGTTCCCCTCTCCCATCAAGTAAGTCGTGATTAAATCAATAGAGCCCACTGATTTCTTTCCTTTGTCACAGCTCTGACTGTAACTCCTTCTGATCACAGCTCCCTCTAATGGTTCTGGCTGCTGGATTTTGGATTTTAGTTCATGAAGAAGTCAAAAAGGCAAGACACAAAGGGCAAACTTAATAGGTTCAACAATCAGACCTGCCCTTTCTTGAGCAGAGTCCTCAGTTGTCACTTCTTCTGCCAGAACCCTTCTTCCTCTTCTCACAGAACCACCATTTGCATCTCAGCTTCCCCAACTGGACTGAATTTCCTAAAATCAGGGACCACATCTTCTTCCCTGCTCCCTATCCAACCTCAAGAGGAGGGCTTTCTAGAAGGAAGATGCTGCCCATTAATTCTCAAGCATTTGCTCATGCATCACAGACTCGGGTACCATTCAGGGGTAAATTTCTTGACCTTTTTGCATTGTTAACCTCTTAAGGACCTCAGGAAAACCCAGTGGAGGCTGCTGTCCCCAAAACTAGGAGGTGGCTCATAGTAGCTTGATTTGGAGGCAATTTGGCTCTGACTTGGCCTCCCAGAGGGATGAGTATACAAAAACCCATGACCAAGTCTCATCACTAAAACAGAACTATCTATGTAGACTGAGGGTGGGTAAACTTCCCAGAGTCACAGATTCTTAATACATGCTAAGGGATCACTGACTATTATCTTCACTTGTTTCTTCATCTGTGATTGGGGATATTTATTCAACATTTCTTGAGCACTTGCTATCTTCAGGCACCTATGCTCTGCTAAGCATACAAAGATTAAAGGCAGGATCCCTGCCCCAAGGCACAGGTCAGGTGGACGACTGCAGCAGAGGGAGAGGATGACTAGAAGTAGACAAGTACATTTGGCTGGGAGAGTTCAGCAAAGCATTGTTGGGGGTACGAGCTGGGTGGGGAAACTGGCCTGACTTGTCCTCTCACAGGAACAATGGGAATTGGCTAGATGGGGAAGGGAGGGACAGATATTCTTGACAATGGATATGGCAAAGGATGAGAGATGCTCAAGCTGGAGTGGCTCCAGGCTTGTGAGGAGAGAAGAGCTGTTAGTTGACTCCTCCCGAGACCTCCATCACTTCCATCCTGGACACACCGGATAGACAGACAATCTAAGAAAAAGACATACAAAAGTGGTTTCATGATCCCCCTCACCTCCAATTCCAATCTGATTATTGACCCAAAGTAGAAATTCTGGAGGAGCCACCAGAAGTTTGCTATGGAAGGAGGAGATGGAGGAGGGAAGCTTATGCCACACCAAGTGTCCCCATCACTGCCGGACACGATTTCTCCAACATGCCTCCTCTCTTGCCTGAAGCTGTTGGTGTAAAGTTAAAGCTGAGATCATAGAAAAGTCTTCTGCCAAGTGAAGAAGCAAACACCCATTCTGAGCTCTCCCTGGCTGTGTCCACCCTGAGAATTTGAGTTTTGTGATATGAGATCATGTCCACTGTATATACTTCTGTGTCTTCTACACCCACTAGAGCACCTACATAAAACAGATGCACAATCATTGTTTTTCAGATGAACGAATTTATGGATGAATAAGCAACTGTGGATACTAGTGAGTAAATATTGCTTTGTTTATAATTACAGAAAGAATGGATATATTGCTCAGCGTTGTCCACTGAAAACAAATTTGTTTGAACAGCAATTCAATTACATCAAGAGTAATTGCCTATTATTGTATTATAGACCTAATCCGATTCCCACAGAAATTAGCATATGCATTTTAAAAGCATGATTACAACTGCCATTAAGTGACTTCCCTGTGGATTCCTTCCTGATGGCAGAAAAGTAAAATTCTGTACTACACTGACTCACTTTTCCATCTCTGAGGAGTTCCTCCCAGCTCAAGTATGACATTTGCTTAAAAGATGAAAACAGCCCTATTCCAAATAAATATGACGTCTGGACACTTTTTCAAGGACAAACATTTTATTGCAATATAGGCACTTGGCAGGGTAAATATGTGGTTACAAAGTGGTTTACGTTTATTTGCTTTATATAGTGACCAGAAAAACCAATCCGCAGTGTAGATCTCCTTATTGAGGTTGCAGACTTCAGAAGCAAATTGTAAAACCCACTTGTTTTTGGTAAAGAAGGTACATGTAACTGACTTTTTCACCAAGTGAAACTGTATTATTTATTTTTGTCAGTGATGTCTTTCTCTTCCCCAAATTAAACTTGCTAGGTTAGCATACATCATTTAGCACTTTTTATAAAGAAATAAAATCACTTATTTGAGAGAATCGTGGAACCCTTTGAAATCACTACCTCTAATCTGAAGGTTATGAAACCAGACTTGAGAATCTCTGTAGTAAAATGCAGAAGATGGAGCATGAAGACCCATAGTTCTTCATACTCAGTCTCTTTCTAAAAATTTTGAACAAACTGGAATCTTTTCCTTGTTGTCTCCAAAATGCATTTTTTTTGAAATGAGTTTACTCTGAATAATGCAAGACACTACTGACTCTGCTCTAAGCTGCAAAGGAAAACCTGATAAGCAAATTCGTTTTTAAGGAAAATATCCTTTCTTTGTAAAAGGTCAATAAAACATAACTAGTCATGGAATTTTTGCCAAAAGCCATGTCTTGAGGTTTTATGCATTTCAAAGAAATTTGTCCATAGGAGAGAGCCCCTGAGCAGCTTGCAGAGGCTTTTCCTGCTGCTCACTTAAATCACAATAACCTTGCTCCAACCTGGAAACCACTGAAGCAATCTAGACAAGTCTGTATCAAAAGCAAGAGAAACTCCCAGTAATAGGAAACTATTCCACTCAACATGTGAAAACAAGGAAATTTTAATGCACTTTAATTTCCTGTTCTATCGTCAAATAGAACAGTCACCTGACTTAATCTAGTGGACATGTCTTTTGTGAAATATGTACAGAAAAACTCTGCTTTCTCAGCTCTGTACTTCCTCTTAATCTCTGGTCTCCTCTACCAGCGGATGGGTAGACACTGATGTTCATTCATCCAATGAAGTGACAAGTACTGTCGTTTAGGGTTGGAAAAATCTCTCAGCTTTCCAAGTGGGGCCAGGAGCCCTGAGGTGAGCAAAAGGGAGGAAGCTAGAAGCTTATACATGGGCTTAGCCTGCGCCAGGACCTCCTTGCTTGCAGATCACCATTCTCCCGGAGAAAAGGGCAGTCCTTGGGGAGGCTGGGCACTGCTCCTTTGGCTCTCAGTCTCACTGGGCAGCGCATCAGACCATTTGGCCACTTGCCTTTTGGACTTTGGACTTGATTTAAGGGAAGACTCCCAAGGGCAAAAAGCCCAAGTAAAATATATCTCCTTGCCTGACAGCAAGCCCCAAATAGCCCCAGCACAGCGGTGTGGTTGATGATCAGTTCTCACATTTCCTGAGAAGCCTGACACAAGCAGTTCCTTGTTAGGCACTACGGATATTAAAGTGACTTGAGAAGCCAGGGAGCTATTATTCAAGGCTGTGTGTGCAGGAAGTACACAGGATGACCAAACCCTAGTGTCTGTCCTTGAAGGAAGGGGCCCCTGGAAGAGACAGGAAGTAAACATAATTGCAATATTTTGTGCCAAATGCAAGGATATGAGTGAACACGGGCGCAATAAGGACCAGGGAGGGGAGTGACCTCTGCCTTCCACCCATAATGCTGCTGCTGCTGCTGCTAAGTCACTTCAGTTGTGTCTGACTCTGTGCGACCCCATAGACAGCAGCCCACCAGGCTCTCCCGTCCCTGGGATTCTCCAGGCAAGAACACTGGAGTGGGTTGCCATTTCCTTCTCCAATGCATGAAAGTGAAAAGTGAAAGTGAAGTCGCTCAGTCGTGTCCGACTCTTCACGACCCCATGGACTGCAGCCTACCAGGCTCCTCCGTCCATGGGATTTTCCAGGCAAGAGTACTCGAGTGGGTTGTCATTGCCTTCTCCACCTATAATGAGAGGATCTAAACACACTAAGTGTTAGTCACTCGGTCATGTCGGACTCTTTGCCACCCCATGGACTACAGCTGCCAGGTTCCTCTATCCATGGAATTCTCCAGGCAAGGATACTGGAGTGGGTAGCTATTCCTTTGGCCAGGGGATCTTCTTGACCCAGGGATTGAACCCAGATCTCCTGCATTGCAGACAGATTCTTTACCGTCTGAGCCAAGGGTGAAACAATTCAATATGAGAGTATCCTGATTATTTTTCATCCCCTATGACCCAGAAATCCAAGCAATTCTTCATAGGGAAGTGGAGAGAGAGATATTTTAGTTCCTGGTTAAATGGTCAAACTGTGGACAAATTCTTTAAAAAAAAAAACCTGATATTAACTACTTGTTGATGATAATCAAAATAAGCTCTTAGGACAATGTTGAGATCTAATATTAAAATTTGTAGAAGGAAATTTCAAGATGTAGACCTGGGAGTAAAGCTTTTAGAAAATCATCTGGTATTTTTCTGAAGGACAAGAGAATACATCTTTTTAACCTTTGGCAAGAAAGTTCATTCCACCTTAACACTCACAGGTAAAGATCATGATCCATTCAGAAGATGTATTTCCATCTATTTCCATTAAAGCAGGTTCTGGGAGAAAGGAACAGAGCCATTTCCACCATAGTATCAGTGCCTGGGACATAACAAGACTCAATTTGCTGAACAACTGAGCAAATAATTTCCATTGTTGGTAATATCTTTGGAACTTAATGATCTACAGCTTGATTTCTCTCTTTCTTCCTTTCTCTCTCCCTTTTACTTCCCTCTTTTCTTTCTTCTTTTATTCACTTATTCACTTTATTCCCTCCTGGGAATAAACCAGAACTGTTTCAATGGAAAGAAAGAAAGTTGTCATGTTTTGAAAATCAGTATATATTTTTTTCTTTCAGATTAAATTCCTTTGGATCCTTCCATTTATGCTAGACAAGCACCTAATCTTTCTTTTGTTCTTTTCTGTTACTATACCTAACACAGCATGTGTCATAGAATAGCTGTTCATATAATGTTTAATTGGTTGGCTTTATGCTTGATAATTTAGCTAAGCTCTTTCTCTGCACAGTCTAAGGCTAATTTGGAAGGCTTTCAGCCTTAAACATGCCAAAGAAATTTCCTTGCTTCATCTGATGTTCTCCAAAAAGTGATTAATTAATAAGAATTAGCAAGATGAATTAGTAGGAAATTGATAGCGGCATTAGTAAGAGGCCCAGCCAGCCCCCAGACCACAGCTTTGCTCTGTTTCCGCTCAGCCTTCCTGAGATGTCTCAGGCTGATCGGTCAGGCTCTGTGGGCCGCACACAGCAGGCGGGAGGGGCCGGCGCGCACCATCTCCCTTTCCTGCAGCCGGGCTGCGGACGAACGGTGAGGCTGGATTACAGGATCTATCTTCGCATTCTCACCGAACATGAAGAAGCCTTAAAGTGCATTAGAAGAGAGTGTGCAGGGTGCCCGGCTGTCTCCTCTGCCTTCCCTGCAGCCCCGTCCCACCCTGGGCCCCTCAGCTGCCTCTCACCACCCCCCACCCCCCCACGCCATTACCTTTGTAATTCTTATTCAAATGCTAAAGTCATAATTCATGGGAGGACAGTTCCATTCCACAAAGGCTTGCCTCAGTGTGCAATTCCCTCTAGCTTCATTATACAAATTAAAGAAGTACTTCATGCTTTTTTTTTTTTTTTTTTTGGTAACAACTTGCAGGCATCCCCCCTCCCCCTTTGGGCTGAGTTTGTTCCAAGAAAGACTTTGGCCACTCTGTCCCTTTCACTCCTCTGAAGGGGGCTCTGGGGGGTCTTCTCTCTGTGTATCTAGGGTATCGGTGTTTGCAACGTTCTCCACCACCCACTGACACTCGTGAACGGGGTCAGCCTTCCTCTCCTGGGCATCCTCACTGGTGGCAGGCTGGGCTGTGCTGCAGCTCCCGCCCACCGCCTCTTCTTCCACAGAAACCTGGCTCTCCCTGGGGCTGATGGAGTCAGAACGGAACACGCAAGCTTCTAGGGACACAGCCTCAGCCTCCACAGAGCACACGGGCCCTCCTCCTTCAAGGGTGCCCAGTCCAGAGGCATCCCCTGTGAGCTCACTCTCAGTGAGCTCTCCTGCCTCTCCCGGCTCCTCTGTGGGGTCTGGGCCCCGGGCCCCCTCGCTGAGCCCCCCACAGGTTGGCTGAGCATCTGGAAATTCTCCCAGCTCCACCCCGCTGGCCTCGGCCTTGGGAGTTGGACCATGGGCCTCCCCCTCACCGACTTCACTTTCTTCACAGTTGTCCTGACCCGAAGCAGATGCTTGACTGGCCTCTGTGTCGATTTGGGTTGCTTCCTCTTCTTTTTCAATATCTTGGGGAACAAGGGCCTCCTCATGTGTATCTTTCTCAACCTCAAGCACAGCGGACTCCCCTGTTACTTCGGCGGTCACCGTCAGCAAATTTCTGAGCTCCTTCAAGGAGCCTGCGGCAGACCTGGGCTCTGCGTCTTCCTGGGTGGGTTCTCGGTCCTCAGGAGTCTCTTCCAACTCCGGCTGTGACAAGTGTGTGCCCAGGGCGCCTGCTGTCACCTCTGTAGCCACCAGATTCACAACTGGGCCATCTATACTTGAATCGATGACCTGCCTGTCCCCATCTGGGGGAGGGCTGGACACAGGGAGGGAAAGGCCTTCTTCTCTGGCCAATGGACTAGGGACCTCTGGTTGTTTCATCTCCCCTGCCTCCTGGAACACCTCATTACTCAGGATCTCACTCTCTGAAACTCCGGGGAGAACGGCCGAGGCTCTCCTGGCGGGGCTGGCCTGGTTTGACCCCGCAGGAGTTTTTAGATCAGTGAGGCTGGACACGCTTTCACTGGGCAAGGCCATGTTGTCTTCAAACAAATTGTGTTTCTTCAGGATAGCAGCCTCCTTTATCACTGAGAGATACCAGAAAGCAAAACATAAAGTTAAAACCTTGCCCTGACTAATCTGGAATTTCTGATTTTATCTAGAAGCTAAAATTCCCTCTCAGCTTTTCTAACCGTCTGAATTTCCCAATTTCAAATTCCAGCTTACATCTAACCCTCTTTCAGGAAGCTTTCCCTGATGACCAGAGCCTACAGACTCATTCCAAACCCTGGACCTCTGTAATGTTCACTCATTCATTCCTTCACTCATTCATTTATTCAAACAGCACACTTTTATTGGACATCAACTATGGGACATGCTCTAAGAATCCAAAGATGAATGAATAAAACATGGCCTTAGCTTTCAAAGAGGTCAAATCTACTACCATTGGTATCACCCTCGGAAGGCCCCACCACATCTCAGCCGCTAGTGTGTGCGGCTGCAGTGTGTCTACTTTGACTGACACTCCTTTAGGGCAGGACAGGCCCTTAGTTTCTCTGCTTTTACACTCAGAACAGTCCTGAACGTGTAACGAGTCCTTAGTACTGAGCCTGCAGAGAGAACCTTATGACCTGCAGTGTCCAAACTAAAGGCCTCTGTCCATCCGGCTGAGTCCTAGAGGCCCCGAGAGGAGTAAAATCAATAATAACAACCATTTCCTCCACATCCTCTCCAGAATTTATTGTTTGTAAGTTTTTTTTGATGATGGCCATTCAGGTCAGCGTGAGGTGATACCTCCTTGTAGTTTTGATCTGCAGTTCTCTAATAATTAGCATAATTAACATAGCAATTGAGCATTGCATCTTGTGTTTGTTGGCTGTCTGTACTGGACAGCACAGGGAATTCTACTTAACAGTGCCGTGGAGACTGAATGGGAAGGAACTCTAAAAGGGAGGGAATATGTGTAAATGTACGGCTGATTTATTTTGCTGTACGGTAGGAACTGATGCAACACTGTAAAGCAACCATCCTCCAATAAAAATTAATTTTAAAAAATAACGACAACCAGCAGCTGACGTTTTTGACAATCAGCCTCTCCCTCTGGCTGTGTAGGTTGTACAGTGCCCAACAATCTCACACCCCAGGGGATACCATTCACATCACAGATTTGTGTATTCAGCAGAGTAATTTTCCAGCAGGCTGCAGTAGCATGTCCTGCTCAAACCAAACCAGTATATGGTGACAAGTTTTTGACAGAGAGCAGTCTGCCATCTGGAGGAAGAGAGCTTTTTTCCTAATTCGCCCAAGGGTGCTGTGGTGGACTGGCAGTGGCCTTGACTGAGCCCCTCTTCCTGTGCAGATACTGAGATGACATCTTTGTATTCCTTATCTCATTGGATGAGCTACTTTGACCTGGGGCTTGTGCTTGGCCAGCTTTCTTTGTGGAGACCAGATATGTTTCAAGCCTATAGTTTTAGGGACAGCCCTCTCCTGTGTATTTCTATCGAAGTTTTCCTATCTACACTCCTATCCTGAGCAGGGCCTGATTCCATGGGATACTGTGAGCCAGAGTCCTAATGGGACTCGCCAAGGACGGAGTCACAGCCCAGTGTATTCTGTCTGGCTGAGTGGAGGTGAGGAATGTGCTGAGAGGGCAGAGCAGCTGGGAAGCCCCGCTGCTGAATCACCTGCTCCAGGCTGGGGAGGCGTTGTAAGCCTGTGGCCAAGAAGAGCTCTTTTTCCTTTGTTCTGTCTGGAACAGCCGGAGGAGGCCAGCTGTTCATGAGACACCCTAGGTTAATCTCTCTAACCTCAGTTTTCTCATCTGAAAAATGAAGCTTAAAATTCCCAGTTCACAGAGTTCTTATTTGGATTGAAAGTGAAATAATATCTAACGGGCCAGTGGAGTGTGAGCCAAACCGCAACCGCTCAGCGGAGGTCAGCGGCCCTCGCTTCTTCAGTCCCTCGTCCTCTGTCTCCCCAGCTCTTGGTGTCAATTTCCTCTTCCCTTTTCATTCCTGTGGACAAAACCTAGCTGGCCCTGTGGGGTCCCCATCAGGGGTGCGCCCCTCTATCTAGAGCTTTCTCCAGCACCAGGGAAACCCTCCATACCTTTCAGACTTTCATCTAGGAGGATCTGATGTAAAATCTCCTCGTAGACATTTTCAACATGGATCATATTGGTGTGATCTGCAAAGATGTACTGCTCATATTTCTGAAGCTCCTGGAGAAGGAGAGATAAGAAGATAAAGGGGACAACGCATGAGACACCAGTTTGCAGAGGAGCTCCGGAAAGGACAGCTGTCCCTCTTGTTCCCCCTTGGAGTGTGAAGCATTGGTCACCTGCTTCCTTCCCCCAGACACCATGCCCTGGACTGGGTTCACGCTCTATGCCCTTCGAGGGGGCAGACACCAGAGACCCTGATGTCTCAAGGCCTTGTCAGTGGGTCTGGACGTTTCCTTCTTTTTCTTCTTTCTTAATGCCAACAGTACTTTACTAAGGTGTAAGCTATACCGAGAAAAATGTGCACGTTTTAAAAGTAGAGCTCAACAACTTTAAATATATAAATATACTCAGATAACCATAACCCAGATCAAGGTAAACATTTCCATCACCCCTTTTTCCAGTCTAGACTACTCACCAAGAGATTAAGCTCTGATGTTGTGTCTATCACACTAGATTAGTTTTCCTTGTTATTTAACTTTGTACAAATGGAATCCTGTACTCTTTTTTTGTGTTTGTTTTTGGAGGTTCATCCATGTTGCTGCATGTATCAGTAGTTCATTCTTTTTTTACTGATAAATGGCACTCATTATATGGACAAGCTAAAGCTGTTTATCTATATTCCTACTGCTGGATATTGACTGTTACGAACATAGTTGCTATTGATATTCTTGTGTATGATTTTGTGGATTTAGGGCTTACTTGAGTGTATACCTAGAAGTGAGATTGCTGGGTCCTAGAGCAGATGTCGGAGAAGGCAATGGCACCCCACTCCAGTACTCTTGCCTGGAAAATCCCATGGACGGAGGAGCCTGGTAGGCTGCAGTCCATGGGGTCGCTAAGAGTCGGACACGACTGAAGTGATGCAGCAGCAGCAGCAGCAGCGTAGATGTATGTTTAACTCTTAGGATGCGTCCCGTTCTCAGGTGTGGAGAATCCCTAGTCACAGACTCTCGAGAAACAGTCTCCTCTTCCCCTCCAGCTGGCCCGGAAACTCCGCGATTCTAAGACAATCCAGGCATCACACAAAATCCTTCAACACTTCCTGCTTTCCAAGGGTCTCCACGTGGCTTGCCTTTTATCAGCATGAGGTCAAGGAAGGGATCAAAATGAGCCAAGTCATATCCGTGTGATTAACTCCATAACGCTTACCCCTGACAGTGCAGGATGGAGGCCCCTGACCCCTGGTTCTTACAGAGCCAGGGTCTTAGCAGTGGGATTCGATGGCTTTTGCCTGGAGGGAGGAGATTTACAGCAGGCCATCAGAAGCCACCTCATTCAGACTCTCAGAGCCAGGACAGGGGGGTCTGTAGCCCAGGACCGGATCCCAGTGGGTAATAATGGGACCCCTTTCTGCCCACCCTAGGGAAAGCCACAGGATTAAAGAGACATGAGCTTCCGTGACCCTGAGAGGGTCTATGAGATAAGACTGACACACGGTAAGAGCCACACGGGCAGAGCGCAGCTCAGGGACTGCACACTGCCCTGGCCTGGCTGCGGGGCCCTGGGCAAGCCAGCTCACGGCTCTGTGCCTCTCTCTTCTTCTGCAAAACGAGGTTTGTGTCTTTCATCTCCCCACGTGATCTTCCACTCCTTCCTTCCCTCAGGACTGGGAGAAAACATGGCTCTGGGAAGTCCTCTCCATCCGCGTAGGCAGAGCTGGGCACCCTCTTCCGAACTCGGTCACCTCTCTTCCCCACAAAGTTCCTGCCATGCTCATCGCAAAGTGCGCTCTGTGCCTGTCTGCTGTCTCTAGGCTGTGAAGCCCAGGACAAAACAGGGACGCTGGCTGGACATGTGCCTGGATCATGCTTATACATGTTCGCTGAATAAATAGCAGGCCTTTGAACTTTCAACCAGCTAAGTAATTGTGTGGAAAAGAATCATTCCGAGGGGCACTTATCCTGTTGTGATGTGCACAACTTTACAAAACAGGTTTTCTATATTGAATTGACTGAATCGTGACACATATTAATTTCCTGGATCTGTTAAATCGGAATTAAAAAAAAAAATCTCCCCAGGCAATTCTAACGTGCAGCCTGGGTTAAGTACCGCAGATCTTAGAACCAAGGGACATACACTCGAGTAAACTAAAGAATCTTTGCCTGAAGCAAATGCTCCCCTAGTTCACCCTCTCTGTAAATCCAGATGTTTTTTACATTTCTTGGTACTGGTACACTATTTCTCATTACTGAAAATGCCAGGCCTCAATTTCTCTCCAAACCGGTCTCTCTTGATTAAAAATCACAAGCGCCTCTTAGAGATTTGGTATAACTCTGCAGATGGCTGGAGAGAGAGGAGCATACAGGAAGAGGGTTTTTTTTAACCCTTCTCCTCTCTTGGGAGGACGTGGCTCCAAGGCCCCCACATTGCTTTTGGGATTGGAAAATAAAAATACCCTACACAGAACATCTGCATGCAGACATGGCCAAGGTGGACCGAGTCATCCTTTGAATGGCTGGACTTTTCCAGCCATAAGATGGAAAATCATATAGGCAAGAGACAATCATATAGGCAGGTTCTTTACTGCCCTGACTTGATCAAACCTTTTCTATGAAAGAAATTTACCCTCAGAAATAAGTGCCAGGTACTTGGTATGCCTCTGGCTTTCTGAAGAAAAACAGTATGTACAGAATATAAAAATGATCAAGGAAATTTTTCCAATAAAATAACTCATGCAATGGACTTTAATGTTCCAATGTTTGGAGACTCTCTAAGCCACAAAAAAGGCCTTTTTAAATTCTAAAAAGCTCTTTAGTATTTGTGCCAAGAGGGAGCCAGCCTTGCAAAGGTCCCAGCTTGCAGAACATGAAGCAGCAGAAAAAGTAGTAGTAAATACCATTTATTGAGCACATCCCATGTTATCAAATGAGTGTGAGCTGAGTTCAAACTCTGGTGGATTCCAGCTCTGTGACTTTGGTCCCATTACTTAACCCCTCAGGTGCAATGAGGACATAAACGGTACCTGCTCACAGGGTTGTCATGAGGATCAACAAGACAGTCCATACAAAGTGCTGAGCACGTGGCAAGCACTCATCGAATGGTCACTGTGTCACCCTGGGCTTCTCAGTCTTAAGAAGGATACTGCAAAGTATTATTACCTCCATTTTCTAGATGAAATCTAGGCCAAGAGAGAGGAAAAAGCTCTTGCCCAAAGCCCCAGAGCTGATATGTGGAAGAGCCGGGACTTGAACCCAGGTCTTGACCTGGCCTCCTTAGTTGGCTCACTTGTGACCCTGCACTGAAGATGTGACCTAGTCACACCTTCACAAGCATGGCTGTCACTAGCTGCCTAGTGTTCACAGAAGCTTTCGATGGTTTTAGTTTCATTGACTTCGGTAAGCAAATATTACTGAAATTACAAATATCCTTCTGAAATTGTGTGACTTAAGGTCTTTTCCTGGATGGAGTGGTCAAGTTTCAGAGGCTGTGTTGGGCCTGTGGTGGGTGGGTGGGGGTGAGGGGTGTCACACCATAATGAGGAACAATCTGTAGGCACTCTATTATAACCCTTAACTTGGTTCAAACTCAGATCATTACCCTTTGAGATTCTGTCTTGTCCAAGGGTTGGCAAATCCAGACAGCTGCTTGCCTTTGTAAATAAAGTTTTATTGGAACACAGACTGCACATCTGTTTATGGGTCATCAGAAATGGCAACCCAGTCCAGTGTTCTTGCCTGGAGAATCCCAGGGACGGGGAGCCTGGTGGGCTGCCCTCTATGGGGTTGCACAGAGTCGGACACGACTGAAGCGACTTAGCAGCAGCAGCAGCAGCATGGCTGCATTTGTGCTATCACGGCAGAACTGTGTGATTGCAACAGAAATAATATGGCCGTGAAGCCTAAAATACCTGCCACCTGACCACTTACAGGAAAAGTGTGTTGACCCCCTCCCTGGTCATCTACTGCTTGTAAGTGCATCATGGCCAAAAAAAATTTACTTGAACTTCAAAGGCAACAAAAGCAGGTTCTGGAGTAACCCATCTCCTTACTGGTTTGCACACGGATGCCAGTGCCTTCTGCAGGGTGGGAAGTGTGATTTGAACCAACGCCTCTTGAAATATCCTCTTCCGGATGGTGCTGCTGTCATAATCATATTGCTGTCGGTACAGAGATAGAAATGTATGCTAAATACAACGTTACAACCTGTTAACTTTTGCGTAAACAAAAAACTCAGCAACTCACTTCGTCTCCCTTCCCACCCCCACCCTCCCATCCTAATTACTGAGGACTCTAGTGGTGTTCAAAGGTTTCAGAGATCTTTCTATGCAGTTCTCTCACATTGCAGGTAGAGCTTATGACTGATAATGACCCATCTCCGCCTCCCCTATTACAGATACGAAAACTGAGGTAAGATCAAAGCAGAGCATTATTATAAAGTTGAAGACAAAACTAGGGGATGGGTTAAAACTTCATCACCCCTGTCTTGGGTTGGTGCATGGGAGCCATGATCATCTCCTTCCTTCACTCTACATCCTGAAAGCGGGATTGGTAGGTTGTAATGATTTCTGCCAAAGAAGAGAGTGGCTCACAGCTACATTAGCACTGTGGTATGTTCAACAAAGAAGTTCAGTATCTAGAATAGGAAAGAGGATGTCCTATTGACACATGGAACAGCCAAGTCTAGGGACCCGGGTTTGATTTTAAAGGGGGTTCAGGGAGAGGGTACAGACAAACTGAGCATAGCCACAGGGATGTGTGCAGAATGGTCAGGCCACACAAAGGATGGTTACAGAGATTTATGCCAGAGACAACTTGGGGTAAAATCATAGTGTATTCAAACAACCAAAGACTACCATGTGGAAGAAGGGCATGAGAAAAGAGTGTAGAACTAGAATTCTCAGTGGTGAGAATTATGACTTAGCATTGGGAAGTATGTTCTTGTAGTTTAAAGTGCCCAGAGAAGAGATGGACTTTCCTGAGAGGTAAAAATTGTGTTGCCGTGGGAGGGGACATTGACCTTGATACTATCTTTTCTTTCTCAATGGCAAGTTCATTATTTTGTGTGTTACCATGGCAATTATTGCTTTTAATCTCACTGATTTGGTTGCCAGAGTTTCCTACTGCCTGTGAGGTATTAAGATCAGGTCTGAAATTCAGGGGCCACCTCCTAGGCTCTGTGAAACTTTGATCTTCTGTTCCAAAGCTCTGCTTAGGGAAAGTAGGTCATAAAAAATTAGTGGACTAAGTTTAGGGATAGTTTTAGCTCAAAGCTCAAGTAGCCTGTTAAGCTTACGTAAGTCAAGTTCTTGTGAGGATCAAATGAAACAGGATAAGTTTTTCTAAAAAGCTTAAAGATATGCCCTATATACATGCAAGCTCCTATTATTACAACTATTTTGAGATACACTGATGCACAAAGCACATTTAAAACAATTTCACACAGCAGCTGTCCTTTCCTTGAAGTAGTTCCTTTGCCATGAGGTTTTTCTTTTATAATTTTTTTTATTTTATTTTTTTAACTTTAAAATATTGTATTGGTTTTGCCATATATCAACATGATTCCGCCACAGGTATACACGTGTTCCCCATCCTGAATCCTCCTCCCTCCCCGTACCATCTCTCTGGGTCGTCCCAGTGCACCAGCCCCAAGCATCCAGTATCGTGCATCGAACCTGGACTGGCGACTCATTTCATATATGATATTATACATGTTTCAATGCCATTCTCCCAAATCATCCCACCTTCTCCCTCTCCCACAGAGTCTACAAGACTGTTCTATACATCAGTGTCTCTTTTGCTGTCTTGTATACAGGGTTATTGTTACCATCTTTCTCAATTCCATATATATGCATTAGGGTTAGCCATGAGGTTTTGATTTTTCTAAAAACTGTTAATTTAAATGGGTTTTACTGTATTGCAAACTCGGAAGAAAGAGAGTGTGTGTTTTATATTTTCATATTCCATGCAATACCTATCACCATTCTTTGCTTATAGGGGACAGTCAATATCAAGTCTAATTGCTATGTAAGTAAGCCTAAGACATGTCACTTCTGGCTGGTGAATGATGCGAGGACCTGTGGTCCCTAAACTAGCCACTAGATGGCAGAATAGGCACGACAGTCGAAGGGGAACTGCCGCGAGATGATCGTCACTTGTTACCAGGGAGAAAAGACCAGGCACTGTTTTTAAAAGGGGAGGCAAGTCAAAGAGAGAGCTTGATATTTTCCACTTAACAAAAGAAATGAGTCACGTTCTTGCTTCATGCTTCCCGCAAGTGAGAGAACAATTTTACCTTTAAGACTCGGAGCTTAACCTTCTCAATGGCGACTGTGGTTTTGGAGGCCTCTCCTTGGAGATGTGGGGAAAGCAACTGCTCAAAAGTGAATATTGCATTCTCCATCAGCTAGAAACCAAAGCAACACAGAAACAGAGGGCAGTCAGAAGCTGGGATCGCCACTCTCGGGTCAAAGTCAGCTTGGAGAGAAAGGAGGGCATGACCATCGGAGATGGTCACTGCCCTGGGAGTCACCCAGGGCAACAAGTCCTCATTCCACTCTGTGGTCTGTGAAATGCACAAGCCCACAACCACAATGAGATCAGCAGAAGGCTGGGAAACACACACACCTGTACCTGTATGTATACAGGTATGTACACGTGTATGTATCTTTTCTTCTCATGTCTCCTTCCACCCGGAACTGGAAAACCCAAGACCATGGGATGGGGGATATCATCATTTCCTGTGGTTATTCCCATCCCCTGCAGCCAGGGCTTAATGAAATGAGGTGGGAGGCTTCTCCAATTATTTTTTGGCTCCATCCTCTCCGTTCAGATGGATGTAAACCATCCCAGCACGTCTCTGACTCCACTTTTCACCCTCCCACCCTACTTCTCTCCCTTTCTCTGCCAGGCTGGGAAAGGAGACAGGGTCAAGGTTCAGTGGAGCCCGTGACTGTCACACTCATGGGTTAGGAAATGGAAGTGGTTCCGATTTCTTATTCTCTGCACTTATGCCTGTATCCATTTCACCACTGTCCACTGCTGTCCAAGGAGCTTCAGTTAAGCCGTTGGCCAATTTTGCTCCCCATTCATCTTTAATCCTTCACAACTTAGAGCTTAGATAATAAATAAAATGTGCCACTTAATCCTGCCTATAACTTTTAAGGAGAAAAAAAAAGCTCCTTTCTTCCCCAAGCCTATGATCTGAAAGCATCCAACACAATAGCTTTCCTCTCAGCACTTTCAACGCCATAGTGAATTTATTTAAGAATCTGTCTCACTACCAGCTCCCTGAAGTGGGGTCTGGCACAATGTCCAGCCCACAGGAAGCGCCCCGGGAATATCTGTAAAGTAGAATTGTGCTCTTACGGCTTCAGTGATCCCACCCTTCCTTCTTAGAAAGCGTTAGACTATGGAACGAATTTGTGCTATTCATCCCTGTTCCTAAAGAAAAAGTTCTTTATGGGAAGGAAAAGGAATCTATGAAATAGACTCAAGAAATCCAAATTTAAAATTGTGATTGATTGACTGATTTAACTAGATTACAGAATTGATTCAAGCTAGTGGTTCTCCATTCTGGCTGCATATTAAATGCAGCAGGAATGGGAGTGGGAGAAGTTTTTTGAATTACCAAAAAAATATATCAAAATCACTGGGAGTGTGGCCCAGACATCAGTATTTCTTAAAAGCACCCTAGATGATTCCAATGTGAAGCCAACATTAATAGCACTGACTTGACAAATCAATTAACTATCAATTAATGCTACTCTATTTCCCTGAGACATTTCTTCTCTATGATGCTCATCAACATGGAAAAAATGGAGCCAGCTGGAACAGGACAAAACACGTCGTCACTCAACATGATGGCTAAAGAGAAGGGCCCCATTTCCCCAGCTACGCCAGCACACCTGTCTCATCTGCTGCGCGTGATTCTCTGCAGCCCCATCCTCTTCCACCACAGATGACCCCGCCGCCCCTACCTCTTGCATGTAGTTTTGCGTCCTCTGGACCACCAGATCGATGTGGGGGAACCTGAAGCGGCTCTTGAGATCCTGAAGGTGCTCCTGAAGCAGGTTGACTTTATTGTAACAAGGCTCCATCTTCACGGAATCCAGCGGAAGATCCATAAGCTGCTCTAGATGCTGAATTTCGGTGGAAGGGAAAACAACACACTTTCAGACCTAGGAACTATATTACACCACTCTTGTGTATGTGTGTGCTCAACTGCCAGTCATATCTGATTCCTAGCGACTCCATGGACTGTAGCTCACCAGGCTCCTCTGTCCATGGAATTTCCCAGGCAAGAATACTGAAGTGGGTTGCCATTTCCTCCTCCAGGCGATCTTCCTGACCCAGGGATTGAACCTGCATCTCTTGTGCCTCCTGCATTGGCAGGCAGATTCTTTACCACTGTACCACCTGGGAAGCCCACTGCATGACTATTACATAAATTCTAAACAATCAAATATATGTTATTAGAGTGAATCACTTCTCAGATCCCTATATATGTGATATCTTCATTGTCTTTATTTCCCTCCTTTGATGGGTCCCTAGGACAGCTCTCTTGCCAGGATGGAGACAGGTAGAAGAACCAACTGGACAATGGACACATCCAGGAATGCATTCCATGGGACTCCAGTCTTGTCAAGCTCTTGATGGACTCCAAGTACCCACTTCCAGAGCTCAAGAGTTCAGGAAGTCTCTTTGGCATGTGGAACTGCTGCTGGGCTCACAAGCCTCCAGAGCCTTGTTTCATGAGAGATATCCCTCTCAGAAAATCCCAGGGAAGTCAAGATGCCCCCTGGACTCCTGGACTCTGAGAGTAAAGCCAGAGTCCCTGGAGCTCACTGAGGTTCTGTCTGTGCCCAAGGGCTTCTCTCTGCTAGTAGATGGGGGGTGGCGGGATGGGGAGGGAGTGAGATAGGAAGAAGCATGGCCTAGTTTTAAAAACTGGGGTTCCCCATCCTCTAGTCTATACAAGTGATAGCTTGATCAATGAGGCCATGCAATTTCCAGCAAGAGGACAGCAATAGACCTCACCTGCTAGAGACTTTAAATATTACCAACACAGACTTACACTATGAGTGATTTCACCAACAGAGTGCATCCTATTTTCCAAGCCTATTTAAAACTGATTTTAAAAACTGAATTTTGGAGTTCTAGAATAAATAAGAGGGTGGGTGGAGAAAGAGAAAACAGAAAAGCGTGCTGAAAACACAGGCCTAGGGACAACTGGGGAGTAACAGGGTAACTGTGAACAGACAGGATGTGCTTGCTGTCTGAGTTTCAGGTCACAGAAAAGAGATAAATCTAGATTTCTAGATTTCTCTAAAGAAAAATTTAACAAGGGCCCACATTCATGGTGCTTGTAAGAGGAAAATATTACTCCCTTAAGAAATGAGTTCTAGAAAACTCCACTGAAGTAGAATTAATGACCAAAACCATGCTGTCAAACTTGCCCCTTGTCAAATAATTTGCAATATGTCTATTTTTTACGATAGCAATTAAACAGACAGGAGAGGAAAAATCAGTTACCACTTTGCTCCTGTCAGATCAGATCAGATCAGATCAGTCGCTCAGTGGTGTCCAACTCTTTGCGATCCCATGAATCACAGCACGCCAGGCCCCTCTGTCCATCACCAACTCCCGGAGTTCACTGACTCATGTCCATCGAGTCAGTGATACCATCCAGCCATCTCATCCTCTGTCGTCCCCTTATCCTCTTGCCCCCAATCCTTCCCAGCATCAGAGTCTTTTCCAATGAGTCAACTCTTCGCATGAGGTGGCCAAAGTACTGGAGTTTCAGCTTCAGCATCATTCCTTCCAAAGAAATCCCAGGCCTGATCTCCTTCAGAATGGACTGGTTGGATCTCCTTGCAGTCCAAGGGACTCTCAAGAGTCTTCTCCAACACCACAGTGCAAGAGCATCAATTCTTCAGCGCTCAGCCTTCTTCACAGTCCAACTCTCACATCCATACATGACCACAGGAAAAATCATAGCCTTGACTAGACAAACCTTTGTTGGCAAAGTAATGTCTCTGCTTTTGAATATGCTATCTAGGTTGGTCATAACTTTCCTTCCAAGGAGTAAGCGTCTTTTGATTTCATGGCTGCAGTCACCACCATCTGCAGTGATTTTGGAGCCCCCCAAAAATAAAGTCGGACACTGTTTCCACTGTTTCCCTATTTCCCGTGAAGTGATGGGACTGGATGCCATGATCTTTGTTTTCTGAATGTTGAGCTTTAAGCCAAATTTTTCACACTCCACTTTCACCTTCATCAAGAGGCTTTTTAGTTCCTCTTCACTTTATGCCATAAGGGTGGTGTCATCTGCATATCTGAGGTTATTGATATTTCTCCCTGCAATCTTGATTCCAGCTTGTGCTTCTTCCAGTCCAGCATTTCTCATGATGTACTCTGCATATAAGTTAAATAAACAGGGTGACAATATACAGCCTTGACGTACTCCTTTTCCTATTTGGAACCAGTCTGTTGTTCCATGTCCAGTTCTAACTGTTGCTTCCTGACCTGCATACAAATTTCTCAAGAGGCAGATCAGGTGGTCTGGTATTCCCATCTCTTTCAGAATTTTCCACAGTTTATTGTGATCCACACAGTCAAAGGCTTTGGCATAGTCAATAAAGCAGAAATAGATTTTTTTCTGGAACTCTCTTGCTTTTTCCATGATCCAGCGGATGTTGGCAATTTGATCTCTGGTTCCTCTGCCTTTTCTAAAACCAGCTTGAACATCAGGAAGTTCATGGTTCACATATTGCTGAAGCCTGGCTTGGAGAATTTTGAGCATTACTTTACTAGGGTGTGAGATGAGTGCAATTGTGCAGTAGTTTGAGCATTCTTTGGCATTGCATTTCTTTGGGTAAGACTAGCAAAAAGTTCAACAAGTGATTCCCTAAGGCTGATGAAAAGAAAGTCCTTTATCATGTACAATTGGTGGAAATGTAAAATCTAAATCCTTTTGGGGGGATGTCAATGGAAACATCAGTTAACATGAGAAAAATTCCCACCTTTCAATCTAGCAATCCTGTCCTAGGAATCAGATCCCATATAAATAAAAGCTTCAAAGTAAATGAATATATGTTACAAGGTTATTTATTGCAGCTTTGTTCCTGGTGCTAGCAACATTTGGATGGTTGAATGAATCATGGTATATTGGTACATGAAGTATTATGCAACTGTTACAAAAAATGAACTAGAACTAGAACACTAACTTAAAAACAGTTTCATGAGGTATTTTTGAATAAGAAAACAGAAAAGCAAAGCAATATATACATAATATAATCCCATTTTTCTAAGAGCAAACAACCTAAAAAAATATATCCCACAAAACATGTGTTTTATATGCTATATGAACATGAAGAAAAGCACAGAATAGCGTATGCTAAGTTGTTCACACTAGTTGCTTGAGTTGGAGGAGGGGATGTGGGGGAAGGAGAGAAAGTTAAGTTTTAGAAGGGCTACCATGAGAAACCTCAAAATACTAACAAATGATCTTGTTTATATACAATTTCGTGTATGTATGCATAAAAAAATAAAGGCTTTTTTTTTTTGGTTTTATCCACTGGCTTGACTTGTAGGGATGTTCATCATGATGCTGCAAGTGTAAAATAAAGCTGCCCAGTTATGTCTGTCACTTTAGGATACAGCGAGTCCTCCGGAGGTCTTGTTGAACCAGACTGCTGCTGTGCCCTACTCCAGGGTTTCTGATCTGGTAGCTCATGGGTGCGGCCTGAGAATTTGCATTTTTAGCAGTCATATAATGAGGATGATACTAGTCCCAGGAACATAGTTTGAGAAACATTGGTTTTTGTCATGCTTTTGGAAGCAAATCAATCAAAACACAAAACATATATAAATGAGGATATATGCATATATATTCGTACAGGCAAGGACAAAGCATGTGAAAACACATACTGACCTATTTATATGGGTTAATCCAAGGAGTTAGAAGTGGAGATACTTTAGGAGTTGGGGGTGGGCTAGAATTAGGTGGGTATGAGCGATGGTGATTAATTTTGCCTTTATGTAAATATCTTTGTATACTGTTTAAGTTATACAAGTACCTTCCCTGGTGGCTCAGATGGTAAAGCGTCTGCCTACAATGCGGGAGACCTGGGTTCAATCCCTGGGTCGGGAAGATCCTCTGGAGAAGGAAATGGCAACCCACTCCAGTACCCTTGCCTGGAAAATCCCATTGTTGGAGGAGTGTGGTAGATTACAGTCCATGGGGTCGCAAAGAGTCGGACATGACTGAGCGACTTCACTTTTAAGTTATACAAGCATGTTATTATTTTCATAACATGAAACCATTAATAAAGGAAATCAAGTAGAAGATGGATGAATGGATGAATGAATAATGTGGATGAATGAAGGACAGAAAGACTAGATGAATAAATGGAAAGGCATATGAATGGAAGGCAGGGAAGAAGAAAAGACAGGAGAGAGAGAAGGAGAAAAAAAAGAATGAATGAATGCAAAGACTCACAAAAAGACCATTCACACTCCACTCCTTCGCTTCATACCCTACCTCCTTTAGCTGGGCACTGTCTTTGGTGGTCTGAAAGCTCTGGCTAAGTTCATCCACTTCTTTTTCAAAGAGTGAGCGCAGTTCACTGAATCCCGAGCTTACAGGTCCCATCAGCTCCTCCAGAATGGACCCCAGGAATGGCTGCACACTCTCTGCACAGCTTCTCTCTGCTGGCTGAGCCACCATCGCTGAGGTAGGAAATAGCCAGGAAACTGTGAGTGATGGCAAAACTGGATTCAGAGGCACTGGAGCCAGGCCAGGCTGGACAGTGCCCCATGGAGACATGTAACAGCCAACACAAACTCAAGCAGGCAACACAGACGAGCCCAGTGCGTCCTGTGCCGGTACTCACCAGGATGGAAAGCCATCAAAGAGAATCGCTCCTTGAGAACTCGAACAAAGAGAAACCCCTCCCCAAGATTACCTCTGCCCTGGGATGAAATACATTTTTTTGCTTGGTCCTTATGAATAGACAATGCTTAATACAAAAAAATGAAAATGCTAATGACTCATCTATTTCCTATCAATCATCACCATTATAAATTCATAGTTTGTCTTCTAAAAACACATTTATTAGGTTTTTAATTCTTTTTTCTAAGAGTTAATCAGTTGATCTAATTCAATTTTCCTCCCCTCTCCTCAAGGGCCTTTTAAAAAATTCAAGTATGGTTTCTTTTTAGGCCAAATGGAAACAAATTCCAATCGGTTTGCCACACCGCCTCCCATCCCCACACCCAATTTTTAAAAACATGCTATTTTTTCCTGATAATCAAGGATGACAAACTTAGTGACAAAAATATAAAGAGTACAGAAAATCATAAAAAGGGACTAAAAGGTTCAGGAGGGAGGGGACACATGCATGCCTATGGCTGATTCATGCTGATGTATGGCAAAAGCCATCACAGTATTGTAAAGTAATTACCTGCCAATTCAAATAAATTTAGGAAAGGATTTAAACAATGTAACCATACTCTTACTTCCCAGAGGAAACACTGCTCTTTGATTTAGAAGAGGACCATAGTAAAGATCCTGATCCAGTACGTCTGGATAAGCCATGGAAATCTGTTTTTTTGTTTGTTTGTTTAAGTGTTGAAGCAATTTTCATGATTAGCCAGGTTGGGAAGTACCGTGGCAGTAAAGGATATCTGAACTGGAAAAGGCTTGAGCTTGCTCTGTGGATGAAAGGCTAGTTTTGTGGAGCTCGGTAAGCCACCGAGCCTTGTTATAGGACCACAGAACTGAGAAGGGAAGTACAGATACATCTTGATGTCCAGGTCCTCATCCTACAGATGGGGAAGGGGGCCGGGAGATGTCAGATGATTCCACCAAGGTCACACCCTAACTTTCAGATCCAGATTCACAATTCAAATAGACTTCTTATTTTCTATTAGCAAATAACTTGCTTATAGTGAGAAAATGGCCACGTTCTCACTTCAATTTGCAGAAATCTTTCACAGGGTTACAAAGGATCAGACTGCCTCTTACTCTGAAAATCTGACATGACCAATACTATTGATATTATGTACTTATAAATATTTGAGATAGAAAATATTAAACAGATCATAGAATTACTAGGGGGAAAAAAACCCTTTCTATTGTATAATTCA
The DNA here is from genome assembly GCF_003369695.1 of Bos indicus x Bos taurus. Lineage (NCBI taxonomy): Eukaryota > Metazoa > Chordata > Mammalia > Artiodactyla > Bovidae > Bos > Bos indicus x Bos taurus. The sequence continues at coordinate 65,123,973 of NC_040091.1, forward strand.
ATGAAACAATCTATGACTCCTAAAAATAACTAACTTACTTGATACCAAAATGCAAAATTGTTTGCTAGGAGGATAAATGAATTATTTATAAATTAACTCTGGGAGAAGAACTATGTGAAAAGTGTCTAATTGAAATTTCAGAGCAATCATGGTCATGGCTAATATATAGTAAAGATTTAGTAGTTGGCTGGTATGCCCTGATGGGTAGGGGCAGAGACAGGCACAGGGAGGGGTCGTGGGTGGCCATGCTCCTCTCTGCCAGACCTCCCCCTGCCTATGTACAACCATGGGCTCCAGCCCCCCTCTCTGTGCCTTTATCCAGCGTTCCTTCCACCTCTGCCTTCCTTCCTCCACTTCTGTTTATAAACATCCTACTCACCCCTTCAAGGCCAAGTTCAAATTTCACCCACTCGGAACAGCCTAATGCCCTGAACCACCACCCAGCTTCCTGAACTACAGTCTACTGGTGTTTCCCTAATGACCAAATAAATTTTACATCCCACACAAGTATGCTCTGCTATTTTTCAGGGATGCAGAGATGAATCATGTGTTGTGACACATTAATTCATGAGCCATACATTAATTCAGTTGAGCAGAGTGATGAAGAGAGAAAACCCTGGAGCTGCGGGTTGGGGTTGGTCTGACTGTTTCACATTCTACCTTCGGAATCTCAGGCAAATTACTTCATCTCTACTTCAGTTTTCTTATCTGTAAAATGGGGCTCATAATAGTAAGTACTCTGAAGGTTATGGTGTGGATTAAATGAGTTCGCTGTGTTCAAAATGCTCAGAACTGTGTGTGATCCTCTGGAAGTACTCAGAAACTGTCAGCTCTTACTGTATCTGTGAGTAATATCATCCTTTCCAATCAACTGACATTAAAACATTCCTCTCATTGTCAGGGGCCCACATGACTTTTTTTGAAGCTGAAGTGGTTCCTGCCTGGGAATCATTGTGCCCTCTGTTCTTGCCTCTTTTGTGGCATTTTTCATATTTTTTCCTTCTGTTTTGGTGTCTGTGATGTGACTTTTACTCTCTTCTACTTCTCTTCTTCCTAGGCGCCTCATAGGCCTTGTATTCAGCAGGGGCAGGATAAATGCTTATTAAATGATTCAGTATTCATGCAGCAGAATTTAAGCCAAGAATCACATGGGAGGAAATGGAGAGAAAGCTACTTTAATACTCCCGAAGTTTTTTTGAAATCCAAAGCCCTTTATCAATGCAGCTCGATGTGCACTTTCTTGTTTTAAAGGGGAAGAAAAGAGGCCTGATGAAAATATGTTTCTGATATTCCATTTTTAAAAGATCTGATCATGACTTCCTTTCAAGGCTTCCTTTAGGAAACCAAAACCAGTCCAGGGCAGAATATTTTTCCATCTTATGTGAAGGGATTTAGGCAAGAGAGAGAGACTCATTTAATTCAGGCCAAGAGAATGGCCACCATTAGACTCAGCTCAGCTCAGCTCCAGTCAACAGGAATGTATTTGGCTGTGGCAGTTTAGTGTTGGCCATTTTAAGTTGTATAAAGCATTTCAACATACAGTCAACTCCAGATCAGTCGTACTAATAAAGGAATAAGAGACCTGGGTAATAGGAACCAGAAAGCAGTCTGAAGTTAATTTATATCTGGCTGGAGAAGGCATCGCATGAACAGATAAACAATAGATTCAGACGCACACGCCTTGGCTCTAGTAATGCCTCCTGCAACCTACTCTCAGGAGGACTTGTTAGAAGAGCCCAGCGTGAGCTAGGCTGCAGTATGAACAGAGCCTGAAGTGTAGAGGATAATCCTCCAAGCGGAAAATCCCATTAGGTTCCACGTCTTTTGAACACAGGAACTAGATCTCCCCTGTTTGCTGCTAAAGCTGCATCACCTTGCTCAGAAAGCACTCGCTTTGTGAATGTCTTTTGAATGAATGACTGAGTGAATAATTTGAAAACTGACTACCTAAGAAAATTGCTGATAAACAATCACAGATAAGCCAGCATGCTTCCCTCTGAAATGATGTTCAGTGTGGTGTGCTTTGGGGTATGTAGGAGGCAGAAGTGTAGAATTTTATTCTGTAGAATTTCTTAGAGGCCATCTAAAGCCTCCTGGGAGGAAAGAGGCAAGCTTTTCTCTGTCAAGGGCCAGGTCAGGAACATTTTCAGCTTTGCCGCCCATATGATCTCAGTTCTAACAACTCAGCTATGCTCCTGCAGTGCCAAAGCAGCCAGACAATACAGAAAGGAGTAGGAACAGCCATCTTCCAGTAAAATGTAACTTATAAAAATAGTGGCAGGCTGGATTTGATCCAAGAGCCTCAGCATGCAGACCCTGATTGCATGGGCCCTTGTGATTTCAAGAGGAGGGCACCAAGGCACAGAGAAATTGAGTGATCTCCCTGAACCCACATACCCAGCTGACATTAGAGCTGGGGCCACAGAGGGTCCCTGATTTAGGACGGTTCAACTTTCAAGCTTTCAAGTTTACAACGAGGTGAAGAAAGCATTACCCATTCAGCAGAAGTGTTAGTTGCTCAGTTGTATCTGACTCTTTGTGACCCCACAAACTGTAGCCCACCAGGCTCCTCTATCTATGAGATTTCCCAGGCAAGAATACTGGAGAGGGTTGCCATTCCCTCCTCTATGGAATCTTCCTCACCCAGGGATCAAACCTGGGTCTCTTGCATTGCAGGCAGATTCTTTACTGTCTGGGCCACCAGGGAAACTACTTCAGATTTTGAAATCTGATCTCTTCCGGAGCAGGTGAGATGCAGTATGATGCTCTTTTTGGGATGCTGGGCAGGGTTAACAGCCACGGCTCCCATCAGGGACAGGATCACAGGCATAAACAACCAACCCACTGACAGCCATTCTGTACCCAGACAAACCTTTTTGTTTTTCCCCTTCAATACACTATTCAATAAATTACATGAGCTATTCAACACTTTATAATAAAACAGATCTTGCGTTAGGTGATTTTTCCCAACTATATGCTGATATACGTGTTCTGGGCGTGTTTAAGGTAACTAGGCTAAGCTATGATATTGGGTAGGTCAAGCGTATTAAATGCCTGCATTTCAATTATGATGAGTTTATTGGCTCGTAACCCTATGATAAGTGGAGGAAGATCTAGAAGATCTAGATTTATTGACTCTAACCCAAAAGCTTTTTTTCTTATTAAAGGAAAATCCATTATTCACTGATTTGGATATTCACTGTGAGTCTACATACACCAGACACGATACTAAGCACAAGGAATACCTGAGTAAACCGGGGTGGCATGGCCCTACTCTTTAAGAGCTTACAGCAGGTGGAGGGCAGGGCAGAGCCATTACAATTTGGTGTAAAAGGTACAGGATCAGGACATACAGGCACCACTACAGGCAAGAGGCACTATGCCCTCCAGCCTGTGTCACTGAAGTTTCCATGGGGAGGTCCAGACCCTTAACAGCACCACTAGCATGCTCCTATTACAAGTATTACCACTTTCTCCCAAAGTCCCTCAGTTTAATTCTCCTCTGAAACTATGAATTCTCACCATGTACATGCTAAGTCACTTCAGTCGTGTCCGACTCTGCAACCCTATGGACTGTAGCCCGCCGAGCTCCCCTGTCCATGGGCTTCTCAAGGCCAGGATGCTAGAGTGGGTTGCTGTGCCCTCCTCCAGGGGATCTTCCCGACCCAGGGATCAAACCCACATCTCTTACGTCTCCTGCACTGGCAGAAGGGTTCTTTACCACTAGCGCCACTTGGGACATCTCACCCTGTGGAAGAGCTTTAAATGCACAGCTTATCTAGCTCATAGGAGCAGGCATTATCTCCACTGACCTTTGATCTTTCCAATTAAGAAGTTCTTTGAGTTCACAATCTGATCCATGTCTGAACGGATGGTTCCTTCCAGGCCCTTTGTCAGAGCCCTGCACTCCTCCTTCAAGGCGCTTAATCCTTCTGAAACTCGATGCTGAACCAGGTGGTAGGCCTCTTCAAGGAGCTGGAACAGAGAACAGCACACAGATTGGAGCTCTGTCATGTGTCAGAGCCTGATGGAGTCAAGCACAGGAGGGCGGGTTAATCACAGATGATCGCAACATAAACAAAACCGTGTGCACATTCTAATTTTTCTTTCAAAGTCTGAGTTTGTTTGGATTAGTCCTGATGTATATGAGACTGAGCAGACTGGGCAGTTCTCCACCCAGGGAAGGAATTACGTATTAAAAAAAAAGAAAAACAAGACCTTAAAAAGAGAAGGGAAGGGAATGTTCATTTTGAGCAGCAGAGCTGGCCAAGCAGAATCATCACTCACCCCAAACCAGGCCCTCTTCCTGTCGTTCTTCTTCCCCTTCATTTTAGGCAGGATGTCTGTCTGAAGGGTTGGCATGAGCTCCTCCATCACCAGGTTACTCAGGATCTGTCGAGAGGAAGACAGCCACTATATCTGTGTCTCTATTTCTACTTGCCAAGGCAGAAGTGAGGGGTGGGATGAATTGGGAGATTGGGACTGACATATATATACCACTACGTATAAAATAGATAACTAATGAGAACCTACTGTAGAGCACGGGGAACTCTACTCAATACTCTGTGGTAACCTATAAACCTATAAGGGAAGGAAATCTAAAAAAGAGGAGATATATGTATAGACATAGCTGATTCACTTTGCTGTACAGCAGAAAATAACACAATGTTGTAAAGCAGCTATACTCAAATTAAAAAAAAAATGCTTAAGTGAAAAAACAAAACAAAGAGGAAGAAGAAAGCCTCAGAGCTGGGTTAGCTGGTAACACCTAAATCTGCACATCAGGGCAACTGAAGGTGTCATAACTGGCCACCCCTGTCCTGAATATTCATTGGAAGGACTCATGCTGAAGCTCCAATATTTTGGCCACCTGATACATAAAAACGAACTCATTGGAAAAGACTTTGATGCTGGGAAAGATTGAAGGCAGGAGGAGAAGGGGATGACAGAGGATGAGATGGTTGCATGGCATCACTGACTCAATGGACATGAGTTTGAGCAAACTCTAGGAGTTGGTAATGGACAGAGAAGCCTGGCATGCTACCGTCCATGGGGTCTCAAAGAGTCGGACACGACTGAGTGACTGAACTGACTGACTGTCCTGGCTACCTAAGATTGTCCTGCACTCCATGAAATCTGTTAGGTTAATAGTTTAACTCTGAGTCTGAGACCTCAGAAATCTCTAGGAAGAGTCATAGAGGGTAAATGTTCTAAATATCTGCAGGGAACAGTCACGCCTGCTGACATTTTCCCGCTGGAAAGGACAAATTCCTCAACTTGAACTTCTACTATTTGAAATGGAACAATCTAATGCATTTAGGATAAGAGAGGAAACATCAATTATGGATAAGGGTATCCTTAGCAAAATTGTGAAGGGAGTAAGGCTTGGTTTTGGCAGCTTGAATCCTTGTCTGTATCCCCTGAGACCATTGTTTCCTCTTGAACTTTTCTGGGATCTAAGTGTCTTCATGCTCTTTGTCCCTACTACACCCTGAATCCCATCTCCATCTTCTTTAAAGTTTAGGAAAAGAAGGGAGTAACAAATACTTTGGAACAACTGGACATTGGTGGGATGAGAATACGGGAGAGGGGGTGTATACAGTTTTCAGAGTATTTTTTTCAATTGTTCCCAAGTCTTTCCTACAAATTTGCTTGGCTCAATGGAAGTGTTTCTTTTGAACGTGAGCAGTGATTTACCTGTCTGCACATAAGGCCCCACGTAACACTGGCCTTTCTTCTTTATATTCCCCCAAGGGAACTGGAGCAGTTTTGTTGTTTAGACTTAGATCTGTGGTGAGTTTTGGGGCTCACAGCTCAGCCTTCAGTATCAGGCTGCAGCCCAAGATTTAGAACAAGAATAACTTCGGGAAAGGAGGCAAGCAGAATCATAGTAGAGAATCACTTGACATCTGCTCTGTGAATTGAAAAAAATATTTGTCCAAAATAATTGACCTGCTCATAAACACTCAAATTAAGATTTGGGAAAGACTTTAAGGTCACTGGTCAGCCTCATGCTAGTGGAAATGCTCATGAGGTCACTAGATTTTGACTTTCAAAATGGCTCTGTTTACACGGGCTGTAACAGTCTAGATGAACTGAACAGGAACACTCCCAGGGTGGAGGTGGGTGAGTTGCTCAGTCCGCCTAGGTCTGTGAGTTCCTAGGAGAGAAGGCTGGGAGTCAGTGCAACCGGGGGAGTTCCATCATCTGTGATGTGGAACTTCAGGTGTGACTATGATTATAACAGGGGTAGGATTTCCACTAGTCCTACTAATTCACTGCTGGGGATGTTTGGACCTTTCTTAACCATTATCTGGGGAGCAGTCAAGATGTCAGTTCAGTTGAGTCGCTCAGTTGTGTCTGACTCTTTGCGACCCCATGGGCTACAGCATGCCAGGCTTCCTGTCCATCACCAATCCCTGGAGTTTGCTCAAACTCATGTCCATCGAGTCAGTGATGCCATTTTTGAGGATTTTTGAGGAGTTAAAGAGAAACCTGACATGTGTAAATCGCATAGAAATCAGCAAGTGCCCAAACTGGGTTCAAGTACATAATTAATAATTCATGACCTTATCTTGCCCAATGGAGTAAATTCTTGTTGGACACACCTGCCCAAGAGTGAGGAAAGCACTGGCATTGGGAGCGTGAGCTAAGAGCCTAAGGAGACTAAAGCCAGAATTTAATTATCCAAATCCATCCTTTTTCAGAGATTGGCTTGAATCTGAGCATGAGTGTGAAGAAGATTTGAAGATGAAAATGTTACACAGTCCAAAGAAAAAAAAAATGCTCCATTTGGGTGGGCTTGCAGTTTGCTTTTAGTCTTTCCCATACAATGTTCCAAGAAATTTGGTTCTATTTTATAACTTAAGGGATTGGAAAGGAAATATGTCTGGGAAAAAAAGAAGGGGGATGAGAGTGGGTTGATGGAGAAGGAGGGGCGGGGAGTGTGAGATTAGGGAATAGCCCTTGGGCAGGCAACAGCCAACTCTGTCTCCTCCCAACAGTTCATCTTATTTCTGTATCTGTCAGCCCCAGCCCTCTCTGACTGTGAACTGCTCCTCACCAGCCCAGGACCTGCTCTGGGATTTCCTGCCTTGGTCAGCCCTCCATGAGCAGGGTTCAGAGCCCTAGGGCTACCAGGGAGAAAGCAGTTAATTTAATAAAAACAAATCGTATTAATGAAGGGGTTTCCCAACCTTCTTCCTTCAGAATAGAAACCACTGAGTTTTACCATAAGGAACCTAAAAATATTTCCTGTGCTTTAAATAAAAGGGGCGCGTGTGTACATTTAACTGCTGGGATTTAACTGGGAGATTTAAAAATTCCATCACACATATAAGAAACCAAACGCACCATTAGGTTGATGGAAACCAACAATTCCAGGCTCACTCCCTGAGCTGTTCTTCTACAGTTGCTCAGTCGTGTCTGACTTTTTATGACCCCATGGACTGCAGCACACCAGACTTCCCTGTTCTTCACTATCTGCTGGAGCTTGCTCAAACTCATGTCCATTGAGTCAATGATGTCATCCAACCATCTCATCCTCTGTTGCCCTCTTCTCTTCATGTCCTCAATCCTTCCCAGCATCAGGGTCTTTTCTAAGGAGTCAGTTCTTCGCATCAGGTGGCCAAAGTGTTGGAGCTTCAGCTTCATTCCGTGAAGGCCACACTACATTTACATTCCACATGCTGCAGCTGTGGGGAAGGTGTGAGGCCCAGAAATACTGCCCTCTTTACTGAGGCTGACTCCATGGTCTGACCAGGCTGTTGGCCGCATGCCTTTCGTGTTACTGAGCAACCAAGTGTGAAACAGTGCATTTAAAGTGGGTCACATTCAAGGTCACCAGAAAAAGACGACTTGAACATATGGACAAGGGAAAAATGTGGATAGCTTTCTGGTCTTGAAACCACCCTGATGTGTGGGAATTTTGAGCTGTTCTCTTAGCCCATCTGGTTAATTTAAAAGCAAATAAAAAATAAATCACGTAACTTGTATTTACATTTTCCAAAATGCTTTCCCTCATGACTTCATTTGATACATTTTTAATTGACAAGTAGAAAATATACTGATGCTTTTACTGAGGTACAAATATTTTCACCTTAATAGTCTGTCAGGCAAATTATTCTAAGATATTTGCTTTGCCTGGACACTTGCCTAAAATAACCACCAGCACGAGGGCATGCCATACTTGCTGTATGAGTCATTACTATGAAGATAATAATGTAGCATTGCTGAAAATCTTCTGAATACAGTCTCGAGGGTAGAAGGGGTTAGGATAATGTTATGGTTAAGTTCTTAGCAGATAGGAAAACAATGCAAATAAACGCAGTGCTTTAAACAAAAGATGTCACATTCTCAAACTCAGTCATGCTATGCCCTTTTCTTTAACTACTTGGTAGCTTCTTTGGGACCTTGACCTGTTTTTTCTGTGAGTCTTAGGATAGAGGTTGCTTCAGTTCCATGTGTAACGGCTAAGATGAAGTTTACCCTCACCAGGCCTCACACAGGAAAAGTCTTGAAAGTTATTTCCTTTCAGCAGCTTCTTCAAGGTTCACCTGACATGGCTCAAAATGCAAGTCGGTCACAGACTGGTTTTGTGACTTGGGCCAACTTCTCTGAATGTTCTTTCTCCGGCCTGGAGGGTACTGGACGAATAATCCTGAACTGCCCTTCCAGTGCTCACATTTTATGAGGTTGTGACTTTACGAAAGAAACTCAAATTCCTAGAGGAGCAAAGCGTTTACTGATTTCTTCTGTTTCTTTTTCCCCTTTAAGGTATTTTTAAAATTTTTTATTTTATTTTTAATTGGAAGATAATTACTTTACAATACCGTGTTGGTTTCTGCCATACATCAACATGAATCAGCCATAAGTATACATATGTCCCCTCCCTCTTAAGCTTCCCTCCCACCTCCTACCCCTTCCCACCCCTCTAAGTTGTCACAGAGCCCCAGTTTGAGTTCCCTGAGTCATATGGCAAATTCCCACTGTCTCTCTATTTTATATACGTTAGTGTATATGTTTCAAGGCTACTCTCTCAAATCATCTGCCCTATTCTTTCCCCACTGTGTTGAAAAGTCTGTTCTTTATGTCAGTGTCTCCTTTGCTGACCTGCAAATAGATTACCGGTACCATATTTCTAGATTCCGTATATATATGTTAATATATGATCATTACTTTTCTCTTTCTGACTTACTTTACTCTGTATATTAGGCTCTAGGTTCATCCACCTCATTAGAATTGACTCAAATAAGGTATTTTTTTTATTCTGCAAAATTAGCACCTTCCTATGACTGCTGCTAATGCTTTATGATGTCCATATATGTACAGATCACACATGGTCCCACATACACTGCCTTGTTCTCTGGATGCTTCTAGGTATGTCTCGCCTCACCAGAATGGCAAGGCATGAGTCATTTCACTCTATCACACCTTAAAGCAATTCACACATATCAGCCCAAAGCGAAGAGCAGAAAGTCAATCCTCGCCCCCAACACACAAAAAAACACCCAAACTCAATACTCAGCTCTCAGAAAAGAACTATTAGGTACCTGCTTTCCATGGGATAGTGAAGGAATGTGAGCTGATATAAGATTTCAAATGAAAGAAAAACAAACAAACAAGTACCTTAACTTAACTCAAGGAGCTAAATAACTGTTTAACTTGAACATACAAAGGTATGTGCTTCCTCCAAATATGAGAAATCAACAATTGACTAAAGTTCTTAAGTCTCAGGATGGGAAATAAATGAGTTTAGACTCTACCGAAGAAAAAGAAGGGGGAGGAGGAGGAGGGAAGAAAGAGAAGGAGACAGAAGAGGAGGAGATTCCGCGTCATATGTTAAAACAATAAAGAACAGCCCATTATCATGAGAAAATGTTTCTAGCTTTAGATATTTAATGACCATATAAAAGCAAGATACCATCTGGCATCTTCCAAATACTGTTCCCTAATAACAAATTTCACTGGCCCCCAAAAGAGGCATTCTGGGCTATGAGGGGAAGTTAAAGAAGAGCATTCTTGGACCCTCCGCGCTTCTAATTAAATAATGTCCACACCCAGCCTCTTCTTCCTGGCTGAATCAGCCTGTGATTGGTGTCCTCATGGCGGATGGGGTCACATCATGAAACATAGTTTCCTTGGAGATCTATAACAATGTACCTGGTACCAAACCAACCCAGACACTTAGCCCTTGATTGACATTTAATCAAGGTCATGGGAAACTATGGATCTGGACCACAGGAGATAGAGCACTAGAAAAGGTAAATGAAACATCTAGAAAACTATCTAATGCTTTCAAATTTGGTATCCTTTAATTACTTCATTTATAAATCATTCCATAGATGAAGACAGCTATTTGCCAACTACTTTTCCAACAACATCTTATTTAATTCTCACAACCTGTCAGGCAAACATTATCATTCCTATTTTTTCAGAGGAGTAACCTAAAACAGAGAAGTTAAATAACTTGGCAGGCTTTGACCCAAATCTGCTGACTTAAAGTCCCACCACAAACTTTGCACTATGCCACACTGCTCACATTTGCTGCTAGTCACGAAGCACAGGTCACTTGAGAGAATATGCTTTTTCCGGAAAGAAATTGGAAGTGGTTCTTCCACTGCAGTTGCTGTTGTCTGGACTGCCCTGCTGCAGGTCTGGAGGCCTGGAGTGCCCAGTCTGGAGGTCTTTAGAGTGCCCAGCAGCTTGCTGATCAAATGCTTCTAGACAATGAGAGAAACGCCCTACAGAACCACATCTTCCACGCCTGCAATTACTTTTGTTTGTTTGTTTGATAGTTTATTATGATCCTGACCTCCTACCACTTAGAGAACAGGATCCAAGATTCTGAGCCCCACGTTACCTGGACTTCATCCCCAGTGACCATCTCCCACGAGCCATAGTGTCCTTTCTCCTGTCGAAAGAATTGAACAGCTTCCAAAAAGGCTTGGGCTTCAAATGTCGTCTGCTTCATGTAATCTGAAAGAAAGAGGCAAGGGCATTTAGCAAAGAAAACATTCTTAATTTAATATTCTTCCATGGTTCAGAGACCATTACCTGAGTATTACAAGGAATAGAATTATGAGACACAAAAAAGTTAAGTACTGAATTCAAAGTTCTTTTGCAGGTAGGGACATGCCTGGTGATCTAGTGGCTAAGACTCCATGCTCCACTGCAGGGGGCTGGGGTACCATCCCTGGTCAGGGAACTAGATGCCATGTGCTGCAACTAAGAGTTCAAATGCCATAACGAAAGACCCCATGTGCTACAACTAAGACCCATCGCAGTCAAATAAATAAAACAATATTAAAAAAATAATTAAACAACAACAAAAAACCTCAAAGGTCATTTGCATGAATGAAAACGAACTTTCAGGTGTATATCACATGACTTCCTCATTATACCAGCTGATTAACTCTATCAGTTACTAGATATGCTGGTTATGACCATTTATCTATCCCCATGTATCCCTCTTGTAAATGTTTCCCTCAGACATCCAGGCTCTAGTGACTTTATGCCACCAACTGTAACACCTCAGTAAAACAGACTACTCTTTAAAGTGCCTCATGTAACCAAGGGACCCCTCCCAGTTCCCCCCCAAAAAAATCAACTGATACCAACTTTTTGTCAAAATGACATCAGTATAAAAGGCTGATTTTTGCAAATGAAGGATAATAATTGTTAAAACATACAGTAAGAAACTGTTATTGCTAGGTATGTTACATATGTCAGTGACATCTCACAAAACCCTCTGAGGTGAGTGTTATTATCATCTCTAGTTTATAGATGAGGAGACTGAAAACACAGAGAGCTCAATTAATTGCCTAAGATCAAATACCAATAAGGAAATGAACTTGGGCAGTCTGATTCAAGAACCTACTTCAAAGCACCACACTACACTGCCTCACATATTAGTTTTGGGGTTTGCCTTTCCAAACACATTGGATTTTTAAAAGGTATTCTATCTGAGAGGTAATATCCTACCACAAAGGAATGGACACCTAATGGTACAGGGTTTTTAAGTGTGCTGAATGGCTTTCCCAGAATTCCACAAATCACTCCATGCATGCAAATATGCTCAATTTCTGCTCTGGACTGAATGCTTGTGTCTCCTAAAATTCATATATTAACACCTCAATCCCCAAAATGTGATATTTAGAGATGGAGGCTTTGGGAGGTAATTAGGTCACGAAGGGGTAGATCCCTTACGGTGGACGTAGAAGCCAAATACATAATACACAATGGAATACTACTCAGCCACAAAAAGGAACAAAACTGGGTCATTTGCAGAGACCTGGATGGACCTAGAGTCTGTTACACAGAGTGAATAAGTCAGAAAGAGAAAAACAAATATCATATATTAACATACTTTTGTGGAATCTAGAAAAATGATAGTTGTTTAGTTGCTAAGTTGTATCCAATTCTTTGCAACCCCATGGAGTGTAGCCGTCCAGGCTCCTCTATCCAGGGGATTTCCCAGGTAAGCATATGGAGTGGGTTGCCATCTCCTTATTGGCAGGGCAGAAATAGAGACATACACATAGAAAACAGACATGTGGACATGAGGGGAGGGGGAGGAGGGGTTGGATGAATTGGGAGATTGGGATTGACATATATACACTACCATATGCCAAACAGATAGCTAGTGGGAACCTACTGTTTACCTCAGGGAGCTAGCTCAGTGCTCTATGGTGACCTAGAGGCATGGGATGTAGGTGGGCAGGGAGGTTCAAGAGGGAGGGGATATATGCATATGTGTGGCTGATTTGCTTTGTTGTACAGCAGAAACTAGCACAGTACTATAAGGCAGCTATATTCCAATTTTAAAAAAAGAAAAGGCTTACTCCCTCGCTTTCCTTCCTCTGTCTCTCTCTCTCATCAGACACCAGAACTACCCCTGCCTTGGACTTGGACTTCCAAGAGCGTGATATTTGTTGGAGCAGCCCAAACTAACCCAGAATATTTTCAACACATAAAACTAGCTCATGGAGGATACAGTGATAACCATTTATAGGAATATTAGCAAGGAAGTGAATTTTAGAAATAATCTAATCTAACAATAAAGAAATCAAAACTTAGGAAAGGGAAATAAAGTGGGCGAAGTGAAGTGACTGAAAGGGCCAAGTATCCTATCTTCTGCTTCTCCCCAGTAGGACACAAAGTTCTTTTGCCAAGAGCATAGGCTCTGTATTCATAGGGTGATGTTAGATTGGTTAGCTGAAGGCAGCTGATTTGCTGGGGGGACCTTCAAAGCTTTAGCCAATGGGACTGCTCAGTCAGTGACTCAGTGGTTGATTCGGGGACTGAGCAGAAAGAACCTAAATTTAGAGGATCAATCTGCTTCAAAGGGGGACAATCAATTAATAGATTGTAGATGACTCTTTCAAGACTGGCTTACTAGGTCATAAGCCTCAGGAACTTGGAAAAGAGAAACTACAACTCAAGAAATAGCCTCTGTAAGAGGATGAGCAAAATTCTTCACAATAAGGATACCATGACGCTCAGAAGGTCCACATTCAAAAATGTGGAAGAGTAACTGACATTTCTAGTATCAACAGAAAGACTGGTTAAAATCTAATTCAGAAAAAGGGCATGTCCCAAGCATCAGGTTTTTAAATTGAAGCATTTTCTTCTTTGTTATTATTTTTTCTTGGTTTGGCAATTGAATTAGTGTTTAACCTTAGGGGTTTGGAAAACACAAATTAAGATTTTGGTATAAAATTGACAACAAGGGGCTGTGATATGGGACTCAGTACACTGGAACTATACCAACTGAGATGGAAACTGTAATTACTACATTGAGATTCAAAACTGACTCATGAGCTCTTATTTTTAACAGCTGTTTTCATTTCCAGCCTAAGGAAACAAAGAGATGGAAGAAAATGTGGTACTTAGATGAATTGCCAGACCCATGAGCCTACAAATGAGGTTTAAGTTCTTCAGGTCCTTACAAGAAGCATAAATTTACTTATTTCTTCTCAAACTGATCCAAGTAACCGAAGAAAGAATCTGAAATCCAGTAAATACCATGTATATCTATATATAAAAAAAAAACTATGACACTCCCACTGATGGTTGATTTTACAAAGGTCTTCGGAAAACATAACTGAAGAAATGAGATTTGAAGGCAAGATGTGGAGTCAGAGAGAAGTCAAAGAAGAAACAGAAGAGCTAGAATGTAGTAATGGTGTAGGATGGAGCACCTTAATATAGGCAGAGAAGAAAAGTATTAGTAATCAAATGGACCATAAAGGAAATTATAGTCATTGAACAGTAGTAATAAAATTTAAAAGAATAAGGACATGAATCTCCATTTTGGACTGTACCATTAAGCCAGACTTAGATCGGATTTTAACTACTCTTTTTCTATATGGTAAAAAGGGTCTAATTACTGATTTCATCATTAGATTTTTAGCTTATAAAGTGATTAATTTATATAAAACTTTTAGAATAGTACCTGCCACATAATAAGTTGCTTTATGGATACTGGTTCTCATGATTATAAACAAAGTTCAATAGAAACTGCCAGATCATTAAGGAAATAAAGAACAAAGGTTTGCTTTGTAAAGGACAGAGCTACATTGCAAGGGTCATATGATATTCATTTCTTCTAAGCTGCTTGCAGAGGCATTGCTGAACTCAGCCAGAAAGTACAGGTGTTTGAAAGAAACCAGATTATCAGTTATTTAATCAACTTCCTGCCACAGATCCCATGGGAACAAATTCCAGGATCACAATCACCCACTCCCCTGCCAACAAGAAATTGAGAGTTAGTTCAATGGCCCCCAGGATCAACAATGGCTTTTGGTCTTTCAGCCTTCTTCCTGTAAGATGACTCACAAAGATGGCAGGCATCAACTCAAACTCAACTTTTCCAGCATGAGTTAAGAGGATGCTCAAAGACACAGATGTGCTGAGAACTTAAGCATGGTTAAATCCAGCTCCTTCATTTTATGGACAAGGAAACTGGAAGAAGAAATGGTTAATTTCTTAGCTGAAGGTCACACAGCTGGTCAGAATCAGAGCCAAGAGTTGAAAA
Organism: Bos indicus x Bos taurus; assembly: GCF_003369695.1. Taxonomy (NCBI): domain Eukaryota; kingdom Metazoa; phylum Chordata; class Mammalia; order Artiodactyla; family Bovidae; genus Bos; species Bos indicus x Bos taurus. Next base: position 65,139,010 of record NC_040091.1, read on the forward strand.
AGTGCCTCTGGCATGTCACAAGCAGCCTTGGCATTCATGCTCACTTAAATCATAGACTATGAGAGTTAGAAGTGATCTCAAAGCTCACCCACCCTGAGCTCTTGTTCAATGCTGGGAGCCTTCAGAATTCATGACAGACACGCATCCAGCCATAGCTTGACTATTTCCAGTGACAGGAAGCTCACAATGTAATGAAATAGTCTTTTTTTTTTTTTTTGTCACTGAACTGTTGTAATTATTTGAAAATTTTTCCTTCTGCTGAGCCAAAATCTGTTTCCACAAACTCTCATTAATCCTGCTTCTGCCTTTCAGAGCAAAATAGACAAGTTTACTCTTCTTCCACATGGTAGCTGAAAGATAGCTGAGTATTCTCATTTTCCTGCAATCATCTTTTAAACAATATAACTTAGGGATATTTTTTTAGAAGTTGGCCCTCCTTTTTCCTTCCTTCTCTTAGTGACCATTTTGAATCTATCAATGTATTTCTTAAATTTAGAGCATGATTGAATACACTACAAAAAATACTGTCTATCCAGTGCAAATTATGTAAAGCAGAAAGATTATGTTCCTCTTTCTGGTCCCTAACCTCTTTTTTCATCAGTCACACCATACTTTTGGCTCATACCTTTTTCATAGTCCAATAAAACCCCTATAACTTTTTCATATCACACCTTGTCAATCTAAGCCTTTTCTAACCTGTATTTCTGCTTTTGATTTTGAAGTGCAGGCTTTAACATTACCCTGATTAAATTACAACTTGTTATAATGAGTTCGTGCCCCAGAGCCTGCCATAATCATTTAAAAAAATTGTAATTCTGTCTTTAGACTCCCATTTACCCCAGTATCATCTGAAAACTTGGTGGGCTTACCTTCTACGTTTCTATCCAACTCACGGACAAAAACATTCATCAGATCAAGGGTGAGGACAGAGGCCTGCGAAACTCTAAACATTTTAGGAGACAGATGGGAGACACATCTTGGCCATTCAGTCAACAATCATATCCTCAGGGCTAAGACATGTCTATTTTCCTTAGTCTCTTCCTAGTTCTCATCTGTGCAGCTGCATGGAAAACTCATATTTGGGAGACATGATTATGAATTTTTGCAAGGGAAAGAAAGCTCCTCTAGGCCCCGTGGGAACAATTATTCAAGGGGCCAGCCAGAGAGAAATCGCTTTTGTTTTTTCCACTTATACAGATTTACTGCACGTCTGAGTCAACTGAAACGCCAAAGCTCCAAGGCCTATGTAGTCATTCTGGATTTTGACTCTGGCTGCTATGTCGGGACTCCCTGACTCGAGCTGGGTTTGGAAGCTGCCTTGTTATTTTATTTCATCGGTAAACTGTGCCAAGCCATGTTAGCCAATCTGCCTGGTGATTTGTGCAAGTTATGTAACGGCATTACTCACTCCACTGCTATGGGCTCATCTCAGTAATGTATACTTCTAAACTGTCTTCAGCTTCAGGTCATATGTCGTCTTTTTTTAGGAGAGCTGCAGCAAGGCTGTTTTGTCCTATTTTCTTTTCCAGAGCAGAGAAGCAGTACGGGGGGAAAGGAACCAACATTTTTTTAATTCTGTCATGGAGTATGAACCATAGGAGATGTTTACACACACTATCTCCTATAATTCTTTCAATAATCCCATTAGGTAGGAATTCATATTCCCACTTTAAGGCTGACAAAGAAACTGAGTTTCAGAAAAGTTAGCTAATCTATTTAAACTAGTAGATAGACAAACAAGGCCTCTTTGCTTCCAATATCCTGTTATAACACTCTCTGGTTTTATTTTTTTAACTTTTTATTTTGATATAATCATAGATTCACATTTTTATAAGAAACAATACAGAGAGATTCAATATATCCTCACCCAGTTTTCCCTAATGGAATATCTTGTAAAACTATGGTGCAACATCACAGGCAGGAAATTGACACTGATGCAATCTAGCCACCTTATTCAGATTTCATCAGTTTTATATGCACAGGTCGTGTGTGTGTGTGTGTGTGTGTGTGTGTGTGTGTGTGTTGTGGCTTAAGAATTATTGTAAATTTTATTTCCACCTCAAAGTTTAGAATCATATAATTCTAGAGTTTGATTATACCTTAGGGATCATTTAGTCCAAAGCATTCATTTAATTAGTGAGCGGCTTGAGGGCTATAATGTGATATGCATTATTAAAACAGAATAAAACCCCCTCATTGGAATTAAAAATGAATGATATCTGTCCCAATAAAATTATGGCACCCCACTCTAGTACTCTTGCCTGGAAAATCCCATGGATGGAGGAGCCTGGAAGGCTGCAGTCCATGGGGTTGCTGAGGGTCAGACACGACTGAGCAACCTCACTTTCACTTTTCACTTTCATGCATTGGAGAAGGAAATGGCAACCCACTCCAGTGCTCTTGCCTGGAGAATTCCAGGGACAGGGGGAGCCTGGTGGGCTGCCGTCTATGGGGTCGCACAGAGTTGGACACGACTGAAGTGACATAGCAGCAGTAGCAGTATGAGACCTAGCCCCGGGATTAATTAGAAATCCCTAAATCATATTTTGTAAACTGCCAGACTAAAATATTCATCTACATCTACTGGCCAAATCATACTGTGTTAGTGAGCACAGACCTGCTAGAAAGAGAAGAGGAATAAGCCAAGAAGGAATGTATATATCCTGAAGATCCAGGGACCCCAGGATGAATTATAATGGTGTTACTCTAGGTGAAACTACTGTACAAAAATATAATACAAGATACAATAATACAAGAACTCACCCTGAGGATATAAAAGACCTCTTAAACTAAGGAAAGAAAGGTGTTTCCTTTGTTTTGATAGAATGTCTTAACCACACAGAAAAACTGCATTCCTCATCCAGCTGAAAGGGGTACATCTCATGAATTTTTGACTTGTCAGTTATTATAAGACTATTAACACATAGAAGGAAGTGGTGATTACTAAAAAAAGTGAAGACAGACTAACCTCATTTACTTTAGATAGACATATTATGTTGGTAGAATACCTACCATTGGCTTTGGAGACATCCTGTATCTAGATTTTAGCAAGGCAAATATTAAGAGTTTTGCATAATTTTGACTGACACACTGAAGAAACTTGGATTAGTTGATAATGCAAATAAACATAATGAAGTAGTGAAACAGCCTGAATGATGGGTGCTGGTTAAAGGGCTGATGTTATAAAAATCCTAGCTGCTGCTGCTGCTGCTGCTAAGTCGCTTCAGTCGTGTCCAACTCTGCTCGACCCCATAGACGGCAGCCCACCAGGCTCCCCCTGTCCCTGGAATTCTCCAGGCAAGAGCACTGGAGTGGGTTGCCATTTCCTTCTCCAATGCATGAAACTGAAAAGTGAAAGTGAAGTCGCTCAGTCATGTCTGACTCTTCGCAACCCCACGGACTGCAGCCTACCAGGCTCCTCTACCCATGGGATTTTCCAGGCAAGAGTACTGGAGTGGGGTGCCATTGCCTTCTCCGGACATCCTAGAGGAAACGATTTTCAATTACTTGGAAAAGGTAATATATAGACAAGACAGACAGAGATAGTTAGGTAACCCTAGGGTTTCACTTAACTGTGAGCTCAGTGCAAGTCAGTGGTGTGATTCAGTGAAACATAGAGCAGGTGAGGCTGGACAACAGGAGTGTAGAATATATCAAAGACAATGACGGTTACAATGACGGTTAGAATGATAGATTCTAAGATACACTCCTCTGAGCTTATCATTGTATACTTCCAGCTCATGCTGAGCAACACAATATCTTTTTAAAATGTTAAAAATAAAGAAAAAAAAGGTGGAGTACTTCTGAAGAAGACCAAGTAAATGAGGAATCTCACATCCTTGGCAAGAAAAAACCTAGAGGGAAGAAATCTTTTTCTGTAAGAGCTGCGATGTACAAGAGGACTGGATTTATTCTGTGTAGATTCCAGATACTAGAGTTAGGATAGCATGGTCCAAAGTAGAGTACTTAGAATACTTTGAGTCAGTACTCTGAGTCAAAATTTCTAACATTTAGATTTATCTTAGAGTGACACAGGCTCCAATAAGTTGTCAAAAGTTTCAAGATGAAGTGCTCGATTAGGGCTGAGTTACCCTGCAGATGGTGTACAGACTTGCTTAAATTTCTCTATTACACACTGTCATGACATCATGTACCTTCTCACCATAGCACGTAGAACAATTAAAATTTCATAGTTGTTAGTTTAATTATTTAAATAGGCCTTTTTTTCCAAGACTGTAAACTCTAAGAGGACAGGAGACTGCTCTTTACATTCATCTGCACCCTCAATACCTGGTCGAGTGTTTGGCACATCAGAAAGGAAAAGAAAGAGAGAAAAGAAATGAGGGAAAGAAGGAAGGAAGAGAGGAAGGGAGAAAAGGAGGGAGAGAGGGTTTCAAATACCAGAGAGAGGGCTGGACTAAGTCTCTTTATAAAGTTCCTTCTAAACTGAGATTTCTTGATTACAAACAAAAACCAAGCATTGCAAGTGAATCAGATTCTCTTAATAAGTCTTTCCTCTACTATTGTAAAGAGTTTCTGAAGGAAATGGATGCATTCATCTCAGTGCTTCTCAGACTTTGTTGAGCATCAGCATCCCCAGGAGAGCTCGATGAACTGAATGTTGGGCCCCACCCCAGAGTCTCTGATTCAGCAGGTCTGCTCTAGGGCCCCAGAATTTGCATTTCTAACGAGCTCCCTTTTCATGCTGTGAAATCAGTTCTGAATACTCATTGAAAGGACTGATGCTGAAGCTGAAACTCCAATACTTTGGCCACTGATGCAAAGAACTGGCTCTCTGGAAAACATCCTGATGCTGGGAAAGGTTGAAGGCGGGAGAAGGGGATGACAGAGGATGAGATGGCTGGATGGCATCACCAACTCGATGGACATGAGTTTGAGCAAGCTCCGGGAGTTGGTGATGGACAGGGAAGCTTAGCGTGCTGCAATTCATGGGGTTGCAAAGAATCAGAAATGACTGAGCGACTGAACTGACTGAATGAGCTCCCAGGTGAGGCTGCTGCTGTAGGTCCAGGGCACACGTTCTTGAGAACCATTTCTTTACCCAACATGAAGGGAATGATTCTCAAACAGAAGAATCACCTCAAGTGCTTGTTAAAAATATGATTCTTGACCTTGCCCCAGAGATTCCAATTTAGCAGGTCTGGGATTGTACCCAGGAATCTGAATTTAAACAAGCTCTTCAGGTGGTTCTATTGCAGGTGGTTTGCCGACCAGATTTTGAGAAAGCAAATTACATAGAAGCAAGAGATACAGTGGAAGGTTGTGGCTCCTGAATGCTTAGTGTTTTGATGATGGCTTTCTCTCATTGTCAGGTTAAGAAATGTCCCCTTTGGTCACGGGTAAACCTATGGCTGATTCATGCTGATGTTTTGTAGAAACCAACACAATACTGTAAAGCAATTATCCTTCAATTAAAAATAAATAAAACAAAAAAAATCCCCTTTGTCAACTGCTTGCTCACTTAATACAAATGAACCTTTCTACTTACTAAAGGTGATGTATAAAAATAGTACTATGATGAAGATTTACCAAAGGTATGTGGATAAGGAGGCACTTTAGGTTCGTGAGAACATCTTCTCACATGACTGGAACTCTACCCATGGAGGGGAACCCCCATTCACTTCAGAAGCGGTTATCATTGTCTGAACATATATCATGAGTTGTAACCCTAGTTGAACCTCATTTTCCTTTTTTTGGTACTCAGTGGCTATGTGGACTGTATCTTCTGTGGCAGCCTTCTTTAGGACATATGATCTCATTTTTTTATCTTAGTTTTTTAAAAGACTTAAAGAAATAAAAATGACTTATGCCCTCATCTCTTCCCAAGATAAGGATGGTATAATTAAACTCCTGATAAGGGAGGAGACAACATTGTATTTGCAAGGTTTATTCTTTGCAAATACTGGGAAGATACTCTATGCCTTGAAGCTAGGTTCATTGAATTTGCCTTCCATGGCCGTGAAAGCGTTCGTCTATCACCCAATGTATCTAAGATACCTGAACAGAATCAGACCAAGAGAACAAAGACAAAATCAGTCATTTCCTCTCTGCCCAGGGCAAACATCTACGGCTTTATAAGGGTGAGAGCTGTAATTCTAAGACAGTAAGCGCAGAACTGTTTCCTAATCTTCTAATGACTGTTTGTGGAGACGATGCTGAAATGCCTCAGAAGGAAAAAATAATTACATCCCCCCAAATCTAAGCAAAACAAATGAAACCTAATTTCCTCTTTAAAATGTGAATTTTAAAAGAGTACACCATATAATGCTTGCTTACAGGCTGTTGTGACTGTGTACACATTCAGGTAATCTTTCAGCTCAGACCACGGAAACCGGGTCAGGTGTCCCTCACTGATACTGTGGGGAGTTGTGTGGCTTAATCCCTGCAGGCAAAACCTAAACTTGAGTATTCAGATGCATGGGGAAGATGCTTCTCTAGCTACACACTTGTCTTTCATTTTTGATGACACTTTCTCTTATTCCTGGAAACAACTGTTTACATGGGCTCCCCTGTTGGCACAGTGTAAAGAATCACCTGCCGATGCAGGAGATTCAGGTTCAATCCCTGGGCTGGGAAGATCCCTTGGATAAGGAAATGGCAACTCACTCCAGTATTCTTGCCTGGGAAATCCCATGGATAGAGGAGTTCTGGCAGTCCATGGGGTCACAGAAGAGTCAGACACGACTTGACCTGTTTACAGTGACCTGTTTACACCTGGTATACTTTGTCACTGCAGTGCCCAAAATACCAGAGGAATTCTCCCTGGCCGATTCTATGCATGACATTGTGAGTTCAGAACACCTTGCCTAGTCTTACTCACATCTGTAGAAGCATCTTTCCACAGATAAAGGAAGAGGTTTACATTAGGCAACAAATCACTGGTGTTAGCTAGCATCCTAGCTTGGCACATCCACAGAGTGTACTGCTGCCTGATGATGTTATCTGGGGATTTTCATCATCATCATTAATCATCACCAGTGATTAATAATAGCATCCACCTTGCACTTGTCAGAAGATGTTACAGTTTACATCTCATTTGATTCTCACAGCAATTTCATGAGACAGGCAAGCCAGATGTAATCATTCCCAGGTAGAAAATGGAAAAAACTGAAAATCAAAGAAGTTTAAGTCATTGCCCAAGGTCAGATGAATACATAACTCATTTTATCAGGTCATCAAATGAAAGCTAAAATACTATGCAGAAAATAATTTTTTGCTCCCATACAGACTCAGTATCAAAAGGGACCTAACCTTACTTAAAAGTTCTAACTACAATAGAAGTTGTAACTACTTTTATGGAGGATAAAATATCTAAGTTTCCTGAGATATTTGGGAAAATATAACATTTTCCCAAAGGCCTAAAAAACAAAGTTGACCCATGCTCCATTCCCTTCCTAAGAAGTACAGATGGCAGTCACAGACTTCTGGAACCCATTATCTGGTCCTGATTAAGAAGTTGAGCCCAACAGGGAGCTCCACTTGGGGCTTTGTGACAATCTAGAGGGGTGAGGGGAGGTGGGAGGGAGGTTCGAGAGGGAGCGGAAATGGTAGATTTACATTATTGCAGAGCAGAAACCAGCACAACATCATAAAGCAATTACCCTCCATTTAAAAATTAAAGAAGGGGAGCCTAGCTAATCCATGGTCTCCTCCTTATGTTTGGTGAGGGTCAGTATATAATTTAGTCCTCAGATTCTTAGGGACCAGATCATTTTATGAAAACTAAGAACTTCAGCAGTCCTGTACCAATAAAAACAGTGTCCACATTCCTGACCTATTACAAGAAGGGCCAGTGCTGCCAACAGAGTTCTTTTTCATTTCTGGGTTAGCTGAGCCCACGATACGTATCAACTTGGCAAAATTAAGCCAAGAAACACTTTGAAAGCATCTTGCTATTGGGGATGCTGAAGGCCTATGACTCCACGGCAGCATATACCATCCCACTAAATGACCCACTGAATGTGGCTTTATACTTAGGGTAAATGTGTTTGGGGGCTTTCCTGGTGGCTCAGTGGTAAAGAATCTGCTTGCCAATGCAGGAGACGTGGGTTCAATCCCTGGGTTGGGGAGATTCCCTGGAGAAGGAAACTGGCAACCCACTTCAGCATTCTTGCCTGGGAAATCCCGTGCCAGGGGAGCCTGGCACGCTACAGTCCATGGGATCACAAGAGAGTTGGGTACAATTTATCAACAAGCCACACAAATATGTGTTTTTATTATGAAAACTCTTACACATTCACAATCATTATCAGTAAATTCCAAGGAGCAGCTTGTTTAATAGCTCAGCTAATGATGAGTTTAAGCAAAACATGATAGGATTACTGAATTGAATATTATGCAGTCACTAAAATAACAGTTACGATGACTTAGACACATTGTGGAAAAGCAGTTTGGGGAAAATTTTAATTGCTAAACCCAGGTTATAAAAATCACATACACAGCCTGATTAAGCAATATATACACCATAGGAGCAATGACCAGAAAGGAATGCATAGGAAATGGGAAACGAGTTATGGGAACTTTGTGACTCAAACTTCATGAAATGTTGTATTATTAGCCTTAGGAAGTTACCTGCTAATCGAGAGACTTTTCTGATTGTTTGCTTGTTTTACCAGTCCTCTCTTGACCATGAACAATATGGCCTCTCCAGAGTCCAAAGAGTCCTGTGGCAGTTTGTCTCTTAAATTCTCAGAGCAGCTGCCAAATCGTGGCACGTTCCATGATCCCAACATTCAGGGTCCATAATGAAGTGTCTGTAGATTACATTTAACTGACATGCGGGGAACAGCCTTTCTCTCCCTCAGGATGGGTGGAACTCGAGCCTGGCTCCTCATGCAGCCCATCGAGCAGTTTTCAGTGTGATTTCAGCAGAAGAGATCATGCTTTTTGTCCTCTCCTGAATCATACTGTTGAGTGTGGTTCACTCAGGTCTCTGCTGACTCCTTCAAGTGTCTTCTCTTCATAAATGGAGAGAAAACTCTTACCTCTCAGAGCCCTTTGAGCTTGTCACAAATACCCTTTAGAGTGTTATTACTATCCTCTGTTTGCCATGAAAGCTGAACAGCCTCACAGGATGACATACGGTCCTTGAGGACGAGGACTGGCACATTCGTTGCCGTATCCTGACAGCACATGCCTGGCCCCACACGCTCTTCTGAACAGACCAAGGAACAAAGAAACGAAGGACTCAATAATTCCGAGGCAGCACAGAACACTGAGGGCGACTGCCTGAGGGGAATACAAACTGGGGGGCTATTTCCACTTCTGCCAGTTTGGCTACGGGGCTTGAGGTGAGTTACTTTTTGCTCCTTTCAGCCTAATTCATCTCGCTTGAAATGGGAGGCTGTCAGGTCTCCTTTTTCAGCTATGAAACAGTGTAATCCTACGATAAGCCACAAGAACAGTTAGTTTATCAACATTCGGAGAGTGCTTTCCATGACAGTGTTCCAACCTAGGGATATAAAGTTCCAGCTGCGAGACCACTTTATCCTCATCTTCCCATTACACCTTCTCTCTGTCTCGCAAGTAATGCATCTTTCTCTGAGCTATTAGAAAATAATAAATTACATGTGTGGCTTTCACTACATATTCTATTGGCTAGTACTGGTCTAAGTTTCTGGATCCTCCCCTTCCCCCTTTCACTAACCTAAATAACGGTTCAGTTTTTGGTTGTTACCACTGAGCTCACCACCTGGGTATTTAATTAATTAAGCCAATAAAACAGTGAAAATACACGTTTGCCATTTCATAATCTATGACAAGATTATATAGTTAAACTGATTTGTCTCATGTAGAATCATTAACTTAAGTCATAATGGGCTTGGTCTCTAAAACATCCTTCTTTTCCCTTGAAAAAGTAGAACCTGCCTGATATCTCAGAACTTTTAACAAAAGCATCTCGATTTACAAAATCTTCCAATTCTCCAGGAACAGTACACTAGTTTGGGTGTTTATTTAAGTACAAACTATAAGATCATTAAAAGATTCTGTCTCAGTCAGAAATTTCTTTTATGAAGTGCTACCAAACAAAACATTATATCCTTTATCCAAATCAGAACAATCAATTGGGATATAGGTCAGTTCTTGATTATCTTTGCTGATTAAGGAAAGCAATGACAATGATAATTCTTAAAACTGTGTTTGTTTCTGCGCTTTGAATTCAGAAGAGTTTGTTATCCCAGTGCTTCAACTTCTATTAAAACAAAGAACAGATTAAAAAAAACCAAAACAGTAGTCCCAAGATGGCAGAAGAGCAGGTGGACATGGAGTGCATCTCTTTCCATAGATGCATCAGAAATATATCAACAGGACTTAACCTGGTGGCACAGTGGATAAGAATCCACCCGCTAATTCAGGGGACAAGGGTTTGATCCCAGGTCCAGAAAGATTGCACGAGCCAAGGAGCAACTAAGCCCATTCGCGATAACTACGGAATCCCTGCTCTAGAGCCCATGAGCTGCAGCTACTGGGCCTGTGTGTCACAACTGCTGAAACCCGTGCACCTAGAGCCTGTGCTCTGCAACACGTGAAGCCGCAGCAATGAGAAGCCCGTGCACCACAACGACGAGTAGCCCCACTCAGTGCAACCAGAGAAAGACCATGCAAAGCAGCACAGACCCAGTGCAGCCAAAAATGAATACATTAATTGTTTTTTTAAAGAAATACATTACAGATGCAACAGTTCTCACAGAACGTAGGCTGAACACTAGTAGAAGACCTTGATCACCAGAAAGGACCATGAAACAAAGAACAAAGTTGCCTGGTAGGGAACTACACTGTGCTCTGCTAGTCTTCCTTCCTCACTTGGGCTTCCCTTGTGGCTGTGGCTCAGCTGGTAAAGAATCTACCTGCAATGCAGGGGACCTGGGTTCGATCCCTGGGTTGGGAAGATTCCCCTGGAGAAGGGAAAGGCTACACACTCCATTATTCTGGCCTGGAGAATTCCATGGACTGTATAGTCCATGGGGTCCCAAAGAGTTGGACACAACTGAGCAACTTTCACTTTCACTTTAAGTGATGACATCTCAAACTGATGTTGGTTCAAACAGCTTCCTTCTCTTTCCATCCTTTGTTCCTTACCAGCCCCACCCCCCCACACACACACTCACATGTATGCACACATGTGTACACACACCAAGCAGCTAATCTTTCCCTGGGCTGCAGAAATAATCAATACTGGCTTTAAAGGCTTAAGAGAAGGTAAGAAAAAGGAAAATGGGAGGGCAAAGAGACTAGGCCAACGCTGTACAGTAGAAATATAATGAAAGCCACATATGCAATTTAAAATTTTATAGTAGCCATATCATAAAAGTAAAAAGAAAGGGGGGCTAAGATTAATAATATATTTTATTTAAACCAATATATCTAAAACATGTAAGCAATATAAAAATTATTTTAAAAATTATTAATGATACAGCTTGCATTCTTTTTTCTCATACTTAGTTTTTGAAATGTAGTGATTATTTCACACTTTCAGCATATTTTATTTCAGATTATCAATATTTCAAGTGATCAGTAGCCATATGTGGCCAGTGGCCATCACGTTAGACTGTAGGGCTCTGCATGTTCATGGTTTAAGTTCTATTATTTATCTGAACGGGGAGAGAGGAAGGAGGCAATAAAAGGGAGAGGACCACGGCACACCCAAACTGTATTCAAGCAGCATCATTACAAAGGAGATGTACTCAAATGTATTCCTACTCTAAATCAACAGAGAAGGAAGAAACCTGACTTTATAATTTCTCGTTACATACGTAGACAGTTCATCTACTAGAACAATCCTAGGAGCACAATAATGCACAAAAATAAGAAATAAGATGATTTACAACAAGTCCCATATGGATTAAGATTAGAGTTGAAGACCCTTGACAATATATCTCACTCATAATCCCTGCTCTACGGGCAGTGAGGAATCCTTGTGGCTTTAACTTGGAGGGTTCTCTAACAACAGAGCCATATCATAATACTTCTGCTTAGCGTGGCTAACCACCAACGGACATATTAGATGAGATCATTTCCAAACAGGATACAGCCTTGCAACGATCTGCTATATTTGTAGCAGCAAATTGTTCACCCTTCTCTTATGTTGCACCAAAAAAGAAAAAACAGCTAAAATGCTTGATGGATTTAGGTGTCTCCAGTTCCTATTGTAGACAGTCTCAGGAGTTGCTATAGACTTCAATTACATGATGTAATTAATTCATTTCATGGAACATATTTGGAAGAATCGACCCGATGATGTAATTCCCTTATGGTGAAACAGAGAAAGAGGAAATAAAAAGAAAGCCTCAATTCCTGTGTTGGAAATACCAAAGCTTCTGAATGCATGAGAGAGAGAGAAACATGTGTGCACATTTCTTATGTTGATGTGCTGTTGCTATTGTTCACTCGCTAAGTCGTGTCTGACTCTTTGTGACCCCATGGACTGCAGCACACCAGGCTTCCCTGTCTTCCACTATCTCCCAGAGTTTGGTCAAACTCATGTCCAAGTTGAGTTGGGGACGCCATCCAACCATCTCATCCTCTGTCACCTCCTTCTCCTCCTACCCTCAATCTTTCCCAGCATCAGGGTCATTTGATGTTTTACTTATAAGCAAATATATCTTGAGTATTCACAGTTCTTAATGGTATTTTTACCACTACGGAAGACATGATGGAACCATAGAACTAGAGTGGACTTTTAATGTCTAGTTCATTTCTTTACTAGTAGGGTAGCATTTATTTATTTAATAACTGAAACATCACATAAATTATTCCAGATCTATGATCATTATTAATCATAGTAAAGGCTAATATTTACTAATTAGTACATTTCATGCATGGGTTTACAAATCAAAATTAATCAAGTTTAAGTCATTCAGAAGACATTCTCTCAGTCTTTCTATATATCACACTTGAGAACACGAGAGTTCTTGTTCTCAGGCAGTTCTCTCTCATGGGTGACCTGCATTCCTCATGTTACAATTGAGAACATTTCTGTAAGTAGCATCTTCAGTGGAGTTGGAAATACCCTCAGAAGGTCATTATTGTGTCTTCCCCAACCTTTTCTTTTAAGCTGAGTAATACAACTATCTCTAATACTCCTTTCAGTTTTTATTTTTCAACCCCACACTTATATTTTTGAATCTCCTCTGATAGCACTCTACAACTCGACATTTCTTAAGTTTTAGGCTAGGTGTAGTTCTCCTTGTTTAATTCTGTGCATATTTAATATAACCATATTTTATACTGCAGCCTTCCCTCACTCCTTCACTTTCAGCGCTCTTAAACTCTCTTAATCATTCCTACTATTTTCCCATAGTACCTATTACCTATTATCATATTTTATAACTCGCTGATTTACTGTATTTCTGGATTCTTTCCCGTCTCCACCATTGGTCCCTAACTAGAACATAAGTGTCACAGAACAGAGGTCTTTGTTTTGCTTATTGCTGTATCTTGAGTCACTAGAAGAGTGCTTGGCACATAGTATGTACTCAAGAAATATTTGTCAAATAAATAAATATAAGCCTGATCAACATAAATTCACAGTTTCTAATTAAATTAATGTATAAGTATTCATCTAGACACATGCTCCTAGTTGACTGGTAAGTAATTGGGCAGGACAATTAAAGGTCTAAATTTAAAATACATGTTTGTGTGTGTGCTAAGTCGCTTCAGTTGTGTACAACTCTTTGCAGCTCTATGGACCACAGCCCACCCAGGCTCCTCTGTCCATGGGATTCTCCAGGCAAGAATACTGGAGTATTCCTCCAGGGGATCTTCCCAACCCAGAAGAACCCATGTCTCTTATGTCTCCTGCACTGGCAGGTAGGCTCTTTACCACTAGCACCACCCGGGAAGCCCAAAATAAATGTTTATTTTATTACAACAGAAAAGAAAATTGGGTTATATTGGAAGTACTCACTCTTTAAGAAGTTTGTTACTCCTCAGGATCAAGGATTGGGAATACTGATTATTTCTGATTCATTCCCGTATTTTTTCTAATTATGACCACTGAGTCCACCAATCAAGAATCTTCAGTTATGCTCACTCACTTGTCAATTTAAATATAGGTATCAAACATTAAATGTATTTTACCTGTTTTACAAGTTAGAGCTTATAATTTTAGATTAACAATTACTGTGCCTACATGCTATCTTGAGAAAATAGACCCAACTTCCATTTTTAAACAGCAATTTTAATGATGTAAGTTTATTTTTAATCCCTATTTTATCCCCAGTGGTTATTATGGCACCTAAAATATAGTATCCTGGCAAAGGGCTTCCCTGGTGGCTCATATGGTAAAGAATCTGCCTGCAATGCAGGAGACCTGGACTCAATCCCTGGGTTGGGAAGATCCCCTGGAGAAGGGAATGGCAACCCACTCTAATATTCTCACTGGAGAATCCCACGGACAGAGGAGCCTGGAGGGCTACAGTCCATGGGGTCACAATGAGTCGGACATGACTGAAGTGACTAAAATACTTTTCAATCATAGCAAATGAGGGACAATTTGACCAAGGACATTTTGGAGGGAAAGTAACAAATACGCATATTCTAAAAAATTTTAAAGTAGGAAAAAAAGTGGTAACGACGGATGCAGAACCAAGAAAAATCATATTTCAACCAGAATCATTGAACCCATGGCCTAATCCCTATCACATATTCACTCTCTCACCAAACACTGGTTGAACATGTTCTATGTATGAGTCACTGTGAAGAATTCTCTGAATAGAAGGGAATAAGATTTGGTTCGGGGGCATGAAGTTTAGTGTAGGAAATAAGATAATTCCACCATCTGTTCACCACTGTATCCCCAGCACCCCAAACAGCCACAAGGCCGATGCTTAATTTGGTAAAAGTGGTACAAAGAAAGGATAATTATCCCTAAGGCAATAAAGGGTGTGATAAATGCTATCAGAGAAAGCAAAGGGCCCTCGGAGTTAAGAAGGGAAAGGAGTCTCTCTGGTTTGGGATGGGACTGTTTTCCTGGAACAGGGAGCTAAGTGGACGAGAACAGATTAAGGAGTGGCCAGTGGCAAGGTGTTCAAGGCAAACGGAGGAGCATGACTCAAAGCAAAGAGGGCACGTAGAGCATGTACCACCGTCCTCCCCAAACAGCATTTCCTGTTTTAAAATATCTGAGTTACAGAATCTTCAAATCAACCTGCAGAAAGGGCTTTTGATTTATATTAGGTGCGGATATAAAATTAAGGGGTTATAAAGGCTTCTGAGAGAGTACAATGTAGTGGACTTTAAAGTCCAAGAGGCCGCCGGGTTTTCAGACTGTGACCAAGATGCTGTTGTGCTGTACGAGGTCCATGCAAAGGACTGAGGACAGAGTCTGGCACTCAGTGGCTTGTCTACGGCAGCTAGCAGCTTCCCTTCCTGTCCTTCACTCAGGATCCTAACCGCAGGCTCAAGTTACTTGGAAGGAAAAGCATACATTACAGGCATACCTTGGAGATACTGTGGTTCAGTTTCAGACCACTGCAATAAAGCAAATACCCCATTAAAGGAGTCACGTGACTGCTTTGGTTTCCCAGTGCATATAAAAGGTATGTTTACAATATACTGTAGTCTATGAAGTGTGCAATAATAGTATGTCTTAAAAATGTATATATCTTGATTAAAAAATATTTTACTGCTAAGAAATCCTAACCATCATCTGAGACTTTCATAAGTCATAATCTTTTTGCAATAGTAACATCAAGATCACCATAACCATAATAATAAAGAAGCTTGAAATACTGCAAGAATAACTCAAATGTGATACAGAGACATGAAGTGAGCAAATGCTGTTGGAAAAATGGGGCCGATAGACTTGCTTGACACGGGGTAGCCACAAACCTGCAAGGTGTAAAAAATGCGATAGGTACAAAGTGCAACAAAACAAGGCTTGGCTGTCAGCACTCTAGTCTACCCCCTTAAGTGTGAATCTGGTCTTTAGAAATGAGTTTTTAAACTCCTCCACTGAATACGACATGTAACAAATTCACACTTTCTAAAGTAATTTATAAATTAATGCAATTCCAATTGGAATCCCAGCAGGCATTAATGAATAATTAGCTACACTGAATGTGAATTCACAAATAAGATGATATGCCTAGAGTAATCAAGAAAAATATAATATAAATGAACTGTAAGGGGGAAACATTTTATCAGATATAAGAACACACAAGAAAATTCTACTGTAATAGAATCAAAATTGCATTAACATGGGAATGAATAGATCAATGGGAAATAAAAGAGACTACTTAGATAACCTAAAGATTATATATGTATATATATAGATATTTAATTTTATATGACAGAGATAGTAGCTTATTCAGTTATTTAGTGGGGAAGGTTAGATTTAATAAATGGTGCTAGCCCAATTGATTATCCACTAATATACATACATATACATGATTTTCAAACAGCTAGAGACTTAAACGGGCTTCCTAAGTGGTGCTATGGTAAAGATCCCATCTGCCAGTGCAGGAGACATAAGAGAGACAGGTTCAATCCCTGGGTTGGGAAGATCCCCTGGAGAAGGAAATGGCTACCCACTCTGGTATTCCTGCCTGGAGAATCCCATGTGACAGAGGAGCCTGGAGGGCTACAGTCCATAGGGTGGCAAATAGAGTTGGACACAACTGAAGTAACTTAGTATACACAGAGACTTAAACATTAAAAATAAAACAATATAAAAACTTTAAGATATATCAAGGAAAATTACATATCTAATCCAGGGACAGAGGAAATCTTAACCAAGGTAGAAAATCCAAAAGCCATAAAAAAAAAAGATACATCTGACTGCATAAAAATAAGATATCTTTGTATGGCAAAGTATATCATAATTAAAGCTTAATGACAATATTATCAGTTAATGACAACAGATAAATGATGAATTTGAGGGAGATGTTTTAAATGAAGAGACAGAAAAGAGTTAATATCTACACAGAGCTCTTATAAGAAAATAACAAAAATAGAGAGTGGAGGGTAGACAACAAAAGAATGAATGAATGAATGAAAATGGTCAAAGAGCATCTATGGGTGATAAACATAAAAGTAAATTAAAAAGGCTGATAAATACTGGATAATAAGCTTGGACTCGCTGGTAGTCAAAGGAAGGGCAGACTACTACTATTAAGTCACTTCGTGTCCGACTCTGTGCGACCCCATAGACGGCAGCCCACCAGGCTCCCCCGTCCCTGGGATTCTCCAGGCAAGAACAGTGGAGTGGGTTGCCATTTCCTTCTCCAATGCATGAAAGTGAAAAGTATAAGTGAAGTCGTTCAGTCGTGTCCAACCCTCAGTGAGAAGGGCAGTCTAGGTTTCAAGGAGATTCCCTCCTCCCCTATCAGCTTGACACAGCAGGAAAAGAGCAAAAAGGCCTTTTGGAGACAGGGATGCAGGGAAAAGAGTGCTCTCATACACTATAGAAATGTGAATTTTTATAATTCATCTTAAGATTAATCTGGCAGTATTTACTAAATTAAAAATACATTTAGCTTTAAACCTAGCAATCCTACTTCCTGGACACTGCCTCAGAGAAAAAAGAACATGAGGATCCATGCACAAGGATATCTATTTAACCACAGATTATAGTGGTCAAGGAAGCAAAGTTAAGGCCATCAGTAAAAGAATGGTTGAATAACATACCATAACATATCATATGGCCCTTAACAAATGAGTCATAACCATGTCAAGTGACTTGAATAGATTTCCATGAGGCCCTATTGAGTAAAAAAAAGGCAGAAAAGAATGTATTACATAGTTTTATTTTAAAAAACCACTGACCACAAAAACCCTATAATGTATGTATGCATATGAAAAAAATATGGAATGATACAGGGTTTTTAATATGGTTTACAGAGAAATGAAGAGGATAGGAAGAAGAGCACAAACAAAAAAACCTAGGACTTATGATATGACCCAATTTATGCATTTATAAAAAATATATGTGTATATATACACATATGGGTAGACAGATAGATGAGAGAAATTTAAAATAAAACAAAAAGGGAGAAACGACATTTGTCCCCCAAAATCATGTAGTTCACTAAAACTGCCTGCTGCCTGCAAATTGGGTCCTCTGCCCACCCACGTTTATCAATGCTGCTTTTCCTCCACGTGATCCTGGGGTAGGCACCAGCCTCATGTGTGCTTCTCTATCAAACAATGGCAGTGCAGCACACGATCACCAAGGTTCTCTCCAGCCCTGGCATCGTCATCTGATGTCTCTGAGAACACAAGTCTATGTTTATATTTCCCTGGTAACCACGTAGCCTATAGAAATAAACCAATGAGGGTCAGAAAGCAGAAGCTGGCTACATCACACTACCCTATTTCTGTTTTACTCGTTCTCTTTTTAAAAATGTTTCCTTGACTAAGTAATCAGGCCAAAGCTTATTTTTCTGATGCTATGAAACCATCACCATGGTGGGTAAGCACGCTCACTTGTGGTGCATTTGCTGGTTTACTTTGCCATGTTCACTGAATTTCTGTTGGACGAGTGCTGGTCACCAAATAGGCATGTGAGGGAAGGGCTGGGTGCCAGCCTCCTGAACAGCATGGTGAGAACTCCAGCACTGCTCATCTGGGAACTAAGGCCGGGAGCAGGTGAAGGGACAGCTGAGCAGGGTGTACACAAGGCAATCAGATCAGCTTCGCTGCACCCCCATCACCGCACGGCTTTTCAGATGATCAGTGATCAGCACCCACGTGCCCCTGCACGTCAGAGGCATGAGGAATTGGAACCAAAGCTAGAGTGTTAGGGCAGAATGGATTAGGGTGAGATGGCGGTGAGGACAGTGGACAGGTCAGAACAAGGACTGTAGATAACAAAGAGAGGAAGAAAAAATAACAAAAGGTGACAAGAACAGGCCCTTTCTAGAATAGTTGAAATTAAACCCAAGAACTGTGGTGTCGAGTGGGGTTGGAATTATAGCTACTGGGATGATACAGGCTGGAATTGTGGGCAGAAGGAGCAAAGAGGAGGATGATACGCCTTGATGGGCATTCACAGATGTGAAAAGCTGCAGGCAGTTGGCAATAAGCAGGGGAGTTCAGCAGGAAGTGGTGATGGTAGGTGAGTCACTAAGTCGTGTCTGACTCTTGTGACCCCGTAGGCTGTAGCCCACCAGGCTCCTCTGTTCATGAGATTCTCCAGGCAAGAATACTAGAGCGGGTTGCCATTTTCTTCTTCCGGGGATCTTCCTGACCCAGGGATCAAACTTGGGTCTCCTGAACTGTATGCAGGCTCTTTACTGACTGAATCACCATTAGGAAGTACACATGTCCTAAATGTAGCACTGGGAGAGGGAGATGGGGATGACAGAGTAGGTAATTCACTCAGATTCCCAGAGTTTTAAAAAAAATTAATTTTGTAAATTTGATGAAAATTTCAAAATATTGTAACACCAACTTTAAACATTGCAAAATTGTGACTTAAATGTCACCACTTTCATTTATCCTCAGTCATCATGGCAAAAAAGTGTTTTATTAGAAGAGAAAATAAAATGATGAAAAGCTGTGAACACTGTTTATGGGATGACATTACAAACACTGACATGTTATTTTATGAAAATATTTTTCTCTCTTAAAAACAGTTATAATGTATGATATGTATTCAGCATTTACTGTCTGTCATTGTACTAAGTACTCTCTTGCATTATTATCTCATGTGATTTTCACACTCACTGCATGAGGTCAGCACTATAAGTACCTCTCTCTTACTGATGGAAAATTGAAGAGTAATAAAGGTAAGTAACACAGCTCCTAAGAGGGGCTCCTAAAAGATGAAGCCAGTATTTGAATTCAAAATAATATGATTCCATATCACCATGTCATAACACTCTCCACAAAGAGAAAATCCACTTAAATTATGCAAAGTTTCAGAGCAAGTTTTTGCTGAAAGCCTACTTCATGAAGAGACATACACCATCATGTTCCCCCCCCAAAAATGTGCCCACAAATGTTTCAGTCATGCAAGGCCTATGGCCCACGTTGTTTGAAAATGCATGGGTCAAACTAAATATCAGAGCTCTTATTTTCAAGTATTTTGTAGACAAATGGTCAACAAGCTTTTTCTGTAAAAGACAAAATAATAAATGTTTTAGGCTTTGAAGGCCATATAGTCTCTGCCGCAACTACTCAACTCTACCAGAGTATTGCAGAAGCAGCCACAGGATACCTGGGTGAACAGTGTGGCTCTGTTTTTACATGAAAACAGATGGTGGCCCAAGGTGGCCTATAGGTCACAGCTTGCCAAATCTTGCTCTAGGCCACGTATTTGTTCTTCAAGGCTAATTTGCCATGTTACTCCTTCAGAGAATCTCTCCCTCTGGACCAAGCTAAATCAAGTCCTTCTATTATAATGTTCTGGTAGTGTATCTTTCACACACACAGCTCAACTTTTTTTTCTTTATTATTACTAGCTTGTAACATCTAGGAAGGTGGGGGTCATGTCTATTTTGTATCCCACTGGATTCTCAGAACCTAGCAAATGCTCAAGACAAAAAGATGCTCAGTGAGTATTTGCCGGCGGAAGGAAGGGAGGGAGAAAGAGGGGCAGGGAGGAAGGGAAGGAGGAAGGAAGGGAGGGAAGAAGGGGGCAAGAAAGAGAAGAAGGAAGAAAGGGAGGGAGGGAGGGAGGGCAAGAGCAGCTTCTCACACTTCACCTGCTTCCGTGTTCCAGAGTAGAATTAGTGTGCTTCACTAGTGTCCCTAGCACCACTGTGACAAGCATTGTGCAGTCTTATGGTCCCTTTAGAAATCAAAATGTCCTGGCATGCTTTCACATGATAGAAAAACAAATTCTGACCTTTTTTAATCTGTAGGCGCAAGGACACACATTTTGAAAGGTCATTCTACCATTCGAGGAGTGGAAAGAATGATAAGATCCACCTGATCTTTCCTTGTATCACGCCAACATTTGGCCACGTCAAGGTACCCAGTATTAGAAAATCTGACCTTCCCCTGGTGCTGCCTATTTAGCCTTAAATTCTCCCTCTGCCCGGTTAACATCAGCCACTATATTGTGATGGAAAGTGATTAGTCAACCTACCAGTCTGGCTAATACTTTCTATCTCTCTGTCTCTCTCTTTTTTTTTTTCTACTACTTTATTATTTTAATTTTTATTTTATATTGGCGTACAGCTGATGAACAATGTTATGACAGTTTCAGGTGGGCAGCAAAGGGACTTAGCCACACATATACAAGCATCCATTCTCTTCCAAACTCCCCTCCCACCAGGCTGCCAAATAATACCGAGCAGAGTTCCCTGTGCTGTAACAGTAGGTACTTGTTGGTTATCCATTTTAATCTATAGCAGTGTGTGTACATGTCCACCCCAAACTCCCTAACTATCCCTTCTCCCCATCCTTCCCTCCTGGGAACCATAAGTTCATTCCCTAAGTCTGAAACACTACATCTCTTGATCTTCACACCACTTCCTAGTTGGTGTGCAAACTCTCACCAGGTTTTATTAAGCTAATATTATAAGCCTCCTCTAAGGAGCTCCGAGAACTTCATGTCTAGGGGCTGACCCTCACTTCTCACCACAATACTATAGGTGTTATTGGTTGACTTGCCCAAAGCCCTCTGCCTCATGAAGACTTGGAGCACTAAGGCAATTCCCCTTTCCTACCCCATCGATTGGAGCAACTGCCACCTTATTTTTAGAAGGATAAAAAGAAGAAAGATGAGATTATTTTTGTTTTCATTCTGGCAGATATGAGATAAACTTGAGGCTTCACCTCAATCATTCTGGAAGATCATTCCAGATCACTCCTTTTAGTAGAAGAATAATGTGATGGCAAACTTAGAAATGCACATAATAGATGCTACTCAGGGGCTTTCACTGAGCTCAAGTTTAATTTTTAGTAATTTTGAATTACAGATTCAATGTCTATTTTTAATTAAATAAAACTACTGCTACTGCTGCTAAGTCACTTCAGTTGTGTCCGACTTTGTGCGACCCCATAGATGGCAGCCCACCAGGCTCCCCCGTCCCTGGGATTCTTCAGGCAAGAATACTGGAGTGGGTTGCCATTTCCTTCTCCAATGCATGAAAGTGAAAAGTGAAAGTGAAGTCACTCAGTTGTGTCCGACCGTCAGCGACCCCATGGACTGCAGCCTTCCAGGCTCCTCCATCCATGGGATTTTCCAGGCAAGAGTACTGGAGTGGGGTGCCATTAGAAGTGAGTAACTGCAATTGCATTTCAGAATCTGGACTGCTGACATTTATAAGAAACACATGTCTTTTGGAGCAAAACAAAATATATTTGATCCTTCTCCTATGTGACAGAAGATAATTGAAGACTTTTCTCCTTTCCTCAATCATTGTGAGGCCACCTGTCCAGTTTTCTCATCATATAGCCTAGTCTCCGGACCTTGTCTTTTCATCACTTCTCTGAACACACTCTAGTACATTGCCGCAGCAAGAACACAGATCTGTGTGTGAATCGGACTGAGTTATTTAATAACTTTGTGACCTTAAACGAGTTTCTTAATTTCCATGAATCTCAGTATCTTCATCTGCAAAATGCGGCTAACAAGTAATTCTTCTTAGTATCATCATGGGGACTGAAAGATCATATATAAACCACCCAGTACATTGGTTGGTATAGCAGGCATTATTCCAGTTATTCCATTATTCCAGGATGGGATAAGGGTTCAGAAACCAATTCAATGTGAGAGGGAAAGTCAATGAAGATGAAGAAATATTGTTTGTGTTCTTCTTTTGTTAAGTTACTTATTCAAAAGTGAAGGTAAATTTACATTTACCAATATGACTGTAAAGGATTATATGCAAAATGACAACAAGTGTACAAAAATAATAACGAATTTTTTAAACAAAAAGGAGGGATATTTAATAGGGCACAACCAGCAAAACCATTAATTTAAATAGTAACATAATGCAACAAATTTCACTTCGCCTGGACAGTTTTAGTAGTCAGAAATATGACTAGTAAGATATATTTTTCACCAATTATCCAAATAATAAGCCAAAAGTACTCTTCTATACCAAGAATAAAGACTAAACAGGAATGATACAAAGTGATAAGGAGCATGAGAAAAAGTTGCAAAGGTGACGCACTTTTGGAGAAATGGAAAATAAGCAGATAACACACGGTCAAGTGGAAAGTCAAGGAAGAGAGCTGAGGCTTCCAAGGAAATTGCCTTTGCTGTTAATACAAATAAAATGGACCCTCCTCCCAATACTCTGTATAGCTACTTTTATCATTTCAGACACTTCAACTAATGACCTCCTCCCTAAGATCATTCATTCAGTTAAAAAAAAAAAGGAAGAAAGAAAATGTGTGCCTACTTAATATACCCCAGGCCCAGGGCTGGAACTGAGATGCATTAGTAGATAGGCACTGGCCTAGCCTCCAGGAGTTTCTAATTTTTGAAGTCAGACAAATAAGCAGTCAATGATGTTATAATGTTGTAATACTGGGAGGAAAGAGGGAAGGACAGATGGATGGACAGACAGAAAGAAGGAAATCAGAGGGGCTTTCATCTGGCCCTGATAGATTAAGGAAGGCTTTTCAGTGGAAATAACACGTAAGCCAAGGCCTTCAGAAAGTCAAACTAAGGATCCGCAACGGAGCTACTAGCGCGGGATTTATTTCTAAAGAGACAGTGAGAACAGTGTTGTAATTCTAGGATATGTTTTTTGGAAGAAAGTTAAGAAGACAAGAAATAAAATTTCAAGATTATAATGTGTAACGGTCCATTTATTTCCAATTGTTAGCTCCCTATTATAATATTTCAGTTTCAAATCTGCCCCCTTCTCTTCAATTATGAAATTCACATTTCTAGGAACATCTTAATTAGAGCATAGTGGCTTAGAGTCCTAACCTGGTAAAAGGAAAAATGTTTGAGTAGAGTAGTACCCTGTTCATTTAAAATCACCGACTATGGATCTAGAAATCAGAAGAGGAACCAAAAATGGGATAACTTTAGACCACCTTCTCTGTCTACTCATCTATGTTGGGAATTTCCCTATACTTATTTCATAAATGACCAAACCCAACTATAAATGTTCATCAACCTAACACAAAATGAATGATATTAATTATACTTAGAGCTTTCTGGCAATCCTAAGAAGATTTTGTTTGCAAGATCTGTTATAGAAGAAATAATAGAAGTTTTGTTTGTTTCTGTCAACAAGAATTCAATTTATTTTTCATTTTAATGTTGCTCATTGGCCAACACAGATGCAGGTAAATTGATTTATTTTATAGTCAAACACTAAATATGATGACATGCATCTGCATAAAAGATACACAATGCAGCACCTACACTAAGACAGCAATGCCAGCAAGGCCAACCAGAAAGCTGGGATGTAGTCCCCACCACACAACACACAACACACACACACACACACACACACACACACACACACAGTACTCTACACATATCAAAAGTGGCCCGGCTGTAATACTGCATGCCCTCAATGAATGGCCTTGTTGCACAATGTTGTGGTTTCAGACGAGGGCACATAGTGCCAGGAAGTACAGCTCACTCTGTGTGTGTTAAGCTTCTTCTGATAAGAAGAGCGAGGCGGATGCAAGCCACCTATGTTCTTGGCAAGAATGACTCATTACAATTACCCAAAGGAGTCTATAACTTTCTGGAGAGGGTTTTGCTTCTCACAACTTGAAAATATCTCATTAGATGTCTTAAACAGTGGGAAAGAACAGAAGAGGGGAGACCTTCAGCTATCACTCTCCTCACAAGGAAGAAGGAAAGGACAGTGGCTAAGATGTCTGAGAGACGCACGTGTGGGTTGATCCGCCATGTTTTCAGGAGCCAAACCACTTCAAGTTAGGCAAGAGTTGACTTGAGATGAGATGGAATGAAGTAAAATGATGTTCCTGGTCTACTTCCTAGTTCTGTTATTCCACCTGTCCTTGACAGTCAGAAGAAAACAATTAGGTCCCAAACTCTCTACTATCAATTGAATGGACTAGCCCTGCAATGGAGTCTTGTTTACAAGCAGCGGCTGTATGTTTGAGGTTGGTTTCCTCCCACCCAGCATCTAAGACAATGCTCTGGATATGGTAGTTACTTAATAAGGGGTCTTTTGTTCCAAATTTTGCCTACCTTGTCATTTAAGGTGTCATTTATGCCTGGCATAGATGCACAAAACTAGAAGAAAATTGGTTATCGCCAGACCAGGCATTTGTGCCACCCTCTGCCTTCTATGGAAAACTGGGGAAAGAACAGGGAAGTCCAAATGAAGAGAAGTTTCAGTTCTTTTCTTAGTTTTCTCTTCTCAGTTGGTACTTGCATAGGCTGTACCCTGATTTCCCACAGGAAAGGGAACTTTGACCAAGCGAGTGGCTTGATCAAAAATGGCTATTATGATGTCAACGCTCCTCCCCAACTTCCTTCTCTTTCACTCCCTTTCTAAGCCCCTTAAAATAGGAAGGTCCTACTAACAGGCAGATGGTGGTCACTTGAAGCATAATTTGTGGTCTCCAAAAGAAAACACTAAAAAAAAAAAAATCAGGTCAAGTCAGAACTTTCCTTCAGCAAAACCAATATAGGAATCCAGCTAGCATAAGAAAATGTTAAAAGAAAAAAATATATATATACAGGCTATGTACTTAAAGCATACAGAGATGGTAATAGATAAGTACTATGAATTTTCATTTTCACCCCTACAATATATCCCAATATACCCCCAAATTATTCTCAGCTGTATATTTGCATAAGCCAAGAAAACTCTGATTTTGGAAGAGCATTTTTATAGTATACAGTTTGCTACAAGAACACCCATCTGGGTCAGGGCACAATTTCATATTTAAAAAAAAAAGAGCAATTATCCCTCAATTAATAGTAAGTCATGTTTTTTAAAAGGCAGAGAAGAGACTGAATTTCTGTATCTTAATTGTCACCTGAGTTTCAGCAAATGTACAGCAGCTCACTTCCCTCTCAAATAGATAACATGAAATTAATTATGCTGGCATGGATCAGTGAGAAGGGACTATCCTCACATCATTTGGGCCTGCATAAAGAATTGGACTAGATTTTTCAAACAGCAGCTAGTCAAATAATGAGCACACAACAGGTGCTTAATAAGTGCTTGCTCACTGAGAAGGCACAATGGCCTGGCATGTGTGATAGAGCGGAACTTTGGAGTCAGATTGCCTGTGTTTAAAATCTTGTCTTCCTGGCTGCCTCAGAATCCTCATCTATAAAATGAAGGTCTGATGACAACTGTGTTCACCTCACAAGACTCCTGTGAGAGTTAAACGAGTTAATACGTGGTTTTCCAAGTCTGGTTGACCAGGAATATCAGTATCACCCAAGAACATAGTAGAAAAGAAAATTCTTAGGACTCAGTTCTTAGACCTGCTGATTCATAAACTTTGGAGCTAGGGCCCAGCAATCTGTGCTTTAACAGGCCTTCCAGGGGATTCTGATGCCACCAAAGTTGGAGGATCACTGGGTTTACGCCTGTAAGCAAACATCTCAGTTCACTTTGTTCCCAAACTCAGAGGAGCACTCAGGGAGCCCTCAACATTTAAAGGCAGCACCAAGTTAACTCAAGTTTTCAAAACCCAAGATTCCTCTGCTGCTGTGAGAGGTGTCCTCCCTATACATGGAGGAAGGAGTCTCCTCAACCCGAAGACAGAGGGACACTAAGAATTCATACAAACAGACCTTGCTTAGGTCCCCCAGTGTACTGTGTGCATGTATGCTCAGTCGTGTCCAACTCTCTGTGACCCTATGCACTATAGCCCACCAGGCTTCTCTGTCCACGGGATTCTCCAGGCAAGAGTACTGGAGTGGGTTGCTGTTTCCTCCTCCAGGGGATCTTCCCAGCCCAGGGATTGAACCCGCGTCTCCGGTGTCTCCTGCACTGCAGGTGGATTCTTTATCGCTGAGTCATCGAGGAAGCCTCAGTTTACTGTACTTAGCTCATACTCTTTGACCTATCATATCTTTCCATGACTTTCCATTCTTCATCACACTCAGCATAAAAAAACTCAGGTTTAACCATTTCTTCAGGTCTTCATTTCCTTGTAAAGGCTCCCACGTCACCTAAAACTTACATTAAAGAAATGTATAAGCTTTTCTCCTGTTAATCTGTCTTTGTTAGTCTAATATTCAGACCCAGCCAGGGACCCTAAGAGGGTGGAGAAAAGTTTTTTCCTCCCATGTAACAGTTAGAAGAGGACACAGGGAGAAGGGGAAAGAGTCCATCTTTTAAAGGAGATCATCCATCTATACATACTAAGGTACAAGCTTGGCAGAGGGAGCTGTTACATAAAACTAGATAATTCAATAGAAAAGAAAAAGGCTCACACTAGGAATGCAAAACTTGGTAAATAAATAAAATACATCACAGCTGTACTTATTGTTAGATTTAAGATAATTTTCAGAAAGGAAAGTCTATGAAGTACCCTAGCTAAAATACCATGTAACTGGTTCAGTGTTATCACATAAATGTTAAGCACACTGTGGTCATGCCCTGTTTTTTAACCGCTTGTTGAATATCACTTCAAACACTGATTTCATATTATAAAAATCCTAACTCTCCACCCGGAATGTAATTTAAGAAAAATAAACACTGAGTTGCTTACAGCAAAATACCTTACATTTTAGAAGAAAACCCTAGGCAGTAACCATTCTCTAACTTTGAAGGGACGCTGGTTTAGAATACAGATTTCTGGGCTCCTCTTCTCAGAGATTCTCATTTAGTAGGTATGGGGTAAAGCCAGGAAATCTGAAATGTTAAGTCTGCTCACCACTCTGACCCCATACACCAGGTCATTCAAGGGCAAATGGACATTCAGGGACCACATTTTGAAAAACATGGTTTAAAATCCTTGTCTCTGGATAACCCTAAACCAATAAGTGCTTCTGATTAAGTTTTCAGAGAGCTGAGACTTTTTGACCCTTTATATACAGAAATGGTTCAAACTGTTTTTAATGGAAGGCTTCCTAAGATGTAGTCCCACATTTCTCTGTCATCTTACCTGAAGCATGTAAGGTATAATTAAATCATGATGACTGAAGACTTTATTATCATGGCTGATATGTACTATAGTTGCAGAGAGCATTCAGCCTAGAGTTGACCAAAACACTGATTCCTGAAGTGGTCCCAGAACTTGAAAATGTTCCAAATGTCAGAGTTAGCTTTTGAGTCTCTTTTCCAAGTGCAAAGAAGGGAATGTGCAGTTGCAGAACCTCAAGGGCAATACAACACGGCTACAGAATGAATGGAAAATACGGAAGCTGCCTTTGTAAAACTACTACTAGAGACATTTGACTTGGAAGGTCATTCAGATTCTATCTACTGGTATCTAGCAACATGGTGGGCTCTCTACTGTAACCATTCCTCTAACTGAAAATAAAAATATGTTGGATAAAGTACACTGTAAATAATATTTTTAAATGCCTTAATGAGCTGGCAATAAAGTAAGGAATCTGTTATGAGTTACACTGTGTTCCCTCCAAATTCGTATGTTGAACTTCTGACCCTCAGTATTTGAAAAAGTGACCTTGTTTGGAAAGAAGGTCTCTGTAGAACAAGTAAGATAAGATGAAGCCATTCTGGGGTCAGTTGAGCCCTCAAACAATGATGTGCATGTGTTTAGTTACTCTGACTCCCTGCGACCCCATGGACTGTAGCCCACCAGGCTCCTCTGTCCATGGGATTCTCCAGGCAAGAATAATACAGTGATGTCCTTATAAAAAGGGGATATTTGGACACAGACATGTACATAGGGAGGATGCCACGTGAAGATAAAGGCAGAGATAGAGGCGATGCTTCTATAAGCCAAGGAGAGAAGCCTGGCTTCTCTCACAGATCCTTCCCTCACAGCACTCAGAAGAAATGAACACTTCCAACATCTTCCTGCCTCCAGAATGATAAGACAATCAACTGATGGTGTTTTAAGCCACCCAGTCAGTGGTACTCTGTTATATCAGCCTTAGCGAACTAATACAAAACCCAACAACAGCCCTAGGAAACTAATATAAAACACCAAAGTGTAAGTCTAGACTTGAAGCCACTTTTAGAAAAGTGGACATTGGTAGACTTAATGCCTTCAGGATCTTTGAGCTAATGACATTTAGCTACTCTCTTGACAGCCTCCCAGGATGCTGAGTATCAGAAACAAAGGCCCAATCTGTCACTGGCAAAGCCCACTGGGGTCCTCGGGATAAACGAGATGGAATCTAGACGGTAAGTTAAGGTTTAATGTCTTCTTTTGTGCTTAGTCTAGTGTCACTTGCCAACAGGGGGCTGGGTGCAGACGCCTTGCGCCTAACTCCTGGGATTAGTTTCCAGTGCAGAACTGCTGAGCCCAACACCTCAGCTTGGCAGGCTGTGTGCAGAAGCTCTGCTCAAGACACTGCAATCCAGGATGGTGGAGGCAGGCCTGGTGTGGAAACGCTCTGACTGGCACGTCAGTCTGGCATTTGCCGTCATTGTTCAGTCACTGTGTCGTGTCTGACTCTTTGCAACCCCATGCACTGCAGCACTCCAGGCTCCCCTGAGCTTCTCCCAGAAGCTTGCTCAGACTCATGTCCATCAAGTTGGTGATGTCATCCAACCATCTCATTCTCTGCTGCCCCCTTCTCCTCTTGCCCTCAATCTTCCCCAGCATCAGGGTCTTTTCCAATGAGTTGGCTCTTCGCATCAGGTGGCCTAAGTACTGGATCTTCAACTTCAGCATCAGTCCTTTCAATGCATTTTCAAGGTTGCTTTCCTATAGGATTGACTGGTTTGATCTCCTTGCAGTATCCTGGGATTCTCAAGAGTCTTCTCTAGCACCTCAGTTTGAAAGTATCAACTCTTCATCAGTCAGCCTTCTTTATGGTCCAACACATATCTGCGCATGCTCCTGGAAAAACCATAGTTTTGACTATACGGACCTCTGTCAGTAAAGTGATACCTCTGCTTTTTAATATGCTGTCAAGGTTTAATGCTTTTTTTTTTTTTAATATGCTGACACAGCTTTCCTTCTATGAAGCAAGCGACTTTTAATTTCATGGCTGCAGTCACTGTCTGCAGTGACTTTGGAGCCCAAGAAACTTGTCACTGCTTTCACTCTCTCCCCTTTTATTTGCCATGAAGCGGTGGGACTAAACCCCACGATCTTCATTTTTTAATGCTGAATTTCAAGCCAGCTTTTTCACTCTCCTCTTTCACCCTCATCAAGAGGATCTTTAGTTGCTCTTCACTTTCTGCCATTACAGTGGTATCATCTGCATATCTGAGATTCTTGATATTTCTCCTGGCAGTCTTAATTCCAGCTTGTACTTCACTCAGCCCAGCATTTCGCATGATGTACTCTGCACATAAGTTAAATAAGCAGGGTGACAATATATAGCCTTCTCATACTCCTTTCCCAGTTTTGAACCACTCTGTTGTTTCATGTCTGGTTCTAACTGTTGTTTCTTGACCCACATATAGGCTTCTCAGGAGACAGGCAAGGTGGCCTGGTATGCTCATCTCCTTGACAATTTTCCACAGTTGGCTGTGATCCACAAAGTCAAAGGCTTTAGCATAGTCAATGAAACAGAAGTAGACGCTTTTCTGGAATTCCCTTGCTTTCTCCATGATTCAACAAATGTTAGAAATTTTGGTCTCTGGTTCCTCTGCCTTTTCTAAATCCAGCTTATACATCTGGATGTTCTCACTTCGTGTAGTGCTGAAGCCTAACTAGCTTAAAGAATTTTGAGCATAACCTTGGTAGCATGTGAAATGAGCACAATTACATGGCAGTTTGAACATTCTTTGGCTTTGTCCTTCTTTGGGACTGAAATGAAGACTGACCTCTTCCAGTTCTGTGGCCACTGCTGTTTTCCATACTTGCTGACATATTGAATGCACCTCTTTAACAGCATCATCTTTTAGGATTTTAAATAGCTCAGCTGGAATTGTTATCTCCACTATCTTTGTCTGTAGTAATGCTTCCTAAGGCCCACTTGACTTCACACTCCAGGATGTCTGGCTCTAGGTGGGTGACCACACTGTCGTGGTTATCTGAGTCACTAAGACTTCTTTTTTTTTTTTGGTATAGTTTTTCTGTGTATTCTTGCCAGCTCTTCATAATCTCTTTTGCTTCTGTTAGGGCCTTACCATTTCTGTCCTTTATTGTGCCCATCTTTGCATGACATGCTCCCTTGATATATCCAGTGTTCTTGACAAGATCTTTAGTCTTTCCCATTCTGCTGTTTTCCCCTCTTTCTTTGCATTGTTCATTTAAGAACACCTTCTCTCCTTGCTATTCTTTGGAACTCTGCATTTAGCTGTGTATATCTTTCCCATTCACGCTTGCCTTTCTCTGTCTGGCATAATATTTGCAAAACACCTGCATAGCCAACTGGCAAGAACTCCACCCCCTCCCTCTGCAGACAGAATCCTATAAGGCAACTCGGCCAAGAGCCTGCCCAGGAAAGTGAATTCTAGAGCACAAGCTTTTTCATTCTTCACTCAAAGAATAAAGCTTTCTTTTGCTTCTGAACTGAACTCAATCTCATTCTATTGCCACAAACACAAACAGCACCAAGCAGGAGGACCCTCACTGGGCCCCAACTCGAAAGAGTTGGTAACAAATCCATATAAGGTACTACATTAAATTGCAGAAACCGCTTGCAGACAAATGGTCTTAGACCAGTACAAGGCACATTGCCTGTTTCAAAACCAGGGCATTAAGTGAAGGAGATAAATATTCCTTATGAAAAATCACATTCATAAGCATGTCCCCACAGCTTTTACGGCCTAAATTCACATTAGCTGAGTGGTCCAAATATCCAGCAGTGCCCTCAAGCATCTGGTAAGAGGTAACCCAAATCCTCTCTAGAGGATTTCACCTTCGGTTGGCCTCAATGCAATATGAGCTTATCATCAAAAATCACAAAGCACACGAGTTAACAAGGTGCCATAAGCGAGAACGAAGAGAAGTGAGAGCAGAATACAACCCATAAAGATCTTAGATATTGGAATTAGTGACCACAGAATACAAGATATACTAAGTTTAACATATTTAAAAATAAAAGAAGCAATTGAAAATGTGAGTGAACAGAAAGAAATTTGGATTAGAAAAAGAATCAAACTGAAAATTTTAAAAAATATTAAAAACATGGGCTTCCCTGGTAGTTCAGACAGTAAAGAATCCGCCTGCAATGTGGGAGACCTGGGTTCAATTCCTGGGTTGAGAAGATCCCCTGGAGGAGGGCATGGCAACCCACTCCAGTATTCTTGCTTGGAGAATCCCCATGGGTCTCAAAGAGCCGCACACAACTGAGTGACTAAGCACAGCACAAAAGCTGATTAAATACAGCTGAGAATAGAGATTTGTAGAAACTGCTCAGAAAAAAAAGATGGAAAATACTGAATAAAAGGTTAAGAGAATAAGAATATATATTCTATATTTATCAGATTTCTCAAAGGAGAATAAACTGAGAATGAGAGAGAAGAGATAATGGCTAAGAGTTTTCCAAAATTGATTAAATAATAACCCACTGATTCAGGAAGACCAACAAATCTCATGTAATATAAATAAACAAGAAATTACAGCTAAGACACATTCTTATAAATCTATAGAATACCAAAGAGCTGGTTTCTTTTTTTAAAAAAATAAGAAAGGAACCAAATTACTCTCAAAAGAACAACAATTAGGCTGATAGCAAATTTCTCAACTTAAGTGATAGAAACCAGAAGATAGTGGAAAAAATATTCAATGTGGTAATAGAAGCATAACTGCCACAGCAGAATTTCATATGTAGTGAAAACATCTTTTAAGAACAAGGATAAGATAATGATATTTTCTGATAAACAAAATCTCAGAAAATGTGATCCCAAACTGAAGAAATTTCTGGAGGATAAACTTTAGGAAGAACAAGGATAAGATAATGATATTTTCTGATAAACAAAATCTCAGAAAATGTGATCCCAAACTGAAGAAATTTCTGGAGGATAAACTTTAGGAAGAAAGAAAATGCTCCCCGAGGAAAGGTCTGAAATAGAAAAAGAAATTATGAGCAAACAGTGATAAAGATAAGGTAAACATTAAAGTAGTAATGTAAAAAGTAGTAACAATAATATATTGGAAGGTTAAAACAAAAAAGATAGAATTAAAATTCAAGTCAACAATATCTGCCTATCAGTGAGTAGGGAGTGGGGGGAGCACTAATGGAGTTTAAATGTTTTAAATTCTCTGTATTTTTTGAACGAAAATTAAGGATATTGATTAATTTTTGACTTTGAGAAGTTATGCAGCTAACAAAATATAAATAGAATATACACGTCAACTGTATAGTGACAATAATTCAGAAGAAGGCCAGAATGCAGAGAAAAGGCAATAGAAAAGGTGGGCGATATAGAAAAGACAAAATAAGATTGTAGGTCTGTATGAGTAATTACAGTAGATATAAGTAGAATGAATGCTCCATTTAAAACGTTGTTGTTTTTATTAACTGGATATCCAGGCAAGCACTAAAGAAAAAGAAAGTGTAGCTACATTAATATCAGTCAAAATAAAATCGAAGGCAAAAAAGCATTAATAAAGATAAAATGAGTCATTTCATAAAGATAAAAGACACTAGTAAGATAGAACAACGTCAAACATGTATTCATCTAGTTGTGTGTGTATATATATATGCTGCTGCTGCTAAGTTGCTTCAGTCGTGTCCGACTCTGTGCAACCCCATAGACGGCAGCCCACCAGGCTCCGCCATCCCTGGGGTTCTCCAGGCAAGAACACTGGAGTGGGTTGCCATTTCCTTCTCCAATGCATGAAAGTGAAATGTGAAAGTACACAAATATATGTATAGCATATATGTATTACAAAATATGTAACAAAATATAATTCAACAGTTAATAGAAATGAAAACCATCTATCACCATAGTGGCAGATTTTAACACACTTCTCCTAGTAATTGATAAATTTAGCATAAAAAATAATGAGGAAAAATATAGACTTGAATGTCGTAATTGACACACTTCAGCTAATGGGTGTATACAACTGTTAAATATATATTCTTTTCAATTATCTATGGAGCTTTCATAAAAATTGACCACATACAGAGCCATAGAGTAAGGTGCAACAAATTTTAAAGGGTTATATCATACATTTTCTGTTACAGTGCAGTTAAACTAGAAATTAAGAATAAATATACACTAATATTGGAGAAGCCAATGGCACCCCACTCCAGTACTCTTGCCTGGAAAATCCCATGGGCGGAGGAAGGCTGCAGTCCATGGGCTCGCTAAGAGTTGGACATGATTGAGCGACTTCACTTTCACTT
This sequence comes from Bos indicus x Bos taurus, assembly GCF_003369695.1. Lineage (NCBI taxonomy): Eukaryota > Metazoa > Chordata > Mammalia > Artiodactyla > Bovidae > Bos > Bos indicus x Bos taurus. The sequence continues at coordinate 65,173,283 of NC_040091.1, forward strand.
TTCACTTTCATGCATTGGAGAAAGAAATGGCAACCCACTCCAGTGTTCTTGCCTGGAGAATCCCAGGGACGGGGGAGCCTGGTAGGCTGCCTTCTATGGAGTCGCACAGAGTCGGACATGACTGAAGCGACTTAGCAGCAGCATACACTAATATAAATTTGGAAATTAAGAAATGTAATTCTAAATAACTCATAAGTCAAAGAAGAAATGATAACGGAAATTAGAAAAAATTTAAATCTTAATGATAATGAAAAACACTGTCTATCCAAATTTGCGGGATTTAGTTAAAACAATATATAGAGGGGCATTTATAGCGTTTAAATGCTTATGTCAGGGTAGAAGGGCTGGTGATTAATGAGTATTTTATAATAGTTTCTACTGTTGCAAGACAAATTATCCCAAGAGCTAATAGCGTAAGCCAAAGCAATAAATATCTAACCTCTCTCATAGCTTTTTTGGGTCAGGATTTTGAAAGCACGGCTACGTGGTTCTGACTTGAGGTGTCAAGGTTGCAGTCACATCATCTGAAGGCCACAATGCATCCACTTGCAAGGTCTTGGCTGGCAAGTTGGTGCTGGCTGTTGGCAGGAGGCTTCAGTTTCTCCCCACGTGGCCCTTCACAGAGGGCTGCTTGTGTGTTCCCACTGCGTGGTGACTAGGTTCTCCCAAGTGGGTGATCCAGAAGAGAAAAAGCCAGGCAGAAGCTACTCTTTCTTGTGACCTATTCTTGGAAGTCACATACTATCATTTTTGCCACTTTCTACTTGTGAGAAGTGAGTCACTAAGTCTGGCTCACAAGAGAAGGAAAATTCGTCCTCACTCCCCACTTTTTTTTTTTTTAAAGGAAAGAGTCTCAAAGCATTTTAAAACAATCCCAATGAACTGAGTATCTACTCATTGTAGAGGTGAGGAAAAAACTCCAGCAAAACAAATCCCAAGGAAACAGAAGAAAGGCAATTTTAAATGATAACATCAGAGATTAAAAAAAGAGTAAACAGATACACAATAATCTGCAAAGTCCAAATTTGGTTTTTTGAAAAAGCTGACAAAATTGACAACCTTCTAGTAAGACTGGACAAGAAAAAAGAGAGGAGCTATAAATACGCAATATGAGAAATAAGAAGGGAACAAGCGCAGATGGTGCAGAGAATAAAGGAGGCGTTGTGAGTGCATTCTTTCAAAATATGATGACACTATACACAACTATATGCCACTAGTTTTTTTAAATCATAAACAAAATGCATAAATTTCTAGGACACTGTAATCTACTAAAACTGACTTGACAAATAGTAAAACTGAATAATCGTACAACAATTGAAAAGCTAATAATCCTACAACAATTTAAAAGTTAAGTAGTTTAAAACCCTCCCTCAAAAAGAACACTACATTTAAAAAGTTTTACAGGCAAGCTTTACCAAGTAGAAAAATACATTAGTAATTCCAGTCTTAAACTATTCCAGAATATAGAAAAGGAAAAAAGAAGAGATAGGAACAGTCTCTAACTCCTTTTCTGAAGCAAGAATAACCTTAATAGCAAAATCTAAAACTGTCATTGCAAAATAGGAAGATTACAGGTCAAATACACCTAACACAGATGTGAACATTCCTTAAGACATTAGTAAATCAAATCAAAAGTAAATTTCTACAAACGAGCAGCAGAGAGTGTTCACAGTAGCACTGTTAACAATAAATAATGGGAGCAACTCAAATGCCTATCAATAGTAAAATGGATACTAAAAATTATGGCATATTAATATAATGGAAAGTATTCAGCAATGAAAATGAAATATAGCTACAAGCAATAACATGGGTGACTCACTGGAAATATTGGAAATAGAAGCCATGAAAGAAGATGTCATAAAATTTCATGAGATTAAGTCTAAAAACATGCAAAACGATTAAACATATGCAATAAAACCACAAAATCCAGGATGATGCTTTCTCAAAGGGAAAAGAAGGTAATAGGATCCGAGAGAGGCACCTAAGAAATAAGCGGTAACTGTATGTTCTTTATATTTTCTGCAAGTTTCATAAGCATTCTTTTATAGCTACCCAATGTTTAATTTAAAAATTCAAAACAACTAATAGAATGAACAATAGCTCCTAGTATGGTTCTCTTCCACTTTATAGGCTCTAAGTTTGTTTACAGGGTGGGAAGGACAACTGCAGCTCACCACTCTGTAACAATAGGTGAGGATTTTCTCCAGGCTCTCCTGAATGTTGATTTTTCAAAGTTATCTTGGGACTTCTCTGGAGGTCCAGTGGTTAAGAATCTGCCTGCCAATGCAGGGGACCAGTTTGATCCCTGGTCCAGGAAGATTCTACGGGGCCTAACTGCCCCTGTGCCACAACTACTGAGCCCATGCTTTCGAGCCCACAAACAGCAACAAGAGAAACCACCACAATGAGACGCCCACGCACCACGTCTAGAGAATAGTCCCCACTCACTGTAACTACAGAAAGCCCGAGCACAGCAACGAAGAGCCTGTGAAGCCATAAAAAAATAATACAAGAAATTTGGAACATATGCCAGACAGAGTTGTTTGGTAATATTGATTATTTACTGAAAGTGAAAGTCACTCAGTTGTGTCCGACTCTTTGCAACCCTATAGACTGCATAGTCCATGGAATTCTCCAGGCCAGAATACTGGAGTGGGTAGCCCGTTCCCTTCTCCATGGGATCTTCCCAACTCAGGGATCAGACCCAGGTCTCTCAACATTGCAAGCTGATTCGTTATCAGCTGAGCCACCCGGGAAGCCCTAGCCACATATTAAAACAACCATACCATTTGCTCTGTCATTTTAAGAAGTCTGTTTCAATCTTAACCACACTCCATCTATAAGTTAAAAAACTGGAAGGCTATTTAAGCTTTCAGTCATAATAACATCAAAAACTGTCCTGTGATTTTGGAATTTATCCAATCCAAATAGCACAGACAAAAAATTTTTGCTTGAATTAACTTTACCTCTCTGATTGCTTAATCTTTTTGATTATTCTTCTAACTCGTCACCTTTAACTATCATAATAGCACTATTTTTAGACTTTCATACCAAAATAACTACTTGGTTCATTGGAAGTGAAGGAGGAAGGTAGGCAAGAATCTGTGGTTTCACTGAAACTATAGTGTGTGTTTCACAGGCCAAAAAAAATATTCAACGGTAGTTCAATGGCAACATAGCTTCAGACAGCAAATGAACCAAAGACTATATATATATACTGGTGGTGATAAATGCTCAATGGCTGAGAGGAGAAGTTCTGTTTATTCTGGTCTCTGATGGAAACCTGCTTTTTCAGGTCCAACTCTTAAATCTGGACTAATTCCAAGCAGCTTAGACGGTAAAGAATCTGCCTGCAATGCAGGAGATCTGGGTTTGATTCCTAGGTTAGGAAGATCCCCTGGAGAAGGAAATGGTTACCCACTCCAGTATTACTGCCTGGAGAATTCTGTGGACAGAGGAGCCTGGCAGGCTACAGTTCATGGGGTTGCAAAGAGCTGGACACTACAAGTTAGTTGGCTCCAACTCTTTGAGAGGTTCAAGTAATTTAACTAAATCTTTAAGTATACATAATATGAATAAAACATGTTGAGACCTAGTATTTCAGTTTTATTGACATATAGTTGACATAAAATTATGAGACATTGAAAATGTACATCATGGTGATTTAATGTACATAGACATTGTGAAAGGATTACACCCATCTTGTTAATTAACACATTCATCACCTGATGTATTTATCCTTGGGGGAGGTGGGCAGTGAGAACATTTAAGTTTTACTCTTTTAGCAAATTTCGTTATACAGCACAATCCCAGGGACGGGGAGCCTGGTGGGGTGCCATCTGTGGGGTCGCACAGAGTCGGACACGACTGAAGTGACTTAGCAGCAGTAGCAGCAACAGCAGTTATACAGCACAGTGTTATCACTACAGTCACCGTGTTTTCATTAGATCCTCAGACCCTTTTGATCTTATAACTGAAACTTTGTACCCTATCACCAACATCTCCTATTTCCCGTACCCCCAACCCTGGCAACCACTTTTCTCCTCTGTTTCTATCCTTTGACGTTTTTTTAGATTTCACATATAAGTGATACTATGCAGTATTTGTACTTCTCTGTCTGGCTTATTTTAGATTTATTACATTTAAACTATTCCAACCTGTGTCCTCACAAGCCTTTACAAATCAGAATTTTTATTTAGACTGTATAAAACCATATATGGTTTGCATTTTATAGTATACAAAATTTAACCAGTAAATAGCTACATTAACAAGTATTTCATTTCCCAAGCATAACTAAACTAAAAAATACAGTCATGTTTAGCTGGTGGACAAAATACCAAGGTATCAGATAGTGCTACTTATCAAGAAACCAGACATATCCCCGGTCTCAGATGACTTCTGGTGAATGGCTACAGGTTTGCTTCACTTTGATCCATGCAAACGTATCACAAGAGTAACTTGATTCAATAGCAATGTGCTTTCAATGACTGAAAGATGAAAATTCTTTTAAAAAGTAATGTTGAAAAGACTTCTCTGGTGGTCCAGTGGTGAAGATTCTGCCTGCCAATGCAGGAGACACATGTTCAATCCCTGGCCCGGGGAGATTCCACATGGCGCAGAGCAACTAAGCCCACAAGCTGCAACTACTGAAGCCTTGCGCCTTGAGCCTGTGCTCTGCAAGAAGAGAAGCCACCGCAATGAGAAACCTGTGCATCACAAAGAAGAGTAGCTCGTGCTTGCCACAACTATAGAAAGCCCCACATGCGGCAATGAAGACCCAGAGCAGCCATACATCAATAAATAACTTTTTTTTAAAGTAATGTTTGAAGGGATGCAACAGGTGATCACTAAGATCCTTTCCAAATTTAGAGTTTTATGAATAGTAAACAAGGGTCTGCTGCTGCTGCTGCTAAGTCGCTTCAGTCATGTCGGACTCTGTGCGACCCCATAGACGGCAGCCCACCAGGCTCCCCCATCCCTGGGATTCTCCAGGCAAGAACACTGGAGTGGGTTGCCATTTCCTTCTCCAATGCATGAAAGTGAAAAGTGAAAGTGAAGTCGCTCAGTCGTGTCCGACTCTTAGCGACCCCATGGACTGCAGCCTACCAGGCTCCTCTGTCCCTGGGACTTTCCAGGAAAGAGTACTGGTGCCGGGAGCCAGCACAGGAGTCCCCACCCACGACAAGGTCATGCGGGAGAGCTCTGATGGGCAAGGTGAGTCAGAGCTCAAGGGCGCCCCCCCGCCCCCCCGATCTGCCTGAGTGTCTACCCCAAAACCAGAATCTGTCTTACTATTTTATGACTTTTACCAACTCCCCTGACATTAGCGGGGGGCTATCCCCGACCAACTTTCTCTGAAGAAAATTAACTTAGAGCTCTAGTTAATAAGTCTCCTGGGCATAATAGGAGTGTTTCAATCCAAACCCCTCTGATGACTTTCTAGCTTGCCTGACAGGTTTGTTCAGATTCACAGCCTCCCAACCACGAGAGGCATGGGAAGCTTAAGATATTCTAATAATGCAGAGCTTCTCAGAGTTAAAATTGTTAGAATAGAACTAGTAGAGGATTTCTTTGTTGAGCTAATGCTTGCTGCCAAGTTTCCATATCCCTTACCTACTGTGTCCCTGGGAGTGTATTGATTTATATAGTTGGTGTATAAAAATGTAAGTAATAGCTTTAATGTTTGTAACCTTGGACCCTTGAGTTAATTCTTTTCTTGTTATAGCCCACCACACTTTTGCCCTATAGGAATGCAACTTTATCTAATGCTTTTGGAGGGTGGTGCCTGACTAGAATAATCACCTTTAGAGAAAAATAAGTTTTTCTGAAGAAAGGGTCATAAAATGTTAACAGGCCTCCTGGCCAGAAGATGATGTAAATTCACCTAAAGCTTTTGCATATGATAAGTTTACAGAAAGAAAGCCTGGTTTCTATAAAGATCAAGGACTGCTAACCTTGCATGACTCTACCACCCTCCCCCTATCATCCTCTATGCACAACTTAAGGTATAAAAACTACTTTGGAAAATAAAGTTGCGGGCCTTGCTCACCGATCTCTTTCCTTTTCCTTTTCAGGCTGATTCCCTGGAGCACAGGGGCTCTCTGCGTTCATTTTCCTGCCTGGGCTTCTAAGACACACTCGAGAAGGTGCCCAGGGTAGGGCACCTTCTGTGATTCGAGAGGGTGCCTGTGGCCTATGTGAACAGAGCAAGTCTCGTGCTGGGGCTTTATTGGCTTTCTGCGTAAACCAAGGAATATCAGCCTCTTTTCTCTCCTCTATTTTCTTAACTGCAAAATTCTTTCCTTATCTCTTTCTCTATTTCTCTCAGTCACCGACACCATCCTCCCGAGGGAATCCCTGGATCCAACCGGGGCTAGACCCCGGTATACTGGAGTGGGGTGCCATTGCCTTCTCTGAAACATGGGTCAGAAAGGGGAAAACGATAACTTCTTAAGAAAAAATGACATTCACATATGAATGTCACATATTTAGAATATGTTGAGTATTACCTGTGCGAGGCAAAGAGCACACACTAACTCAAGGAGAGACTAGTCTCCAAGCAGAGAGAATCCTTTAAAAATTTTTGCTGGGGACAGTCTATGAAAATTGGAAATTGATGTCTACAGTAATTAGCAAACATTTTTACTTACAACACATAGAGGTTTTAATGCATTGAAACAAATGTGGACAATGAAATTCTTTTTATAAGTAAAAGCATTCAAAGAGATGTTTATAAAAAATGTACTTTTATTTATGTCCAGTCAAACATCATTCATTTGTAGTAAAGTGTCCAAAAGAGTCCAAGCACCGTTGTGTGTATGCGTTCTCAGTCACTCAGTCATGCCCAGCTCTTTACAACCCTATGGACTATAGCGTGCCAGCTCCTCTGTCTGTGGGATTTCCCAGACAAGAACACTGAAGTGAGCTGCCATTTCCTTCTCTAGATCTTTCTGACCCAGGGGTGGAACCCTCGTCTCCAGCATCTCTTGCATTGGCAGGCAGATTCTTTACCACTGAGCCACCTAGGATCCCCAAGCACAGTTAGAATTCTCTACTTCATAGATATGTGTGTATATAAAAATAAGCATGTGACATAAATCCAGAAATGTGTTTTCAAACATTACAAAGAAAATTCACTGTATATTTTCAGTTGAAATTGATTGATGCCCATATCAGCCACTTAGTCCCTCAAGTAATAAACTTGTTTCATAAGTGGTAATGGGTGTTCAAATAAACACACCAAAAAGGATTTGCTGTAGCTAATTTGAATTATATGACTCTTTTCTGTTTTAAAATTCAGTTTAATTCAGCAGCATTAATTGAACACTTAAAATGTGCAAGTGTCAAAATCCAATCTAACACAGGCGTTTGATTTGACATGGGATTTCTGGGATAAGAGCTCAAGGCAAACAGGCCTGACAGCAACTGATTCCAAAGTTTGATCACTATTACAGCTCCACATTCAGCCTAACTCACTCCATTACACGCACCCTTGGATGACATAAATGTAATAGGTGATTGAACTAGTCTGAGTTAAAGCAGAAGTCTGCGAAGTGTCTTTACATAATTGTGTTCTCTTCATTAAGAAAGACGTATCTTTGTATATATTAATACTATCTTTTCCAATGCAGGGGCCCTTAAGCTTCCCAGATATTCTACTGTGCCCTCTTTATGATGACAGCAACTGGTGTTTGTTTAGTGGCCGTCCTGGCTGTCCTTCAAGCCAGCAGAGGACTGTTGAACAAAACTTTGCCAGCATTGCACCTTGGTTCCAGAATCACCTTCTTCTGCTGATGATTCCCTAATGTGACTCCTTTATTACTCAAATCTGTTATGTTTTATACTGACAATTCTTTCACTTACTCATGCCAGTGTATTCATGAATTAGGCCAAACCACATTTATAATTGTCATCTCTAAAATCACACAAGTTCTGAAATCAGATTTACTTTTATTATTAATTCATTAGTGTCTCTGAACCATTTTAAGAAATACAAGATATTTACCTGAGCACTGCAGGACACAAGGGCTTCCCAGGTGGAGCTAGTGGTAAAGAACCCACCTACCAATGCAGGAGACAAAAGAGACATGGGTTCGATCCCTGGGTTGGGAAGATCCCCTGGAGGAGGGCATGGCAACCCATTCCAGTATTCTTGCCTGCAGAATTCCATGGACAGAGGAGCCTGGCAGGCTACAGTCCATAGCGTTGCAGAGAGTCAGACACAACTGAAGCAACTTAGCATGCATGCACACAGAGGGGCACAGGATGATACAAGATTTACCTTTAGGAATTTACAATAGAGTTAGAGACTAGGACACCCAGACATGAAAATGAATGCTGTAAGCATCCAACCACTGGAACAGACAATAGACACAAGTGAAGTTATTCTCGGGGCCTTCATGGCAGGGGTCGGTCTGAAGCTTGTTCTTAAAGGAGCAAGAGAGAATGTGAAGAGGTGAGGAGTGAATATTTCAGGTGTATGAGAAGGTCCAAAATGTCTAGGTAAAGCTTCCATTAAAAGCAGGTGGGCGGGGTAGGGCAGCAAGGTTGGGGAGAGGAAGCTTGTACTTGAGAAGAGGAGGAAATCAGGCACACACAACCAGTCTCTTTGGAATGAAGTGTTTCATTTTTTCAAATGGCAGTGCTGCTGAAGGCTTTTAATAAAAATAATTGTGTTTAAATATGATTTATCTGACCATTACACATGAAAGGAGATGGAGGTAATTGGGAAAGTAAAATCAACTGAAAGCCTCTTAGAATGTTTTTTTATGAGTCCAAAGCAGGTTGGTGGCAGTGAACTTGAAATAAACTACAGAAGAGACATTGGCAATTGAGTGGGTGAGTCAGAGAGCCTAAATGAGTTACTGAATTTCATATGACTCGGTATTCCTAATGAACATGTTGCTTAAATGTTCAACGGTAAAATCACAGATCCATGTAGTGAGTGAAGTTAGTATTTAACACAAGATCACCCATCTATTTTGCATTAATGTTTAGAGATTTGGGGTGCAAACATCTGTAGGCTACCTCAACACACTCCCCATACTTTGCCCCTCCATGGGCATATTTGCAACTATACCTGAGGATGGAGGGTGGATATATTTGCAGAGCCTGTACCAGATGCCAGGCCTTCAGCCAATGGCTTCTCCTTTGTCTTCTAGGAACTTAAAAGTTACCTCCTCTCTCCAAGGTTAGTCGTGGCTTTGATGACCACATGCAGGCTGCTGACTTCCCACCTGTGTCTGCACTTGGGACCGAGCTCCTGCTCTCCAGCTTTGTCTGGGCATCCGTCTACAAGACTCTCTCACCTGGATGTCCCTAGACTTCCCCAGCTCAACACCTGCAACACTGAACACAAACTCCCTGGAAACTGCTCCTCTTTTTTTTTTTTTTAATTAATTAATTTGGCTGTGCCATGTCTTAGCTGCAGCACACAGGATCTTTGATCTTAGTTGCAAGATTTGGGATCTTTCAATCGGGGCATGTGGGATCTGATCGCCTAACCAGGCATTGAACCCAGACCCCCTGCACTGGGAGCGTGGAGTCTTAGCCATTGGCTGACCAGGAAAGTCACTAAAGCCTGCTCCTCTTTCATACAAGGTGCCCATCTCAGAGAAAGGCAGAAACCTGGAGCTCTTCCTTGGGTTCTCTCATCGCCTCACTCTGCACATGATCTATCCTTAAGTTCTGTTGATTCTACTTCTGGATATCTCTCTTATTCAGCCACCTCTTGCCACCTCCACCGTCACCTCATTGGTGCAAGCTACCACTATCTATTGCCTACCAAAGCTGCCTAAGTGGCCTCCTGGCATCCCAGTGGCTACCCTCCATCTGCTGCCCACACAGCAGCCAGTGTGTGTGACCTTTCTAGCATGAAAATATGACTGACCTGCTTCTGTGCTTGGAACCCTTCAATGGTTTCCAATTGGTGCTCGAATAAAGTGCAAATCCCTTAATATGCTTCACACAGCCCTTTATAGTCTGACTCCATCTCTCCATTCTCACTTGGCATCTCTCTCCTCTCTGAGCATCAGCCACATGAAATTCTTTTAGTTCCTCTAATAGTCTATGCTTTGACTCTCTTCCAGTCCCAACAAATCCTATTCCTCCTGCCAGGAACACTTTTCCCCCTTCCTGAAAATTCTTATGCCAAGGAATGATTTTCCTGAGCTGGAAGGACAGACTCACATCATTATTTCACATTGCATGTGTACAGCCCTTTATATATGCAAATAGTTTTAACTACATCTCTGTAACTACAAGCACCATATTTTGCAATGGTGTTGGAGAAGACTCTTGAGAGTTCCTTGGACAGCAAGGAGATCAAACCAGTCAATCCTAAAGGAAATCAACCCTGAATATTCATCGGAAGGACTGATGCTGAAGCTAAAGCTCCAATACTTTGGCCTACTTGATGCGAAGAGCTGTGTTACTGGAAAAGACCCTGATGCTGAGAAAGATAGAAGGCAGAAGGAGAAGGGAATGATAGAGGATGAGATGGTTGGATGGCATCACCAACTCAATGGACATGAGTTTGAGCAAGCTCTGGAAGATGGTGAAGGACAGGGAAGACTGGTGTGCTGCAGTCCATGGGATCGCAAAGAGTCAGACACGACTAAGTGACTGAACGATAACAACTCTGTAATTACAAGGATCATATTTTGCAAACTACAATTGTGAATAGGATTTTGGACAACAGGACTGTCTTAGAACATTTTGGCTTTATGTAAGACCCATTTTTGTAGCAGTGGACATTTAGAACCCTAGACTTCTCCCACCCGGGAAAAGGCACTGCAGTAAGATTCCAAAAGGACAGAGGACAGCAACTGCTCTAGGCACGTGTCATGTAATGGGACGGATTATGTAGTGGCACCTCAAATTGTGCCACTCGAGTATGAGGATTATTTTGAGCTGAAAACAATCAAAGCCCCAAAAGACTCAGGAAGAGCCTCTTAACTTCCCCTTTGCTGACTAAAAGAGTTAAGGTAGGAGGACTGTCCTAGAAAGAAGATATCACCATAGATAAGTACAGGAAAGTATTAGGTGTGGTAGACAGAGAAGAACCTAGCAAAGCCTTTAATCAAAGTCCTCTCTGTGTCCCACGGTCGTTTTTAACTTTTTATTTTGTATTGGAGTACAGCTGATTAACACTGTTGTGATAGTTTTAGGTGGACAGCAAAAAGACTCAGCCATACATATCCACGTATCCAGTCTCCCCCAAACTCCCCTCCCATCCAGGCTGCCACACAACACTGAGCAGTTCCTTGTGCTGTACAGTAGGTCTTTGTGGCTATCCATTTTGAGTACAGCAGTGTGTGTACACGTCCATCTCAAGCTCTCTAACTGTCCTTCTCCCCTTCCTTGCCCCTGGCAACCATAAGTTCGTTCTCTCTGAGTCTGTTTGTTTCTGTTTTATAAATAAGTCCATCTGTCCTTTTAGATTCTGCATATAAGGGATGTCATACCACGTTTCTGCTTCTCTGACTTACTCAGTATGACGATCTCTAGTCCATGTTGCTGCAAATGGTATTATTTCATTCTTTTAGATGGCTGCATGATATTCTATTGTATATATATGTACCACATCCTCTTTATCCATTCCTCTGTTGATGGATGTGTCTCACTGTCTTTGGATGGCCCAGCAAACATGTGTTCACCAAACACTAATGCTTCTGTCTTCCTATGAATGTAGAACCCTGAATTACCTTACTTCCCTTTGAAGCCTCAGATCCCCCACTTCCTTCTCCATAGTCCAGAATATGTATCAGTTCAGCTCAGTCGCTCAGTCATGTCCGACTCTCTGCACCCCATGAACTGCAGCATGCCAGACCTATCTGTTCATCACCAACTCCCAGAGTCCACCCAAACCCATGTCCATTGAGTCGGTGATGCCATCCAACCATCTCATCTTCTGTCATCCCCTTCTCCTCCTGCCCTCAATCTTTCCCACTATCAGGGTCTTTTCAAATGAGTCAGCTCTCCACATCAGGCGGCCAAAGTATTGGAGTTTCAGCTTCAACATCAGTCCTTCCAATGAACACCCGGGACTGATCTCCTTTAGGATAGACTGGTTGGATCTCCTTGCAGTCCAAGGGACTCTCAAGAGTCTTCTCCAACACCACAGTTCAAAAGCATCAATTCTTCGGTGCTAAGCTTTCTTTATAGTCCAACTCTCATATCCATACATGACCACTGGAAAAACCATAGCCTGACTAGACAGACCTTTGTTGGCAAAGTAATGTCTCTGCTTTTGAATAGGCTGTCTAGGTTGGTCATAGCTTTCCTTCCAAGAAGTAAGTGTCTTTTAATTTCATGGCTGCAGTCACCATCTGCAGTGATTTTGGAGCCCCCAAAAATAAAGTCAGCCACTATTTCCACTGTTTCCCCATCTATTTGCCATCAAGTGATGGGACTGGATGCCATGATTTTAGTTTTCTGAATGTTGAGCTTTAAGCCAACTTTTTCATTCTCTTCTTTCACTTTCATCAAGAGGCTCTTTAGTTCGTCACTTTCTGCCATAAGGGTGGTGTCATCTGCATATCTGAGGTTATTGATATTTCTCCCGGCAATCTTGATTCCAGCTCGTGCTTCTTCCAGCCCAGCATTTCTCATGATGTACTCTGTAAAGAAGTTAAATAAGCAGGGTGACAATATACAGCCTTGACGTACTCCTTTTCCTATTTGGAACCAGTCTGTTGTTCCATGTTTAGTTCTAACTGTTGCTTCCTGACCTGCATATAGGTTTCTCAAGAGGCAGGTCAGGTGGTCTGGTATTCCCATCTCTTTCAGAGTTTTCCACAGTTTATTGTGATCCACACAGTCAAAGGCTTTGGCATAGTCAATAAAGCAGAAACAGATGTTCTTCTGGAACTCTCTTGCTATTTCAATGATCTAGCAGATGTTGACAATTTGATCTCTGATTCTTCTGCCTTTTCTAACACCAGCTTGAATATCTGGAAGTTCACGGTTCACGTATTGCTGAAGCCTGGCTTGGAGAATTTTGAGCATTACTTTACTAGCGTGTGAGATGAGTGCAACTGTGCGGTAGTTTGAGCATTCTTGGCATTGCCTTTCTTTGGGATTGGAATGAAAACTGACCTTTTCCAGTCCTGTGGCCACTGCTGAGTTTTCCAAATTTGCTGACATATTGAGTGCAGCACTTTAATCTCACCATATCTTGCCATCTTTGAAATTCTTCATACTTAAGCGAATTCCCCATCCACAGGTTATAAATTTGGTTTTCTACTGTTAATCTATCTTGTGTTATTTTAACTGCCAGCCAAAAGAACTATAGGGGAAATTTCTCCTCCCCTTACCCCCTTCCACAATAGGCTTCATATTTAGTCCAGCGTGTTGGAGGGGCATGCTAAATGAAAGAGTGTCAAAAATAAAAACAACAGAGGCTTCCCTGGTGATCCAGATGTTAAGAATCTGCTTTTCAATGCAGGGGATGCAGGTTCAATCCCTGCACTGAGAACTAATATCCCACATGCTGTGGGACAACTAAGCCTGCAGTCTACATCTAGAGAGAAGCCGGCGTGCTGCAACTAAGACCCGATGCAGCCAAAATAAAGAAAGAAATATGTAACTATTTAAATACATAAAAATTTAAAGAAATAACAACAACCACACACACACACACACATCTCTGTGCTCCTTAGGAATGCAAATAATCTTTGAGGCACACAAAGGAAGCGCCATCTCTTGAAGGAAAGAGGAGCAGAGAGCTCTCTACTTGTCCTTACTTGCCCTGGAATATAGCCTTATTGTCCAAGAGCAGGGTGTAATCAGGCCCTTTGTCAGGGTTAAATAGGGACAAACCCCCTCCATAAGGAGGAAGAGAAGTGGTTCCAGATTCAGAAGGAATGGACATGGGTATCTAGCCCAGTTTGAACCCAGAACTCCCAGGGTAAGTGGCCTGGGCTGTGTGGTGGGAATTTGAGCACAGAGGGAGGTATCCCGGGACACCTCCCCGCTCCGTCAAGTGACAGAAATCCTGGGTGGAACTTACCACGAAGGTAATGAGATGATCTTCCCTGAAAGATCTCTTGAGGGCGTTATGCTAAGTAAAATAAGTCAGACAGAAAGAAACAAATACTGTACGATCTCACTTACATGTGGAATCGTAAAAAAACAAACTGAACTCATAGAAGCAGAGAACAGATTGGTTGTTGCCAGAGGAGATGGGGGTAGGATGAATGAAGGGGGTCAAATGTATGAACTTCCAGCTATAAAATAAAATCAGGGGATGTACTGTACAACATGGTGACTATCATTAACAATACTGTATTGTATATTACACAGTGGCTAAGAGAAGAGATCTTAAAAGATCTTATAAGAAAAAAATTCTGCTAACTTCTTGAGGTGACAGGTGTTAACTAAACTTGTGCTGATCATTTTACAATGATCATATATTAAATCATTACGTTGTACACCTGAAACTAATAACAATGCTATATGTCAATTATATCTCAATAAAACTAGGGAAAAAAAGATCCCTAAGGACCTGTGAATGGATGGATCAATAGCAGCTCAGCATCAGATGCTAGGATATCTCAGACCTAGTTCTCAGCGGTGGCACATGCTGGCCTGAGAGCCCATCAACAACAATACAAGCATACAGCCCAGAGCCCGGTTGCCTGGGGATGGAGGTCAGCAGGCTCTCCGCAGCCCCCTCAGGGTTTCTGGTCCTACTACAGCATTCATTTGACACCTATTTCTAAACTCTTCAGGTAATTATGGAAAAAAATAATGGTTAACTGGGAGTTTGTGAAATCTCTTAATGGTTTACTCAAGATTCTGCAATGAATAACAGGGAGAGATTGAAACCCCAAAAAAGTGACTCAGTAAAGATGAGTGGTACATTGTGTGGTCAAAAACAAAGAAACAGAGGCAGGAAAGGAGAGATCCATGGGCTCATTGGCCCATGGCCATCAAGAACAGTTCTCTACAATGTTCTGATGGTCTCTGGTTCTGACGGGAGCCACGGGAAAGTTCTGCCAAGTCACGCTAAGTCTGCAGAAAACCTCAGTGAGCTTTCTGGACAGAGGAATGTGACACAGAAGAACTAGGGCCACGTGACTAGACCTCATTATCTCAGTGCCTTTGATAACATACTGGAGAGCAGAGTGGGGTTTTGAATCGACTGATATCTTCCATAAATGGACTCTAACTGCAGGCTTACAATGCTTCCAAAAACTCCCCAGAGAAATTCCTATTATGTACATGAAGGGAGAATGAAGCCAGCCCCATCTGGCGGGATAGAGAACATTCTCTGCTGAGTGAAACTTCATGGCTCTTGTGTTCAGTGCCAATGGCATGTTCCTACTAGACCATGGCCCTGCACACTGAGGGGCAGGTGAATTGAAAAAATGAGTCAGACGGTGCAGGCAGTGCTGGGAAATTCTTTGCTCTCTAAAATATCAAAACCACAAGGCAAGATATCAATAAGGGTAACATTTCTATAAAGTCCCTAATGAGTTATGAGCCAGTATTATGACAAATGTTACTCAGAGTTGCTATAGCAAAATAGAGTGACATTATCTTTTTCCATTAGCCTCCTATCACTACACCAGCTAAAATCAAGCACGGGTTGAGAAGCATCACTAGCAACTTTTGCTCTGTGGAACTGACACTCTCAGGGAAACCTCAGAACTTTAAAGTAAGTGTACAATACGTGTGTGTGTTCAGTTGTTCAGTCATGTCTAACTCTTTGTGATCCCACGGACTGTAGCCCACCAGGCTCCTTGGTCCATGGGATTCTCCAGGCAAGAATATTGGAGTGAGTACTCTTGCCTGGAAAATCCCATGGGCGGAGGAGTCTGGTAGGCTGCAGTCCATGGGGTCGCTAAGAGTCGGACACGATGACTGAGCGACTTCACTTTCACTTTTCACTTTCATGCATTGGAGAAGGAAACGGCAACCCGCTCCAGTGTTCTTGCCTGGAGAATCCCATGGATGGGGGAGCCTGGTGGGCTGCCATCTATGGGGTCGCACAGAGTCAGACACGACTGAAGCAACTTAGGAGCAGCAGCAGCCATTTCCTTCTCCAAAGTGTACAATGCAATTAGCTTTATTAGGAAATAAAGGCATAGAAGAATGAGGTGACTCAACTCAAATGTCACCTGCCCAGAGGGGCCTCCTCTGACCAGCCTTCTCCATTCTTCCCTGTGTAACAGCTTCTAGTTACTCTGTAACACATACCTTTGACAACCAGCAAGTTGTCTTCTGAATTGGTGCATGTGTGTGTCCCTCCTTCCTGTCTGAATGTAGATGCCAGAGAGAGGGAATTTGCATGGTTCATTACTCTGTCCCTAATACCTTTAGAGAGGCTGGCACAGAGTAAGCTCACAATAACATTTGACTGGTTACCTTTCCAACTGCCAAATGACAAACAGCTCAATTATCTGTAACAGAAGGCTTCGTGGAGTCCAGAAAAACCAGTATTCATATCAGCTTTTCAAAAATACCACATACCAGAATGAGCAGTCTTTGTTATTATAGACATAACAGTTAAATCAGTATATAGAGGCAACACGGTCTGCAGCAATGCCACGCCAAGTGTGGTCTGTGAACCAACAGCATCAGCATCCCTTGGCAGTTTGTTAGAAATGCAAAATCAGGGCCCCACCACAGACCCAGTGAACATCTGTAGGTGGAGCCAAAAAATCTGTTCAGCAAGTTTTCCAGGTGATTCTTATGTACCCTGAAGTTTTGAGTAACTAATTCAGAAATAAAAGTGAGAAAAATGAAATGTCATAAGGACTAGGATTTTCTCAGGGACAACTGGTTCATTCTTGACGTCATTGAGATTTTTTAAAAGTCAGGACAGGGGCCTCCCTGGTGGTCCAGTGGTTAAGGATCCACCTTGCAATTCAGGGGACACTGGTTGAATCCCTGGTCTGGGAGGATGCCACATGCCACAGAGTATCTAAGTCCAAGCACCAAAACTACTGAAGCCCATGTGCCTAGAGTCTGTGCTCTGCATCAAGAGAAGCCACCATAGTGAGAAGCCTGCTCACCACAACTAGAGAAAGCCCATGTGCAGTAACGAAGACACAGCCAAAAATAAATAAAATTAAAGTAAATATTAAAAAACCAATCAGGACGGAAGAGGAGGAGGAGGAGGCATTATACTCAGAATCGTATACATGAATATGGTGCTCTGCCTACACGGGCCCTCAGACACCTACTCCACATCCTGCTCCACTGAGGCTCTGCTGCCCTGGGCTTCCCAGATGGCGCTAGTGGTAAAGAACCTGCCTGCCAATGCAGTAGACACAAGAAACAAGGGTTCGATTCCTGGGTCAGGAAGATCCCCTGGAGGAGGAAATGGCAACCCACTGCAGTGTTCTTGCCTGGAGAATCCCAGGGACAGAGGAACCTGGTGGGCTAGAGTCCCTGCTGTTGCACAGAGTCGGACATGACTGAGGATCTACACGCACACACACAGCATACCCTGCCCAGACTAAGCAGCTAGCAAATTGACTGCGCTCTTTGTGTACAAAACCCACACTTCACTCAGCTTCCCTCTCCTTCCCCAAGGCAACACCATCTATGGCTGTTTCAAAAAATCATTCTATAGATGACTGATCAGGCCAACCGAGAAAAGGCAGCCCAGCTGGGACCAGCAGGCAGCCGTGCCGTACCATGATTTAGATGTCTGATGCAGTCACTCAGGAGAGCGCTGAACTTCTTCTGGTCAGCGGCGTCCTGGAAGCAGAAGTAGCCGTGTCTGAGGAAGGGCTGCCACAGGTACACTGGGAATTCCTTGGGCAGGACCACAAAGGGCTGCATGTTCTCCTTCTCATTGGATGCTGAAGAAACATGGAAAACACCAAGACATCTTAAAATATGTATGTCTTATTTAAAATTCCTATTTCAGGCTGTGAGAGCTTACTTCAGGCTGTGAGGCAACCAATGGGCTGAAATGGTGGTATGAAATGTCTTCACAGGGTCGGGGAAAAGGAGAGTCCAGGCTCCCCTCACATCCCGCCACCAGCTTCACCTGCCTCGCTTGAGCAGGTGGCCTCACCTCCGATCCACAGGGACGGCTGAGGCCATCAGACACAATCGAGCTCAGCTTCCTCACCTGGAATGAGCTACAGTCAGAGTAGAGTCTTTCCTCTGCTGCCACTGTGTCCACCTGTTGGACACTCACCCTACAGCTCCCGATTCACCAGGTCTGCTCTCTGCTCTCCACTCTCTTCCCACCCCCACCCCCAATCACTGCCAAACCAGCATTTGCAGCTTTGATGCCATCAACCCTTATTCTCACCCTAAACTTGTTCCTTCTTCACCAGTTCCCAGACCAAACTGCCTGGGTCACTAATGTCATCCTGACTGCCAGCTTATGGCTTCTTCTTTATTACCCACCCTTACAACCTGATCAGGGATTATCTGTTACCCCTTCCTTTGAAAACATTCTCTTCCCTTGACTTCCAGGAGGGTGACCTTCTCCATGCTTTTTAAACATCACTGCCCCTTTTCACTTTTATTGGTTCCTCTGCCCCTTCTCTCCATCTCTCTCTTTAAGTGTTGGTATTTGCCCTGTTCTGCGCTGATTTCTGCCCCATTCTCTACTCTCCCGAGGGAGGTATCATCATCCTTCCTATGACTTTGCAAGTTGCTTCTGCAGTTCATGCTTCTTTTTTCTCCTTTCCCTCTATCATATTTTTGCATAGAAAACTCTCATTCATCCTTCGAAACTCAGTTCAAAAGCCACCTCCTCTGGGATGCCTTTGTTGGCACCACCCTCTGCCACCAGAGACAGAGTAGGGTGCTCCCTACCTTGTCCTCCCAAAATGTAATGGTCTGTGGTTGTGTCTGGTTCCCACACTCAGAGTGAGGGACATAAAGTGAGATAAACCTCCCCCACCTCCAATTAGGGCTTCTCTGGTGGCTCAGAGGTAAAGAATCTACCTGCCAATGCAGGAGACGCAGGTTTGATCCCTGGGTTGGGAAGATCCCCAGGAGAAGGAAATGGCAATCCACTCCAGTATTCTGGCCTGGAGAATCCATGGACAGAGGAACCTGGCAGGCTAGAGTTGGACACGACTGAGCGACTAAACAACAACCACCTCCAATTAATTCTCCCCAGAAGCAGAACCACTGCCCTGGAACTCCTTGAGGGTGGAGGCTCCATCGTACATATCTCTGCATGTTCAACTCATAGCATACAAAGCTAGTAGATGTTGCACTACAGTTTGTTAAATGAATAAATATGTTATGTGGTCCTAGGAAATTTTTAAAGCCTTAAACAATAGAACTTTCAGCCCTTTCTGCAAAATCAATTCCAAGAAATTCAAGTTGAGCCATACAATTACTCAGATCTCCTGTCTAAACTTTATTCCTCTCCATGCATTCCATTTCTATGATATTGCATTCATTTAAATGAGCCCCAGCTTGTTTCTAGAGTTGTGGAAAACAAGCAGAAGGAAAAATGAATTCCGGGCTCCCTGCCCACATAATGGGCACTATCTCAAGGGAAGCAAGGGGAGAGGGACCTACTAAGAGGCAACTGAAAGCACTGGGCATACCAAGAAATGGATCATAACCATGAGGAAAGCTGCAGAACAGACTCCTGCTTCTGGCAAGCTGAGGTTGGTTTAGATATAGAATAGATTTCCTGGGGCATACATGGGAGTTCCATTTCTGAACTTAATAAAGCTGAACATGTTGGGAGCACAATCTTGAGCTCACCAGTCCCAAGCAAAATACCAAGGAATGAATCAGCATACGAATGCCAACAAATGAATAAATGATTGAATACTGTAGCAGAGACCTCCGGCTGTAACACATTTCTATCCTCTCCTCTTCCTAATAACATCCCTGATTTTTAGTTTAGCAAGTGTCTTTATAGACTACAGCCTACATTTCCAGCCTCCACTGCAGTTTGGTTTGCCAACGTCACTAAGTTTTCACCAACAACTGTGTAAGAAGACCAATATTGATAAACCCTTTAGTGCTTTTTCTCAAGTGAAGTTAATTCCTCCAGTCTTTATGGTGCCTCTGTTCTTTTCAATAAAATTAGAATCACACAGCAATCACCGTTTGTGAAACAATACCCCTTGCCCTTTCCAAGATGTCACAATATTGTACAAACAATTCAAAGCAACATTCACCCTTTACGTTGCAAAGCTTTAGCAAGCCCCATGAAATTCACTCCTATTGTCCTCTAGTTATAACTTACTTAACCTCTTACAATAATTTTCCAGACACCATTTTTTCCAGTCTGCATTTTTTCTGAGTTGAGTTACCAGGATATCACAAATGACCTCCTATAGAATATTCTATTTTTAAAACTGAGAAGGCCACAACATACAATTTAAAGAGTCACTGAAAGTTAAAAAAAATAAAGAAAGAAAAAAAGAAAAAAAAATAATAAAACAGAGAGTCACTGAAATACCCATTCTGAAGTTCAGGGTCAAGCGGCAGTAATCATCCAGGCCTTGTTTTTTATTCCTTTTCATTCCTTCTGATTTGATCTCAACAATAAATCAATTAATGCTATTCTCTGCTCTGACTGATTTCATTGGAAAGTTCTTTTAAGAGGTTCTAAAGAGTGGAGTTGGTGACGGACAGGGAGGCCTGGCGTGCTGCGATTCATGGGGTCGCAAAGAGTCGGACACGACTGAGCGACTGAACTGAACTGAACTGAAGAGTCAACATGTTGGTATCCCCATTTCTAGGAGCAGCTCCAGAGCCAAGATAACATGTAAGTAGACATTAAAAGAAAATATAATAATACATATAGTACACATAAAGTGTTGTTTTAGCTTGAATGACTTAGTAAGAGTTTGTTAATCTAGGTTTATGGTTCATGTACTAATCCTGTAATAGTGTTATAAAAACACCACACTAAGCATTCTGCACTGAAATAACAACTGATAAAATTATTTTACATTTTCCCCCATAAATTCCAGTGAAATGATTACACCTATTAATAAGAACCAGGACTCTCTTCAAGAAACTAAGTAATTATTGTGTGCTTTGATTTACACAAAGCCAGATGGAGTTATTACATTATCCACAGCTCATGAATCTCTAGGAAACGCTCTATTTGGTCTGTATATTATCCCTTACACTCTCGGCATGGAAAAAGTGAAATGAATGAGAATGAAAGTATGTTAGAGTTGGTAATAACCTTCTAGATTTTCAATTTCAAGTCCCTAGAGTCGGGAGAAACAGAATTCAAAGAGGGTCAGCAATGGCTAAGGAAAATGCTTGATAAGCATCACAGAACCAGATGAAAATCCAGTCTTCAAATTCTCAGTTCAGCGCTCTTTCTATAGCAGTATTCAGCTATTATTTATAGATATGCTAATTAATGCAATGGTTTTTTTTACACAGTACGTAAGAGTTACCCTAATGCCTAATGCCTACTACAAATATTTTGTTGACTTAGGATATTTTATTGCAAACCATCCTAAAATTAGAAAAATAACGTCTTCTGACAGGTTTTACTGAAAGATGGGATTGTACATTTCACAGACGGGGCCCGACATATTTATTTTTGCTGTCCTGTGTAAAGCTTGCAATATATTCCAAAGCTTCAAGACATCTGACAAACAGTCCATTTTCTATATGCTAGGAACACAGTGACTGACTTGTGTACTACCAAATATGATTTAAAGTAACAGAAGTGGTACAAGGTTTACCTGAATTAGAGAAATTATATCTTCCATTTGCCTATGGAGAATGTGTGTCTAGCCCAGGGTTCCTCAACTGTGGCCTATTGATATTTAATGCCAGATAATTCTTCAATGTCAAAGACAGTTCAGTGCATTGCAGGATATTTAGCAAGAATTACTGGCCTCTATTCATTAAATGTCTATTGCACTTCCTCCCAAGTTGTGATGACCAAAAATATCTCCAGATACAGCCAAATGTCCCTGGAGAGTGAAATCCCCCCACCCTCACCCTTGAGAAGCACTGGTCTAACTAAATAGAACATGTTTAGGAATTTTGTCTTGGGAAGGAATGCTCAGTAACTCACCAATAGGGTCTGGGAAATGCCGATCAGATAATAAATTGTATTCATCTTCTGAGGTTAGCACCTTGCCACCAGCTGGAAGAATTCGGCTTTTAGGGGGAGCTCCTTTCTGGTAGGCCTAAGAAAGGAAAGGCAAAAATGAGTGGACTTTTTCCTCATTGGATTTTTGGGAAATATCAGGAATATTAGAAATAGACAAATCCAGACACCATACACTCAGAGATAGAAATCCCATACTATATCATTGAGTAAGAGCCATTTATACAAAAATTATATTTTGTACCAGAAGCTTCTGTCATAGTAAACATCAGGACTTGCTCTAGGACCAAAAAAGAAAGAAAGTCTCTTAAACTTTTCACTGGCTATGTTCTGGGTGTAGTGATTGGGACAGGGAAGGGCACATGACCTCAGCATGTCCAATCAGAGTGAGTGTTAGGGTCAGCAAGAAAGGTTCTTACACTTTCCCCTGGTTATATCCTGGATGCAGCAATTGGGTCAGGAATGATCACATGATCTGATTCAGTCCAATCATAGTGAGCTTCAGGACTTAGCAAGTGAGGCTGACAAAAAGCCTCAGCTCTGAGAGGAGGTGAGGACAGGACACTGGGCTGCCATCTTGTTACTGTGGAGAAGTCTGAAGGTTTCTGACCATGGAGATTTGGGCCTGGTAAGGAAGCTAGGCTGAATGAAGGCAAAGATTTCAGATGGAAGAAAGAATAAACTGAGTTCTGATATCACTGGAGCCATGAGTCCAACTGCACCTGAAGCTGGGCCTGTGCCCTGGGCATTTTAGGTCAGGATTCAACCAATCCCAGCCCTTTTTTTCCTTTTTATAAATCTTAAAATTTTTTTCCCTTTTTTTTTTTTTAAACTGAAGTATAGTTGATTTCATGGATCACAGCCTTGTCATGGAAAAGAAGCTTGCATAACTCAATAAAGCTAAGAGCTATACTATGCAAGGCCACCCAAGATGGACAGGTCATAGTGGAGAGCTCTAACAAGACGTGGTTCACTGGAGAAGGGAATGGCAAACCACTCCAGTATTCTTGCCATGAGAACCCCATGAACAGTATGAAAAGGCAAAAAACTATGACACCAGAAGATGAAGCCCCAGGTCAGAAGGTGTCCAATATGCTACTGGAGAAGAGTGGAGAAATAACTCCAGAAAGAATGAAGTGGCTGGGCCAAGCAGAAAGGACACTCGGTGTTGGATACATCTGAGAGTGAAAGTGAAATCCAACGCCGTAAAGAACAATATTGCATAGGAACCTGGAATGTTAGGTCCATGAATTAAGGTAAATTGGACATGGTCAAGCAGGAGATAGCAAAAGTGAACACTGATATATTAGGAATCACTGAACTAAAATGGACTGGAATGGGTGAATTTAACTCAGATGACCAGTGTATCTACTACTGTGGGCAAGAATCCCTCAGAAGAAATGGAGTAGCCATCGTAGTCAACAAGAGTCCAAAATGCAGTACTTCAGTGCAATCTCAAAAATGACAGAATGATCTCAGTTCGTTTCCAAGGCAAATCATTCAGCAACACAGTAATCCAAGTCTATGCCCAACCACTAATGCTGGAGAAGATAAATGATTCTATGAAGACCTACAAACCTTGTCAATAACAAAAAAGATTTCCTTTTCATCATAGGGGATTGGGATGCAAAAAGGGAAGTCAAGAGATACCTGGAGTAACAGGCAAGTGTTGCCTTGGAGTACAAAATGAAGCAGAAAGGCTAACAGTTTTGTTGACAGAACACACTGGTCACAGCAAACACCCTCTTCCAACAACAAAAGAGACAACTCTACACATGGACATCAGCAGATGGTCAATACCAAAATCAGACTGATTATATTCTTTGCAGCTGGAGATGGAGAAGCTCTATACAGTCAGCAAAAGAAAGACCTGGAGCTAACTGTGGCTTAGGTCATAAACTCCTTGCTGCAAAATTTAGGGTTAAATTGAAGAAACTAGAGAAAACCACTTGACCATTCAGGTATGACCTAAATTAAATCCTTTACGATCATACAGTGGAGGTGACAAAGAGATTAAATCTGGCAGACAGAGTGCCTGAAGAAATATAAAGAGAGGTTCATAACATTGTACAGGAGGCAGTGACTAAAGCCATTCCAAAGAAAGAGAAATGTCAGAAGACAAAATAGTTGTCTGAGGAGGCCTTACAAATAGCTGAGAAGAGAAGAGAAGTGAAAGGCAAGGGGAAAAGGGAAAAACATACCCAACTGAATGCAGAGTTCCAGAGAATAACAAGGAGAGATAAGAAGGCCTTCTTACATGAACAGTGCAAAGAAATAGATGAAAACAATAGAATGGGAAAGACTAGAGATCTTGTCAAAAAAACTGGAGATATCAAGGGAGCATTTCAAGCAAGGATGGACACGATAAAGGACAGAAATGGCAAGGACCTAACAGAAGCAGAAGATATTAAGAAGCAGTGGCAGGAATACACAGAAGAACTACACAATAACAATCTTAATGACCTGGATAAGCATGATGGTCTGGTCACTCATCTAGAGCCAGACATCCTGGAGTGTAAAGTAACGTGGGCCTTAAGAAGCATTACTAATAACAAAGCTAGTGGAGGTGATGGAATTCCAGCTGAGCTATTTCAAATCCTAAAAGATGATGCTGTTAAAGTGCTGCAATCAGTATGTCAGCAAATATGGAAAACTCAGCAGTGGCCACTGGACTGGAAAAGGACAGATTTCATTCCAACCCCAAAAAAAGGCAATGCCAAAGAATGCTCAAATTACTGCACAATTGTGCTCATGTCACGAGCTAGTAAGGTTATGCTCAAAATCCTTCAAGTTCAGCTTCAGCAGTAAATGAACTGAGAACTTCCAGATTTACAAGGTGGGTTTTAAAAAGGCAGAGGAACCAGAGATCAAATTGCTAACATTCAATGGATAATAGAAAAAGCCAGAAAATTCCAGAAAAATATCTACTTCTGCTTCATTGACTATGCTTTGGTTGTATGGGTCACAGCAAAATGTGGAAAATTCTTCAAGAGATGGGAATACCAGACCACCTGACCTGCTTCCTGAGAAATCTGTATGCAGGTCAGGAAGCAACACTTAAAACTGGACATGGAACAATGGACTGGTTCCAAATTGGGAAAGGAGTACAAGAAGGTTGTATATTGTCACCCTGCTTATTTAACTTATATTCAGAGTACACCCTGTGAAATGCCAAGCCAGATGAAGCACAAGCTGGAATCAAGATTGCCGGGAGAAATATCAGTAACCTCAGATATGCAGATGATGCCACTCTATGGCATAAAGTGAAGAGGGACTAAAGAGCCTTTAATGAAGGTGAAACAAAAGAGTGAAAAAGTGGATTTGAAACTCAACCTTCAAAAAACTAAGATCATAGCATCTGGTCTCATTATTTCATGGCAAATATTAATAAAGAGGGGGAAGTGGAAGCAGTGACTGATTTTATTTTCCTGAGCTCCAAAATCACTGCAGACTGTGACTGCAATCATGAAATTCAAAGACGCTTGCTCCTTCAAAGGAAAGTTACGACAAACCTAGACAGCATATTCAAAAGCAGAGACACCACTTTGCTGACAAAGGTCTGCATAGTCAAAGCTATTGTTTTTCCAATAGTAAAGTACAGATGTGAGAACTGGATCATAAAGAAGGCTGAACACTGAAGAATTCATGCTTTCAAATTATGGTGCTGGAGAAGACTTTTGAGAGTCCCTTGAACTGCAAGCAGATAAAACAGTCAATCCTAAAGAAAATTAACCCTGAATATTCACTGGAATAAACCACTGAATACACTACTTCAGTATTCTTGCCTTGAGAATCCCATGAACAGTATGAAAAGGCAAAATGATAGGATACTGAAAGAGGAACTCCCCGGGTCAGTAGGTACCCAAATATGCTACTGGAGATCAGTGGAGAAATAAGTCCAGAAAGAATGAAGGGATGGAGCCAAAGCAAAAATAATACCCAGTTGTGGATGTGACTGGTGATGGAAGCAAGGTCCAATGCTGTAAAGAGCAATATTGCATAGGAACCTGGAATGTCAGGTCCATGAATCAAGGCAAATTGGAAGTGGTCAAACAGGAGATGGCAAGAGTGAACGTCGACATTCTAGGAATCAGTGAACTAAGATGGACTGGAATGGGTGAATTTAACTCAGATGACCATTATATCTACTACTGTGGGCAGGAATCCCTTAGAAGAAATGGAGTAGCCATCATGGTCAACAAAAGAGTCCGAAATGCAGTACTTGGATGCAATCTCAAAAATGACAGAATGATCTCTGTTCGTTTCCAAGGCAAACCATTCAATATCACAGTAATCCAAGCCTTTGCCCCAACCAGTAACGCTGAAGAAGCTGAAGTTGAACGGTTCTATGAAGACCTATAAGACCTTTTAGAACTAACACCCAAAAAAGATGTCCTTTTCATTCTAGGGTACTGGAATGCAAAAGTAGGAAGTCAAGAAACACCTGGAGGAACAGGAAAATTTGGCCTTGGAATACGGAATGAAGCAGAGCAAAGGCTAATGGAGTTTTGCCAAGACAACACACTGGTCATAGCAAACACCCTCTTCCAACAACATAAGAGAAGACTCTACACATGAACAACACCAGATGGTCAACACCGAAATCAGATTGATTATATTCTTTGCAGCCAAAGATGGAGAAGCTCTATACAGTCAGCAAAAACAAGCCCTGGAGCTGACTGTAGCTCAGATCATGAACTCCTTATTGCCAAATTCAGACTTAAATTGAAGAAAGTAGAGAAAACCACTAGACCATTCAGGTATGACCTAAATCAAATCCCTTATGATTATACAGTGGAAGTGAGAAATAGATTTAAGGGCCTAGATCTGACAGAGTGCCTGATGAACTATGGACGGAGGTTCATGACATTGTACAGGAGACAGGGATCAAGACCATCCCTATGGAAAAGAAATGGAAAAAAGCAAAATGGCTGTCTGGGGAGGCCTTACAAATAGCTGTGAAAAGAAGAGAAGCGAAAAGCAAAGGAGAAAAGGAAAGATATAAGCATCTGAATGCAGAGTTCCAAAGAATAGTAAGGAGAGATAAGAAAGCCTTCCTCAGCGATCAATGCAAAGAAATAGAGGAAAACAACAGAATGGGAAAGACTAGAGATCTCTTCAAGAAGATTAGAGATACCAAGGGAATATTTCATGCAAAGATGGGCTCGATAAAGGACAGAAATGGTATGGACCTCACAGAAGCAGAAGATATTAAGAAGAGGTGGCAAGAATACACAGAATAACTGTACAAAAAAGATCTTCACAACCCATATAATCACGATGGTGTGATCACTCACCTAGAGCCAGACATCCTGGAATGTGAAGTCGAGTGGGCCTTAGAAAGCATCACTACGAACAAAGCCAGTGGAGGTGATAGAATTCCAGTTGAGCTATTCCAAATCCTGAAAGATGATGCTGTGAAAGTGCTGCACTCAATATGCCAGCAAATTTGGAAAACTCAGCAGTGGCCACAGGACTGGAAAAAGTCAGTTTTCATTCCAATCCCAAAGAAAGGCAATGCCAAAGAATGCTCAAACTACCACACAACTGCACTCATCTCACATTCTAGTAAAGTAATGCTCAAAATTCTCCAAGCCAGGCTTTAGCAATATGTGAACCGTGAACTTCCAGATGTTCAAGCTAGTTTTAGAAAAGGTAGAGGAATCAGAGATCAAATTGCCAACATCCACTGGGTCATCAAAAAAGCAAGAGAGTTCCAGGAAAACATCTATTTCTGCTTTATTGACTATGCCAAAGCCTTTGACTGTGTGGATCACAATAAACTGGAAAACTCTGAAAGTGATGGGAATACCAGACCACCTGACCTGCCTCTTGAGAAACCTATATGCAGGTCAGGAAGCAACAGTTAGAACTGGACATGGAACAACAGACTGGTTCCAAATAGGAAAAGGAGTACGTAAAGGCTGTATATTGTCACCCTACTTATTTAACTTCTATGCAGAGTACATCATGAGAAACGCTGGGCTGGAAGAAGCACAAGCTGGAATCAAGATTGCCGGGAAAAATATCAATAACCTCAGATATGCAGATGACACCACCCTTATGGCAGAAAGTGAAGAGGAACTAAAAAGCCTCTTGATGAAAGTGAAAAAGGAGAGTGAAAAAGTTGGCTTAAATCTCAACATTCGGAAAACTAAGATCATGGCATCTGGTCCCATCACTTCATGGGAAATAGATGGGGAAACAGTGGAAACAGTGTCAGACTTTATTTTGGGGGGCCCCAAAATCACTGCAGATGGTGACTGCAGCCATGAAATTAAAAGACGCTTACTCCTTGGAAGGAAAGTTATGACCAACCTAGACAGCATATTAAAAAGCAGAGACATTACTTTGCCAACAAAGGTCTGTCTATTCAAGGCTATGGTTTTTCCAGTGGTCATGTATGGATGTGAGAGTTGGACTGTGAAGAAAGCTGAGCACCAATGAATTGATGCTTTTGAACTGTGGTGTTTGAGAAGACTCTTGAGAGTCCCTTGGACTGCAAGGAGATCCAACCAGTCCATCCTAAAGGAGATCAGTCCTGGGTGTTCATTGGAAGGACTTATGCTAAAGCTGAAACTCCAATACTTTGGCCACCTCATGTGAAGAGTTGACTCATTTGAAAAGACCCTGATGCTGGGAGGGATTGGGGGCAGGAGGAGAAGGGGATGACAGAAGATGAGATGGCTGGATGACATCACTGACTCTATGGACATGAGTTTGAGTGAACTCCAGGAGTTGGTGATGGACAGGGAGGCCTGGCGTGCTGCAATTCATGGGGTCACAAAGAGTCAGACTCGACTGAGTGACTGAACTGAACTGATTCACTGGAAGGACTGATACTGAAGCTGAAACTCCAGTACCTTGGCCATCTGATACTAAGAGCCAGCTCATTGGAAAAGACCTTGATGATGGGAACGATTTAGGGAAAATGAGAAGGGGGCGGCAGAGGATGAGATGGTTAGATAGCATCACCAACTCAGTGGACATGAATTTGAGACAACTCTGGGAGACAGTAGAGAATAGAGGAGCCTGGTGTGCTACAGTCCATGGGGTCACAAAGAGTTGAAGAGACCGTCTTTTCTCCACTTTCTTTCCTCCTTTGTTGAAGATTAATTGATCGTAGTGTGTGGGTTTATTTCTGGGCTCTCTATTCTATTCCATTGACCCATATGTTTGTTTTTGTGCAATAACATGCTGTTTTGATTAATGTTGCTTTTTTTTTGCAAGATCATAGGACCAGCTCTAGACTAGAGCAATTGCTTCAGTCAGGGTAGAGCTTTACTTGACCTGACATGGGTCATGGTGCCTCCCGGAGCTAAGGTGAAAAAAATGTTTACATACTTGCTACTTGTGGGTACTTCAGTACTTTTGTGTAATGGTCACAAGATGATAAATCAGAGTCCCTAATCTCAGGGAGATTCACTGTAGATACGTCTCAAAGGAGAGAAATGTAATCTCAGTAACTTCTAGAAATTCAGCACTACACTTATCATTTCAGATGCTAGCACCTGAATCATTCTAATAACCACAAGAATGATGACACATACAGATATTTACAGCACAAAATACTTGGAGACTGATGACTAATGAGACTGTGGGACATGCAGGTGCAATTATGGCTGCTAAGGATTTTTACCAAAAGCATAAAAAGGTAACAATGATAAAATATGCTACCACTTGCCCTCATACATGAGGCTGTTTTTCAGTAAAATGGTTTGCTGCTAAGTTGCTTCAGTCATGTCCGACTCTGTGCGACCCCATAGACGGGAGCCCAACAGGTTCCCCCATCCCTGGGATTCTCCAGGCAAGAATACTGGAGTGCGTTGCCATTTCCTTCTCCAACTCATGAAAGTGAAAAGTGAAAGTGAAGTCGCTCAGTCGTGTCCGACTCCTAGTGACCCGATGGACTGCAGCCTACCAGGCTCCTTCATCCATGGGATTTTCCAGGCAAGAGTACTGGCGTGGGGTGCCATTGTCTTCTCCAAAATGGTTTAGGATGGAATTATAATATCATGACATATGAACAATTCTGGTCAGCAGACAAAACGTTCTACTGTTTGGGAAACATAACAGAATTGCAAAGCATCATGAAAGCAGTGAAGTAGTTGGTTAAACAGATATACTCATGGAGACATACAGATAAGATAAAATGTAAGTATATGCTCTGATGGGAGGGCATAAGTCAAGGGAAATTTGTGAGACTAACAAGCTACAACCAAGTTGAGAACTGAAACCATAAAACTGTGGGACCTAAAGTCTGGCATGGTGGTTCTCTTGGGAATACCTAAAATAATGTTAATAATGGCTACAAAATCAGAGTAGCAATAACATATTCTGCATCAATAAGATAGTGGTTGAAGAAACCCAAACAAAACAAACTCCTGTGTGTCTAAGAAGGCTGTTTTCATTTTTGTAATAACCACTAATCAAGTGCTCAAGCATATCAGGACCCACAGCAAAAGAGACAAGAATTGAAAACGGTGTGATTTGGAGAAAGTTTAGGAACAGTTTGATTCAGACTGGCCTCAAATCTGAACTGTGTTATCTAATCTAGGTTTTTAAAAACATTATATGTTATATTATTTAACCCTCAAAACAGCATTGTGAATTAGACATTATCTCCATTTTATCAATGAGAAAAGTGAAACTCAAAGAGGTTAAATAACTTGTCAATGACCCAGTGGTGAGAAGGTGATGAAATCCAGCCCCAGGAATCAGGAACTGAGAATGAAAATAAGAATGCTCATTTTTTTTCCCTGTTCAATTACCAGCCAAGACTGGATTCTTGATAAAAGAATTGGTAATTTATAGATAGTTAATTTATAACTTTTAGGTGTAAGGTGTTTTTTTTTTTTTTTTTTTGCTGTACTGTGTTACATACAGGATCTTAGTTTCCTGAACAGGGATTGAACCCATGGCTCCTGCAGTCCTACGGTGGAAGCCTGGAGTCCTAACCACTGGACCGCTCAGGAATTCCATCTTAGGTGTAATTAAAAAAAAAAATCCTTTTGTAATTAATAAACAGGATATCATTAAAACTTTGAGGGACTATGGCACACTGCATGGGCATTTTTTCCAAGTTAAAAAAAAAATTGGTTATTACCAAACTCAGTGACCATATCTTAGCAACCAGAACAAGTTTTCTTGAAAATGATGAGCAAAGCAAATAAAGCAATATAGTTCATAAACTGTAAGCTAAGGGAGCAAGTTTTAACCTTAAAATGAAAAAGGGAAAAAAAAAATTTTTGATTCAAAATGAAACTTCAGTTAGTGCCAAATGTGATGAAAACCTTAATAAATACAAGAGTGAGTTCATGAGTGTTTCCTCCACATCAGCTAGTTGTCATATCAACAACTGGTCTACATTGGGCTCTGCTAACACTTGGCCATATGCTAAGGGCTTCAGTGCGTTCATGTGTTTATCCTCACAACAACATAGTGATGAAAGAATCATGCTTACCACTTTACAGATGAGAAAACTAAGGTTCACGGAGATTAATAACTTATGCAAGGACACATATATCTAGAAACTGGTTCAAAGTGCAAAATATTAACCATTACGCTACACTGCCCCTTCTTAAGCTTCCCTGAGAGGATGATGTAGTGGGACACATGAAATATAAAGTGATTTGTTGTAATTATCATTATTATTTGCACTGTTGATCATTTGCCTCAAAGAGCAAATCAAATGTTGAATAAAATCCTAAAATAGAGAAACCAAAGAAGCTATTTACTTAATGAAGGTTAGAAAGAGTTAGACTACTCCAGAAAGTGGTATGAATATGCCTGGGAAGTGGCATAATATGTCTGTATTCTATGTTATTTCTGTTTTCCATCAGAAATGGGAAGGAAACATATTGTCAGCCTGAAGCCTCTTCCTAACGGTTTAGCATCAGAGGTGATTACTCAAGAGTATCTGTAGAGCATGTCTTGACCAGTTTTGAACTTAGAGTCAAGAAAGTAGAGTTTTAAATTGGTTACTGTCTTTAATCTATAAATAGTCACTATTCATTTCAAAGGGAACTCGAGAATCTGTTGACTGACTCTCTGAATATGTGTACCCTATGGGATCTAGAAGGAATCAGCGGGATCATTCAGCCTCACACTCTAGTTTAATGGAGGCCAGAGCTCAACTTTAGTTTTCCCAATTCTCTGCCCGGTGTTCTTTCATCTATACCACATTACCACCCTTGATGGGGAAAGACATGGGAGCCAATAAAATCTGAGGTCCTCTCAGGTGCTAGGCACTTTACATAAGTTACCTCACTTTCTCCACATTTTACAAACAAGGAAAAGAATGAGAGAAGCAGGGAAAAGCTAATGAAAAAAGTCTGTAAGTATAAATGGAATAAAGTGTGTGAAATGTTCTGAATTTTTAGGAACCCATGCAAATCCAAACACAATCTTAATAAACAATTCTTCAGCGACACAGGAGGCTTAAGACTGGGAAGACGCAGAGACACAGAGCAGAGAGGGAGAGCTGTCGGAGGTGGCTGGGACAGACTTCTAAGCCCGGTGATTATAGGGAAAGGTTCCTGCACTTGTCACTCAGTAGAACCTTCCATATTCACACTCACTAGTAATTACTTGCTCAAAGTCTGTCTCGCCCACCAGACTGCAAGCATCTGTGTGCTCTACAGCGATACGCCTAGAACCTACTGTAACCCACAGTAAGGATCTGTTGACAGAAATAAATACCTGAATCCATTAGTGCTCATTGAATCAGTCAGTCTCAAGGAATAGGGCATGCCAGTCAACCCAGACAACATTTAAGAGCACTGCAAGAGCCAGCAGCAACGAGGAACGTCTTACCTCTCTGTTCTCGTAGCTTTCCACAGCAAAGTCATTTTTAACCACAACGTATCTCTCTTTCCATTTCTTTATGTCTTCAGCAAACTGTAACAGTTCTCCTTCATACAAAACAGTTCCAGGCTCAAGCAGCGGCTTAAAGAAGATGAATACAATTAACCATGACGACAAAAGAGGGCATATATCCACTGTCTATTCACGGTATTTCAAGGAATATTTTTGGAAACTATCTTGTGCTGAGATACTCGGGAAATTGTTTCCCCCACTTCCCTCCACATTTCCCATTCCTACTTCTCCTGACCAAATGCAACTATTTGTCTTCTTGATAACTTTGTGATCTGCATTCCCTCCATTATCCTCCAAGAACAGAAGCATATGGAGAAGGGATTATAGTAGCAAGGTTACGCCTTGCATATGCGTGGTACTTAATGAATTCTTCATACACTCTGTGCAAGAGAGGGAGACAGGGGGTTAGCTCTAAGTTGTGAACATCTATCCCAGCATCCTGAATATGCCTCAGGGTTAATTCCTGAAAAAACAGGGGCGTTCACAGGCTGTTCCCCTATTTGTCAACCTTCAGTGGCTGCTCAATAGTTTGTGCTCAGGGGTTTTCCCAAATGCAAAGCTCTGGGGACCCAGGCTATAAAACTTCACCTACCTCCAAGCTCCTCAAAGAGATCATGCTTGCTCTCTGGTTAAAGAACAAGCAGGCAAGGCAGCAAACCTTCATTCTACTTCTTCAATTTAAAGGGTTTTTTAAAATTTTTATTTATTTATTTTATTATATATATATTTTTTTATTTTAATTGGAGGCTAATTACTTTACAATATTGTATTGGTTTTGCCATAC
Organism: Bos indicus x Bos taurus; assembly: GCF_003369695.1. Classification (NCBI taxonomy): domain Eukaryota; kingdom Metazoa; phylum Chordata; class Mammalia; order Artiodactyla; family Bovidae; genus Bos; species Bos indicus x Bos taurus. The sequence continues at coordinate 65,206,978 of NC_040091.1, forward strand.
ATCAACATGAATCCGCCATGGTGGATTTTGCATTAATTATGCTGGTGATTAGGGAAGTCCCCGTTAGGTTCCTAGACAGGTCTCTATTGGGCTAACTGTGTAAGGGATAATTCTCATCCTGCCTCATGTATTATCTCAAAATATAGGAATGGGCCTCTTGTCTTTCGTGTGTCACTGACTTTACATAAACTATAGTGCCTCTCTTTCTGACTTACTTCACTCTGTGAAACAGGCTCTGGGTTCATCCACTTCACCAGAACTGACTCAAATTCATTTTTTCATGGAATCTATAAAAATTGATGACCCTATTTTCAGGGAAGGAATGGAGACACAGATGTAGAGAATGGACTTGCAGACACAGTGGGTGAGGGAGAGAGTGAGACGAATGGAGAAAGTAGCACCAACATATATTCACTATCATGTGTAAGGGCATCTTCCCAACCCAGGGATCGACTGGGTCGCCTGCATTTCAGGCAGATTCTTTCCCATATGAGCCACCAGGGAAGCCCCATAAAACAGAGAGCTGGTGAGAAGTTGCTGTATAACACAGGGAGCTCAACCTGGTGCTCTGTGATGACTTAGAGAGGTGGGATGAGGGGAAGGGAGGAGGTTCAAGATGAAGGGGATATATGTGTAATTATGGCTGATTCACATTGTTGTAAGGCAGAAACCAACACAACATTGTAAAGCAATTTTCCTCCAATTAAAACATGAATTAAGAAAGAGAAAAAACTGTAGTGCCTTTAACACAATATTGTAAGCCAACTATATCTTAATGAAAGAAAATTATAATCCCTTTAGAAATGTCTCTCCACTTTTAAGCAAAATTTACACGAAGCATACAGAAAAGATGGATATGCTCATCTTTTTAAAAATCCACTCAGGGATGGAATTTCTAAGGTAAATTTCAAGGTATTGAGACAGATGATGAAATACTCTCCTACCTGGACTCCTTAACATGTAAAAGAGGCCCTCACTGTCCTCTTTAAATGAGACTGAAACCATATATAAGCATAACTTTATAGTTGTTACGCACAGCACTTCTTAAAACTGGGCCACTTAAATCAACTGATATGCTTGTTAAAAATATGGCTCACCCTAGATTTATTATATAAGAATCTCTGGGGATGTGGACCAGAATTTTCACTTTTATCAAACTCCCTAAATTTTTTCCATAACTGCTTTATGGCGATGACAATCAGTTATCTCTGCAAACCCATGCCACTAAATCTGTTGATCAACTTGCAGCAGTATTGAACCCATTTATCATTCGTCCTTTCTTGAAATCCCTTCTTTTATTTGTCTCAGGCACATTGTACTTCCCTGATTTTTTTTTCCCTACTCCACAGGCTATTTGTTTTCAGTCCATCTTGCTGGAATCTTCTCCTTTTTCTGATCTCCAAATGTTGAAGGGGCCAGAATTTGGTCATGGAACCTCTCCTATTCTGTTTACACTTTCCCTTGATTATGTCCCATGACTTTAATACCAGTTAGGAGCTAAGAAATCCCAAATTTCTATTCTCTAGCCTCAACCTCTCCACTGAGCTCCAAATCAGAGCATTGAACTATTTCAGTATTTCCACAGGTGCATGTCAAATAAGTATCTTAAACATAACATGGACAAAAGTGAGCTTAGGATCCCCATTCACCTCTGACTCTCCTGAATAAAAGACAAGTCCAACTGCTTATTTGCTCAGGCTGAAAGCTGTCATCACTAATTTCTCTCTTCTTCTGTTCTCTCAGATCCAACCCATCCACAAGTTCAGTCAGCTCTGACTTGGAGTCTTCTCACAACAACTTCCATCACCACCCTAGTCCAATTTGCCATCATCCTTCTCTTGGACTGCTACAGTGTCTTTCTTGCCAGTTTCCAGTTCCCTCTCATGTCCCGTCCTGTATTCTATTCTCTAGAGAAAACCCAGAGAGATCACTTAAAATTATAAGTTACTCTGTATTCCATACCCTCCAATAACTTCACATCGCACTTAAAATAAAAACCCTTATTGTGATCTATGGTCCTATATGATCTGGCTTCTATTAGTCACTCTGTATTTCTTTTTCAACTCTCTCCCTTGCTCACAGGGCTCTCAAGACACCAGCCTTCCTGCTGTGCTTTTAACTGCAGCAAAATCTTTGCAACTTTGTTCCATGTGCTTGGAGCACTCTTTCCACAGATACTCACACAGCCTATTCTTTTATTTCACTCTAGTTTCTGCTCAAATGTCATCTCCACAAAAGGCTTCTCCGAAATATTCATGACTCCTGCTTTGTTTTACTTGATAGCATTTCTTATTACCTAATATCACCTGATATTCATTTATTTATTTATTGTCTTTCTTCTATTTGAATATTAACAGGAAAGCATAAAATCTGTCTTGTTCTCCAGTACTTAGGATAGGGTCTGGCAAGCAAGCATGCATGCTAAGTTGCTTCAGTCATGTCTGACTCTTTGCAACCCTATGGACTGTAGCCTGCCAGGCTCTTCTGTCCATGAGATTCTCCAGGCAAAAATACTGAAGTGAGCTGCCATGCCCTCCACCAGGGCATCTTCCCGAACCCATGTCTCTTGTCTCCTGCATTGGCAGGCAGGCTCTTTACCACTAGTGCCACCTCGGAAGCCTCAGGGCCTGGCACATAGTATTAATAAATATTTGTTTAGACTGTGGATAATTATTATAATGGAGCAAAGGAGAAAGAATAAACTACAGTTTAGAAGATAAAAATCACATTTGATCAATGACCAAAATAAAAATGCCAGAAGTATGAGGCATTGAAATTATGACTTTTTTTGTACTGAACTTCATTAGAGCAAGTCAGATTTCCTGACATCAAAGCATCAGTGTGGAAAAAGATGATAAAATTGAAATCATGCTTGTTTTCTTTTTTATATGGATTGCACCATCAACAAGAAATCATATGTTCTAACTTCCGGGCAAATAGTTTTTTGAGCATGATTTGAGAACAGATTTTTTAAGCTGTCACACCAATTATTGTTTATTTCAGAAACATCATGAGCTATAAACCATTCTTAGTGGGAGAAATATGGAAACCAAATGTCCATGGGTTACCTTGGTCTTCAAAAATTGTGATGTTAAATCTCTTTGCTGCTCTACTTCACTGCGTACATGGTTGCAGAAAGCCACAGAGTACTGGCGACTGTAGTAGGGACTGAAGTTTTTGATGGCTGCCTCAGTTTTCCCTGAAAAAATGTGAAAATCAGAATTTAGAAATGTATCATCTGTTAGAGAATAGACACATATCTCCATAATTCTATAAATACCCCCTCAAGGTTCCCCACACCCTCTGCTTTCTAGGGATTTGTTATTTTCTCACAGTGCCTGAGAACTTGGATACCTTTATCGATTCCTCCCTTCTGGCATCACCCTGAGTGACTTCAAGGTCCCCGAGGACCATCTATCCAGTAACCAACTTGCTCCACTTTATATCAACAGCCCATTGTCATGACCATAAACTCAACCATCCTCCCAGTTCTTCTACAACCACCATTCTACCTCACCCTGTTCTCCCCTTCACCTTGCTCTTCATTATCCTCTACTTTAAGTCATTCAACATCTCCTGCACAGCAATACCACAGTCCCAGGCTCCAACATTTCAGCTCTGGACACACATCACTCCATTTCTTTACCCCCCAGATCCTGAGGCTCCACTTCTAGTCCTGTGGATCCACAGCCCTGGATAAAATCAACAAACTACTTCTAGTTTTGCCCCTATGTCTCTGGCCTAAAAGTTTTTTTGTGATTCAAAGAATTATATAATTACCACAGGGAAACTTTTGGCTTAGGAATCTTGAGACCTGAATTCTGGTCCCAATTCTAGAAGACAGAGAAGTGAACCAGCTGTATGACCGTGGGTGTCACTCATTCTCTCTGGGCTCCAGTGTCCTAACTATAAAAGAAGGTGCTCACTAGTCCACACTTTCCTTGGAATCTACGTGACAGTGAAATATAACCATGGAAGTACAGTTGTCTGACAACTAAGACTGATAACTACAATATGATCTCTCAGCACCGGAAGAAAATAAAGCTGAAGATTAATCATGTCGGGGGCCAGGGTGGGGGAGGTTGAGGACTGGAGATGGAGGGAGAGGGAGAGTTAGGCACTGGAATGCTCTTGAGCTTTTCCAACGTGGGCAACCAAACTGCAGGAAAGGAGAAGGAAAAATAGGGGAGGAAGGGCAAAGGAGCATTCTGAAGCAGATGAGAAATCCTCACAAGCTTTCAAGCACTTCCCACTGAGAACAGAAATAAATACAGGTACCACTGACTGTGCTTACCAGCTGTTAGTCCTTGTAATGAAATGCTAGTTTGAGAAAAGTAAATCTGATATAATATTCCAAAATATTTTAAAAGGCTTTCATGTGAACCTGGCATAGTTTTTGTTTTCGAATTTGATATTATAGTCAACAGAGAAATAGTAAAACATACAGGCAACATTTGTTTAGAGCTGTTATGCATATAAAATTTCAAAACTAAATGAAGGGTTATAACCACGTAGATAAAGATACTCAATATGAGAACTATGAACCCACACTTGCCAACTTCTATGCCTGTGGAATCACTGCCCCAAACACCCACAAGTGTATGAGTTGCTGTTGTTCAGTCACTCAGTCATGTCCAACTCTGTGACCCCATGACAGCAGCACGCTAGACTTCCCTGTCCTTCACCATCTCCCGGAGCTTGCTCAAACTCATCCTCTCTATATGGAAAGGCCTTCTGTAGCCCAGGCATTTAGGTCTCATAATATATATGAGGTAAAGGGGAATTCTCACTTACTCCCTCAATAAAATGACATTTTCTGGTTGTATTCATGAGCTTTAATAATTACTACTTGAATTGGTGATAGACAGGGAGGCCTGGCGTGCTGCGATTCATGGGGTTGCAAAGAGTCAGACACGACTGAGCGACTGATCTGATCTGATCTGAAGGTGCTTTGAGACCTACTAATAATAGGTTCTGTAGAAATGCAAATAAAAGCTCCTATAATTTCAATCAGGCATGCTTTTCCTTGCTCTGCGAGTTTATGGTATTACTATTAATCAGTATTTGCATAATACTCTCATATGCTCAGGCTTTTAAGTATCTAATTGGTCACTATTTTATTAGCTTTTATGCAGTGCATAAGAAGGAAAATTCTATCTACTTGTCTATAATTTCCTTGTATAGGCGTGGGGCATCTTTGAGAATTCACACAATGAGGATGTCTCACTGAAACATATAAATGAATAACAAAAGCTGCCCATTAGGTCCACGTAACCACTGTTTAGTCTAGCAGAACAGCTGGTTAATTTCTGATGCGAATTTTTGTACACTTGCAAGCACTTGGATTTAAATAAAAGGAGATGGATGTCATTGTATGATGAGTTCTACAGAACCTTGAAACCTGATATCCTGCCACATCACCAAACCTCCCTCAAGGATGTTCTGTTTCTACTGAGATGCTGCAATGCCTCTGCTCCCTTCCAACAGGAGAAAAACGCTTCTGCAACTTGAATCTCTGCATATGGTGCAATCCACACAGCAGTGACCAAGGAGGGAGTACTCATAAAAAAGGATCACAGCTTTCGAGGGTAATTAACCTATTGACTGTTTCCACATGTGAACAAAACAGCTAATAACATCACAAATTCTAGAAGGAAAATAACTTAAAAGCTATTCCCAAAATGTATCTAGATTTTAGATTCAGCAGATCTAAACCCAAATAAAAGAATGCCTGGTGTAGGGATCTTGACAATTTGAGAAAAGCCTAGAGTTGGGGCAAAATAACACTGTAGTTAGGAGGATGGATTCTGGAGTTAGATAAGGGATGAATCGCATCTCTGCTACTTACGAGTAGTAAGACTTCACACCAGTTTCTTCCCCATATAAAATGAAGCCAGTAAGAGTAGCATTCTCATGAATTAAGGTGTTATATTACTCAACCATTAAACATGAAATATTGCCATTTGTAAGAATGCGTCTGGAGCTAGAGAATATCATGCTTAGTGAAATGTCAGGCTGACAAATACTCTATGATACCACTTACATGTGGAATCTAAAAAGTAACACAGATGAATGTAAATGCAAAACAGAAATAGACTCATAGATATAAAACACAAGCTTGTGGTTGTCAAAGGGGAGAGGGAAAGGGAAATGACAAATTAGGGGTATGGAATTAATAGATACAAACCACTATATGTAAAATAGATAAGCAACAAGGATATACTGTATAGCAGAGTGAATTATACCCATTATCTTATAATAACCTATAATGGAATATAATCTGCAAAAATACTGAATCACTTTACTGCACAACTGAAACTAATACAGCATTGTAAATCAACTACACTTCGATTTAAAAACAAGAATAACAGTCTCACAGTGTGGTCATAACTACATGAAATAACTCAGTAAAGTGCTCAGCACTGCATCTGGCACATAGAAAGTGCTCAGTAATCCCTAGTAATTAAACTGATGAAGGACTCAAGCTAACCACCCAGGGAAGGTCCTTAAGCTGAACCAAGGAATGAAGAAGTCAAAAGCAAGTTGTCTACTGTTAACTCTTTAACTAGGACCTGCCCTGTTGCTTACAAAACCACTATCCTACTCACTGAAAGCTCAGGACAAACATAACCTACATCTTCACAGATGTTTCGGGAACGCTTACTAGCATGTAAGAGGCTCTCAGTGCAACCTGAATTAAAACCAACTAAATCAAACATTATCCTTAATGAGCCAAAGTGAAAAGGCAAGTTAGTATATGTATTACATTAAGTTCCCCACTCTGAGCCTAAATTTTTAAAATTGAAATATAGTTTGTTTACAATGTCAATTACTGCTGTACAGAAAAGTGATTCAGTTATGCATATACTGTTGTTGGGCTGTTCAGTCACTAAGTCATGTCCAACTTTTTGCAACCTCATGGACTGCAGCATGCCAGGCTTCCCAGTCCTTCACTGTCTTCCAGAGTTTGCTCAAATTCATGTCCATTGAGTCACTAATGCTATCTAGCCATCTCATCCTCTGCCACCTTCTTCACCTTTTGCCTTCAATCTTTCCCAGCATCAGGGTCTTTCCCAATGAGCTGGCTCTTGACATCAGGTGGCCACAGCATTGGAGCTTCAACTTCAGCATCAGTCCTTTCAGTGAATGTTCAGGACTGATTTCACTTAGGACTGACCAGTGTGATCTCCTTCCTGTCCAAGGGACTCTCAAGAGTCCTCTCCATCACCACAACTGGAAAGCATCAATTCTTTGGTGCTCAGCCTTCTTTATGTCCAACTCTCACTTCTGTACATGACTACTGGAAAAACCATAGCTCTGACTATATGGGCCTTTGTCGGCAAAGTGATGTCTTTGTTTTTTAATACACTGCCTAGGATTGTCATAGCTTTCCTTCCAAGGAGCATCTTTTAATTTCGTGGCTGCATACATTCTTTTTATTATTCTTTTCCATTATGGCTTATCATAGGATATTGAACATAGTTCTCTATGCCATACAGTAGGACCTTACAGTTTATTCATTCCATATATGAAAGCCTACATCTATTAACCCTGACCTCCCACTCCATCCCTTTCCCAAGCACCTTCCCCTTGGCAACCACCAATCAGTACTCTATGTCTGTGATTCTGCTTCTGTTTCATAAATAGGCTCACTTGTCTTATTTTAGATTTCACATACAAGTGATATTGTATGCTATTGTCTTCCTCTTTCTGATTTATTTCACCTAGCATGATAATCTCTAGGTCCATCCATTTTGCAGCAAATGACATTATTTCACTCTTTTTAAAGGCTGAGTAATACTCCATCGTATAGCCGTACTGTATTTTTATCCATTCATCTGTCAATGGACCCACAGTGGCTACACTAACTTATATTCCCACCAACAGTATATAGGAGGGTTCTCTTTCTCTCCACATCCTCTCAAGCATTTGTTATTCGTAGACTGTTTAACCATGGTCATTCTGACTGGTGTGAGGTGGTACCTGTTTGTAGTTTTGATTTGCATTTCTCTAATAATTAGAGAAATGTTGAGTATCTTCATGTGCCTATTGGCCATCTGTATGTCTTCTTTAGAGAAATGCTTATTTAGGTCTTCTGCCCATTTTGGGGTAGGACTGTCTGTTTTCTCATTGTTGAATTGTATGAGCTACTTGTATATTTTGGAAATTAAACACTTGTCAGTTGCATCATTTGAAATATTTTCTCCCATTCTGTCAGTTGTCTTTTTGCTTTGTTTATGGTTTCCTTTGCTGTGCAAAGGTTTGCAACTTTGATTAGGTCCCATTTGTTTATTTTTGTTTTTATTTGTATTGCTTTGGGGCTTCCCAAGTGGCTCAGTGGTAAAGAATCTGCCTGCCAGTGCAGGAGACTCAAGAGACACTGGTTCAATCCCTGGGTTCAGAAGATCCCCTGGAGAAGGAATTAGCAACCCACTCCAGTATTCTTGCCTAGGAAATTCATGGACATAGGAGCCTGGTGGGCTATAGTCCATGGGCTTGCAGAGTCGGACACAACTGAGCAACTGAGAACAGTGCGGGAGACCGTCCTAAGAAAACATTGGTACGATTTATGTCAGAGAATGTTTTGCCCATGTTCTCTTCTAGTAGTTTTATGGTGTCATGTCTTATGTTTAAGTCTTCAGCCATTTTGAGTTTTATTTTTGTGAATGGTGAGAGGGTGTGTTCTAACTCCATTGATTTACATGCAGCAGTCCAATTTTCCCAGCACCACCTGATGAAGAAACTGTCTTTTCCCTAGAGTATATTCTTGCCTCCTTTGTCAAAAATTAATTGACCATAGGTGTGTGGGTTTCCTTCTGGACTCTCTATTCCGCTCCATTGATTCATTTGTCTGTTTTTATTCTAAAACCACACTGTTTTGATTACGGTAGCTTAGTAGTATTTTCTGAAGTCTGGGAGGGTTATGCCTCCTGATTTGTTCTTTTTTTCCTAGGGATTGCCTTGGCAATTCTGGGTCTTTTATGGTTCCATATGAATTTCAGGATTATTTCTTCTAGTTCTGTGAAAAATGTGTGAGCCTCAATTTTGTCACTTATAAAACGGGGATTATAAGACACTCATTTTCACAGTGCTTTATAAGTATTCAATGGGATATTCTGCAGGTTAAAAAGTACCTAGAGCAGTATCAGACACTTTAGATACTCAATAAAATTTGACTATTACTACTATTATTTAATATACCACCATAAGGGCATTCAAATAAGTGGATCAGCCCACAGGCACCACATAAAATAATTTCTGCTTAACCCAGCTTGTTTCCACAGTTCTCAAGATTCTTGAGTATTGTATTACCTTCCTCTCCACCCTCTGCAATTTAGTATCATATTCTCTTGCCTGAATTGTTTTTGAAACACACTGCCAGGTATTTCTCTAAAAGGAAGTTACTCAATAATATGAAGACTAGAACCACAAAGGGCTTCTTCCACATTTTCTTATACCAGCATTTTGGTCACAGGCATATTTCTTCTAATCCTACTTAAGTATTACAGCCTGTACTGGGCCTTGGGCTGGTGCAATTTACTTGACCAGGCTGGTCTTAATACCCTTCAGGGTAATCATCACTGAAGTTAAAAGAAACCTCCACGAGAGCTCTGTCTACAACACTTAGCTTCAGTTCAACTTTGTAAAAATAAGAAAAGTATCTTCTGGCCCTTTTAAAAGCATCTGAATTCATACAGGTTCAAAACTCAGCACTATTATTGATTCCTTTTCCCTTGCTCCCATATTCAGTCATCAGATCTTGTCACTTCCATTTTCATAACATTTCTTGAATCCACCTCCTTTTCCCCCTCCCAACCACCACACCTTCTATCAAGTCTTTATTATATTGCAAAAAATAATGTACAAGTGTCTTAATCTGCCCTATCTCAAGATCCCAGCACAGCAAAAACAAAACAGACTAAAAAACTTTTGTAGCTCTTAGTTCTAAAAGAGGAACAAAGAAGTCAAAACCAGAGTGGGGCGGGGGGAAATGCCACTGCTAATACATACATCCTGGAGGATTACAGGAAATAGCCAAAGCTTGGTCCCTATTGCAAAGGCAAGATTCTGGGAAGTGGCCAGAATGAGTCTAGAGTCGATGGAACAGAACAGCAGAGGCTGAATCCTCTCTGGCCACCATGGTCCCATTCAAGAGAAAGCCCCGACACGAGTTGTCAAGGCCCAAATATTAAAGTAGGGAACTGTCCTTCAGAACCAAGTCTTGCCTTTAATTTTCCCAGGCAACTCTTTTGAAAGCCTTAAGGGGCACACATCATAGTCATAGGCCATAATCCTCAGTATCCTGGCTTGACAAGTTTCATTTGACATGTTGTTGCAAGACCATGTTAATTCCTTCATAAAAACCTTAAACAGTTCCACATTGCCTAGAAGAGTAATCACCCAGACTGGCACCAAAGGCCCTGTGATCTGGCTCCAGCTCTCTTTTACTTCCCACCTCTCCTACTCAAACTAACGCTTCTCATCCCCAATACATGGCCATGCCTTCACCGCTCCTTTCTCTCTTACTTCAAGCCCAGGTGGGAATCCCAAGCCAAGAAGAAAACTTTCTGGCTCTCCCCAGCTGGAAACACTCACCTTCTTTTGTATTCTCCCCAAAATGTATTCTCCCCAAAATACACCACTTTTGCTACAGCTGTTTAAATATAGCTCATCTCTCCTCCAAGTGTATACTTTTATTTGTGTACTCATTAAATATTTGTTGAATAAATGAAAGAATAGCTAAGTAAATATTTGAGTAAAGTAAATTACAGCACATCAGAATCATGAAATCTATGCCAGTACCCTAAGAAAGGAGTAAGGTCCAGTTCTCAGTTTGACTACTTATTATTAAAAATATGTATTCTTACACAAGCTTCCTGGGTCAGGAAGGTAATGGAGTAGGAAATGGCCACCCATTCCAGTATTCTTGCCTAGGAAATCCCATGGACAGAGGAGCCTGGCAGGGCTCCATGGGATTGCAAAGAGTTGGACATGACTGTACACACACACGCATGCGTGCACACACACACAAACACACACGTACTCTTACACAGCATGCAATCCGTGAGGGGTCCTCGGTTAGCCGGTAGCAAGCTTTTCCAGTTGTTGGGTCTGGTCAATGGAGTAACAGAGGAAAAGTACATACCTGAAGAACTGCTGAAACAGAAAAGCAGAAGCAGGAGCAGGGGGAGGATTATGAAGATGTCAACACTGACCAGGAAAGTGTTGACGAGGAAGGTGATTAAAAAAAAGCTCAGACATGTCCCCTCCTGAGGCGGCCCGCAAGGCACTATCTGAGGAGTCTGAAGCAGCTGAGCAGCCTACACCATCTTCGTCTTGGATAAAAAGACTGAAGAGAAAGACAGTGCTTATGACTTCAGTACAGATTACGCTTAAGAAATCCTGTCCTTCTGTAAGGGTTTTCTTGTTGGTGGTGGTTTTTAACATTGTGAGAAGACTGCTGAGCTGTTCTGTGTGTGTGATGTACCAGTTTGTTAACAGTATCACATAAGCTATGTAAATCTTGTGAGCATGTATATAATGATTGTTGCTGTTCGGTCGCTCAGTTGTGTCCGACTCTTTGCAACCCCATGGACACCAGGCCTGCCTGTCCCTCATTATCTCCCAGAGTTTGCCCAAGTTCACATCCATTGAGTCAGTGATGCTATCCAACCACTTATATATAATGATATATTCATTATATCAGCCACATATAATGATATATTCACTTAAAAGAATCAAGCGACTTTTAAAAACTGCACTCTCATAGCATAATTCTTTTGTTTCAAATCTGGCTCTTATAGGTTAATTCTGTTTAAGCTTTTATATCAGTTTTGTCCCTGAAATTATATATGGGGAATTACGTAAAAACAAAAGTTTTTCTTGGTTTGTGTGTTTTTCTTGACCAGTTTATAGAAATGGGAAATATACAAAGGCCTAGATAAAACTTATATGAAGTCTGAAGAGCCTGACAGATTTGTATATATTCTCATTCTAGAAGGTTCTTTATCAACATTCTAGTCTTGAAGTAGTTTATCTCAATTCTATCCTTTATCAATAGCTTTCTTCCTTGATACATATTGTTTCTTGTGGATTATTCATAGTTCCTCCATCATTCCCAGGATCAAAACAACTATGGCATATTAAAATATCTTCTCTGAAATATTCATATTCCATCCTGTTTCAATTACTTTGAGAAAAGTAGCTCAGGAGTTACAGTAAGATACAGAAAATCCAAACATTACTTTTGCTATATCTCCTTCTTACCTTTTTTCAATTATTTTTTAAATAGTTGAGATGATAACATTTTATATCTAGTTTTATTTACTTAACACTTCACCTTTGGTTTTTCCTGTATTACCCTCCCAAATCACAATTTTCAGTGTTACATTTCTATTGTTACTTGAAACAGAAAAATACAGAAATTAAAAAAAAAAAGTTCCTGAACAAGGTGGCTGTTTCCTGGAAACTGAGGCAAATTCAGGAATGAGAAAAGGGTTAACTAGGCCTTTGGCACACTTTCGTAAGACCTGTTGAGGTTTCAAGTGAAGATTAATTTGGGAGAATGAAAAAAGTCCCTCTGAAAATAAAATATTTTTAATATTTATAAAACAGAGCATAATAAATCTATTATTTGCCCCAGAGTTTCTCAGATTATAAAAGTTTAAAATACTAATGAATTGTAACATCTGCTTTAGTTTCAGGTTTCTAAGCACCATCACTTTGCACCGTAGGGGGAAGAAATCAGAAATCCCAATTCACAATGCAAGGTGCAAAAAGCTAATTACACAGAATAATGCCCAAGGACTTTCTCTTTCTTCTAGGAAATGCCTTAGAGAACTGGGATAAATTGGATTCTCCATAACGGAACTAAATGATGTTTTATCTTTTAAGCACATTTATTATTGGAACTTGAGTGGAAGGTTTTCTTAGACTCTAATACAAAAATTCTTCACGGGCAGCGTTGATGCCAGCAGGTCCCTGTATCCTACCTGGCAGAAACTCTACTCTGAGTTAGAAATGAGACACATAGACCAACTTAAGTTCTCTGTGATTTACTTCAGTTATTCAGAAGACAAACATATATTTGCATTCTCAAGAGCTTATATTAAACCTATGAGTCTTGCTAGGACCCTCCCTGGACTATGGATAGAAAGCAGATATACTTAGGAACAAATAATAGAATACTTTCCTCATTTCCAAAACTGACACTCATAGAAATTCTCAATTCTGAGTATACTTGCCCTTGGACTGTTAAAGACTCTCACTTTTTTTTCCAATCCCTATTCTAAAAGCAGGCACCATATCTTTAATATGGCCACAAAGCTTAGCCCATTAAGTGCATTCAATGAATCCACATGTATAAACAGATGCTGGATAAGGGGTCAGGCACCAACACCAGTTGGTGAGGCAGAAGTGAAAGCAGTATTTTCTACAAATGATCTACTGAACTAAATGAAGGTTTCCATGTGCACTGTATACTTAGTAGAACAACACTTCAACAGGTTAGTATGAGAGAAATGAGAGGGGCTATCTATGGGAGGAAAGTGAAAGTGAAGTCGCTCAGTCATGTCTGACTCTTTGCGACCTCATGGACTGTAGCCCACCAGGTTCCTCTGTCCATGGAATTTTTCAGGCAAGAATACTGGAGTGGGCTGCCATTTCCTTCTCCAGGGTATCTTTCTAACTCAGGGATTGAACCTGGGTCTTCTGTATTGCAGGCAGATGCTTTACCATCTGAGCCACCATGGAAGCCCTTAACACTACCATTTTAAAACTTACAATCCCCCACTACCTTACTCTATGGAAAATAAAAACCCTACTGTAGTCAGCTATTCCAGAGAATAGTTTTTGAGAACTTGTAGGATCTTAAGTCTGGTCTCCTCTTTTTTAGAGAAAGAAATCAATCACAGTGTTAGAAAAATAAATATATGCCCATACTTGTATGCACACATTTATTCTTTTTTTAATATAAATTTATTTATTTTAATTGGAGGTTAATTACTTTACAATATTGTATTGGTTTTGCCACATATCAACATGAATCCGCCACGGGTGTACACGTGTTCCCCATCCTGAACCTCCCTCCCACCTCCCTCCCCGTACCATCCCTCTGGGTCATCCCAGTGCACCAGCCCCAAGCACCCAGTATCCTGCATCGAACCTGGACTGGCTATTCGTTTCTTATATGATACTATACATGTTTTAATGCCATTCTCCCAAATCATCCCACCCTCTCCCTCTCCCACAGGAGTCCAAAAGTCTGTTCTATACATCTGTGTCTCTTTTGCTGTCTTGCATACAGGGTTATTGTTACCATTTTTCTAAATTCCATATATATGCGTTAGTATACTGTATTGGTGTTTTTCTTTCTGGCTTACTTCACTCTGTATAATCGGCTCCAGTTTCATCCACCTCATTAGAACTGATTCAAATGTATTCTTTTTAATGGCTGAGTAATACTCCATTGTGTATATGTACCACAGCTTTCTTATCCATTCGTCTGCTGATGGACATCTAGGTTGCTTCCATGTCCTGGCTATTATAAACAGTGCTGCGATGAACATTGAGGTACATGTGTCTCTTTCCCTTCTGGTTTCCTCGGTGTGTATGCCCAGCAGTGAGATTGCTGGGTCATAAGGCAGTTCTATTTCCAGTTTTTTAAGGAATCTCCACACTGTTCTCCATAGTGGCAGTACTAGTTTGCATTCCCACTAACAGTGTAAGAGGGTTCCCTTTTCTCCACACCCTCTCCAGCATTTATTGCTTGTAGACTTTTGGATCGCAGGCATTCTGACTGGCGTGAAATGGTACCTCATAGTGGTTTTGATTTGCATTTCTCTGATAATGAGTGATGTTGAGCATCTTTTCATGTGTTTGTTAGCCATCTGTATGTCTTCTTTGGAGAAATGTCTGTTTAGTTCTTTGGCCCACTTTTTGATTGGGTCATTTATTTTTCTGGAATTGAGCTGCAGGAGTTGCTTGTATATTTTTGAGATTAGTTGTTTGTCAGTTGCTTCATTTGCTATTATTTTCTACCATTCTGAAGGCTGTCTTTTCACCTAGCTTATAGTTTCCTTTGTTGTGCAGAAGCTTTTAAGTTTAATTAGATCCCATTTGTTTATTTTTGCTTTTATTTCCAATATTCTGGGAGGTGAGTCATAGAGGATCCTGCTGTGATTTATGTCGGAGAGTGTTTTGCGTATGTTCTCCTCTAGGAGTTTTATAGTTTCTGGTCTTACGTTTATTTCTTTAATACATTTTGAGGTCATTTTTGTGTATGGTGTTAGAAAGTGTTCTAGTTTCATTCTTTTACAAGTGGTTGACCAGTTTTCCCAGCACCACTTGTTAAAGAGATTGTCTTTATCCATTGTATATTCTTACCTCCATTGTCAAAGATAAGGTGTCCATAGGTGTGTGGATTTATCTCTGGGCTTTCTATTTTGTTCCATTGATCTATATTTCTGTCTTTGTGCCAGTACCATATTGTCTTGATGGCTGGCACACATTTATTTTTAACCGTAATTAGATGAACGATAACTTTAAATTTTCTTCCATTTCATTTGGGAAAAGCGCTTGGAAATTTTCAAGATTATTTTGCCATTACTTCACAGCATGCCTCCAATTTCCTCATGACACATTTGATGAGAGTGAATCTTATTTATTTTGCCACTTCTCTAAACTATCTAATCTCCCCTAAGGAAGTTGCAGATTGGCTATTTTTTTTTTTTTAACAAAAAGGAGAGGAAAGAGTGTGAAAAAGAATACTAAGCCAATCTGACCTAGCAACTTTTTCAGAAAGCATCATAAAATTATGAATTTAGGAAGAATACTAATATTTCACCCATTAAACAACCTTGAAGAAAATATAAAACTAAAATGCAGAAACCAAAAAAATGAAAATTCCCTTTGCTCTTTTTGAGTCTAATTATGGTTATTAATTTTATGCACACATGTTATCAGAGTCTCTCATATTATTCCCAAATCCTGAAAATAATATTTTCTTTGAGATTTCAACCATACAAATAAACACAGCATGCACATTAAAAGAAGTCAGGCCAGACTTTAACCAGGCAACAAGCTTAGGAATCACTAAGTGATTCCCCTTCCAGAAGGTTCTCTGGTGTCTTGTCCAGATTCTGGGTTTTTTCCTAACTATGTCCTTTATTTTTTATTTTATTCCATTTTTCTTCTTCCTGGACAGAATGATTTTTGCCTGAAATGCCTTCTGTTACAGGTTTTACTTCTTCTCTTCAAGAATCTATGCCATTAATGTAAAAAAAGATGGTAGAAAACTATGTCTGAGACACAGATATGCTTGCGTTTTTTTAGTCTGAAAAGACAGGTAACAACAAGGAGTGGACTCTGCTAGAAAATTAAAGGTGGCATTGGTAAGTTTCAGAAAGTTCAGGAAAACTTTGCAAACTATTCAACATTTTCAACATTCATGATTTTTTGAAACTATTTACAAGGCAGATCAAGTACTCATTATGGAAAATTATTTTAGCATGCTCTTTCTTAACCTCACATGAATTTCAAAACTGCCAAAATGGTTCTGACTCCTGTCCACTTGATTCAGTCAAGCATTGGGTCTCTGAACACAATTTTCTTGATGATAGCTCAAACACTTCCAATTTTGCTTTTTTGCCAACCTAACGATTGCCAGCCAGTGTATCAGTTAATCACTAAATTTGAAAATTCTTGAGTAATGTACACCAGTGAAAAATTAACTGAAAGCTATTGCATGTGATGCTCTAAAAACAGAAACAGAAAAACTCCACCAAAAACCCCAACAGTACTATTGAGACAGCACCAGGTTATATATTTTTAGTACTAGGTTATTTAAATCATCCATTTTTCTATAGGAATTGCTCTTCCATAAAGTGAGTTCTCATGGTGCTTAATAAACATGGTAAAACCTTATAAAATTAGTTCTGCTTGGAGGCCAAGCCTCACAGGTAATTCACTTGTTCTAAACTAGCTACCAAAGGGATGAAATATGACATAAAACTGTAGATAACTGAGACTACCTTTCACCCAACAAAAGGGATTTGAGTTCATCTGGACAGTAGTACAGACATGCCAAGGTCAACCATATTTCAACCTCCATATATTGATGAAAAGATCAAAGGTCACAGACTTCTAGAGGTGGATGGGATCATAACAGTCATTTCCAACCTTTTCCCATTTTCAGATCAAGAAATTAATTGACCCATGATCACAAAACTAGTAAGTAATAGCACACATGAAAATTTACAAAAATCTTTGTCAATGTTTTTAGCAGAGTTTTTCTCTCTATTAATACTACACTGATTTTTATGGAGGAATTCAAGCATTTCATTTCGACTAATGGAGGGATGTAAGTACTCTTTTGTAATAAAAACCACATTGTCATGAAGCGTTGTGTAATGATCTTAAATTGAGGTAAAAAGATGTTGTTATGGTTAATTTTATGTGTCAGCTTTAGTGGGCTGTGAGATGTCCAGGTATATGTTCAAACATCATTCAGGAGGGTGCCTTTGAGAGTGCTTCTGGATGAGGTATTTGTAAATACTAAACTGAGTGAACTGAGGCATGAACATTGTCCTCCCCAATGTGAGTAGGCCTCATCCATTCAGTCAAAGACCTGAATAGAACAAAAAGGCTGAGTAAGAGGCAATTTCCTCCAGCCTGACGATCTTGAGCTGGGACACTGGTCTTTGCCAGCCTCTGGCCTTACATTCGGAGAAGGCAACGGCACCCCACTCCAGTACTCTTGCCTGGAAAATTCCATAGGTGGAGGAGCCTGGTAGGCTGCGGTCCATGGGGTCGCTAAGAGTCAGACACGACTGAGCGACTTCACTTTCACTTTTCACTTTCATGCATTGGAGAAGGAAATGGCAACCCACTCCAGTGTTCTTGCCTGGAGAATCCCAGGGACGGGGGAGCCTGGTGGGCTTTCGTCTATGGGGTCACACAGAGTTGGACACGACTGAAGCAACTTAGCAGCAGTAGCAGCAGGCCTTACATCGAAACATCACCTCTTCCTGGCTCTCAAGGCTGACTTTCAGACTGGAGCTCCACCATCAGCTCTGGTTCTCTGACCTCAGACCTTGGGACCTGTCAGCCTCCAGAATCGCAGTGAGTCAAATTTCTTATTTAAAACATCTCTCCTGTCTCTCTCTCTCACTCTGACTAATATAGATATAATCAATTGAAATACATTATTGAGTCCCAGCACAATTATCAATTTATTTCATTTAATGTATATTAAACAGTTGGGTCAACATGTTAAAAGCAAAGCAAATATCTAGGGCTTCAGTGTAATGAGTTCTTAATTTATCAGTAGAATCTGCATGCCAATGTGTTTCAGAATACTCTCTGAAATACATGGAGTCTGTATTTAAAATATTCCCTTAAGTGATTTATGAAGGACAGTAAAAGCATTTGGCTCAGCTATATCCATTTGGCAGGGGTTGCCAGCCAGAAGGCAGAGATCCAGCAAAGCTCTGGGCACAGGGAAAACAAGTTGACCTTATCTGAGTACCCCTTAATCTCATTAAGGTGTTCCAATTAAGTGGTATCACTGTCTCAATTAAAGCTGCTGTCTCTGCTGGCTAATACCATACAGCTTCCTGGGAAATGCACTAATTAGGTAGATCTTCTTGTCTACTGACTAAGAATCTGTTTTGTACCAAATCAAGGTTAAAAGGTACTGCTATGGACCAAGCCCATCATCCGTAGGATATCTGAAATGTCTTCAACAAAGTTTCTCTTGTCTCTTCTCTATTTGTTGTTATTGTTTAGTTGCGTCAGATTCTTTGCGACCCCATGGACTGTAGCCCACCAGGCTCCTCTGTCCATGGGATTTACTAGGCCTAATACTGGAGTACTCACTGGAGTATCCACTCCAGTATTCTAGCCATCTTCTTCGCCACGGGATCTTCCCAACCGGGGATCGAACCCAAGTCTCCTGCATTGCAGGTGGATTCTTTACCAACTGAGCCACCAGGGAAGGCCCTAGTATCTCTACAAGAAAGCTGTTCTTTCCTGGGATGCAGGACCTTGACTAGACACCTCATATTGTGACTATCCTAGGCAGAAGCTCTGTTCCCACTCATTAGCATGGCATAATTCTTCATTTATTAAAGTCTTCTTTAATGCTCTTTGATAATATTTTGTCACTTTTATTCATAAAGTTTTTTGCACATCTTTGTTAGATTTATTTCTAAATCCCAATTTCAAATAGACTTTTCTTGCTATTTAATGAATAGAATCTTTTTTCTCTTACATTTTCTAATTGGTTATTACTAGCTCAACTTTTATATGTTTGACCTATATCCAGGAACTTTTTTAAACTCTTAATTTATCTTTAAATTATCTTGGATTTTCTATATACTCAATCATATCTTCTGCCGAAAGTAAAAATTCTCATTCACACTTCACACACAGTCCACACTCTAAAGCTGATTAAATCCCAACATGAAGTCACATTTTAATTCTATGTGGGAATTAAATCAAATGAGCTATATCAGTTTAGAAAATGTTTTTATGCTCCTGTTCAACAGATCTGGAAAATATATGGATAGAGTAAATTGGGTTTGTTTGCATTTTCACCCCACCTATAATTAGTTCATTATCAAATTAAAACTCTAAGATTTGTGATTCATTAAGAGTTCATTAAATTAGTGTTATTCAGTTTGAATCCCTGTACATTTTCTCAAAACTCTTCATTTTAAAATAATTTTTGTAGCCACTGCAATGTATTCTTTTCTTAATTAAAAGATCTAGGAAAATTCAGTATTGAAAGCAGTTTCCATGGAAATAGGTATTCAATACAATAGAAATATCAATACTACAGTATACAGTGCTTTCCCCTAATTTTTCTATTTTAATAGAATAATATGATATGGGGGGCTGGCAGACAATAGATGAAAACAAAATCTGAAAGGCAGAATAACTTCAAAAAAATGGGGGTAGACGTTGTGGTGCTAATGCCAAAGCAGGCTAAAGAGTAATTGCATTTTACACTTGCAATTGGCTCTCCAATGCAATCCAACAAATAATTAGCTCCTTTTACATTTAAGGTCCTTTCCAAATTCAACAACTGTTAAAGTCAAGCAAGAGTCCATGAGGTCAAGGAGCATACGACCTAGAAAAAAGAAATGGCAGGTGTTGTTGCTGTTGCTGTTGCTTAGACATTATGTCCAACTCTTGCGACGCCATGGACTGCAACCCACCATGCTCCTCTGTCCATGGGATTTCCCAGCCAAGAATACCGGAGTAGGGGCTATTTCCTTCTCCAGGAGCTGCTGCTGCTGCTAAGGAGCACCCATAGTTATATTCAAATGACTATGACATAAGGCAATGAGGAGCATTAAAAGAAAAGCATCAAAAACATGGTTTCTAGCTTCATGAAGGAGGAATATTTGATTGGACCCTTTAAGAGTTTTTAGGTTTTCAGTGAGTAGAGATGGTGAGAATTTATCAGCTACAAACTTTCCACTACCTTAGACACTATATGGAGGTGTAGGGCCCTACTGTTGTACAGCTAGATATCTCCCAAAATGAGATCCTTGAGCCTGGAGAGACCCATAGGAGGGTTTACCCCACACGCCTAAGTGCAGAATGTATGATAGCAAGGTGCTGATGGAAGTGGACCGGAAGAGCTAAAGCCATGTTTCAAAGAAGTATACTAGCTCTAAGTAAATAATAAGTTAGCATCCTAAACCCTTTATGTTATTGAATTATATACCTATGTTATTAACTTATATACCTATATTACAGATGTGGACATTAAAGCAGAGAAGAAATGCTTATAGTTCAGCAGAAAGTAGAAATTGAGTTGTTTTGAATCCTGCACATCTCAGAAATAGAATTCTAAGAATCAAAGGAATAATTCATGTGAAACACCTGGCAAAGTGCCTGGTACATGATAAGCCCTCAATAATTAGTAGCAAATATTTGAAGAAATGCCATTAAAAATTGTGAAATGGCTCTTCCAGCCCCTATTGGGAATCATTGGCCTTGAATGATTTCTTTATCTTTCATTCATTTTATTTTTAATTGTGTTTAATTAAATAGGTAATATTCAAGATGGGAAAGATTAAGGGCAAGAGGAAAAAGGGGGCGGTAGAGGATGAGATGGTTAGATAGCATCACTGACTCAATGGACATGAGTTTGAGCAAACTCCGGGAGGTAGCAAAGGATAAGGAAGCCTGGCGTGCTGCAGCCCATGGGGTCTCAAAGAGTCAGACATAACTTAGCAACTGAACAATGAATGACAATATTTAAGTAGTTCAAAAACAAAATAAAAAGAGGTATACTTTGAGATATATTCCTCCCACCTCATTCTTGTCCATTCCATTTCTGCCTATCTCTTAAATGCAACAACTTTTACTAGTTTCTAATACATCTTTCCTGCGCATGTATGTATGTATATATTCTTATTTTTAACAATTTATTACACAAAGGTTATAAATATGCAGTGTAGCATATTTATACACTTTTTTGAAACTTGCTTTTCATGTAACAGCATATACTGAAAACTTTTCAATACTAGTACACAGAAAGTGTCCTCATTCCTTATTCCTTTTTTAAACCTGTGCATGGGCTTTCCTGGAAGCTCAGATGGTAAAGAATCCGCCTGCAATGTGGGAGACCTGGGTTCGATCCCTGGGTTAGGAAGATCTCCTGGAGAAGGAAAAGGCTATCCACTCCAGTATTCTGGCCTGGAGAATTCCATCAACAGAGAAGCTAGGCAGGCTACAGCCCATGGGGTCATGAAGAGTCAGACACGACTGAGCAACTAAGCACAGCACAGCGCATGGTATTCCATTATATGGATGAACCAGTTTAATTTGATGCTTCCTGAAGTGTGGGCCCTAAGCCAGCCTCATCAGCATCACTTTAAAACTCGTTAGAAATGCAGATTTCAGGACCAGCCCAGACCTACTGAATCAGAAATTCTGGAGGCGGGGCTCAGCAATCTGTGTTTTGGAAAGTCCTCCAAGTAAATCTGATGCACGAGAAGTTTAGAACCACGGGTTTATTCAGTCCTCTACTGTTGATACTTAGTTTCCTCTGTCTAGTATAAGCAATGTGCTAAAGAATCATTGTATATGTGCCTTTTGTGCAAGAATGTATATCAGAGGGGGGGAGGTGGGAGGGAGGGTCAAGAGGGAGGGGATATCTGTATACCATGCCTGATTTGTGTTGATGTATGGCAGAAACCAGCATGATATTGTAAAACAATTAACCTTCAATTAGAAATAAGTAAATTTTAAAGAAAGAATGTATATTAGAATGTACATTGTATAATCTCACAAAAGAAGAGTGGTAAATGGCAGTCATATATAACTGTGTTTCTACTTCCTTATTACTATTCAGGTGCATCATTTCTTTGCATCATTGCAGATTTTTGTTGGCCAGATGGTAACTAAGCTAACAGTTATAACATTGTTTCTACAACAAGAAAATAAAATCCAAATCATTTCCTAAATCCAAATCACTGACTTATAATTGAAGCATGTGAGTACGTGAAGCACTGTCTAGATATGAGAAGAGAAACTGTTACTTCCACTTGGCAAAAGGGAAACATTTTAAAAGGAGATTCTATCTTGGACAAGATGGACTTCTGTGGTTGACTGAATGTAGATCAGAGGTGGACTGCTCCCATGGATGCAAAGTTGACTTATTGTGCAATCCTATTAGTGGCTGTCATCTGTCCGCAGTCCCCCAGCTATGTCACCATTTGAGGTTTTACACCAAGCACTCAGAGGGCTCATTTGGTTTCAGAACCAACACCCAAAATGAGAGACTTCTGGGGTTTCAGATATCTCTGGAGAAAGCTGGCTCAGTCTCCGCACTGAGCAGATCCTCCTGAACGAGGCTGGACTTACAGTGGTCAAAAATTCTGAGACGTGTGCATCCAAATACCCATTAATTTGGTTCCATAACTTATTAGTTATATGATTGTAGGCAAGTTACTTTATCTCTGGGGCAGTCTCATTTAACAGACAATATTGCCATGATGAAGATATCCCACCTCTGCTCTATGTAGTACAGTAGCTGCTAGTCACATGAGGCTGTTGATTTACTTGAAATATGTGGCTAGTGTGACGGAGAAACTGAATAATATTTCATGACTTGTAGTTAACTTTAACAACCATGGTTAGTGACAACCATGCTGAGTAGTGTAGCTCTAGAAAACCTTCATATCTTCATCTCAAAAGGGGGATAAAAACCACCTATCTCAGTGCTTTCCTTCATCTCTCTGGTCATAGGATTCTCTTCGGCTGCCTGATTTTTTTTAAAAAATTCCATTTCCTACCTCAGACCTACTGAGTCGGAATGTACTCAAGAAAAAGCTAGAGATTTTGTACTTTCAATCACAAATCCAGCCGCTGAATTTAAGCCAGTAGAGGAAAGTTGTTTTTTTTTCCCCCTCCCCTACAGTACCCAATTCAAAGCTCTCTGACATATGGTAAGACAGTGTAGTGCTTCTAGGGGTGGGGGATATTCCAGAAGGCTGAGGGCACTTTATCAGTTTTCCTTTGTTGTAATGGAAAGGAATAGATTACACAAGGTACCTAGAATAGTCAGATTCATGAGTCAGAAAGTACATTGGGAGATGCCTGGGGCCAGGTGTTGGGGAAGGAGAATCGAGACATGGTGCTCAGTGGGAACAGAGTTTCAGTTTAGAAAGGTAAGATTCGGGAGATGAATGAGTGTGGGAGTTGCACAGCCACGTGAATGTACTTGGTGCCACTGAACTGTACGTTAAACTTATGTTTTATATTATGTAACTCTCACCACCATTTTTTTAAAGAGTAGTCACATGCAATTTTCTCTATTTAAAAAAAAAGAAAGGACTAGAACAATATAAGCCAAGGATCTCTTAATGGATTGCTTTAAGGCTGGATGATCTTGATTTTATTCGATGAGATAAATTATTTTGGAATTTGGTGGAGGAAGTTGGAATAGGGAGGTAAGAGAAAACTATTAACGTGTCATTATCACACCCAGATAATTTGAAAAACAGATGCAAAAAAGGGATGGGGAGAGAGGCAGAAAGAAAAATCTTTTATAACAAAAAGCTTCTTTAATGTCAAAGCTGTTAACTTCATGAAATAGAGAAAAGAAGGATCTCAGTAGGATTAAAAGATGGCTTTTTGGCAAATGGGTTGCATTCTAGTTCAGTCCTCGATGTGCTGCTGCTTCAAGGAGTACATTATATAACCACCACAGGGAATTCTGAAATTTCAATATAGTTCCAGAAATCTGTGAGCATTCCCAAGTTGCATAAGTGGAATTAATCTGCTCATTTAGATTCCTTAAGAGAACATAACGACATTCTTTTAGAGTACTTGCAGCTCTCCTAATAAAAGATACAAACAGTACGAAAAGTTTGTTACTTGTAGAAGCAGAAACATCATAAGCTAATAAATATGTCTGTTATGACTCTGTGGGTTCTTCTCATCAAGCAGACTGATCTGGAATCTCATAAATAGATACCTTTGGGTATGCTTTACAGTGGATACATGGAAACAGGAATAAAAGATGGTAATTAGGGAAAGAAGAAAGCTACAGTGAGGTAAATAAATATATGTGTGTAAAGCTAAAAGAAACTCAGGTTGGGAACTTCACTTGAATTTCCATTTAAAATTTCATTTTATTGTAAAATATTGTGTATATTACAGCATTAGGCTAACTGAAAATTTCAACTTTTACTACTACAGTAGATGGAAGAAAACCTAGCTATGAGAAAAAGTGTAGAACAATTCATTAATTCTTCTTTATCCCTTTTAAATAATTGATTTATGTTAAAAACCAAATTAAGTATATATAAATTGGTCTAAAGCTTTAAAATAAGGAATTTTTTAAGTAAAATGTTTAATTTCCAAGATTGGAGGTTTTTTGTTCCATCTAATATAATAAAATATAAATATTTTGTATAATAATAACAAAAATAAATATTTTTACTGAATGAATGAACATATGAATGAACTAGGTAAGGGTGAAAACACTACACTTTTGCCCACAACAGCCTCTCCTCCTTCTTCCTCATTCATACTCTTCTCTCTCTTTTATTTCTTGATGTGGACCATTTTAAAAATCTTTATTGACTGTGCTACAATATTGCTTATGTGTTATGGGATTGGGCTTTTTTTCTTTTTGGTTTTTTTGGCCTCAAAGCATGTGGGATCTTAGCTCCCAAAAAGAGACTAAACCCGTGCTCCCCCTGCATTGGAAGGTGAAATCTTAACCACTGGACTGCCAGGGAAGTCCTTCTCTTTTTTCCTTTAAACTGAATATTTTACTATTCACCTCTGGCCCCTCAGGCACTTGCCCCTCCTGATTCTCCCAACCTCTAGCTGCCTCCAAGCTCAAGCTTCCTGCACTACCTGTCCTAGAGCTCTGGGATACCACTCTAATACCACAATCAAGAGTATTTTTTATATCCTTACCCCTGCTGCTGCTGCTAAGTCGCTTCAGTTGTGTCCGACTCTGTGCGACCCCACAGACGGCAGCCCACCAGGCTCCCCCGTCCCTGGGATTCTCCAGGCAAGAACACTGGAGTGGGTTGCCATTTCCTTCTCCAATGCATGAAAGGGAAAAGTGAAAGTGAAGTCGCTCAGTCTCCTAGCAACCCCATGGACTGCAGCCTCCCAGGCTCCTCTGTCCATGGGATTTTCCAGGCAAGAGTACTGGAGTAGGTTGCCATTGCCTTCTCCATCCTTACCCCTAACTAACTTCAAAAATCTGTTGCATCCATGTGTAGCCCTGGATCAACTCTTCTGCCCATTTTCCCAGCTGCTTCTTGCAGGCTTCCCAGCAGTACAGAGGACATCACAAAGCCAAGCACATTTAGCTTCAGCACACAAAAAAATGAGCTCTGGTCTGGTTTGGACTCATTAGTGTTCAGCAAACCTTTTCTTATCAGTGGTTATTGCCTCTTTGGGGCTTCCCTCATATCTCAGTTGGTAAAGAATCTGCCTGTGATGCAGGAGACTCAGGTTCAATCCCTGGGTCGGGGAGATCTCCTGGAGAAGGAAATGGAAACCCACTCCAGTATTCTTGCCTGGAGAATTCCACAGCAGAGGAGCCTGGCAGGCTACAGTCCACAGGGTTGCAAGAGTCAGACACAACTTAGCAACTAAACCACACCACCACCATTGCCTCGTCTGCTCTCCACAGCAGCTATTGCCTCTTCATCAGTATCCTTACTCCCTCCTCCAATTTCCTTTACTCTCAGACTTCCTGTTTTAAGAAAATAGAGATAACACGTGTTAATTCTCTCCTATCCACTTCCAAGTTCATCTCATAGTCAAATATACTTTCTTCCTTCCTGCCTCTCTCAAAGGAAGACATTCCCAACTTCTTCCTTCAAACTCTTACCCCATAAACTATGTCCTTTTTCTTGGATTATCATTATCTTCCTCTCCACTGGTTTTTACCTCGAAGCCCACAAATGTGCTCAAGTCCTAAAACAAAAACAAACCAAAGCAAAAAAATCTGCTTCCAGATCCATCACCTCTTATGTCCTTCTCAATCAGCCACTTTCCCCCTTAGAAACACAACCCCAACCCACAGGGTACACACTTTGATGATTCCCATGTGTGTGACCATCATCCCACCCTCTCCTGAACACTGCTATATATTTCCAGCTGTCTCCTCCTAAACACACCATTTGGATGTTGGTAGAGGCACTTCAAATTTGCTTCCTCTCTCACTTAACAGATCCACCACAACCTGGGTGCCTGCAGTGGAAATCTCAAGTCATCTTTTCCCTCTTTGGTGTCACAGACATCAAATCCTGCCCATTTGATCTCAGAAACTGCTCTCAGTCTCAGCCCTCCTATCAAGGATTATCCAGACTCTCATCTCTGGCAAGGACAATTCCTGGGTTCCTATCTTGTTTCCTCCTTCTGACTTCTCCCTTTTCAAATCTGTGCTTCATACCACCAGCAAAGGTAACATCATGAAAAGTGCATGACTGATCAGATCCCTTCCCTGGTATAAACTATTTTGGGCTCTTCAGGCTCTTCTCAAGTTGTCCCCAGCCCCCCTCTCCAGGCTGTCTTCTATCCACAGAGCGCGGCGTGCACTGCACTGTTGTTGGGCATGCGTATCTCTGACCCTGTGCCTCGACCATTTGCTCTTATCCATAGGCCCACACTCCCAAACATCCTCAGAGTCAAATTGGAAATGTACCCTGAAGCTTCTCCTGACTTCCCTTCATCTAGCACTTCAGTCGGAATTAATTTCTCCCTCTTGTATATTTACAACCCAAGCTGAACCCCCAGTTTGCCCTTTTCCACTGTAGCACACTCTAGTGTAGTGTAGTGTGTACATCCCCTCTCTCACCAGGATTCCCTCATAGCTCAGCTGGTAAAGAATCCACCTGCAGTGCGGGAGACCTAGGTTTGATCCCTGGATTGGGAAGATCCCCTGGAGAAGGGAAAGGCTACCCACTCCAGTATTCTGGCCTGGAGAATTCCGTGGACTGTATAATCCATGGGGTCGCAAAGAGTTGGACACAACTGAACAACTTTCACTCTCATTTTTTCCTCTCTCACCAGCACAGCAGCTCAGTGAAAAGCCCTGAGAACCTAGAGAGGTTACTACCAGGCATGTAGTATGCCTCAACAAATATCTGGGGAATTGGAATTGTAAATATTAGCTTTATATTGAATGCATTTTCTCCCCATCTTCCCAACATCCACCACCATAACACTAAGGAAAAAGCAGTTAGAAAATTAATTTGGCAAACAAAGGAATATTCACACCAATATTTAGACTTGTAAGTACCTCTAGAATTCTTTAGAAAGTGCCATTCCAAAACTGTTCTCCTTCTTACATGCTATGGGTTTATTTTTCCTTCATTAGAGAACCAGGAAGCCTTCATTAAATAATAATTTGTCAGAAAGAGTCATCTGAAAGCAAATTGTTTAGCTATATAAGGATTTAGTATGAGACAAATTGTAAAAAAAAAAAAAAAAAAAAAAATCAGTAATCTTAAGTGTTTAGATAGCTGGTACATACTGGACTGTGGTGACGTCCTGATGAATTCATCTCATTTGCTCCCAGCAGCCTGGGGCTCCAGAGGAGGAGCTCACAGAGGAGCATTTTATTCTTTTTCCCCAAATCTGATCTGAAGTCTACTGTTCCACTGGGAACAAATCATCAAAGAAAGCTACATATTTATAAAGAAAGTTGTGACGTGGAAATTTACATTAAGACTATGCTTGGGTGACACCAAAATATTGGGTTGGCCAAAAAGTTCATTGGGGTTTTTCTGAAAGTTCTTAGAGAAAAAACACGAATGAACTTTTTGGCCAGTCCTAAAGACCCTTGATGCTGGGAAAGACTGAGGGGAGGAGGAGGAGGAGGAGGCAACAGAGGATGAGATGGTTGGATGGTATCATCTACTCGGTGGACATGAGTTTGAGCAAACTCCAGGAGATAGTGAAGGACAGGGAAGACTGGCGTGCGGCAGTCCAAGGGGTCACAAAGAATCAGACACGACTGAGCAACTGAACAACAATACTTAGGTGATTTAATCCCACTTACTGTGAAAGAAAGGGGGAAGGGGGATCAAGTTTAAACAGTATGAATATTAGAAATTCACAGCTTCTTGGAAAAACAAACTCAAATTTATGGTGGAAATAATTTTAAAAGAGAGACCTTTAGGAAGAAAAGAAGTGAGTTCCTCTGTCATCTGTCCTGCTGTTTTCCATGAAAGGTTTCTATGGTGCTTTGGGCTTGTCTATATTTGGGCAATGGCAACAGGTGAGAAATAAAGAACAGCTGCATACTGACTCCCTGGGGAGGGGGAAATTCTGCAAACATCCTAGGTAATGAGTACAAAACATATCTGTACACACAATGCCTTCTGTGAGTCACAGGCTCTTTCAAAATCTCCAGATAAACAAACAAACAAATAAAACACCACTAAACAATAACCCCCCAAAAAGTTTTTTAACCAAATATAATCAAAAATAATTTCCAGATTGAAGGAACTTCCTTTAGGAGGGAAAGAGATGAAAGTCTTGTCTCAGTTACCCAGAGCCAGAAAAAAAAAATCTATATATATTTGTTGTTAAGGTTTTAAATAAATAACACCTGCCAACCAAAGCCAGGGAAATGAATGGACAGGAAACGAGGCAAACTTCAAAGAGGAAGTGGTTTTGAGCTGTCAACTGGAGTGGACTAAGGAGTAGGAAACCCACAAGATGTGTAAAAATGGTAAATCAAGGGCCTCATCTTAAGAGAGAATCTCAAAGCCCGAGGCTAGATTATCACAAACACAAATATTACAACATATTAGATTTTTATGGCCACTTAAAATAAGAAGCAAATCAAGAGACATCAAGAAGATAGAAGGTGTATTATACATAAGACCTTCTAAGTTTGCCACTAAAATGTATGCAAATCATTAAATCATTAAAATATTTCCTTTAGATATTTAATGATTTGCATACATTTTAGTGGCAAACTTAGAAGGTCTTATGTATAATACACCTTCTATCTTCTTGATTATATAATCATCTGAGATTATTTAAAATTCAGTTGTTTGAACTTAAATCTTAATTGTTATACAATTTGGTAGCTTACCTGCTGCTTTAAAGTTATAATATAAAAGTTGAAGCAAATAAAAATTCCTTCCATCAAAAAGCAATGTGGCACTTTCCTAGCCATTCAGTGGTTGGGACTTCACCTTCAGTAGTGGGGGTGAGGGTTCCATCCCTGGTTGGGGAGCTAAGATCTCACATGCCTCAGAGCCGAAAAATGAAAACATGAAACAAAAGCAATGTTGTAACAAATTTAATGAAAGCTTTAAAATGGTCCACATCAAAAAAAAAACTCTTAAAAAAAAAAGAAAAGCAATGGATTTCTCAAACTAATTATGCATAATAAAGTTTAAGAAAGTGGAACTGTCAGGGAAGTAAAGTATGTGAAGTGAAAGTTGCTCAGTCATATCTGACTCTTTGTGACCCCACGGACTATACAGTCCATGGAATTCTCCAGGCCAGAATACTGGAATAGGTAGCTTTTCTTTTCTTCAGAGGATCTTCCCAACCCAGGGATTGAACCCAGGTCTCCCAAATTGCAGGCGGATTCTTTACCAGCTGAGCCACAAGGGAAGCCCAAAGTATGCTGCTGCTACTGCTGCTAAGTCGCTTCAGTCGTTTCGGACTCTGTGCGACCCCATAGACGGCAGCCCACCAGGCTCCCCGTCCCTGGGATTCTCCAAGCAAGAACACTGGAGTGGGTTGCCATTTCCTTCTCCAATGCATGAAAGTGAAAAGTGAAAGTGAAGTCGCTCAGTCATGTCCAACTCTTGGCGACCCCATGGACTGCAGCCTACCAGGCTCCTCCGTCCATGAGATTTCCCAGGCAAGAGTACTGGAGTGGGGTGCCATTGCCTTCTCCGAGCCCAAAGTATAGTATATTTTAAATTGAATGTAACCACTAAAAATACATTTGTGAACAGAACTACCATGTAAAAATGCATGTTGTAGAAGTAAACAATCACCAGAAAATGAACACAGAGTTTTACACAGAGAGTTCACAGAGAAGTAAAAACTCGAAACCAAGACAAAGAAAAATCCCAGCTGGGCAGAGGGGGACAAAAGACTGAAAGAAACCACTAAAACAACAGCAGCGATTATCACTGAATAATAAGCCCACGGATGAATTTTTTTCCATCTATTTTTCTAAAGGGCCATGCTTGGTAGGTATATTTTATTTTTAAATGGGTAAGAAAGAAAACTTCCTCCAGAGAGACAGTACAAAGTAATAACCTGCTTCAGTTCAGTTCAGTTGGGTTGCTCAGTTGTGTCTGACTCTTTGGAACATGAACCACAGCACACCAGGCCTCCCTGTCCATCCTGCTTAGTTAAGGTCTAAATAAAAACAGACTAGAGAGCACACAATTGCCCAAATAAAACCATTACATATTATTAAATTAGTAGTTGAAAATTAAGGTAAATGGTGTTCCATTAATTGACAAAGCATGGCATAATCAATTCAATCATTTTAAGAGGAGTAGTAATCAATAGTAATCTCTCAAACAGCATCAATTCAGCCATCATTTTCAAGAATATTTATACAGCTGAAATAAGCGATTGATTTAGCTAAGCTATGATTTTGCACTCAGGTTATTTTAAGCATGTAGAACCAATTTTAAAGAACCAGTAGTTATATAATAATAGCAATTTTTGCTTAACTATTTCTTTAATATTACAATTTTAACACATGATTCTTTCAAAATATATTAAATGTTTATTATATACACATAATAACAGTAAGTGAATTGAAAGAAATAGAAGGAATAATTGTCCCCAGTTTCTACCGAATTACCTTCTTCATCTTTTTCCTTTTCTGTGAGGCACACCTACCACCCACTCCCTCATTCCCATTCCACTTCACCTCTAGGCACACAAATGATTATAATGTCACTGGGGAAAGAACTCAAACATACTGGGAAATATAATAAATATGTAAAATCATTTTTCTTACTAGTTTCATTACATTTGACTTCTGATTAAAATAAATCATTTCTGTTGCCATCTATGACCTTGGTGTCATAGTTTATCCAAAGAAACTCCCTTTCTTGAAATTACCAAAATATTTTTTTTGGTCAGCACTTTTGAAACATAATTTACATACCATAAAAGTCATCAATTTTAATAGTACAATTCAGTGAGTTTTGACAAATGTTTATAATCATACAACTACCACATGATATAAAATATTTTTATCATCCCCAAAGACTCAATTAAAAAAATTCAGGTCATCTACCTAATAAATAATAACATTTATACCCATTCAAATGTTCAAGTACCCTAAAATCAAAACTGTAAATGATTCCAAAGAGTGTTGTCCTTTGACCTACTGAGATTTAGTAAATCCGGTTTCTAAAAGTTTGAAGACAGTCTATGCCAATATTGTTTGTAAACAGCAACTTCCTAGAAGATTTCTTTTCAAAGAAGAAATATTAAAGTTTTAAAGCACTCATTTGTTTCTAAGAAATCTCACTGATTTAAGAATTTCCTTCTGAAAGTAAGTCTTTTTCTCTACCAAATAGCTTTCACACTTAAATTTACATTTTGGGAGTTTTCTTAATATAAAAAAGCAAAGGCTGGTTAATCGTATCAGCTCCATAAACGTTTAGTCAAAAATGTGAGAGTGTACTGGATAGATTATCATGAAATGTAAGTAGTAGGAAGATTTGTCTAACTTCTGCTGTACATTGCACTTGGTGCTTTAAACATGATCACATGTCATCATCTAATCAGCCATAAGCCCACATGCAGCAAGCAGACGAGAACAGAAACACCCTCCAGAGATAGTAACAGACATAAGATCAAAAACAGGAATCCAGGACCCTTCCACCCCAAGAGAACGTGCAGAGGATCAGTGTATCCAGTTCTAAGCTGCAGTCTCTGCTTTGTGCTTCAGTGACCTTGGCTGCCAGAAAGCAAAGCCACCACTGTGTTTTCCTTACACATCATCTCTCACAGACTTTTCAGGACTTTCTGTTTACTAGGCTTTTCTTGATCCTCTTTCACAACTTCCTACTCAGCAACTCTTTTACCAGTAAGAGACTAGAGAAAAATGGCTAGGGTAAAACTCACATCTATTCATCTTTCAAATAATCAGCAATGAAATAATTGTTTTCAGAGGTTAAACTCTAGGGAGAGTACTGAGAAGAAAGCTTGGAATCTGTTCAATTCAAAGTGAAGCTGCTAAAACAGATGTATCTATCAACCTTCGGCCTGGATGACAGAGACTGACAGACTGATTTCTTCCGGCAGGTTTCCCACGTATCTATTGTGGGGTGTCATCCTTAGTACAGTGATGCCTGAAATGAGCATGTTCAGAGCAGTATGAATGAAACTGGCCCAAGGTGAGCAAATTACATGACTTCAACACACGCTTTCCTGTGTGTCTTTGAAAAGACATGCTTTAGTAAATAAGACCATCAAGAAGTTGATCATGAGATATCACCTCACGTCAGTCAGAATGGCCATCATCCAAAAGTCTACAAACAATAAATGCTGGAGAGAAATGTGGAGAAAAGGGAACCCTCTTGCACTATTGGTGAGAATGTAAATTGATACAGCCACTATGGAAGACGGTAGGAAGAATCCTTAAAAAAACTAGCAATGAAACCACCATGAGCCAGCAATCCCACTCCTAGACATATACCCTGAGGAAACCAAAATTGAAAAAGACACATGTACCCCAATGTTCACTGCAGCACTATTTACAGTAGCTAGAACATGGAAGCAATCTAGATGTCCATCTACAGATGAATGGATAAAGAAGTTGTGGTACATATACACAATGGAATATTACTCAGCCATAAAAAAGAATGCATTTGATGTAGTTTTAATGAGGTGGATAAACCTAGAGCCTATTATACAGAGTGAAGTAAGTCAGAAAGAGAAAGATAAATATCATATACTAACACATATATATGGAATCTAGAAAGACGGTACCAAGGAATTTATTTTCAGGGCAGCAGTGGAGAAACAGATATAGAGAACAGACTAATGGACATGGGGAGAGGGGAGGAGAGGGTGAGACATATGGAGAGAGTAACATGGAAACTTACATTACTATATGTAAAATAGACAGCCAATGGGAATTTGCTGTATGTCTCAGGGAACTCAAACGGGGCTCTGTATCAACTTGGAGGGGTGGGATGGGGAGGGAGATGGGAGGGAGGTTCCAAAGGGAGGGGATATATGTATACCTATGGCTGATTCATGTTGAGGTTTGACAGAAAACAACAAAATTCTGTAAAGCAATTATCCTTCAATTAAAAGAGTAAAAAGAAGAAGAAGAAAGAAGTAAATCAGATGAGAAGTCAGAGAGAAGCATGAAATCATCCATTAAACAAACTCCTAACTGGTGCATAATATGGGTGGAAGAGAGCAAACGCAAACATGCCTGTCAGCTTGGGAAAGAGAGTTCAGGAGCGTGGGTATTCAGTGCTTCAGCCTCCCTCCTGGAAGAGCCTTTGGTAAGATGACTGCAGTCACCAAATGTACATTATAGTCTGGGGACATGTGTTAGTACACTTCAAGAAACCAGAACCACACAGGATGTGGCTTAACTAATTTAGTCTTTAGTGATAGAGGCAATACTTCAGTAAGAGATAGACTGGTCCCTGGCATGTTTTAAAGTAAGTGTATTTCATTACTCCTAAAATATACAGTCTCTTTGTATTTTAACATCTCTAAATTGAGACTGTGTTTTATAATCAACAGGGTTTTATGATTGCCTTCCATGAAGGTGCTATCGTGGCATGATTGTATGTGCACAAACTTGGTCATAGCTGTTCACACTGCTATGACTGTCCCTTTAACTGAACTTTGTTGATAGTTGGCACTGAATTTAATTGGCATTTTTATTGGCATTTTTAACAGATTATATTGATTTGACATCAAAACAAAAAAGTCATTGTATAAAAAGAAAGGTATGGAAATGGAGTTGGAGGATAAATTTTATGTCAGTGAAATAAATATTTATCTTTGGAAAAGTGACCATAATTCCTTATCTTATTGCAAAGCAATGCTCAGATTTTTAAATGAGATTTAAACAAGAGGTGAAGGAAGTTGAATTGCATATTGTTACAAAGACTCAAGCAAAGGACTGTCCACCGCATGCCAAGCAATCAACTGAAAGCAGGTGGAAGTGCCAAATATCTCAAAAGAGATGCAAGAAATGTCCAAGCAATGATAACTCAGTTTGACCAAATCATGTGTAGAACACAATGACCATTAAATATAATGGGCAGCACCTTCTTTCATGATGGTGCCCAAAATCGTTGTGTACTTACAAGTGAGATCAGATGCAAAGCAATGAGATAACATAGTCAGATCTGTCTTCAGCACCCCCTCCATGGTCCTCCCCTCCTTCGGGGACCTCAGTACACTCCCGGCTGTTTCTGTGCATTAGTATTACCTCTCTGAGAGACACTACTATTTGAAACATAACATCTAATTATGAAATAAGCTATGGACATGGCTGACGCAAGCTATAAACTGCTTTACATAATTCCTTGAAACCATCTAGAATATTGGGAAAATCATAGGTTTATATACATTTGATTCCTTGATTGCTGGTTATAAGCAGGGTGCCAATTCATCCAAATATCATGAATTCTTCCATTTAGGGGGAAGAATTTGGCTTCTCCAATTTGAATTTATGATTTTTTTAAAAGCTTTAAAGTTATTAAAGTTTAGCAGAGTATTTAAGAAAAGACAAAGTTTGAACATAAAAAAAAAAAATCTTAACTGCTTCTCTATTCCTTTCTCATACCGGTCTCTTTATATTTGTTTTCTTTAACATATAGAAATTGTTTCCCTTTATCTCTACTAAAGACTACTTATAACCCTGCCAACAAAAAGCAGAAGCACAACAGTTGACAATTATAATGGTGAATTTTCAATAACCGAGAAAGC
Source organism: Bos indicus x Bos taurus (assembly GCF_003369695.1). Taxonomy (NCBI): domain Eukaryota; kingdom Metazoa; phylum Chordata; class Mammalia; order Artiodactyla; family Bovidae; genus Bos; species Bos indicus x Bos taurus. The sequence continues at coordinate 65,242,441 of NC_040091.1, forward strand.
ATGACCAAAAAATATCCCTTCCCCCAAATTTGACTGGAGATAGAGAAGTTGAAGAGTAACTAGAGTGAACGTGGGACTTCCCTGGTGGTCCAGTGGTTAAGAGCCCACCTGCCAATGCAGGGGACATGGGTTCGATCTCTGGTCCAGGAAGACCCCACAATCCGCAGAGCAGCTGAACCCGTGCACCACCACTACTGAAGCCCACGATTCAGAGCCCATGAGCCACAACTGTTGAAGCTTGAGCTCTAGAGCCCATGCTCTGCAGCAAGAGAAGCTGCCACAATGAGAAGCTCCTGCACCACAAAGACTCGCTCCGGCTCGCTGCAGCTAGAGAAAGCCCATGGGCAGCAACAGAGACCCAGTGCAGCCCAAAATAAACAATAAAAAAAATTTTTTTTGTTTAAAAAAAAGTGACTGAATTAAGTACAAACTCCCCACTCTAACACTGTTAGTTGCTCAGTCATATCTGACTCTTTGTGATCCTAAGAACTGTAGCCCGCCAGGCTCTTCTGTCCCTGAGATTCTCCAGGCAAGAATACTCGAGTGGGTTGCCATTCCCTTCTCCAGGGGATCTTCCCGACCCAGAGATCGAACCCAGGTCTCCCGCAACACTGGAAACCCTTTAAAGACCCACATAATATTCCCAGCTTGCATTTTCCTCTATTTCTGCTACTTTCCTACACTCTGATCAAATTATTGCTTTTTCAGCAAGAGCTGCCCCTGCTCACATCTATGCTGTGCCCTTGGTCTGAAATGTCCTGTCTCCAAGTACAACTCAACCCTCCAGATTCCTGCCCATCCTTCAGAATCCATTCATTCAATATATATGAAGACAGTCTAATTGTAAAACACTAAGGATAAAAAGAGTAATTTGGAAGGTTCTTCCCCTGCAGAATCACCATTCTGACCTATAGTAAATGCTTCATCTTCCACAAAGCCCTTTTGGATCCACCCAAACACTTGCAATCTCTCTCTCCTCTAAGTCCTCTTCTCTAGTATTATTTCAATTCACCAATCTCTTACTGAACTCCTGCTCTGTACCAAGGATAATACTGGACACTTGCACATGCATTTACATCATTTAATACATGTAACAGACTCACTAAATAGAGTCACCAAAGACCTACTGGTCATGTGAAAAAAAAAACTGATGTTCATAAATTCACATTCATGGCAAGGGTTCTATTAGAGACCAGAAGTAGGTCCTATTGACTTTTGTCTCTGGCATTATTTCAATCAATATTTCAGTAGCAGTCACTGGATCTTATGATTTGCGAGTCATCTCACCTTTTCTATTACAATAAAATCTTAAAACAAGAATTGAATCTCATTCTAATTAACAACTTGACACTATACGAAATATCTGGCTTACAGCTGCTTAAAGTGTATTTACAAAGAAAACTGTATTCCAAAATTCCTGGTGAATGATGATTCATAATAATGCAAAGATGAAGATCTGAGACCAACTGACATTGTGCAAGGTAAAGAAGTACCAAACCCTTAACAGAAGTTGGAACAAGAGGAAAGATGAGAATTGTGGAGAATCTCAGAGTGCATGTGGGGAAATCATTCGTTCACAAAAGGGAAAATAATCTATGTGGACCTGACTGAGACTGGAAGGTCTAATGTAACAACATGCTGCTGCTGCTAAGTCGCATCAGTTGTGTCCGACTCTGTGCGACCCCATAGACGGCAGCCCACCAGGCTCCCCCGTCCCTGGGATTCTCCAGGCAGGAACACTGGAGTGGGTTGCCATTTCCTTCTCCAATGCATGAAAGGGAAAAGGGAAAGTGAAGTCACTCAGTCGTGTCCGACTCTTAGCGACCTCATGGACTGCAGCCTACCAGGATCCTCCATCCTTGGGATTTTCCAGGCAAGAGTACTGGAGTGGGTTGCCATTGCCTTCTCTTAACAACATGCTAGAAAAGTATTAAAAGAAAAAAATGTGAATAAGAGAAGAAAGTTTGCAAGAAATCAGACTGGCCTCATTAAGCTCTGTTCACAGATGCTAAGTTAAAGGTAGATTCTGGGGACCAAAGAGATTAATTGAATAAATTCCAAGGTGTGAATCCAGGGACATCAAATTAGTCAAGAGCTAAGGGGTTTTTAAGCCTTGACTAGGACTTGAGATCCAGAAAGAAAAAATAATCCTCCTTCTCTAGGAATGTTAAGTAGTTGAGAGATACCTTAAATTACTCTGAGAGCTCATCTTGGGTCAAGAGTTAGACAGTGAGAAACTACACAGTGAGAAACATCTATAGGCTCATGGTTAAAAGCAAATGTAGACAAGGGAGAGACCGGCAGAATTTTACAGCCGGAAGGAACCATAGCTGTAATCAAATCAAATTATCTAATCAAACCTAGTCTTGTGACAGACACAAAAGCAAGGGAAAGTTGAGTCCCTTTAAAGATTTACACTTATGCTAAACTAATTAAGTAACATGAGCTTGCCCACGTATAACAGACCTCATCTAAACATAGTATTGTGCCCACATTCCATCACCAGGCAGTGAAAGCCATATATGCACTCCAAGAAATACATATATGCCTTGCCAGAACTGTGATGGATTGTGGGATCAGAGAATCATGGGAGACAAAGGAACTACTAGAGGGTTCACAAAGTCCAGAAGTAAAGTTCTGGAGGCAGACACGCTTCACTTTAGATCCCCTGGGAAGTGAAAGTAGAATGCTTTGCAATGGAAGCAGGGTACAGAGTGATGCAAGCGTGCTCTCTGTTTATGGGGTCTCATGTTTATTACACTTCCCAGTGTATACTAGTTTCCTAGTTTTCCTATGGCTTCTGTAACAAATTACCACAAACTTTAAATTTTTTTAAAAATGACCTATTATTAGCCAGTGGAATATGCTGGATGATGCAGGAGCTCAAACTTAGTGCTGTGTGACAACCTAGAGGGGTGATATGGGATGGAAGGTTGGAGGGTATTCAACAGGGAGGGGATATATATATATATATATCTGATTAACATTGTTGTATGGCAGAAACCAACACAACAATGTAAAGCAATTATCCTCCAATTACAAATAAATAAATTAATAAAACAAGAAAAAAAACAACAAAAAGATCACAAGAGACGATTCTACACATGGACATCACCAGATGGTCAATACCAAAATCAGACTGATTATATTCTTTGCAGTTAAAGATGGAGAAGCTCTATGCTGTCAGCAAAAACAAGACTGGGAGCTGTCTGTGGCTCAGATCATGAATTCCTTATTGCCAAATTCAGATTTAAATTGAAGAAAGTAGGGAAAACCACTAGGCCATTCAGGTATGACCTAAATCAAATCCCTTATGATTTGACAAATAGATTCAAGGGATTAGATCTGATAGAATGTCTGAAGAACTATGGATGGAGGCTCATTATGTTGTACAGGAGGCAGTGATCAAAACCACTCCCAAGAAAAAGAAATGCCAAATGGCAAAATGGTTGTCTGAAGAGGCCTTACAAATAGCTGAGAAAAGAAGAGAAGGAAAAGGCAAAGGAGAAAAGGAAGATATACCCATCTGAATGCAGAGTTCCCAAAGAATAGCAAGGAGAGATAAGAAAGCCTGCCTAAGTGAATAGTGCAAAGAAAAAGAGTAAAACAATAGAATGGGAAAGACTAAGAAAGAGACATCAGAGAACATTTCATGCAAAGGTGGGCACAATAAAGGACAGAAACAGTATGGACCTAACAAAAGCATAAGATATTAAAGAGGTGGCAAGAATATATAGAAGAACAATACAAAAAAAGATCTTCATAACCCAGATAACCACGATGGTGAGATCACTCACCTAGAGACATCCAGGAGTGCAAAGTCAAATGGGCCTTAGGAAGCAGCACTATGAACAAACCTAGTGGAGGTGCTGGAATTCCAGCTGAGCTATTTCAAGTCCTAAAAGATGATGCTGTGGAAGCGCTGCACTCAACATGCTAGCAAATTTGGAAAACTCAGCTGTGGCTACAGGACTGGAAAAGGTCAATTTTCATTCCAATCTCAAAGAAAGGCAATGCCAAAGAATGTTCAAACTACTGCACAATTGCACACATTTCACACGCTAACAAAGTAATTCTCAAAATTCTCCAAGCTAGGTTTCAACAGTATGTGAATGAAGAACTTCCAGATATTCAAGCTGGATTTAGAAACGGCAGAGGAACCACAGATCAAATTGCAAACATCCATTGGATCATAGAAAAAGCAAGAGAATTCCAGAACATCTGCTTCACTGACAATGCTAAAGCCTTTGACTTTGTGGATCACAATAAACTGTGGAAAATTCTGAAAGAGATGGGAATACCACACCACCTTACCTGCCCCCTGAGAACCCTGTATGCAGGTCAGGAAGCAACAGTTAGAATTGGACATGGAACAATAGACTGGTTCATAATAGAGAAAGGAGTACGTCAAGGCTGTATATTGTCACCCTGCCTATTTAACTTATATGCAGAGTACGTCATATGAAATTCTGGGCTGGATGAAGCACAAGCTGGAATCAAGATTGCCAGGAGAAATATCAATAACCTCAGATATGCAGATGACACCACCCTTATGGCAGAAAGTGAAGAAGAATTAAAGAGCCTCTTAATGAAGGCTCTTGAGGAGAGGGAAAAAGTTGGCTTAAAACTCAACATTCAAAAAACTAAGATAATAGCATGTGGTCCCATCATTTCATGGCAAATAGATGGGGAAACAATGGAAACAGTGACAGACTTTATTTTTGGGGTCTCCAAACTCACTGCACATGGTGACTGCAGCCATGAAATTAAAAGATGCTTGGTCTTTGGAAGAAAAGCTATGACAAATCTAGACAACATATTAAAAAGCTGAGATATTACTTTGCCAACAAAGGTCCACATAGTCAGAGCTATGGTTTTTCCAGTAGTCATGTATGGATGTGAGAGTTGGACCATAAAGAAGGCTAAGTGCCAAAGAACTGATGCTTTTGAATTGTGGCGTTGGAGAAGACTCTTGAGAGTCCCATGTACCACAAAGAGATTAAACCAGTCAATCCTACAGGAAATCAACCCTGAATATTCATTGGAAGGACTCATGCAGAAGCTGAAGCTTCAATACTTTGGCCACCTGATGCAAAGAACCAACTCATTAGAAAAGGCCCTGATGCTGGGAAAGATTGAAGGCAGGAGGAGAAGGGGACAACAGAGGACAAGATGGCTGCATAGCATCACCAGCTCAATGAACGTGAGTTTGTGTGGGCTCTGAGAGATGGTGAAGGACAGGGAAGCCTGGCGTGCTGCAGTCCATGGGATTGCAAAGTATTGGACATGACTGAGCAACTGAACAACAACGATTAAACCAGTGAAAGCAATTTAGTCATAGAAACCTAGTAGAGACTTGTTCTTAGAATTCAACATGTGGCAAGTCAATATAAATCCTGGGTAAAACCTGGTACCCCTTCTGGGTCAACCCCTTAAATTACCACACACTTTAAATAACAGAAAAGTATTCTTTGCTCAAAACAACAGAAACTTGTTCTCTCACAGTTCTAGAGGCCAGAAGCCTAAAACCAGTAGCACTGGGTCAAAATGAAGATGCAGTAGCCCCACTCCCTTGGCAACGCCACGCTCCCTCTCAGGCTCTCAGGGAGAACTCGATCCAGCCTCTACCAGATTCTGGTAGCTGCCGGCATTCCTTGGCTTATGGCTTCATCACTTAGAACTCTGCCTCAGGGGCTTCCCTGGTGGCTCACTGGTAAAGAATCCAGCCAGTGCAGGAGACACAGTTTCGATCCCTGGTCTGGGAAGATTCCACATGCCATGGAGCAACTAAGCCCCATCGTGCACCACAACTATTGAGCCTGTGCTTTACAGCCTGGGAGCTGCAATTGCTGAGCCCACACGGCACAACTCCTGAAGCCCCTGTGCCCTAGAACCTGTGCTCCACAAGAGAGGCCATCACAGTGAAAAGCCCGCACGCCGCAACGAGAGGGTAACCCCTGCTTGCCGCAACGAGAGGGTAACCCCTGCTTGCCGCAACGGGGGGGGGTAACTCCTGCTTGCCGCACCTGGGGGGTAACCCCTGCTTGCCGCAACTAGGGAAAGCCTGTGCACAGCAATGAAGACCCAATGCAGCCGAAAATTAATTACTTTTAAAAGACTATTAAAAAAAAACTCTGCCTCAATATTCACACTGCCTTCATGTGTGTGTGTGTAATCGCCCTCTGCTTCTCTCATAAAGATACATGTGATTGCATTTAATCACCTCATCTTAAGACCTTTAATCACATCTGGCAAAGACTCTTTTTCTACATAAATTAACATTTACACATTTCAGGAGTTAGAACCTGATACCTTCTCTGAGGGATATTCTTCAGTCTACTATACCATGTTACCAAAAGTCAGTCACTCTCACAGTTAACATAAAAATATTTTCAAATAAAGAAACCGATGGTCTCATATGGTGCCACACTGCAAGACTCTTCTCCACCCCATTTCTGTTCCTCCTGCACCCCTGTGTTACTTGCAGAGGCACATTTCTCTGTAAGAATTAATTGTAAGTTCATCTAAGGGAGCATGTTAGGCAGTATAAACATTCAAAAAATCTAATAAAATTATCTAGGTATTCATTCCTGACTTCTTTTAGCAGTGGATTCTTAAATCCTTCCTAAGATGGTTCTGGACATTGCACAACCCTTCTGTTGGCCTCCAGTAACCCTTCTACTCTAGTGACTGGCCCTTATCAGTCTTCCCTTTCTTCTGCTTCTCCACACCACATACAGAAAAGACCAAGTTATGTTTTCCTTCACAGATAGCTGAAATTTATATATCGGTTTTTCATGTTGTTTGTTTCATTCATTCTCTCAATAAATATTTCTTAACTACCTACCATGATCCAGACACTGTGCTTATCCTTGGAGATACAAAGATGAAAGATGGGCTGGTGCCCCCACTGAACATAGCAGATATAGAGAATTGTCAACATAGTAAATGTGATGAATACAGGAACGAAAATAGATACGGGTGCCAGGGGAAGCTACAGTAACGGAACAACACACCGCAGAAAGAGCTCAGGTTCTGGAAACAGAAAGAACTGGCTTCAAATCTCAGCTCACCACTGACTGCCTTACTCTGGGACCTTAGGCAAATTACGTAAGCTTTTTGAGCCTCACTTTTCTTACCTGTAAGATGGAAACAAAGACAGCTCACTTTAAACAGCTATTGTGAGAACTAAATAGTAATATATATACATATATATTGGAGAAGGAAATGGCAACCCACTCCAGTGTTCTTGCCTGGAGAATCTCAGGGATGGGGGAACCTGGTGGCTGCCGTCTATGGGGTCACACAGAGTCGGACACGACTGAAGTGACTTAGCATAGCATAGCATACATATATATATAAGGCAAGGTGCAAGGAGCATCTAAGTGGCCTGAGGGACCTGGGGAAGCCTGACAGAGAGGTAAGGCTTGGAATGAAACAGCATGCATGTAAAGGTTTGTCAGGTAGTCCAGACAGAGGCTAAAAAAAATTTAAAGTTCAAGGTAACTAGAAGGAAGGTCACAAGATGAGGGTGGAGAGGTGGGCAGGAGTCAGTCAAGAGGTTCATAAGGGGCCACTGGAGACCTTCAAAAGGGGAAGGGACATGCTTGGATTTCTGCAGACATGTCAAGGGTGGTTTGGGGTACACAAAAATGAGCTGGGAAGATCAGTTACAACTTGTTGTAATAATACTGGCAAAAGTTCATAAAGACGAAGCCAGGCAGTAACATGGAAGAGGGTAAGAGAAGAGGACTATTAGAGACCTTTTGGAGGTAGAGTTTACCATTTACTAGGGGACTGTCTGTGACAAGTAACAGCAAGGCAGGAGATAAGGATGGCTCCAAGATTCTTAAGTGACATCTGCATCTCTGTCTCCACCTCTCTATGTTTTCTTTCTAATAAAATCAAATGAAATCCTTCTGCTGAATCAAAGAAGAAATTCAGACTGAGATATAAATACAAAAGTATGTTGAACATACTTTTCAGCTTTCAAGTGGTTGTTTTGACAGCATGAAGGCACTATAAATGTATTTTTAAAACCCATTAAGCTTTCTCTTCAGAAAATTTTATTATTCTTATGGAATTCTCCAGTTAAAGCATTCTTTTCACTGATGGGAATTACAGAGTGCTGAGAAGCTATAGATGCCAAATGTAAACACAGAATTATAGGTAGAATTTTAGAGTTCACCCCAGTAATCATGACCAACATCCCACAGCCAGTGGTTAAATTGTATCCTTAAAAGCTAGCTTTAGCAGCTAAACCAAGTTACTGGAAGCAGGTTACATTATCAAACATCCACTGGCTAATTCACTCCTGAACTAAATTGATTACCATTACACCTGGCAAGGATTATGGATTATTTTTACTTCTCTAGTAATTTTACTTTTCTTGCACTGATTCAACATTCGTTCAATATTCAGTTATGGTGTATTGAGTGGCTATGATATGCAAGCGTATGAGAAGCCACGGAACTAATGAAGAACGCAATCCAGTGCGGAGGGAGAGGTCAGATACAGCACGTTCTGTACGAGGCCGAACACACTGAGCAGCCCACAAGTGCCATAGACGGGGCTCTGAAAGTTCAAAAGAGAGCTATCTTTCGGAGCAAATAACTGAAGGCCGAGATGAAGGGCGAAAACAACTCTCTGCTGAGAGAGCCACATAAACAGAGGCCGAATGTCAGAAGCCCAGGGCTTCTCCCCTGGTTCTTTCAGTTCCCCCGAGACAGCCTGTTCTTTCCCACTGAGGCGACTTTGCCTAAAATGCTTTCCTTCCTTCCTTTCGCCTTCTGCTGGTCTCATTCAAATGTTACTTCCTCTAGGAAGCCTTCTCTGACAGTTTTAGCTAGAATTTAAAATTTCCTTTTTAACTCAGAAGGACCCTCCAAACACATTTTAAGTGCATGTAAAAAGAGCCGGACACGACTGAGCGACTGAACTGGCTGACTGACTGACTGATCAGGTATTATTTAAGAATGACTGCCTGGTTTTATGTTTTGTTTTTAATGGGAGAAAATCAGATTTAATTTTATTTGTACAAGAACTCCACATACATAACTGGGCCAGAGACCCCAAAGACATGGGCGGTTAAAAGACAGAGAGGTACAATGAGGTCCCTATGCCATCCTGGGCTATGGGTTTAGAGAAGAGGCTGGGTCTCTGAAGACTGCCTGTTTTTATGTCCCCCAGTTTTGCCACTTGACATTCAAAGGACTTTGGGTAAATTCCTCACGTTTTCTGTGCTTTGATTTCCTTATCTGTAAAATGGAGATCCCTACAGGATTGGTTAGCATTACATGGGATAAATTATGTCAAGGGCTTAGCACCAAACCTCCCAAGGTCAATGCTCAATAAGTGCTTTTATCACATGCTTAGAACTGTCTTTGCCTCTAGAGTATAAATCTCTGGTGGGCAGGGATATATCCTATTTATCTCTGTAGTTCTAGACTCTTGCACAGCACTTGGAAAATGCTGAATAAATTAAAAATTTCTGCGGCTGTTACCTGATTCTGAGAGTATCTCAAGAAGATCTTGAGAAGAAAATATCAAATAAGCTGCTGGTGATTCAGATTAGCATTCAGAAGAAAATCAACGGCACTGATGTGTAGATTTAAGAGTTGTGTACACAGAGTGATATCAAGAGGTAGAAGACAACGAAGAACAGAAAAAGACACTGGAATAATCTCATGTTTTCCAATTTGGAGAAGAAAGAAAAAACAAGGATGGGATGGTGCAAGATGGGAACTGGCTAGGGAGAGAAGAAAACCATGGGACAGCCTTGTTCATGGAAACCAAGGAGAAAAGGAGATTCATATGAAAGCAATTATCTCAACAGTGGAGAACAAGAAAAGGAAGACAAAAAAAATGGATTTCATGAATAGAGGTCACTGATAACATGAAAGTAGTAGTTTTAGTAGACAAGTGAAGGTGGGGAGAGGAATACAGGGTGAATAAGATCGTATTAACTTACTATTGTAGCAGGCATTTGGCAACTGAAAGAATCAGGGGAGAAACCTTAGGGTGAATAAGAAAGTAATGAATACAAAATCCTACACTTGAACAAAAAGGTGGATGGTGAAGGAAAAGAGAAAAACGGGGTGGCAGCTCAAGATATAACAACTCAAAAGGTCAAAGGAAGGAGTTCCCGGTGGTAAGGGTAAAGATGGCGATAACAGTAAGTGAGACATAGGAAGGGCTTTCGCCATTTCCAAGACAAGAAGAAACCAGTGCAGAGGCAAAGGCTCCAGGTGGAGAGGAAGAGAGAATGGATGAGAAGGTCTGGTCCTAGATAACTTGGGATGAAAAGCAGACTCCCCTTGTCCTGAAAAAGGACAGTGTGGCTAAGTGGCCATTCAGAGACCATTATGACAACAGATCCCAGAAGCCAAAGACCCTGGATTACTAGAACAGCTCTTCTTGCTGTTGGCCCAACAGAACTGTGGCTGGACCTCAGAGATGAAACAAGAATTCCCCCATCCACTGCAGAACACCTGGTTTTAAGAAATCAGCAATTGCGAACAGTAGCAAGGAAGCATTGTAGTGAATACATTTTTCCAAATTTACCTTTTCAGACTCAGCAGTGACTTGGAACTTTGAAAGTTCCTCAAGCCACATAATACCACAGAACCCCCACCATACTACTCAGCACCAAGAAGCTTAAAAATATGGGAAAAAAACAATTTATAATGTATTGCTTTCAAATTGTTTTCTGATGAAAACACAGTGAAAGCTATACAGGATCCTAATTAGTATTAATTTGGTATATTCTAGTTTTAGTCAGAGAAGGCGATGACACCCCACTCCAGTACTCTTGCCTGGAAAATCCTATGGATGGAGGAGCCTGGTGGGCTGCAGTCCATGGGGTCACGAAGAGTCGGACACGACTGAGTGACTTCACTTTCACTTTTCACTTTCATGCATTGGAGAAGGAAATGGCAACCCACTCCAGTGTTCTTGCCTGGAGAATCCCAGGGACAGCGGGGCCTGGTGGGCTGCTGTCTATGGGGTCGCACAGAGTCGGACACAACTGAAACGACTTAGCAGCAGCAGTTTATTTTAGTAGTGGGCTAGCAAGAGGACTGAGGAGAGCATGGCAACCCACTCCCGTATTCTTGCCTGGAGAATCCCCATGGGCAGAGGGGCCTGGCAGGCTACAGTCCATGGGTTCTCAAGGAGTCGGACACGACTGAAGCGACACATGCAGCAAGAGGACTACCATTGTCTTAAGACCCTGTGACAGTAATAAAGATTGTATTATTATTGCAGCAGGCATTTGGCAAGAAAGTTAAGCAAAATATTTGTACAATACTTTTTTTAACTTGTCCTTGTTAGTTCTATGAGTAAAAATGCTCAAGGACATTCTGCATTCTCAGTTAATAGACAAAATAAATGACCTTTGCAAAAATGTGAGAAGGCTCTATTTCAATGGAAAATACAGTGAAATCATCAACATTTTGTCACTCACTCCGCTTGAGAGGAGTTGAGTGGGTTACTTCCTACGTCTCCTGCTGCTGTACAACAGGAAAGGCAGCCTCTTCAGTCTACCCTTTCTGTGTTCCAATTATGTATTTCCTGGTTCACATTAGGGAAAACGTGGTGAACATTTTATTGACTCTGGACATCGCTTACAACAATACTCAAGCTACTCTGGGATTTGGCAAAGAGAAGAAAGGAAAAGAAAAGGAGAATTTAAAGAAGAGAAGAAATCGAGGCAAGTAAACTAAAGCCAACTGAAGCTTTTTGGCATTCCTCTCCCTCTCAATGCCAGCAAGTCTTGTTCTAGATTAGGAAAGTTAAACATCTAAAATGTCAACACTTTCATTTAAAGAATCTGGGAGAGAGTCCATGGACCTCCTGAATTCAGATGGGGGTGGGGATATAACACATATATCTTACAACAGTAGTTACTTTATTGTAGTTACTAAAAACCAATTCGAAGTGCTTCCCTATGTCCCAGGCCAAATATCATAGATTTGTGTCTATTGTCATGTTCTTGCAATATTCTCAGAGAGGCATCTGTAATTTGGCTTCAGGTCTGCTGCTGGGAGATGGAGGAGACTATATTTGCCCTAATTTGTAGCAAATCTTCAACCATTCATTTTGTAGCTCTCCGACCTCCTCACACCTTATTCAGGTCTTGTCTTCCCAATTCTCTTTAAGAAAGAGGCTGTGTAAAGATATTAGTCCCTCCGTGAATTGTGTCTCTAGGACCTAGAAAGACTTACACTAGCGTATGTGATGACAGCCACATCTGTAATTAGTATCAGCTGCTTGAACAGGGAAGTACAGAGAGCATGGGAGTCTTCTTTAAGAGCAATGTTCACAGTTCTCAGGAGAAATGGGAAGTTTTTAACTTAAATTTTTTAATAGGGAAGGATACAGAGACAGCTGAGAGATAATGATAAAATAGAGGACCAATCTTGACTCAGCTTCCCACAGTTCACATCCCAATTACAGAAACTACAAGTAGACAATGCATAGTACAAAACAGAGCCTGAAGTTCACAAAAACAAATTGAGTAGTACAATTTCAAGTTCCCTGAGGTCCCTGAGTTGTCACTGATTCAAATACACAAAAATTATTGATCTGTAGAATAATTTCTCAGGGAGCTGATGGAGTCCATCATGAAAGCTGTGTAGGCCAAGAAATGAAATAATAAACTATCAGAAATAGAACACAGTAATCACTGTCTCTTTCCACTTCCTGTGTGCATGGAAGTTATCCTCTTTAAAGTCCACGTGGCTGTATTCAGCTTTAAAAAGGAGATGTATTTTGCAGGTTATAAAATACAACACTTAGCTTTAGAGAAAATCTGTAGCACAGCAGGAAAAAGACAAATGAAAGAGACAGAAGCCTTAAAATCATTACAAATTATGGGTAAGGTTTTTTTCTTTTAACTGGAGGATAATCACTTTACAATGTTGTGTTACTTTCTGCCATACAACAACGAGAATCAACCATAATTATACATATATCCACCCCGCCTTGGGCCTCCCTCCCCTCTTGGGAAAGCTTTAATCTCATGCATATGTGGAGTAAAAGTATGTTTAAAAATGCCATTTTAAAAGGAATCATGTTTCTCCTGGATGCTGTCCACTGACATGGCTGACTAGCTGTCCACATGTAGCACAAAGGCAATGACTGGTGGGAGCCAACTCTCACACTCCGACATTGCAACTCGGTACACTAACACAACAACCAGGCCTTGTGATTTGTCACATCAAACATGAAAAAGGCACCTCCATGGGTCTTGAAAATCAATGATGTTTTAGAAAAATCCTTAACCCAGAAGAGGAAAAAGAAACATATGAAGATAAGAACATCAATGAGAATGTGAGCTGTTTTGCTTCTTTCAGAGAGAAAGTGATACTTTCCGTAGTCATCTAATACTTCTAGAAAAATGGTTACACTTTGGGGGTCATAGGCCCCTTTGACAGAATGCTGTAAGTTTTGGATACCAAAATAAAGGTATATGGACATGAAATCCTGAATCTCTAAATTCCCTGGCTTCAAGTCAAGGCATTTTGATTTAGATGTCTGAGAAGAATCCTTCTGAAGCTAGCAAGATGAATATTCTCAGTTACAAAATTAGATCAGAATGAGTTTTATGGGAAGCCTGCGTTGGCCAGCAAATGCAAAAATAATGGTCCTGTCCTGAAAGAGTAAAGGAAAAGAGATTACATCTAAATTTTATTAATATTTTAGTTCAGACTTAAATTCAATTTTAAGTCCTCAAATTTAAATTTAAGGGAGGAGAAGGGGACGAGATGGTTCATGGCATCTCCAACTCGATGCACATGAGTTTGAGCAAGCTCTGGGAGTTGCTGATGGACAGGGAAGCCTAGCGTGCTGCAGTCCATGGGGTCACAAAGAGTCGGACATGACTGAACGACTGAACTGAACTGAACTGAAATTCAATTTTTAAATGGTGAGGGAATTAATACAGGCACCCAATCATTGCAACTTTAATATACCAGATGCATCAACACCATTTCTTAGAGAGAAATTTCTATTTTCTTAATAAAAACAAAGAGGTTGTAGTTGAAGTTTATTAATGAAGCTAGCAAATGTTAATGGTGAATTACACAGAAAAAAAAAAATGATCCACACTGTTTAGAGTGGACCATATATCTTAAGACTTGAATATCTGCAACCTGCTAAGGAAATACAACACAGCAAGTCAAAACAAATAACCTCGCAACTGCAAATTACTGTTCAAATGTGGACTCCAAAATCTTGGCTCATATAATTAATGGGATCTTTATGAATTAATTAACTTCAAAAATCTTGATTAAATGCTGAATCACCTAGCACACTATATTAAGCAGCGTGGGTGATAAAAGAGTATAGTTCATTGTGGAAGACTATACCCCAAATGGCAAAAAGAAAGCTCAAGATTTGAAATTTATCATGAAAAAAGAGAGGTAGAGAGGGTAGGATGAAATTCCAAAAAGAAATACGGGAAAATCATATACTCCATTTATGCCTGCCACCTTGAACAGCAACCTCTGTATAATTACCTCTACAGACACTGCTTACATTTTTCTTTGTGTACATGGCGAATCAAGGAGTCACATCTAGAAGATACCCAAGCAGCACTAGAGTAAAGAAACCTGGGAGGAAAAGAGTGAGTGATGGTCACCACTCCTTGTCAGGGGTATCAAGGGCTCTGTGCAGATAAACATTGGCAGTCTTGCTTGCTGTCCATCTTTCTGGTGACTAGTTCTGAAAATATAATAGTCTACTGAAACATGCTAAACCCCATAATCAGGGATTCAGTCCTTGGATCTTTATGGGAATGAAAGCTAGAAGGCAGAAGGAGCATCATTAGCATCTAAGAAGTCCCAATCTGCAGACTAAAAGATGCAGGAACACAGGTGGGATTCTCACACCCCTTCCTCTCAATGATTAGGACTTTGGAAAAGTGGGAACATTGAGGAAGTGAACTTACTAGGAAGAGATTATTGGCAAACAATATGTCATTTTCTGTTTGATGACTTCATGTAGTACCATGATGATCTTTGGGTAGGGTTGGAGTACACTTCATGAGGACAAGGAAGAAAGTCTTGGAGACTATTAGGTGGCCTTTAAATTGAATATGAAAGAAAGAAGAAAGCAATATTCATGCAAAAATCATAAAACCAGTAACCAGAAAGGTCTGTAGTCATGTCATGGGAAAATGTAGAATAGTTCAGGAGGAGCCACGAGACTCCTATAGGAAAATAATTGGGGAAAACTTCCAAAGTAACAGTCAAGGGTCTTGTAGTTTTAAAGGACCAGTACAGAGCTTGACAATTGGAAAATAAGATGGTAAATACTACCTCGTAATAATTACTGGGAGTTGGTAGTATTTCAAGGAAATATTTGTAAGGAAGGGTGCCAAAGAAATATCACTTATCTGTGTGAAAATTCATCAACCTAGGTGGTAAGGGTAATGAAGAAGCATTTGAGTGAGGGTTAAATGAGAGGAAAAGATAACATCTTGCTGATGAAATTCATATTAACAGATTATCTGGCCAAATGGAAGAAATGGATGATATGTTTCTAATTTAGTTTACAATGCTGGCAGAGAGGCACAAAACAGTTGTGATGGGAAACTTCAACTTTCCAAATATTTGACTGACGACTCTAAACTGAAAACAGAATGTCTGACAAGTTGCTGCCTGTACCGGATAGTAACTTAATTTTTCTATAAAGAGAAGCAGTAACCAGGACATTGCTATGTGTGCTTAGTCCCTTCAGTTGTGTCCGACTCTTTGTGACCCCATGGACTGTAGCCCACCCTGCTCTTCTGTCCATGGGATTTTCCAGGCAAGAATACTGAAGTGGATTGTCATGGCCTTCTCCAGGGGATCTTCCTGACCCAGGAATCGAACCCACATCTCCTGCGGCTCCTGCACTGCAGGCAGATTCTTTACCACTGAGCAACCCGGGAAGCTACTTGAATCTAATTCTAAACAACCAAGATGTCAGCTAGTGAAGTGAAATAACGAGCCTTGGGTGAAAGCTATGATGCCACTGTAGCACATGATAAAGCCCTCTTAACTGTCCTTTACTTACCCAAGATTTTTCACTATCTTTGTAAAACACACTTGCTGATACAAAGAGTCTCAAGGCTCAGGTTTGATAAGACTGCCTTCTACTACCTCCACTCACCTGCCAAGCCATGTACTTATCAAACATCTGTTGTATTTCCTTCCAAACTTATTCGTTCCAATTGTACTGGATATCGTGGACAAATAAATATTATACAAAATGACTACATATTAGCAAAAAAAGAAAGAATTGTTAACAAAGTTAAATGTTCTGGTAAATTTTGGTAGAGTTCTAAAGAGAATTGTTGTTAAGTTAAAGCAATTCAACAGTAAACATTGTTTGAAAACTTAAAAACCACACCAAAAAAATGGACTTAGATAGATTTTGTGATCAGATTTCTTTACAAGACTTTGAGTTCAGTTCAGTTCAGTCACTCAGTTGTGTCCGAATCTTTGTGACCCCATGAACCACAGCATGCCAGTCCTCCCTGTCCATCATCAATTTCCGGAGTCCACCCAAACCCATGCCCATTGAGTCAGTGATGCCATCCAACCACCTTATCCTCTGTCTTCCCCTTCTCCTCCTGCCCTCAATCTTTCCAGCATCAGGGTCTTTTCCAATGAGTCAGCTCTTCGCATGAGGTGGCCAAAGTACTGGAGTTTCAGCTTCAACATCAGTCCTTCCAATGAACACCTAGGACTGATCTCCTTTAGGATGGACTGGTTGGATCTCCTTGCAGCCCAAGAGACTCTCAAGAGTCTTCTCCAACACCACAGTTCAAAAGCGTCAATTCTTCAGCGCTCAGCTTTCTTTATAGTCCAACTCTCACATCCATACATGACTACTGGAAAAACCATAGTCTTGACTAGACAGACCTTTGTTGGTAAAGTAATGTCTCTGCTTTTTAATATGCTGTCTAGGTTGGTCATAACTTTCCTTCCAAGGAGTAAGCATCTTTAAATTTCATGGCTGCAATCACCATCTGCACTTTGCCCAACTCAAAAAAAAATCAAAACTGAAAATTACAAAAATTGTAAATGACACAGAATTATAGATGGTACAAAAAAAACCTTTGCCCTACATCAAAGATTGGTGACTGAATATATTTGTTTTATTAATATATTTTAAGTTAAAATACAATATACAAATTACATGTATCTTTTTATGATTTTCTATTTTAACTGTCTTTTTGATTAATAGTCCAACTCCATTCCAACAGCAACAGATAAAAGCTCCTGTCCTGGCCCTTTTGATAGCCAGGTAGTGGGTGGTTGAAAATATGATGATTAAAACTAGCCTTCAGAAAGACAGACTTCAAAAGACTCAAAAGAAATTAGAGCCAAGACATTGGGGGCAAGAGACTCTGAAAGAGGGTTGAGTAGCACTTTCCAGTCTACATGGTCTGTAATTCTGTCTATACAATCACAGATTGTGATTCCAAGGGAGAAATGATAGGAGTTCCTACAAAGTTCTATCACAACCTCTGATTTCAACAGGTTAGGATAAAACAGACATATTGAGACCTATAATTTATAAGAACAACAAAAAGGGTTCTTTTAGTTATGTTAGAAATGAGGAATATCAGGAAGAGATAAGCCAGATGTTCGGCACCAAGGACATGTTGTTGCTGAAAGAATAAAGAGAAACAACTGCTCCACTATTATTTTTGTCCTAGTCTTCTCTTCCAAGAAGAATGATTTCTGGACTTAAAATAGTAGACTAAATATGGTAAGAGAAAAAGAAAGTCCAAGATTGGTAAAGATATTTCAAATGATAAGTGGAATATTGTAAAATAGCTACAACCCAGTGAATTGAGAATATTCACAATTAAGACCACTAAACTGCAGCTGACCAATAGAGATGCTGAAAGAGTTGAATGAATAAATGTAGATCTGATTCTCAAACAAAGAAAAGAGGAAGAATGAACACAGATTTTGCAGTCTACAGGACTTTGAGCTTAATTTTTCAAACCAGGAAAGATAAGAGTCAATATTAATGGGATGGTTTGAAATTTCACAATTAAAAAGTAAATGCGTGATAGTTGCTCAGTCATGCCTGACTCTTTGCAACCCCAGGGACTGTAGCCTGCCAGGCTCCTCTGTCCATGGAATTCTCCAGCCAAGATTACTGGAGTGGGTTGCATTTCCTTCTCTAGGGGATCTTCCCAACACAGGGATCCTGCATTACAGGAGAGTCTTTACCATCTGAGCCACCAGGAAAGCCTACTATTAAGAGAAATTTCTAAGTATAAAGACAGGTCAACTTAAAAAGTATCAGCAGATACATGCTTGACTTTATCTTATAATATATAGACAATACATTAGAATATGTAATGAATCCATATACTTTTCCAAAGGAATACCCAAGACAGAAGTAGCAATAAAGTTATCAAATGAAATAATTTAGATGAAGTTTTTCTCTCTCTAAGAGATGGGGACTGGGAAAATGGTCAGGAAGGAAATACAATGTGCTTTTAACTTTGTATGAAAAATAATGTTAGCAATAAATAAATGTCAAATTTGACGAAACTCCAGGAGATAGTGGAGGACAAAGGACCCTGGAGTGCTACAGGAGCCTTTGCATCCATAGGGTCACAAAGAATCGGACGTGACTTAGCAACTGAACACCGACAGCAATAAATAAATAGCATCTGTTTCAAAATAGAAGCAACTATCAAATTTATTGGGGAAATAATAGAGGCAATTTTTTTAAAAAGCAGGATCAAAACTAGAATGACTACTATGGAGGAGGGGGGCACATTCTCTCCATTCTTTATATTTTCATAAAAAGGCATCTGGTAAAACAGGAAGGAGAAATTGCCTGAAGATGAGTTTAGAGTCCAAGACAAAGAAATGCATTGTTTCTCCTGCCCTGCTTTCTATTGGAGTAACTGACACGCAGTCAAAACTTTTGAGATCTTGGTAAAAATGTGGCAGCTCTTGGAATTAAATGAGTTTAAGAAAATTTATACAGACAAAATGCATTAGTAATGGTCAATGATGCTGTGAAGTTAAGTGCTGTAGTAAAAAGAGGTCTGGCTTTAGATACAGAAGGACAAATACTGCATGATTCCACTTCAGGGAGGTGCCTAGAATAGGCAAATTCATAGACAGAAATTAGAATAAAGGTTATTATTTAATGGGCACAGAGTTTACATTGGAGATGTAGTGTGGGGCATATACTATAGATAGGGATGATAGTTACACAACATTGTGACTGTATATAATGCCACTCAACTGTATACTAACAAATGACTAAAATGATAAATATTGTGTTTTATATATATATACCAAAATAAAAGAGGTCTGGCTTTGACCAGACAGATATGGGTTTGAATCCCAGATTCTTATAGACTGAGAGCACTTTTTTTCTTATTGAAAATGGTTGATTTATAATATTATATTAGTTTCAGGTGTACAACATAATGATTCAATATTTTTAAGGATTATACTCCATTTAAAATTATTACAAAATAGGGCTTCCCTGGTGGCTCAGAGGTAAAGAATTTGCCTGCTGATGCAGGAGACATGGGTTTGAACCCTGGTCCAGGAAGATCCCACATGTCTCAGATCAACTAAGCCCACGCGCCACAGTTACTAAGCCTGTGCTCTAGAGCCCAGGAGCCGTGACTACTGAAGCCACATGCCCTAGAGCCTGTCTAAGCTCCCCAACAAGAGAAGCCACTGCAATGAGAAACCCATGCACAGAAACAAAGAGTCGGCTCCACTCGCTGCAACTAGAGAAAGCCCACACAGCAACAAAGACTCAGCATAGCAAAAATAAAAAAATAAAATTATTAAAGTTATTACCAAATAATGAATGTATTTCTCTGTGCTGTAGAATAGATCCCTTATACACACAGGAGCCTGAGTGTCAACCAAGGACCAAAGGCCAGGGAGAATTGGCTGGTGCTGGGCAAAGGATGTTTCAGAGGCCTGGTGCAGGAGCTCAGGGTCAGCTGAGAGGCAGGTGTGGAAACAGAATAATCCAGTCCTGGCAGAATTCACTAACAAAATCATAATCCAAATATGGATAGACTGGCCTTAGGAGATAATGAGGTTTCTGTTACTGGAGGTACTGAAAGTTGCTTACGGTCTTATAAGGGCATTCAAACATAAGATGACCTTTAATTCCCTTTCAAAGGGGTAAGCAGGTGATGTTCATTCCTTTACAAAAATCTGCTTAAATTATGGTACATTTACAATGATACCCTCAAATAATGGTGAAGTAGAAAAGTAATGGGGATGGAAAAAGAGCTCTCAGATTATTTGATTATTCAATCTACCCCTGGATAAGCACAATCAAGATGTTCAAGAATATGTAGCAGTAAGAACATATCTTTAGAACTAAGAATTGGCAAATATAATAATCACTATTAAATATGCCTATGGAATTTTTTTTCAAGAGATTCTTGGGTATATATGGTGCTTGAAGTGAAGTGAAAGTCTCTCAGTCGTGTCCAACTCTTTGCGACCCCATGGAATTCTCCAGGCCAGAATACTGGAGTGGGTAACTTTTCCCTTCTCCAAGGGATCTTTCCAACCAACGGATTGAACCCAGGTCTCCTGCATTGCAGGTGGATTCTTTACCAGCTGAGCCATCAGGGAAGCCCATACATGGTGCTTAGAAAGGACTAATTCAGATACATTTCTATCTGAAAGAGATCTGAAGATTCAGTTGACTCTAGCACAAAGCAAATATTTATGCATTTATTCATTTCATTCAGTAAAATGATCATGGACTACAAAGAGAATAAGAAAATGCATAAGGTAAAATTTCTGCTCCCAAGAGCTCAGATTACTTACTGCATTACAGAGGATTCAGAAATTCAACATGAGTGTTACACTGTGTATCTATAATGCCTTTTGTTTTAATACTACAATTTTTTAATTGTTCACCCTCTTTGACACCCAAGAAGTACTGCTAAGAGAATAATCAGAGAGGCACATAAATATTCATGTGTTAGGATGCTCACTAAAATTATTTTTAATAATAAAAATTTGAAAATGATAAAAAACAAGAATAATAAAAATTTGAACATTCAATAAGAGAATGGTTAAATAAATTATAGGCTGTAATTTACATAAGCTGGTATCATCCACAGCCAACAAAACATGCTTTAGAAGAACATTTAGAAGAACATTTGGTGATAAGAGAATTGTTTGTGACATAATATGGACTAGCAGTATACAGATTTGCATACAAAATACAATCTAGAGAGATGGCACACTGTACTTCCTCTCAAAACAAAGCAGTTCTCAGTCTCATGATAATGCTGTCCTTCAGAGTAACTATCAAAACTGAACCAGAGGGATGAATTGGGAGGCTGGGATGGCCATACATTACACTATTGATACTATGAAAAAATAACTAGTGAGAATCTACTGTATAGCTCCAAGAACCCTACTTAGTGCTCTGTGGTGACCTAAATGCAAAGGAAATCCAAAAAAGAGGGGATATATGCATACATACAGCTGATTCATTTGCTGTGCAGTAGAAACTAACATGACACTGTAAAGCAACTCTACACCAATAAAGATAAATTTTTAAAAAATGAACTAGGATAATTCTAAGGAGCATGAATTGTACATATTCAAGTATAAAATCACAAGTCAGAATTTCAGCTTCAGTTCCTAATCTGGAAATTGGGGATGATCATATTTATAGAAAATTATGTGTAACTGAGCTTGGATCCCTGCTCTGCCACAGACCAGTCCATACGTAAGGCTCTTGCAACCAATAGACAGCAACCATCGCCATCTCTACTTCTATCATCATAACAGAGTGGAGGCCAAAAAAGAAGCAATAAGAGATAATTCAATGGAGTGATTATTTAAAACAACTCATTGAAGGCAATCATTTTTCCACCTGCTTGATTTCCCAGATAGTTATTTTAAATCAATGGTTATAAAGTAAGGGACCTCACCCCCAACCCAAGGGAGTGTATTAGATCTATCAGGAGTGCAGAGGAGTCTTCCCTGATTTAAAGTTGATGGTCTCATGATTGACCATCAGTTAGCTTGATGCTAAACAAGGAATCTGAGCCTGTTGGTGAAAAAGTACACAAATTTTTTTTTAGGTCATCTAGCATTGTTTAGCTTAATAAGATGAAATTTGCAAAAGATAACTGAATAATGAGAAAGAGCTAATGTAATTTATCCCCCACTGCAATTTACTCCACATCCTTAAGAAGGCAGGCCGTGGACACAGACTTTTCACTCCATCATTCTCCCCATATATACTAGGGGCCGTTAAACTAGGTAAGAAGATGAATTACTAGAGATGATTATGCATGCCTTCAGCAGTCCATGAAATGTACCCGAGAACAATAAAGATATCTGATGACCTGTCAGGGAGATGCTTATGCAAATGAGAACATCATGATTATTCGTATGCTTGTTCATCTAAAGGCTATCATGATATATAGACAGAAAAACTTCACTTGCTCCATAGCATCACAAATAAGAAGCTGGTTTCAGATTAGGATATGCCAGAAAGGAAAATTCATGGTCAAATTCCGAGTTCAGCTGTAAAAGAGGACAATAATGGACACAGATCAGCATCCAAGCTTATTTCCTTTGAAAACAATAATTACATTAGACGACAGTTCTTACTGCTCTCCTGAAAAGTATTCGGCACTAAAAATTATTTGTAATCCTCAGAGGTAAAATACGTTGCAAATACATATCATCAGCATCTTTCTGCTCCTAAATAATCAACAATATTTCTGACCAGAGTCCAACAACCTTCAAGGTATCCATGAGAATTAAGACAAAAAGATGAGGCAACTGATGGAACTCAGCTAGGTTACTATGAAACCCAGCCTCTTCCTCACGTGGCAATACAGTGACGGTGTTAAGAGCAGGGCCTTGATTTCGGAGGGAATATCATCCACTACTTAATATACACGTGGCCATAACCACAGTCATAATCTCCCTGAATCTCAGTCTTACCATCTGCAAAGTAAGCATGATAATAGTACCTATCTCAGAAAGTCATTGTGAGGATTTAAATGAGATGACTTGTGAAGGTTCTTAACACAGAGGCTGTCAGGTAATTAAAGGTTTACAAAACAGAAATAGAGTCACAGATGTAGAAAACAAATTTATGGTTACCATGGGGATAAGGGACAGGGAGGAATAAATTAGGAGATTGGGATTAACATATACACATTATTATATATAAAATGGATACCTAATATGGACCAACTCTATAGCACAGGCAACACTAGTCAATATTCTGTAGTGACCTATATAGGAAAAGAATCTTAAAAAGAGTGGAGATATATATATGGGCTTCCCTGATAGCTCAGTTGGTAAAGAATCCGCCTGCAATGCAGGAGACCCTGGTTCTAATCCTGGATCGGGAAGATCCACTGGAGAAGGGACAGGCTACCCACTCAAGTATTCTTGGGCTTCCCTGGTGGCTCAGCTGGTAAAGAATCTGCCTGCAATGCGGGAGACCTGGGTTCGATCCATGGGTTGGGAAGATCCCCTGGAGAAGGGAAAGGATACCCACTCCAGTATTCTGGCCTGGAGAATTCCATGAACTGTATAGTCCATTGGATCACAAAGAGTTGGACACAACTGAGTGACTTTCACTTTCACATATATATATATATGTACATAACTGATTCCCTCACCTAAAACTGACACACACTATAAATCCACTATACTCCAATAAAAATTTTAAAATAAACAGTAGTTATTATTAGAGGAGAAGTCAACTGTCTGATATCTCCACTTGGATCTCAAACTTATCACGTCTAAAAATTAACCCTTCACTCTCAACATGTGTTTTCCCCAAACTTCTCTGTTTCAGTAAGTTGCAACTCCATTCTCTATGTTGCTCGGGTCAGAATACTTGGAGATGTCCTTGAAGCCACTTTTCTTCCCTCTGATTCCATAGACCTGATCAGCAAATCCTGGCAGCTCTATCTTCAATATGTATTTATAATCCAACCACTTCTCACAACTTCCAGCTACCCTCTAGTCCAAGGCTTCCCTGACCTGGATCACAGATCTAGCCTCCTAAGTAACCTCCAGCTTTCTCCCACTTCCCTCTTACAATCTGTTCTCTACAAAGCAGTCAGAGAAATCAGGTTATTTCAATCTTCTGCTCAAAACTCCCCATGGTTTCTCTTTTCTTTCAAAGTAAAAGCTCAAATCCTTAGCAGAGCCTCTAAGTCCCTCTGTGATATGGCCCTCCCCACCTCTCTGCCCCCACCTTCCATTGCTCTTTCCTCTCTAACCACACTGGCTTTCCTACTGTTCCTAAGAAAGGATAAGCTCCTTTCCAAATTCAGAGTTATCAAACTTGCTCTTCCCCTGCCCAGGATGTACCCGCCCCTAGACCTTCCTGTATCCCAATCTATAGCATTTCATGCAAATGTCATAGAGGGCTTCCCTGACCCCTTATCTGAAGTAGCAGCCCTCATCACAATCTCCTCTTTTCTGCTCTCTGTTTCTTCAAAATACTCATTACCACATGCCATCTTACTATTTATTCGGTTTATTTTTCCACCAATACTTCCATGATAAAGTCCCTCAAGGAGGAAGAAAGTCTGTGAAAATGCTCTAGGTATGAGCCAATAAGGCTCTAATTGGGAAGATGGCAGGGAGAATGGAAAAGAAGAGATATTTGGAAGAGGCCTTATCTGAGAAGAGTCTGTAAGACTCCACTGTTGATTACATGAATCAGAGAAACTAGCCAACATGATTCTGAGCTTATTATTCTCAAAACAGTAACAACCTTAGAGATATAAAGGCATTGTATATAACAGGGTGTTCTCTCTGAGATGCTGGAAATGCCCATTTTGATGAGTTATGTTTTCAAAGATGTCTAAGCAAAAACTCATCAAACTACACCCTTAAAGTCTGTTCATTTCACTTTATGTAAGTACTCAGGAAAAGTATACAGAGAAAACAATATATTAAAAAGTCAAAGTTAATAAAAATATTCTTCTAAGTTTAATTAAATAAATACAGCCCCTCAAGAGCAGTTTAGTTTGTTTCATTCATCTAAACTCATGAAGCAGGGTACATTTTATTTGATGACTAAAAGGAAAGATACGTAATGAATGCCTCACCATAAAAAATAGATCTGTCCCATGACATTTTATAAGTTCATCCTAAGTAAGGTTCTATAGAGAGACAATCAATTAAATGACTTGTTTCACTAATAAGAAAACTGAGGCCTAAAGACAAGGCCAAAGTCAGATGGTAAGTGTTAGAACCAGGGCTCGCTTAAGCGAGTTTTTCTGTGCTGAGCGTCATGCACTTATCCCTAAAGTCCATGCTCTCTACCAAGTTTGGAACATGCTGTAGTCTCAACTCCATGAACAGTAGAAAATGTATATCAGTTCAGTTCTGGTTCAAACCAACTGACTAAGAATTTTAAGAGAAAGGGGTGGGAGGGGGTTCAGGATGGGGAACACATGTACGCCCGTGGCGGATTCATGTCAATGCATGGCAAAACAACTACAATATTGTAAAGTAATTAGCCTCCAATTAAAATAAATAAATTTATAATTTTTTTTAAAAAGGGAAAGGACTTTATATAACATACAATTTATCTAAAATCTTTTACTTTGGTTTTAGAATAAATAAAACTATTGTACATGGATGAACAGCTAACAGTTGAGAGTCCAAGTCCCTAGCAAGGTTAAGTACTTCACAAGGATTAGTACAGGAAATCCTTACAACCACCATCTGAGGCAGTACTATGGTCCCCATTTTACAGCTGAAGAAACGAGGGTCAGCGGAGGTTATGTGCATGCACGCTCGGTTGTGTCTGACTCCTTGCGATGTTAGAGAACTTTAAAAGCTTGCACAGCTAGCAAGTCACGGGTCAGTACCTGAACTTGAGCAGTCAACCTACAGAGCCAATGTTCTGTTGAATCAAGAAAGCTGCAGAGGTAACATATATGTTGAAAGTTTTAAAAGGATTTATCTGCTCTGTAGATTCATTTTGTCCACTTTCCTGAAAATAGGACAGATACATATTATAAATATCATTCTGAAGTGTTTTGTTACCAACTCAAACATCTTACACTCATTTGCAATATATATACATATTTCTCCTTTTAATTCACAATGCAAAATTGAAAAAAAAATCCTTAAAGAAGTGATGAGTTTAGTCCTCAACAGATGTCAAGGCATCAAATATTTTCATGAAAACCATAAAGAGACACTAATGTTTGTGATCTCTTTTTCAGACATCCATTGATGTCAATAATTGTAATGATCTGAAATAAGCAAAGTAGTTATGGTATGCCTCAAGCGTTTCTCATGGAAGTGCCGAAGAACAATACTGAAGAGAAGAAATGCCAAAACAGGAGACGTGCTGGTAAATGGGTCACAGAGTTGTCATGGGTCAAGAGGCGGCATTCTTTATGGCTCTTCTGGAACTTAGAATTCTAGAGACTACTGAAAATGCAGAAAAACGTAACTTCAGAGAAAATGGGACATCCCAGAGTCTAGGTGACATATAACACTTTCCAAAGAGTGTTGAGTAAGGCAACTATGTTATTTCAACTGCAACAGCAAATTATATGCTTCAAGAAGCATTTACAGGACTTGCCCAGTGGTTCAATGGTAAAGAATCCACCTTCTAATGCAGGGACTTGGGTTTGATCCCTGGTCCAGGAAGATCCCACACGCCACAGAGCAACTAAGTCCGTAAGCCACAGGTACTGAAACCTTGCACCTAGAGCCCATGCTACACAAGAGAAGCCACCATGAAGAAAAGCCTGGACACCACAGCTAGAGAAAGTTCACGCAGCAATGAAGACCCAGAGCAGCCAATATAAACAAATTTTTTTTTTTTAAAAAAAGAAGCACTTACATTATTTAAAATTCCTAAAAGGGGAAAAATGATGTATTGGCAATACATCATGTAAGATAAGGGCTTTTTGTCTAACCTTTTATCTTAAATATTATTTAAATACACAATAGCCCAAATGTGATCCTATGAAACTTGGTGCATGATAGAGGGAGAGTGAGTTGGAGGAGGGAGAGTGAGTTGGAGGAGGGAAAGAAATTCATGGGAAGGAATATTCTGGAATGAAAAAGTCAGTAAAGATTCCAGACATCCTCTTAAATTTGGCTCTAGGGTCCATAGCAGGAGCCAAGAAGAGAAAATGGGAGAAAAGAAAATGAAGCCCACCATTTAGTTCTTTTCATTGTTCTCCACTGTGCTCCTCTTGGCTGGGAGAAAGGGGTAATCATGTTAAGTATTAGGGTTCCACATGTTTCCATTTCTTTAAGATAAAATCCAGAAGATACAAGAGTGTAGCATTTCTTTATAAGCTTAAACATTCAAGAGAGAGAAGTACAGGGGGAGGAACGATCTCACGGCCTCTTTTATCCGAGTTCATGAACGATGAAGTCACGCACCAGCCATCCTGTCTGCCCACCTGTGTCTGTGATTCTTCAGTAGCAGGAGGAAGTTGTACTTAAGTTTTGAACCTGAGGCTGAATAATACATCAGATTCAAAGGGAAAACTTACCATTTTCATGATTTTATGTATAACTCTGAATTAGAGTGTTTTCTGGTATGGTCTTGAAATTTAAAGCTTAGAGATTTGGGGTTTGGTTAAGTTTGATAGAAATACCATGGACTTGATGAAAATAGCTCTGTACCAGGAGTGTGGAGACCTGAGTTCCAGTCCTATATCTGTCATTGCTAGCTATACAAACAGGAGCAACTCAGTCTCTCAGATCACAATGAGGTGACTGGATTATATGTTTATCTCTAAGGTCCCTTGCAGCTCTATGAATCTTCCACCAGTCTTTATTCAAGAGCAGGTGCCTAAAAGAACTATATGAGCCATAGACATGAACCTCAAACGTAATTTAAAGTTTCCTGGAAGCACATTAAAATTTTTAAACAGATTGAACTAATTTTGTTTTATTTGTACTTAATGTGGAGATCAGTCCTGGGTGTTCTTTTAGAAGGAATGATGCTAAAGCTGAAACTCCAGTACTTTGGCCACCTCATGCGAAGAGTTGACTCATTGGAAAAGACTCTGATGCTGGGAGGGATTGGGGGCAGGAGGAGAAGGGGACGACAGAGGATGAGATGGCTGGATGGCATCACTGACTCAATGGACATGAGTCTGAGTGGACTCCGGGAGTTGGTGATGGACAGGGAGGCCTAGCGTGCTGCAATTCATGGGGTTGCAAAGTCGGACATGACTGAGCGACTGAACTGAACTGAATGTGTTTTATTTACATATGTATTTAATCCAACAGGATCAAAATCATATCACTTCAATGTGTAATTGCTATTAAATAATATTAATGAGATATTTTACATTCTTTCCTTTTTCTACTAAATCTTCAAAACTTGATACATATTTTATACTTGCATCATATCTTTATTTGGATTAGAGGTATTTCAAGTAGTCAATAATCAAGTTTAGAGGGCTTGAATTTTTCTTACCTAAAGATATAGCTTACCTTCAAAGTGAGATTACATTTAAAGTAGAAACACTATTCATTAAAACCTTAGGGTCAACATATTGAGGAGATGTTGGGGAAGGGATGATCAACAAAGTGATAGGAGTTTTTATGGTAACTGACAAATAGAAGGATACAGAAGGAAGCTGTGTCACGTGGAAATTCAAGGGTTGGACAGAAATGATGTATGCCACCTCCAGGCCTAGTCAATAAAATGTTTGCCCCTAATTCAACACCGTCTCTTTTCTCTTATATACAGACATACGCAGTGTGTTTAGTTAAGGTCTCTGTGGTCATAAGAATAGAGAAGTCACTAGATCAGGGGTTCCTAATCTGGGGTCTATGATCTTTATGGGATCTTCGGATAGAATTCAGGGAGTCCAAAAGTGGAATGGGGGGAAATAACATCTTTACTTTTATTAACTTCCAACACGAATTCATCATTTCCTTCAATTATGAATGTAGGCAAACCACAGTAGAATTTAACAGAGCTTGTGACCTCACCCTCGCCAGAGATCACACATTCTTCCTGGCGCATTTCATTAACTGCACATCATACAATAGCACTTCATCAATGTGACAGTGGTTATCAGACCCTCCACGGGACCTTATCATTGAATGCATTAATAAAGAGACACATATATTATTATGTCACAGGTTTTTAATATATTTTGGTATCTGTGTTTCAATAAAATTGGTTTCTCTTGTAAGCCTATGTATTTTTTTTAAATTTAAAAATGTTACTATGAGAAGGAGGTCCACAGATTTCAACAGACTGCCAAAAGACTCCATGGGCAACACACTAAAGGGAGAGAGTCTGGGTCCTCGAATGACCCTAACACCCTTCTCTATCCCACACTGAATCATATTGGATTGTGTAATGAGTGAGAAATAAATCATTATCATGTCAAGTCACTGATATGTGAGGAGAACTCAGCAATTAGGCCACTGTAGTGTACATTGAAATGTGGCTTCAGGCCAATGCCAGTTGGTTACAACTGCAACCAGATTCCATGCACTGAAGAGACAGGCACTGGCAATGATGTGCTGGTAAACTGAGTCTCAAAAAAAAACAAAAAAAAAGACCTACCATGGCTGATTTTCAACTACCAATACAATGGCACTGAACTCTGAATTAGAAGGGTTGCCCGGACTCGGGCTTGAGCCAGTGTGAACTGACTCCTGGCCTGTCGTTGGAACTGCTCTCCCCCTAACAGTTCCTAGAAAGGTGTCTTGCTATTGACATCCCCTGGCTGGAGGGGAAGGATGTATGCAGAATCTTGAGAATAATTGCTGGAAGGCTCCTATTTAAACCATCGTGTCTGACTTTTTCATAATGAATAAATAAAGCAGAATACCTTAGGTGCAGCAATTTGTACATTCCACAAGCTGTTGAAAAGAATCTAATTAGTACTAATTACAATACTAGAGTGTCCCAACAAATTATAATGCCATTGCTTCTGTAGAGGCATTGTGTTTAAACACTCTGAAACATTAATTAGTCTACAGAACAAATGTGTGAGATAGGTATTATTCAGCAGTGTCTGGAAGCCAATTATTTACTCTGGGAAAGCCTGATACTGTTTCTGATAGTAAAAACAAATTGACAGTTGGACGGGGAAATCCCAGAATTACATGAACTTCTTGTCTGAACTCCTTTTATTTCACTGAGCATTACTGCTGTCCCCATTTTACACCCGAGGAACGGAGCTCAGCCAGTTATCAGACCCAAAACGCACAGAGAATCCAGCCTCAGACTCCGCAAATCCTCAGGAGATTATCATGCTTGTTTTTCTAATTTAAAATCTTCTTTTATGAGTCTTTTGTGTCTTATTTTCCAAATATATTTTATTTTATAATGAAGAAGCTGTTTAAAGGGACCATTTTATTAAAGTTAAAGTGACCTACTATGCTGCTTTCGCTTATTTATAAATTCCCTATTATGTCTGCTAACATGCAGACAGATTTTACTTTCTGGATTAAGCTACGTAAAATCTCACCTACTGAAAATATTCACTTCAAAATATAGTCAAATCATTTAGAATTAAGCTATGGAATCAAGGGTTTAGTAAATGTTTCGATCTTATTTTAAAATAAATAAGTTGGGCTTCCTTGGTGGCTCAGTGGTAGAAGCCACCTGCCAGTGAAGGAGACACAGGTTCAATCCCTGGTCCAGGAAGATCCCACTTGCTGAAGAGTAACTAAGCCCGTGTGCCACGATCACTGAGCCTGTGCTCTAGAGCCTGGGAGGCATTAACTACTGAGCCTAAGTACTACAACTGCTGAAGCCCAAGAGTCCTAGAGCCTGAGCTCTGCAACAGGAGAAGCCACCACAATGAGAAGCCCTTGCACCATAACCAGAGAGTAGCCCCCTATCACCACAACCAGAGAAAAGTCTGCACAGCAATGAAGACCCAGCACAATCAAAAATAAACAACTAAATAAAAATAAAACCATAAATAAATAAAGTGAATAACTCACTGTTCAAGCTCATGCTCCTTTTCATCAGAAAGGAGCTATGTGGACAAGAAAAAGCTATGTGGACCAGGACTGCAGTTTCTAGAAGAACATTTGATATTCTGCTGCTTATTCTCTGAGAAATTCACTTGCCTGTCAAAGAGCAGACACTCAATACACATTAGTGTTTAATGTTGCTGTTATCATTATTATCACTCCTCAGGCCAGGAGTTATCATTTTTAGTTAAGAATTGATATCCCAATGGAATGCACAGGTCTTATTTATGCTCCAAAATTCTTAGCTGCTTTAAATCTAAATTGTTGTTGTTGGTTAGTCACTCAGTCATGTCCAGCTCTTTGCATCTCCATAGACTGTAGCCCGCCAGGCTCCTCTGTCCATGGGATCTCCCAGGCAAAATTACTGGAGTGGGTTGCCATGTCCTTCTCCAAGGGATCTTCCTGAGCTAGGGATCAAACCTGCATCTCCTACATTGGCAGGCAGATTCTTTACCACCGAGTACATTTCAATTAAAGACTAATTTAATCCCTCTTTACAATGAAACAGTTGGAAATATTTATACTCCAGATATTCAATTCAGTCCCTCAATCGTGTCCCACTCTTTGCGACCCCATGGACTGTAGCACATCAGGCTTCCCTGTCCATCACCAACTCCCGAAACTTGCTCAAACTCATGTCCATTAAGTTGGTGATGTCATCCAACCATCTCATCCTCTGTCCCCTTCTCCTGCCTTCAACCTTTCCCACCATCAGGATCTTTTCCAAGAGTCAGTTCTTCTCATCAGGTGGCCAAAGTACTGAAGCTTCAGCTTCAGTATCAGTCCTTCCAATGAATATTAAGGACCAATTTCCTTTAGGATTGACTAGTGTGATCACTTACTCCAGATATTGCACAATATTATTAACGTTGTGAGTGAAATTTACCTTTATTCTAACTATGTCTGTTTTGTTTAGACCATTATTCAGGCTTCCCCGGTGGCTCAGCAGTAAAAGAATCCACTTGCAAGGCAGGAGACACAGGAGATGCAGATTCGATCCCTGGGTTGGGAAGATCCCCTGGAGGAGGCAATGGCAACCCACTCCAGCATTCTTGCCTGGAGAATCCCATGGACAGAGGCTACAGTCGTGGAGTTGCAAAGAATCGGACACAAATGAAGCAACTGAGCACAGACAAATCATTCAGACATACCTATCTAACTCACTCAGCATGACCTGCATAGGAAATAATTTTAAAAACAAGCATCTTCAATCCAAATTGGGAAAACTTCTGAATTCTTAAGCTAATCCTAGAAACTGTCAGTTGTCCTGTGTGAGCCCCCAAGGTAATGGCACAAGACAGCCACTAACTACGGCCTTTTTGAAAGAACATCCACAGTTTCCTTTCATTTCTCAGTCAATCCTGCTCATCTGTCCTGGCTCCAGACCAGCCCCATCTCAGCAATTCTTCATGAAGATCTGCTCCACTCCTCTCCCAAACCTACTGAGAATGTTGGTAGCAGGTAGTACAACTACATTCTCCAACAGCTGTTCCAACAGACCCAAAAACGCAGTATTCATATTGCTCTTTCCTAGAGACCTGGAGACAAGAATTATTTCTGTGTTCCATTTCTCTCCTCATTGTGTTCATATTTTCCTCTACTTTAGCACATGGAACATATTTATAAAAAACTGTCTTAACACCATTGTCTGCTGATTTCATCATGTCTGTAATTCCTAAATCTGTTTCTATTGATAATTTTTTTCCCCTTTGAGTTATGATCTTTTCCTGTTTTTTCATTTGCCTGGTAATTTTTTATCAGATGCTGGGTATTATGAATTTTACATTGTTGAATATATATTTTACTGTATTCCTATAAGGAATATTGGACTTTGTTCGGGCATGCAGTTAAGTTACATAAGATCAGTTTGATCCTTTTGAGGTTTGCTTTCACATTTTTTTTTATTAGAGCAGGTTCAGACCAGTATTAGAGTTTAAAGTTAATTTCTGTTCACTACTACTTACAACTTGGAGAAGGAAATGGCAACCCACTCCAGTATTCTTGCCTGGAGAATTCCCACGGGCAGAGGATCCTGGTGGGCTATAGTTCATGGGGGTCACAGAAAGTCGGACACGACTAAACGACTAACACACACACACACACACACACACACACACTCTACTGAGGACTCCACACAATGCTCTATGTATTACAAGATCTTTCTCTTATATTTTGTTGCTGTTGTTGTTTTTCTAATGTCCTTCTATTTGGGATGATGGGGATGTAAACTATTTCTAGCTCTGGATGACCTCCAGGAACTGTTTGACTCTATAAAATCAGATACACGTGATCATCTGTTCTAGAAAATGGTCTTATATTACTTCTCCGCTAATTTTCTCCTCTTCATTTTCTTTGTTCTCTATTTCCGAGAACTTCAGAGTCAGACATTGAAATTTTTGAATTGATTCTTTAATTTTTAAATATTTTTTAACATTGCCTCTTCTATTTCCTATCTTTTGATTTTTTTGTTCTATTTTTACAAGACTTTCTCAACTTTGTTTTCCAAAGCAACAACTGGATTTCTAAATTTCTTGATCATTAGATTTTTAATTTCCAAAGATATTTCTTATTCTACTATCATCATTTCTTGCATTGTCTTGCAACCTGAACTTGTTTTCCAAACTCGATACTTCTCTTATTTTTTAGGATATTCACTATAGTTTAAATTTTTTTCTCCTTTCATTCATTTATTAAGCAAATATTTACTGGTAACAAACCACGTATCAGACACTGATCTCTCAAAACAAAGACTCTGCTCTCATGAAGGTGAAAGTCAGTGATAGGCATTAAAAAACTAGCAAACACATTTTATTAAAATGTTGGTTGGTAATGAGGATCCCCTCCACCAAACACTCTCTCACTTGCTCACTACACTCCACCCATGCCACCCTTTCTTCAGTTTGCTCAAGTTTCTTTTTCTCCTTGCCTTTCTATACACTGTTTTCTATGCTTAAAATATTCTTCCTTATCCTGCTGAGCACTGTATCTTCAGAGTATCTCATCTCCTTGCCCTACCATCAGTTTTCCAATCTCACTACACTTTCTATTCCATTCATAACATTTATAAAAACTTGTAATGTTGCTTACTTACCACATAATAGCCATTCATGCTTCTTCCTTGACAAGTCAGCCTGATTTTGTTCAGGTGTCGCAATAGCCACAGGCTTCAGAGAAGACAGGGCCTGGCCGAAGCCAGGGGTGATTCTGGATCAGTCTAACAAAATCATGATAATTCCATACTATTGCTAGTGATGGCTTAGGAAAGAATGTGTGACCCAATTCTGATCAGTGGGTCACATGTCAAGGGAAGTCTGCTATGAGAAGCTGGAGAAAGTTTGCTCTTATAAAGAGACTAAAAGAATAGATAGTCCTATTCTCTGCCTCTGGGACATTGCTTTACTTAAGAATGTGGTATCTCTCACTACTCTAGTCATCTTTCAACAGTAGGAGTGCTAACCCACAGAGAGCAGAAAGACAAAAATAAGCTGACTTTTGATGATATCACAGAGCCACTAAATTATTCCTATCTTCATGCTTCTTTACATTCCAGTGAGCTCTACTTGAGAAATCTACTAGATAATGAGCTTCAAATACCAAAGAGACATCAGCATAAGGAGTGATGAATTAAGTAACATTTACTTGGAAAACAAGAAGTAAATAAGAAAAAAGAATATAATGTAATGGTTATATGTTCTGACACAGCAAAATCATAAAATAAAATTGGAGAATTGTGATGGCATGTATAAAACTTACTAATTCTTCTTTTCAATTTATTTTTTAATTGGAGAAAAATTGCTTTACAATGTTGTGTTGGTTTCTGCCATACAACAATGCAAATCAGCCATAATTATACATCTATCACCTCCCTCTTGTGCCTCCCTATGAATTCTTAAAACATTTGTTCAACAGTTTTCTGCAATAATTGATGGTGGTAATAGTCACATTATTGTCTCATACAGTTGCATGTATTAAGTGGGATAATGCAGAATTTGAAGGTATTTAATTCCATTATCTATTGTGACTTTGAGAACCAAGAAAAAGGAGACAAAAATATAATGTAGGACATACAAAGTTTTTTTCATTGTTCTATTAAAATGGTCCAGAAACAACCGCTAACCCAGTTGGCCTCCCTAGGCCCAACTGTCTTCTTAAATACCACTTTCCACTAAGAGAAATCAGGGATTCTTTTAGACATTGCTTATTGCAAGTATGGGATAGGAAATATACATGATGAACCAAGGACATTTTGACCTACCAGAAGAAAGCTATCAAACACTAGGAGGGTAATTTCAAAAGGACTCAGGAGCCAACTTGAAAAGGCTTTCATTGTCCATGATGGGAATTTTCAATAAGGATAAGAATTTTTAGTAAGCATAAGAATTACAACAAGCTCATGAGTTAATAATATTTTTTAAATTAATTAATAATCTTCAGAGGACGATAGGAAACCTAAAATTATTTTGAAAATTGTTAAATAAAATGAAATGGTAAAGTTCTTTATTCTGCCTTTCCTATGTGAACTATCATTTGAGGTCACCAAATAGTAAATAAGGAAAGTAGCACTACATAAAGTTGGTCAATCTAATAAATGAAAACAAAATGACATAATTAGAATATCACCATTCTTCGATTCCAGAGATATCAATGGGTCTCAGCAATGAGCATCAATAACTGCCAAGTGAAAATGAAAGTGACTTAGTTGTGTTCAACCCCATGGACTATACAGTCCATGGAATTCTCCAGGCCAGAATACTGCAGGGGGTAGCCTTTCCCTTCTCCAGGGGATCTTCCCAACACAGGGATCAAACACAGGTCTCCCGCATTGCGGGTAGATTCTTTACCCACTGAACCAGAAGGGAAGTCCAAGAACACCGGAGTGGGTAGCCTTTCCCTTCTGCAGCAGATCTTCCTGACCCAAGAATCGAACCAGGGTCTCCTGCACTGCAGGCAGATTCTTTACCAGCTGAGTCTGCTAATATCACCAAAAGAGACAACCAAATGTTAGGCGCCTCCAAATGAAGAACACAGCACCACCTATAGCCTTGACAAAAGTATTAATTCTCAACCTGATCACATCTCAATATCCCTCTGTCAATTTGCAGAAAATATAGGAGAAATGTGTGGAACGGCACCATGAACAATTTCCAGACTGTGGAAAAACTACATGTCCAATAGTCCAGATCTGTCAATACATTATTTGCAAGTAAAGATTAGAGACGTAAGGGAAACCTGTAGATTAAAGACAGATTTTTGTAATGGGCAAGACTAAACTATAGTGTTTAAAAATACATTGTTGGGTGATAAAACCATAGGAAATGTCAGGAAGTCATTACTATACCATCTAGGATGCCTAGTATGGTCGTTTGTTATATTGGCAGCCCCTAAGGAATCACAACTCATGGTATTCATGACTTTGTGGAGTTCCTTCCTCTTACATCTGAACTGGCCCTGAGATTTGCTTTAACCAATAGAATATGGCAGAGTAATACTGTGCTGTTCCAAGGCTAAGCCATAATAAGCTCTTGTCTTTGCTTTCATGCAAACTCTGACCTAGTACTTTATTTTTTTAGTAAAGAAAAACTAGCTAGTTGTATTCAATTTTATTTGGCACTAGGGGCAGAATATATCCTTAGACCATAAAGGAGAATAATTCTCTGTTCCACAATTTGGAAACTTTTAAATAGTATTTTCAATCACGAGATCTATTATTTTCATTTGTCTCTCAGATGAGTAACATAAAAAATAATAATAATAAAACAATTTTGTCTACCCTCCTCAAAAATCACTCTTGATTTTTCTTCTGTTGAAGGAACTGTGCTGTCAACAGTCAGCTGTCAATCCATGAGGCAGCTGTAATTAGGATGGAGAATCTGACCATGGGGAATGACTTCATTTTTCTTTTTAATTTGAAGATAATTGCTGTACAGAGTCACGTTGTGTTGGTTTCTGCTGTACAACAACATGAATCAGTCATAACTATACACATATATTCCCTCACTCTTGAGCCTCCCTCCTCCCCACCCCGTCCTATCCCTCTAGGTCGTCACAGAGCACCAGGCTGGGTTCCCTGTGTTATACACCAGCTTCCCACTAGCTATCTATTTTACATACTGACCTAGCGTTTTAAAATTCAGGACCCTGTTGGCGAGACCAGTATCTTTAGGGCTGAACAACAATCTCTGGGAGTAGTTTTTTTTTGTTTGTTTTTTTTTTTTTTGAGATTACAGAGGGGAGGCTTCTGGGATGCCTACTGAAGCTCTTTCCATTTCTTAACCTGGGTGATGGCTACAGGATATTCACCTTGTAATGATGCTCTAAGCTATGCATTTGTTTACATGGTTTTGGAGCCTATGTTTTATTTTTAAATTAAAATGGTTTTAAGAAAAAGAAAAAAAATCCCCATGGTTTGGCATAGAGACCTTTATTCCTCTTCCAAAATTCCTTTGGACTGTGGACTTTTTATTTATTTATTTTTAGACTATGGACTTTTTTAAAAGCACTCAAGGCTTCTAGTTTAAAACTTTTGATTTATTCTAATCTATCCACAGCAACATCCAAACACATCAAGCAGAGAAATATAAACTTCTTTGGATCTTAGATCTTGCGATTTGTAAAACCGAATTAATTTCTTTCATATATAAATCTTTTCTTCACTCCTGTGAGAAAAAACATATAGTACAAAAAAAAGAGGCACTTTTATAAACTGGCTTGCATTTTCTTACTGGCAGCAACTTGCTGGTCTCTTTTTAAAATGAGTTTTCCAGCTTCAAAGGAGAAAATGTGTATTACATTTGGGATTGTGTGTGTGTGTGTGTGTGTGTGTGTGTGTGTGTGTTTTAGTTTGGAACTGTTAGAATTTTAGCCCTCGTGTCACATTTTACTAAAGAGCTTTAAAACAGATTGTAGCAGATGAATTGTGCTCTTTTGTTCTCTTGTCTTCCTTTTCATTATTATCCTCACCTCTGACTTCATTTTCCATTTCACAAGGCAAATTGTTGTAGGTATCTTTTTTCTTAAAATGGTGTTAGCTAGCTTCACTGACAAAAGAAAATAAAATAAAATTTCTGGTTAAGGGATCAAAATTCACTGTCATACAGCACATATTTTGTAAAACGTTCACAGTCCATTTACTTTGATTGAATTAGAAACTACTGTCACAAATCGCGCTCCTGCTATTGCACTTCTTATCTGGGAATCCAGTTCAGATAATAACCCCAAAGAATAACAGAGTACAACCACAATCAGTTCAATAGTTCACAGGAAGATTAATAAATGAAAATCACTATGGGCATCGTAGGAGGTACTATTATAAAAAATAAATAAATAAATAAAATTTTAAAATCATTATCGTCATTCTAGGAGTTTCTATTACTAAAGCACTCTTGAGGAAGTGGTTCTCTCGTAGCAAATGTCCACAGGAGAAAAATGTGTTTCATCAAGACCAGATCTTGATTTAGCATCTGACTCTATGAATTCCTCAAAGCATGAACTGGGACTCAAGAGGGAAGACCACTCTTTCTTCCACAAGTACAGGAGAAAATGTTGGTTTGTCTGAGCCAAGTGTCCTTATTTTTAATGAGATTTATTAGATTAGGAAACTCAATTCACATTAAATTCTTAAAGTCTTGATTTCCATTCACAAAGACTAAAGGTAGCAGAAAGTAATAGTTGCCACCAGAAATTCCCAATCTGCAATAGTTTTCCTAATGCAAAACTCCTGCTAGCTTCATTCAGTTCAGTCACCTCATTAGTAGACTGGTATTTTTAAAATTAAGATATAATTTAGATGTATATAATCAATACACATTTTTGCATTATTTATACTGGGTCTTCTTCTTTTCTCCCATCCCTGCTATTTCCACCTGAGGCACTGCAATTCCTCACTTCTTAGGCGAACTCATTCATTTCTACAAATTAGGACTGAGACAAATACTTATGCAATAATTCTTACCCACTTCCTACTTTATTCGGATTAATTTTTCTTACAGGGGATCTAGGAAAGCGCTACACTTAGTGTACTGGCTAATATGCTTTGGGCCATAACAGAAAACAGTTATATTAGTTAGAGTTTGACTGTGAGTAACAGTAATGGCACAGGGAACACTGGCTTAAGTAAAACAGAAGTTTCTCTCTTCCTTATTACAGTCCAGAGGTAAGTAGTCCAAGGCTGGTATGGAAGTTCTACTACATGAAATCCTCAGGACCTGGGCTCCTTTTGTCCACTTCATTTTGCATGAATTCCTTCTTAAAGAACACCCCATAGTCCAAGATGGCTTCTCCAGTTGTGTTCACAATCTAGCCAGCAGTATGGAGGACAACAGAAAGAAAGGCACACCCTTTACTTTTAAGATCACTTTCTGGGGATGACATACAACACTTCTATCTACATCCCATTAGCCAGAACTCAGCTACACGACCCTATCTAGTTGCAAAGGAGACTCCAACTAGGTGTCTTTATTCTAGGAGTTCATGTGGCCAGCTGATACTTGGAGCTTCCATCATTTTAAAAAGCAAGAGAGTATTATATTAGGGGATAACTAGCAGTCTCTACCAGCCCAACCTGTATCTCTCATAACAAGAAGTACCCAAAAGTAGGGCAGGCAGTCAGTGAGGTTTGTTGGGCTCCAACTTCTCCTCTCTGAGGCTGCCTCGGCCTGGCACAGCTCCATGTGTCGCCTCTGTCTTAAGCTAGCTCCCTTCCTGCTCCTCAAGACAAAAACAGCAGTTCTAGGCATCATATTTCAGATGCAACAAAATCCAAAAGAAGAGGAGGAAGGATGTATCTCTTCCCTCTGTCCCCTTTTGAAAAGGGAAGAAAATTTTCTTAGAAGCAGCTGGCAAAGTTCCCTTCAAATCTCAGTGGCCAGATTTCATCACAATCCCATGCTTTGTACACAGCTGACCCTTGAACATCATGGTGGTCGGGGGGATGGGTGTGAGTGGTACCCACCCTCCACACAGTTGGCCCTGCATATATGCATTCCTTGGTAACAGCAGTTCCTCCATATCTCTGGTTCCACATGTTCAGATTCAACCAACTGTGAATCATGTAGTACTGTAGCATTTACTATGGAAAACATATCTTACCCATGAGTTCAAACCCACGTTGTTCAAGGGTCAACTGCAGTCACTGACAAGAAGACACCACCATGATAGGCAGGGACCCATCAGCACCCACCTCTCAGAAGCCATAAGAGGGGCTAACCTCTCTGAAACAGAGGGCTGCACAGAGGTTCAGTACCCTAACAAAAGTGGGGCTCTGTTATTAAAGAGGAATGGGGAAAGGATGTTGGGGTGGCATCTAACAGTGTCTACCACACTCTGTATCCTAAAGTTCCATACAGTTGACCTTTGAACAACACAGGTTTGAACTCTGTGGGTCCACTTATCTTTTTCAATAGTAAATACTATAGCACCACACAATCCACAGTTGACTGAATCTAGGGATGTGGACCCATGCTCAGTGAGGAACCGCAGTTATTAAGGACCTACTATAAGTTATACGCTGGAGAAGGCAATGGCACCCCACTCCAGTACTCTTGCCTGGAAAATCCCATGGATGGAGGAGCCTGGAAGGCTGCAGTTCGCACAGAGTCAGACACGACTTAAGCGACTTAGCAGCAGCAGCATAAGTTATACGCAGATTTTCAACAGCACAGAGGGTCTGCACCCTTAACCTTCATGTTGTTCAAGGGTCAGCTGTACTATTACTAGAGATAAACTGGTCTCTAAAATCAGACCAGTTCTCATACCCATCTCCTACCAACAAATTACAAGTGAAGAAAAAGCAGTGTGTAGACTAATAACTACACATCTAGGTTGCGTAGACCACAAACTTCCTAGTGTCCATGCACCTGGTCTAGGCAGACTTTTCACTCCAGACACTACAATCAGCATGAATTTCCCATTTCAGCTGAGTTAGCCCTTATGGTATAAATAGGAGAAAATTTCCCTGAGAGAAATACATGTTGTTTTTAAGTTGAAACTCGCTTCTTACTTTATAAGCATCAGATCCCTTATGAGCATTTCAGAAGAAGCCACTTTACAGGTTCAGTGTGGCTGACGATGCAATAGTAAGTCTAGGAAAAGCACAGTTTTCCTGACTGCTGCTGCCAGGCCTGGAAGTGTCCTCCAGTATTCTCCCACCCCCACCAAGAACCCACGTAGCCGTCAATTCTCAGCTACAGCACTGAATTTCCAGTGCTTTTCTGGCCCTCCACGGGACATATGTGGGAGAGTTTTCAAGTTTGTTTTCTTTTGATTCATCAACAATTCAACGGCACTTTTTTTAAGGAAACAAAATTATTGCCTTAACAGGAAAACACTGTTTTTGGAGCTGTAGTTCACTTCTAGGCATACTAAAAGCTTGAAAGGAAAAGAAAACAAGTCAGAAAAAGAAAAAAGTGCCCTAAAATGACCACTGATGCCTGCATTATATGAGCTTTCTTTTTCCTTAAAGAAAAATCCTTTTAGGTCACTACTAAAAAGCATTTCTGAAGGCTAACAGATGACACCACCCATGTGATTACAAACTGATCTTAGTATTATTTATGAATTGCATCATTTTATCAAGGGACGTTACTCAAAGACTTTTAGACCCTATCCTCAAAATGTATTCTGTCCTTAAGAAACATGAGCCAGTCAGTGATTTTCAAAACTAACATCTTTAGAGACAAAGTAATACCTTTAACACTTCTGACATCACTACCTAGAGATTGACTAAATCCTAAGAAAGAAATTACTTTTGAAATATCCGTGTGACAGAGATCACTATTAACACAAAGTTTTGAGGCACACGAACCAGATGGCAGCTGTTAAATGATTGGCCGAAAAGCCAGTGCTGATTCAGAATCATCAGCCTACTAAAATACAGCTGCTCTCAACACGTACAAGATTAAGTTAACAAAATTCACTGCAAATGTATTGACTAGTTGTCCTCCATGTTGGCAAAGTTTATTAAGCTTGAAGAAAAGTTATTGTCTCAGCTACAGGA
This sequence comes from Bos indicus x Bos taurus, assembly GCF_003369695.1. Lineage (NCBI taxonomy): Eukaryota > Metazoa > Chordata > Mammalia > Artiodactyla > Bovidae > Bos > Bos indicus x Bos taurus. The sequence continues at coordinate 65,284,444 of NC_040091.1, forward strand.
GCTTTCAAATCCATACTATTTCACTGGCAGCTACTTTATGAGAAACAGGTCATAAAATTGTGTTTAAACTTTACCTTCATATCTTCAATTGTTCTGCTTACGATTAAATAAAAGCCTGAGAATATTTATGGGCTGAAGGATGGGCAAAGCAGTGAAGACAGGGTTATGGTTTTTTTTCAGGGATCTGGGGCTTAAAAACTGTCAGGAAATCACAGCCTCATGACCTTCTTTTGGTCATGCACTAACAATTCACAACACCATGCATTTTTCCAGTGCTGTTTTCTCTTTTTGGCAAGACCAGTATTCTCAAATGAGGAGACTTCTCATTTTCTCTGGAGGTATTCTAACTTTAACTCTTCTCTTGCCTCCACCCCTACATATTTTGAAAGTGCCCTCCCAAACAAATAATGAGGAGACATAAGAGAACAAGACTAGAGGATATAATGACTGTCACACAATCTGTTATAGTTTTAATGCATTCAGAACACATTTATTACCAACCCTTCCTGTGCACTAGCTATCTCATATTTTTGTATGTGTAATAATTTGATTTCAGAATGAAAAAGGTAACACATTTTCTTATCATATGAGTACATCAGCAGCAATAACCGTGGTAACCATGAAGTCTTCAAGCAAGTTAACCCCTCATATGGCTGGACTTCCAACGATTACTGTAGATGGCCATGCTACAACTTTATGTGTTTCTAAGCTTTTCAATGAAATACGGTTTTATAAAATAAATGCCATAAACCTATTTTGCTAATAACTAAATGCAAGCCCCTTCTCACAATGTTCTATTACATTGTTCTTCCAGTCCCCTACACACTGATATCGACAATAAGCCTGTAGCCAAATTTGTAAGACTAAGGCACACTTAGTTTAGCTTTGTTTTCTAATATAAATAAATCATCCATCTTTTCCCACATGTTAAATAAACAGCAAAGGAATACTTGACCAAATTTTGCTCCCTGACAGTATGGGCTGTTGGTGATCAGCAGAGCAGAAGTCTGGAAAATCAATTAAGTTGCTCTCACGTGCCCTGATTTGATATCCGTTTTAAGTGGTTTTCAACGTTGTGGTAACTGCAAGGAAATACGGAATAAGCACACTAACTAAATCCTTTCCTCTTAGGAAATGGTTCAGGGGCCAGAAAGAGGTATCAGAAAGAACTTAATTTTTTTTTAAACAGAATTAGGATAAAGCCTAGAGTATAATACTAGTTTAGCAGGTATTTCTAAAGCCAGAAAACACAAATTCACGAGCTAACCAACTGTTAGGTAGTGGTTGTTGGCAAGATTTGTGGGGTAGGGAAGAGAAAGAGGCCAATTTCACCCAGGAGATAGAGAGTCATGATTTCCTGCAGTTTCAGCTCACTTTGGGTTTTGTTTTCTTCTGCCTCACACTCTAATGTATCACTGTTTGCCTGAAAGTCGCTCAAGTGAGTTTCTCTCCGTCTACAACTTCAGCCACTGTTACACAACACGCGTGTTCCTCTTTTGCCTGCCTGCCCCCCGGCCCCTCGCCTCCCCTCCGGGAAGGGAACCTGGGAGAGGAATGACACTGGCCTTGCTGCCTCTGATGAAACCATCCCGCAAGTGACATTATGAAGTTCAAGGGAAGCTGTGGCCGACGCTGCGTTTTGCAAAACCTGGCCAATATCACCAGGAGGGGAATTCAGCGCAAGAGGCCGGGAATCCCCAGGGAAATCTCTAGAAGCGAGGGATATCCCCCAGTTCTCTTTTCGGCAAGTTCAGAAAGGGCTCAGAACTGTGTGCCATGCCAGGTACAGGGGGGCGAGGTGTTGCTGCGCGGGGGACGGGGGTTGGGGTGTGCAGAACAGACACGGAAAACCACAGAGCGGAGGAAACGGGTGGGGGGGGGGGCGGGGGGCTGGGGGTGGTCCCCCTCTCCGCAGCCGGCACCTGCGTTTCCCAACCGTCCGGCGGCGCGTCGGAAGCATCCCGAGCTTATGCGCCCTGGACCCGCGCATCCCACCCCGACCAGAGCGCTCCGGCGAGCTGCCTCCGGCGGGGGGACCCCCCTGGCTGGGGAGGGGCTGTGCGCCCGGGTCATCCCCGCGCCCGCAGCTCTTGAGCCGGCCGTGGAGGGCGGGAGCGCGGCAGGTACCGCGCGGGTTACCCGCTCCCGGACCTGTGCCCGGGCGCCCAGCCTGGCCCCAGGCTCCGGGCGGACCCGTCGCGCTCCCGGGAAACCCCCGGCGGGCGTACCTCGGATGTAGGTGCACTTGCTCTCGTCCAGCTGGCTGGAGGCCGAGCCGCCCATGGTGACGGTGCCGGAGGATGCGGAGCGCCGCGGCTGCCCGGGCGGGAGAGACGGACACTCCCGTCGGCGCCCGCTGCCAGCTCCTGGAAGTTGGTGCGACGGCGATCTGGGCTGTGCAATTAAAGGGCAAACTTCCTCCGAGAGGCGCGGCCTGCCGGGGCGCCTCCTCCGGGTCCGCGCCCTCTGAGGATCTGTGGGCCGGCCCGGAGCTGTCTTCCCGCCCTCGCTCCACGGGTGAGCTCGAGGGGATGTCGGGTCTGGAAGGACTTTTCTTCTCTTCGCTGGCTTCTTATTTTCACCTTGGGGTCAGAGGACAGTTTCCCTGGTGACCGGACACCTCTGAAGCTGGAACCTTCCTCCTCACCTCTCAGGAGGTGGAGGTCAAGGGCCCTTTGCTTTGCACGCCCTGCCCTTTGGTACCAGAAGCAACAGTTCTTTTGAAGCATCACCTAAGAACTTGTTAGAAATGCAAAATCTAGGAGGCAGCTAATTCAATTTAAAGGGTTTATATGAACGTATTTACAAAACAGAAGTAGAATCCCAGATGAAGACAACAAACTTAAGGTTACCATGGGATAGGGGATGGATCCTTTCAGGGGATGGATCCAGGGAAAGATCTCCGGAGAAGGGAAAGGGTACCCACTCCAGTATTCTGGCCTGGAGAATTCCATGGACTGTAGAGTCCATGGGGCTGCAAAGAGTCAGACACAACTGAGCGACTTTCACTCTCACACACCCACACACACAGTGGATGGATGGGGGGAGGGTGTTGGGAGATTGGCACTGACACATACATACGACTATGTATTAAAAAGGTAACTGACAAGAACCTACTGTATAGCACAGGGAACTCTACTCAATACTCTATACGGGAAAAGAATCTATAAAGAAGAGTGAATACATGTACCTGTATAACGGATACACTTTATTGTACACCTGAAACTAACACAACATTGTAAATCAACTATATGGCCAATAAAAATTTAAAAAAAGAAGTTGAGCCAAGGAGGGAGTGGAGGATGAAGGGAAAAAAGAGAGAAATAGAAAGAAAAAAATAGGGAGAACCTAAGTTTGGATCCTACAATAGGCTCACAGTCCAGCAACTTCTTGAGATTTGATCAAAATCTGCTCTTGCAACTTCAGATTCCCTTCCTTTCCTTGACAAACTAGAAATAGTTCATTAGAAAGGGCACTTGTTCTTTTCCCACAACCACTGTTTAGCTTGGCAGCTCCTCCCAAACAAGAACCAGCTTGGTAGAAGGGTCACCACTCATCTCTCCCTATTCTTAGCAGTCAGATTTTAGTGACTCCTGCTGACTTAACCTTCAAGGTCAAATGATCTGTTCACACAAGAACGAGGCCTGAGGGGGACGTTTTTCTCTCCAAAGTTACTTATCTAGCCTTCTAACACAAAGATTTCTCATTCCTCACCCCCAGCCTCTCACATCTTATGTTCCAGGCCGTCAGTAAATTCTTTCAAATCGACTTTCAAAATATAGTCAGTGTTCAGCCATTTCTCATCCTCTCCACAGCTATCAACCCCATCATTTCTCACCTGGATAATTACACATGCCTCCTAACTGGTCTGCCTCCTTCAGAGAAAAGCCACAAAGTCTGTCACTGACACAAGCCCCGACTTCCTCTCTGCCCTCACCTATCACCCACTCTCCCTCCCCTTCCAGCCCTGCTGGCCTTTTTGCTCTGCTAGAGCACACCAAGCTCAGGGCTTTTTTTGCACGTGCTGGCTCTTCACCTAGCTTTCTCTTCCCTCAGATAATTCACATGGTTTCCTTTCCAACTGTCTCACTTCATTCAATCTCTACTTAAATGCAAATATATCAGAGATGCTTTCCTTAACCCCCTGTTTAAACACCAGGCTTCATTCCTCTGCCTCTAACCCTATTCATATCACCAGCATCATCTGACATATGTTTCTTTCTGGCTCTCCCCACTGAAATGGAAATTCCATGAGGTCAGAGATTGTCTTTGTTGATGCTGTTGTTACTGTTTTTTCTTTCTTAAGGGCAGGGATTTTTATGTTCCCTGATAATATGTTCGATGCCTAAAACAGCACCTAGCACATAGTAGGTGCTCATAGATAACTCTTGAATAAGTGAAGGAATGAGATATAAGAATCTGCAATCAATGGAAGCTGTGATCACAGTGGATCAAGAGCATTTCCAGCTATTCAGTGATTTGAGCTATTCAGTCTTCAACTCTTTTCTCAATATGCTAGTCAGCTCTTAGTATTAAGGGTATCATAAAGTACTCTTGCCTGGAAAATCCCATGGACAGAGGAGCCTGGTAGGCTGCAGTCCATGAGGTCGCTAGGAGTCGGACACGACTGAGTGACTTCACTTTCACTTTTCACTTTCATGCATTGGAGAAGGAAATGGCAACCCACTCCAGTGTTCTTGCCAGGAGAATCCCAGGGACGGGGAAGCCTGGTGGGCTGCCATCTATGAGGTCGCACAGAGTCGGACACGACTGAAGCAACTTAGCAGCAGCAGCAGCGTGATACACTTTAAATGTATCATATGATACACATTAAATGTATCATATCATATCATTCTTCTCAGAAAAGTAATTCCTTTCATTATACAAATTGGTATAATTATACCTCAGAATGCTGTTATTCTTATTAAAGAGAACTAGTTTGGATCTCCTGTCAGAGTAGAGTTTTAGCTTGTCACCTCTTGTTTGGGAATACACTGAGAAAAGACTGATTATACTGATTTATCATTCTTTGCTCACTTGTAGCATTCACAGAATGAACAAGGTACACGGAAGGATTTTGTATGGTGTAGTTATTAAGATTTATAACCAGACAGTTCCAGCCTGGAACCTGACCTGAACGTGTGACCTGGTCAAGTTTCTTAACTTACCTGTCTTAGTCTCCTTATTTGTTAAACAGAGTTAATAACACTTACCTCATAGTGTAGACAAAATTACATTTTATTGGGTTTGCGAACCACTTAACCTATCCGTAGGAACACAGTAAGTGTTCAGTAAATGGAAATTAGGATTTTTATTATTAGTAAGGACAACAGTGGTCAGAGAGGCAATTTTCTAGAGAAAGTGGATTTTAATTGGACCTTGAAAATCATTGATGTTATATTAAGCAAGAACTTCTGCTCCCTTTTTTCCCCAAACAAATAAAGCTCTTTTTCCCTAATTGGTTTACAGAAAAAATTAAGGAATTCATTATTTTAGTCATATTATTTAATATTTGCAAATCCTAAGTGGGAATCATTTTATTAATCACACACTAAAAATGAGTCTCCAAGCAATTCGATAGCTTTTTGAACCAGATTCAATTTCATGTGATTCAAATCAGCTAGTTTAGGAAATTTCCTTTGAAATATTAGTTTTTCTACTGCATCGATATTTGGGGGCTTAAAATACTCTTAAAGACCAATTCTTTCAAGTAAATTTCACATACTAAAAATGGTTACCTTTTTTGACATCTTTATTGAGATATAATTCACTCAAAGTATCTTTTTTTAAAGGAGCAATTAGTTTAATAGACATTTTGCACCTTGAAAACGTGTGCATGTTTTGGGATTCCTTTGCATGTCATAGAATTATGAACCTCTTGTTTGTCACATTCTCATTTGACCTATATACTGTAACATACACTGCATATTAAATTCATTTTGCTTCAGCAGTTCAGTTCAGTTCTCTCACTCTTTGAGACCCCATGGACTGCAGCATGCCAGGCTTCCCTGTCCATCACCAACTCCCAGAGCTTGCTCAAACTCATGCCCATCAAGTCGGTTATGCTATCCAACCATCTCATCCTCTCTCGTCCCCTTCTCCTCCCACCTTCAATCTTTCCCAGCATCAGGATCTTTTCAAATGAGTCAGTTCTTCACATCAATACTTCACATCAAGTATTGGGAGTTTCAGCTTCAGCATCAGTCCTTCCAATGAATATTCAGGACTGATTTCCTTTACGATGGACTGGTTGAATCTCCTTGCAGTCCAAGGGACTCTCAAGAGTCTTCTCCAACACCACAGTTCAGAAGCATCAATTCTTCAGCTCTAAGCTTTCTGTATAGTCCATATAGTCTCACATGCATACGACTACTGGAAAAACCATAGCTTTGACCAGATGTACCTTTGTTGGCAAAGTAATGTTTCTGCTTTTTATATAGTGTCTAGGTTGGTCATAGCTTTTCTTCCAAGGAGCAAGCATCTTTTAATTTCATGGTTACAGACACCATCTGCAGTGATTTTGGAGCCCAAAAAATAAAGTCTGTCATTGTTTCCATTGTTTCCCCATCTATTTGCCATGAAGTGATGGGACCAGATGCCATTATCTTAAGTTTCTGAATGTTGAGTTTTAAACCAACCTTTTCACTCTCCTCTTTCACTTTCATCAAGAGGCTTTTTAATTCTTCACTTTCAGCCATAAGGGTGGTGTCATCTGCATATCTGAGGTTATTGATATCTCTCCTGGCAATCTTCATTCCAGCCTGTGCTTCATCCAGCCCAGCATTTGCATGATATATTCTGCATATAGGAGAAGGCAATGGCAGCCCACTCCAGTACTCTTGCCTGGATAATCCCATGGATGGAGGAGCCTGGTAGGCTATAATTCATGGGGTCGCTATAAGTTAGACACGACTGAGCGACTTCACTTTCACTTTTCACTTTCACGCATTGGAGAAGGAAATGGCAACCCACTCCAGTGTTCTTGCCTGGAGAATCCCAGGGACAGGGAAGCCTGGTGGGCTGCTGTCTAGGGGTCACACAGAGTTGGACACAACTGAAGCCACTTAGCAGCAGTAGCAGCAGCAGCATTCTGCATATAAGTTATATAAGCAGGGTGACAATATACAGCCTTGAGGTACTCCTTTCCCTGTTTGGAACCAGTCTGCTGTTCCACGTCCAGTTCCAACGGTTGCTTCTTGACCTGCATACAGATTTCTCAGGAGGCAGGTAAAGTGGTCTGGTATTCCCATCTCTGTAAGAATTTTCCAGTTTGTTGTGACCCATACAGTCAAAGGCTTTGGCATAGTCAATAAAGCAGAAAGTGAAGACGCTCAGTCGTTTCCAACTCTTTGAAACCCCATGGACTGTAACCTACCAGGCTCTTCTGTCCATGGGATTCTCCAGGCAAGAGTACTGGAATGGGTTGCCATTTCCTTCTCCACAATAAAACAAAAGCCGATGTCTTTCTGGAACTCTCTTGCTTTTTTGATGATACAGCAGATGTTGGCAATTTGATCTCTGATTCCTCTGCCTTTTCTAAAACTAGCTTGAACATCTGGAAGTTCACGGTTCATGTACTGTTGAAGCCTGGCTTAGAGAATTTGAGCATTACTTTGCTAGCGTGTGAGATGAGTGCAATTGTGCGGTAGTTTGAGCATTCTTTGGCATTGCCTTTCTTTGCAATTGGAATGAAAACTGATCTTTTCCAGTCCTTTGGCCACTGCTAAGTTTTCCAAATTTGCTGGCATATTGAGTGCAGCACATTCACAGCATCATCTTTTAGGATTTGAAATAGCTCAACTGGAATTCCATCACCTCCACTAACTTTGTTCATACTGATGCTACCTAAGGCCCACTTGACTTCACATTCCAGGATGTCTGGCTCTAGGTGAGTGATCACACCATCGTGATTATCTGGGTCATGAAGATCCTTTTTTGTATAGTTCTTCTGTGTATTCTTGCTACCTCTTCTTAATATCTTCTGCTTCTATTAGGTCCATAGCATTTCTGTTCTTTATCAAGCCCATCTGTGCATGAAATGTTCCCTTGGTATCTCTAATTTTCTTGAAGAGATCTCTAGTCTTTCCCATTCTATTGTTTTCCTCTATTTCTTTGCAATGATCATGGAGGAAGGGTTTCTTATCTCTCCTTGATATTCTTTGGAATTCTGCATTCAAATAGGTATATATTTGCTCTTCTCTGTTTCCTTTATCTTCCCTTCTTTTCTCAGCTATTTGTAAGGCCTCCTCAGACAACCATTTTGCCTTTTTGCACTTCTTTTTCTTGGGGATGGTCTTGATCCCTGTCTCCTGTACAATGTCATGAACCTCCATCCATAGTTCTTCAGGCACTCTATCAGATCTAGTCCCTTAAATCTATTTCTCACTTCCACTGTATAATCATAAGGGATTTTATTTAGGTCATACCTGAATGGTCTAGTGGTTTTCCCTACTTTCTTCAATTTAAGTCTGAATTTGGCAATAAGGAGTTCATGATCTGAGCCACAGTCAGCTCCTGGTCTTGTGTTTGCTGACTGTATAGAGCTTCTCCATCGTTGGCTGCAACGAATATAATCAGTCTGATTTCGGTGTTGACCATCTGGTGACAGCCATGTGTAGAGTCTTCTCTTGTGTTGTTGGAAGAGGATGTTTGCTATGACCAGTGTGTTCTCTTGACAAAACTCTATTAGCCTTTGACCTGCTTCATTCTGTACTCCAAGGCCAAACTTGCCTGTTATTCCAGGTATCTCTTGACTTCTACTTTTACATTCCAGTCCCCTATAATGAAGAGGACATCATCTTTTTTGAGTGTTACTTCTAGAAGGTGTTGTAGGTCTTCATAGAACTGTTCAACTTCAGCTTCTTCAGCACTACTGGTCAGGGCATAGACCTGGATTACTGTGGTATTGAATGGTTTGCCTTGGAAATGAACAGAGATCATTCTGTAGTTTTTGAGACTGCATCCAAGTACTGCATTTCAGACTCTTTTGTTGAATATGATGGCTATTCCATTTCTTCTAAGGGATTCTTGCCCACAGTAAAACACATTTCCTTATATTCTCCCTTGAATAATCTTTGAAGGTTGTGCTAACTGTAGGCAAACTGTAAAATTAATTAAATTTGTCTCTGAACCTCTCCCAGCTTTCCTTAGCACTCTTTTCTCCTCTTCTCTTTGTACAATTTCTAAAGAATGCCTAACTTTATCAACAAAACTCTCATAGGTTGTTGCACAAAATAGAGTTAACTATTGAAAGTCACTTTATGAACAGTTTTTTGTTTCTTTTTTTAAATGAAGCTCCTACACTTACTAGCAAGATTGTTTCAATACTCTAATATGGTCTATCTTTTTCAGAGGTACAAGGTTTAGAATCTCCAGTCACCATTCTGACATTGCCTCATGATTTGGGGAAATAACTTAAATTTTCTCTTTGTATTTATTTTCTTCAAAATGAGTATCTGTGAAAATTAAATGAGATCAGACTACATATATAATACACATAATACATACTAATACGTCCAGCATATATCTCACAATCTCTAAATGAAGCAAGCATGAAAAAAGGTAATAAATGAAAATGTGCTTTATTAACATAATAATGTTAATTCTTTTTATTCTTGTGCTTATTATAGTACTTTGATTTGTGTACAACAAATCACACTTTCCAGGAGGCAGGGCATCAGGACAAATTTTGAAAGGGAAAGCAATGTGCCTATTATATTTTAGTTGTATATCTGAAAAAAAATGTTTTCTTGATACAAACTCTAGAAAATGAAGCTGGTTGAAATAGAGAGAATATGTAGAAGATGGAATTCAACTTCTGCTCATCAGTGAGTCTTGAGGGGAAGTTTCAAAAGGTCCAAGGATGTGTGGAATTTTTATTAGAAAAAGTCTTTTTTTAAGTTTATAAAGATTGCTTCAGTTCAATGTGCTTTTCAAATATGAATCATCTCAATTGTATGTAGATCTCCAGCACAGTGTAAGACCTTAGACATAGAGTAGAAGTCAAAGTATTTTAACAGAAACTGACAAAGGCTTGAAACTAAGGATGACAAACTCTAGACCCAAGAGGGCAATTAGACGTGTATGTACCAGTCTTCAAATCTAACAAAGATGAAAAGCAACCAAGGCCGCAAGTGAGATGCTGGTGGCCTCGGATCCCTGAGCATAGTTCCAGCCGTGTTACTTCCACCTCGTGAAGATGGGTTTTGTGATGGGTTGAGCTGTGGGCATGGTGGTTGGGGTGCTCTTCAGCATCTTTTTCCCTTCTCAGGGCCAGTATATGGGGTCAGGAGCTGATGGGTGGTTTCAGGAAAACCATGATGCAGTGTGGTGGCAGCTTTAGCACATTCATGGCTATCAGGATGGACATACGATGCTAATCAGGGCAGTGTTGCCCGCTATATCCACCCTCTCCCATCAGTCCCAGTCCACGTAGTATGGTAAAACAAGTCTTTGACTTAAGCCCCTTCATGGATCACAGCCTTGTTGTGGTTGAAGGGACTTGCATAACTCAGTGAAGCTATGAGCCATGCTGGGCAGGGTCACCAGAGATGAAGAGGTCATAACGAAGAGTTCTGACAAAGCACGAGCCACTGGAGGAGGGAACGGCAAACCAATCCAGTATTCTTTCTGGGACAATGCCATGAACAGTTTGCAAAGGTAAAAGGGTATGACATTGAAAGATGAGCTCCCCAGGTTAGAAGGTGTCTAATATGCTACTGGGGAAGAGCAGATTGATTTAAGAAAGAAAACTGACAAAGAATAGACCAGCATAGTTACTCTTGCAAAAATCTATGACTGTATTATTGCCATAAATAAACAGATTATAGAGTTCTTCTGAAGTCAAGATTACCTTGTACTTGGACAAGTGGTTAGTTTAGTACAAGTGCACAAAGAGAAGAGTGCCACCTGCTGGACGAGCTGTGATACTCCGTGCTGGGCTGGGGCTACATGAAAATGAAGGAAATGACACAGACTCTGGTCCAAATCAAATTCACATGCTTGCCTTTAAATTAGTTTAACAGTCGTTTGGCATTATTCAGCTATTCCTTATAAGCTTCTTTTGCTCAGCTGACAAATGAATTACTCTTCCAGAACAGACTTTTCTGTTGGATTTATTTGGGGGACTAATTCAATTATTTTATATTACGAGCTTATACTAACTGCTTATAACGCACAGTTTGACATTAATTATAATCCATTTTGTAAAGCATAATCTCTTGATTATTTCCTTTTGCAGTCTCAGTTCCCTCTTTTCTATATAATGCATTAATTCTCCTAGTCGGGTAGCAATAGTTGTGAAAAGTAATATGCCAGCGCTCTGACTTCTACTGCAGCGTGCTTGAATCGGGAGATGAGAGGAGGTATTGACAAGCAACTCCAGGGAGATGCAGTAACAGTGGGGCTGGTCCATCAAGTTGGGGATGGATATCACATCACTGAAATTGTTTAGAATTCCTATACATGATAATAAGAAAATGCAAGCTGACTTAGTCACTCAGTCAAGTCCCACTGTTTGCAACCCCATGGACTGTAGCCTGCCAGGCTCCTCTGTCCATGGGATTGTCCAGGCAAGAATAGTGGGTTGCATGCCCTCCTCCAGGGGATCTTCCCGACCCAGGGATCAAACCCAGGTCTTCTGCATTACAGGCAGATTCTTTACTGTCTGAGCCACTAGGGAAGACCAAAATGACTTAGCCATTTTTTTTTTTTTAATGTGGTATTATCTTTAACTAAGTACAAAGACTTTTCCAATCATGCCACCCAGGAATCATTTTATCCACTGCTCTATTTGGCTTCTAGGCTCTTGCCTCTCTCCTCAGCAATGGTAAGGCAGATACCCATTCCATAGGGAAGGGAGTTCCATGGTTTGTTGCCTTTGCCAATAATGAAAATTTTTGAGAGCCATGTGGCAAAGCTGTGGCCATTGGCATCTTTCACATGAACTACATCGAAAGAACCAGGATGTCTCTCCTGATTGGTGACCACACCAGTTCTTCTCAGGTTAGCACCTCCAGTCACCATGCACCAGTGTCAAATTTGATTAAATCAGTACTCTTTCCAGTCTCCAAGTCAATTTGAATGGTGTCATTCACCTTGATGAGGGAATCAAGGGTAGCGGATGATGCGAGTATCGTGGGTCAACAGATGAAGGATTCCTTTTGTCCCACAAAGATCTTTCCCACTTTGCCCAGCTTGTACCTTGCCTCCTCAGGTGTAATACAATGAACAGCAAAGCAACCACTGGTGTCATAGATCAGATGAAAACTCTCTCCAGTTTTATCAGTGCTGATGACATCCATAAAACCAGCAGGGTAAGTTATGTTGGGGCAGACCTTGCTATCAGTCTTAATGAAATTCTGCATATAGATCTCTATTTCGTCTCCTATTGGGGCATAGTTGAGTCTGTTCCTTAGGAAAATGATTAGGGGCAAACATTCCCTAGTTTGTGGGGCTGGTAGATGGACGAGGAGCAAACACACCAGTCAGTTTATCCAAAGCTTTGGAGCTGCTTTGGGCTTCAGGTGCTTCTCGGGACCACAAGCTGTGGCTGCGCTAGGCACTAGGCACGAAAAGGAGCTGACTTAGTTTTATTATTGCTTTTTGTTCTCTACAGACAATGTATCCTTTATTGCCTGAACCAAGGACAGACCCTTCTCACAGCATCTTCCCAATACTCTTTGCACTCACAAATAGTGTGAGTAGGACAGACATGTCCAGATTTCTATGCCTTATGTTTGAAAGAAGGTATCCTTACACATTGGCATAATTTATTGAACCCAATTAAAACTGTCTTCATCCACACTGCCTTAAATTTCTTTTCTTATTTTGACATTGCACCAAATTATCATTTTATTTAAGTTGTAAATGATAAAGCTATCACTTTTAAACACCTTAAGGTGGATCAATTTAATCAGATTATATTCTCCTAAAATTTAGCCAACATTAGCTCACTGCAAGAATAACAGTTCTGAAGAAGAAAGCTGTGTTAGGGCCTTTGGAATACATTTTGTTAGTCTGTTTCCAAACTGGGCCAGTTAGAATCTTGCCCAGGATTTCTCTATTGTAGCTACTGAAAAAGAACTGTTGGGCTGCCCCGGTGGCTCAGTGGTGTAGAATCCACCTGCCAGTGCAGGAGAGACGGGTTTGATCCCTGATCCAGGAAGATCCAACGTTCTGTGGAGCAACTAAGCTCATGCACCACAAACATTGAGCCTGGACCCTAGAGCCCAGGAGCTGCCGCTGCTAAAGTCTACATGCCCTAGAGCCTGTGCTCTGCAACAAGAGAAGCTATAGAAACCCACGCAACGCAACTAGAGAAAAGCCCAGGCAGCAACGAAGAGCCAATAAATTAATAACAATTTTTTAAAGGAAAACAACTGCTCCCTTTGCCCTTGGGCTGATAAACTGGTAAGTCATGAATCTTGAGCTGCTCAGTTCAGTTCAGTCGCTCAGTCATGTCCGACTCTTTGCAACCCCATGAACCGCAGCACGCCAGGCCTCCCTGTCCATCACCAACTCCCGGACTCCACCCAAACCCATGTCCATCAAGTTGGTGATGCCATTCAACCATCTCATCCTCTGTCATCCCCTTCTCCTCCTGCCCTCAATCTTTCCCAGAATCAGGGTCTTTTCAAATGAGTCAGCTCTTTGCATCAGGTGGCCAAAGTATTGGAGTTTCAGCTTCAGCATCAGTCCTTCCAATGAACACCCAGGACTGATCTCCTTTAGGATGGACTGGCTGGATCTCCTTGTAGTCCAAGGGACTCTCAAGAGTCTTCTCCAACACCAACAGTTCAAAAGCATCAATTCTTCGGCACTCAGCTTTCTTTATAGTCCAACTCTCACATCCATACATGACCACAGGAAAAACCATAGCCTTGACTAGACGGACCTTTGTTGGCAAAGTAATGTCTCTGGTTTTGAATATGCTGTCTAGGTTGGTCATGACCAACCTTACTTCCAAGGAGTAAGCGTCTTTTAATTTCATGGCTGCAATCACCATCTGCAGTGATTTTGAAGCCCAGAAAAATAAAGTCAGCCACTGTTTCCACTGTTTCCCCATCTATTTCCCATGAAGTGATGGGACCAGGTGCCATTTTAATTTTCTGAATGTGGAGCTTTAAGCCAACTTTTTCACTCTTCTCTTTTACTTTCATCAAGAGGCTCTTTAGCTCTTCTTCACTTTCTGCCGTAAGGGTGGTGTCATCTGCATATCTGAGGTTATTGATATTTCTCCTGGCAATCTTGATTCCAGCTTGTGCTTCTTCCAGCCCAGCGTTTCTCATGATGTACTCTGCATATAAGTTAAATAAGCAGGGTGACAATATACAGCCTTGACGTACTCCTTTTCCTATTTGGAACCAGTCTGTTGTTCCATGTCCAGTTCTAACTGTTGCTTGATGACCTGCATACAGGTTTCTCAAGAGACAGGTCAGGTGATCTGGTACTCCCATCTCTTTCAGTATTTTCCAGAGTTTGTTGTGATCCACACAGTCAAAGGCTTTGGCATAGTCAATAAAGCAGCTAGTGAACATTTGTTCACCAGAAGGAGAGCCTCTGACTGAAACAAAAGAGTTCTCTGATGACATTCTATTAGTTGAGTTCTGGCTTTCCCAGTTACATGAAACAATAAATAGTTCCCTCCCCCCTTTTTTTTGGTTAAGTTTGAATTGGGTTTCTGTCTTCCTTTCCAACCAAAAACATTTTGACCAATATATATTGCTTGAAATATAGTACTTATATGCAAGATTAAAACATTCTATAGCTATACTAAATCTCTTTATATACATGATTAAAGCAAATATAAATAGACATTGCTTTCTATGAGTGATTTGTAGCCTATGCCAACAAATGGCAGTTAGCACAATATATAATAATTTGCTTTACTTTTCGTAATCATTTTTCATTCTCTACAGTCATGTTTAAAAGTGATTTATTTTCATTCTAGACACTTGATTAATGATTGGCTCTCTATGTACACTAATTCCAATTCAAATTTAAAGTCATCTGTCTCAAATTTTGGCAAGAGAATTAGCAGTCCTGTATGTGTTACTACCTGAATGTTTACAATTTTAGTTCCTTACTGATCTCATTTTTTAAAAAATTAGATTCATAAAATTTAAAATTTTAGTGTAAGTCAGGCTGCAATTAAATTTGGAAGTATGGCAGAGTTTGGATTAGAGCTAAATCAAATTGGCAGGAATTCTGCAGCCTTAATGGCTATGTTTTACATGGTGCTATTAAAGTTATAGCCACATAAATTATGTCACTTAATCCTAGAAGTCTTGGAAATTAACCATGGTAAGAGGGAGCCCAGTGTTGATAAACTAAGCAGTATCGAGAAAACTGTTGTGAAAGTATCAGTAGAAAAGCAGATGGAAAACAAGGATCACATTAACTTTATAGGTTTTCTGTTTGTCTGTTGAGACTTATGTGCTAGAACCTTGATGGCTATGACTTGGCCTCCGATGCCTAGAACAGTCCCAGGCTTTTGGTAAGCACTCAGAAAGAGCTTGTTGAATGAATGAATGAATGTTCTTTAGTAGATACAAATCTCTGATGCAACAAGATTTTCCCTGTAATTACTGTAGGTTATCAGACTGATCCAGGAGGAATTTCAGGTATTCTCTTCTCCAGGCTTCCTCATTTTAATACTGAAGGAACTGAGATCAGAAGAGGTAAATGTTCAGAACAAACATGGAGTAATTAATCAGTTAACAAACATTTAAGGAGTATTCACTGCTGATGAATATTTGGAACTGTTTCAGATAATGGGAATACAGCAGAGCATAAGACAGCCGGAGGCTCTGACATCAAGAGTTTACATTCAGAGTGATGACTGAGTGGTCAGTGAGTAAATGAGATTTCCATTCCTTATAAATGATGCTACAAAATGCTAGTATAGAATATTGTGGTGGAGAATGACAGAACATGGGGAAAGACACAGCTGATTTAGTAGGTTACTCAGCACAGAATCTCTAAGAACTCTCATTTGAGCCAAGCCGTGAGTGATGAGGACACATCTATGCAAATATAGAGGAAGAGTATTCCAAGCGCAGGTGCAAAGGTTCTAACATGGAAACAAGCTTGGTGTGCTTGATGGAAAGAAAAACAGCCATAGTGCTTCTGCTGGAATGAAAAGGGGAGGAAATGAACAGAGATGAGTTTTGGTGGGCAAATACCACACCCTGTAGAACCCTGTGTATCAGGAAGAGAAGTTTTGGTTTTATTACAGAGGGTGATGAGACCCCAATATAAGTTTTGAGGAGAGAAGTCACAAAATCTAATTTTCATTTTAGCCATTTGCAGCTATGTGGATGGAACCTAGACATTGTCATATGGAGTGAAGTTTGTCAGAAAGAGAAAAACAAATACTGTATATTAACATATATATATGCAGAATCTAGAAAAATGGTGTAGATGAGCCTGTTTGTAAAGCACAAATAGAGTCACAGATATAGAGAACAAATGTATGGACAACTAGGGGGGTGAACTGAGAGGTTGGGATTGACCTATATACACTATTGAGACTGTGTATAAAGTAGATAACTCATGAGAACCTGCTGTATAGCTCAGGGAACTCTACTCAGTGCTTTGTGGTGACCTAAATGAAAAGGAAATCCAAATACGAGGAGATATATGTATCTGTATAGGTGATTCACTTTGCTATACAATAGAAACTAAAGAAACATTGTAAAGCAACTAGACTCCAATTTTTAAAAATTAATTAAAATTTAAAAAACAAAAGTTGAAGGAAAAAATAAGATTAATGAAAAAAAGAAAAATCACTGAGACTACTATATGGAGAAAGGATCAGACTGAAAAAGACAGGAATCTGGACTGATTGGAAGATGGTCTTAGTAGTTCAGGCTAGATGGTGGTCACCTGGCCTAGGGTGTGTCAGTGAAGACGGGAGCAGTAGCCAGACTCAAGACATACTTCGTAAGCACTACAGGACTTGTTGATAATTGCTTGTGGGCAGTTGGACAAATGAAGATGCCATTTACCATGATGGGGAAGACCCTGGGAAGAGTAAACTGGGAGGAAGGGAGAAATAATTAGTTCTGCATAAAGAATATACCTGCAATGCAGGAGACCCAGGAGATGTGGGTTCAATCCCTGGGTCTGGAAGATCGCCTGGAGTAGGAAATGGCAACCCACTCTAGTATTCTTGCCTGGAAAATTTCATGGACAGAGGAGCCTGGCAGGCTACAGTCCATGGGGTCGCAAAGAATCAGACACGACTGAACAACGAACAGACATATTAAGTTTGACATTTTTGTTAAACACTTATAAGGAAATTCTGAAAGGTAGTTGGATAAATAAGTCTAGAACTCAGGATAGAGGTCAGAAAAAGAGGTATGGATTTGAAGTCGTCTGTGAATAGATGATACTTAAAGCCATGGCAGTAGGGAAGTACAGAGTGCAGGTTGAAAACACAGAGGCTTGCAAGAGGTCTGCTGGAGGAGGAGGAGCCAGAAAAGATGCTAAGAAAGAGCTCTCAGGCCAGTTAGGGGAAAATCAGATGAGTTTGGCTTCACGGACATCTACACAAGCAACCTTAACAGGAACTATCTCTTATCGATGTGGGGTTGGGAGAATGGAGGAATGAAAGCCTGACTGAAGTGCATTATGGCAAGAATGAGAGGCAGGACAAAAAGGCAGCAAGCTAAACATGGCTTTCAGAAATTTTTCTGTTGAGTAGGGATGAGAAATGGAGTGGTGATTGGTGGCGGGTGGAGGACAGAGAGAGAGATATTAGACTGCTAGTGGAGGCAATGCAATAGAAAGAATCTGATGATACAAAAGCGCAAGGGGATAACTGAAGATACACAGCTGTGTGAAAGAACTGGCCTTTGCCCTTGACTGGGGCAAGGATGCTTTACCCACTATGACTCAAGGGAAACACAGATGCTGAGGTTCAGATGCTGGTGGGCTGCAGGATTTGGTAAGGAGTTGAGGCAGTTCTTGGCCAGTTCTATCAGAGTTGTATTCAATTTTCTCAAATCCCATTCTGGAGTATAACCACATAGCCTCCAATAGAAAATAATGTCATATTTCTTGTATTGGACACAATAGCTGAAACTGTTGATAGAGGTGATTCCTACTTCAGTTAATTTGAAGCGTGGAAAATATTCTGCAAATCTGTTATGTTCAGTGGTACAAAAATGTCTTTTATCTAATTAAATGGAATTCTTGTAGCACTAAGCTTGTCTTGAGGACATGTAGAAGAGACAAAGCCCTCAATTTTTTGTTTGAATAAAGGAGGAAAGTCAGTCAATACATGGAAAATGTGAAGGGAATCTGGGTCCTAGAAATCATGTTGAACCACTGAAATAGTCAACTCTGGAACAGCCCTACCTCAGATTTCTTGTTGTGTGAGCTGGTAAGTGTACTGACTGATGCAGATGTTTTTTAGTATTTTATTGGAGCAACTGGGAGAAAAAATAAAATAAAGCTCAAACTTTATGCAAAATCAATTTCACACAAAATAAAATGTAATTTTAAAAGTACTGGACAAAGCATCAGACAGAGGAGCCTGGCGGTCTACAGTCCATAGGGTTGCAAAGAGTCAGACACAACTTAGTGACTGAACACACATGAGCTCACATGGGACATTTATGCCATAGAAAACTAGGCAAAGGTTAAAAGAGAAATAGAAAGCAATTTATGTTTAAAAAAAGAGAAAGATGTCTAGGATACATTTTTAAGGGGGGAAAGAAAGATATGCAATGGGTCACAAGGTAGCCTACCATTTATGTAAAAAGAGAGAGAAACCGATAATATATACAAGCTTATTTGTTGTCTTTCAGGACAGGGGGAGTAGGTAGTTGGCAGATGAGATCTGGAGAGAGCTTTTTTACTACATATCCTTTTCAGTTCAGTTCAGTTCAGCCACTCAGTCTTGTCCAACTCTTTGCAAGCCCATGGACTGCAGCATGCCAGGCCTCCCTGTCCATCACCAGCTCCCAGAGTTTACTCAAACTCATGTCCATCGAGTCAGTGATGCCATCCAACCATCTCATCCTCTGTCATCCCCTTCTCCTCCTGCCCTCAATCTTTCCCAGCATCAGGGTCTTTTCAAATGAGTCAGTTCTTTGCATCAGGTGGCCAAAGTATTGGAGTTTCAGCTTCAACATCAGTCCTTCCAATGAATATTTAGGACTGATTCCCTTTAGGATGGACTGGTTGAATCTCCTTGCCATCCAAGGAACTCGCAAGAGTTTTCTTCAACACCACAGTTCAAAAGCATCAATTCTTTAGCACTCAGCTTTCTTTGTAGTCCAACTCTCACATCCATACATGACTACTGGAAAAACCATAGCCTTGACTAGACGGACCTTGGTTGGCAAAGTAATGTCTCTGCTTTTTTATATCCTTTTATTTATTTATTTTTATTATTATTTTTACTTTACAATATTGTATTGGTTTTGCCATACATCAACATGCATCCGCCACGGGTGTACACATGTTCCCCATCCTGAACCCCCCTCCCACCTCCCTCCCATACCATCCCTCTGGGTCATCCCAGTGCACCAGCCCCAAGCTTCCTGTATCCTGCATCGAACCTGGACTGGCAATTCGTTTCTTATATGATATTATGCATGTTTTAATGCAATTCTCCCAAATTATCCACCCCCTCCCTCTCCCACAGAGTCCAAAAGACTGTTCTATACATCTGTGTCTCTTTTGCTGTCTCGCATACAGGGTTGTCGTTACCATCTTTCTAAATTCCATATATATGCATTAGTATACTGTATTGGTGTTTTTCTTTCTAGCTTACCTCACTCTGTACAATAGGCTCCAGTTTCATCCACCTCATTAGAACTGATTCAAATGTATTCTTTTTAATGGCTGAGTAATATTCCATTGTGTATATGTACCACAGCTTTCTTATCCATTCATCTGCTAATGGACATCTAGGTTGCTTCCATGTTCTGGCTATTATAAACAGTGCTGCGATGAACATTGGGGTACACGTGTCTCTTTCAATCTTGGTTTCCTCGGTGTGTATGCCCAGCAGTGGGATTGCTGGGTCATAAGGCAGTTCTATTTCCAGTTTTTTTTAAGGAATCTCCACACTGTTCTCCATACTATGTATGGAGTGCATTCCCACCAACAGGGTTCCCTTTTCTCCACACCCTCTCCAGCATTTATTACTTGTAGACTTTTGGATCACAGCCATTCTGACTGGTGTGAAATGGTACCTCATTGTGGTTTTGATTTGCATTTCTCTGATAATGAGTCATGCTGAGCATCTTTTCATGTGTTTGTCAGCCATTTGTATGTCTTCTTTGGAGAAATGTCTGTTTAGTTCTTTGGCCCATTTTTTGATTGGGTCGTTTATTTTTCTGGAATTGAACTGCAGGAGTTGCTTGTATATTTTTGAGATTAGTCGTTTATCAGTTGCTTCATTTGCTATTATTTTCTCCCATTCTGAAGGCTCTTTTCACCAAACTAAACAAAAGAGTAAGAGATAGGGAATCTACCTGATAAAGAATTCCAAATAATCATAGTGAAAATGATCCAAAATCTTGAAATAAAAATGGAATCACAGATAAATAGCCTGGAGGTAAGGATTGAGAAAATGCAAGAAAAGTTTAACAAGGACCTAGAAGAAATAAAAAAGAGTCAATATATAATGAATAATCCAATAAATGAGATAAAAAACACTCTGGAGGCAACAAATAGTAGAATAACGGAGGCAGAAGATAGGATTAGTGAAATAGAAGATAGAATGGTAGAAATAAATGAATCAGAGAGGGAAAAAGAAAAACGAATTAAAAGAAATGAGGACAATCTCAGAGACCTCCAGGACAATATTAAACGCCACAACATTTGAATCATAGGAGTCCCATGAGACAAAAAGAAAGACCAAGAGAAAATACTTGATATCCTTTTATGCCTTTAAATTTTTTAATCATGTAAGAGTATTGCCTACTTTTTTAATAAAATAAAATATGACTCCATGTATATTCATAGTAATGTCTCAGCATTTTAGGACTTTTTTTTTTTTTTTGATTCCCTATAAGATAGGTAGTTCAGAGAGCCCTGAAGTCAGGCTTTCTGGGTTCAAACTCTGATTCCACCAGCAACCTTAAATAATCTACTTAACTTCTCTGTGCTTTAGCTTTCCTATTTTCCAAGATGGGGATCATTTTGAGAACTGAAGGTCAGGATTCTTGAACTGCTTAGCCCAATGCTGGACCCAGAGTAAGGCCACACCAAAGGGTAATGAGCATCATTTCTAATTTGCTGTGAATATCAAAGCAGCAGAAATTTTAAAGCAAAAGCTGTTCTCCTAAGTCTTAATTTTGTTATTCTGTGAAATGTAAGTAATTTAAACTGGTCCATTTAACAAATGGAACATGATGGATGGATAATAAAAATGCCAACACTAATAGCTGGCAAATATTTTCTCATTAAGACCTTTTTTCATCATCTATTGTTCTCGTTTTTTCTCTTTCAGTATTATTTACAAAATGCTTGCTGACAACATCATTATCTTTTCCACAAGCTAATATGAAACCATCAGTAGAACCTGAACCTACCTCTTTCCATGCTTTTTTGTGTGTGTGTCAGTAGTTCTGGTCACCCTATCATCTCCTGTGAGCCCCTGAAGAACAAAGACCACAATGAGTGATCACTGTCATATCCCTGGTACCTGCCACGATGCCTGGAGCATAAAGGCATTCAGTAAAGAGTTGTTGAATGAATGGACAAATAAATGAATGCATACTTGAGTTCGTGAGAGAAAATGGAGGGAAAGTAATCCTCTTTCTACTTCTGTAGCCTTGCACAGTCAAAAGAAAACAAATGAGATGCTAAGGTTCATGGAAAGTTCAACAACAAAGAAAAAGGTTTCATCTTCTTATCCAGTTCATGAGCTCAATGAGTTCACGTTGCTTAGAGGTTCTCTCTGGTTGCAGTTCTGAAAACTATTGTAGGACAAGTGAAGAAAACATTTATGGAATACCTACTGTGTATGAGGTACTGCATTAGACACGTCAATACATTGTTTAAACCTCTCAACAATAATAAGAGATAAATGTTATTCCTACTTCGTAGATAAGAAGGGGGTTATCTTCTAAAGGAGGTACACAAACTATTCAATGATAGAAATCAGCCAATCCTAAAACATTCCATCTATAGCTCAATAGCCTGAACTCTGCCTATCTAATTTCAAAATTAGCTACAGTATCTTTCTCAAGCAAATGTTCTAACTTGGAAGCCAAGCTGTAGGGTAAGATAAAAATAATACAGCAATACCTCTATACATATTTCTGATCACTTTTAAAGTAAAAATATATAGCTCTAAGATAGCTGCTCAAAAGGTACTTGCAGCAAAGTAGTCTGGAATTCCACTAGGACTTAGCTTGGTAGATTTCTCTTTGACTTACTATCCAGACATTTTGTGGGGGAAATTAAGAGACACAGTGAATGATTATACTATTGCTTTTTATCATCCCTTCCTGATGAATATAACCACTAGGGTAGCTGATGATTAAATTTTAAGTGTCAATTTGGCTAGGCTATGGTATCCAGCTGTTTGGTCAAATGGTCTAAATATTGCTGTGGAGGTATTCTGTAAATGTAATTAACATCTATAATCAGTGCATGCATTCATGTAAGTTGCTTCACTCGTGTCCAGCTCTTTGTGACTCTATGGACTGTAGCCCGCCAGGCTTCCCTGTCCATGGGATTCTCCAGGCAAGAATACTGGAGTGGGTTGCCATGCCCTCCTCCAGCAGATCTTCCCCACCCAGGGATAAAGGAAAGGAGATTACCCTCAATGAAGTGGATGGGCCTCATTCAATTAACTAAAAGCCTTAACAGCAAAAATTAAGGATTTCTGGAAAGGAAGAAATTCTGAGTCAAGACTAATATAGAAATCTTTTCTGGGTTACCAAGCTGCTGGCCTGCCCTATGAGGTTTAGACATACCAGTCCCCACAATCAATTCCTTAAAATTAAATCTCTTTATATTTATTTACATATATGTAAAATAATTTGGGAGAAGAGCATTCATAATGCTCAGCTGTAAGAATCAAAACATTCAAAAATTTGTTTATTTGCTTTTTTAGCAGCACCATGAGGCTTGCAGGATTTTAGTTCCCCAACCAGGGATTAAATCCTGACCATGTAGTAAAAGCACCAAGTCCTAACCACTGGACAGCCAGGGAATTCCCTAAATACTTTCTGTTTAATCAGAAGTTATACTGATATCTTTTAAGCTTTGGGAGTAAAATATTCAGATGGGGGCTGTGGCATTGTGAATTATAATAAGAAATATATCTTTGGTCTTCATCCCCATTTCTGGTACCGAGCTCCTAAAACCCCTGAAATTTCATAAATGTGAGAACGATAAAAATGTCTTTTTTATGTTAATGAGTGACTTTTGTAAAGCCCTAGGTTAATGAAGGAGGAGAGGGTGTGAGGCAAGGGGGGTTGGTTGCCAGGGAAAGCCAACCACAAGGGGAGAGGGGCTGGAGGTTGAACCAGTTGCCATTGGCCAACGATTTAATTAGCCATTCCTATGTAATGAAGTTTCCATGAAAACCCAAATAGACCGGGTTCAGAGAGTTTGCAGGGGTTGGAAGACTGGTGCTCGGACAGAGTATGGAAGATTTGTGCCCTTACCACATGCCTGCCTTCTGGCTATTCCTGATTGGTATCCTTTTATCATGTACCAATGATCTAGTAAGTAAATTGTTTCTGTGAGACACTCTGGCAAACTAATTCAACCCAAGAAGAGAGTAGAGGGAACCTTTGATCTTCAGCCAGTTGGTCAGAAGTACAGGTAACAACCTAGACTTGAGATGGGCATCTAAACTAGGGGGTGGGGACAAACAGTCTTGTCAGACTGAGCCCCTAGCCTGCAGAATCTGATTCTATCTCCAGGTAGATCAGTTCAGTTCAGTTTCTTAGTCTTGTTCAACTCTTTGCAACCCCATGGACTGCAGCACGCCAGGCTTCCCTGTCCATCACCAGCTCCCAGAGCTTGCTCAAACTCATCTCATCCTCTGTCATCCCCTTCTTCTCCTGCCGTCAATCTTTTCCAACATCAGGGTCTTTTCAAATGAGTCAGCTCTTCGCATCAGGTGGCCAAAGTTTTGGAGTTGCAGCTTCAACATCAGTCCTTCCAATGAACACTCAGGACTGATCTCCTTTAGGGTGGACTGGTTGGACCTCTTTGCTGTCCAAGGGACTCTCAAGAGTCTTGTCCAACACCACAGTTCAAAAGCATCAATTCTTCAGCGCTCAGCTTTCTTTATAGTCCAATTCTCACATCCATACATGACTACTAGAAAAACATATGGGTTTTAATATACAATAATTCATTTCAAGTTCTAATATATATTTATAAGTTGTGTTTCTCTGGAGAACGGTGACTGATATAGAAGCTATGCTATTTGCAACAGATCAAAAATAAACTAGTATTAAGAAGACTGAAATAATGAGGAGTCTGAGTCTCTTACTGACTAACATTTATTCAGAAACGTTAATTCCAAATCTGCTTTGAAGTCCTACAGTCTCTAATTATAGTACAAAAAGACCCATCATTTTTAAAAAGTAAAATTAATTGCAGGTCATTTTAATTTTTAAAACACATGTGATTTATTTAAACACTCTGAAGCACTACTTTTAGGGATCCCATAGGATTTTTCTTTCACTCCTTAGGTTTTATCCAGGTTGTATTACCATATCCATCTTTAGATGTGCCCCTAAACTTTTAAACTTTACTAATTTTAAAATCACTAAAATATGAAATAAGAACTATCAGGAAAGTAACTGGAGCAGCCACACACACCAAAAAAAAAAAAAAAAAAATTGGAGGAAAATACCACAATGCTCTGAGTAATTAGGGGACAATCACTTAGCAATACGGAACAGAAAAGAGAGAATGAAGCACAAAGTGAGCTGACTTTTCTGAAAAGTGTTTGAATCTCAAGTGTTGAAAACATGCCTATGGGACTTCCCTGGCAGTTCGACGGCTGGGACTTCGTCTTCCGGTGTGGGGACTGTAGGTTCAGTTCCTGGTTGGGGAGCTGTGGTCCCATGAGCCTTGAAGCCAAGGAGTCAAGGCATGGGGTGAAGTGGTGTTATGGCAAATTCAGTGGATGCTTTAAGAATGGTCCATATTGAAAGATTTTTTTTTTAACAAAAGCATGTTGAAAAGTAAAAGAAAAAATGTCTAATTTTCTCAAGTTTATATAGGGAGGCAACGTAGGTTTTTAAGGAGCACCTACCATGGACCAGAGTCCTGGCTGGGAGTTGGACACAGCTCCCCCCTCGACAAACATTAGAGTCTAGTGGAGGAGACTGTCAGACATGTAAACAAACAATTGCAATGAATTGCAACATGCTTTGCAAAATGATTTCATTTATGCTGATTTGGGTAAAAACTTTTCCCAGGCAGGAAGGACAAAAGGATGACTGCTCTAAAGAAAGAGAGATTGCAAAGAGAAAGTGAGAGACAGCCTTCCAAAGAAGGTGAACTTTCACCTGGGTCTTGAGGTAGACAGAGCGGGTCATTTGAGAGTGCAGAGAAAAAGGATCAAATCTCTCCAGGCAGGAGATTTCCAAAGACACAGAATTTGAGTTAGGGCCAGACTAGCAGCCTGACTTTGCTGTAGGGTATGTGGTGGGGCATTGCGCAAGGTAAAGTAAGAAAGATAGGACTTACCGAGAGCCTGGAAATGGGGGAAAGGGGAAAACGCCTGAATGTTTGGTTTGGGAAACATGGCTGTGGAAAACAGAAGGCTGGAGACAGGACGAACTGCTTTGGAAGGAAGAAGATGAGCTGAGTAGGGGAATGATGAGATTGAAGAGCTATTGGAATGTCCAGGTGGAAATCTCAAGTAATCACAATAACCCAGGTCTGCCACTTGGGAGAGGGATTAGGCTAAAAATATAGGTTTAGTCCTCATTAGCAAACTAAATGAGAGTCCCCAGAGGAAGAGGGCAGGATGATGAAAGGAAAGAACCAAGGACCAAAACTGCTGAATCCTAATATTTAAGAGGCAGATGAAAAGAACAGCCCTGGAGGATGCTGCAAAAGGTCAAGGAGCTATTATTGTGCTGTTTTGTTTTAATGTGGCAAATTATATATGACACCGAACACACCATTTTAACCACTGTTAAGTGCAGAATTTAGTGGCATGAATTACGTCTACCACATGGCACAAACCATTACAACTCTTTCTGAAACTTTTTCATTACTCCAAACAGAAACCCTATAGCCTTTATGCAATAATTCTCCATTGCCCCTAACCCAAGCCCCTGGTAACTTCTAAACGCCTTTCTGTCTCTATGAACTGAACTGCTCTGTGTACCACGTATAAGTGGAATCATACAATATTGTCCCTTTGTGCCTTACTTATTTCACTTAGCATGGTCTCTTCAAGTTTCATTCATGCTTCATTCCTTTTTATATATTTTGAGTTTATATGTGCACTTATGTCTGACTCTTTAGCCCACCAGGCTCCTCTGTCCATGGGATTTTCCATGCAAGAATACTGGAGTGGGTTGCCATTTCCTTCTCCAGGGGGTATTCCTGATCCAGGAATCAAACCTGTGTCTCCTGCATCAGAGGAGCAGATTCTTTACCCACTGAGCCATTTTATATGTTGTGCCTTTTTAAAAATCAGGAAATAGAAGCAGAGAGAATAGTCATTAAGGGTATACTAGGGTTATTATTAAGGCTTACCCACTGGGACTTGCCAGAGGGAGAAAGAGAGGAGATAAATCAACTGAGAGGCCAGAACTGAAAGTCAAGTGCAAAAACTATGATGAACTATGAACTCTGTGGTAGAACAGACAGACATCTGGGAGTTGGAGGTTGCCGGGGAAATCGTCATCCGAGAACCAGGGAGCAGTGTGTCTGGACTGATGCGTGAACCCAACACAATATTCCCCTCTTCTGATGGGAAGGCCTGGTGGGAATTAGTTCTGTCTGAACAGTTCCACAGGCCCTGGGTGAAGGGGGTAAGGGGTTGGGTGGGGGCTGTGACTCACAGTTACTATCTGAAGAAAAGTAAAGTGCATGAGTCAGAGAAGCACATCAAAAAAACAGGTCATCAAGCAGAGAGAGAGGGGAGCTGAAGGGCAGCTCAAGCCAGGTGAAAGAGGAATATGCAGATAGAATGAGTGAAATACTCAGAAGCTAACATCAGAGGCTAAGTTCTATTAACAGAAGCTTTGTATGAGTCGGGCAGCTTCATTGAAAAGTGCTAAGACTGGAAAGACACAAAGAGAGTGAATTCAAATGAAATAAATAATTGGAGAAAAAAGAATCAGAGTATACAGGGCCATACTCTCCAAATATCTATGCCAGATAATTAGGGTACCTATGTATCACTGCTGGTTGCCCCTCTGTTAATATTTTTGCCCCCAAAGCTTAAAAGATAACAGTGCAATTTCTAACGCTCCAAAAAAGTTATCCTGAATGCTTTTAATTCTTATAGATGAACATTATAAATATTTCATCACTCATATTATTACATTATTGGTTGAGAAGTTAAATTTCTTCTTATATAACATTTACGTCAAATAACGTAACTTTGTCACATAGCAAATGTGATCACTGGGCTTCTGAATTCACAAGTTTACAAATTTTTCTGGAAAATGAAGTCAAAGAATTATAGTAGACTATAGAAGGACTACCATCCCTGGTGGTTCAGATGGTGAAGCCTCTGCCTACAATGCAGGAGATGCAGGTTCAATCCCTGGGTTGGGAAGATCGCCTGAGGAAGGAAATGGCAACCCACTCCAGTATTCTTGCCTGGAAAATCCCTTGGATGGAAGAACCTGGTAGGCTATAGTCCATGGTGTCGCAAAGAGTCGAACACGACTGAGCGACTTCACTTTCACTTTCATAGGACTGACCCAGACTTGCCTGTGAGTGTCCGGGAGTCTCCAGCGGAGGCATGGGTCGGTGGTGGCCTGCTGCAGGGCTGGGGGCACTGAGTGTAGCAGTACATGCATGGATTCTTTTGAAGGAGGTCACCATTATTTTCATTACCTCCACCATAGTTTGGCCCCATGTAAATAGCAGGGAGGGAACACAGCCCCACCCATCGACAGAAAATTGGGTTAAAGATTTACTGAACATGGTCCCACTCATGGGAACAAGAACCAGTTTGCCCCTCAGTCAGTCTCTCCCAACAGGAAGCTTCCATAACATCTTAACCTTCTCCATCAGAGGGGAGACAGACTGAAAACCACCATCACAGAAAACTAACCAATCTAATCACATGGACCACAGCCTGGTCTAATTCACTGAAACTATGAGCCATGCCATGTAGGGCCACCCAAGATGGACAGGTCATGGTGGAGAGTTCTGACAAAATGTGATCCACTGGGGAAGGGAATGGCAAACCACTCCAGTATTCTTGCCTTGAGAACCCCATGAATAGTATGAAAAAGCAAAAAGATATGACACTGAAAGATGAACTCCCCAGGTCAGTAGTTGCCCAATATGCTATTGGAGATCAGTGGAGAAAGAACTCCAGAAAGAATGAACAGATGGAGCCAAACCAAAAACAACACCCAGTTGTGGATGTGACTGGTGATGGAAGCAAGGTCCGAAGCTATAAAGAGCAATATTGCAGAGGATCATGGAATGTTAGGTCCATGAATCAAGGCAAATTGGAAGTGGTCAAATAGGAGATGGCAAGAGTGAACATTAACATTTTAGGAATCAGCGAAAATGGACTGGAATGGGTGAATTTAACTCAGATGACCATTATATCTACTGGTGTGGGCAAGAATCCCTTAGAAGAAATGGAGTAGCCATCATGGTCAACAAAAGAGCCCGAAATGCAGTACTTGGATGCAATCTCAAAAACGACACAATGATCTGTTCCTTTCCAAGGCAAACCATTCAATATCATGGGAATCCGTTTATGCCCCAACCAGTAACGCTGAAGAAGCTGAGGTTGAACGGTTCTATGAAGACCTACAAGGCCTTTTAGAACTAACACCCAAAAAAGATGTCCTTTTCATTATAGGGGACTGGAATGCAAAAGTAGAAAGTCAAGAAACACTTGGAATAACAGGCAAATTTGGCCTTGAAGTACAGAATGAAGCAGGGCAAAGGCTAATACAGTTTTCCCAAGAGAACACATTTGGTCATAGCAAGCACCCTCTTCCAACAACACAAGAGAAAACTCTACACATGGATATCACCAGATGGTCAACAACAAAATCAGATTGATTATATTCTTTGCAGCCAAAGGTGGAGAAGCTGTACACAGTCAGCAAACACAAGACTGGGAGCTGACTATGGCTCAGATCATGAACTCCTTATTGCCAAATTCAGACTTAAATTGAAGAAAGTAGGGAAGACCACTAGACCATTCAGGTATGACCTAAATCAAATCCCTTATGATTATACAGTGGAAGTGAAAAATAGATTCAAGGGATTAGATCTGATAGACAGAGTGCCTGAAAAACTATGGACAGAGGTTTTGCGACAATGTACAGGGGGCAGTGATCAAGACCATCCCCAAGAAAAAGAAATGCAAAAAGGCAAAATGGTTGTCTGAGAAGGCCTTACAAATAGCTGAGAAAAGAAGGGAAGCTAAAGGCAAAGTAGAAAAGGAAATATACACTTATTTGAATGCAGAATTCCAAAGAATATTAAGGAGAGATATGAAAGCATTCCTCAGTGATCATTGCAAAGAAATAGAGGAAAACAATATAATAGGAAAGACTAGCGATCTCTTCAAGAAAATTTGAGATACCAAGGGAACATTTCATGCAAAGATGGGCTCAATAAAGGTCAGCAATGCTATGGACCTAACAGAAGCAGAAGATATTAAAAAGAGGTGGCAAGAAAATCTTGACGACCCAGATAACCATGATGGCGTGATCACTCACCTAGAGCCAGACAACCTGGAATGTGAAGTCAAGCAGGCCTTAGGAAGCATCACTACAAACAAAGTTAGTGCAGGTGATGGAATTCCAGTTGAGCTGTTTCAAATCCTAAAAAATGATGCTGTGAAAGTGCTGCACTCAATATGCCAACAAACTTAGAGAACTCAGCAGTGGCCACAGGACTGGAAAAGGTCAGTTTCATTCCAATCCCAAAGAAAGGCAAGGCCAAAGAATGCTCAAACAACTGCACAATTGCACTCATCTCACATGCTAGCAAAGTAATGATCAAAATTCTCCAAGCCAGGCTTTAACAGTATGTGAATCGTGAACTTCCTGATGTTCAAGCTGGTTTTAGAAAAGGCAGAGGAATCAGAGATCAAATTGCCAACATCTGCTGGATCATGGAAGAAGCAAGAGAGTTCCAGAAAAACATCGATTTCTGCTTTATTGACTATGCCAAAGCCTTTGACTGTGTGGATCACAACAAACTCTGGAAAATTCTGAAATAGATGGAAATACCAGACCACCTGACCTGCCTCTTGAGAAATCTGTATTCAGGTCAAGAAGCAACAGTTAGAACTGGACATGGAACAACAGACTAGTTCCAAATAGGGGAAGGAGTACGTCAAGGCTGTATATTGTCACCCTGCTCATTTAACTTATATGCAGAGTACATCATGAGAAACGCTGGGCTGGAAGAAGCACAAGCTGGAATCAAGATTGCCAGAAATATCAACAGCCTCACATATGCAGATGACACACCCTTATGGCAGAAAGTGAAGAAGAGCTAAAGAGCCTCCTGATGAAAGTGAAAGAGGAGAGTGAAAAAGTTGGCTTAAAACTCAACATTCAGAAAACGAAGATCATGGCATCTGGTCCCATCACTTCATGGGAAATAGATGGGGAAACAGTGAAAACAGTAACGGACTTTATTTTTGGAGGCTCCAAAATCACTTCAGATGGTGACTGCAGCCATGAAATTAAAAGGCGCTTACTCCTTGGAAGAAAAGTTATGACCAACCTAGACAGCATATTCAAAAGCAGAGACATTACTTTGCAACCAAGGTCCATCTAGTCCAGGCTATGGTTTTTCCAGTAGTCATGTATGGATGTGAGAGTCGGACTGTAAAGAAAGCTGAGCACCGAAGAATTGATGCTTTTGAACTGTGGTGTTGAAGAAGACTCTTGATGGGCCCTTGGACGGCAAGGAGATCCAACCAGTCAATCCTAAAGGAAATCAGTCCTGAATATTCACTGGAAGGACTGATGCTGAAGCTAAAACTCCAATACTTTGTCCATCTGATGCAAAGAACTGACTCATTGGAAAAGACCCTGATGCTGGGAAAGATTGAAGGCGGGAGGAGAAGGGGACGACAGAGGATGAGATGGTTGGATGGCATCACCAACTCAATGGACGTGAGTTTGAGTAAACTCCAGGAGTTGGTGATGGACACGGAAGCCTGGCCTGCTGCAGTCCATGGGGTCTCAAAGAGTTGCACATGACTGAGCAACTGAACTGAACTGATGGAAGATCTGAATAACATTAACAAATAAAATGTAATCGTCGTGTACAGAACGCTGGACCCAACAACTGTCGACTACCTGTTACTGGGTTCACCAAAAAGTGTGTTCAGGTTTTTCCATACGATGCTATGGTGAAAAGCCTGAACACACTTTTAGGCTAACCCAAAATTTTTCTAAGACACAAGAAACATTTACAAATATTCTCTGTATAGGCCATAAAGTAAGTCATCATGAATTTCAAAAGACTGAAATCATATATGGCTATGCTAGAAATCAATAATTTAAAAATGATAACTAGCAATTAAGAAATATACTTCTAAATAACTCATGGGTCAAAAAAGAAATAGATATGGAATAGATATGGAAATTTTTAAATGCCATGAATCAAAACTTAGAGGATACTTCTAAGTTTCCAAAAGAAAATTTACAGATTTAATTGCAAAAATTATAAAATTTAAATTGTTGAAAATGTAGGAGCTAAGCAGACTTCTCAAGATGTTGGAAAAAATTACAGCAAAATAAACCCAAACAGGAGAAGGGAGAACATAATAAAGTAAATAATAAGGAAAAAATAAGGAAATACAAAATAAAATATAATAGTATCAACAAAGCCAGATATTTGTTTGAAAAAAATTAAAAATTGATACACATCTATTGATATGGGTTAAGAAAGAACAAATAAGCATATCAGGATGGAAAAGCAGACACAATTATGGTTACTACAGACATTAGAAAGTTAATAAAAGTATTGTACCAGAGCAAGGCAACAGATAATTCAGAAACTCACTTTGGTGTAGTATGTATCTAACCAAATGGGAAAATCCAAGTTCAGGCAATATAAGTGTACTCTTGGGACTTCCCTGGTGGTCCGAAGGCTAAGACTCTGCACTCCCAATGCAAGGGTCCCAGGTTCAATCCCTGGTTGGAGAACTAGATCCCACCCGCTGCAACTAAAAGAACCTGCAAGCTACAACGAAGACACAAGATTTCCACATGCCACAACGAAGACCTGGCACAGCCAAATAAATAAGTATTTAATAAATACACACATAAGTAAATGTACTCCTCAGGCTCTGGAACTAATACTTTTCTACCTTTACATTTCCTCAACGTTAAAGAAGTAGCTTAAAGGACATAATTTGTGCATTTGTCTATTTTCTCTTTAAATAGCATCATATAGCAAAAATTGTACAAAAAACTCTTCTAAAGGATATGAACTTTGTGAAATAAAGGCCAACTGTGAATTTTAAATAATAAAAATTAATAAGATAATATTATGAAGAACTTTATGCCAAAAATTTGAAAGTTTAAAAGACATGGGCAAATTCATAAAATACTGCAGAGAATTAAGGCAAAATTTAATTGTGTAAGCATACTAATTTAAGAGGATTCTTTCTCCCAATAACTCTTCAAATATGCTGAAGTGTTAACTATTAAGTTTAATCAAAACTAGGAATGCTTTACATACATAGGATATGTCAGCTAGGGTCATTCTGCCCACCGAAATAGGGATTGTTGTTGTTATTGTTCAGTCACTAAGCCCTGTTCAACTCTTTTGCGACCCCGTGGACTGTAGCCTGCAGGGCTCCTCTGTCCATGGGATTTCCCAGGCAAGAACAGCGGAGTGGGTAACTACTCCTTCTTCAAGGGATATTCCTGAGCCAGGGAGCAAATGCAAGTCTCCTGCATGGCAGGCGGATTCTTTACCACTGAGCCACCAGTTGTTGCTCTTCAGTCGCTCAGTCGTGTCCTACTCTTTGCGGCCCCACAGACTGCAGCACTCCAGGCTTTCCTGTCCTCCACCATCTCCTGGAGCTTGCTCAAACTCATGTCCATGGAGTTGGTGATGCCACCCATCGTTCTCTGTCATCCCCTTCTCCTCCTGCCTTCAATCTTTCCCAGCATCAAGGTCTTCTCCAATGCGTGGGCTCTTTTTACTTTTTTTTTTTTCCCATTTTTACAATGTTGTGATTTCTGCCATAGAGCATTTACTTTTTAAAAAGACTTGCAATTGTAAATTCTTTCCCTGTCTCTTTGAGATCTGTCTTCTATACTCAAGAATGTGTCTTTCATGGACCTGGGAGCCATCTCTCTGAAATGTAGTCATCAGAAAAGATACAACCCCAGTCTCTGGAGGGTAGGAGCCCAAGTTCAATAAGCATCACTTAGCAAACAGATGCCTCAGCCTGTCTTCTCCTAGCTTCTCTGGACATCGTTCCTTTCCCATACTAAGCAGTATTGTACCTCTTTTGTTCTCATGTCTGCTGCTGACTCTGCTGAGAGTCTCATGTTTTACCCTTAGCAGTTGATTGAAGTATTTCTTAAAGTAAGACAATTGCCTTCATAAGATAAATTCAAGTGCCACTTATAAAGAGAATTTTTTACCTGATACAGCTCATATAAATCTCCATATATATCTATGTACATGTCATTCTTGAATCCCTTATCACCATGCTTATAAAAGGTGATTACCAGCAAGCAAATAAATATTCTTTGCCTTATCAAAGAGTAAAAGAGCAGACAGGGGAGAGATTTCACTAAATTAAGGACACTTACTAGTGGCAATTAAAGAGTCCATTACTTCACACATCAAAAAGCACTTAAATGGCGATTTATTTTGCTGCATAAAATATGTAAAAATAAAAATCATATAGCTATTTAACAGATTATGAGGCTACTAAAATACATTAAAGGGTTTAGTGCTAAACCGTGTCCACCCAAAGCACCAAATTCCCTGCCCGTATCTAAATGTCAACCTTGAAACAATTAATTTCCTCAAAATTCTCTAAAAGTTATTTTTTATTCTACAGCCCATTCTACTGCCTTCACCTTTAGTCTCCGTTTTCTTTTTTCTTCTCTGGAAACCAGCTTGTATTACTATTAGCTGAAAACCACAAACTACAGATTGTTTACTTCACACCTAATTAGTACCCTCAGTGAGAATGACAACTTGTTGTAAGTAAGCAAATTATGATGAGTCTGGAATGACTCGTCTATCTATCAAGAACATGCTGGATGATAAAGTAGGTAACACTTATCAGCTATGTATTATGTGTAGTCATTTTAGATGCAGATTTTCCTTTACGTCTTATGATCCTGTGGCAGGTGAATATAAGCATCCCTATTTTATAATTTAGGAAATGACACTAAAGGAGGTTAAGCAACTGCCCCCTCACCCTCAAATTAAACAGCTAGGAAGTGACAGAACTTGTTATAAATTCAATATTTTTTTTCTGACTCCAAAACCTATGCCCTTAATATAATAAAATTTTGTCAAGTGCTACTAATTTTCACATTCTACATACATTTGTTCTCTGGGTACTTTTATCTGAAATTAGGAATTCAGGTGGCTCTCTCGTAGATACTGGGCCTCAGTGTGTTGAACAGATACAGTTAAGGTAGCATTGCACTAGTAACCAAAAAAGTGCCACTAGTTTCAAGTAATGTTAATACATCCAAGAAACATTTAAATTGCTTTTCACCTAATAAACTTACTTCTTTCTTGTGAGCTATATATATTTTCTAGACATTATTTACTAAATACTGGCAGGTTTTTATTTCTCTGAAACCATAAATAAATACACAAAATATTTTAAAATTTTATTTATTAACAATTATTATTAAAAAAAATCACGTTTTTGGAAGTATAGTGGATTTGCAATTTTTGGCTGAATTGCTTTGTTGTATACAGAAGAACTGTACAAAAAAGAGCTTCACAACTCAGATAATCATGATCGTGTGATCACTCACCTAGAGCCAGATATCCTGGACTGTGAAGTCAAGTGGGCCTTAGAAAGCATCACTACGAACAAAGCTAGTGGAGGTGATGGAATTCCAGTTGAGCTATTTCAAATCCTGAAAGATGATGCTGTGAAAGTGCTGCACTCAGTATGCCAGCAAATTTGGAAAACTCAGCAGTGGCCACAGGACTGCAAAAGGTCAGTTTTCATTCCAGTCCCAAAGAAAGGCAATGCCAAAGAATGCTCAAACTACCGCACAATTGCACTCATCTCACATGCTAGCAAAGTAATGCTCAAAACTCTCCAAGCCAGGCTTCAGCAATATGTGAACCATGAACTTCCTGATGTTCAAGCTGGTTTTAGAAAAGGCAGAGGAACCAGAGATCAAATTGCCCACATCTGCTGGATCATGGAAAAAGCAAGAGAGTTCCAGAAAAACATCTATTTCTGCTTTATTGACTATGCCAAAGCCTTTGACTATGTGGATCACAATAAACTGTGGAAAATTCTGAAAGAGATGGGAATACCAGACCACCTGACCTGCCTCTTGAGAAATCTGTATGCAGGTCAGGAAGCAACAGTTAAAACTGGACATGGAACAACAGACTGGTTCCAAATAGGAAAAGGAGTACGTCAAGGCTGTATATTGTCACCCTGCTTATTTAACTTATATGCAGAGTACATCATGTGCAGTGCTGGGCTGGATGAAGCACAAGATGGAATCAAGATTGCAGGGAGAAATATCAATAACCTCAGATATGCAGATGACACCACCCTTATGGCAGAAAGTGAAGAGGAACTCAAAAGCCTCTTGATGAAAGTAAAAGTGGAGAGTGAAAAAGTTGGCTTAAAGCTCAACATTCAGAAAACAAAGATCATGGCATCCGGTCCCATCACTTCATGGCAAATAGATGGGGAAACAGTGGAAACAGTGTCAGACTTTATTTTGGGGGGCTCCAAAATCACTGCAGATGGTGATTGCAGCCATGAAATTAAAAGACACTTACTCCTTGGAAGGAAAGTTATGACCAACCTAGATAGCATATTCAAAAGCAGAGACATTACTTTGCCAACAAAGGTCCGTCTAGTCAAGGCTATGGTTTTTCCTGTGGTCATGTATGGATGTGAGAATTGGACTGTGAAGAAGGCTGAGCGCCAAAGAATTGATGCTTTTGAACTGTGGTGTTGGAGAAGACCCTTGAGAGTCCCTTGGACTGCAAGGAGATCCAACCAGTCCATTCTGAAGGAGATCAGCCCTGGGATTTCTTTGGAGGGAATGATGCTGAAGCTGAAACTCCAGTCCTTTGGCCACCTCATGCGAAGAGTTGACTCATTGGAAAAGACTCTGATGCTGGGAGGGATTGGGTGCAGGAGGAGAAGGGGACGACAGAGGATGAGATGGCTGGATGGCATCACTGACTCAATGGACGTGAGTCTGAGTGAACTCCGGGAGTTGGTGATGGACAGGGAGGCCTGGCGTGCTGTGATTCATGGGGTCGCAAAGAGTCGGACACGACTGAGCAACTGAACTGAACTGAACTGAACTGATACCTAAAACACTGTTTACCAGAGGCAGGGGGTGAGGGGAGGGGAGACTGGCAGAAGGTGGTCAAAGGGTAAAAACTCCAGTTCATAAGATAAACAAGTACAAGGGATGTAATGTACAACGTGACCATGACAACTATCTCTAGCACTGCTGTATGTTATGAAGGAACATTGTCAAGAGAGTAATTCTACGAATTCTTGTCACAAAGAGAAACTTTTTTCCTTTTCATTTTTTTCATTCTTTCTTTCCTCTTTATTGTATCTGTACGAGAAGATGAATGTTAGCTGACTCTATTGTGGTAATTATCTCATTATATATATAAATAGAACCATCCTGCTGAGTACCTTAAACTTATACAGTGATGTATGTCAATGATTTATCAATAAAATTGGGGGAAAAAGAATTTTAAATAAATAAATATGCAAAAGAGTCAGTTTACATTAAAAAATTCCATGTACAGTCTCATTAAAAACAATAAAATACCTAGGAATAAACCTAACTGAAAAGGTAAAATATAAAAACTATTTTTTTATATTTTATATAAAACTATAAGACACTGATGAAGGAAATTTAAGATGAAGCAAATAGTTGGAGAGAACATTTCCATGCTCTTGGATTAGAAGAACTAATATTGTTAAAAAGACCATATTACCCAAAGAAATCTACAGGTTCAATGCAAAATCTGTCAAAACACCAATGAAACTTTTCACAGAACTAGAACAAATAACTCTAAAATTTGTATGGAAACACAAAAGACCTGAATAGCCAAAACAAACACGAAAGGAGAACAAAGCTGGAGGTATCAGGCTTCTTTACATCAAGCTATAGTACAAAACTAGTCACCAAAACAGTATGATATTGTCACAAAAACAGACACAAAGATCAGTGGAATAGGACAGAGAGCCCAGAAATGTACCCACATTTATATGGGCAATTTATAACAAAGAAGGCAAGAATATACAGTGAGGAAAAGATAGTCTCTTCAATAAATAGTGTTGGGGAAATGTGACAG
Source organism: Bos indicus x Bos taurus (assembly GCF_003369695.1). Lineage (NCBI taxonomy): Eukaryota > Metazoa > Chordata > Mammalia > Artiodactyla > Bovidae > Bos > Bos indicus x Bos taurus. Next base: position 65,322,148 of record NC_040091.1, read on the forward strand.
CTATATGCAAAATAATCGAAGTGGACTACTCTCTCACATCATGCACAGAAATAAATTAAAATGGATTAAAGACTTAAATGTAAGACCTTAAAGCATAAAACTCCTAAAATAAAAAATAGTACAATCTGATATTGGTCTTAATATCTTAATAATATTTTGGGGAAAAATATATTTGGGGGGATATGTCTCCTTAGGCAAGAAAAACAAAAGCAAAAATAAACAAATGGGATTACATTAAACTAAAAGGCTTTTGCAAAAACAAACTGTCAACAAAATGGAAAGGCCATCTACTCAATGGGAGAATATATTTGCAAATAATGTATCTGATATGGGATTAATTTCCAAAATATACAAAGAGTCATACAACTCAACATCAGGAAAACAAACGACTCCATTAAAAAGTAGGCAGAGCTCTATGGGTGAGTGGATATATGTATATGTATAATTGATTCACTTTACAGCTGTAACAAACACAATATCATAAATCACCTCTACTCCAATAAAAGTTTTTTAATAAATAAAAGTGATTTATCATTGCTTTAAAAAAAAGTAAGCAGAAGATGCGAATAGACATTTTTCCAAAAACAGACACACAAATGGCCAACAGGCATGTGAAAAAATGCTTCACATCACTAACCACCAGGAAAATGCAAATCAAAACCATGGTGAGATGCTCCCTCTCACCTGTCAGAATGGCTCTTATCAAAGAGTAATAAATAAATTAAAAGTGTTGGCAAGAAGGTGAAAAAAAGGGGAACCTTTGTGCATTGTTGGTGTGCCCTGTAAATTGGTGCGGCCACTGTGGAAAACAATACGTAGTTTCCTCAAAAAATTAAAAATAGAACTACCATAAAATCCAACAATTCTGCTCCTAGGTTTTTCCAAAGAAAATGAAAACATTAATTCAAAAAGATATATGCATCCTTATGTTTATTACAGTCTTATTTACCACAGCCAAGATGTGGAGGCAACCCAAGTGCCCATCAGTAGATGAATAAAGGAGATGTGGTACATACATATACAGAGGATAGAAGCAACCTAAGTGCCCATCAGTAGATGAATAAAGAAGATGTGGTATATACATATACGGAGGAATACTGTGGGTGCGTGCATGCTCGGTTGCTTCAGTAGTATGTGACTCTTTGCGACCCCATGGTCTGTAGCCCTTCAGGCTCCGCTATCCATGGGATTCTCCAGGCAAGAATACTGGAGTGGGTTGCCATGCCCTTTTCCAGGGAATCTTAAGGAAATGGCAACCCACTCCAGTATTCTTGCCTGGAGAATCCCATGGACGGAGGAGCCTGGTAGGCTACAGTCCACGAGGTCGCAAAGAATCGGACACGACTGAGCGACTTCACTAACTTCACTCACTTACCCACTCAGGAATCGAACTCGCGTCTCCCACGTCTCCTGCATTGCAGGCAGATTCTTTACCCACTGAGCCACCTGGGAAGTCTATGATGGAATATTACTCACCCATTAAAAAAACAATGAATTGTTACCATTTGAGACAACATGGAAGGACCTAGGGGGCTTCCCTGGTAGCTCAGCTGCTAAAGATTCCGCCTGTAGTGCAGGAGGCGCCCCGTTCAATTCCTGGGTTGGGAAGATTCCCTGGAGAAGAGATAGACTATCCACTTCAGTATTCTTGGGCTTCCCTGGTAGCTCAGATGATAAAGAATCTGCCTGCAGTGCAGGAAACCTGGGTTTGAGCTTCCTGCTCCAAGCTCGTGAAGAATTGGACACAGCTGAAGCAACTTAGCATGCATGCGTTGAAGTTTAAAAAGGGATTTATTTATTCACTGATGGCACATTAACAGTAGAAAAGGCAGTATAATATGCTAGTTAGAGGGTAGGTTTTCAGATGAGTCATACTAAGATTTGATGGTGACTCCAGCAGATACTTGCTGTGTGACTTTTATATCCTATAGCCTCATATTTTTCATCTATTAAGTGGTGATAAAGTGGGATTCCTCAGTGGCTGACAGGGTAAAGAATCTGCCTGCAATGCAGGAAACCTGGGTTTGATCCCTAGGTTGGGAAGATCTGAAGGAGGACATGGCAACCCATTCCAGTATTCTTGCCTGGAGAATCCCCATGGACAGAGGAGCCTGGTAGGCTACAGTCCACGGGGTCACAAAGAGTCAGACATGACTGACTAAGCACAGCACAGCACATCTAGATATAAAAATTAAGTGAAAGAATGTATGCTTCTAAACAGCACATTATCTGCTGCTGCTAAGTCACTTCAGTCGTGTCCGACTCTGTGCGACCCTATAGACCGCAGCCCACCAGGCTCCCTCGTCCCTGGGATTCTCCAGGCAAGAACACTGGAGTGGGTTGCCATTTCCTTCTCCAATGCATGAAAGTGAAAAGTGAAAGGGAAGTCGCTCAGTCGTGTCTGACCCTCAGCAACCCCATGGACTGCAGCCTTCCAGGCTCCTCCATCCATGGGATTTTCCAGGCAAGAGTACTGAAGTGGGGTGCCATTGCCTTCTCCAGCACATTATCTAACACTTGAGAAATATTTTTCCTGTTCATTACAAATATTTAAAGTATTATTTCAGAATATGGCGAAATGCTTACAACATAATATTAAAATTTGAACTATATGCAGAAAATGATTGCAATTGTACTATAATCTAAATATTGCTATAATCTACTGATATGCTATATTAATGTGCAACTTTTTTTCTCACTAGCCCCTCTCTAGGCGAGACCTCAGCTCTGTCTCCCCAGTCCTCATCGGGATTTCTAGGAAGCTTCAGGGTATATCACATGTACATTACATTCCCACAACGTACAAGCTACTTCTGGTGTAATCTAGTCTATAGCAACTGGGCTGGAATTTCCTCAGCCTCCAAGGCCAGTTTTGTAATTAAATGTGATGAAATTCTTTGTACATCCTGGCTTTGGTACCTGAACTTAAACTGAAATATTCTTTAATTGTCCATGAAGAATTAATGCTGCCTGACTTCTACTAACTTTCCTAGTAATTATTCTCTCCTTTTTTGTCATTTGTACCTCTAAATCAATCTTACTATATGCTGCCCTATTTTTATTTCTAAAATATTTTTAGTGAAAAATTATTTAAATTCTATAGTGCTTTCCAATCTTCAAAAGTTTCATACACATGATTTCATATAATCCCATAATAACCCTTTTTTAAAAAGTCCTCCAGCCCTACATTGACCCTTCTCTTTCTCTTTCTCCTGCTTCCCTCTCCCCAGTGGTAACCACTAGTTTGCTCTCTATATCTTTGAGTCTTATGTTGCCCTATCTGAAAATTGTCTTTCTTCCATAGGTATAGTTTTGCCTTTTATTGAGTTGACTTTATTTTTTTTACTGATAGTGATTTAATCTCCTAGCTTATAAATTCCTTATGAGAAGAGACTAGATTTCTTTTTCTTTAGCATCCCCCCATAACATCCACTATAATTCTACCTTAGACAAAGTATGAACTTGGAAAATTTTGATTAATGCAATCTCAAAGATACAGTAGGGAATAAACTATGTAATAGGCAACTATAACTCAGTATTAAATCCCTCTGTGCTAACAGAGTGGACCTTTACTTGTTAACTTCTCCCAACACTCCTCACATCACCACAGTCCAGCCCATCCTAAAACAGTGACCTGGCAAATTCCTCCCCAACCCGGGCTGCTGAGACATGAGCTGAATGTGAGACATGCTTTCATAAGGAACAAGGAGGCACTGGCGTGCTGCATTCAACATGTGCTATCCTCTATTCTTGATCAATTTCTAGTGTATCCTTTTTTCTGCTTCTTTGTTGGTTACAGGTGAAAATGAAAATAATCTGAACCCACTCGTCATTCAAACCAAGCTTTAAACCTGAATCAGCCTGTGTGGTCTGACCTGCCTCTTCAGGTACAATTGTAAATCCTTTATATACATTATCTCATCTAATCCTCACAGAACAGGGTGATGTGGCAAAGACAGTGCTCACCAATGATTCCGTAGCCTTTGCATTTCGCATCCTCCCTTGCAGATAGGTTAGGGCCATGTGACTAGTTCTGGCCAACGCACTAAGTAGAAAAAACATATGTCTCTTTAGGGCCAACAAAGTTAAAAGCCAGTACACCGCCTCCATTCCTCTTCTGCTATAAAACTCTTGGATTGAAAGCTGTTAGTCATAAGAGGGAGGGCTGCCACATCCATAGTGGAATCAATGAGAGCAAAAAATATAATTTAATTGTGTTAAACTACTTAGATTTAAAAATTTGCAGCTGCAGCATAGTCTTCCCTGTCCTGACTAACACAGATGACATTAGGATATTTAATAACTAATTAAATATTAGTACAGAATGGGCCCTGACTATCAGAATGAATGTAATGACCAATCAGAACAGACATTGGGTGTACACAGCTGGTATGGCTATATGAGTCCATACCAGATGAACAGCCTAGAAAGTAACTCTACAAACTTATCCCAGTTGCTTAAATAGATAAAGTTCAAAGAAGGTCAAGTGGCCTACCAAAAATCAGTCCATCCAGGCCTTCTTCATACAAAGTCTGTTCTCTTTCTGTTTCAACATTCTGCTTCCTACTTGTTAAATGATGTGTAAATTATTTCAGCAACTCATGAAAAGTGGTTTTTGATGCTGCAATGCTGCTACTGCTGCTAAGTCGCTTCAGTCGTGTCCTACTCTGTGCGACCCCATAGACGGCAGCCCATCAGGCTCCCCCGTCCCCGGGACTCTCCAGGCAAGAATACTGGAGTAGGTTACCATTTCCTTCTCCAATGCATGAAAGTGGAAAATGAAAGGGAAGTCGCCCAGTCATGTCGGACTCCTAGCGACCCCACAAACTGCAGCCCAGCAGGCTCCTCCGTCCACAGGAGTTTCCAGACAGGAGTACTGGAGTAGGGTGCCAGTGCCTTCTCCATGATGCTGCAATAGAACCGTCCAAATAGTTTATCTAAACTGTGGTGTTCATGTGCTCAGTCGTCCAACTCTTTGCAACCCTATGGACTATAGCCCGCTAGGCTCCTCTGTCCATGGGATTCTCCAAGCAAGAATGCTGGAGTGGTTGCCATTTTCTCCTCCAGGGGATCTTCCTGACCCAGGGATCAAAACCACGTCTTCTGCGTCTCATGCATTGGCAGGAGGATTCTTTACCACTTGGGAAGCCCAATAATATATGTTTATTATTTCAAGTTTGCTTTAACTTGAACACCTTCTAGCTTCTGTGTAAGATGTCAGCATTATATTTTGCCTTTCTTTTACATTTTCCTTCTGTCATTATTCATAATTAATCCTGAAACTGTAGTATTTAAGTTGATACCTCCAACTTTATGATATAATATATATTTAAAAGGCAAGAGAAAATTAAATTGGATGAAATGCTAGCTTTTGGCAGAGTTCTTTTGCTCCTGCTGCTTGTTCTTCATTTAAATTCATAAGTCTCTTTTCTCTATGACAGGATAATCATCTCCACAGCAACTAACTATTATACCACAAAGGAAGATGCCTATGAGTGAGAACTGATCAGCAGGAGCTGAGCAACACTTAGGCAACAGAGATTCTATTTTCACACAAATATCTCTAATTATAATAAGCTAAGAAGGAACTATATCATTCCCTTCATCACCCCCAAACACAAGCCGAGCTGTTGCTACATCGTTTCCCACAAAAAGATGGTACTTTCAACAACAGAGAACTTTAATAAGAGCATATGCCTATGAAGAGATGATAGCACCTAGTATTGTGAGGTAAACGTGTATCTAGACTGAAAAGCAGGTACTGGTTAAATTAAAATCACATTACAGCATGATTTAAGAGTCAAAATTAAAGCAGGGTTTGTTTCATAGATTGTTAACAATATTCAAACAACAAGCCGAAACCTATTTAAAGGTGAAAGAAAAGGTACAGAAATGGTTACTGGCCAAGTGATAATTATTACCAGAGCTGCTCTTTCCAAAGAGGAAATTTGGAATGGGAGTGGTGGTGGTCAGGAGCTTGTAGGCGTGTAATCACAGCAATAATACCATGCATTACATTTGAAATGGGTCTGACTACTTTACAACACAATTTCAAGACAGCACTTTTGCTGACAGAATTCTCTAGGGAATCTGAAACCATACTACATACTCATGATGGACTGCTCTGGTGGTCCAGTGGGTGAAACTATGTGCTCCCACTGCAGGGGGCTTCTCTGGTCGGGAACTATGACCCCACATGCCAAGTTCAGTTCAGTTCAGTTCAGTTCAGTTGCTCAGTCGTGTCCGACTCTTTGCGACCCCATGAATTGCAGCATGCCAGGCCTCCCTGTCCATCACCAACTCCCGGAGTTCACTCAGACTCACGTCCATCGAGTCAGTGATGCCATCCAGCCATCTCATCCTCTGTCGTCCCCTTCTCCTCCTGCCCCGAATCCCTCCCAGCATCAGAGTCTTTTCCAATGAGTCAACTCTTCGCATGAGGTGGCCAAAGTACTGGAGTTTCAGCTTTAGCATCATTCCTTCCAAAAAACACCCAGGGCTGATCTCCTTCAGGATGGACTGGTTGGATCTCCTTGTAGTCCAAGGGACTCTCAAGATTCTTCTCCAACACCACAGTTCAAAAGCATCAATTCTTCAGCACTCAGCTTTCTTCACAGTCCAACTCTCACATCCATACATGACTACTGGAAAAACCATAGCCTTGACTAGACGGACCTTTGTTGGCAAAGTAATGTCTCTGCTTTTGAATATGCTATCTAGGTTGGTCATCACGTTCCTTCCAAGGAGTAAGTGTCTTTTAATTTCATGGCTGCAATCACCATCTGTAGTGATTTTGGAGCCCCAAAAAATAAAGTCTGACACTGTTTCCACTGTTTCCCCATCTATTTGCCATGAAGTGATGGGACCAGATGCCATGATCTTCGTTTTCTGAATGTTGAGCTTTAAGCCAACTTTTTCGCTCTCCTCTTTCACTTTCATCAAGAGGCTTTTTAGTTCTTCTTCACTTTCTGCCGTAAGGGTGTCATCTGCATATCTGAGGTTATTGATATTTCTCCTGGCAATCTTGATTCCAGCTTGTGCTTCTTCCAGCCCAGCGTTTCTCATGATGTACTCTGCATATAAGTTAAATAAGCAGGGTGACAATATACAGCCTTGATATACTCCTTTTCCTATTTGGAACCAATCTGTTGTTCCATGTCCAGTTCTAACTGTTGCTTGCTGACCTGCACACAGGTTTCTCAAGAGGCAGGTCAGGTGGTCTGGTATTCCCATCTCTTGAAGAATTTTCCACAGTTTATTGTGATCCACACAGTCAAAGGCTTTGGCATAGTCAATAAAGCAGAAGTAGATGAGTGGTGTGGGTCAAAAAAAAAAAAATACACCTACTTTGTCAACAAAGGTCCATCTAGTCAAGGCTATGGTTTTTCCAGTAGTCGTGTATGGATGTGAGAGTTGGACTATAAAGAAAGCTGAGCGCCGAACAAATTGATGCTTTTGAACTGTGGTGTTGGAGAAGACTCTTGAGAGTCCCTTGGACTGCAAGGAGATCCAACCAGTTCATCCTAAAGCAGATCAGTTCTGGGTGTTCATTGGAAGGACTGATGTTGAAGCTGAAACTCCAATACTTTGGCCACCTAATGTGAAGAGTTGACGCATTGGAAAAGACCCTGATGCTGGGAGGGATTGGGGGCAGGAGAAGAAGGGGACGATAGAGGATGAGATGGCTGGATGGCATCACCGACTCAATGGACATGGGTTTGGGTGAACTCCGGGAGTTGGTGATGGACAGGGAGGCCTGGCATGCTGCGGTTCATGGGGTTGCAAAGAGTCGGACATGACTAAGTGACTGAACTGAACTGAACTGGTGATGGAACACAAGAAAACAATGGCTGATCACTAGATGCTGCCTATTACCCACCATTTTTACTTTGGTTTCATGGAATTTTAAGTCAAATCAATCATCTACAATCTTACAAGTGACATGCATTGTTTGAAGAATATCAATCTCTTCTCTCCTACTAGATGATAAGCATTTTGAGGGCAGACACCGTGTCATATGATTATGTTATTTCCTATAATGCTCAAGACAATCCACAATAAAGAGGTTCTGTCTCAATATAATACTGAAATGCCAAGGTCCTCACCTGTGTTACAGCAAGAAAACTATAGACTTAGGTCTATCAGAGATAATTAATGTACGACCATTTTCTGAACCCTTTATTGTGGTGATGGGTATTCTCCTGTCTGCCCATCTTCTTCCAACCTAGTAAGTAGACAGAAAACAGAGTGAAGTCAGAAAGGAAGCTAGAAAAAGAAATACAGATTGGAAAGTCTTGGTCAGACCCTGAAAGTTAGAGTTGCTGAAGATCCCAGCAGACAGAGGATATGACTTCAGACCCTTTTTTCATTCAAACAAGCAATCACCTTAATTGTTACTGTGACCTGGTAAGAATCTCCTTCCTGCCTAATTAAATTCTATACTATTTTTTTGTTTTTCTTTTGGCCTCCCTTTAGACAAACCCTTTAAACTTAAAAAAACTATAACCAATATAGACTGTCACCCTCTTTTTTTGGAAATTGTTTCCCTTGCTTTCATGAGGCTACATGCATTGTGCTAAGTTGCTTCGGTCATGTCCAACCCTTTGCCCACCCTATGAACTGTAGCCCACCAGGTTTCTCTGTCCAGGTTTCTCCAGGCAAGAATACTGGAATGGGTTGTCATGCCCTTCTCCAGGAGATCTTCCCAACCAGGGATTGAACCCACAGTCTCCTGGATGTTCTTTCATCTGTCTTCACCTCCTCTTTTGCTCTTGGATCCGTTCACTCTTCCTTCCTCTCTGCACTGCACGAAAGTGACCCAGCTCCAAGTTACAGAGCAGAGCCCTCTGGCTCTCAGTATATCCACTCCCCATTGGAACCTTCAGAAACTTTAACTCTCAGCTCTTGACCAGGGCTTTCTATCTGTACCTCTATTTCCAATTTCCATTTTGAGCTCAGAGCCGTGTTTTTTACCTACTGCTGGAAATTTGCACTTAGTTTTCTTGCCTTTAATTCACACTCAACTCATCTGAGATAAAATTCTTGATCTTTTTTCACAAATTGGTACCCCCTCTGACCTTCACTTTTTGATACTAGTATTCCTCCGGGCTGAAGATGTGAAAAATGGTAGCCTTATAAAAAAAGAGAATTGGTGATTTTAAGGACAAAATCAACATATCTAGAGTAGAATCTTCTGGGGGAACAAAACTAAACACTAGGGCTCCCAAGTGGTGCTACGGGTAAAGAACCGGCCTGCCAGTGCAGAAGGCAGAAGAGATGTGTGTTTGATCCCTAGTTTGGGAAAATCCCCTGGAGGAGGAAATGGCTACCCACTCCAGTATTCTTGCCTGGAAAATTCCATGGGCAGTGGAGTCTGGCAGGCTACAGTCCATGGGGCCACAAAGAGTCAGACATGACTGATTGCTCACACACGGAACTTAAGGGTTACATTCCTGGTTCAAGTCAAGTTTATGGTTATGCGTCTTGCTCGGTTTAATTGCTATAGAAGAGGGTTGCCCCAGACCAAGTTCAAGCTTTACAGCTCTATCTGTTGAAGAAAGACAAGCTTCCTGGCAGATTAAATAATTCCCCATTTCCCCACTAGTTTTTTTTTTTTTTTTTAAGCTGTTTTAATAAAACAGAGCTCAATAGATTTTCTTTTCAGAAGTATGCAAGTGAATCCAGTGTCTTCAGGACCACAGCTCTTCCTGAGCTTTGAGGATTCTGTGATATTCAAGTATCCTAGAGAATTTCTGGACTCCTTTCTCTCACTCTCATGTTCAGTGTGACACTAACACAGGTTTTCTTTCTCTAATATGCCTCTCAAATGTCTATATTCTTTTCCACTCCCTCTATTACCACCAGGTCCAGGTTCTTATTACCTTATTCCTGAAGTACTTTTGGTCACTCTTTGCTATCTCCTTGCCTTTCTGTCTCCAGTGATCAAGTCCTGTGGTCAGAAAGCACCTTGGAGTAAGCTAGTCCAAAGTCCACATAACTCTTGAATCACTTCCCCAGAGTCTCTTAGTGCTCCTCTGCTGCTGCTGCTAAGTCACTTCAGTCATGTCCGACTCTGTGTGAGCCCATAGACGGCAGCCCACCAGGCTCCTCCATAGTGCTCCTCTAATCTAGGATAATTAATCCATCTCAAGCACAGTGATTAAGTTGAGTACCATATTACTTATTGTTTTTCAAAACCTTCCAATGGGTTTCCAGAGTAAAACTTGAACTCTGGAGCTCATATTCAAGTAAGGCTCACAGGTTATAATTGTCATCTACCTCTTCAGCCTCCCATCTCGCCACACAGCCTCTCCACCACTCATGGTAAACACGTAAGAGTTCCTTGGGCTTCCCCTGTGGCTCAGCTGGTAAAGTATCTGCCTGCAATGTGGGAGACCTGGGTTCGATCCCTGGGTTGGGAAGATCCCCTGGTGAAGGGAACGGCTACCCCACTCCAGTATTCTGGCCTGGAGAATTCCATGGACTGTATATTGCATGGGGTCGCAAAGAGTCGGACAGGACTGAATGACTTTCACTTTCACAGAGTTTCTCAAATACACCATGTAGTTGAACTCGGCTTATTTTGGTTCCCTCTATCCTAGAATGTGCGGAGAAGGCAATGGCACCCTACTCCAGTACTCTTGCCTGGAAAATCCCATGGACCGAGGAGCCTGGTAGGCTGCAGTCCATGGGGTCGCTAAGAGTCGGACACGACTGAGCGACTTCACTTTCACTTTTCCCTTTCATGCATTGGAGAAGGAAATGGCAACCCACTCCAGTGTTCTTGCCTGGAGAATCCCAGGGACAGGGGAGCCTGGTGGGCTGCCGTCTACGGGATCACACAGAGTCGGACACAACTGAAGTGACTTAGCACCCTAGAATGTGTCATTTTCTGCTAACCAAAATCCTGCTTCTTTTTCAAGATCTAAGGCTCAAACGCTCCTTGTTTGAGATTGTCTTTTCCTCTCTTCTCCCACAGCATTTCATTTGTATTAAAGAGAATGGCTTTCCTAGTGGCTGTGAATATGTTTCTTTTTCATAAAACTGTGAACTCCTTGAGTACATGTATTATGCAATATTTTTGTTTTCTTGAGGACTTCTCAAGAAATGGAAAATTCCCTATTCTCACTTGCTGCTTTTCAGACATTTTGGTTGGTCTTATATGTGACAAAGTGTTTTTACATAATTATTGATGAAACATTCAACCTCTCACTCTGTACTAGCAGTACAGGGACTGCAAGATTGAATTCTTGGCACAAATAATACACTGGGGCTAATAACTAGAGCAATAGCAGGATAACTGCCTTCCTGGCATAGAATTCCAGTGGGGTAAACTATAACTTATAGTGCTTAGTGGTGGCAATATTTTCTTCATTAGACCTGCTCATGGAATGTGGGTTTGGGCATTCTTCCTAAAAGTTTAGCCTTGAGTCTAATGTTCCAACCATTCCAACTATTCTGTGAACTACATCATACCTTTTCACAAAATTCCTTTTCCACTCAGTCAGCCAAAGTCAGCTTCTGTTGCTTACAACCAAGAACCCTGACCGATAAAGACATTTTCCTTCATTCCCCATAGACCAACTAAGTCAGGATCTCAATATTTAAAAGACTTTACTGAAGGGTCAGGGATACCATGAGGAAAATACTGTATTAAAAGTAACGTATCACAGGCTACGAGAAAACGGATGCGTTCAGGGCCTGCAAGCCCAGCCTGTGCTCACAGAAAAATTTCATAGGCCCCTGTGCTTCATTCCTGGCATGGCTACAGGTGCTAGCTTTATCCTCACCACAGCCAATTATTCTCAGGCACAGTACACAGTGCCCAAGGCCCACAGTGCTTTTATGGGCCCATTAAAATGTTTTTGTTTCAGTTTTTTTTTTTAAATTTGAATTTTAAAATTGGGTAAATTATAATAAAAATATAATAAGAAATTCAGCCTGGATTACACAACACAGTCATAAAATGTGTGTGTCTGTGTATAAAACAGTATAGTGAAATAAAAAATAGAGCCACACATATACATTTAATTGACTATTTACAATGGTGCCAAGTCAATTCAATGGGATAGGAAAGTTTGTTAAACAAATAGTGTTACAACACTTGGAAAAAATGTATGGAAAAAAAGAAATCCTGAGCACGCATTTCAGCATCTTGTATACTGAAATGAGAATGATACAGAGAAGACTAGCACAGCCTTCACACAAGGATAATGTGTCCATATTTTTAAGACAGTTGCTTTTAAGTATTCTTACCACACACACAAAAAACAGTAAGTGATAGATATGTTAATTAGCTTGATAGTGTTAATTTATTCACAATGTGTACATACATATACCAAATTTAATTAGAACAATCTAATTAAATAATGGACAAAAACCTAAACTGACCACTACTTCATCCAAGAAGATATACACATGCCAAATAAGCATATGAAAAATATGATCAATATTATACGTCATTCAGTTCAGTCACTCAATTGTGTCCAACTTTTTGTGACCCCATGGACTGCAACACACCAGGCCTCCCTGTCCATCACCAACTCCTGGAGTATATGTTATTAGCCAACTACAAATTAAAACAACAATGAGATATCACTACATACCCATTAGAATGGCCCAACAAACCACCACAACATTGTAAAGCAATTATCCTCCAATTAAAAAAAAAAAAGAATGGCCCAAACATAACACACTAACAGCAACCAAAGGCTGGTGAGCATGTAGAGCAACAGAAACTCTTATTCACTGTTGATGGGAATACAAAATGATGCAGACTTTGGAAGACAGTTTGGCAGATTCTCATGAAACTAAACATATCTTCTCAGGTGGCTCAGTACTAAAGAATCTGCCTGCCAATGCTGGAGACACAGAAGATGTGGGTTCAAACCCTGGGTCAGGAAGATCCTGGAGGGGGAAATGGCAACCCACTCCAGTATTCTTGCCCAGAAAATTCCATGGACATGGAGACTGATGGGCGGCAGGCTATAGTGTTGCAAAGAGCTGGATAAGACTGAGCATGCAAGTACCCACCCAAATATATTTTTATCGTGTGATCCAACAATTGCACTCCTTGCTGTTCACCCAAACTTTTCAACAAAAGTTATGTATATGGATGTTTATAGAAGCTTTATTCATAATTGCCAAAACTTGGAGGCAACCAAGATGTCCTTTGGTAGATGAATGGATAAACTGTGCAATATTACTCAGCACTAAAAATATGAGCTTTCAAGCCATGAAAAGACACAGAGGAATCTTAAATGCATATTACTAAGTGAAAGTAGCCAATCTGGAAAGGCTACATACTAAATGATTCCAACTATATGACATTCTGGAAAAGCCAAAACTACAAAAGCAGTAGAAAGATCAGTGGTTGTCAGGGATTCAGGGGAGAGAGGGATGAATAGGCAGAGCATAGAGGAGTTTTAGGGATTTGAAACTACTCTGTAAGACATAGCAATGGCTGCATGTCTAAACCCCTTGAATGTACAAAACCAAGAGAAAACCCTAAAGTAAACCACGGACTTGGGGCGCAGAATGTTGATAGTGAGGGAGGCCGTGCATATGTAGCGACATGAGGTATAATTCTCTGCACTTTCTGCTCAGTTTTGTTTCTAATCGAAACTGTTCTAAAAAATAAAGTCTTAGAGAATATTCTTATACATATATCCAATAAAGAATTTATATAATTATACCATTATATGTAAAGGCCTCCTACAAACAAAAATATAAAAGGATTAAAAAACCCAATTTAAAATGGGCAAAAGACTTGAACAGACATTTCACAAAAGTAGGCATACAAGTGGCCAGTAAGCTTGTGAAAAGATACCTAATATCATTAATCATCAGGGAAATATTAATTAAAATTACATTGAAATTCTACATCACACCCACTAAAATGGCTAAATCTAAAGACTGACAACACCAATTGTTGCCAAGTGTGTGGTAGAAGTGTAACTCTCATATGCTACTCAAAGGAGTATAAAGTGATACAGCTTCTTTGGAAAACTGTTTCAGTTCAGTTCAGTTCAGTCGCTCAGTAGTGTCCGACTCTTTGCAATCCCATGAACTGCAGCATTCGAGGCCTCCTTGTCCATCACCAACTCCTGGAGTCCATCCAAACCCATGTCCATCGAGTCGGTGATGCCATTCATCCATCTCATCCTCTGTCGTCCCCTTCTCTTTCTGCGCCCAAGCCCTCCCAGCATCAGAGTCTTTTCCAGTAAGTCAGCTCTTCGCATCAGGTGGCCAAAGTATTGGAGTTTCAGCTTTAGCATCAGTCCTTCCAAAGAACACCCAGGACTGATCTGCTTTAGGATGAACTGGTTGGATCTCCTTGCAGTCCAAGGGACTCTGAAGAGTCTTCTCCAACACCACAGTTCAAAAGCATCAATTTCTTCAGCACTCAGCTTTCTTTATAGTCCAACTCTCACATCCATACAGGACTACTGGAAAAACCATAGTCTTGACTAGACGGACCTTTGTTGGCAAAGTAATGTCTCTGCTTTTGAATATGCTGTCTAGGTTGGTCATAGCTTTCCTTCCAAGGAGTAAGTGTCTTTTAATTTCATGGCTGCAATCACCATCTGCAGTGATTTTGGAGCCCCCCCCCAAAAAAGTCTGACACTGTTTCCACTGTTTCCCCATCTATTTGCCATGAAGTGATGGGACCAGATGCCATGATCTTCGTTTTCTGAATGTTGAGCTTTAAGCCAACTTTTTCACTCTCCACTTTCACTTTCATCAAGAGGCTTTTTAGTTCCTCTTCACTTTATGCCATAAGGGTGGTGTCATCTGCATATCTGAGGTTATTGATATTTCTCCCAGCAATCTTGATTCCAGCTTGTGCTTCCTCCAGCCCAGCTTTTCTCATGATGTACTCTGCATATAAGTTAAATAAGCAGGGTGACAATATACAGCCTTGACGTACTCCTTTTCCTATTTGGAACCAGTCTGTTGTTCCAGTTCCAACTGTTGCTTCCTGATCTGCATACAGGTTTTTCAAGAGGCAGGTCAGGTGGTCTGGTATTCCCATCTCTTTCAGAATTTTCCACAGTTTATTGTGATCCACACAGAAAAATGTTTGGGATCTTATAAAACTGTACACTTACCTAATGACCCAGCAATTCCAACCCTAGTTTATCCAAAAAGAAGGATATTATCAATTCACAAAAACCTGCCAAGAGTGTTAAAAACAGCTTTATTCCAAAAACTGAAAGCATATACAAATGTCCATCAACAGGATTATGAAGTTTTGAAAAGATGTTTTATATTTGTATACAGGAAGATTATTCAGTAATAAAATGGAAATGAACTACTAACAACAACATGGATAAATCTCTAAAACACTGCACAGAGTAAAAGAATCAGTGAAGTGAAATGAAAGTAGCTTAGTTGTGTCCGACTCTTTGCAATCCCATGGACTGAATTCTCCAGTCCGGATTTGGAGTGGGTAGCCATTCTCTCGGAGAAGGCAATGGCACCCCACTCCAGTACTCCTGCCTGGAAAATCCCATGGACGGAGGAGCCTGGTAGGCTGCAGCCCATAGGGTTGCTAAGAGTCAGACACGACTGAGCGACTTCACTTTCACTTTTCACTTTCATGCATTGGAGAAGGAAATGGCAACCCACTCCAGTGTTCTTGCCTGGAGAATCCCAGGGATGGGGGAGCCTCGTGGGCTGCCGTCTATGGGGTCACACAGAGTCGGACACAACTGAAGTGACTTAGCAGCAGTAGCAGCAGCAGCAGCCATTCTCTTCTCCAGGGGATCTTCCCAACCCAGGCATTGAACCCAGGTGTCCTGAATTGCAGGCAGATTCTTTACCAGCTGAGCCACCAGGGATGCCCCAAAAGAATACATATTGTATAATTCTTTATTTTAGTGGGTGTGATGTGTAATTCCATTTATGTGACTTTAAGAGCATGGTGATAGAAATGAGAATGCTGCTGCTGCTGCTGCTGCTAAGTCGCTTCACTTGTGTCTGACTCTGTGCGACCCCATAGACAGCAGCCCCTGTCCCTGGGATTCTCCAGGTAACAATACTGGAGTGGGTTGCCATTTCCCTCTCCAATGCATGCATATGCTAAGTTGCTTCAGTCATGTCCAATTCTATGCGACCGTATGGACAGCAGCCCACCAGGCTTCTGTCCACAGGATTCTCTAGGCAAGAATACTGGAGTGGGTTGCCATTTCCTTCTCCAAGAAATGAGAATATGATTGTTTATTTCCGAAGGGAAATTGATAGAAGGAGGACATAAAGGAATTTTTTAGGGGCAATGAAATTATCTTATAACTTGATTTGAGTGTTGGTTAAGCTCCCTCATAGGTCAGATAGTAAAGAATCTGTCTGCAATGCAGAGACCTTGGTTCAATCCCTGGGTTGGGAAGATCCCCTGGAGAAGGAAATGGCAACCCACTCCAGTACTCTTGCCTGGAGAATCCTGTGGACAGCAGAACCTCTCGGGCTACAGTCCATGGGGTCGCAAGAGTTGGACATGTTCAATTCAATTCAGTCACTTAGTCGTGTCTGACTCTTTGTGACCCCATGAACTGCAGCATGCCAGGCCTCCCTGTCCATCACCAACTCCTGGAGTTCACCCAAACTCATGTCCATTGAGTCGGTGATACCATCCCAACCATCTCATCCTCTGTCATTCCCTTCTCCTGCCCTCAATCTTTCCCAGCATCAGGGTCTTTTCAAATGAATTGGGTCTTCGTGGCCAAAGTATTGGAGTTTCAGCTTCAACATCAGTCCTTGCAATGAACACCCAGGACTGATCTCCTTTAGGATGGACTGGTTGGATCTCCTTGTAGTCCAGCGGACTCTCAAGAGTCTTCTCCAACACCACAGTTCAAAAGCATCAGTTCTTCTACGCTAAGCTTTCTTTATAGACTTAGCAACTAAACCACCACCACCACCTACACGAGTATATACATTTGTTAAAACTCACCCAGTTGTACACTTAACGAATATTGCATTTCATTGTCTGTCACTTTTACCTCCTTAAGAAAGAAATGTGACCTTAAGCTTGTTAAGCAAGACATATCATATACACATCTTTTTCATTTTCTTTCCCCTAGAAGAGTATACAGAATGCAGTGAAGGCTTAGTACACATGTGAGGAAAGTTAAATGAAGAAATTGTTTTAAAAGTTTATAGCCATGCAATCAGATATTCAAGTAGCTTCTTCTAGGCATGTGTCTGGTTTCCTACCATAACTCTTCACAGAGACAGGGACCTTCCTTCTCTGCTTTTCTTCAACTCTCAATGAGCACTCTAACTTTGAGCAAATTAACTCTCGTTAGTGGTCAATATAAATGTATGAGGTGCATGTGTGGCTGTCTCCCCAGTGTGATCAATTGTCTTGAGTTTTTCTCCTGTGATAGAAATTACATTCTAAATTGATTAATTACTTTTAAAACTTTTATCTGATCACCTAAATGAATAGTAAAAATAAACTGAAAACTAAATCACAAGTATTTTTGAGAAAAGCATTTTGCTTAACTCATGATTTTCAAGATAATTTCCCCTCACACTAGAGCAATGACTACAAAATTATTTTCTATTAAGTATTTTTTTGTTCTAAGACTGTTTCCAAATTCAAACACTTATTATGAGAAATCTTTTCTTTACTAATAATTTTAAAGTTTTGAAAAATGGAAAGATTGTATAACTTTTTAAATATGTTACGCTAATGTAGAAAATAATCTTTTTTCCTTAGATACAGATCCTTAAAATGAAATTACTTTCAGTACTTGAATGTGACTTGAAAGAATAGACTTTTTTTTATAACTTCAGTTAAAAAAAGCAGATGTCAGACAAAGATGTGTTATTGAATTCTAGCTATTGAAATGTGATATCTGAAATTCAAGATGGAAAAAGAGACAATGGGGATCAGTAAATATTCATATTTACATACCAGAGCTGTATTTTTCAAGGATGTTTTGCTTTAGATTAAGTAAAAGTTACTCAGAAAATCTTAGATCTTTGAAATATTTTTCAAATATAATTGCATTTCAATGAAAATAACTGCATTTCAAAAGCCAGAACTTTCAACAACTTCCAGATTAAGAAGTGAAGTCGCAGTTAATTTGAAAAGATGATTGGAGAGCTTTTATTCTATTATATGACTAGCTTAAAAGGAAACTTCTGAATCACCTATAAGTTCTGATTCTTTACTTTTACGCTGAGGTCACATTCCTCTCCCCTGTCCGTCATGGGATGGCCTCCTCCATGAAGTACACATCTGGTTTAAATTCCTGCCATATGTGATAAATCAATGCCTAACAGATAATAAATTTGGAAGATTGTATTCCCATAGGGCTTTGGCTTCTATTCTCTTAGCCTTTGCAAGTCTGATGATTTTTCCATTCTTAGCTCATACAGAATGTGCTTTAGAACTAAGAAGTTGTCTCCAAATGCAATCAGTGGAAAACCTGAAATGAGCCATCATTGCTGCTGCTGTGTCTTTATGAGCTTTGAAAAACTGAACCCACCCTTTCACAACTTCCTATGCTATAGTCCTTTTTATCCAATACCATTTAGTAATTCAGGATTACTACTAAAGTGTAATGGATATTCACTGTTTGGATTATTCATGCATCTATTCTCTTATTTTAATACAAAATTTTTTTTAAAAAGTATCCCCATTTTTATCAGTTAAAGCAGGACTACCCGTTGTGACACGGCAGTTTTAAATAGTGGTTAAGGGCATGAATTTGCCCACCGTATTGCTTAAGATGACTTAGGCAAGTATTAAAATGCTTTAACTTCTATTTTCTTTTTTTTTTTCTTTTGCCATGCTGTGTCATTTGCAGGATTTTAGTTCCCTGACCAAGGATTGAACCTGGGCCATGGCGGTGACAGCCTGGAACCTAAGCCACAAGAGAACTTCCTAAATTTCTATTTTCTAATCCATAAAATGGTAGTAACGATGGCAGTAACTTCCTCCTAGGGTTGTTGTAAAGATTAACTGAGATGATGCTTATAAAATGCTTAGCACTGTGCATGCATGCTAAATCACCTCAGTTGTGTCGGACTCTTTGTGACCCCATGGACTGTAGCCCCCTAGACTCCTTGATCCATGGGATTCTCCAGGTAAGAATACTGGAGCGGGTTGCCATACCCTCTTCCAGGGTATCTTCCAGACCCAGGTGTCAAACCCCTGACTCCTGCATTACAGGAGGATTCTTTACTGCTGAGCCACCTTACTTAGCACAGTATCTATTATTATTATATGCTCAGTTGCATCCGACTCTTTGAAGCCCCATGGACTGTGGCCGGCTAGGTTCCTCTTTCCATAGAATTTTCCAGGCAAGAATACTAGAGTGGGTTGTCACCTTCTGCTTCAGGAGATCTTCCTGACCCAGGGATCAGACTCGCATCTCTTGCCTTTCCTGTATTGACAGGTGGGATTCTTTACCACTAGAGCCACCTGGGAAGCTCTAGTGTGTCTGAGTGTGAAAGTCACTCAGTTGTGTCTGACTCTTTCACACAAAGAATCAGTGTCAAAGAGGCCAGAATACTGTTGTGGGTAGCCTTTCCCTTCTCCGGGGGATCTTCCCAACCCAGGGATCAAACTCAGGTGTCCCGCATTGCAAGTGAATTCTTTATCAGCTGAGCCACAAGGGAAGCCCTAGCACAGTATCTAACACGTACAAATTTTATGAGGTTGTTGTATATTAGCACAGTTGTGACTTTACCTACACGTCTTCTAATTTCTAGAACTAAAGCTAACATTGCCAAGAGTGGAGCCTTATGAGACATGCTGTTCCATAGTGTGTAATTAATAATGACTGTCAGGGAAGAATATTTTCTGTGGCTTTTATCTGTCTCACCACGTTTGGTATGTGTCCATCTCCCCCACTAGATGCTAGGTTCTTTGAGGATAGGGTCTATGTCTCATGTCTCTTAGAATTACTGAGTCTGGTTAACTGTAGGCTATTGCTAAAGGAATGTATAAATGAACATATGTGTACATATACTGGAAACATTCATTTTAAATTTGAGTTATTTAGATGATTTTAAGTAACTAGAGAGAAGAATTTCTTTTAACTGAGTCTAGTAGAGCAATATAGACATTACAGCTACAAAAAATGGACAGTTAACAATCACGTGTTTTTCTTTGTATACAATTTCAAAGATGAAGTCACAGTTCAGCTGTTTTATAGTTGAGATGACCATTAGACATCCAAGTGGAGAGTCTGAAGTGGGGACAGGGATGGACATGAACTTGGAGAGGTTCCTTAATTTCTGGAAACTTACAGAAATTATAAGTTTGGAGAAAACTGGGAATTGTCAGTATGGGTACTACTTAGAGTCATATGACTGAATAGGAATCACCCAGGGAGGGGATACAAATTAACAGGAAACAAGGTCCTAAGACTAAAGCCTGGGACATTCCAAAACTTAGTTTGGGGTGATGATTAGAAGCCACAAGAAAGACTGATCTAGAGAGGGTCAGAACACAGAGAAAATCAATCATCATATGCTCAGCTCTCATTGTCCCTGGCTCTTTTCAACTCACTCTCTGATGCTTCTCATCTATCTCATGAGGTTTTTCCAATTTCAGTGCACTGTTTGGATCCACATGTCTAAATTTCCTAACCGCCCCTCTGCTTCTCATGATCCTTACTCAATGATTCTCTGTTTTGCATGTGTCTTCAGAGACCCACTTTCAACTTGAGGACATGGGGTCAGGGTGTCCCTTTGCAGCCTCAGTCTCATGTAAGCCATGTTGTACACTGCCCTTATTCCTCACCTCACTTGTCATCTTCTCCACTGAAAGAGACAAAAAGATAGCTATTCTTGACATTCTTGAATTCAGACCGTGTGACTCAACTTTCAGATGGGTGCCTTGTATCCCTTTAAACTTATCCTAAGCCCTGCTTTCCTGGACTTCTTCCTTCTTGAGTACTATTTCTTGCTCCAGTTCTAGGCATTCAGCCACTTTGGAGAAACAACCTGTGATTCCAGTCTGTCTCTGAGTCCTTCTGTTTCTGCACAACCCCATCTGCATTTTACCCCAACTTCAGTGGCTAGAATTTTTGCTATGACCTCTTGGGTCATCTGAGCCATAGTTGGAGGAAGGTCAAGTCTCCTGAACCCACCCTAACATACTGTCCAGACTTTTTCCTATAGGGTGATCTTACAGAGTCTGAAGGAGAAGGAAATGGCAACCCACTCCAGTATTCTCGCCTGGAGAATCCTACTAACTATGGTCCATGCAGGCTATGGTCCATGGGGTCACAAAGAGTCAGACACGACTGAAGTAACTTAGCACAGCACAAAGAGTTTGGAATTCGAAATTTTCCCAGAATAGAGATGCACGAGATGGAAAATTCAAATATTTGATTTTCAGCTTATAATTTGTAATCGCTTCCTGAAATCACATGCTAAATCAGTAGGAATTTCTTAAGGGGGCACTACAGAGTCTAATTAGCAAACAACACCTGATATTTGACCTAGAGACCATGGGATATAATTTAGCAGGAGGAGAAGAGAATCCCAAGATAATCAGGTCCTAGAACTCTCTTAAAGAGTTGCTATTTGAGGGCTCTATAAGCATTGATTGGTCTCTGTTTAGCTTAAATTATTACCAGGAAGGGTTAGGCATATTTAAGGAACTAGAGACTGAGGTGTAGTAATAAGCCATTTGAAACCCCGAGTTTCAAGGCTTCTGTACTACTAGATGGGACTTTCCAGGTGGCAGAGTGATAAAGAATCTGTCTGCCAATGCAGGAGATGCAGGTTCAATCCCTGCGTAGGGAAGATCCCCTGGAGAAGGAAATGGCAACTCACTCCAGTTTTCTTGCTTGGGGAATCCATGGACAGAGGAGGCTAGTGGCTACAGTCCACAGGGGTCGCAAAAGAATCAGACGTGACTGAGACTGATACTACTAGATCTCTAGAAACAAAGTAAAGAATTTCCAAGTTCTGTTTTCCTGTTTGTTGATGATGCCTGATCTAGAGCAATTATTTTTTTTACCTCATTGCTTCCTGGTGGCTCAGATGCTAAAGAATCTGGCAGCAATGCAGGAGTGAGTGAGTGTTAGTTGCTCAGTCATGTCCAACTCTTTGCGACCCCATGGACTGTAGCCCACCAGGCTCCTCTGTCCATGAGATTCTCCAGGTAAGAATACCGGGGAGTGGGTTGCCATTTCCTTATTCTGGGAGAAGGAAATGCAGGATACCAGGGTTCAATCCCTGGGTCGGGAAGATCCCCTGGAGAAAAAAAAGAACAGCTACACACTCCAGTACTCTTTCCTGGGGAATCCCATGGACAGAGGAGGCTGGCGGGTTACGGTCCATGGGGTCACAAAGAGTCGGACATGACTGAGTGACCGCGCATGAGCACAATACATATATTACACTGTGTCAAGTGTGAATGACGACTGGTGCTGAAAGGTGAACAACGACATTTTGCCCCCTGCTGCTTTCACTCTGCAGTGTGGGAGAGGACATACGTGCACACTGCTAATCTAAGTATGGGAGAGAGAGACACTAAATGTGGTCTGAGAACTAGTCAAACTTCACAAACTTCCAATACTTTGGCCACCTGATGCGAAGAGCCGACTCATTGGAAAAGACCCTGATGCTGGGAAAGATTGAGGGCAGGAGGAGAAGGGGACGACAGAGGACGAGACGGTTGGATGGCATCCCTGACTCGATGGACTTGAATTTGAGCAAACTCTGGGAGATAGTGAAAGACAGGGAAGCCTGGCATGCTGCAGTTCATGGGGTTGCAAAGATTTGGACATGACTTAGTGACTGAATAGAACAGCAAACTTCACGTTCCAGTGGGAATTTAGGGTTAAATATAGCATTTTAAACTTTTACTCTTGGTATGGAATGTTACTGTGTTTTGACAAGGCTTTAAAATCTACATCCTAATGCAGTTTGACTTGAAAGGCCACCGATAACTAACTTTCCTGTTGGCCATAACTTTTCTTTGAATAGCTGCAACAATATCATATGACATTCCTACTCAAGACCATTCCTGGGGTATTCAGTTCCAAAGATAGAAAACTCATTGCTTCTCTGTTCTTTTCCACTAAAGAGCTCTCTATCTTCTGTATCTGTTGACAGAGATGGCCTTTTTTCCATACTATGAATGACATGGTGTCTATAGGCTATATTTGTGACATCTTCCTGTAATGTCATTTGTAATCACTATGTGTCAAGCCACATTAAGGGCTGGGATGAGAATATAGCCAAGTCTAACTAAAGAGACAAGTCAAGAAATGAATAGGCTGACATATAGCTAGGAACTAGATCATGTAGAAGAAAGGACAGCTGTCCTTTGAGCTGTCCTTTGAGCTCAGGCCCAGAGTAGTTTTTCAAATTTAGGAAAGGGAGAGTCAAATCAGGGAAGCTAATGTGATACAGTCCAAAAGTGAAACAGTGGTCCAGTGGTTAAGAATCATCCTGCCTGGCTTCACCTGTGGCTCAGATGGTAAAGAATCGTCCTGCCAATGCATGGGACACGGGTTCAATCCCTGGTCCAGGAAGATCCCATATGCCACAGGACAACTAAGCCTGTGCGCCACAACTGCTGAGCTCACAAACCTAGAGCCTGTGCCCCACAACAGTGAGAAGCCACCACAGTGAGAAGCCCATGCCCCACAACTGGAGGGTGGCCCCTGCCTGCCACAACTAGAGAAAGCCCGCGTGCAGCAGTGAAGACCCAGCATGGTCAAAAATAAATAAATAAATAAAAACAATGTTGAGTGAAAAAGTAAAAAACAAGAAAGGATCCATAGGATAATACCATTAAAAAAAAAAAGTGAAACAGGAGACTAAGGATCAAGAGGTCAAGGAATTAGAAATCCACTAACTTCGAACATCAATACTGTTCTAGAACAAAACATAATTAGATCAGAGGATGAATGAGTATTGGGGAGAGACAGAACTAGGTGGGTTAGGCCACTCATATGTTCTTTACAAGATACTATAACAAAAAGATTCTTTTGCAGCTACCTTTATTTTATCTTACCCCATATGTGGCAGAACTTAAAATTCTTAAGGAATCACAGTCAATTCTGATCTTATAAGCATTACTTATGAAGTGTGTCTATTTAAAAATGATGAAACAATATACACAATTGAATATTAGCCATAAAAAGATGAAATATTGCTATTTGCAACAACATGGATGGACCTGGAAGGTGTTATGCTTAGTGAAATAAGTCAGACAAAGAAAAATAAATACTGTGTATTTTCCTTTCAGTTCAGTTCAGTTCAGTCACTCAGTCGTGTCTGACTCTGCAACCCCATGGACTGCAGAACGCCAGGCCTCCCTGTCCATCACCAACTCCTGGAGTTTACTCAAACTCATGTCCATTGAGTCGGTGATGTCGTCCAATCATCTCATCCTCTATCGTCCTCTCCTCTTCCTGCTTTCAATCTTTCCCAACATCACTCACTTGACTCTTTTCAAATGAGTCAACTCTTCGCATCAGGTGGCCAAAGAATTGGAATTTCAGCTTCAGCATCAGTCCTTCCAATGAATATTCAGGACTGATTTCCTTTAGGATGGACTGGTTGGATCTCCTTGTAGTCCAGGGGACTCTCAAGAGTCTTCTCCAACACCACAGTTCAAAAGCATTAATTTTTCAGCGCTCAGCTTTCTTGGAAAAACCACAGCCTTGACTAGATGAGCCTTTGTTGGCAAAGTAATGTCTCTGCTTTTTCGTATGCTGTCTAGGTTGGTCATGGTTTTTCTTCCAAGGAGTAAGCATCTTTTAATTTCATGGCTGCAGTCACCATCTGCAGTGATTTTGGAGCCCCACAAAATAGTCTGTCACTGTTTCCACTGGTTTCCCATCTATTTGCTGTGAAGTGATGGGACCAGATGCCATGATCTTCGTTTTCTGAATGTTGAGTTTTAAGCCAATTTTTTCACTCTTCGCTTTCACTTTCATCAAGAGGCTCTTCAGTTCTTCTTCGTTTTCAGCCATAAGGGTGGTGTCATCTGCATGTCTGAGGTTGTTGATATTTCTCAGGCAATCTTGATTCCAGCTTGTGCTTCCTCCAGCCCAGCATTTCTCATGATGTACTCTGCATATAACTTAAATAAGCAGGGTGACAATACACAGCCTTGATGTACTCCTTTTCCTATTTGGAACCAGTCTGTTTTTCCACTTCCAGTTCTAACTGTTGCTTCCTGACCTTCATACAGATTTCTCAAGAGGCAGGTCAGGTGGTCTGGTATTCTCATCTCTTTCAGAATTTTGCAGAGTTTGTTGTGGTCCACACAGTCAAAGGCTTTGGTACAGTCAATAAAGTAGAAGTAGATGTTTTTCTGGAACTCTCTTGCTTTCTCAATGATCCAAAGGATGTTGGTAATTTGATCTCTGGTTCCTCGGTGAATCTAAAAAACAAGACGAGCTAACAAATATGATAAAATAGAAACAGACTCACAGATAGAGCGAACGAGGCGTTTCCAGAGAGGTGCGGGTGAGGAATGGGCAGAACAAGTAAAAGAATTAAGAGGTACAAACTAGTAGCTATAAATAAGTCACAGAGATGCATTGTACAACACAGGGAATACAGTCAATATTTCATAATATTTATGGTATGCAGTCTATAAAAACATCAGAACACCAAGTTGTACACCTGAAACGAAAATAATACTATAAGTTAATGGTTCTTCAATACACTGTTTACACTGAAACATAAAACAAATATTTTTCTACAGACTAAAATCTTTAGAAAATATATCTTCCTGGATGTAACACATAAAACCTTGGTATTCTTGGTTGACCAGAATGGTTTTCATATTTACCTGAATTATAACCTACTTCAGTATGTTCTTTGATGCATATGTAAATGGTTTACTTTTGTGGAGTATAAAATGCTAATGATTCAGCAGATGGATACTGCAGAGTTTTCTACATCTTGATGTAGTCTAAAATAAAAAGACATTTTCTTTGTCTGCTTGGGATTTAGCAGTTCTTTTAAATTCTTTACTAAAAAACATTTCCAAGAAATGTGTTAGATAAGAGGGGTCTTTACCCTCCACTCTCTCACCCCACAAAAACTATTCTTCCGTGGCTTGTTTTACGTGGGAAAAATTAAAATGTCCACACGGGCAGTTTGAACAAGCTGTAACTTGATTTAAATATTTCACACTTTTCATCTGTACTTTTTCCCTGGGGCTCTTTCAGCCTTCTTTTCTAGAGAAATATCCATTTTAGTTCTAAGTTTTGATCTTAATTATCTATTCCTTGTTAGTTTCCAGGATTATTCTTGGTGTTCCTAGATCAACGTCAAGGCACAGTTCTCACCGCTTGCAGTAAACATTTTGAAAGGAAAAAAGCTTACAAAGTTTGTTTGAATAGAATAAACTTACTTTATATTAGAAAACTAAAGCCAGTAATTATTAAATCACATTTTATTTTATATATCAAGTTGGATATCACAATAGTACCCTCCATTATTAACTACAAAGAAACAGTTGGCTAGTCAGGCTGCATCAGAATGAAAACTTTTATTCATTCTTTTGACTTTTCAAACACATGCTAGTTCATTATTTTAATAAAATGCACTAACAGATGTTAGGCAGAATGTGGCCACATCTGGGACATATAAAATACCATTCCAAGTCTCCATAGGAGGGAAATAGCAATAGTATTTAGTTCTCCCCCAAAGCTTAACTAGCCCATCTCATTTAATCTGTTTAACTCTAAGCTGAACAGTTAAGAGTAGCACCAATTATTTTGATTGTCTTGGGAATATAAAAAGGAACAATGAACTAAAACACCAAGGGAAGTGTCACAAAAAGAAATGCACTATGTTGAAATACAAATAAAACTTCACTAAAGCTTGTGGCTAGAGCTATATTTTTTCAGCTGAAGAGGTAGTAAATCTCGAGTTGCCTGCTTCCTGAAGCCACCTTGAATTACAGGTCTCTTTAGGCCTTCCTACAACGTTCCTACTTAATTTCACCCTTTCAAAGAAAGCACAACAAATCTAAAAGATGGCAAATAAAGATGCTGGTAGATGTAGTTTGACAATTATGGTGGTGGTGGTGGTGGTGTCCATGGGATTTCTCAGCCAAGAATACTGGAGGGCGTTGCCATTTCCTTCTCCAGGGGATCTAACCAACTCAGGGACTGAACAGGCGTCTCTTGCATTAGCAGGCGAATTCTTTACTTCTAAGCCACCAGGGAATCCCTTGAAAATTATATTATAAATGTGTATGTGTGTGTGCACTCAGTTGCTCAGTTGTGTCTGAGTCTCTGTGCCCCATGGACTATTGCCGGGAGAAGGAAATGGCAACCCACTGCAGTACTCTTGCCAGGAGAATTCCATGGATGGAGGAGCTTGGTAGGCTACAGTCCATGGGGTCACGAAGAATTGGACATGACTGAGAGACTTCACTTTCACTTTTCACTTGCATGCACTGGAAAAGGAAACGGCGACCCACTCCAGTATTCTTGCCTGGAGAATCCCAGGGACAGGGGAGCCTGGTGGGCTGCCATCTATGGGGTCCCACAGAGTCGAACACGACTGAAGCAACTTAGCGGCAGCAGCAGTAGGACTGGTGTCTGCCAGGGTCCTCTGTCCATGGGATTCTTCAGGTAAGAATACTGGAGTGGGTTGCCATGCCCTCCTCCAGGGGATCTTCCTGACCCAGGAATCCAAGCACTATCTCTTGCATCTCCTGCACTGGCAAGCAGATTCAGGTTTTGTTTTTGTTTTCTTATAGTGATTAAATCTCAATATATTCCAGTCCTTTAACCTACCTTTCAGTTTTGTTTTCTTATGTAACTTTTCTAAGAAAACAAAAACAAAACCTGATGATTTTCTGTCAACAGGTCAGGTTCATATACTATTATATATAGCATCTATTATATATAGCATTGTCTCTAGCTTCTTTAAAATGAACCACACTGATGATTAAATGCTTGGAATAAACACTAGTGTTGAGAGCACCTCTGTGGAGGTGTTTGTCTCAGCCTGCTTACCCATTAGAAAGAAGAAAAATGCTGGAGCTGCGTATGTAGCACAGAGAGGGAAGGCATAAGTGGCATCATGGAGTGTAGCCTGGACTTGGAGTCAGATGCCCAGCTTTGAGTCTCAGCTCTGCTATAAGCTCAATGTTTGGGACAGTTAGTTACCCACAGAAGTGACATTTTCCTCTTCCGTGAAGTAGGAATAATACCTTGGAGAACTGTTCTGAAGAGTCAGTGAAATAATGACTGTAAAAGTGTTTGATAAACTGTGATATATATATATATATATATATTACAGCTTATATATATAATCCTCTTTTAAAAAATATGTGCAATCAAGCACATATATATTTTTTTAATTTATTATCTAGATATGTTAGGTCTTTGTTGTGCCATGTGGGATCTTTGTTGCATTCGGACTCTAGTTGTGGCACCTGGGCTCAGTATCGCAGCTCAGGGGCTTAGTTGCTCTGCGGCATGTGGAATCTTAGTTCCCTGACCAGGGATTGAACCCACATCTCCTGCAATGCAAGGTGTATTCTTAACCACTGGACCACCAAGGAAGTCCCTATAGCTTCTTCAGATCAGATCAGTCGCTCAGTCGTGTCCGACTCTTTGCGACCCCATGAATCACAGCACGCCAGGCCTCCCTGTCCATCACCAACTCCAGGAGTTCACTCAGACTCATGTCCATTGAGTCAGTGGCCATCCAGCCATCTCATCCTCTGTCATCCTCTTCTCCTCCTGCCCCCAATCCCTCCCAGCATCAGAGTCTTTTCCAATGAGTCAACTCTTCGCATGAGGTGGCCAAAGTATTGGAGTTTCAGCTTCAGCATCATTCCTTCCAAAGAAATCCCAGGGCTGATCTCCTTTAGAATGGACTGGTTGGATCTCCTTGCAGTCCAAGGGACTCTCAAGAGTCTTCTCCAACACCACAGTTCAAAAGCATAGGGACTGATAATTAAATCATTAAATGCTGATGGACTGCAATCTTCATCTCAGATTAGCAGGTAACAATTAGATATCTGGAGCACAGCTGAAAAAAAAAAAAAAAATCCATGGGGTGGATATAGAATAGGCAGGCAAGAATTTCCATTTAAGACAAACTGTCTAAGTAGAGAAAGCCTCTAGGGGACTAAATGCAATTCTGATAAAAAATATCTGCTCTTATGCAGTACAGTGAGACATACCAAGATCATATGAACTATTCTACTTCATATACACACTGGGATCAAAGATTCCCAGTCTTTCATTCTCTTAATGCCTATTTATTCAGCATCTACTATATGCCAAACATCGTGCTAGATATACACTTTTTTTCTTATAAACAAGATTTCTGCTCCCAAGGAACTTGTATCCTAGTTAATATTAACATCTTTATTTCAAGCACTTGGAATCTACTTGTGCTACCTGTGCAAAAGTATTAGCACATCTACTATGTGCTAATACTTTTGGTCAACAAAAGTTGACCAAGCTGAACTAATCTCAGTTTGCAGTATCACCGTAACAGAAAACCAGGGAAGAGGTGATTTTTGTGATCAGAGATGTCTACCCAATTCAGCATGGGATTAACAGGGTACTACTTTTAAAGTTTTGAGGGAAAAGGAACTTTCTAACTAGAAATCATCTAGTCATCCACCTAAAATACTTGTATTATATAGTATTAATTTAGTGTCTTCCTGATTAAAACATAATTACTACTTTAACAAGAGGGGAGAGTGTTAATAGGAAATGTTTTAGAAAGTGGTGACCTTTACATCGGGTCAAAAAATAGCAAAAAGAATTAGGCTGGATATGTCAAACCACTATTGATAGACTGACTATGGACTTGACATTGATTTAATGTACAATACAATTTTAAAAGGGGGAAGAAAGATGAAAAGTGCATTCTGTTTATATGATAGTCAACTCTTAACAAATACAGTGAGGTTTTTTTCTTTTTTTGAAAACATACCTTTCTTGAAGGCATTCAAGAGAGCCAGTGTTACGAAATAAAACGTAGAGCTTTTCCATAATATCTAGAAATGAACTGGTGGGCTCAGGGTGACTGACATTAGTGTTGTCCACAGGTACCACCACCTCTCCTGAACTCCGTTCAGCCTCAGTTTAGGGACTCAGTCCCTGTGAAGATGGAGGAGGCTACGTAACTAGTTTTGGCCATGACCTTTGCTTCCAAACCTAAGGATGTGAAAAGTTCATAGGGATTCTTCAGTCACTTTCTTCCTCTGTCACAGAGACTCAGTTGCTGTGTTCTGGGTGACCTCTCTGCCAATCTGGTTCCTGGAGTGACTGGAATAGAATAAGCTCGATTCACAAGAATCATGAACAAGCAATAAACTTTTGGTGTGCTAAGGCATGAAGATTTGGGAGATGAGGTGTCTGCTACTGTACCATAATATAGCCTTTTCTGATTAATGTAGTCAGGGGACTTCCATAACACTCTCAGTCCAAGTTTCTGAGGAAGAGATAAAATAGATAATACGAGCTCCATTAATCTGTCAGTAGTGTCTTTCAAATTAAGGATGCTAGCCTGAGGTCTAGCTTGTTAATCACATTTAATCCAGACATCCCATAACTTTTCCATTTTTCTACTAATTCTCTTGTCAATCTTTTTAAAGTACTATTTTAGCTTTTATCCATAAAATTCCTGTGCTTTTTTTTTTTTTACAAAGTTTATTCTCAAAATCATAACCTCACCACGTATTATTTGCATATATTTTCACTAGAGTAAAATGTTCTGAATTATGAACAGCATTAATGTGATGACACATGCAGTTGTGAACAAAGAAGGGAGACACTTCTGCAACTGCATTCTCTCTAGAAAGTGGACCCTTACAGGAAGGGAGAGGCAGGAGCATTCCTGATTTTCTTTTCTTTTTTTTTGTTCCACATTGGAAAAACAGCTTAACCTTGAAGGGCTTGTAGAGTCTGAGAATTGTCATTTCTTATTTAAAGCCTTAGATAGTAAGTGGAAGTTTTAAGTCTCTGGTTTTGCTCTTGTTTATCTTAATGGATTGTTAGGTAGGGCAAATGATGCATTGTCTTAAATATTTTAACGCCTGTTTTCTTTCTACTTATCCAAAGCTATCCCTCACAGTCCTACTCAGCTCCGAGCTCCTCAGGAAATCTTCGCTAACACACCAGCTAGAATTGATCCTTTTCTTTCCCCAAATCTTATGTAAATTCATACCATTTATTTGGCATTGCTTGTAGAGAGTTTAGAGAGTTCAAAAGCTGGAAAGGACCTAAGAATCATTCAACACAATCCTCTCATTCTGCAACTGAGGAAAGTAAAGTCCAGAACAATTATGTTCTTTAGTTAAGTCACACAGTTAAGAGACACATTGGAGGCTATAAACCTAGTTTGCCCAATTCTCAGTGCACTCCCTTCCTTCGTGTTCCAAGTGCCTTCAGTTTACTACCTGAAATTGTTGGTTATTTTTCAAGAGAACAGATCATCTCACCAATAGTACATCTTGCGATCAGGAACTCTTTATTTCAGTTTGTAGCGTAATCTATTCACATTTTATATACTTGGTGGTAGACTAATTGGTTGTGTTTTAGGTAACGACTACATCTGTTACATCTATCACTTATTCTCAAACTCAGAAGATAATACTGGGAGGGGCTGAGGAAGGATTCAAACAGCCGCAAGGTAAGTAAACCGATGAGAACCAGGAGAACGCTTACAGACGTCCAAGAATACACGCTTAGCATTGCAGGTCGCTTCCCCTGGAATTGGGTCTTGCTGGTTCACTCTGCAAGGACGGAAAGTGTGTGTAAGCGTTGCTGTGGGGTGGGGAAGGCAGAGTGCCGAAGTTCAGGTGAAGTTCTAGAGGTGAAAGCCTGACGAGGACGTCTACCGAGTGGGATGGGTGTAAGAACAGGAGGCAGTCTCGGGCGAGAGCAGGAGTGCGAGCGCGAACCCCAGCAGCGGGCCAGGGAGGCGCAGTGAGGGGCGCAGGCAGGGGCAGGAGAGCTCAAGGAGAGAGCGCGCCGAGAACGAGGTGGCGCCGCCGTCATCCGGGCGTTGCCCGGGGGCCGCGTCGCCCCGCGGAGGGCGCCGAGGGGCGGGGCCGGGCGGCCCGGGGCGGGGCGGCGGCTCGGGCGCTCCCGGCAGCACGCGGCGGCGCCCCCTCCCCTCGCGCCGCGGGCCTCCCCGCGCCGCGCACGTCCCCGTCCCGCGCCTCCGCCCCCTCGCCCGCCCGCCCGCTCCTTCCCGCCCTCCCCGCCGCGCCGGCCAAGCCGGCTTCCCCTCGGTCTCTCATGAATATTGAGCGGCCCCTGTTGTATTTCCCGAGCTCCATTGCGGAAGCCGAGGCTCGCCATATTGTGCGGCGGCGCCGGCGGCTTGTGCCCGAGTCTCGCTCCGGCCGCGGCCCGCGGAGCCCCGGGTTGGGGCAGGAGCCGGTGAGGCGAGGGACGCGCGGGGAGGCGAGGGGGCGCGGGCGCGGCGCTTTCGGCCGCGCGTCAGCTCGGCGGGGCTGCGGGCCGCTGACGGCCGCGCCGGGGCCGGAGCTGAGGGGGGGGCGGGTGTGTGTATCCGCGGGGGTGTGAGGGGAGATGGCGCCGCCGCCCCCGGCCGCTGTCGGGGCGGGGATGGCGGGGGAAGGCGGCTTCTCATTGTTTGCGTTTCTTCGAGGGTCTTGGCGGGGGTGGGAGTCCGGCTTGAGGAGGACCCCCCGTGGGCGAAGCTCGGGGATTCCTTCCTTCGTGCGAACCGCCCGCCGCTAGCTCTGCGCGGAGGCCCGGGCTACGCTGCGGCACCCCATCGGCTCCCTGGGCCGGCGGGGCCCCCAGCCTCTCCGCGGCCCCTCTCCGGAGACGAACCGCGTGGAATGCAGGGTTTTCCCCCTCGGGCTTCCCCCTCGCGGCCGGGGGTGTGTGTGTGGTGTGTGTGTCCGCGCTGTGAGGGTGGGGTAGGGGCGCTTTGTGTGCCGAGCCCGCTCTCCCCCCGGGGTGCTGGAGTCGGGGTTGGCGTGTCGAGGCGCTCCTTGGCGTCGGGGTTCCCTGTAGGCGGCGGGGAGACCCCTCCTGGTGAAAACATTCCTGGAGTGCCGCCTGCCTGCTCGGGAGTATCTGTTGCTGCGCTCTCAAACGCGCGAGGGTGCCCCGGAGGAGTCGAGGGGGGAGGGGGCTTCTGGGTTTGTTCCTGATGGAAGCTTCGCGTTTTGAACCCCGTCTTGCACGCGAGAGCTTTGGCCCCGAGTGTCGCCGGGGAGCCCTCGTCCGGGTTGTCAGGATCGTTTCCCTCCTAGTGAAGCCGTCTCCCTGCTCCCAGAGCTACTGTTAGTAAAAAAAAAAAAAAAAAAAAAATTGAGCTAAAACTTTGAGGTTCATTGCGATTATTTTGGGGGGACCCGAAGACCACTTACAGGCTTATCTCCTTGAAACCTTTTTTGGGTTTCTACTGCCTGGGTCTCCCAAGTTTTAGAGAATGTGTGCCTTTAACGTGGTTAAATGGTTTGAGAATGTCAGGTTCCTCGGAGGTGTGTAAAGATTGGTTTGCGGTGAACAGGATAGGTTTGCATTCGGCCTTTTCGTAGTATGCTTTATTTTTTTTAAAAATTAAAAAAACTGAGACATGATTTCAGTGTTTTAGACTGAGAATTATGTTGAAAACTAATTATGTGTGATTTGCATTGCATTATCTCCTTTTTGTAGTTCCACGATGATCGGCTAGAATACTTAGTATAATTGGCAGAGAATTTACTTTCCTCACTTGCAAAAGAGTGTAGTTTTTGAATATTTTAATAACTCAGATTGGTAGTAGAACTTGTGTTTTTAAAGTGGTTATTTCATCCTTTGATTTATCAAGAATTTAAATGGCAGCAATATGACTCTTAGTTATTG
The DNA here is from genome assembly GCF_003369695.1 of Bos indicus x Bos taurus. NCBI lineage: Eukaryota > Metazoa > Chordata > Mammalia > Artiodactyla > Bovidae > Bos > Bos indicus x Bos taurus. The sequence continues at coordinate 65,355,960 of NC_040091.1, forward strand.
CCTTTTCCCCCTAAAATTTGTACTTGTCACAATCAACAGGTATTTTTAAAAAATCTTGTTTGTACGTTTAACGTAATTTTTAATAAAACAATGGGTATGTAAGACTTCATTTTCCAAGGCTAGCGCAGCAAATATGGCCCCTTACTTTTTCTAAGGGTTGGTGATATTTCTTCAGGTACCTTTGTGGAATACACATTTGAGGTTAATTATAGTAGGTGTGAGAGTGAAATGAAGAATTTATGAAGGACAACTGCCAGAATAGGCTAGTGGGCTTGAGTATTAGAAAAATATGCTGATGGTTCTCAAATGTGCTGCATAGAAAAATTTTAAATAAGAACCATTAACATAATGTAGACAATGCAGACATTCAGCATACTGAGAATTTTGAGTTTTTCCTCTGCCTGTTGGAACTCTCAGACTGCTAGCTCCCAGGTTTGTGAGGAGAGAAATATGGAGCAGGTCAGCAAACATCTTTGGAATTTCATTTGTCTATCGCTGACCTTCAGCATGTGGTGTCAGGTCTATCTCTTTAACTTGATTTATTTGTGGTTTGTGTTTATATTATGCAGTCTTTGGAGTAAAGGTGATATATGTCTAATGAATAATATATAACCAGATGTTTCAGTGACAGTTTCATTTCTATACATTAGCACAGAAGCATAATTCCTTCCAGCGAGAGAAGTGAGCTAACATTAAAAAGCACTTTATTAAAATCATGGCTGTGTTTCTGATATGATTTAAAGCATTCAGAATTTTGTATTCACTGGCTTGTTAAATCTGGGGAAACTAGACAATGCATCACAGTTTACAGTTTTTAAAAAAGGGAAAGCACTGTAAGATGATATAGACTGCTGGTGTACAGATCTACACTTGATTTTTAATTAGTGTTGTTTGTTGGACATGTTGTGGAAGACATTGTCATCAGACACTAGTTATTTAATTTCCTGATTTTTTTCATCTCTGAAACCTTATATCAACAAGTTATTATAGCAACGTATTGAATGATTGTTTGCATTGAAATGAGTAGATCCTGGTATAATTTGAGTACAGAGGTACAGTAAAATTTACCCTGTCCATTCTCTGTAGGTTGAGATATCCTGTCTGTTCCCCCGTCAGATTTTTCATTTTTTCTACCTAATGTGTCAAACAGGTCCTCTGGTGTCCCTTGTTAGGCATAGAGCTTGGTTGATTTTACATAGATATACTGACTGTGGTAACAAAACTTTTGGCAGTTAAGTAGCAACTAGTGTTATTATGTCCATAGGCAGGAACTAGGTGATGAGTCCCCGACTTTATAGGTGCTAAGCGAGCAGGTGGCCCACTCTCCGTTTTTATGCTGTGTGGAGGAATTCCAGTGGAACTTTCAAGTTTACAATTTTTTTCACTTCTCTTTTGTCTTGCGTTAATAGGCAGCAGAGGTGGACTAATACATCTGGGCCTAGTGATACTTTTTTTGGATGCTCAGGAGCTATATAAATACATTACTAAGAATTCTGAGAAAGATTCTTATTGCTTGAGTTTGCCTTTTCTCTACTATCTGCCATTTTGTTGTAATTTTAAAAATTCAGTTTATTAAGTACAATAATAAAAAATTATTTTTGAAATTAACCTCAGATTAAATTGTCTAGTGAGGACATCTTATTAAATGAAGTAACAAACCATATAAAAATATCAAAGTATTTTGGTCATTTGTTTTCACCAGTTGTATTGATTTGGGGCTCCTGCAGGAGGGATTTCTTTCTGTGTCTCTGCTGTAGCGTGGAGTTGTATTTTATGAAGAAGTTTGCTTCTAAAGTCAATGTGTAAAATGAAAATCACATATAATAAAAAAATTACGCTTGAAATCTCTCAGGATGGGAAAAACATACCAGTAAGTTCAGTTCAGCTTTAGTTTTGGAAGATTGCTGTTTCTTTTGCTGAACACTAGATGAAGTAGTCAGCCTGCACTATGGGCCATGTTGAACACAGCAAATAAAAAGAAAATCCTTAAACTTAAGAATCACATTCAGCATGTCGTCATGCTCATACTAGGAGAGGCTTATGGGAACTGAGACCACCGAGGAGTCGGAGTCGCAGATCGGCTGTACTCTCATTTTTTCTAGGATGCCTGTGTTCTGAGAGAACGTGGCGGGTGTGCTTGGAATAGCCTGAACTGTTTAAATATTTCTCATTTCCTCTCTCTTTTTTGTGTGTTTCTTTGCATGCTGGATAGTTTAAATTGCAAAAGTTAAGTGATATTTGTGTTACAATGTAACACACAAATTTAAAGGGCTTGGCATTATTCTTTCTAAAATATATTTTATCTGTAGGAATAATTTCAAAGTTCCTTTACTTTCCCCTTTAATAAAGCAACAAGATATCTATCTCAGAGGAGAGCAGTTAGAAGAACAGGGTATTAGTGTCCAATAGACAAAATAGAAAGTTCAATAGGAGTTTGAACAGAATACAGGGAGATGGTTAGATGAATATAAGAGCAGAAAGAGAACATTATAGTAATCAGTCAAAGAGCTTGGAGAAGAGGTTCTATTGGCCTAGTTCTGAACTTTTGAGGTCAGCCTTGTTGAACTGCTGTTGAGGCTAGTTTTGGGGAATACTGAAAGAAGCTGGAGGCTGGAACCAATTGTTGCTGCCAGTGACTAGAAGGAGGTCCCCTCAGCCCTTCTACTGCTTTCTTACCTCCATTGGCAAAGCCTAACACGGACCTCCCCTGGCAGAAGAGTTGGTGAAATGCAGTTGCGCAGTCTCAGCCCAGCACCACAGAGCAGTCTCGAGTGGTGATTTTGGAGTAGAGACGAGGAGTAAATGACCTGTACAAGTAATACAGATTAAAATAATTTAGATAGGGAATCCTGTCCTTACCTCGCCTGCTTAAAAAACATTTACTGATTATCTTCTGTGTGCCAGATCCTCTGCTAGGAATTAGGAATATAAAAGTGAATTGAATAAAGTCTCTGTTCTTGAGGAATTTACAATCTAAGCGGAGATGACAAACTTCTGTACAGAGTGTTAAATGCAATAATACATAAATGATGTGCTTTGGAAATCCAGAGGACAAGCAACCTACTTGCCTCTTTTCCCAGCTAAACCTAATGACCACTATTTTTGTTTGGTGTTTTGATCAAACCCAGGTTCATTCCGTTTGATGTCTTATGAAAGCCATTCCTCTGAGATGCCTTAATTTTATCATGCAGTTATTGTCTTTAGTTAAGTATTTCTCTTTGCTTTATTTTTTTAGATTATAAAGACCATCATTTTCTCTGCACTTTTAGCCTAGCTTAGTACTTCACACCTAGAAGACGTTTGAGAAATAGTTATTTTTGCAGTGGATAATGGGGACTAAAGTATTGCTCATTACCTTTGTAGACATTGTTTCCTCCTTCCAGGGTCATGAGCAAATAGTTTGGCTAGAGTGTTATGATTTAATAGATGTGAGAATTGAAAGCTTAAAATAATTGGTTCATGTAAGCTGTATACTACCAGTAACTGAACTAGAAATAGGACTTTGGATTTTTGATGTGTTATAGTCCAGAGCCAGCCATTTTGGTAGGGATTTCTTTTGATGGCTATTAAATAAAATCCTCTTCTACTTCTCTTACTATTTTATAGCCTAATATATGTTCTAAAATTTCCATTATTTCGGGATGGAGGGAGGAAGAAAAGACAAGCTCCTCATTTTATTTTCTAAAAATAAAAGCATCATGCAGTTTCTTTTTACATTATTCTTCTTAGTTGTCCACTGTTTCTTTTTATCTACTCCCTGTGTTGATTATGCTGGCTCTGTTAGCTATTGTAAGATGTGCAGATCTGTATACTTCATTTTGACTTGTTTTTAGAATTATTCTACATGTTTCCCCCACCATACACAGACTATGTTGATTTAACTTAAAACCAACTGATTTTTCACTTATAAAAAGATGTATGCCTCTATGCCAGTAATTGCATTAAACCCTCACTATTTATACTATTTACTATATAGAGTTTAATTCAGCCTGGGACGGCTGTCTTGGAAGCCAGCCAAATGTTTTATGGAAGGCTTTCCTGTGTTACAGAGGGGTAGTGTTGTGCATGGAAGAAGGCACTTTAGAATTCAAGGCAGGAGACTTGGTTTCTAGGCCTGGTTCCACTACTAGCAAGCTTCTTGGCCTGTCTATTTTCTTTTCTATAAAAATAATAATAAAAAAGTTGCATCCCCATTGAACTTGGAGGTTATTTGTAAAGATATAAGAGGTAATGTAGGTAAAAAGAGGTAAACAGCAAAGAGCATTGTAAATATAAGAAGATGTATGTTAAGAAAGAGACAGAGATTGATCTGTGGCATGGATCTTGAAAGAGATCTTGGGAATAGTTGTGTGTCTACTTCCAAGTTTTTGAGTCTTCATATTTAAAAGAAGGTTGTTAGAGTGAAAATATGGGGTGTAGGAGGAATTGTGGATGTCCTGTAACCCTACTTTCCCCAAGTCTGGTCAATTGTGTAGTATTCTCAATCTCCTCAAGTAACTGTTAAGGTCGATGTGCTTCATTAATTTCTTTTCTCCAGGACTAAATATCTTAGGAGACGATACCTGAAATTTATACACCTAGGACCAAAACTACCACTTCACAGATTGTTTAAATGATGGGCCTGAGGGAGTAGAAGTAGATGCTATTACTATTTTTACTGGAAACTACCTATTTTTATTTATGCTGTTTTATAATATCACTTAGAGAAAAATCTCTGTACTTTTAAAAATACATTTAGCAGGATTAGAAATTGTATCTGTTGTTTAGTTTTAATGAACTTACCCTCTTATCCCTGATCTTAAAAGTTTTAATTGACATTATTTGTGAAGAAAACATGCCTTGTTGAATTAGTGGAAAGATTTTTTTATAGCTTTTTTATTTTTTGTGAGGTGCTGTCCTCTAGGAATATTTCCTTCCAAATTGTAAAGTAATGGTAACACGTTGAAGACTCTAGGATATTGATAGTTGAGTATTGTCTAAAATGTCAAGACTAAATTTCTCTTTTACTAATGTTGTAATCGATTTCGTTTGTCTTCAGAGGTGGGTCTCATTTACTAATTTGAGTTAACTAGTGATAATTTATCATAGTTTAAAAAAAAGCGAAGTCACTCAGTCGTGTCTGACTTTTTCGATCCCATGGACTGTAGCCCACCAGGCCCCTCTGTCCATGGAAATTTTCAGACAAGACCAGTGGAGTGGGTTGCCATTTCCTTCTCCAGGTGATCTTCCTAATCCAGGGATTGAACCTGGGTCTCCTGCATTCATGCAGATGCTTTACCACCTGAGCCACCATGGAAACCATAGTTTAGTCTCCTGAAATATTTTTTCCACAAAAGTCTCTGTAACTTTTGAAAAACTAATGTTACGGTTTTGTATAATTTAAGTAACATTATTTTTAATGTCAATTAATTTTATTCTGAAACATGAAGTTTCACAGAGTACATAAGCTGTCATTCACTTCTTAAATGGATTGTTTTTAGTTTTAATTCCTATGTGCAATATGTTGCTCAGTCCTTTTAAAAGTAATTAAGAGCTAAGAATGGGGGAAAATCGATGTTATTAAGTTGTCTTTTTAACCAATACAATAATTTTCAGTTGTCAGTTTATTAAAAATTTTTTTTTAATATTGGATAATTTAAGAACTGGAAAAATCATGCTTTCAGTATTCAGTTTTAATTGCTGTTAAATTTTGATGTATTTCCCTTTGGAAATAAATTTTAGCTTTGGGCTTTTTCGCTTTTCTTCTTTTCACAGTAAGGCCTCCTCAGACAGCCATTTTGCTTTTTTGCATTTCTTTTCCTTGGGGATGGTCTTGATCCCTGTGTCTTGTACAATGTCAGGAACCTCCGTCCATAGTTCATCAGGCACTTTGTCTATCAGATCTAGTCCCTTAAATCTACTTCTCACTTCCACTGTATAATCATAAGGGATTTGATTTAGGTCATACCTGAATGGTCTAGTGGTTTTCCCTACTTTCTTCAATGTAAGTCTGAATTTGGCAATAAGGAGTTCATGGTCTGAGCCACAGTCAGCTCCCGGTCTTGTTTTTGCTGACTGTGTAGAGCTTCTCCACCTGTGGCTGCAAAGAATATAATCAGTCTGATTTCGGTGTTGACCATCTGGTGATGTCCATGTGTAGAGTCTTCTGTTGTGTTGCTGGAAGAGGGTGTTTGCTATGACCAGTATGTTCTCTTGGCAAAACTCTATTAGCCTTTGACCTGCTTCATTCTGTACTCCAAGGCCAAATTTGCCTGTTACCCCAGGTGTTTCTTGACTTCCTACTTTTGCATTCCAGTCCCCTATAATGAAAAGGACATCTTTTTTGGGTGTTAGTTCTAAAAGGTCTTGTAGGTCTTCATAGAACTGTTCAACTTCAGCTTCTTCAGCGTTACTGGTTGGGGCATAGGCTTGGATGACCGTGATATTGAATGGTTTGCCTTGGAAACGAACAGAGTTCATTCTGTTGTTTTTGAGATTGCATCCAAGTACTGCATTTCAGACTCTCTGGTTGACCATGATGGCTACTCCATTTCTTCTAAGGGATTCCTGCCCACAGTAGTAGATATAATGGTCATCTGAATTAAATTCACCCATTCCAGTCCATTTTAGTTCACTGATTCCTAAAATATCAGTGTTCACTCTTGCCATCTTCTGTTTGACCACTTCCAATTTGCCCTGATTCATGGACCTGACATTCCAGGTTCCCATGCAATATTGCTCTTACAGCATTAAACCCTGCTTCCATCACCAGTCCCATTCACAAATGGGTGTTGTTTTTGCTTTGGCTCCATCCCTTTATTCTTTCTGGAGTTATTTCTCCACTGATCTCCAGTAGCATATTTGGCACTTACTGACCTGGGGAGTTCCTCTTTTCAGTATCCTGTCATTTTGCCTTTTCATACTGTTCCTGGGGTTCTCAAGGCAAGAATACTGAAGTGGTTTGCCATTCCCTTCTCCAGTGGACCACATTCTGTCAGACCTCTCCACCATGACCCGTCCGTCTTGGGTGGCTCCACAGGGCATGGCTTTAGTTTCATTGATTTAGACAAGGCTGTGGTCCACGTGATTAGATTTACTAGTTTTCTGTGATTATGGTTTCAGTGTTTCAGTCTGCCCTCTGATGCCCTCTCGCAACACCTACCATCTTATTTGGGTTTCTCTTACCTTGGACGTGGGGTATCTCTTCACAGCTGTTCCAGCAAAGTGTAGCCGCTGCTCCTTACCTTGGATGAGGTCGCCCCTCCTGACCTTGAACGTGGAGTAGCTCCTCTCGGCCCTCCTCGCCCGCGCAGCCGCTGCTCCTTGGACATGGGGTTGCTCCTCTCTGCTGCCGCCCCTGACCTCGGACTTGGGGTAGTTCATCTCGGTCGCTGCCCCTGACCTTGGGCATGGGGTAGCTCCTCTCGGCCACCGCGCTTCTGCACAAAGCAGAGAAGTGAAAAGCAAAGGAGAAAAGGAAAGAAATAAGAATGCAGAGTTCCAAAGAATAGCAAGGAGAGATAAGAAAGCCTTCCTCATCTATCAGTGCAAAGAAATAGAGGAAAACAGCAGAATGGGAAAGGCTAGAGATCTCTTCAAGAAAATTAGAGATACCAAGGGAACATTTCATGCACAGATGGGCTCGATAAAGGACAGAAATGGTATGGACCAAACAGAAGCAGAAGATATTAAAAAGAGGTGGCAAGAATACACAGAAGAACTGTACAAAAAAGATCTTTATGCCCCAGATAATCACGATGGTGTGATCACTCACCTAGAGCCAGACATCCTGGAATGTGAGGTCAAGTGGGCCTTAGGAAGCATCACTATGAACAAAGCTAGTGGGGGTGATGGAATTCCAGTTGAGCTATTTCAAATCCTAAATGATGATGCTGTGAATGTGCTGCGCTCAATATGCCAGCAGATTTGGAAAATTCAGCAGTGGCCACAGGACTGGAAAAGGTCAGTTTCATTCCAATCCCAAAGAAAGGCAATGCCAAAGAATGCTCAAGCTACTGCACAATTGCACTCATCTCACACGCTAGTAAAGTGATGCTCAAAATTTTCCAAGCCAGGCTTCAGCAATACGTGAACCATGAACTTCCTGATGTTCAAGCTGGTTTTAGAAAAGGCAGAGGAACCAGAGATCAAATGCCAAAATCTATTGGAACATCAAAAAAACAAGAGAGTTCCAGAAAAACATCTATTTGTGCTTTATTGACTATGCCAACACCTTTGACTGTGTGGATCACAATAAACTGTGGAAAATTCTGAAAGAGATGGGAATACCAGACCACCTGACCTGCCTCTTGAGAAACCTATATGCAGGCCAGGAAGCAACAGTTAGAACTGGACATGGAACAACAGACTGGTTCCAAATAGGAAAAGGAGTATATTAAGGCTGTATATTGTCACCCTGCTTATTTAACTTATATGCAGAGTACATCATGAGAAACGCTGGACTGGAAGAAACACAAGATGGAATCAAGATTGCCGGGAGAAATATCAATAACCTCAGATATGCAGATGACACCACCCTTATGACAGAAAGTGAAGAGGAACTCAAAAGCCTCTTGATGAAAGTAAAAGTGGAGAGTGAAAAAGTTGGCGTAAAGCTCAACATTCAGAAAACGAAGCTCATGGCATCTGGTCCCATCACTTCATGGCAAATAGATGGAGAAACAGTGTCAGACTTTATTTTTGGGGGCTCCAAAATCACTGTAGATGGTGACTGCAGCCATGAAATTAAAAGACGCTTACTCCTTGGAAGGAAAGTTATGACCAACCTAGATAGCATATTCAAAAGCAGAGACATTACTTTGCCAACAGAGGTCCGTCCAGTCAAGGCTATGGTTTTTCCTGTGGTCGTGTATGGATGTGAGAGTTGGACTGTGAAGAAAGCTGAGGGCCGAAGAATTGATGCTTTTGAACTGTGGTGTTGGAGAAGACTCTTGAGAGTCCCTTGGACTGCAAGGAGATCCAACCAGTCCATTCTAAAGGAGATCAGTCCTGTGTGTTCATTGGAAGGACTGATGTTGAAGCTGAAACTTCAATACTTTGCCACCTGATGTGATGAGTTGACTCATTGGAGAAGACCCTGATGCTGGGAGGGATTGGGGGCCGGAGGAAAGGGGGACGACAGAGGATGAGATGGCTGGATGGCATCACTGACTTGATGGACATGAGTCTGAGTGAACTCCGGGAGTTGGTGATGGACAGGGAGGCCTGGTGTGCTCTGATTCATGAGGTCGCAAAGAGTCAGACACAACTGAGCTACTGAACTAACTGATCTGACTGACTTAGGCTTTTTAAAGCATAGTTTTAACTGTGTTTTTTATATAAGTCTAAATTTATGTGTATTTTAAAATCTAACTTTAGATATTACTAACATTTTCTATTCCATAATCAACTTGATAACATTTTTGATGATTGTGTGATATTTCAAGTGGATGTATCGTGGTGTATTTATCCATTTCCTTGTGGTTGGATTCTAAGGTTCCTTTTATCTTTGTACTGATGTTGATGGTAGGGACCTACAGCATTCATTGTGGCAGCCAGATGGAAGTATTTAACAAGTAGCACCTATTGTCTCCGTAGTTTATCTTTGTAAGAACAAATTTGTCTTTTTTTTTTTAATTGAAGTATAGTTGATTAAGGGCTTTCCTGGTAGTGCAGTGGTAAAGAATTTGCCTGCCAGTGCAGGAGACCCAGGAGACAGAGGTTCGATCCCTGGGTCAGGAAGATCCCCTGGAGTAGGAAGTGTGAACCCACTCCAGTATACTTGCTTGAAGAATTCCATGGACAGAAGAGCCTGGCTGGCTACAGTCCATGGGTTCGCAAAAAACTGGACACGACTGAGCAACTGAGTACAGCACACAGCAACACAGAGTTGATTTACAGTGTTGTGTTATTTTCTACTGTACAGCAAAGTGATTCAGCTGTGTGCATACATTCCTTACCATGTGCTTTATCCCGGGATATTGAATATAGTTTCTTGTTGTTTATCCGTGCTATATATGCTAGTTTACATGAGCCAATCCCAAATTCCTAGTCCTTCCCTCCCTCATACCCCGCCCCCTTGGCAACCACAGGTCTCTCTGTCACATCTGTTTCTGTGTTATCCGTAGGTGCGTTTGTGTCCCACTGTAGATTACACATATAAGTGGTATTGTGTGGATCCGTCTTGGTCTTTCTGACTTGACTTCGTTTAGTACGAGTCTCTAGGTCTATCCATGTTGCTGCAAATGGCGTTAAGTCCTTTTTATGGCTGAGTGGTATTCAACTGTATATATGTACCACATCTTCTTTATCCATTCATCTGTTATAGACACTTAGTTTGCTTCCATGTCTTGGCTATTGTAAGCAGTGCTGCTGTGAATTTAGGGGTGCATGTATCGTTTCAAATTATAGTTTTGTCTGGATATGTGCCCAGAACTGGGATTGCTGGATCAAATGGCAACTCAATTTTAAGTTTTTTGAGGAACTGCCATACCGTTCTCCATAATGGCTGCACTAGCTTGCATTCTCACCAAGAGTGTAGAAAAGTTCCCTTTTCTCTACATCCTCTTCAACATTTGTTATTTGTTTACTTTGATCATGGCCATTCTGGCTGGAGTAAGACAGTGCCTTACATAGTTTTGATTTGCGTTTCTCTAATAATTTGTGATGTTGAATATCTTTTTATATGGTTGTTGGCCATCTGTATATCTTTTTTGGAGAAATGTCTATTTCAGTAATTTTCCTATTTTTCAATTGGGTTGTTTGGTTTTTGTTGTGGTGTAGCTGTATGAGCTATTTGTATGTTTTGGAATTTAATCCCTTGTCAGTCACATCATTTGGAAATATTTTCTGCCATTCTGTAGATTGTCTTTTCATTTTGTTTATGGTTTCTTTTGCTGTGCAAAAGCTTGTAAGTGTGATTAGGTCCTGTTTGTTTATTTTTGCTTAGAATAAATGCATCATTGTTGGCAACAGCTTGTTGTGTAGTACAGCTGAAGAAAACAGAGAGAAGGTAACTTCTGTTTCCTTGTTGCAGATCTGGAACTCTTTGTGTGGAGCAAGTGTTCTTGGCCTTCAGTCCAGGTATCTCTTAGGGATCCATGAATAGTCTGAAATTTTGTATGTGTGTTCTTTTGTGTTTTTTTTATCTTTGTATTCCCTCCCCCAAGATAAGAATTCCTAGCTTTCATCAGATTCTCAAGGGGCATATAGACTTAGAAAAATTAAGCAAGGGCCATGAACTTATAGGATTTTGTTTAAAAAGTAGAGGTAGAGGGAAAGCTATTTTTAAAAAGTGCCCGAAAACAGTGTCTGTTGTATCAAATTAATGTTAGTTTTCCTTTCCATTTATTATTTAATATAGGATAAATTTTCCTTAGGAGACAATGAGTTTTGCTGCTTTAGCTACTTAAGTTCTTCTTTTTTTATAGTATTATTATGGTTTTCTCTTCTTAATATTGGTTATTTGAAGAACCCACATAAAGATTTTTGAAAGCTAATTGGTAATAAGTAACTTTACCCTAGTAGACATATGTATCTATACATTTTTAATATATACACATTTAAATATATTTTTTAATTGCTAATAAGAAACTCTGCCCTAATGGACATTGAAAATAAGTATGTATTTCCTAAAGCATGCTCATTTTATAGATAAATTAAAAGCTGTATATTGACTTGTTCAAAGTCATGTTGATTTCTGGTATATTTGAGCTATGCCAAATTTTTGCTGCTTTCATGAATCTAGGGATTATGCTAATCTTTAGATTTATTAGAGCTGTAACACAGCTTTCTAAAAATTTCTGGTTTCATTTTTCTTCTAAGACTCCAGCCTTTGAAACTGCAGGCTCTGCTTTTTGCCAGTTTTAAACTTTGTTTTTTGATGCAAGTTGCAAAAACCAGGAGATAAGGGTAGAAGAGAAATCAGTTTACATTTTTGAAGTATCAAGAACCCACAATGAGAATTGAGGTCTCCTAAATCCCAGTCTGGCTGCCGCTGTTTTCCATAATAGTTGCTTTTCTGCAAGAGAAAATCTACCCCGTGTGCCAAAGTGACACCAGAAACACATTCTTTACTCCTGTAATCTATTGTTTTAAAACTGTTCAAACCTGTGCCTGTTGTATTTTGGTCATAATAGTAGTAGGAGTTGGAAAATGAGGGAAACCCTCTCCACAGACTCCTGACAACTCCATGCTGCCTTCTAAAATGTTAACTTTTACGTAGCTGTAATTGTAGCACGGGGCTTCCCTGATGGCGAAGTGGTAAAGAATCTGCCTGCCAATACAGGAGATGCAGGAGACCCGGGTTCCATCCCTGGGTTGGGAAGGTCCCCTGGAGAAGGAAATGGCAACCCACTCCAGTATTCTTGCCTGGAAAATCCCATGGACAGAGAAGCCTGGCGGTCTAGTCTGTGGGGTTGCAAAAAAAGTCAGACACGACTGATCAACTCAACAACAACAAATTGTAGCACAACTACAAGTTAGTCGTTCCTTTCATCTCTCTGCCTTATAAGTATTACTAATCATTTTCTATAGTATGACTAATTGTTATTTTTAATGATTGAAAAAATTTCCCATTGTTGATGATGCAGCAGACGTGTCCGTGCTGACAGCATTTTTACTGTTGTAGTAGGAGTAATAATCGGTGTGATAGTTAAGGGCATGGCCTTCTTAGTCAGGCAGACCTGAGTTTTGAGTCTTTACTCTGACACTGCAGACTTTAAGCTAGTTGCTTGCTTGTTTATTTAGTTATTTATATTTTGGCTTGATTTATTAAATGAAGGAAATTAATAGTACATGTTTCATAGGGTTGTTAGGATTAAGAAAGATTTCATATAAAGTGATAAATATAAATGTTATCTGTTATTATTAATAGTGTTATTTCCTTAGACTGGGATTACTGGGTGAAAGATTATGAATGTTTGTATCTCTGGAAATGAATTGCCTAGCTGTCTTCTGAAAGGCTTATTCCAGTTGTTGTTGGGAGAATGTGGAGACATCAGCCTTCAGCTTTCTCTCTTATCTTTCCTAATGTGATTTTTAAATTTCTGTGTCCGTCCCTTTCTGCAGCTTAATTTTTGAACAAAGTATGCCCTTGTGAGAAATGTAGACCCTGTTGGTCTATTTTCTGTGACGTAGGGAATGTTGCTGTTACCTCGTGTGTTGTCACTTGCTGAAGTGTGTTCAGCAGCATTTCTGCTCCTTCCAGCAGGAATCTGCACTTGATGGGCATTTCTCCTCCCAAGAACGGGAGGTGTACCACTTTTCCAAAGTTGTTAAACATCTATTCTGGCACGTGGGATTTTGGACTAAAAGTCATTAGTTGTTAGAAGTCTCTTTTTAGCTTTGCCATTATTGATAAGCATATGTAAATCTTCAAGCTTTGCTTTATGCTTTCCTTGTGTTTCACATCTTCCTCTCAGAGATAGAAATACTGATCTGTTTCTGCCATTAAATCTGCAGATTTTTATTGGGAGCCAACCATGTATGCTGACGGCATAGAGCAGTAGTCCACAGTCAGTAGTAAGCTGTTTACACACATCAATATGTTGCCCTGTTTACAGTTTCTTGTAATCTGGGTAGGGATGTGAAATGAAGTTGGTAGCTCCTCTTGCTCAACTTAAGAACTCAGAATTTTTCTGCTCTGCTCAGGAAATTAACAGTGTACGGTGTGTCTCTTGATCTTGAAGCATGGGGAGAATGAAAATTAATCCTTCTCTAAGAATGTGGTTAGTTTGTGGTAGAGTTGGTGCATGTTCGGGGCTGAGAACCTAGATTGTGCCTGAGTTTGAGAGCTAAGTAAATCAGTAGTTTGCCAGTAGTTCACTAGATTCAATAATTGGATGAAGCAGCTGACTGGGAACCCCTTAGGCAAGCAGAGGTTGATAAAATTTTAGAAGGGTTACAAAATCTAGACCGGCAGATGAGAACCAGGAGCTTAAGTGCAAGTGCAGGGAATGTCTTATCAGAGTGCAGACAACTAAGAATTCAGGAAATCAACAAAAATGGAAGGTTCTGACCAAATGGAGCAAAGAAGAAAAAAAATACAAGGGAAAAAGCAAAGAAACCCCTCCAGATGTACAACTTCTAGCACAAAGATACCAGGTCAGAGGAAAATCTATAGCTAGCTCATTGTTTAAAATATGTGTGCACACATGCCAGATGGATGTGGAGAAGTACATATGAGGAAGTGCAGAAAGCCTTGTATGTGACCTGGAGTGTTAGATGTGTGAACTTTAATACACAACACACCTCTTTTTGATCAGCTTTGAAAAAAGATTGGAGGAAATGACTGGTTTTGGTTGGTGAAGTTTTCAAGTTGAAAGAAGTTGCTGGAAGTAGAATACCTTCTTAGCCCAAGAGGACATACTTAGTTGCTCAGTTGAGTCTGACTGTTTGCAGCCCTTTGGACTGTAGCCTGCCAGGCTTCTCTGTCCATGGGATTTCCTAGGCAAGAATACTGGATGGGTTGCCATTTCCTCCTCCAGGGGATCTTCCTGACTCAGGGATTGAACCTGCGTCTCCTGTGTCTCCTGCATAGGCAGGCAGATTCTTTACTGCTGAGCCATTAGGGAAAGGACATTTAGGAAAGCCTTTTGATCTATAAAATATTAGGGCTAAGGGGGCTCTTGGTATTACTTAATATAAATTCTTAAATTTACAAATAAGGAAACTGGATCCTCAATTAAAATGACTAGGAGAAGGCATTGGCACCCCGCTCCAGTACTCTTGCCTGGAAAATCCCATGGACGGAGGAGCCTGGTAGGCTGCAGTCCATGGGGTCGCTGGGAGTCGGACACGACTGAGCGACTTCACTTTCACTTTTCACTTCCATGCACTGGAGAAGGAAATGGCAACCCACTCCAGTGTTCTTGCCTGGAGAATCCCAGGGACAGGGGAGCCTGGTGGGCTGCCCTCTGTGGGGTTGCACAGAGTCAGACACGACTGAAGCGACTTAGCAGCAGCAGCCTTAGTTTACCCAAAAATTGAAAGCAGACCTTCTTTACTATTTGTATATATTTGTAGAAAATTTGTGGCTACTTTGCTTTCAGTAACTCATCTTCCTGTTATAAAATTGTCTCCACCTAGTGGCAACAAGTATTTTGCAAGAATGAGGACAACCCTAGGAAAAAACCGCTGGGGGCCTTTATTCTTCACTGCTTGTGAGGAAGTCAGCCTGCTGACAGTTGTGTTGCTTTGCAGAGGGGAGAGGAAGAGACAGTGTGCCTAATGCTTACTTTAATTTTCCATAACCTTATGGGAATTTGTAAACTCTTTATACCTGAATTAGGCGTTATATTTATTGTTGACTATGTAAAAAGTGTGTTAAGCTTTTACTTCAGAGTTTTTCATGTACACACACATACATATTACATAAGGATATGTGTGTGTGTGTGCGCACACACACATATATACATTTTTCCCCCTCTTTTTCCATCTTTGTTTTAAGTTAAAAGCATGATAACTTCTGTCAGTGGACGTTACGGAGAAGAGATGAACTAAACGGTAAATGATACCTGGACAATGAGGGGCGGGTGGAGGGGAAAAGGTCCCAACCTTTGTAAAATATGAAATTCTGGAAATATTAGAATAAAGTATGGGTTATGGTTGATGTTGTTTATAATCTTAGAGTATGGATTAGCTTTCCAAAGAAGCCATAGAGGGAAAGATACATTAAAGATATATAAAAAATAAAATCTGTGGCTTAAAGAAGCCGAAGGCAAAAGACAACAAACGGGGGAAGTATTTAACAGTCATGACAGGCAAAAGGTTGATTTCCTTAGCAGAAAAGGTTCTTACAAATTATCTTTTAAAAAACTAATAGAAATGAATATGAATAAGTAATTGACAGAGCCCCCAAAATGGCCAGTAAAGCTATGAAAATTTACTCAGTTTCACTCATGGTTGAAGCTTGCAAATGAAAACAACAATGAAATATTATTTTCCATCTGTCAAATTAGGCAGGCTTTTAAACAAAGTGTTGCTGATTCTTAATTGGTAGAAGGGTACAGTGGTCTAGCAATTTAGCAGTATTTGTCTGAATAAAAAAAGTTACCTGCCATTTGAGCCCGTAATTTTGCCTTTAGGAATTTGCCTAGGCAACTTCTTACTGTAAAATATAAAGTCAACAAAACATACATTTGATGAATGGTGAACCACATCTTTATGGGGGACAGTTTCAGAAACTTGTACCAATTGGGAATCTCAGAAGTTTCCTTGGATCACTAAAAACTAATCTTTAGCTAGAACAGTGGGTTCTCCACCCTGGCTATGCATGTTTTCATGGATAAATGAATCATGGAATCACCCCTGTGATTAGTTCAGTTCAGTGATTAGTTCAGTTCAGTTGCTGAGTTGTGTTCGACTCTTTGTGACCCCATGGACTGCAGCACGCCAGGCTTCCCTGTCCATCACCAACCTTGTGGTTGTCTTTCTAACCGTACCAAGAGCCCCAGAGATGATAATTCAGGTAGTCTGGAATGGAACCTTGGTATCAGAATTGTGTTAAAGCTCTCCGGGTGGTTCCTGTATGGAGCCAAATTTGAGAACTACATCTCTAGATTAAGATTATTTTTCCTGTGAGTGCATTAATTTTCTTCTGGCAGAAGATAAGACTACTGGACAAGTTAACTGAAATTCATATTTTTTTCACTTTGTCCCACTCTCCCTTTGGCTTTCTCTTGATAATTTGGGTTCAGGTGGTATATTACTTTGCTATTGCTGCGATGATCAATTACCGCAATATGATGGCTTAAAAAATAACACAAGTTTGTTATCTTACAGTTCCGACAGCCAGAAGTTCACAGTGGATCTTGCGGAATCAAGGTGTTGACAGGGCTGTGTTCCTTCTGGAGGCTTTAGGGGAGAATTCACGTTCCTTTTCTTCTTTAGCTTCTAGAGGCTGCTATACCTACAGCCCTTGGGCTCACAAATTCTTCCTCCGTTGTCAAGCCAGCAGTATAGCATCTTCAGATTTCTTTCTTTGATTTATATCTCTGCTTCCATCATATTGCCTTCTCTTTTTTTAAGGACCCTTCTGATTCTTGTTTAGGTGCTCAGTCGTGTCTCACTCTTTTATGACTCTATGGACTGTACCACCAGGCTCTTCTGTCCATGGGATTTCCCAGGCAAGAATACGGGAGTGAGTTGTCATTTCCTTCTCCAGGGGACCCTCCTGACTTAGGGATCGAATCTGTGTCTCTTACATTGGCATGTGGACTCTACTGCTGAGTCACCTGGGAAGCCCACCCCTGTGATTAGTTCAGTTCAGTGATTAGTTCAGTTCAGTTGCTGAGTTGTGTTCGACTCTTAGTGACCCCATGTACTGCAGCACGCCAGGCTTCCCTGTCCATCACCAACTCCCGGAGCTTACTCACACTCATGTCCATTGAGTCGGTGATGCCATCCAACCATCTCATCTGTCGTCCCCTTCTCCTGCCTTCAGTCTTTCCTACCATCAGCGTCTTTTCCAACGAATTGGCTCTTTGCATCAGGTGGCCAACGTATTGGAGCTTCAGCATCAGTCCTTCCAATGAATATTCAGGGTTGATTTCCTTTAGAATTGACAGGTTTGATCTCCTTGCTGTTGATGGGATTCCCAGGTGTCTTCTCTAGTATCACAGCTCAAAACGTCTCAGATGGATACACGAAGGGACAGAATGAAAACAAGGCTGCTGCTCATATAAGTGGTGGTGGCTGATAATAACCCTTGATGCATTCTGAAGTCTGGGGGAAAGACTGACTTGGGCTATTAAGAAAGTATCCATAGGGGCTTGGGAACTGAAGTAGTAATGTTAGAGGAGGTGAGATAGTAATGAGAAGTATTATAGGAGGGTACAGTTTACACTAAATTATCTAGATCTGAATTTTAAATGCTTTAAAAATACCTTAAAGCATTTATTTTTCCTGTGACAATAAGTTAATTTTACATAGAGACCAAAAAATGTTACGTCTGTTACCAACAGTACTCAAAAACTTAATTAAGACTGGATAATGAAGATTTGGTTAAATCACCTTTGAAAGGTTCCTGCTCTATGTTCCATAGTGTGAAAAGATATAATCCAAATAGGAATTGATTATTTTTTCTTTTTAAATAAAGCTGTTGGGTTACTGAAAGTAATTTAGCTTTTTATTCCAGATGTTGAATCCAAAAACAACTTTTCCAATAAAGAACACTTTCTTTGCATTTTTAGAAGCTTACAGAAATCAGTATCTGTCTTACAGCTGTAGCTTTAGATTAAACTGCTGTGAGTGGTTTTTATGAGGTGATGCTTACTGCAGGCAGTGTTATGATGGCAGTTGGATTGCTTACTCAGAATTTATTATTGCTCCATGGTTTGCCTAGTCTTGAATAAATTTCTAAACTCTTTTAACACCTGTATCCTTTGAGCAAGCAGTGTTTTAATTAAGGAACAAATTGTTTGCTCATTCCCATGTTGTATAATGAAATATAAGAGGAAAATAAAAATGTTAAAGATTGGGAGAGTTAATTTTGATGTGACCTTTATTTACTTTATGTTCAAAGATGGCAATAACCATGGAAGAAAAAGATAAGTTTCTTAATATAGGGGGAAAAAGTTTCATAGTTGGGTTTCATAGTGGTAGGGATCTCAAGCAAATGAAGAAAGATGCTTTCTAGGAAAATGGGATAATGTAAGTACTTTAAAAGTGATTGTGTTTTCCAATATATGGTTCACAGTTTTTTTAAAAAAACTGTAAATCATATACAGAATAAAGACATAAGTGTTGGCTGTGAGGGGTTGATTATATAATAACTTTTACCTTTAGCAGTCCTCGTAGGCTAAAAAGCGGACCCCTGCCCGTCCCCCCCCCCCAAAGATATCCACATCCAAACCCCTGAAATCTGTAATGTTACTTTTTTAGAGGGGAGGAGTCTTTGTAGATGTCATTAAGTTAAAGATTTTGATACAAGGAGATTACCCTAGGTTGTCTGAGTGGGTTCTAAATGTTAATTACGTGTGTCTTTATAAAAGAACAACAGAGAGAGTTTACATTTAGAAGAGGAGGCAGTATGACCACAGAGGCAAAGATTGGAATCATGTGGCCACAGGTCAAGAAACGCCAGCAGTTACTCCAAGCTGGAAGAGGCAAGGAGCAGAATCTTTCATAAAATCTCTGAAAGAAGCGCGGCCTGCCAACACCTTCATTTTGGCCCTGTGATACCAGTTTAGGGTTTGTGGCCTCCAGGACTGAGAGAAATTTCTGTTGTTTTAAACCACCAAACGTGATAATTTGTTACAGCAGTCACAGGAAACTAATACATCAATCATTCTTCAGAGTATAAATGAATTCCCTATACATATAAATATAAAGTATATGGAGTATAAATAACTCCATATAAGTATACCCCCCCAAAAGGATGAAGAGTTAAAGTATAATATACTCCATATACTTTAACTCTTCATCCTTTTGGGGGGGTATACTTATAGCTCAAACTCCTTAGACTAGTTCTATTTCAGATACTCTGAAAAGACCAGGCAATTTTTATGATTAAAGCAACTGGTAAGCATTTTTAGGCACAGAACTCTGAGGTTTAGCTCAAAACATGTTATATTTGAACCTCCTTTTGGGGAGAAGAGTTTTTATTCATTCTGGAATCTCCCTGGTGGCTGTTCTGTAGCTCCACTTTGGTAAGAGTACACTTTAGACTCCTAAAATTTTGCAACACAATGTCAGCTGTTTTGCCTGTGCATCTGCTATTTAATAAGAATTCTTTTACCCATACTACAGAAAAGGTGCACTTGAGACTCTTATTGAGAATGGAGTTAGGAGTTTTTATGACCCAGCTGTCTGGGGAGGCCTTACAAATAGCTGTGAAAAGAAGAGAAGCAAAAAGCAAAGGAGAAAAGGAAAGATATAAACATCTGAATGCAGAGTTCCAAAGAATAGCAAGAAGAGGTAAGAAAGCCTTCTTCAGCGATCAATGCAAAGAAAGGAAAACAACAGAATGGGAAAGACTAGAGATCTTTTCAAGAAAATCAGAGATACCAAAGGAACATTTCATGCAAAGATGGGCTCGATAAAGGACAGAAATGGTATGGACCTAACAGAAGCAGAAGATATTAAGAAGAGATGGCAAGAATACACAGAAGAACTGTACAAAAAAGAGCTTCATGACCCAGATAATCACGATGGTGTGATCACTGACCTAGAGCCAGACATCCTGGAATGTGAAGTCAAGTGGGCCTTAGAAAGCATCACTATGAACAAAGCTAGTGGAGGTGATGAAATTCCAGTTGAGCTATTCCAAATCCTGAAAGATGATGCTGTGAAAGTGCTGCACTCAATATGCCAGCAAATTTGGAAGACTCAGCAGTGGCCACAGGACTGCAAAAGGTCAGTTTTCATTCCAATCCCAAAGAAAGGCAATGCCAAAGAATGCTCGAACTACCACACAATTGCACTCATCTCACACGCTAGTAAAGTAATGCCCAAAATTCTCCAAGCCAGGCTTCAGCAATATGTGAACCGTGAACTTCCTGATGTTCAAGCTGTTTTTAGAAAAGGCAGAGGAACCAGAGATCAAATTGCCAACATCCCCTGGATCATGGAAAAAGCAAGATTGTTCCAGAAAAGCATCTATTTGTGCTTTATTGACTATGCCAAAGCCTTTGACTGTGTGGATCACAATCAACTGTGGAAAATTCTGAAAGAGATGGGAATACCAGACCACCTGACCTGCCTCTTGAGAAATTTGTATGCAGGTCAGGAAGCAACAGTTAGAACTGGACATGGAACAACAGACTGGTTCCAAATAGGAAAAGGAGTATGTCAAGGCTGTATATTGTCACCCTGCTTATTTAACTTATATACAGAGTACATCATGAGAAACGCTGGACTGGAAGAAGCACAAGCTGGAATCAAGATTGCCGGGAGAAATATCAATAACCTCAGATATGCAGATGACACCGCCCTTATGGCAGAAAGTGAAGAGGAACTCAAAAGCCTCTTGATGAAAGTGAAAGTGGAGAGTGAAAAAGTTGGCTTAAAGCTCAACATTCAGAAAATGAAGATCATGGCATCCGGTCCCACCACTTCATGGGAAATAGATGGGGAAACGGTGGAAACAGTGTCAGACTTTATTTTGGGGGGCTCCAAAATCACTGTAGATGGTGACTGCAGCCATGAAATTAAAAAACGCTTACTCCTTGGAAGGAAAGTTATGACCAACCTAGATAGCATATTCAAAAGCAGAGACATTACTTTGCCAACAAAGGTTCGTCTAGTCAAGGCTATGGTTTTTCCTGTGGTCGTGTATGGATGTGAGAGTTGGACTGTGAAGAAGGCTGAGGGCCGAAGAATTGATGCTTTTGAACTGTGGTGTTGGAGAAGACTCTTGAGAGTCCCTTGGACTGCAAGGAGATCCAACCAGTCCATCCTGAAGGAGATCAGCCCTGGGATTTCTTTGGAAGGAATGATGCTGAAGCTGAAACTCCAGTACTTTGGCCACCTCATGCGAAGAGTTGACTCATTGGGAAAGACTCTGATGCTGGGAGGGATTGGGTGCAGGAGGAGAAGGGGACGACAGAGGATGAGATGGCTGGATGGCATCACTGACTCGATGGACGTGAGTCTGAGTGAACTCCGGGAGTTGGTGATGGACAGGGAGGCCTGGCGTGCTATGATTCATGGGGTCGCAAAGAGTCAGACACGACTGAGCGACTGATCTGATCTGATCTGATCTGATGACCCAGGCTTGTGCCAGGGAGTCTTCAAGACTTGAGACTGGTTTACTGGGAGTCTGCCCAAGCGTAAAGATTGTTATCGGTTCTCTGCACTTTAGCCCCATATCATTAATGATCAGACACCAGTGTACCTGGCCTATAGTATCTTCACCTTCTCAAAGATTATATATGTGTTTGGGGAAAGAGAAGGATAATTCAGGAAACATGCATTTGAATGTCTGTATATGTTATTCAAAGCTGTGGTTTAAGATGCTCTTTTTTTTTTATGCCATCTAGTGCCCCCTTCTATAAAAAAATCCACAAGTTTCTAGTGGGATTTGAGCCAGAAATGTTTCTGATAACTTCTTTTTTTCCATTAAGCTTCCAGAAACTACTCTTAGTATTCATCTACATACAGGTTACTAGCAATAGACGATGACACATCAGCCCTTTTTGGTAACTTTTGTTTGTTATAGAAAAGGCCTTAAATTCTTAAGAGCAAATAAGCCTGTCAGTTTGATTAAAAAAGTTTTTTTAATCACACAAGGCACATGCTGAAGCATTCTTATGTTCCTTTGTTGTTATTCAGTTGGTAAGTTGTGTCCGACTCTTTGTGACCCCATGGACTGCAGAACGCCACCGTCTTCCAGTTTGCTCAAAATTCATGTCCATTGAATCAGTGATGCTTTCTAGTCATCTCATTCTCTGCCGCCCCCTTCTCCTTTGCTTTCTAGCTTTCCCAGCATCCAGGTCTTTTCCAACAAGTTAGCTTTTTGCATCAGGTGGTCAAGGTATTGGAGCTTCAGCATCAGTCCTTCCAATGAATATTCAAGGTTGATTGATTTCCTTTAGGATTGACTGGTTTGATCTCCTTGCAGTCCGAAGGGACTCTCAGTAGTCTTCTCCAGCACCACAGTTCAAAAGTGTCAGTTCTTTGGTGCTCAGCCTTTTTTATGGTCCAGCTCTCATATTTGTACATGACTAATGGAAAAACCATAGCTTTGACTCGGTGGACCATTGTCAACAAAGTGACATCTCTGCTTCTTAATACACTGTCTAGGTTAGTCATAGCTTTCCTTCCAAGGCGTGTCTTTTTAATTTTGTGGCTGCAGTCACCATCCACAGTGATTTTGGAGCCCAAGAAAATAAAATCTATCACTGCTTCCACTTTTTCCCTTTCTATTTGCCATGAAGTGATGGGAATGAGAACCCCATGAACATGTCTTTTCGAAAATAATAAAATTATTATTTTTAAAAGGGGGTTAATGTTAGAGAGTGTCTAAATCATTTTTTCCCCTTGTACTTCACCTGTTGGGAGCCTAAGAAATAATAGTTCCTATTTATTGAAACAGAGAAAATTATCTCTTCAGTTTTATGGCTTATCATTTATAAAATGCCACACATTTTATTATGACCATCTCATTCAGCTTTATCAATGACCCTGAAAAGATTTGTCACTTTGCAGATTAAAAGATAAAGCCTTGAGTGTTTGTTCATGGATCCATAGCCAGTAACTGCTAGCTTTAGGATGGGAACTCAAGCTGATCCAGTTCCAAAGAACTCTGTGCTTTCTAGGTGTCTCATTTATTTTACTGTAACAAGGCTATCCCTTAAGTATGAAGTTTGCTGACTTTATGCTTGAGGAATTTTTGGTTTAGTGGATTTGTTTTTCCTTCTAGGGGAGCCAGAGAATGATCTTGGGAGCAAATATGTAATGTAACCTAGTCAAGGAATTTGAGGGTTTTGGAGGTCTCAAAGAGTTGAATGGAACCTGTATTAGTATTGTCCTCTTTTTTTTTTTTCATATGAAACCTGCTCTTTGCCACATTTAGTGTCTATAGGGGCTTCCCAGGTGGCTCAGTGGTAAAGAATCCACCTGCAATGCTGGAGATGCAGGGAATGTGGGTACAGTCCCTGGGTCAGGAAGATCCTCTGGAGGAGAAAAATGGCAACCCACTCCAGTATTTCTTGCCTAGGAAATCCCATGGAAGAGAACCTGGCCGGCTACAGTCCATGGGCTATAAAAGAGTAGGAAATGACTGAGCGACTAAACAGCAACAATAACAATGTCTATATGGTTTCTTAATACTCCCCTCAACCAATTTGAGGGTTATAGATCGGGGTGGAATAAAAAGACACTTTGGAGAGCCTTTGCAGTACTTTGCCAGGTACTACTAAGTGAATATTTATGTGCAGCCATGTTATGTGTGTTCGTGTGTATTTAGTTGCTCAAGTCATGTCTGACTCTTTGCGACCCCATGGAGTGTAGCCTGCCAGGCTCCTCTGTCCATGGGATTTCCCAGGCAAGAATAGTGGAGTGGCTTGCTGTTTGCTCCTCCAGGGGATCTTCCTGACCCAGGGATCAAACCCACATCTCCTGCATCGCAGGTGGATTCTTTACCACTGAGCTACCAGGGAAGCCCAACAATGTTATGATTAGCGTCTCAAGTCCCTGGATGAGTCTCCGAAAGATGAATCCATAATGTAATTGAATTAGTACACAAGTACACATTTTCCAGTAATACAGACACATAATTTAAGTATAATATATTTTTAATGGAAAAAAACTTTAAGTGGTAATTTTAATTTCTAAGTTGGGGATTAATATACTGTTGTCCTGAAAACTAATTTTTGTATTCATTTAAAAAAATTGTCACTTTTCCTAAAGCCTGAATTGCAAGACATGTTTTAGCAACCAAATTCTTTGTGTCAGAATGATAATTTAATAGCCAGATTATTCTGTCCTCGAAACCATGCCACTGTACACTTCCAGTGATTTGAGAACTCCTGTTTCTGTACACCTTTTCTAACAGTATTATCAGTCATCTTATTTCTTTTTTTTAAAATTTATTATTATTTTTTTAAATTTTATTTTATTTTTAAACTTTAAAATATTGTATTTTGCCAAATATCGAAATGAATCCGCCACGGGTATACATGTGTTCCCCATCCTGAACCCTCCTCCCTCCTCCCTCCCCATACCATCCCTCTGGGTCGTCCCACTGCACCAGCCCCAAGCATCCAGTATCGTGCATCGAACCTGGACTGGCAACTTGTTTCATACATGATATTATACATGTTTCAATGCCATTCTCCCAAATCTTCCCACCCTCTCCCTTTCCCACAGAGTCCATAAGACTGTTCTGTACATCAGTGTCTCTTTTGCTGTCTCGTACACAGGGTTATTGTTACCATCTTTCTAAATTCCATATATATGCGTTAGTATACTGTATTGGTGTTTTTCTTTCTGGCTTACTTCACTTTGTATAATATGCTCCAGTTTCATCCACCTCATTAGAACTGATTCAAATGTATTCTTTTTAATGGCTGAGTAATACTCCCTTGTGAATATGTACCACAGCTTTCTTATCCATTCATCTGCTAATGGACATCTAGGTTGCTTCCATGTCCTGGCTATTATAAACAGTGCTGCGATGAACATTGGGGTACACGTGTCTCTTTCAATTCTGATTTCCTCAGTGTGTATGCCCAGCAGTGGGATTGCTGGATCATAAGGCAGTTCTATTTCCAGTTTTTTAAGGAATCTCCACACTGTTCTCCATAGTGGCTGTACTAGTTTGCATTCCCACCAACAGTGTAAGAGTGTTCCCTTTTCTCCACACCCTCTCCAGCATTTATTGCTTGTAGACTTTTGGATGGCAGCCATTCTGACTGGCGTGAAATGGTACCTCATAGTGGTTTTGATTTGCATTTCTCTGATAATGAGTGATGTTGAGCATCTTTTCATGTGTTTATTAGCCATCTGTATGTCTTCTTTGGAGAAATGTCTATTTAGTTCTTTGGCCCATTTTTTGATTGGGTCATTTATTTTTCTGGAGTTGAGCTGTAGGAGTTGCTTGTATATTTTTGAGATTAGTTGTTTGTCAGTTGCTTCAGTTTCCCGCATGTTCATGGCATTTCTTCCAGTTCGCTTTTCTGCTTCTGAAACGCTAATTTCTATCTTCTTCAATGAAAAGTTATTTTCTGTCATCTAAAGAAAACTTGAAATCGGTAGAAATCCGTGGCTGTAATCTGACGTCTCCCTCTTGGCCTTTTATCTTGCCTGCCATCATTGGGTCCTTTTTGGCCCCACCCCCACCCCCTAAACACACACTCAGCTTCAGTCATCTTAATTTTTGTCAGCATCACAGCCAAAAAATAGAACATATATAGATAACATTGATTTGCAGTTTAGTGATTTGTAGTGAAGTTAAGCATGATTTGATTTTGTTGGCCACTCGTAATTCCCATTAATTACCCATTTATCATTTAGCCTATATTGAGTTGTCTTTTAAATTGACTTAGGGCAGTATCTATTATATATTATGGATTTTGACCTTTGTTTATTATGTATGTTGCAAGTATTTTTTCTTTGTCAATTGGCTTATCTTTAAATTTTCTTATGTCTTTCTTTTCTGGTCTGATAATTCCAGTATCCCTGCCATGTCTGGTTCTGATGCTTTGTTTCTCAGATTATGTTTTTGTTGTTTGAATTTTCTCTTTGTCAGTTGGTTTATCTTTAAATTTTCTTATGTCTTTCTTTTCTGGTCTGATAATTCCAGTATCCCTGCCATGTCTGGTTCTGATGCTTTGTTTCTCAGATTATGTTTTTGTTGTTTGATATGCCTTGTAATTTTTTCTATTGCCAGCATGCTGATGTGTTGTACTGGGTAAAAGCAACTGTTGCAAAAAGGCCTTTAGTAGTGTGTTGGTGAGGTGTTGGGGGAAAGTGATGGTTCCGTACTCTTTTAATTGGTCTCAGAATCTATTCCTCTGGGCTGTGAACTTCACTAGTGGCTGTTAGTTTTTTTTTTTTTTAACCCCTTTTAGGTGGGACAGGATGACTAGAATGGACTGGAGTTGTTTATTTCCCTTCCCCAGGTCACCTAGGTTCTGATAATATCCCAGCAGGTTAGGTTTGGTTACCTAGTTTTCTCTAAGGGTAGGCTTTGTTAAGAACTAGAGTGCTCTGGCATATTTTAAAACGGTTGCCTTTCCCTCTCTCTCTGCTGGAAGCATCAAGGGATTTTTCTCTGATACTTGCTGTGGGAATGTTTGGGGTTCTGGAGGTAAATGTGACAGTATTTTGGGGCCTCCCCTCTCTGTGACTGGGTCCTCCTGGAGTTTCTAACTCTCAGCCTTGTCCACACTCAGCATACTCCAAGACTTTTTCAGGTACAGTGTAGAGTCTCCCCCCTGACACTGGTTCCTCCTGCAGTTGCGGTGTTGAGATTCCCAGTTTCTGTCTCTCCAGTTTGGGGACAGTCACTATACTTTTGTCCTCCCCTCACTTATGGATCCTGGAAGAGTAGTCCATTTTTCAGTCTGTTCAGCTTTACATGCAGAACTGGAAATGAAAGTCTTAATCTTTTTTCTTATTTTGTTTTGAAAAGAGAAAGATAAGCTAGTAAACCTCTGTGTAGAATGCGTAGGAGTTTTCATCTCTTTTCCCTTCTCTGCCCTTCTCTTTATGGGTAGTCACTTGTTACAAAAAGGCATTTACTAGTAGTGGCCTCTGAGAAAAACTACTTTTAGTAGTACTGTTGAGAAAAACTCAACATGCAAAAAGACTAAGATCATGGCATCCAGTCCCATGACTTTATGGCAAATAGATGGGGAAACAGTGGAACAGTGACAGACTTTATTTGCTTGGGCTCCAGAATCACTGCAGATGGTGGCTGCAGCCGTGAAATTAAAGATGCTTGCTCCTTGGAAGAAAAGCTATGACCAACCTAGACAGCGTATTAAAAAACAGAGATGTTACTGACAGAGGTCCATCTAGTCAAAGCTATGGTTTTTCCAGTAGTCGTGTATGGATGTGAGAATTGGACTATAAAGAAAGCTGAGCGCTAAAGAATTCATGCCTTTGAACTGTGGTGTTGGAGAAGACTCTTGAGAGTCCCTTGGACTGCAAGGAGATCCAACCAGTCCATCCTAAAGGAGATCAGTCCTGAATATTCATTGGAAGGACTGATGCTGAAGCTGAAACTCCCAATACTTGGGCCACCTGGTGCAAAGAACTGACTCATTTGAAAAGACTCTGATGCTGGGAAAGATTGAAGGTGGGAGGAAAAGGGGACGACAGAGGATGAGATGGTTGGATGGCATCACCAACCTGATGGATGTGAGTTTGAGCAAGGTCCGGGACTCGGTGAAGGACAGGGAAGCCTGCTGTGCTGCAGTCCATGGGGTCACAAAGAGTCGGACACGATTGAGCGACTGAACTGAACTGAACTTGTTGAGTGGTGGCGTTCAGTTGTTCAGTCGCTCAGTTGTGTCCAACTCTTTGCCACCCCATGGACTGCAGCACACTGGGTTCCTTGTCCTTCTCCATCTACCAGAGTTTGCTCAAACTCTTGTGTGTGGAGTTCGTGATGCCATCCAATCATTTTGAGGTTGTTGTATTGAAAAAGCTTTTGAAACCACATTGAGTATCCACAAAAGGACTTTGTGATTTGCCGTATGTGACAATGTGGAAAGTCAGCATGAAAGCCAGATATTTATGGTCCTTCAAAGAACGTTCTGAATATACTATTGATATTTTCCCTTTGGTTATTGAAACTGTGAACTCTCAACATTTAACTGTGACTAGATCTTTTCTCAGGATTTATTTTGTTTCTGTCACTGCTACTAAAATTATCTTGTCTGAACTGTAATGCTAATATTCACTTTGAGTGTCTACTTTGTGCAAGAAACATTTCTGTTTTGTTGGATATCTCTTTTCTTATTCAGAAGTGTCATCTAGGTGGGGGTTGGGCCGTGGGTAGACCCAGATCTTATGTTTTGCGGCAAGGATCTTGAGACAGTAGTCAACTCCTGTTACTAGAAAGAATCTACTTTGTCTGACACCTCATTTCCCTCCTTCACGGGCTTCAGCTCTACTTTCCAGCCTTTCAGATTGTAGTTTTTATCTAGGCTATCTATTCTTACTCCTTTTCTCTTTCTTTGCTCTATGTATATGTCAGTAGTATGAATATCTAGATGACTCCCAAATACCAGTCATCAAAGTCAATTCGTTCTCACCTGAAAAACAAGCTAAATGTCTTTCATGTTCTTGGCTTGGGCAGGAATGAGCTGCAGACAGAAATGCAGCTTGTCACCAAACCAAAGAAGGGGAAAGTTTGTATATGATTTGGGGGAAGGATAGAATTTAGGTTAAATTTAAGTGAAAAAATATATATTGACCTAAAAGCAAAGAGGAACTAGTTCTGGGGCGCTTATCTGTTTGGTAACTGCCAGAGTGGAAGTGTGAGCTTCCTGAATACATGCAGTTCACGTGCTTTAGGCCAAAGTAGAATTTATAGCTCCCTCTATATATGTGGATTGTCTTGAGTCAAAAAATGGAAGTTTTCATCTCAGATCCCCTTTTGACCCTCCTTGGCCAGATCACAGGAGATGTTACTAAACATTGTTGATATCTGCACTGCTGACATGTTCTCAAAAATTGAGATACACCCTCTGTGTTTTCTTAGACTTCTAACTTTATTGAGGCTTTCAATGGCAAAGTCAAAAATCTCTCTTGGTAAATGTCACATTGCACTTGGAAATATGTGGGTTATTTTCAAATATCTTTCGATACTGATTTCTAACATAATTCCACAGTGATAAGAGAACAAACAGACTCTATTTCAGTACCTTTAGACCATGGAATTTTTGCACTTTGTTTTATGTCCATGGGTATCTTCCAGTGTTGCCTAGTTTATTGTCTGGGAACTTGAACAGAACTTGTATCCCACTGTTGTGTGAAAACTGTAGAAGTCTTAATTATGTTGAATTGGTTCTCATAGTGATTTTCAGGTCTACTGTATTCTTCTATTTCTCTTTATATTCATTCTATTAATTTTGAGAGTTTGATGTTGAAACTCCAACTAAAAAATCTTAATCTACTTAAAAAATAATATATAGTGGAACTATATGTAACCTTGTTCTGTATTTTCCAGATCTCCTGTAATTGTGTTATCATACTTTCATAATTTAAAAAAGAAAGAAGAAAAAAAATGAGAGTGGTTTTGGTAATCAGCAACATTGTATCCTTTTCTTTTTCTTTTTTTGTAACACCTGCTGTGTTATCTGATAAGATGGCATCCATGCAGTAGCATTAAAGACTAGTTACCAGGGAACTTATGATTGATTGTAATACAGATTCAAACAGAAAGACTGGAAAATTTTCAAAAGTCATATTGATCCTAGTTTTCCAAATGATACTGTGATGTTTTGGAACTACAACTAACTTGTGGTTTACTTTCTAAATCTTAGTTGCCACAGGTATACCAATACCCAAATCAGATAAAATTTGGCTATGTTCAGCAGAACTGATATCTCTAGAAACAAGGCCTTAGGAGAACATTTTATTTGACAGTTCCTATTATTTGCTGGGGGAGCGTTTTAGACAGATGAAAGGCGTGTTCTGTTTATAGTTGACCCCAGGGTAACAGTGTTGGGACATGGGTTAGGATTTAGAGTTCTGAGAAATTCCTCCTGTCTTAGTAGTTTTAGTTTCTAATAGATTAATTTTGTTATTACAGAGTTTATGGTAGAAAAGTGGCACATGTGTTTACAGGGAAGCCGTATTTAAAGGTAGTTTACCTTGAGTTCAGTGAATGCCAGAGTCAGCTTCAGAGCTGCATCCTTTGTAGGTTTGAGGCCATTGTTCTTTACACACACACATCCCACCTGACCCCACCCCACATATACCCTTTATTTGCTATTATGGGGCAGTGCCTCTTCCACTAATTTTTTCTGATTGCTGTATCGGTCAGTATCTTTACGAATAGGTCCTTGAAACTTAGAGGCTAAAGGATCTTTGGTTTTTTAATCTGAAGTATCGTATGTTTGTTTTAGTTTGTACTTTGTCAGTTTTCTAAAGGTCTTCTCACATTTTCAACTGCTGTGTTGGAAATTATCTAAATTTGCAAATTTCCAATCCTTTTTTTTTTTTTTTAATCCTGTATTTTAGATGTGAGCCTGTTAAGAAAAAGAAGGACAGGTTCTTTTTACATTATCTGTTGGGCCTGTCCCACAATACAGGTTGCACACCTTGATGCCAGTTTCTTATGTTTCCTATTTATTGTTCCATTCCTTGCTTTCAGCCTTGAGTTTTAGTCTGACTTTTAAAGGAAAGGCATCAGAAAAGGCCTGTGTATCACTCTTGTTTTCTTGCTTTTTCTAGTCCCTTGCATTCCCTAGTCTCCTGTGAAGTGTTTTGTACTTTCTTTTTTTCTGTTTTTCCAGCCAGTTTTCAACACTTATTCATCTGAGAGGCTACAAGTAAATGGAGTCATTAATATAAGCCTGGGATTCCTGGACAGTGTCTTAACAGAATGAAATCCAATAGCAGCCATTAGTCTCTCTGCCTTATGGTTTTGGAAAGTTTTTTATTATGACTGTTAACCTGAACTGTACCTTACTTTAGTTTCCATTGGTTTATCTACCATTGTAGCAGTCTTAAGTGGGTCTGGGCCATTCGTTGTTTTCTTGGGGAAGACCTTGAGAAAAAGATAGTTCATTTGGAATTTCAGGGGAGGCAGTAAAGGGGAACAGAGTATAAAAGGTGGTGATGCCAAAACATAATGTTGGGTACATAAGGAGGGCAGGTTTCAGATAATCTGAATGCATTTTTCTTTGCTAGAGAGTCTTTAAATATACGCTGCTTTGAAGTCCAAGTTTAAGGCTTCAGCATGCCAGTCAGAAAGACTGGCCAGCGTATATTTGGTACTTTTTCTCCTTTCTTTTCTAGAGCTTGTTTTAGTTGTATTGATAACACACACTGCAGACAGTAGGATCAAGCAACGCTCATAAAGTGGTGGCTTCTTGTTTAGTTGCTAAGTCATGTCCCCCTCTTGGTGACGCTGTGGACTGTAGCCCACCAGGCCTCTCTGTCCATGGGACTTCCCAGGCAAGAATACCGGAGTGGGCTGCCATTTTCTTCTCCAGAGGTTCTTCCTGACCCAGGGAACAAACCTGTGTCTCTTGGGTTGACAAGCGGATTCTTTACCACTGAGCCGCCTGGGAAGCCCATAAAGTGGTTGCTAGAAACCATGATTTAGTCCCTAAAGTACAGAAATGTTAACCTTAGTCCCCGAGTACAAAAATGAAGAATGGCCTCCTCCATTAAACAAAGTGATGTCTCTTTTAGATATCTCCTATTGAAGATTTTAGAGAGGCTTATGGCAAAGTTTGTTGCTCCAGAGAGCAGACACTGGTCTCTTGGGTCTCTTGTATCCGTTGGCTGCTAAAGTTTAACTACGTAGCAGTTAGTAGAGCCTGTGCCATCATTTGATCCTCTGAAGATTGAATGATACAGAAAAGACAGTATTTCATCAAGAAGTTTCTTTCACAAAATTCTTTCAATTTATGATTCTCAGAGAATGGAGTTAAAGCATTCAGGGAGATACTCAAAGAACCACAGGATACTAATCGTAGAATTAACAAACTCAGCTAGTCTAGTGACTGTGCAACTCAGCTATAATAGCTGAGAAAAATTGCTGAGATTCCAGATTACCGTTGGGGACACTGATCAGGGATCATACAGGACCTGAATGATAATTTTAGTTCAAGGACAAAAGGCTTAAGGAATGTTTGCTTGTTTGGGAGTCACTAGTTCCAGTAAGCAAAATGAACAAGTCTTTAGGGTAGACTCAGTGGACAGCCTGAAAATTATAAACAAAATCCATGATTCATTCAAATTTGAAAAATTTGAACATTTCACATTTTTGCTTGGACAAAGGAGAAACTTCATGTGAAAATGTAGCTTTCTGTCAATGAGACAATGTGTGTTGAATTTTAGAGGGGACTAGAATTTAGGTTAAAGTTCAGTAAAGTGCTTTTACTTATAAAAGCAAAGTTGAGTTAATTGCTCATTAGGTGGAGTCTTGAGCAGATATTTTAAAATGGTATCTGCTAAAAGTGGGAAAGTCACCATCCTGGATACAGATGGATCATGTCCTTCGTTGTTTATGTGCCAGTGTAGAGTATATGACATTCTGTGATCGTGCAAGCTGTGTCTTTAGGCAAGTGTGATGTTTTTCCTTCTCACTGTCTACTGGACCACTCTCCTTCCCTTAGTGCTCCATTAAATAACTAGAACTCAAGGAGACCTTGAAATTGTATCAAATGGTCAGTACTAGGAGGAACTAGGACTTTCAGCCAGAAGTAAAGAAAAATCAGGTGGGATGTGATAACCGTGTCCAAATATTTGAAAGACTGTTGTGTAGAAAAATGGTTTGACTTAAATTAGCTTGCCTCCAGAGGGCAAGCTGTATGGGTGGATAGGTAGCAGTTTTGGACTCACCATTAGGAGGAGCTTTCTGAATTCTAAGCTGACTTAGTAGACAGGAGTTTTCATGAGTGGAGCTGTGAAAGTAGAGGCAGGATGGCCGGTGGCTTAAAGTGCTTAGACGGTAGATTCTGTGTTTCCGGGAAAAACCAGGTGGCCATGCTGAAAAGTCTGACATTTTCCTGACTTAGTTCTAAATTCCATGACCACTAGTTTCAGAAAGATAACTTGCTATCTTGGTTGAAGAGGATTTTCTGTACGTTAGTAATAATGAAGCATTCTCTGTATGCGGGCTGTTAGGTGTTCAGAGATCAGTGATAGCCTCTTGCTGTCAAGTAGCTTGTATTTATAAATGGAAATATTCTCGAGCTTTTCTTCATTTCCATTCTTGAACCAGTGTGTAACTTTTTTTTTTTTTACTATTATTCTCAGGATTTACAATGTCCAAAAATTAGTTTTGAGATTTACTTCCCTTTCAGATACTAAAATTGTTTTTCTCTCCTCTTTATTCCTAGCAATGTCTCAGGCTGTGCAGACAAATGGAACTCAGCCATTAAGCAAAACATGGGAACTCAGTTTATATGAACTACAACGAACACCTCAGGTAATGTAGACCAAGATAATTTAGGGAAAATATGAGACATATGTAAACCGGAATATATTTTTAGAAAATGAAAACTTGAAAGAACATAGCCATAATAATACATTTATATACAAAATAGTCCTAATTTTTGTGTATGTTGGTTGACCATTCATTGAAGAAATAATTTGAGTGCCTGTTGTGTACCAGGTCCTAAATTAGGGACTAGGTAAAGTGGTGAATAAAACAGATGTGGCATCAGCTCCGGGAGTTTAGACACCAAGCAAGTAAATTACACATATGAGAAGCTGTACATAGGTAAGTTCCTCGATGCTGTAATAATAACAGGGTAACTAGGGAAGACTATTTTGAGAAGGTGAAGACGGGAAAGACTGGGAAAGGAACAAGTTTGAAGGAGATAAACATTCTTAAAACTGAAGTCTGAAAGTTTGAAATGCCTGTAAGACAAGCAGAAATGCTACCTAGGGGTCTGGGCTAAATATAAAGTTTCAGGACTTGTCAGTGCATTTGGAGCACAGGAATGCCAGATTACCTAGAGAGAGATGAGCAGAAGGCTCAGAACTTCATCCAGAGGAGCTTCAGCATTTAGAAATTAAGTAATAGGAAAGGAGGCTGAGAAGGAACAGCCAGAGAAATGGAAGGAAAAGTGGGAGATGAGGAGAGGAGATAAAAGAGGACAGAGTGTTTCAAGGAGGATGCAGCTACTGTGTTCAGTACTACTGGGAGGATGAGTAAGATGAGGATTACAAAAGTGAACATTCGAGTTGGCAGTATAAAGTTGGTAACCCTTGAGAAGAATAGATTCACTTGAGTAGATTGTGCTGTGTTAAAGAGGGAGGAGGGGAGGTGAAGATGGATAGGTAACGCTTTAGAGAAGTTTGGCTGTGCAGAGATGCAAAATGAGTGAAAACTTGAGGGGAACTTAGAATCAGGAACCCCAGCTCCCTCTGGACACAGCTCTAAGGTTCACGTTTCACTGCAGCAATCCTATGTTAATCCAGATCGATTTAGTGAGGAGGGAGAGATTGCTGAAGTCTGAGAGCAGACAGAATAATTGAAAGGGGAGCATGCTTGAGAAGGTAGAAAGGAATGTACATTTGATAGGAAGTGGTGTGCTTTCTCCTTATAATAAGAATGAGGAAGATACCTAATAAAGATCAGGTAGAGAGAAAATGAGAGCTCCTTTTAATGAAGTAAGGTAATCTGCTTAACGTTTACATGGTAGAAGGTCTGCAGATAGAAGAAAAGGTGTGAAAAACACTGTAGTGAAAAGAAAAGTGAGTTTTACTGACACCAGTCTGGTGTGTGATCCCTCCCCCTTTCCCCTCTGCAGTGCTACACAGATGCACAGGGCCAGGAATGCAAACCCAGATGGATGGTTTTCCAGGCTTGGGATTTTGCTAGGCAAGTTTTCAAGAGGCCGAGGGGGACAGGCTTGATTACTAGCTGGGTCATCATCATACCCTGTGTGATTCATAAAATGGAGGTTATAATTCCTAAGTCAAAAGTTTGTGTGCATATTAAACTAAGTAAAATGCAGAAAGTGCTTTATATAGAAAGGTTGAAATATAAGAGATAACTTGATAAGGGACAGTATCCACAGTTTCATTGTCTTTTTTTGTGGAGTCATCAATCTTTGACCCTACAGAGAAAACACAAGTATGATGGAGAGCCAGTGGAAATAGGAAGTGTCAGTAAGCCTGTTGGAAGCCCTCATTTCTACCTGCATCTTCCTTTTCATGGCCACTAACTAGACCTCTCCCCTCAATCCACAGGAGCATTGGTGCCTTTGTTCTCAGTGCTGCCTTGTGGGAAGGGTAGGTTGTGGTAGTGAGGCCAAAAGTAGGAGTTGCTGATCTGTGCCTTTGGGAGATGCGGCCTGAATTCTACATTGCAACTCCAAATGCATTTCTCACTGACAACAGTTTTAGTCATGACAGTTAGAAATACTAATACTTGTTACTTCAGACAGACGTGCTATAGTTTAAATCAGTTTGTAGATTAGCCTGAGAACCTGACCACTTGGTATAAAACTGCTCTGTGGATCAAGAATTTTTAAGGTTTAAAAAGTGATTTTAAAACAAAATCCTATTAAACTGTGCATCAGTTTAGTTCAGTCACTCAGTCATGTCCGACTCTTTGCGACCCCATGAATCGCCGCATGCCAGGCCTCCCTGTCCATCACCATCTCCCAGAGTTCACTCAAACTCACGTCCATTGAGTTGATGATGCCATCCAGCCATCTCATCCTCTGTCGGGAAGTCCCCTTCTCCTCCTGCCCCCAATCCCTCCCAGCATCAGAGTCTTTTCCAATGAGTCAACTCTTCACATGAGGTGGCCAAAGTACTGGAGTTTCAGCTTTAGCATCAGTCCTTAGAGAATATTTAAATTCATATTTTAAAATCTTGATGGATGGCATGAAATATATAGTTTATTATCATAGTGGTGCACTTTTGCAGATGGAAGAATTTTTAGGGTTCCTTTAGTCTTAACTTCCTCATTTTTCAGGTAAGAAGACAATGTTAAAATATTTAGAGTTGCAGAGCTAGTTGTTGAACTAGAACCTAAGCCATCTGACTCCATATTCAGTGCTATTTTAAAATTATACCAGGCTAACTTACCATTAGTTGTCTTTTAAATATATGATATGTTATCTTTAACATTATGATAACAGATTTATATAATGCTTTGGTGCTGGGGCTGAGGGAAGTTGAAGGAGATTATAGATAAAACAAGATTGGTTGTGAATTGACAGTGATGGTGACTGGATGATGGCTGCACAGGTGTTCATTTTTGTCGCTTCTGTATTCTTATATGTTTGAACTTGTCCATAACTTTTTTTAAAAAAGGTAGCATTTAATTTTAAAGTGATGTTTTTACAGGAGGCAATAACAGATGGCTTAGAAATTGTGGTTTCACCTCGAAGTCTACACAGTGAATTAATGTGCCCAATTTGTTTGGATATGTTGAAGAACACCATGACTACAAAAGAGTGCTTACATCGTTTTTGTGCAGACTGCATTATCACAGCCCTCAGAAGTGGGTATGTTAAAATGAGTGACACCTAGGTATTTAAATTATGTGAGGACGGTATTCTAGTGCTTTATCTAAAGTCCAGGTTGTAATTGTTGGAGAATCTTTGTTTTGAAACAGTTGGTTTTATATAATTTTAGAAGCTTTTCAGGATGAGTTTTTATTTTGAGGAAACTACAAAGCGTGAAACCATGGCTTTTCCACTTCTTAGGTATGTAAAATAATACCCTGATGAAAGCTATTTTAATAAAATAATTGATAACATGAATATATATTAATGGATACTTTTTCCTTATATGGCATGGATATCAGAAAGGGGAACTTTATATTAGGAAAAACTAGATTTTCATTTCTAAATGGTTATATATAAATTATCACAAGGAAGTATTTAGATTTTTCTCTAGTGGCAAGTAGTAGAGAGTATCTCAGTTTTCAAAGATCGTGCTTATAGCCACTAGTCATATATTCACGGAAAGTCAGGTAATCAGTTTAAATTTCTGTGACTTAGTAAAGGTATTGGGGAAAAGATGATAATAATCTGGAAGCTGGCTATTTTTGTCTTCAGCCCAAAGATACTAGCGTTACTTACATTTCTTTTCCCTCTTTTTATTTAGCAATAAAGAATGCCCTACCTGTCGGAAAAAGCTAGTTTCCAAAAGATCACTAAGACCAGACCCAAACTTCGATGCACTCATCAGCAAAATTTATCCGAGTCGTGATGAGTATGAAGCTCATCAAGAAAGAGTATTAGCCAGGATCAACAAGCACAATAATCAGCAGGCACTCAGCCACAGCATTGAGGAGGGACTGAAGATTCAGGCTATGAACAGGTAGGGGCGAGAGGCAGAGACGGTGGCCGCTTTTCTTAGTGTTTTATTAAAGACTGAATT
Source organism: Bos indicus x Bos taurus (assembly GCF_003369695.1). Lineage (NCBI taxonomy): Eukaryota > Metazoa > Chordata > Mammalia > Artiodactyla > Bovidae > Bos > Bos indicus x Bos taurus. The sequence continues at coordinate 65,393,421 of NC_040091.1, forward strand.
TACTTACCGCCTTCCATTTTGAAAAGATAAAATGCAGTAACAGTAGTTCTCTGTAATTAGTTTTTCATGCAGGTATACTATATGTTTCCTGGGGTAATAGGGGATTCCTTTAAAGTAATAGAATCTTAAAAACAAAACAGAAACCTCTCATATACCCACTTCTGTCTCCACTCACCACTGTACTTCTCTTCTTCTCTTCATAAGAGTTGTCTGTGCTCACCAGCTCCGATTTCTTCCCATTTTGAACTCCCCCAGTCAGGCTTCACCCCGACTCCTCATATCACCCTTGTCAAAGTTATCATTGACCTCCACATGGAAAAATCTAGTCACTGATTCTGAGATCTAATCTTACTTAATATTTTACACAGTTAATTTCTCTTTTCTCTTTGATTGGTTTTCTTTACCTGTCTTTCAAGAGATCATATTCTCCTGGTTCCCTTTGTATGTCATTAGCTGTTTCTTGTCTCCAAACTTAACATGTTCAGTACTGAATTGTCAGTTTTTACCCCCTACTTCTCTTCTTTCTTGCTTGTTTCAGTTGATGGCAAAACCATCATCACACTTGCTTTAGCCAAAAATTTTGGGGTTACTTTTAATCTCTCTCCTTTTTTCCCCAGCCTGTATACCAGTCTGCAAGTAAATATATTTTTAGCTTTTACCATAATACATCCAAGTTGGTATAAGCAGCCACTGTCTTTCATTTGAAGTATTGAAGTAGCCTCCTGATTTGTCTTTCTACTTTTCCATGCTTACTGCCATACCATCTGTTCAAAGCACAGCAGCCAGAATGATAAGGTGAAAGTCAGGTCCAAATTCTCCTTTGCTTTGAGGCCTCTAATATCTTCTCTTCATATTCAGGCTAAAAGACCTTAATGGTAGCTTCCAAAGCCCTACATAATCTGAGCACTTTCTTCACCCCCACTCTTTTTTCTGCTCTGACATCTCCTTATATGTTTAGGCCTCAGGGGGAGTCAGGACTTTCCAAAGCCACATCCCAGTCTCGCGGCTTTCACTTTGGCTGAACATCAGAATCACTTGGGAAGTTTTTGAATCCTAGAGCCTCAAAGTTATCACTCCAGGCTAAGTAAATCAAAATCTTTGACTGGGGAATATGCATTCATATTTAAAGGTTCTAGAAGTGATTCTGAAATGCAGACTTTCAGTCTTCTACCCAGAGAAAGAATCCCCTTTGTGAAATCCTTTATAGATAGACTTTTGATTTTGCTTGAACGTTTCTAGTGGTGGGAGTATGTGACAGAAGCTTTGTTCAGTTGTTAACAACATTATTAAAGCTTCTTCGGTGTTTTTCAGACTTAGCAAGCTTGTTTATGCCTTGGTGCCTTTATACTTACTGTTCTGTCTTTCAGGAACCTCTTCTAGATAATCTGCATGGCATACACTATTTTTTCAAGTGTCTGCTAAGTTTCCATTTTCCACCCCAGTTATAAAGTGATGGTATTGTTAACTGCCTTGACGGTCGTTTTGATGAATAAATAAGATGTGTGCACGAAGCGCCTTGCCCAGTTACCGGTTTATAGTATTTGAGCTTGTTAGAGAGATGCTTCTGTATTCATGCTCTGTATTTAGATATCTCATCTTTTGCTTTAGAATAATTTTGCATTGCATTAGCCGACTTTGGGTGAGGTCAGCAGGCAGAGAGTGCTTACATATCTGAATTATACCTTTGTTTCGATTTAAAATCTCATAAGAAAAGTCTCCAAATGTAAATAAATATTTGCCAGTAGTCCCCATAATCAAAAAAGAAATTTTTTCAGTGAATGTAAATATTTGTTAAATTTGTTCGAATGTTTGCCTGTGTGTGTTTCCCTAAACTTTTCAGGGACATGTGGGAAATAGATGCCGTTATTCAACTTGGAGCAAATTCAGTTATTAACATGTTTTTAGAATTTAGGGGTTTTTTTTGTCCACACTAAAGTGGCTTCAAGATCTCAATTCCCCAACCAAGGGTTGAACCCAGGCCACAGCAATAAAAGTCTGGAACCCTAACCTCTAGGCTACCAGGGAACTTAGAATTTAATAACTTCAATGAATGTACTTCTAACTTGATGCATTAAGAAGGCCTACATGTAAATTTCATGCAACCTGTTTTTGTGTTATTTTCCTCTTAACTAGATTACAGCGAGGTAAGAAACAACAGATTGAAAATGGTAGCGGAGCAGAAGACAATGGAGACAGTTCTCACTGTAGTAATGCATCCACGCATAGCAATCAGGAAGCAGGACCTAGTAACAAACGGACCAAAACATCTGATGATTCCGGGCTTGAGCTTGATAATAATAATGCAACAGTGGCAATTGACCCAGTAATGGATGGCGCTAGTGAAATTGAATTAGTATTCAGGCCTCATCCCACACTTATGGAAAAAGATGACAGTGCACAGACAAGGTAAGTGTGGGTTAGTTTCAGATTGTCTGAATTTAGAATGGTTACTTTGGAGTTAGAAAGCAATTTCAGGTAAGAGTTAAGGGTGATATTTGTCATCCTATTGTTGCCGGAGGCCAGCTGGATAGTTTAGCTGCCTGCATTTTGTTTTCTTTATTCCTCATGTGCTTGCCGTCTACACATGCATATCTGAAAGGAATGACCCTCCTAGGCAGAGGAGGAGAAAGAATCATTTAAATGTCTTTACAGTAATGCTCGAAAATTTTTGGCTGGCCAGCATGGCTGCTTTATTACATCTCTCCAAAGAGCACATTACCTGCCATCAAGTGCAGATACGCATCAGGTTGAGTGAGTGATTGAATGATACATCATGCTTTAAAAAAAAAACATGAAAATTGGCACTTAGGCTCATTCTGAAAAACCTAAAAAAGACAAGAAGAAATTTGCTTATATTCTTAGCAGTATTCTTGCTGCTATAGATTCAGAACTGATTGTTGGGGTTGAGCGGTATGTTCTGTTTTTCCTCTTAGTACAGCGTGTATTTGATTTTTGTTATTTTATGTCATATATTATGGATGGTAAGGTAGGTAGAGCTTTCATGGCCTGGTGGATGTGAGCTTGTACTTTTCTCTCTTCTGTACCTTTCAATAAGAAATTTTTAGATAATAGAGGAATAAATTTCTGATATTATTTTGTCAACATTTGAGATATTTGCATTTGGTATGGCTTTTTGGAAATGTTTTATAACTTACATACATTTTTATCATTAATCTAGAAATTAAGGTTTTAATGATTTGTTTTTCCAGATACATAAAGACTTCAGGTAATGCCACTGTTGATCACTTATCCAAGTATCTGGCTGTGAGGTTAGCTTTAGAAGAACTTCGAAGCAAAGGAGAATCAAACCAGATGAACCTTGATACGGCCAGTGAGAAGCAGTATACCATTTACATAGCAACAGCCAGTGGCCAGTTCACTGTAAGTATTTAAAATAATAGGCTGTTGATATTGGGGGCACTTTGAACATCTGAGAGTGGCAAGTTGTGGGGTGGGGCCTAATAAAATGGTGCATACACTGAAGAGAAATTGCAGCAGGGTAGTTAACTTGATATATCCATTTTTCTTTTATGAATGGTATAAGTGACAACAAGTTTATCCTGTTTTTTTTTTTCAGATGGACTTTAATGTAGTTCCATCTCACTATTTTGTGCTTTGAGTAGTTTTCATAATTGTTTCTTTTTTGTTTTAGGTGTTAAATGGCTCTTTTTCTTTGGAATTGGTCAGTGAGAAATACTGGAAGGTGAACAAACCCATGGAACTTTATTATGCACCCACAAAGGAGCACAAATGAGATTTTACTAAAACCAGTTCTGAGAATGAACTTTTTTATAGCCTATTTCTTTAATATTAAAGATGTACCGTCATTACTTTTATGGACAGAACTTTGGATATGTTATTCAGTTTTCTTTCTGAGCCAGATTCGTTTACACTATTAGAATCTTTTCCCCTTAATTTAAGATCTCCTTTTTGGAAGGAACTGCAATTATTCAGTACTTTATTTTTCCTTTAAAAAGTATATCTAAATTGTATGTTTTCACAGAGTGTGGTTCCATTTGGAGCATCTTGGAGCTTTTGACCCAGGAATTTTTCATAGTTCTGTATTCTTAAGCGAAGATTTAGTTGGCCATCTTTCTCCCTCCCCTCAGAAGTTTTTTAGGCCTACAGAATGTTAAATATGTATTTTGACTTTTTTTCCTGGAGTCTTGTATATTTATAGTTTTCTATATAAGCTGTAGTATCTTCATGAAGACCAAGGCTCAAATTTACTGTGCTTAAAAAACAATTCTCATAGGATTATTATTTTCATGGTATTTTCTTCCATAATATCTCATTTTTAAAGAAAAGTTCTTTATGAACTTAGTGTCCATTGTCATGCAATGTTATTTTCTTCCATTTTTGTCCCTCTAAATTTGGAATTTCTGATCCTGGGAAAGAGAACCAAACAAGATCCCAAGTTCTGTGAGAACTTGGTTCATTCACAGATTTCATTGAAGAAAGAAAAATTAAATTGTTCTTATGTAGTTTTCAAGTGTGTATTTTAAAAAGTCTTTTTCTTTGTATTTTATTGTCACCTCATTTCCTTTATTATGTGTATGTTTTTTTCCTATTAAAATACCAGAGACATGGAGATATTTTGCACTTTAGCCTGGATGAAAAGTACAAGATATGTTCAAAGCTTCCCTAATTCTTTTCTTATTCATAGCTGCATAAGTTTCAAAAATAACATGGCACATAGAACTAACAATAGGGAAAATTTGCTTCTGTTTGAAAAGTGTGTTTAGCATTTTGGGTTGCCATATCAGTTTATAAATTTGGTGCTCTGCTAATTACACTGTATCTAGAGAAGCAAGCTAATGGAGCTTGAACCCTGCCTTGATGTGTAGTGAAAGATAACTCTGTAGAAGAATGTCAGCCAGAATGGTAAAGTCATTCTACTCTTCTTAATTTAGTTTTATAATGAAGGACAGTGTGTGGTGTCTGGACCCAAAAAGGCTTTATGATAACAGGTCAGAAATAAGATTGACTTGTGTTGGTTTTTTTTGTCCCTGTCCTGATTTCAGGTATGTTTCCAAGTTTAAATTATCACAGTATTTATGAAAACATATTTGCATTGGGAAATTAACCATAAAAGGTTTTTACCAGGGGAAGTTGCCCTCCAATACCATTGTAACTGAAAGCCTGTCTAGTCGCTGTAAATATTTACCTGTCATTTTTGACAGATCGGGGCCAGCTTGATGTTTTAAATATTCACCCCAATATGAAAATTTAAAGGCTTGTTCAATTTTTTACCATTCTATTGAAAATATTTAAAATCTGTTTTTACAATTTTTTTTTTTTGGTAATCTGTGCCATGAAGTTTGAAAACCACCAAATGTCAAGGAAAATTTTGTATTCAGTTCCTTTTCTGGTGTAATGTTAAATTGTATAGATTATTAATGCATGTCCACTGAATATAACCCTGGTTTTGTGATATAACTGCTTAGATTTTATTGGTGATATTAGATTAGTGGTTGCATTAAACAACTAAATTCCATTGTGATTATTAATGGACATTTGTCTTTAAGCAAAAAGTTATTTGTGAATATAAGCTTTGTGCTTAGAGAATGTATGTGTTTTTATCCATCAGTATGGGAGGATATAAATTCTTTGCATCATTAGTGAATTTACTGGATGTGTAATCCTTTGCAAAATATAATGACAGGTGTTTGATAGAGGACTGAGTGTATAGTGTTGTGTGTGTGTGTGTGTGTGTATGTTTGTGTGTGCTGGAGGGTGGGTACTGTTAAACATACTATTAACTATGAGTGTTTCATAAAGTATTATCCAAGTAACTTCTATGACCACCTTCTCAACTGAGAAATGAAAGACTCACTAAATAGGGCCTTTGGATTATACATTATCATTTTAAATTTATTAATATTATGCTAAAATATATATAACCTAATTTATCACTTTAACCATACAATTGAATGACATTAAGATACATTCAGAGTGTTTTTTAGCCATCACTGCTATCTGTTATTTCTAGAACTATCATCCCAATCAGAAACTGTACCTGATATGTGATATACCCCAGGTAAACTCTATTTTTCTTTGAATTTGACTATTTTAGGCACATTATATATGTGGAATCTTGCAGCATTTGCAGCATTTGTCTGTTGTGTCTTAATGTCTTGTAGCATAATGGTTTTAAGGTTCATCCAAGTTGTAGCATATATCAGAATTCCATTCCTTTTTATGTCTGAATAATATTCCACTGTATCCATTCATTGTTGATGGGTACTTAGATTAATGGAAACTTTTTGCTATTGTGACTCATGCTGCTGTGACCATTTTTGTACAAGTATCTGTGAGAGTTCTTTAAGTTCTTTTGGGTATACACTTAAGAGTGAAGTTGCTGAACCACATGTCAATTCTATATTTAATTTTTTGAGGAACCTCAGACTTTTCCACAATGGCTGCACCATTTTACAATCCCCCCAGCAATACAGAAGGATTCCACTCTCTCCACTTCTTCACTAACACTTGCTGTTTTTGTTTTCAGTAGCTGTATTTATGGGTATAAAGTGTTATTTCATTGTGTTTTGGAGTTGTATTTCCCTAGTGGCTTGTGACGCTAAGCATATTTTCACGTGCTTACTGGCCATTTGTATATCCTCTGTGGAGAAATACCCATTTAAGTCTTTTGCCCATTTTTAATTGGATTGTTTGTGTGTATTGTAGAAGTTCTTAATATATTCTGGATATTAATCTGTCATCAGATATATGATTTACTCATGTATTTTCTCCCATTCTGTGGGCTGGCTTTTCACTCTTTCAGAAGTGTCCTGTGATACACAAAAGTTTTTAATTTTGATAAGTTCCAATTTTTCTATTTGTTGCCTGTGCTTCTGGTGTCATGTACAAGAATGCATTGCCAAATCTAATATCATGAAGATTTTCCTCCAAGAGTCTTTTTTTAGGTCTTTTTTTTCCATCTTGAGTTTTGTATATGGCAAAAGATAAGAAATCAGCTTTGTTAGCATTTGGATATGAAGTTTCCCCAGCACCATTTGTTGAAAAGATTGCCCTTTCTCCACTGAATTGTCTTGGCAGCCTTAATTAATTTTCAGTTAATGAAAATCAATTGACCGTACATATAGGATGGTTTATGTATGGGCTTGTGTCCCATTGGTCTGTATGACTTTTCTTTTGCCAGTACCACTCTGTTTTGATTACTGTACCTTTGTAATTAGTTTTACATTATCGTTTTAAGTCTTCTGAACACTGGGAACGACAATATTTCACTTGTACCTTTGAGAAAATTGAGTCTCAGGACTCTCAACTTGGAGAACCAAGCATGAAATAATTGAAATGCCAAATGAGAAAAGATCTCTCGTAAATTCCCACCACATTTCTACTTAGAAATACTTGGTTTACTAAGTCTTAGAAACATAATTATTAGAAAGGAAAAGTAATTAGTGTTCCATTGTTGTAACTATAAAAATGGCTTCCTTGATAACTTTTCTGAATTAATGGAGTAAGGACCGCTGAAAATCTGTTGTTCCATAAAAACAATGATAACACTAAAAGTTGTCAAAATCAACTTTGTCAGAACTCTAAAAAAAAAAAAAAACTAAAAGCTTCCAGTAGTCTAAAAAGCATTTATTCAACAGAAACTGTAACAAAATGGTTTGTAACATTTTAAATTTCCCTGTCCATATTTCCTCAGTTCTAGGTCAGCTTTGAAAACAAGCAACCTTGCAGCTGTTAAAACCAGCAGCCTAGTAACCACTGGAGGGAACTTGAAGCACCACAAAAAGCCCACTCTAGAGAATTGTCACTATTTGACCTGTCTGGTATCTCACTGAAAAGCTCTGTATTCTAAAGAGTTCTGTCTTTATTTGACCTGACTCCACTCACTCTGCAAAGATCTGTATCTTTACCCTGTTTACCATAGAAGCTACTTGAGGCTGTGATAACAATTGAGGCTAAACAGATGCTGACCAAAAACAAAAACAAAAAAATGTCATGTCTGTAGAGGGCTTTGAAAAGTTCCAGCATAATTCCTGGGAATCTAGAAGGCTGCATGTATAAGATATATGCATACCCAAAAGAAAAAGCATTAATCTAACCTGTGACAGAACTTGAGGCTCTGTGAGTAGGAAGTGAAAGCTAAGGCAGTTGTAAACTGCATGTTGAAGTGTTGAAGGCATAGCCCAATAGTTTCAAAGAGCACTTCTTCAAGATTGGGAGAGTTAACTGTTTAAAGGCATTAAAGAACATTGCTGTCCAATCATTAGCTGACCTCTAAGCTAACAAAATGGAGAAAGAAATGGCAACCCACTCCAGTTTTCTTGCCTGGAGAATTTCACGAACAGAGGAGCCTGGCAGGCTTTTGTCCTTGGGGTCGCAGAGTTGGACACAACTGAGCAAATATCATTCACATTTAAGCTAGCAAAACAGAATATAATGGTCACACACAGCAAAAAAATGCAGACTTTACAGAGTCAGTCCAAGAAGTTCTAACGCAGCAAAACCTGAGGAGGGGAAGGGATTCCTTGTTCAGAGTTGGCATGTTATATTATTTTAAATGTTTAGTTCTCAACAAAAATTTACAAGACTTGGAAAGAAAGTGTCTGGGACAAAGCCCAGGTGTTGAAGTTTTTAAGTAAAATTTTGTTAGCCTTTAAAAGCTTGTTCAGAGAACTAGAAGAAACCATGTCTTAAAAGCTAAATTTGAGAATAATCTTTCTCCAAATAGAGAATAACAATAAAGATAAATTATGATAAAAGAAGCAAATAGAAATCCTGATTGGAAAACTGTAACAGGTGAAATAAATTGAGTAGAGTCCTTCAAAAGCAGATTTGAACTGCTAAAAATATTCAACAAATTTGAACAGAGGTATTACTTGAGAGTAGCCTAATCAGAAAAAAAGGAATAGAAACACAGTATTGTAAATCAGCTATATTGTAATATGAAATAAAATTTAAAGGAATAAAGGGGGAAAACTACAGAGATCTCTGGGACACTATCAAGTATAATAGCATAATGGAGGTCCTAGAAGGAGAGAAGGGGTTACAGTATATTTGGAGAAATAATTGCCCCAAACTTCAGAATTTACAGAAAAGAATATGCACATCTGAGAAGCCTAACTACTGCTAAATAAGACTGGGTTTGAGAAACAGCAAGAGAAAAGTGATCACATATGAGGACTCTCTAATAAGATTAACAGCTTGCTTCTCATAGGAAAGTCATGGAGGCCCAGAGGCTTTGCAGGAAAAAGTCAACCTAGAATTCTATATGCAGCAAAATTACTCCTCAAAAATGAAAGAAATTAAGATGGTCACACATAAAAACAGAGCAAATTTGTCAGTAGCAGACCTGCCTACCCTATAGGAAATACTGAAGAATCCTTCAGGAAGAAATGAAAGGACGTTAGATAGTAAGTTGAATCCACATAAATAGTAGCACTGGTAAAGTTAACTGCGTAATGAAACATGAAGCACGGTAGGGACTTTTCGATTGTCCAGTGGCTAAGACTCCATGTTCCCAATGCAGGGGGCCCACGTTTGATCACTACTCAGGGTTGATTTCCCTTAAGATTGACTGGTTTGAGCTCCTTGCTGTCCAGGGGACTCTCAAGAGCCTTCTCCAGCACCACAGCTTGAAAACATTAATTCTTCATCTCTGCCTGCCTTATGGCCCAGCTCTCACATCCATACATGACTGCTGGAAAGACCTCATAGCCTTGACTATACAGATCTTTGTCGGCAAAGTGATGTCTTTGTTTTGTAACACACAGTCTAGGTTTGTCATAGCTTTTCTGCCAAGAGGCAATCTTCTAATTTCATGGCTTCAGTCACCATCTGCGATGATTTTAGAGCCTAAGAGGAAATCTGTCACTGCTTTCTTTCCCTTCTATTTGCAGTGAAGTGATGGGACTGGATGCCATGATGTTAGTTTTTTTTAATATTGAGTATTAAGCCAGCTTTTTCACTCGCCTCCTTCACCCACCCTTACTAAGAGGCTGTTTAGTTCCTCTTTGCTTTCTGCCGTTACAGTGAAATCCCCCTTCATGGATCACTGCCTCGTCATGGTGAAATTACAGCTATTGATGTTTATATTTACAAAGCAGATCTTAAAACCTAATCTTCTACCTTGAAAATCTATTGCCATTAATTCCTGATAGGTGTGTACTTACTGCCGTTTTATTACTTGTTTTGGGCTTATTTTGTGGTTCTTCCCTGTCCCTTTTGGTTCTTCCATTGTGGTTTGACAGTTTTCCTTTGTGGTGTATTTGTGGTCCGTCCTTGTTTTTGTGTATCTATTGTAGGTGTTTGGTTACCGTGGGGTTCCACGGTTCTGTATTGATTTGTTTTAAACAGATAGTCCTTTAGGTTCAAACACATTCTGAAAGGATCTATGTTTTTACTACCTTTTCCTCTACTTGGTATTTCTTGTTATATTTTACATCTTCATGTTTATTCCTTTACTAAAGTGAAAGTCACTCAGTCATGTCCGACTCTTTGTGACCCCATGGACTGTAGCCTGCCAGGCTCTTTTGTCCATGGAATTCTCCAGGCCAGTGTACTGGAGTGGGTAGCCTCTCCCTTCTCTAGGGGATCTTCCTAACCCAGGCACTGAACCCGGGTCTCCCACATTGCAGGTGGATTTTTTACCATCTGAGCCACTAGGGAAGCCACCCAAAATCTTTGCCTTCCCACACCAGGAGTCAAACCCAGGCCACCTGGGTGAAAACCAGGAATCCTAACCATTAGACCATATGGAAGAGGACAATTCCCTTAGTAATTACAGTTAGAATTGATTTATAAATTTTTTGTCTTTTAACCTTTGTACTAGCATATTTGAGTGGTTGATACTTGGCTTTTACTACATATTTGCCTTTACTAGTGGGATTGTCCTTTCCTATAATTTCTTGTTAGGTCCTTTTCTTTTCCTCTTACAGAAGAACCTTTAACATTTTCTTCTAGGGTTGGCTTGGTATTGAGGAACACTTTCCATTTTTGCTTATCTGAGTTCTTTATCTTGCCTTCAATTCTAAATGATAATCTTGCTGGGTAGAGTATCCTAGGTTGCATGTTTTTCCCTTTCATCACTTTGAGCCATAAGTTCATTAAATACATTTTTGACCCCCATCTCTCTTCTGGGACCCCTATAATGTGAATGTTGATACACGTTACCCCAGAGATCACTAGAAGTGTGATCTTAACATTAAAAACATTTTTCTCTTTGTTGTGTGATTGGGTAATTTCCATTGTTCTGTCTTCCAGGTTACTTATGTGTTCTGTGTCACCCAGTGTGCTGGTCATTCTTTCTAGTGCTTGTTATTTCAGTTACTGTGTTCAGTTTTGACTGGTTCTTTTATATTTTCTAGTTCCTTTAAAACTTTATCACTGTATTCATCTATTCCTTTTCCTAGTTCAGGTAGCATTCTCATTACTAATGCTTTGAATTCTTTTACCTGGTAAATATTTCATTAGTTCCCCCACCCTAACCATTTTCTCTTGCTCTTTGAACTGAAATTCCTCTGTCATCTTATTTGGCTTATTTTTCTCTGTCCCTATGCAATCAGGTGAAACAGTTCTCTCTGGCATCCTTGAAGGAGTCCTTGAGTGGGAGTATCCTGTGTAGTCTGCGTGTTCTTTGGTGGGAGAGCTGGATCGGACATGAACACAGGTCACACCTTTCTTTAGAGGAGCGAGCTGGCAGCTGTCACTCGGTGGGAGGCGGGGTTGGAGGTGGAGGTGCTGGAGGCGGTGTGATGCAGGGCTTCCCCTCCTCTCAGTTGCCCGCAGGGTTGGGGTCAGGTCTCATGCTGCTGGAGCAGAAGCCCCGAGGGTCAGGTCCAGGCTGGCTCAGGTAGCTTTCAGTGTGTGCTCTTGTTCCTCCCAGCACTCAGCTTCACACCAGCGGGGAGCAGTGCTGGAGCAAGAGGTGCACGGTGGGTATTAGGCGAGGGCTGAGGTGACCTTCCTGACTGTCTCTGCTGTGCCATCACTGGAAACGGCTGCTCCCCACTTTGCTAAGACACCACGTAGGGTTTGAGCTGCCTTTAGCATCTCATAGCCAACTGAGCTTTTTCCACGGTTGTGGCAACCCTTGCTTCACGGTGAATCTGCAGTGCAAGGCCCGCAGTGCTGGAGCATCTGCTCAGCTCAGGCTGGAGGCAGTGGGGGGTACACGAGAGCGGTCATGGGCAATGTCAGCAGTCTGTGAGGTTTCCATTTCAATCGCCCTTTCCACCCAGCTGTGAGGCCATGTGAGTATCCCAAGTGCTCGTCATGAGTGGAGTACAGCCTTCCCAGAGCCCTCCTGTTAGTCTCACTGGTCTTCCAACCCGCAAGGGCCTCATCTTCCCTTTGTTGGACCCCAGGCTGAGGTACCCAATGTGTGGCTTGAACCACTCGCCCTCCAGGGAGGGTAGTCTCCCTTTTCCTCCAAGTTCCCTCCCAGGGTCACAGGTCCCTACCTGATTGCCTGTTTTTCCTTACCTGTTTCTGTGTGGACCTTTTATACAGCCTTGGTTGTACATCTGACAGGTTCTAGTTAGTTTTCACTGAGAATTGTTCAACATGTAGATGTATTTTTTATATGTTTGTAGGGGGAGGTGGGTTCTATATCCTCCTATTCCTTCACCTTATTTCCTCTCCCCATACACATATATTTTAAATAATCAGATGGTCCAAGTGCTGGTTTGTCTCATGGATTTATAGAAACTTTTCTTAACTATACAAAAAAATAACAACTTTTATTTCTTTTCGTGTTCGTGAATTAACTGGCAAGAATAATAAAGGTTTTCTTTTAATGGTCATAGAAACTAAACATGTACTTCATCTATTCCTTTATTTTACTAAAATTCCATTAATTGGAGATAAGAAAAAGCATCCTGCTAAGATTATGCTGTAATAACACAAAGAATTTTTCTTTTATTTCTTCTAAATTAATACTCTTAGGTTGATGCAGCCCCAACTCCCTGAATTTCTGTGTATGTCATGGGAGTGGTTTTTTTTACATGATATATTAAACCTTTCAGTCATTTCTCTTCCTCCATTTCCCAAGCTTAATACTTGTAAAAAAAAGTTAGTTTTTCTAAGAAACACTTAGGTAAATGTGCATTAAATCCTTGAAACAAAAATCTAAATTTTTGGTATATGTTTTCATACAAACTCATATTCGGATGAAGCAAGAACCATATTTATTAATGGAAACAAGATTTTTTTTTTCCAACTAATTTTTGTAGTCATGTTAGCCTGGGCTACTTGTGCAAAAAATTAGCACATACACAAACCAAAAAAACAAGCAAAACAAACAAACAAAAAACACCCCAAAAAGCAAGAAAATCCTCACTTCATAAATTCATAAGGTGACAAATTTTACTCCTGAGAGGTAGCATAACCAAGCAAATGAATATTGTACGTGCATTAACTGAGGCACTTGAGATCACCCAGTTTGTTTAATTCATAACAAAATCTCTCCTCAGAATTTCATGCTTGTAAACAATTATATTAGAACAGTAGTCTCAATTTATTTTAACAAAATCTTAAAGTGTAATCATCTGGACTTTAAACTTACAAGAAAATGTATTTCTATCTCTGATAAGTATTTAGTTGGAGAAATAAGATTTCTTGAAATTGGGAATATATTTTATCTTGTATTTGTGAAATAATACATTAGTAATCAGAAAGGACACTATTCCTCCTATTTAGGGTCACTTTAATAAAAGGATTCTGGATTCATCTTACACATTACAAACAGAAAAGATAAATATCGTGAATCACTTTAAGTAGAGCTGAGATTAAGTAATGTGTTATTTTCATAACATATAAAATTCCAAACAGTCTGCATGTGAAAATTTTCTGAGTTATTAAACAGTAGGGTGATCTCAGTCACAAACTTGGCTTCATATGAAATGTTTTCATTCAAATTTTAAGCTTTCTTTAAAATAAGAAAAACTTGGAAAGCATAGCTCCAAACCAGCTAAATTAGAAACTGCTAATTTTCTGAATGAAAAGAGCACTGTTTTTTATTTTTACACAACTGAATTGAAAGAATAGAAAAAGCACTACAGTTGTTACAGAGAATAATAATTGTGGCCATCAACACAGACATCTGAGAAACTTTCCTTTACATTTACCATCTTCTGCAACCACCTGCTTCTGCTTTGTCATTCACTGACATTTCAACCCTGTCGGCTACTGTGTCTTCAGATGCTGGTTGGACATGGCCCTCTGACTGTCCTCCGGTGTAAGTAGGGGTGCTGTACTTCAAAAGGATGGATTTAAACTGCATTAGAGGTGCATCTGTACGAACTCCCATTGGGTCAAAATGAGTTCGGCTTACTCGAAAGCCTGCTTGAGAAAGATAGCACAAAAACTTTTTTAACCTGCAACAAGGAAAGGCAAAAATGAGGTTCTTGTTTTAACTCATAATGTCATTAAAATAGTAAATATATACACTTTGTCATTCACTGTCTGTCTTACTTTGGCATATTCATTCCTTTAATGCTGTGTCTGTGGATGTTGTAATAAAAGGGAGGATGTTCAGTATTGACATCAGTCTTTTGCCTCTTGACTAAATTTGCAGTTGTTTCATTACTTTTTCTCTTTCCTGAAACGTACAGATATTAACACAGAAAGTTAGCATTCTCTTAAAAATCACAAGCCAGATACTTGAATAACTACATACTATCTCTTCAAGTCTAAATTCTTTGACACAACCTTTTGACCTATATATCCAATCTTAATTCTTACAATAACATAGCTTTTATTGTAATATTTATATTTTCACTATCCTTTACTCATGTAATTTTACTGTTTAACTGTTTGCTGAATCAGAACTTCTTTCTACCTTCTTCAGTTGTAAGCCTCAAGCCTACCTCCATCTTCTGTAGAAAGCCATTTTTGAAATCTGGGCCAGTCATTCCACAGATTTCACTACTCTCAACACTACTCTGAGTTTGATTAAGTTCTGTCATTATATGTTTTCTTGTTTCATGTATTTAGGTCTTTATAATGTGTATAAATCCTTCCCAAATTATATTCTAAGTTCCTGGAGAATAAGGTCCTTTATTTCTATAGTTGTATTCTCTACTGAATGCCAATAGAATTGACCCTTGTGAACAATGCGGTTTTAAATTGTGTGAGTCTACTTCAACATGGATATTTTTCAACAGGGAGAAACTACAGTAACACATGGTCCACAGTTTGTTGAATCTGTGGATGAAGGACTGACTTTAAGTTACACATGGATTAATCCCAGGGCTGTTCAAGAGTCAACTGTGTTTGATATACAGTAGTCTTCATTGAACACAAAACGAACACAAAGTCAGTCTCAGCGGCTTGCATATAGGAATTTATGAGTACACTGTATGATCTCATTGCCTACTTTTTACCACAGTACTTAGCCTTTACATTTTCAGTGAAAGGAAGCTAGCAAGTAAGTTTCTAGCAGTTATCCCTTGAAAAATCACAAAAGGAAGACAACTGAGATATCCAAGTTACCATATGGAGATTTTTTTCTGAATGTTCAACATGGATGTTATTATGGCCAAATTTAAAATTTTCATGAACATTCACTTAAGCAAAAATATTCAGAAGACAAATCTGATGCATGAAAATGAATGATAAACTGCATTCAAAGATAAATATTGTTGAAGTATTGACTCATGGCTTCCCCCATTAAATCAGATAATTAAAACCTGATTATACTGTCACATTAAATCTAAGAAGGCACATGTACCCCAAGAGTTAGGAAAGGCTGAGACTAAAAATCCAATACCTTCCAATTACTATCATCAGCAGTATATAGATTTCTTTTGCCTGATATTTTCTATCATGTAAGATTTTATATGTTGTTATACTAGTTTAGAACAATCATAATTTTAGAGCTATAAAAGAATCCATAGAGATTAGTCTAACTCCCTTAATTTATATATGAGAAAGGCTCAGAGATTTTAAATATCTTCAAAACTTATGTTTTTACCTTATTCTAAAAAGGTTTTATGACAACTCTTAAAGGTGGGGGACCTGGCTAAGGTTATGTAACAAATGACACAAAGAAGTAGGGTGATACTCGTAAATTTAATGTTATTTTACAGGATACTGGAATGCCTTTCTCTTCCCTCCAACAGAGAAATTAAGGAGAATAAATCATTTTTAAGTGATTTGAATCCTAACAAATTGGTTGAAGATGCTAAATGAACATGACTTGGGAACAGTATGTAGTTACTAAACCATAAGCTATTAGCAGGAGTTGAAATTTTCTTCTCTTTGAAAATCAACACTAAAATGCTCAGCAACTAATACAAAATTACAGCTTGTAAGTATAGTCCTTGGTTCTTTCAATCTCAACACTGTTTTTGCCTGTATACAAAACAGATTTAGAATCTAACATTGCCTTCTAAAAACCTTAGACATTAAGCACCACCATTACAAATCTTAACATCCTTTGATATGAATTTACAATGCCTAATACAAGTATATTTTAAAGTATATACACACCTCAAATTATAAGAAAGGCTATGTAATAAAATTCTTATGGCCAGAGTATAGGGTCTTCTGGTTAATCAGTGACATTTCTTTTAACATCTTGTATAGCTCTTGCAAGGGGATCACCATATACCAGAGATGTGAACAAAATACATATTGATAGAAGTTTTGAACTATGCAAATGCCAGATAAATAAGGTCTACTGTAATTTGGTTGCTGGTATAATAAGATGAAAATGAATTTGAAGTAGGCTACCAAAGCAATCTCTTCTCTTCCAGTTCCAGTTACCCTGCTGCTACGTGCTCTTACACAGATGCGTTCATACACAGATGCGTTCATACACACGCACACGTACCTTGTGCGCTGTGACTATCTGTTGTGGTATCGTCTGTAGTTTTAATAAATACACCGCATTCTTCTAAAATTAGAACAAATGGAAACAAAATATTTTACAGGATGATATTATGCAACAATTTGAAGTTTACATAAAAGCTTACTAAATCTATGCACTGCTTTTATGAATATATGATTCTGTGACCAAAACAGGTTCCAAGAATTCATTTTTTGACACTCTATGATACCTAACAGGCCCACCCTTCTATCAGTAGCCAGATAAAACTACACAAGCCTATTTATACTAAAGAGAAAACAAAGTAGAAAAAACTTAACTTTTCTGAGTGGTAAGTATAAACCTAGCTTCCATGGCTCAACGGATATTACAAAATTTTTGGCCACACTATTCTCAGAATGACCTAAAGTTTCTCTTTCCAGAAAGCAGATACAGGGTGATAAAATCAGAACAGACTCTTAGTTCTTTCAATCTACTAAAGTTTAAAAAATACATCTATAAAACAAAATCATCATTCCTTTCAGGCCCCTAATATAAACTTGAAGAAAACAATGCAATTAAAAAAAAAAGCTAACTGGATTACTGATGAGACTCATTACAGAGAATTTACTTAAAGCATGCTACTTATATTGCTTTTAATTATAACATTAAAGATGTATTTTTGATAAACAATTTGTAACCTAGTAAATTAGTGTTAAGTCACCTTGCTTGTTGAGATTTGAAGGTGCATGAACTGAAAACTGAGGAGTACACTCTGACTCAAAGATTAATGTCTTTATTAGGGTCTGAATGTCATCTAAACCATGGTGAAGAGATTCAGACAGCATTCTTTTGAGGAATCCAGTATTGAAAAGGGAACTTGACCTGAAAAAAAGAATACAGAATTAGATTCAAGAAGTGTTTTCTTTAATAAAATAAGTCTTCGTAATTAAACAATGACTAAGTAATTTGCCTACTTTATCATGTCAATTCTCTAAGCTAGTGGGATTAGTAAAGGAAATTTCATTCACAATAGGTCAATTTATTGAGCCCTCATAAGGTGTATAGTCCTGTTGTACATAGAGGTGTAAGATAGAGTGAAGTATAAAATTCACTGTTTACCCTATGAAAGCCTATAAATGTAGACAGAATCTAGACTGGGACACACAGTAATGCAGAGGTTTTCACAATGCATATTCCTATCAGTAACAGTAATCCTTAGTTCCAGGGCATATGTGGCGGGGCAGGGTGACATCCATAAGAATTACATGTGCTGGTAGTGATGCAGTTAAAAAGTGGCCCAGGGCTCAGTTTCCCATTTAATTTGAGAATCACAAGTATAATGGACAGAATATGAATTCCAGGTCAGACAAACCTTTCCACCACTTACTAGCTATGTAATCTTGAGTAACTATTGTTTTGAGTCTCACATACCTTATCATAATATGGAAAATAAAACTTCTCACAGACTTACAGGAATTAAATGAGATAATACACCTACAATCCCTAGTACAAGGTATATCCTCAAGAAACAGTAGCTATTACTAGGGTAATCAAATATATATGAAAGGATATGTGATTTTAAATGTCAAACAAGTGACCAGTGTAAGATTTACTAAAAGACAATTCAAAGATTATTTTGGATTTAAGCACTGAGGAGTGACACTTCAAAAAGGATGCAGAATTTGAACTAGAGGAAGGGAAGGGAGAAGAGACTAAATGAGCGTAAAGACATGAACAATGGCTTTAAGTGAGAAAACCTTAAGTTATTGTTTAGAACTCAGTCTTGGAGGTAAAAAAAAAAATGAGTTCTGGTTCTGTTCTGTGTGTGCGACTAACTAAATCCTGAGGGATCAGTTTTATCCAACACTTAAAATACACTGTGCCATCATTTTCTCATCTGGTAAAATGAGGGAGGAGTTGGGCTAGGAGATCTTTCTGGATCTAGCAACCTGTTACTCTGAACTTCCCCAGTTCCAAGAGTGGGTAGGGTCAACATACTGCAGGTGATTGAGAGAACTAGAAGGTAAGGCTGGCCAGGTCATTCTTAATCTAAAAGTATTTACTTGAAGATAAAATAATGGGCATCAGCACAAATATGTTTACCATTAAGTTAATTTTTAGACTTAGTAATGACTAAACCTTGGCCTTATAAAGTAATGAGGCTGGAGTTTGCCATGATTGTTATTACAATGCTATTAGCAATCTCAAATTTCTCCAAGAATCTCTAGTAACAAATAGCTTATGGGAAGGATTGTGAGTAAAAGCAATTCAACTTTCAAACATGAAAAACACATAACTAGTTACCAAGGATGCAAAAAGCACACACATACATTAAATACTTGCAGCTCTGTCACATATAAACAGCTTTACCTAATACAAAAGCAGACATTCACTTTAACATGCCCTTCTTCCTTAAAATTAATTCCTCAAAGAACTTTTACATTAGTTGACTGGTCTATAAAAAGTTATAGTGATCACTTTAAAATCATACCCTAGTTCTATAATTATCAGCTGAAAAAAGCCTCATCCTTACTACGCATGAATGAATTATTTAGTTTGCAGATCAGCTTGGCTTCTCTTTAATCCGACTGCATCTTAACTCTGTCACAAACTTTTAAGAATAATGGTATAGAAAAATGTGAAAAGAAAACACCTCAGGTTCATAAGGGAAAAGAATTATAATTATTTACCTATATTTTTTTAAAAATTGAAACTAAATTTGTCTTCTACCACAGTAATCAAAAGTCAGCAATCAGATCAATACATGCATAAACTCTGAATACATTACTATGCTTAGGCACATACCATAGAGGTCCAAGTTCTATTGCTGTCTTTCCAGGCATGCTTCCATGACAATTACAGGGTAGCTGTCTATATGGGTTTTCTGTGAAAAGGTAATAAAAAGAAATCAAAGGAGAAATAACAATGTAAACAGTAGTAATTGTTATATAAGTAATAATTTGCAGCTACAATACACTGAGGATCTACTATGTGCCAGGTATTGTGCATTTATATGCATTAAAAAAAATTTAATCCTTAAAACTCTCTGAAGCAGGTATTAAGATCTCAGTTATGTAGATCAGATGATTAAAGCTTAAAAAAGATATAGAAATCCATGTCAAAATTAGAGGCATGGTTTTAAGTCACTATACTACCTGAAATAATTTCAGCAGGAGAAAGTCTTATAAATTCTACAAGCTATCCATATTTTAAAATCAACTGATTGGGGTATAATTTACATGCAGTAAAACGTATACATTTTATGTGAAAAGGTTGATGAGCTTTAATAAATGTACATACCCATATAACCAACATCCATCAAAATAAAGGCATTTCCTATAAGTTAACTCTTCTGTAATTGGGAAGAGAAAATGAATTACTCTATTCCCTAGGCTTGATGCATATTCAGTCCCAGACATGTAGGCTAGAAGAAACTAATTCAGTTTAAAGAGCAATGAGGGCCCTGATGTAATCAGAATATGACTGGGGAGATACAAGACCTAGTCTTAGTTTCCAAAATGGCATGATATTCTACCATGGACTTTCCTGTTCACTTAAGACTCAGAATGAAGTGAAGTGAAGTGAAGTCGCTCAGTCGTGTCCGACTCTTTGCGACCGCATGGACTGTAGCCTACCAGGCTCCTCATCCATGGGATTTTCCAGGTAAGAGTACTGGAGTGGGTTGCCATTTCCTATAGTCATTTTAAATCAGATTTTCTCCAACTGAGTTCCCCCAGGCCATTTCTGGGTTGATCATTCACTTTCTTGGAATGGCCTGATCTGATCAATGGGCCCTAGATATATCCAGAACTCAGGATTACGGTAGTAGGGACATGGGTCTATAGCTTCTTGCTATCTGATATCACTGTCATTTAATGCAGTTAAGTGGCATAATTCACAGTTGTATATATACTTAACGGCCTCCTTCATTGTTTGTTCCTAGGTCTACCTTTCAGCCTTAAAAGGTGTGGTTATCATTGACGTTAGCTTTGTTGAGAATGATGCTGCTCAAATGCTGTACAAATATATTCAAGACATCTTCCCTGAAACCATTAAATAAATTACATGTACTACAGGCAGAATTACCCAAAGTAAGGTGATTTATATTTATGGTTCTGTCAGTTGTACCAACTTACCGCAGGCAGCACACAAATATTTGTCAGTTTGTTTCCTGATGTATTTTGCAAAATGATCCCATCACATAAACCTGTGTCTTTTTTGAAGACCCTTGCCTAAGATTTCTTAGTGCCTGATGAGCATCAGCATCTTCAGGGATCAGGGTTATCATTTCAAGTTACGAAGTAGAAAAAAATGAAGGTATGAAGAAAGAACTACTATATCTATGTCATTGGTAAATAGGCCACGAAGGTAATTCCAGATGAGGAATTCAAACTATTTAGAGACTTTAAATGAAATGGACTGAACACATACTTTAATCTCTTCTGTTTCTTAAAGCATTATTAAGATGAGAACAAAGGAATAAAATTCAAACCCCAAAGATAAATAAAATGTGAGAAGAGATAACAAGATGATGAGAAATGTCAATAAAATTTTAGAAGTGGGAAGCAGATACACAAAGGGGTAACTGATTTAGCAGGTCAGAGAAAGCTAAAGCCCGAGCCTGAAACGGGTAGACAGGCTACCAATAAACAGCAAGCCCACTGGCATTGTGGGGCCTGAAAAGGCTTGAGAATGAAAGTACTGACTGTCTTTGAAGATGGAAATAGGGTAGTAATGTGGGGGAAAAAAAAAAAGACTTCATTTAAAAATTTTAAGACTTGTAGATCTTCTCTAAGATCAACAGTTAGGCTTCTGTGTCTTCTCCATCCAAAAGAGGAAGTTAATCTTGGGTGAGGCTGAACCACAGGGGATCTGGAACCAGGGGCGTTAGTCACAGTTAAGAGTGAGGAGGCATATGAAAAGAAAGGGACTAAGTAAAAGTCTGTACAAATGCTAAGACCTGCCAGTCTCCTTCCCCAACATGGTTCCTAGAAAGCTGATAAAAGACTGCAAGATTCCTCTGCATAAGTACTTACCAATCCAGGAGAAAAAACACACATACAGATTGGCTGACTGTCTTTTGGGAGTTCTTGTAATGAAAAGGCAGACTGCCTTCTCATTACAGTAAAATCTTATCAGTTTATAAGCCCTGCCCCAAGAACTCCAATATAACTGTCAGCATGGAAAACTAAGACTACTAGACATTTGAGATACACTATGACAAGAACAGAATTGCAAACCAGAAATAATTAGGAAAGAATAACTAACAAAATAATAGCAACAATACAAAAATAAGCAAAATGAAAAACCTATCCTCCCCTAAATATAAAATATACCCAACTACAGTCAATAGTATCATAGAGGTAAGATTAGATTTCACATCTCTGAGACAAGAATAGGATACTATTAAAAAGGGAACAATAAAAATATGAAATAACTCTTGGAAATGAACGAAGTATGACAAATTTAAGCAGGAAAGTTGGAAAAATAAAACTCAAGGAAATTTATAAAGAAGAACTAAATGCTAAGAAATAAATAGAGATGTAAAAAAATTAGAGGGTTAATCAAGCAGATCCATCATATAACTAAAATGAGTTCTAGGAAGACAGAACAGAAATAATTTGAGAGAAAAAAATTATCAAAGAGAAAATAGAAAAAATTTATCAAAACTGAAGAACTCAGGTTTAAGGGCTCACAGACTGCAGCACAATGAATTAAAAAAGATGAATTCATAAACATCCTGAAG
This sequence comes from Bos indicus x Bos taurus, assembly GCF_003369695.1. Classification (NCBI taxonomy): domain Eukaryota; kingdom Metazoa; phylum Chordata; class Mammalia; order Artiodactyla; family Bovidae; genus Bos; species Bos indicus x Bos taurus. The sequence goes on from NC_040091.1 coordinate 65,415,953, forward strand.
TTATTTTAGAATAGTGGGTTAAGAGGAGAGATTTTAAGAGCACTCAGAGAAAAAAACACAAAGGACTATTCCTAAGAACAACAGCAAACTTGTTAATATTGAAGGTTAAAAGACAAAGGAATAACATCTTAAACATTCTGAGGAAAAACAACTTCTAACCTAGACTTCTATATTTACCCCTGCAATCCTTCTAAGGAAATCCTCCTAAGGGAAAAAGTGTAGCTTCAAAAGGAGAAAGTGAAGAAGGAAAGGTCAAAATACATAAGATTTAAGATATAGGAAGTACATCACAAGGAGAAAGCCAAAGAAAATTTCCATTATGAGTCTAAAAGGAAGACCCAGGGCAACAGCTTTTGGCAGACTTAGAAACAAACAACCCAAACCAGAGGAGGAGGACTGTCTCCAGCGGAATTAAATGAAACCCAAAGGTTGTTTTTAACAAAAATCACAGAAGCACTAAACTGTATTATGGATTTTGAAAAGTATATACACACCCAAAAGGTGACAAATATATAGTAATGATTAATTCGAGTAATTGAAGAGGTGTATAAAAAAGTTATTACAGCACTGTAACTGGTTCCTCTCTGTGGAGCAGCCTTCTAAGAAAGGCAGCAATGATCCCTGTATCCTGGTATTCATACCCTTCTCTAATCTCCACCTCTTGAAGGCGAGATCACTGAATCTGTAGACTCATATCTAGTGACTAGAATATAGCAATATTCTCTTTTTCTCTCTCCCTTTCTCTCTCTGGTTCTTTCTGATGAAGTGAGCTGCTATTCTGTGAAGAAGACTACTTGACAATGAACTGACAACACCTCTTAGCAGCCAACAAGTGCTCAGGTCTTCAGTCTAACAACCTACATCCAGGTCATAACCATGTGAATGAGCTTGTAAACAGGTCCTTCCCCAGTCAGGCCTTGATGACTGCAGCCCCAGCCAATACCTTGACGGCCACCTTGTGAGCGACCCTTAGCTAGTGGACCCAGCTGAGCTATGCCCGGATTCTTGACTCAAGAGAAACTGAGATGATAATGTCTTAAGCCACCAAGTTTTGAGGTAATTTGTTACACACAGATAGATAACTAATACAACTTGTAAACAAAGTTTTTATATTTATAAAAATAGGAACACGGAATACTGATTAAGCCAACACTGGAGAGGAGAAGTACATGCATGTGACTGAGCTGGTCTGAGATTCTGAATAGTTGTCTTCATGAAAGGAAGTTATAGGCAATATAACTTAGAAATAGGGAAGATATCAAACATTAGAGACTTTAAACATTAGAAGAAACAGCTGTAAGATTTTTATTAATAGTTCGTTACTTTAGGGAGTGGGGCAGATATCATTACTAATAAGATGCAGAACTATTTGATTTTTTAAATTATATACTACATATTGATAAAAAGTTCTAAGTGATCTGACTTTTTGGAAAGAAACACTCATTTATACTCCGTAAGTCCTATATGATTACAACAATGCAGAAAACAATTCATATTGCTTAATAGTAATTTATTAAGTCAAAATCCTTTAAAATGTTAGATTAAAAAAACATTCTAGTGACAGATTCCATAAAATATCAGTTATATATGGAATCTAAAACACGGCACAAATGAACCTATCTACAAAACAAGCAGACTCACGGACACTGAGCCCTGTGGCAGGAGAGGGGTGGATGGGAGTCTGGGTTAGGACACATAAACTACTGCATTTAGAATGGATGGAAAACAAGGTCCTACTGCTTAGCACAAGGAACTATATCAAGTCTCCCGGGATAAACCACAATGGAAAAGAAGATGAAAAAGAGTATATATACATGTATAACTGAGCCACTTTGCTGTACAACAGAAATTAACACAACAGTGTAAATCAAACATTCTTCAATTTTTAAAACAATTCAAAAAAAACCCACGGTAGTAACAATCCAAAATTATAAAGCGACATGAAGGACTCCTGAAAGAGAAGGAAAGATGTTAAGTTTTTACAGATTCAGGATCAAATGTGAGCAGAGTGTATTTGAGTTTAATTACTCAATGATATTGTAAAACACTTATGGTGAGAAATGAAAGGATAAAAATCTCCATTTAAGAACTGGTTCATAATTTTAAAGGTAGGAATACCATCAGTAACACTGGGGTACGAGGTAAAAAGAAACACTGAGGTTTTTTTTTTTCTAATTGAGGTGAAACTCACATTAGTGATATCCTTTTAAACACTGAAGATGTGTATTATTTCTTACATAAAAGAAAATTGAATTAGGAAAAAATAGAAAAGAAACCACAGGGCACTATACCATTTATCTAGGAGGACCAAAACTTTCCCAAGTTTCATCAAAGATATTTATGAAATTTATATTTTAAAAAGCCAAGTGGATTCTATAACCTTTCTGACTCTGTTGCATTTAAACCAAGATCAGGATGGTGGACTGGGCATTTAGAGTTGGCTTCTCTTATTCCAAATCTTTAGAAATGACAGAAAAATTTATTTTTGTGAATAATTCCTAAATACTGCTAGAAAATAAGAAGAGAAGTCATCATACGTCCCAATCATTCAGTACTTGCTGAAAGCTTATAAGCTGAGAGACAGTACTACTGGAAGAAAACCATACTGGAGGGAATAGATATTAAAGGCAGAAATAGCCTAGGGGCTATATGAACCTAAAAAGCAAAGATGAATGCTACTAGAGTAGCTCTAGGACAACTGTTAAAGGGATTGGTTAGAAAACTGTACTTGAAAAAGCTGATTACTCCTTTAATCCATGATTAGCAGGTTACAGAAGATATCTGTATCCAGTTTGAAGTGATAAAGGTTTAGGTTGGAGAAGCAAAATAGTGCCCCAAATTTGATTAAAAAAAAAAAAAAATTACCTCTGGGCCTAAGAAGCTCTGAATTCCAAGGAGGATGAACACAAAGAGACTCACTCAGACATATTATAACCAAACTGCTGAAAACTGCAAAAAGAATCTTGAAAGCACCAAGTATCAAGTACAAGGGAACAACAATACAACTAACTTTTAATCAGAAATAATAGAAGCCAGAAGGCACTGTAATGATACAGTCAAAGTGCTGATTGGTACTTTGACTGATAAATGATAGGTATCTCAGCTTCATGCACAAATCCGAAGGCACCAGAGAGAACTCAAACAAAGGAATATGACAGCATGCCCTCCATTCCTACTATCGATTAACGCTAACAGAAGTACCTGGACAGAAGAAAAGCATGGTGGGTTCTGAGGAAGCGTCAAAACCACATCTCCTTAATTCAATGTGGTCAAGATAAACTACCAACTGGTTTATTTATTTATCTTTCATTAAGCAAAAAAAGGATCCAGTGTCAGAACACTCTGAAAATAGAGCTCTGAGAAGTGACTGCCTTAACAGATATTAAACAACACTAAAAGGAGTAGAAGTGAATGAATGCATGAACATCCAACCACTGGAACAGAATAGAAATTCTAAAAACAAATTCAAATCTATGTGGGATTTTAGTATAAGGTAAATATGGTATTCTCAAATAAGTGGACAAGAGGTGACCTAGTCAATAAAACAACCTTCTCTGAATAATTTAGGATTGCAAAGCTTTTCCCAACTACAGACAAAATGCAGAGTACATTAAGCGTCTGAATAACTTTACAACAGAAACAATGAAGAATGTCTGCATGAAAGAATAAAAGATGCAAACACAAGTGACAAAATGAGAAAAAATATCTACAACTATCGTATCATACCCCGAGGGTTAAATTCTACTATATAAAGAGTTCTTAAAAATCCACATTTCAAAAGTGCTAGGAAGCTAACAGAAAACAACGGGCAACTGTTTCTATGTCCCAGAAAAGCAAATTAGAAACAGCCTGATGAGGGCACATGCCACATCTTTTTCCTATTCCCCAGGCCTGGCATATAGTAGAGGCTCAACAAATATTTACTGGATGAGTTTTACAACTGATGGGTTCTATATTCAGTCAGAAACATGACCATTATTTTTATAAAATTAATGATTTGAAACATCCCAAACAAAGAAGTAATCTGACTTAATGTTCCTAAAATTAGTGACAGTGGAAACTAAGTTATTTCTAGGCGTTTTGACAGGAGGCATGGCTAGAGAGCATAAATTATAATGAGTAAATGACTTTAATGAACTCACACGAATGTCTTGTCTGTTGATGAAAGGAAATCCAGTATAGGAAATAAAGTTAGCACTGTAATCTTTAAAATCAAAGGACAACAATATGTATAAATTAGGGATGTGATAAATGCTTATTTATTGGAGGCTTACACATAAATTCAACACAATATTCAGTCAAAAGAAACTTGCATTTACCTTCTACCATATTACCATCCTTCTGAAAAATTCTCTCTTCACACCACTGACAATGGATTAGGTACTGAATCTTCTTGGCTGTCTCATCTGCAGAAGTTGGCCCCCTCAAAACTCTCACAACAACCAACACAAAATGTTCCAGAGCCACCGCAAATAGTACTTCTATGCCTTTGTTACATCGGGCTGCAGCTCTGGAAAAAAAGTTTTTAAGTTGTTTTGAGAGCTTATCATTTTCCTTTGCTTGGCATTATATTGACCTTATATTAACTTGGACAGTACATATACTATGGAAGGGTTATGGGAAAATAAGAAAAATTTAACTCTTTGTAGCAGTGGTTTTAAAAGATATATAAAAAAGTGGCTATAAAAGATACATACTACACACTATAACTTTTACACAAACTGAAACACAGGGAATTATAGGGTGCTTGGCAGGCTTTTGGTAATTACACATGTTCCTTTATGATATCTTCTCAATATTCTTTGGTTTCTAATGTCACTTTGTTTCTTGTCATCACAACCATCTTTCTTTCTAAAATTTTTACCTACTTTTTTCTATAAAAGCTTCTTCCAAACAATATATGCTTACTGAGTACTAAATACATGCAGGGAAGTATGCTAGCTGCTGACCAGCTGGTAAAAAATGAATAAGCAAAGTCCTTGCCAGTATTACGTTTATATACTTTTGTATTAAATTCTACTTGATACACCATTTATGTACTCAGTTTTCCCTCTTCAGTTGTACACTAACTTAGTCTGTATGTACTGCTTTGAATTTGCTGTTACATTATAAACATTTTAAAGTATGTACAGTAGGTCCTTGGCATGTACCAAGTGAACATCAGAGGTTTTAGTTATTTAGGAATAATCCTGAAGGTCTATGAAGTCTAATAATCTGTACTTTTGCTGAGGTAAGGATTTCAGTCTAAATGCTGTGAAACTGGTGCTGGCGTTAGTGACAGCGCCGGCTGTAATGATCTGTAATCTTAATATTCATTGACATTGTATTATTACTATTCTTCGAGCATAACTTTATGCATAAAATGGGTGCTCAAAGTCTTCCTTTCTTCAATTGTTTAGAAAGTCTAATGAGAAACAGAACTTTTTGTTTTTACAGGTGAGATCATTTCACAGAATCAAATTTATAAGCCATCATTTTTTTCAAACTATATAAATAAAGAAGATAAGATGAAATGGACATTAAATAATGATCATTTCTAAATCTAAGATCAATTTTTGCTTTCCCTTTTTGTGGTGCTACCATCCTATATCTACTCTGTTTGTTGAAACAAAATGATTTGAAGTTAACTTTCATTTTTTCTTTCTTACTACTTTATTTAAATAACATTTTAAAGTGGAGAGCAAACTATTTTAGGCACAAGCTTTTAAATAAAATTCTAACATACAACATAAGATTTCCAAAAAAATCAAGATCACATATACAAAATACAGAATCTGTATTTTGTGCATATTTTGAAGAATGAAATAAGCACTTCTTGCAATATTATTTCTTTCTATCATATACTCAGACATACAAAGGTTGGCCATTTGGTACCTTGCCACTGCAGCTACAACAATTCTTGCAGCTAGCTCCTTGTAATATTCAGTTCGGACAATATTACAGCCGTAGTGACGCCGGGCAACGTGTTGTGCCTTGGCATATAAAGAACTGATATCTGTAGAAGTCACTGACACTATGCCAAGGTTTCTTATATTTCTGAATGCTGAATCAAGATAGTTCACAGATGTTCCAAAAGGATCTAGGTGTCTAAAATCAGAAAGAATATGGACATATTTAAAATCATATTAGTAATCAAAATCATACCATTGCCATATTTCTAATGATAAAGTTCCATGGATTCAAAAGTACTTCATAAATCTATTTTAAAAACATTAACTATGTTTTTAAAGTAAGCAATAAAAGGATCTTATGATATCTTAAACACGTGAAAATAAAACCTGCTTAGAGAAAAGTTATCATGCCCAGGCATATTACTTCAAATGCTAGAAAATGCTCTTATGGCATTCCTTAAGCCGATGCCAAAATATTGTATTAATTTAAATAAACAATGACAAACTACCTTAATTTTTAACGGCCCCCTCTCTACCCCACCTCCCTTCAAATCCAAGTCAGTTTAGAAAGTGACAGAAAAAATTTTTCACTTACATGAAATCAAAAGATCTCAAATGCATTAGTACATTGGCATCCATTTTGGTCACCTTAATATTACCAAGGTTTTCCTCTCCTTCTTCCAGAATATCTTCCCTTTCTTCCTTTTCCTTACTGTCCACAACCACTTTCAATTTGTTTAAATGGCAGTTCTCCTGAATCAACGTCACAGAGTTTTCATTCAAATCATTAATTGTAACCTTGACTGCATTTCCAAGATGTTTTGCCCATTGTAATCCCATTATCCCTTAGGAGAAATTGGAAGAAAAATGGGTTTTTAAATTATAAAGAATAAAAACTGTAATAAAAATAAAGAATATAATTTTGTAAGTAACAGAAATAAATGTTTCAAAATCTTAGTATTTTCAAAAGTAATTCTTATTCTACTTTCTCACTGAAATGCCTCTTAAGAAGATTTACCACAAGAAAATGTATCCTGCAGATTTCCATTAATAATTCTTAAAAAACTGTTCTATAATCCATGTTCAAATAAAATACCTATGTATATTCTTTATTTGGGGTTTAATAGGATATTTTTTTCCTTTCTTCTTACAATGGAATACTTTTTTTTCAAACAAAATCTTACAGAGAAATCCAATATACCATATGAGTAAGAGTGGGGTTTCTCTACTTGAAAAGAAGTTGAGAAGCTGGAATTCATCCTGCTGAAGCTTACTCTAATACATGAAAATAAGAAAACTTTCGTGGATGAATGCTTTTCAAATACTGCACCACAGCATCACTGTGAGTGAAAAACAACTCTGTATGTGTCAGCAAATGATCAAGAGGAATTGAGACCAAGAGGGCCCTCTCACAGGTTTTCTATCCCTGTTGGATTTGAGTCATAAGGGACATTCACTGCAAAATGGGAGATGGTGACACCAGCCTAGCCAATACGAAGTAGAAAACCCCCAATTTACTGGAAGTACTGACCATATGCATACATGTGACTCATTAATGTAAAAAATTAACACCTACTATGTGCCATTTACATTTATTTTCCTATTCTTAAGATAAGCTTGTGAAATAAGTTCTAATATCTATATTTTAGAGATGGGGAAACAAGCAAAATGACTGCTACGAGCTTTATTTAAGTTTACAAAGGCACATAAAAAGAAAAGATCTTCCTAAACAATAATTTTAATGTTTCAGGTAAAAAAAAGAGGAGTAGTTCATTGCAGTATTATTTATAAGAGCCAAGACATGGACACAACTGAAGTATCCATCGATGGATGAATGAATAAAGAACATGTGGTATACATATACCCAACAGAATACTATTCGGCCATAAACAGAAGGCAGTCCTGCCATTTCAGACAACACAGACGGACCTTGAAAGTACTACACTAAGTAAAATAAGTCAGAGAAAGACAAATACCATATGATTTAAATTAAACATGGAATCTAAAAAAAACACCCAAACGACAGAAATGGAGATCATATTTGAGGCTGCCAGAGGAGGAGACTGGAGGCGTGGGAGAATTGACTGAATGTGGTCAAAGGGGACAAACTTGCAGTTATAACAGAAAGATGTTCTGGGGATAAAATGTACAGCAGGGAAATTACAGTTAACAATACTATTTATTTGAAACTGACTAAGCGAGCAGATCTCATCAGAAAGGGGAAAAAAATCTATAACCATGTGAAGAGATGGATTTAAACTTTTTTGATCATTTTACAATACATGCATATAGCTAATCATTATATACCTAAAGCATATACAATGTTATATATGTTGACTGTATCTCAACAAAACTAGAGGGGGGAAAAAAGAAAATGACTCCACTGTTAAGAGACATATATAGTATCCAGTGTAGGTATGCTGCTGCATGCTAAGTCACTTCAGTCATGTCTGACTCCATGAGACTCTGTGGACTGTAGCCCACTAGGCTCCTCTGTCCATGGGATTTTCCAGGCAAGAATACTGGAGTGGGTTCAAATCTCTCCTCCAAGGGATCTTCCTGACCCAGGAATTGAACCCACGTCTCTTATGTCTCTTGCACTGGCAGGTGCGTTCTTTACCACTAAAGCCACCTGGGATAGACATTTAATAAACATTACTGAATGTAAAACACAAGGGTGGGGGAAGACTGTGTGAGGGAAAATGGTGGGAAATAAATCTGAAAAAGTAGACTGTGATCAGACTATGGAGGATATTAAATTGCAATCTGAGAAGCTGAACTCTAGGCAATTAAGATGCATGACTTTTTTGACTGAAAAATAACATGATCAATTCAGTGTTTGAGAGCAAAAGCTGTTTAGCAACAGCAGGCAAGACAGATATAATTGCTAAAAATCACTCTATTGGCAGATATGGAATGAAAAAGAGTATGAGTCACGATACAAATGAAAACTTAGAACCGTTCCATAGTTGAGTGTGGGGATAGTGGTGGGAAAAGGAGTAATAAAAAAATGATTCATATTTAAAATCTGACCGGCTCAGAGGATATGATCACCTTAGAATCATTACTTCATCACTTTTACCATTTCTACACTGAGACATTACTAATGATGATGATAGTAGTAGTAGTAATAATATAATAATGATGATACTGAATACTTTTATAGCATTTGCTATATACCAGATACTGTTCTAATTTCTTTACATGTATTAATTTCCTTAATCTTTACATTATTTTAAGGTAGGTACCTTCTTTTGGATAGATAAAGCAAATTAAAGCATAATTCCCTGGGGTTAGACAGCTGGCATGTTATAAAGCTGGGGTTTGAATGCAGTCAGTCTGACTCCACAGTCCATGCTTCCAGCCACTACTTCTCTCTGAGGTGAGGAACTTACGCCGAACTAGGTCGTGCTTTCATTCTATTGGTACAAACTTCCCAAGAATACACTCCTATAACTTTTATAGGATAGGGTACAAGTGGCTTTTCAGAAATTTTCTACATTTTCCAATCTTTTCTATACTGTTATGTCCTTTTGGGAAAAATGTTCTCAGTCTTTAAAATTTCACCATAATATCTCATTGCCTAATACGTAGGCAATGTTTACTGCAACACAGACACACACACACACACACACACACACACACACACAAATCAACCAAACACCAAGTGCTTACTGACTGCTGCAAACAAGTATTCTTGCAAAAAAAAAAAAAAATCCTGTCTGAATATGACCAAACCTGAACATCCAACTACCAATATACAGAAATAGAGGAATATCTTATATGAACCATGATGATACAATCAGCAAAAATCTAGGCTGTGGGAAACTCTACAGGACAAATGACCTCTTATATCAACAAATTATCACACATACACACAAAATGATGAAAAGAAATAGATTAAAAAGGGACTTGAGACCTATCAAACAACTGAAATATATAGTTTTTGGATTCTGACTTAAATTTTTTAAAAATTTGAAATAATTAGGTCTATCTAAACATTTGATGACATTAAAGAATTATTCTTAATTTTTTAGGTGTGATATGGTATATGGGTTTTAATTTTGAAAAGTCCTTATCTTTTACAGGCTTGCCTCACAGCTCAGTTGGTAAACAATCCACCTACAATGCAGGAGACCCCAGTTTGATTCCTGGGTCGGGAAGATCCACTGGAGAAGGGATAGGTTACCCACTCCAGTATTCTTGGGCTTCCCTTATGGCTCAGCTGGTAAAGAATCTGCCCACAATGCAGGAGACCTGGGTTCTACCCCTGGGTTGGGAAGATCCTGTGGAGAAGGGTAAGGCTACCCACTCCATTATTCTGGCCTGGAGAATTCCATGGACTCAGTCCATGGGGTCGAAAAGAGTTGAACATAACTGAGCAACTTTCACTTCACTATGCTTTACAGATCCCATGGAAATATTTACAGATGAAATGACATATCTGTTATTTGCTTCAAAATAAAGGAGACAGAGTACAGGGCAATGAGTTATAAAGGAAAGTGCACAGGAATACAGATAGAAGACTGAGTGATGGATATAAAGGAATTCACTTATTATACACTCTAGTTTTGTATATATTTGAAAATTTTCCACAATAAAAAATTTGCCTTGCATTTTTTTAATATAAAAATACTTTGCTTGATGTGATATCCATATACATTTCCTAAGAAAAGATACTGTACAGGAAGTTCAGCAAGCATGCCCAAACTTCCAATTATAAGATAAATAAGTACTAGGGATGAAATGTACAACATGATGATTAAATATAGGTAATAGTTGTATAGAGGAAAGTTAAGAGGATAAATTCTAAGAGTTCTCATCACAAGGAGAAACTTTTTTTTCTTCTTACTTATCTATAAGAGATGATGGATGTTAGCTGAACCTATTGTATATGTAAATCAAACCATCATGCTCTACATCTTAATTAAACTTGTACACCCATACAGTAATGTATGCCAATTCTTTCTCAATAAAACTGGGGAAAAAAATCTCTTAAGGTTCACATGATATAAACAAACCCTTAGTTCTCAAAGTGGCTAAACAACAACAAGGAAAAAATAAAGGGAAAGAAAAGATACTGTACAGATTTGATAAAGTGAGGTTCCAAAAAAAGCTTCATCACTTACCAGTTGCTCCAAAGGCATCTAGACATTCCAAAGGTTTTCGCTCCTTAGCCAGAGCAGCCAGTGTACAGAATATCAGCTGCCTAGAAGAAGGAAAATAATCTGAAATAATTTTACTGTACCATGGTTTCATCATTGTGGATTTTAAGAACAGTGAGAAAGTGTTCCTATTTACTGTGCAAACTACTTTGAAAAGAGACCTAATAACATATTCCTTACTTAATAGTATAAGAACTAAAAACCTGTGAAATTAAACTATTAGTCAAATTGTGTTCTATTAACAAGTATTTACTATGAACAATGATTTTATAAATAAAACTTGGCACAGGCCCATCAGTCTGTTCCTTTAATTTTATATAAAGTTAGACCTACTTTACTCCGAGAAAAACATTGGTTTGGCAGAAAAATAAAACAATCGTTCTGAGAAAATGCAAAATAAATGATTTTCATTCCATACCTACTTTTCAATTTCAATATATTAGAACAAGAAGATTAAGAGAAGGTACATTTGTAACGAATTGAAGCATCTGAAGCATTCCATAACTCTTTTTTAAATTTATCTTACCGATTCAGTTTCATTTTGGGATTAAAATAAGAATCTGTTTTCTGAGGTACAGTATAGTTAGGACAAACTTGTACATCTGTGTCTGCCTCTTTCAAAATTTCTTTAGGTGGTTTAGCAGCAGAAGCTAAAATTAAAAAAAAAAAGATTTCCAGTGAAATAGAAAATAATTATAAATATCAAGAACAACATAAAAAATAACCTTCCTTTATAATAGTTTCACGTTAATGAAATCAGTTGAGTAGATGTCAAAAAAAAAAAATCACCCAAAATTGATCTACATAGCCCTGTCTATGGAAAAGAGCAGCATTCCGTTAAGTATTTGGTGAATTAAAGTTTATCAGCTTAAAATCTTAACTGTCTAGCACATCAATGTATCTGTACACCTAATTAAGGACAGTTACCCTAAGACTGTGCCAAATCCTAAAATAACCTTTACTCATCAAACACTATATTGTGTTTATAGAGGCTGGTTGCTAAACACATATTTTATTATGGTTTAAATGTTAGAAAATTAACCTGTGTGGTAACATTCCATTAGCTAGCATGGATGACTAAGAGTCACTCTGTTTCCTGAACATGCTTGACTTCAGAATATTTTTGTGATTTTAAATCACAAATTATATTCCAACAGCTGTAAGCTAATGTATAAAACAATTATTCTACTTTTAATATACATTAGAATCATTCTCCTATAAACTCAAATGAAATATTGATATATTTGTGTGAATATATTTTAATTATTTAAGAAAGGAGAAAGAATAATATGTGGAGGGGAATAACTGAGATTATTTATGTTTGGATTTCTTGATCAAATTACAATCAGAATGTTAACTGAGAACCATATTTCTCTTTCTACAATGCCACATAAAAGTAATCTTTCCTACTGTTATGTTACATATCTTTCTGTACTCACCTAAGTGTCAAGTCACATATCTCACAAGATAAGCCTTTCTCAAACCAGGTTCTGTGAGAAAATTAAGCCCTTCAAATAATTATTTCACTACTTTTTTCAATACTTAAAAGAAAGGTCCAGAGTACCATTCTAGATGTATTCATTACATATAATGGATGCCTTAGGGCAGAAGGGCTTAATTCTTGAGAAGGAACAACCTCACTATTAATAAGCTACTAATAACTTGATCTCACTCAGGACTATAAATAATCTTTATATATCACTCTGCCTCCTTTTTCCAGTGTTTTTCAACAACAAGTCTAAGATAGTTACTGGTACAGGAGCCATCAGTAATAAAATCCTATTATCTTTCATTAGGATATCTACATTTACTGGGCATCAGCTGCTTTTTTCTACTCATGTATTAAATACATCTGTTAAACTGAGACCAGTTTATACTATTGGGAGTCTCACAGAAAAAAAAAAAAACACTGGATGGATTAGCAGTTAACTAAATGATCTGGTTAAGTCACAGTATTCTATCTGTCTGATGTCTAAAAATAATAATTAGACCACTGTTTAAGGATCTACTTATTAACATGTTAATGAGATTGCTCAACTCACCAGCAATATACCTGGATTTAGTCTCTCCTTTGTTCACATGGCGCCTGACATGTCCTAGCATATCTGTCCTTCTGGTGATTGTTGCTGAACAAATGATACAATGATAATGGGCGCCCATTTTACTGGATATCTATCAAACAGAGTATTTAATTTAAATACATAAAAAACTTACTAAGACAATGAAATAAAAGTTTATTTAAGGTTGTGAATTTAAGTATGTTAGAAGATAGTATTCATTTTGCCATGTGACTCTGAAAGGATCTTTATTTCCTTACCTATATTTACATCTGCTTTTTAATGTTACAATAGGTCACAAGTTTGTTAGTTTTTTCCCATTCATTCTAATCAACAAATAACTACTCTTATCTTCTATAAGCAACACTTATAAATGGTACGATATAGCAGCAGTGTGTTGGCAGACATATAACTGGCTCTCCGGGAAAATACGGCCCTCATTTGTAGTGTCTGCAGGTCTGTGATCTAAACACTCTACCATAGCCAATGTCAAGCTCCACATGTGACATTTCAAGCTACCCATGTGACATCACTGAATGTGAATTAGGGAAGAGATGTGCAGTATCACAGCAGAGAACACTGCCACCATGCAGACACAGTACATACATATAAATGACACACGAGCACAGATATAGTAAAATAACTGGGAAGTAGTGAGTTGTTGAGTATTCATTACTTTTGTTTTTAATATAATTTATTTACTTTTAAGTTCACATTTTTAAATTTTTGATGATGGCCACATTTAACAACCGGCTCTCCAGATTTCTGGAAATCTGAGCTAGTGCTGCTGCTGCTGTTGCTGCTGCTGCTAAGTCGCTTCAGTCGTGTCCGACTCTGTGCGACCCCATAGGCTCCTCCGTCCCTGGGATTCTCCAGGCAAGAACACTGGAGTGGGTTGCCATTTCCTTCTCCAATGCATGAAAGTGAAAAGTGAAAGTGAAGTCGCTCAGTCGTGTCCGACTCTTAGCGACCCCATGGACTGCAGCCCACCAGGCTCCTCCACCCATGGGATTTTCCGGGCAAGAGTACTGGAGTGGGGTGCCATTGCCTTCTCTGGAGCTAGTGCTAGCACACTCCTAAGTGTTAAAGACATAATAAAAAGTCTATTTTTTCAAGCAAAAAGTTCTCACTTTTTAGTTTCTTATTTAGTTAAGAACAAGACGACTTCCAATAGCTCTTCCCTGCTTATGATGCCTTCTTACTCTTTACTCGCGATCACAGGGCAAGGACAGAACAGTCAAGAACATTCCACAATTTATGGCATTGTGATTATCATACTCAAAATATCTTAGATAGGGTTAATGGGCCAAGCGTTATCCTGACAAAGTATACCTAAGAATGTTTTTCTCCCCCAATACTTTACTTTTTTTGTGTGGCCTAAAAGGAAAATTTACTAATAATGATTTATTAAGCTAATATGCATTCAGGATAGTGTCACTATAAAATATTTTATAATTTGTATTCCCCAAAGGTTAAATGTATCCTAATACAAACACATGTACTTTTTAAAGTTACTGAGGTTTCAGTAGTGTCTTCATTCTGTCCTTTGACAAATTAAGAGGAAGAGCATAGGGAGGATGAGTATGAATCAACACTATTAAGACCCTTGCTAAACCACAGAAATTAAGTTATTATTCTATGACCAAAATTTATTTGGAAAGAAAAGTGCTTTCTACTTAAATTCTCCATTTCAAAATTAGTATGTGGGTTAATTTTCCTTTCAAACATATGATAGCAGGTGATCTGACTGAAATTAAAAACTATAAAATGAAAAGTTCAATACAGCAACAATTTTCATACATTTCTTATTTTTCCTACTATGGGATTCTGAAAGCCCTTCAAAACAAAATCTTAAAGTAAATCTCATTGCTGAATATACACATTTTAGTCTTAAAACAAGTAAAAGTCTAAAAGCAAGTAGTCTAAAAGCAAGTACTTCCTTTAGAGATAGCTAAATCTAAAAACAACAAATCTAACATGTGATTACCTGTTCTCCAATAATGTTTGGTTTCACCGGTCGACAAGGTAAGTGACAGATGCACATCCGGTAACCTAGAAGGAAGAACTGCTGCTTGTCTTATCACTGCTCATCAAAAGTTCAATTATTATTAAAATTACTACCAAATTTATAAGAATAATGGGGATTATTCTTATATCTGTAATGTCATAATTTATCTGAATGAGACTAACTTAGTTTTATGCATTTGTTATATATGACACGGTATAAAAACATACACAAGAGATCTAGGTTCAGAATCTGGTTGTTCCAAAAACATCTGTTATTTTGCATTAGTCATGTAGCTTCTTTGGGACTCAGTTTTCTCATCTACTTTTTGCCATCTTGACTTTTTCTCAACTTCATCTTCTTGCCTTATGCTGCATTTACTATTACACAGCCTCTTCTTCACCAATGATATGGCACTTAGTTCTCTTTGCGTACTTCCTACTTAATCTTTACAGATCCTCTTCCCTCTCTCATACTCTAAAATGTAGATTTTCTGTATGATGGATCTGCTACATAAATTTTTTCTCACTTCCTGACTAACTTGAATGCCTTTCATGATTGCGACTATCTCCCCTATGAGAAGGAATTCCAAATTATAGCTCTATTATCAATTCATTCCTGAGGGCCAGATCTCTACTTCCAATCGCCTACTCAAGACATGTGAGTGATTATTTCAAAACCTATTGTCCAGGACTTCCCTGCTGATGCAAAGGATAAGAATCTGCCTGCGAAGGCAAGGGAAACGGGTTCAATCCCTGGCCCAGTAAGATTTCACATGCTGCGGAGCAACTAAGTCTGTGCACTACAATTCTTAGCCTGAGCTCTAGAGCCCAGGTGCCGCAACTCCTGAAGCCCATGCTTCTAGACCCTGGGCTCCACAACGAGAGAAGGCACGGAACGGCACCAAGAAGCCCACACGTTGCAAAAAAGAGTGGCCCTGCGCACAGCAATGAAGACCCAGTGTAACGAAAAAACATTAAAAAACAAAACAAAACCTACTGTCAAGGACTAAACTTTTCACTTGACTCTTGAACCAGGTTTCTTTTTTTACTTTTTTAATGAATAATAAAGCCTTCCAGTTACTCCTAACTCAAAAACTGTAAACTTATCTCTAACTTCCTTCTTCTCATACTTCTAGTTCAGTTCACTTTACATCCAATCATTTTTCTTAGCTGTGTATCCTGAAGTGTCTTAGGACCCAGACCTTGGACCATTTCCTTTGTACCTATATGTACTCTTAAGGTCGTTTCATCCAGACTTTCAGCTTTAAATACCATCTGTATTCTGACAACTCCCAAATATGTATCTCTAGCCCAAACCTTTGCAGATTTATGTGCCCTCCAGGCTCCCTCCACTAGATGAATCTCAACATCCGTATGGCTAAATCTGAAGACATGTTCTTCTTTCTCACGTCTAATGCAGTCTTCTCCAGTTAGGTAAGGCACTCTTATTTTGTCCTTCATCTCATTTCTATTCCTTCAGCAGATCTTATTCAACATATTTGCCAACTACTTTGAAGCCTGTTCACAAAGACAAAAGCTATCATATTCCCCATCTACCAGATCACCATTATGTGAAAGAACGCAACAGCCTAAAGAACATGACAGTAAAGAATACCATGAACCATCAAACAGAAGGGAATAACCTGGAGGCGAGAGACCAGAGATTAAACAATGGCTTATATAAAGCAATTACTTCATTACCTTTGTAATTAAAATGAGATCGTTTTTGTTAAGAAGTCAATATGGTTTACTACACATTCTCATAAATAATTAAACATAAGATACTATGGCTTCTGAATTAGTCTCTAATTCACTTTTTCTCTAAATAACTAGTGACAACCTTTTACCAATACTATAAGAAAATAGTTCTGCCTTCTTTTTGGAGTGTCTTATAATGACTGTTTCATTTAGTCTGGTTGAAACTCCAGATAACCACATTTCACAGTCAGTGTACTTGCATAATCATATACAAATTTAAGTATGTACATGTTTAGGGTTTTTTTGGGGGAGGGGAGTATTTTTGTTTTTATCATATATATTGCTATTTTCGGGCTTCCCTAGTGGCTCAGATGGTAAAGCATCTGTCTGCAATGCAGGAGACCCGGGTTCGAGCCCTAGGTTGGGAAGATCCCCTGGAGAAGGAAGTGGCAGCCCACTCCAGTATTCTTGCCTGGAGAATCCCATGGACCGTGGAGCCTGGTAGGCTACCATCCATGGGGTCGCAAACAGTTGGACACGACTGAGCGGCTTCACTTTCACTACTATTTTCATAGTTTACCATGAAAATCCTTCCAAGCAAGCTAATATAGATCTAATACACTCTTCTCAATGGCTGCATAATATTTCATGGTCCGTATGTACCATAATTTATTCAATCATCTTTGATTTTTAGTTCCAAGTTTTTGTTTCTAAGCACATGATGCAATGAACATTCTTGTACATCTTTGTCTATTGCTTCCTTTACTCTTAGCAGAGGGAGTGCCTGGAGGAAAAATATTTTAAATTTTTTAAATGTTGCCAAATTTCTTTCTAAAAAAAGGCTGTAATATATCATCCGTTGGAGAAGGAAATGGCAACCCACTCCAGTATTCTTGCCTGGGAAATCCCATGGACTGAGGAGCCTGGCGGGCTACAGTCCATGGGGTCACAAAGAGTCGGACATGCCTGAGTAACTAAACACATATAATCCATAATTCACTACCTCAGAATCTAACAATAACTCTCCCTAGGAAGTCTTTTAACTTGGTAAAATCGTGCTTTTTGTCCTTCGACTTCATTCTTCATTTGAATCCTCTTGTTAAACTTACTCCCTCAAATTGTGCCGTTTTTGTCACTGTTGTAACTTTTTTTTCCCCTCATTTCCATTTATCAAGAGTAGAGAAAGGCTCTGAGTTTGAATATTTATCTTATATCTCACGACTGTTCCAAAAACTCTCATTAACTCTGTTCATTTTTAAGTCAGCAGCAGGGAAAAAAAGAGATGTTATCTTCTCTTTTCCAATATTCATACCAATTATTTTCTTGTTTTATTTTTATTATACCTTCAAAACTATTACTGGAGTTAATATTAATCGTAGTTAATTAAAAACTGTAGTTGTTCTAATAAAAAAAGGAAAAGTAAAACTTATGAAAACATGGTTCATTAAGTAATGTGGGCCTTCAGGGCCAAGCCAAGTACCCAACACAGAACAGATACTTAATAGTTTGTCAAACTAAACTACTGGTGTCATAAATATCTACTGCCTAGAGAACTATGTGGTCCTTTATTAATAAATACATTAAAAGAGGGGCATTATATCCTTCATAATTTTAAACTGAAGATACTTGATTATGTTGTCAGTAAAATTCCAAAACTAGTACAAAATCGTGAATTTCATTTACATCACTTTTTAGTAAGTACAAAAATACAAACCTTCAAATTCGACGGAGACTTTCCAGTGTAAATTCTGAAGGTGACGATGAAGCTTGTGACTATTACAAGCTCTGAATTTCTCCTTGGGGCACAATGGACAAGCCTGTTTGTTTCCTGTTAATGAAAAAAGAACCAATAAAGCAGAGAATATACCAGCTCTTCATGCTTAAATTTGCCTACAAAAGAAGTTAACAGGGGACCCTTTCTCATCCTTGCCTCTCAAAACACACACACACACACACACATTCCTTAGATAACATCTTTCTTAATATTTATTAAGGTGAAGTCATTCTTGCCTCAGCAGGTACTTAACAATAATTGTTTTAGGACACTGTCAGTGACTGATTTTTATCCTAAAACTCTCCTCTCTGTGGCGAGCTGATATCCCTGTTACCACTGGGTATGGAGAAGATGAGGAAATGATAAACTACATGATATCCCCCCAGGCAAAATGCCTTCCAGAAAGAATGTCGTTCTGCACTTTGGGCAGGGGAAAAGGCAGGAGTTGTCACACTTACAGAGGGATAGGAGCTAGACAGACAAAAGTATCAGCTCTGGTATTCTACTCTAGCAGCAACAAAAACAGTTAACATGTGGAATTAAAAAAATGAAAGAAGGAAGGGGCAGATTGGATGCAATACTCTGTATCCTATTACAGTGGCTTTGGGCTTCCCTGGTGGCTTAGATGGTGAAGAATCCACCTGCAATGTGGGAGTTGTGGGTTTGATCCCTGGGTCGGGAAGATTCCCTGGAGGAGGGCCTGGCAACCCATTTCAATATTCTTGCCTGAAGAATCCCCTGGACAGAGGAGCCTGGCAGGCTCCAGTCCATGGGGTCACAAAAGGTCAGACATGACTGACTAAGCACACGGCACACATCCTACTACTGAATTTGTTAAATTCTTCCTTCTTCATTAACATATTATTAAAAAGATTATGGATCATCAAAACAGAAGTTTCATTTAATTAGAAATGTAATGTATCTTAATAATAACTTTAATAGTACTAAAAATAAATCTCAAATCCAGGTTTAAATCAATAAAATATACAGAAACAGTAACTCAATTTTTAAAAAATTTATTTGACTATACCAGGGTGTTTTTGTTTTGATCATCCCGTGTGGCATGTGGGATCTTAGTTCCCTGACCAGGAATCCAACCCATGCCTCCCTGCATTAGAAACACAAAGTCTTAGCCACTGGACCACCAGGTAAGTCCCAATAACTCAATTTTTAATCCAGCAAATATCTTTCACATATAGCACATAGCAAGTATAAGCACAATTTTTAAAATATACTCTCTACTTCAAAAAACCATGAGGAGATCTTGAGGATGGAATCCAAGCACTAAGGATGATAAAGTAGAACGACAGGAGCTCAGGGCACTAACAACACTGTGAAACTCTGTACCAGCTCTACTTTGCCAGTCTTGAGATTTCTTTCTTGTGACAGAATAAAAGCCTCCATACGATTTTTTGGATTTCTGTTACTCATGGTAAAACGTTAATTCCTAACAAAGCCCTTATATATCCATGAGACTGTAATTTCCTTGAGGGGTTGTGAAATAACTTACCTCACAGTGCCCTTACATATAGAAGGGTACCATTTCCTAAGTTAAAAAACATTATCTTACTTCTGCCCTAGCTTGGAGGAAATAAACAAGTTCATGCTTACCAAAATTTTCATGAGTAGAAAGATGACAAATCATTAGAAACTGACCAAAAAAAAACAAAAAAAAACAGAAACCCTCCAAAGATGGAAATACCTGCATCAAGATTATCTGAGTTCAGTGAATTGGCAGAGTCACAATCCCCTTCAGTTACGAAAGCTAACTTCTCTAAATCAGCAAGCTGCCTTTGAATTGAGATGTGTCTCTCTGAAAGGAAAGTTTAAGAGTTAGGAAATTATGCTTTAACAATATGTATTCCATCTTCAATTTCATTTTATCACGTCACACAGAATTTTACACTTTCATTTCCTATAGCACAGTGCCTTAGTACCTAGGCAGAAAACTCAGTTTGTAAATGACAAGTGTGTCTCAGAAGTCAAAGAGTTGCCACTGCATAACCTCACAGCTTTCAAATTTTATCTTATTATTCAATATAGTTTTACAGAAAATATTTCTAGTCTGTATAAAACACTGAAGCCAGGTTTCCTGTTTTCAAAGAACTTTCAATCGGGTGAGAGATAAACATGTTAATTACTAACTGTAACACCAGGCAAGATGAATGAAGACTTAAGGGTAAAGGTAATATGATGTGGGTTTACAGAGGAATAACTCATTCCAACAACTGCCTCTAAGAAGCCTTCACTGAAGTGGTGTTTGACCAAGACTTAAGGTATAAACAGGTTTTCAGTAAGTAGAGATTTGGTGTCTGGCCTTATAAACTGAAATAACCTTGTAACTGAAATAAACAAAGGCATGTGGTGTAAAAATATATAGCCACTTCCCCACCACTCCTGGCTGGAAAGTAGTACGTTTGGGGGATAGAGCTGGTAGAAAGATAATGCAGCCAAAAATGTAGTACAGATCATGGGAGGCATAAATTTTATATAAGTTAGTTTGAACTATACTCTTTAGGTAATGTTAAATCTTTTCAGATTTTTGAGTAAATAAATGATATGATTTGAATGCATTTCAGAATCTGTAGTTGTAGTACCAAAGATCAATAATTGAGGTGAGAAATTAGTAATGGAAAGGTACTAGAAAACAGAAGGTAAAGAAAAGCAGCAGAGGACTTGGGATGTGAAAGGGTGAAGATTAAAGAACAATTGAGATTTTGATACAAGTACTATTAACCAATAAAAAGGAAGAGGAAAACAGTTTTGGCAGAAAGGAAGAGGAAGAATGGGAATTCAGTTTTTACACAGTGTGTTTGATTACTGCTGGAATTAGGTACGCAAGTCCAGTAGGCAGTTGAATTGTAGTGGAAGGTCAGAAGGGATGCTGAATAGATATAACTCATAAATACGCATGTTAGGTGAAACTAAGAGCATCAGTAAGAAAGCCTAGGGGGAAATGTTTTGAAACTGAGGATAAAAAAGCCAAAACTCAGTCCCAATAACACATTTTCAGGTTATTCAAATATTACACATTCTTCAAATTACATATTTGTAAATTTTGGAATAAATGAATAAATCATTCCAAAATATATTTAACATATTCTTGATTAGTAGCATGTGGAATGCATTCCCCAATGCCGCTTAATCCACCACTGATTAACAAAAATGGATACAATTTTGAAGTGAGGTGTGGAGGGATAGGAGACGTTGAGGAAAAGGAATCAAGAGGGTAGCTTCAAAAAGAAAAAATGGTATAGAGAATCAAGATAGTGCAGAAGCCAGGAAAGAAGGGACTGTAAAAGAGTAGTGCTTAACAGTAAATATCACAAATAGTTGTAGAGATCAAGAAAAGACTACTGGATTTAGTATTTAGTAAGTTTCTGGAGACCTTTAAGAAGGTTCAGTGAGGCGTTTTTAGAGTACAAATAGAACTGGAAAGAGAAATGAAGTACAGAAAATCAGCATAGATTACTTTTTTCAAGAAATCTGCTAGTATTTAAAAAAAAAAAAGAGATGGGATTTTAACTTGCTTCTTTCTTTTTAAGGATGGAGAGACCTGAATATTGTAGCCCTATGGAAAGAAATGTTAACAAAGTAGAATTCTAAAAAAAACAAAAAAAACAAAGTAGAATTCTGAATATATGACTCAGAGATGGTAACTGATAGGAAAAGATTTCCAATGAGTTAGGAGTCAATGGGATAAACCACAAGGCTTAATATTACATAATTAGATTATATAATTTCTCCACACTGCTGTCTTCCTGCCTATTCTCTCCAAGCTTCACTCCCAGTTGCTTTGTTTCTCTTCTATATAATCTACATTCTTGTTTGTCTCATCTACAAATAAGCAGTAAGAAGCCAAGGGCTATGTTAAATGCCTAGTGCAGTAACCTGCACACAGCAGGCACTGGTTTAAAAAAAAAAAAAATCATTAGTCTTTTTGGGTGCAGTAGCACACTGAGTCAAAATTTTGGAATTCAATTCAGCCCTATCAGACATTCCTGTTAAAATTTATTAAAATATATTTTACCTAATTCCAAAATGAGAAACACAAACAGCAACAAACAGCAACATTGTTATATATATAAGGTATATATATATACCTGATATATACCAATATATCAGGTATTGTTCAAATGACTTACAATGAGGCACTTTCTATAAACAGATAAACTGTTTTCCCATTTGATGAAAACTTTTAATTACCGGCCCAGACAGTAAGATTCAGGCAATGAATCTGTACATTCATTACATATGTACAAACCAACCTATTTAATTTGAAATCACTGGCTTCCATACTTCAAAGATCTGTGTGTGTCAAACAAGATACATAGTACTACTAACGACGTGTTTATTGCAATCATTCTAACTACTAGGTAGTACAGAGTAAGTGAAAGGGGCCCAGTAAGTTAGAAAACTGAAAATCCTGTAGTCCACTACTGAAGAAAACTCTAAAGATCTGTCTAAAGATTCATGAAAACGCCTAAGCACATCTCTAAAGTCACTTTCTGGTTCAAGACAGTAGATATCAATCTGTACTTAAAATCACTCGATCTTTTTGTAACTCGCTAATAATCTAGAAGTCAATAGGCAAACCTCTTATTAAATCAGATGATTCCAAGATGCTAGGCGGTTCTTTTAAAACTTCTTTTTCTTCCTCAATTTTCAATTCTACTTCAGATATGCCATCTTCATCTTGCCTATATGAGACTGATTTCAAAGGGCTAACTAGACCATCTAAAAATAATTTTCAAAATGTGATTAATATGTTTCTAATGCATTTCCAATTTCTTAATCACTATTTGTTCCAGAAATGCATTTTCAGGTTTTTCAAACATCACACATTCTTTAAATACTCATAAATTCTGGAATATCTGAATAAATCTTCCCAAACTATGTTTAACATATTCATGATGGTAGGGAGATGGAGAAAGCATACATCCCCTAAAGCTGCTCAAGCACATAAAAAGACCGTATCTAGAGGTGAGTTTAGGAGGATATCTTACTCTGGAGTTTATCTGCTCTTCCCCCATTGCAGTTGCGGAAGAAACAATTGGCCTTATTTAGCACTTAACTAGCTTTGATCTTCCGGGATGAGGAGAGGCCCACCTGAGGCATTCTGACCTTGGTCTTTTCTGTGATCCACCCTACTCTTTAGCAATCTGTATGTTGTTTAAAAATTGCAGAAATAATTCTATTAGATTATAACTACTGAAATGTGTTTTTTTTTTTACACATTAACCTCAAAACTGGCTTAGAAGTAGGAAAGACAACAAATTAAGATTTTTGTTGTTATGATTCAGAAAAAGCATAAAGGTCAATCTGGGGACAAAATTTTTAAAGAAAAGTTTCTCAGAGCTTACGTTTAAAAATGTTCAGACGATTCTTGATAAAGTGTTACTTATCAATCTTTTAAATTCTTTTATGGCCTAATAAACCATCACTTATAAAACATGCAAGCACAATTAATACAGGCTATTAATTTTCGACAGCCGACTTGGAGAAACGTACAAAACTCAATGCGTATTTACGTCTGAGGGAAAACAACTATAATTTAGTCACTCTATCTTAAACTACTCGTCAGCCCCAAATTCTTTTTGGAGGCAAGCTGCTAAAGAAAAAATGAGAAAAACCCCATCTCGTGTCTATTTCTAGACATAAAACCTAATTGACAGCAACGGTTTCTAAATCTTGGCAGTTAGCACCTACTACAGTAAACTCGGTTACTCTATCATATTTTAAAGGACACAGGGAAATATGGCAGACAGGGCTGAGAGGGAAACTACCAAATGTGGTGTAACTTCTAATTTCTGTACCAGAAAAAGACCTCCTTTAAAGAAGACGTCCACGATCCCATTATTTCCTTCCACCTGCAGCACCACTGGCCTCCACAGATCATTCCCTGTGAGATCCCCGAGGTTTGTGGAGATGCCGTCCCCCACCCTGTACCCGTTTTTACCGCTATACGGGTCCCTCGTTCCTCCCCCCATTTCGCTAAAACTGCCTTTTCCCCCGTAAAAACCATTCCAGTGAAGAAGGGCCTCCCCTACTCCCCAGCAAGGCGCACTTTCTTGCTCCTCCTGCGGCAGAAAGATCTGGGCCTCCCTGCACTTACTGCTTTCAGCCTCATCAGGGGCAGAGGCTAGGGACGGGGACAGGGCCGAAGCCTGGGCCAGGGCAGGGGCTGGGACTGGAGCCGAGGCCGGAGTCGGAGCCGAGGCCGGGGCCGGGGTCGAGGCCGAGACCGGAGCCGAATCCGGGGCCGGTGCTGGGACCCGAGCCGAGTCCGGGGTCGGGGTCGGGACCGGGACCTGGACCACCTCCACCTTCTCCTGGGGCAGCAGCTCCTCCTCCGCCATATTCTCCATAGTTACCGCCTCCTTGCCAGGCCCGCCCGGGGACCAGCAGGGGCTCACTGCGGAGTGAGAGAAATGGCGTGAAAGCCCAGAGGGCCGGATCCGAGAAGTGGGGAAGCAAATGGGGAGGGCGAGATGCGTGCAACAGACAAAAGATGAAGAATCAGTGACCAAATCCAGTCAGCAGAAAAATTAAAAGCCACAGGCAGCGATTCGCGGTCCCGTCCGCTTCCTTTTCCCCGAGGCGTTACGACGACAGCCCCGCCTGCGCAGGAGCATGCTGGGGGATGGCGTCCAATGAGGTCAGAGAGTTCCGTTTCCACCGTGCGTCTCCGTTCTAGCCGTCAACCACCGAACGCAATCAAAACTACAATACCCAGAGTGCACCGCGCCGCTCGGGGCGGAGCGGGGCGGGGGGGTGGTGCCAAGGGCTTGGAGGAAGTAAATGCAAAGCTAAACAAACGTTCCTGGAACATCCCATGGACAGAGGAGCCTGGTAGGCTACAGTCCATGGGGTCGCAAAGAGTCGGACACGACTGAGCGCCTTCACTTCACTTCAAACAAATGCTCCGGAGCGTTCGAGCGCCAGCTACCTTCCGAGCGCAGAACTACATTTCCCAGCGGGCGTCGCGCTCGGGGTCCCTTTCTCAGGGTTTGGGCGTCCCAAATCGCAACCGGCGCGGCCTCTGGTAAGTAACGTAGGGAAGCCGAGGGGTTAGTTGACGTTTCGGTGGGTACTCTCCATGCCTCACTCCGGGACCGAAAGGGGGCAGCCGGCGGGACGGACGGAGGATTCGGGGGCCTCTCGAGCCTGGGCGGGGCGACTCTGTGGGCGGACCCGGAGTTGAGCCTGCTCTGTGAAGGGTGTGGTTCTGGCCCGGCTCTGCCTTCCGGGCAGCCTCTCGCCACGGGTTGGGTGCAGTGTGTTTCTAACCGAGTCCGCGGGATTAGGCGGTTTCTGGGCCGCTTGTCAGTTAGGTGGACTTCCACATGGGGGTCTGTTCTTCAGATCATACCATGATCTGAACACTCTTTTCCTTTTAATTTTGTTTTAACCTACGTATTCCCAATAGCAGCGCCGCGCTGTGGCTGTAAGATTCCTGTGGATGGTGAATTGCTGGGGCCCAGGAGTGGGGAGAAGAGCCTATGCTTACATTTAGGCTTTTAATATCCAAGGCTCCTGAATGTGTGGAGCTTCAGGGCACTTGACTGATGCGATTCAGATTCCTCAAGGCGTCTGTTAAGTTTCCAGGCCTCCGTACTTCTCTTTACTCTCCGAGCCTGCTTGAGTTTAAGGCGCGCTCCTTCAAGGCCACTGCGGGAGGCAAGAGGAATGCCTTGTTTTCTGACTGCTCTGCCTACACTGGTCCGAATTTTACAGGAAGCAGGAAGGGAGAGGGAGTCTTCTTTTAGTCTCAGGTATTCGCACTTCCCGTTCGGTTTTCCTAGTTAATAAAAGTGATACTTAATAGTTTTCTTCTTGGTCTGTTTATTTTCTATTTGTTTTCAGTACCCAGAGGAGAGCGAGTGTGCTTTTTTTGGCATTTCGAAACTCAAAACAGGAATGTGGTCCTCCCTCCCAGAACTTAGAAAGTATATGTGGAGGGGTTTCCCCCTCCTCTCCTCCCCAGTTAAACAATTTATCCCATGGAAGTTTTTGTGAATTGTGATTCTAAAGCCCTCTTAGTGGCCCCATCCACAAGTTTTAACTAGTATTCCTGGATGTATATACTGCCTCACTGGTCTTAACAGTTAATTAAAAATGAGAAAATAACATTATAGTTTGCAGGCATGAGTAGTGGATATTTATGCATCATCTAGGAACCAGTGATGTTTTAATTTGTGAAAGAATGGATGGTTAATTGAAAGCTTGATTTAGGATGTCAATTTCATTAATACCAGTTGAAAACCAGAAGATGAAAAGGGCTAGATTTTTAGTCTGTGTATTCTGTGGAATTTTAATCAGAATTCCCAAGCATGGTCCCTGCTCTTGAGCCATCCTAAAGAAGGCATCTTCAAAGTTTGAAAAATTATATTGAGTATATTACTCATCTATTGCTGCGTAAGTTCTTCAAAACTTTATGGCTTAAGACAACCAAATACACTTCTTACCCCACAGTAGATATGAGTCAGGAATTCAGAAATGGCTTTCTGGGTGTATCTGCCTTAGGGTCTCTCATCACATTGCAGTGAGATACTTGCAAGGGATGCTGCCTAGTGGATGCTTGATTAAGGCTGCAGGATCATCTTCAAGGGTGGCCAACTCACACGCCTATAAGTCCATTCATTTTTGGCAAAAGGTTTCAGCTCTTCCTTGGTGGGCTTTTCCTAGGGTTACTTGAATGTCTTCATGATATGGTGGCTGGCTTTTCCTAGGGTGAACAATTCAAGACAGAGAAAGGCAGAAGCCACAGTGTGTTATTTGACCTGGCCACATATTATATAAATATATCCTGTTGGTTGCACAGGTCATCTCTACTTATTGTGAGAGGAAACTTCATAAGAGACGGTGGCAGCAGAGATCAGGAGCCAATTGGGAAGCAGGCCAGCACAGGAAATCTCCACTCATTTAGTTTATATTTTGATTTCCATAAAATTGGTATGAATGGTACACTAATATAATTTGTCACAGTACATATGTAGGTGTTTTTCTTTTGATAGTCTACTCTCTGCAGTATTTTTTTTTTTCTGATTTGTCTTATGGATAATAGATTCAAATTGGTTTTGTGTATATATGTGTGTGTGTGTGTGTGTGTGTATTCAAAGCACAACATGAAAGGGTTTAAATTGTAAAAGGTAAAAAAACCAACCCATTGCCTTAAGCAATTTATTTCATGGAAGTTATTGTTTTTCCTTATACCTTTCTCCCCATGGAATGGGATCCTTGGAACAAGAAAGAAAAATGAAGATTATTCCTGTAATCTGGAAGCTCAACTGTGAATTTAATTATTGCCATGAATTATCTTAAAAGGCAAAATTTCTGGATAATTTAGAATCTGTCGTTAGAAGTATATGTTGACTGTTTTATTAATTTTTATTATTATTAGATTTCTGGTTTCAGTATTTTCTTTGTTCCATATTCTTCAAAACATTCTACAAGTTTGATTTAGTGTAATTGATCATTCTTTTATAGAACTTCACTTACTGTGATCATGTTTGACCAGGAGTACTTGTAATTGCTTGGTTTCTAGTCTTTGTTATGTTCTTAGCATCAGTACTTATCACTCTGTCTGTGTGTGTGTTGTGTGTGTGTGTTAGTTGTTCAGTCGTGTCTGACTCTTTGCGACCCCATGGACTGTAGCCTGCCAGACTCCTCTTTCCATGGGATTATCAGGCAAGAATACTACAGTGAGTTGCCATTCCCTCTCCAGGGGATTCTCCTGACCTAGGGATCAAACTCTGGTCTCCTGCATCGCAGGCTCGTTCTTTACCGTCTCTGTGTCACATGGAAGTCCTATACATATCACTAGCAGCAATAAACTCTCCTTTGGACTTTGCTTGTGGACCCCTTTATATCTTCTTGCCCCAGCAAATCTGGTGATGTTCCCAATCTCTGGCCTCTGTGTTCCAGTACAGGATGATTATATATACTATCTTTAAAGTGTTTATGACCAGTGTGCAGGTTTCTTTCTTTCTGTCAGTAACAGCAGTATAGACTTGATCCAGACCCAGGCTGGAAAAGGGAGACTGGGATAAGAAATGGACAGAGGGACTGCAATGAGCAAGAGTTGAAAGTGACTCAGAATGAACAATCACTATTCTGGGAAAGAAAAATTCACCTACTCATTTACTCAGAGGGCATTTATGAACACCTCCTAAATTTTCGATACAGTGTACTCTTCAAGAAGCTCAGGGTCTAGCAGAAAGACAATTGCTGAAGCCAGTATTTTTTTAGACTCTACTATGTACTATCTGACAGAATGTGGTCCACTGGAGAAGGGAATGGCAAACCACTTCAGTATTCTTGCCTTGAGAACCCCATGAACAGTATGAAAAGGCAAAATGATAGGATACTGAAAGAGGAACTCCCCAGGTCAGCAGGTGCCCAATATGCTACTGGAGATCAGTGGAGAAATAACTCCAGAAAGAATGAAGAGATGGAGCCAAAGCAAAAACAATACCCAGCTGTGGATGTGACTGGTGATGGAAGCAAGGTCCGATGCCGTAAAGAGCAATATTGAATAGGAACCTGGAATGTTAGGTCCATGAATCAAAGCAAATTGGAAGTGGTCAAACAGGAGATGGCAAGAGTGAACATTGACGTTCTAGGAATCAGTGAACTAAAATGGACTGGAATGAGTGAATTTAACTCAGGTGACCATTATATATACTACTGCAGGCAGGAATCCCTTAGAAGAAATGGAGTAGCCATCATGGTCAACAAAAGAGTCTGAAATGCAGTACTTGGATGCAATCTCAAAAACGACAGAATGATCTCTGTTCGTTTCCAAGGCAAACCATTCAGTATCACAGTAATCCAAGTCTATGCCCCAACCAGTAATGCTGAAGAAGCTGAAGTTGAATGGTTCTATGAAGACCTACAAGACCTTTTAGAACTAACACCCAAAAAAGAAGTCCTTTTCATTATAGGGGACTAGAATACAAAAGCAGGAAGTCAAGAAACACCTGGAGTAACAGGCAAATTTGGCCTTGGAATATGGAATGAAGCATGGCAAAGGCTAATAGAATTTTGCCAAGAGAACGCACTGGTCATAGCAAACACCCTCTTCCAACAACACAAGAGAAGACTCTGCACATGGACATCATCAGATGGTCAACACCGAAATTAGGTTGATTATATTCTTTGCAGTCAAAGATGGAGAAGCTCTATACAGTCAGCAAAAACAAGACCAGGAGCTGACTGTGGCTCAGATCATGAGCTCCTTATTGCGAAATTCAGACTTAAATTGAAGAAAGTAGGGAAAACCACTAGACCATTCAGGTATGACCTAAATCAAATCTCTTATGATTATACAGTGGAAGTGAGAAATAGATTTAAGGGACTAGATCTGATATAGTGCCTGATGAACTATGGATGGAGGTTAGTGACATTGTACAGGACACAGGGATCAAGACCATCCCCATGGAAAAGAAATGGGAAAAAGCAAAATGGCTGTCTGGGGAGGCCTTACAAATAGCTGTGAAAAGAAGGAAAGCAAAAAGCAGAGGAGAAAAGGAAAGATATAAGCATCTGAATGCAGAGTTCCAAAGAATAGCAAGAAGAGATAAGAAAGCCTTCCTCAGTGATCAACGCAAAGAAATAGAGGAAAACAACAGAATGGGGAAGACTAGAGATCTCTTCAAGAAAATTAGAGATATCAAGGGAATATTTCATGCAAAGATGTGCTTGATAAAGGACAGAAATGGTATGGACCTAACAGAAGCAGAAGATATTAAGAAGAGGTGGCAGGAATACACAGAAGAACTGTACAAAAAAGATCTTTATGACCAAGATAATCATGATGGTGTGATCACTGACCTAGAACCAGACATCCTGGAATGCGAAGTCAAGTGGGCCTTAGAAAGCATCACTACGAACAAAGCTAGTGGAGGTGATGGAATTCCAGTTGAGCTATTTCAAATCCTGAAAGATGATACTGTGAAAGTTCTGCACTCAATATACCAGCAAATTTGGAAAACTCAGCAGTGGCTACAGGACTGGAAATGGTCAGTTTTCATTCCAATCCCAAAGAAAGGCACTGCCAAAGAATGCTCAAACTACCCCACAATTGCACTCATCTCACACGCTAGTAAAGTAATGCTCAAAATTCTCCAAGCCAGGCTTCAGCAATACATGAACCGTGAACTTCCAGATGTTCAAGCTGGTTTTAGAAAAGGCAGAGGAACCAGAGATCAAATTGCCAACATCCGCTGGATCATCGAAAGAGCAAGAGAGTTCCAGAAAAACATCTATTTCTGTTTTATTGACTATGCCAAAGAGAAGGCAATGGCACCCCACTCCAGTACTCTTGCCTGGAAAATCCCATGGATAGAGGAGCCTGGTAGGCTGTAGTCCATGGGGTCGCTAAGAGTCGGACACGACTGAGCGACTTCCTTTCACTTTTCACTTTCATGCATTGGAGAAGGAAATGGCAGCCCACTCCAGTGTTCTTCCCTGGAGAATCCCAGGGACGGGGGAGCCTGGTGGGCTTCCGTCTATGGGGTCGCACAGAGTCGGACATGACTGAAGTGACTTAGCAATAGCAGCAAAGCCTTTGACTGTGTGGGTCACAATAAACTGTGGAAAATTCTGAAAGAGATGGGAATACCAGACCACCTGACCTGCCTCTTGAGAAACCTATATGCAGGTCAGGAAGCAGGTCAAGTTAGAACTGGACATGGAACAACAGACTGGTTCCAAATAGGAAAAGGAGTATGTCAAGGCTGTATATTGTCACCCTGCTTATTTAACTTCTATGCAGAGTACATCATGAGAAACGCTGGGCTGGAAGAATCACAAGCTGGAATCAAGATTGCCGGGAGAAATATCAATAACCTCAGCTATGCAGATGACACCACCCTTATGGCAGAAATGAAGAGAAACTAAAGAGCCTCTTGATGAAAGTGAAAGAGGAGAGTGAAATAATTGGCTTAAAGCTCAACATTCAGAAAACAAAGATCATGGCATCTGGTCCCATCGCTTCATGGGGAATAGATGGGGAAACCATGTCAGACTTTATTTTTGGGGGGCTCCAAAATCACTGCAGATGGTGACTGAAGCCATGAAATTAAAAGATGCTTACTCCTTCGAAGAAAAGTTATGATCAACCTAGATCTAGCAGAGACATTACTTTGCCAACAAAGGTCCGTCTAGTCAAGCCTATGGTTTTTCCAGTAGTCATGTATGGATGTGAGAGTTGGACTGTGAAGAAAGCTGAGCGCCGAAGAATTGATGCTTTTGAACTGTGGTGTTGGAGAAGACTCTTGAGAGTCCCTTGGACTGCAAGGAGATCCAACCAGTCCATTCTAAAGGAGATGAGCCCTGGGTGTTCTTTGGAAGGACTGATGCTAAAGCTGAAACTCCAGTCCTTTGGCCACCTCATGCGCAGAGTTGACTCATTGGAAAAGACTCTCATGCTGGGAGGGATTGGGGGCAGGAGGAAAAGGGGACGACAGAGGATGAGTGGCTGGATGGCATCACCGACTCAATGGACATGAGTCTGAGTGAACTCCAGGAGTTGGTGACGGACTGGGAGGCCTGGCATCCTGTGATTCATGGGTTTGTGAAGAGTTGGACATGACTGAGTGACTGAACTGAACTGAACTGTGTACTATCTTGTACAAGGTGCTTTTACATTTGTAGTTTCATTTAAGTTTTTAAAAAACCCTCTTGGATGAGTTATCTCTATTTTACACATAGTGGAACTAGGACTCAAAAAATGTACGTGTTTTGCCCGACATCTCACTCAGTGAGAGATGGAGCGTATGTTGAGAAAATGAAGATTTAGTGACTAATTGGTTTTGAGGTGTGGTTGGGGCAAAATATAATAGTCCTGCAGGCAATTGAAAATGCAAATGTGACGCTAGAGAGAGAAGTTTGCCTTAAAGGCATACTTTTGAGAGTCTTTCTTAAAAGGTGACCATCCCCACACTGATGGAAGGAAACAGGTCATGAGGCAGAATATAAGTAAAGTGGAACAATGAGACAATCCTATCATGTTGAGAATGGGTAAAATACAAAAATTATTTTTATAAAGCTCCAATCTTTAAGAAACTGAAAAAAGTATGATTTCTAATGTTTTTGTTATAGCAATGGTTAAAAAAAAAACCCACACACATAATGTGTTTTTGATGTTTCTTTTAGCTTTGCAAAATGTCCAACAAAGAATCTTGTGAAAAAAAGGAGACGTCTCGGAGAAAAGGCACCACCCCATCATCCAATATTGAAGTAAGAATTTTGACTTATTGACCTAAAGATACCCTGTTTTGCAGTTTTATTTTTGTGTGATGAAAAAAATATACCTCAGTGTTAAAACAAGTTATGTAAATATTTTGTTCTTCTGACCGAGAAAGAGTCATTTGTTTTTCTTTTCCTTCATTATTTTATTTATTCCTCTCAACTCTATGAGGTAGGTACTATTATTATCCCAATTATACAAATGAAGAAACTGAGGCTTGGCAGCATCCTTTTTGGCTCTTTCTCCTCTTAAACTGTACTCTCGCAAGTGCCCAGCCTCAGTGTTCTCAATGTGGTAAATTGCAGTTACATTCTTTAAGTTGCTTGGACCAAAACCCTGGGCATCATGCTCTGCCTGCATCCCATCTATCAGCAAATTCTGTCAGCTGAGTGTGACTCCCACTCCCACTGCTATCACCATGATCCAGGCAAACAGCTTGCTTTCTACCTTTGCCTTCTTGTGCACTCACCATAACAGGCACAGTGATCCTATTAAAATGTTAAATCATGTCACTCTTCTGCTCAATATTTTCTAGTGATTTTCCACTTCAGAGAAAAAGTTAATGTCTTTGCTGGGACAGAAAACACATTACTGTCACTATCTCATCTCCATTTCATTCTCCCTTTGCTTTCTGCACTCCTTGGCTTCCTTATTGCTGCTCCAGTAAGCCAGGCACATTCCTGCTTTGTGCTTGCTGTTACTCCCTTTAACTTTCCCTAGCTACTCACAGGGTTTGTTCCTTCATTTCATTAGGTCTCCGTACAGGTGTCAAATTACCGGTGGGGACCCATTTTGACTACTTTGTTTAAAATTGCACCAGCCTCACCCTTGCCTCCCAGCCCTTCCTGACCCCTTTTTCTGCTTTATTATTATTATTTTTTTAATAGCATCATCTGATACACTAAATATATTACTTAACTTATTTGTAAGTTAAACCTGCAGTAGGTGTAACCTGTATGACAGCAGGGACTTTTATTTTTTTTTCACTAATCTGTTCTCACTGTCTAGAAAAGTGTCTTTGATACACGGTAAGTACTTGAAATACGTTTCTCCTGGGTCTGTTGAATTCAGGAGCCACTGAAAAAATAACTGGGTATATGGTTTTGCTTTGTAGAAGACTAAGTATCACTATGGTAGTACCATTTCCCAATGTCCTTATGTGAGCTGTCTGCAACTTTCTGCTATATTACCTCTATCCCAAGTGAAAGTGAAAAATTAAAAGTGTTAGTCACTCAGTCACGTCCAACTCTTACAACTCCATGGACTGTAGCCCAGCCTCCTCTGTCCGTGGAATTCTCCAGGCAAGAATACTGGAGTTGGTAGCCATTCCGTTCTTCAAGGGGTCTTCCTGACTCAGGAATTGAACCCAGGTCTCCTGCATTGCAAGCAGATTCTTTAACATGTGAGCCACCAGAGAATCCCACTTCTATCCCATCTCATTCCTAATTCAAGACCACTTAGATCTTCTGATTTCTAGTTAAGTCTCCTTTCCTCTTACCAATGTT
This sequence comes from Bos indicus x Bos taurus, assembly GCF_003369695.1. Classification (NCBI taxonomy): domain Eukaryota; kingdom Metazoa; phylum Chordata; class Mammalia; order Artiodactyla; family Bovidae; genus Bos; species Bos indicus x Bos taurus. Next base: position 65,450,304 of record NC_040091.1, read on the forward strand.
TGTATGCCTTTAAACATTGTTCCCGGACTTCCCTGGTGGTATGGTGAATAAGAACCCAACTACCAATGGAGGGGACACGGTTCTGATCCCTGGTCCGGGAAGATTCCACATGCCAAAGAGCAACTAAGCCTGTAAGCCGCAGCTACTGAGCCCAACTTGCTCCAGAGCCTGAGAGCCATAACTGCTGCCTGTGCAGCACAACTGCTGAGCCTAGGTGTTGCAGCTACTGAAGCCCTCGCACCTAGAGCTTTTTCTCTGTAACAAGAGAAGCCACTGCAGTGAGAAGGCTCTCCTACCACAACTAGAGAATAGTCCCTGCTCTCTGCAACTAGAGAAAGCCTGTGCACAGCAACAAAGACCCAATACAGCTAAATAAATAAATATTGTTCTCTTCTGAAACTTATTATTAATGCAGAAGGAATCTTGATTTACAACGACATTGATAAAAGAATGCTGTCTTACACTGTGCTTTATTTTGTGCTTTTCTTTTTTTCCAAATGACATTCTTAGGATAAGAGAGAGAAAAAAGCATCAGTAAGTTCTCCTTGTTCAACTTGCTCTGTAAGATCAGTGTCATCAGAGAAGAGAAAACTAGTGAGTATTTAGATACTGTAACTAACTCTAAAAATTATGTTAAAGTTTTAATGTACAATTGAAAGCTTTATGATATAAACTCCCCTACTACTTTTCCATTAATTTTTTCTTGATATTATACGTGCTTTTTGATAGCCGATAGATGGAAAAGCAGCTTTTCCCTGCTGCTCACCGAAAAGCATTTATCAAATTCTTCCTTTGTGCTAATAGATCCTATCATGTGGGATTAGACAACGTAAATATATATTTAGACAATTTTTAAGTCTTTTCCTGTATGTGGTTAAATTTGTCTTTACAATTTCATTTTGAAGTCACCAGGGCAGAGATAGTGTTTGCATTTTCAGATTCAGAAATTGAGATCCAGAAAGTTAAGTGACTTGTGAAAGGACACAAAATTGTTTGCAGCAACAAAGTGAAGTCCAGATTTTTTTCCACTGTCTGCCAAATAATATGGAACAGTGACAGCAGACTAAACACATCAACCTGGTACATGGATGGTTGCGAAGTGCTCACCACATTCAAGGGAAGAGTTAGGCGTATATGAAGATTGCTGCACAGTTGTTGTAGGTAATAAGAGAAAATAGTTGTGTGCCGGGAGCCACCCGGGAGATCCCACCCATGACAAGGTCATGTGGAAGAGCCATGACAAGCAAGGCAGATCATGGCTCGAGGGACCCCCTGAATCTGCTTCAGCATCTACCCCAAAACTAGAATCTGTCTACTGTTTATTATATTATGCCTTTCACCAACTCTTCTGACATTAACAGGGGGCTATCCCCGACCACCTTTCTCTGGAAAAAGTCAACTTAGAGCTTTAGTTAATAAGTCTCCTGGGCATGAAAGGAATATTTCTATTTTAACCCCTCTGATGGCTTTCTAGCTTGCCTGACAGGTTTATCCATATTCTTGCAATTAACACACATGATTGTTCACAACTCCCCAACCTTGAAAGGCACGGGAAGCCAAAACATTCTAAAAGTCCTAATGAGCATAGAGTCCTTTAAGGGATGAAAAATTATTAGAATAGATAGTACTGGTAAAGGGCTTCATTATTGGGCCAATGCTTGCTGCCAAGTGCCCATATCCCTTATCCATTGTGCACCTGGGAGTGCGTTGGTTAACATAGTTGGAATGTAAGGAAAACAAGTAACAGCCTTGGAATTAACCACATCAGACCTTTGAGCTAATTGGTTCTTTCTTTGTTGTAACTTACTGCACCTTTGCTCCATGAGAATGTAACTCTGTTTAGCACTTTCTGAGGCTGACATAGATTAGAAATGTAAAGAAAAAACACTTCAAGGGAAAATAAGTTTTCTGGTTGAGCAGCCTTTATCAAAAAAGAGTCATAAAATGTCCACAGGCCTCCAAGGCTAGAAGATAATGTACACAACATTGTTTATGGGAAAGGTATGCATAAAAAATCCTGGTTTTATGTAGTGTTTCGGCTGACTCTGTATGACTTCATCTTTCATTTCCCTCTGTGTACAAGTCAAGGGATAAAAGTTCCTTTTGAAAATAAAGTTATGGGCCTCGCTCACCGAAGCTTGGTCTCCCCATGTCGTTCTTTTCTCTCCTTTTCTCTCTCTGTTCTTCTTTCAGGATGACTCCTTGGGGCACAGGAGCTTTATTGGCTTTCTGTGTTAATCAAGGAAGATCAAGCCTCTGATCTCTCCGCTTTGCTATCCTTATTGCCTAAGCCATCATCCTGAGGGTACCCCTGGATCCTGCTGGGGCTGGACCCCGGCAGTTGTGAAAGTTCCATGAATGCAGATTTGGGTTTTTAAGAGTTTGTTTTCACATAATGGAACTGCTGTTACAATTCTTGCTGTATTAACCTTCTTAAAACACTGATTTCATCATATTTCTCCTCTGTTGAAAAATCTTCACTTAGTTTTTTAGTTTACCATTTGGGCTTCCCTGGTGGCTCAGCTGGTAAGAATCCGCCTGCAGTGCGGGAGACCTGAGTTCGATCCCTGGTTTGGGATGATCCCCTGGAGAAGGGAATACCTACTCACTCCAGTATTCTGGCTTGGAGAATTCCATGGACTGTATAGTCCATGGGGTCAGAAAGAGTCAGGACCCTTTTAAATTTGGTCATACCTTAAGTATCCAGTTTTCATTTTTCTTCTTTCTCAAAACAGCCCTTCTAGGTAGGCTAGTTTATTTTCTATCTGCTGAATTTATACCAGTCGTCTCCAGCTTCTTAGAATGCCTAAGCATTTTTAATGGAGAATGCCTTTTTCTTTTATGCATTTATCTTTATTCAATATATGCTCAACCTTTAGCATATTTTTGGCCTACTTTTTTTCCTTGGAACATCCCAACTTTGGGGTTTTGATCTTTTAAACTCTTTTACAACTTAATGTTTATTGTTCTGCTTTATTTTATTGTTTATTGTATATATCCTTGTATTTCTTTCTACTTTTTCCCTTTGCTTTACTCTGAGCTCTTTAGGACAGGGACTGCTTTACTCTGAGTTCTTTAGGACAGGGACTATATCCTCTTTCTCTGTTATTTTTATTGTCTGTAGCCCTCTGCCCCTAGAGAGAGACAGGGTGGTAGAATAGAAAGGGTAGAGAAATCTGGTTTCAGATCATGGCTCTGCGACTAACTTCCTCTGTAACGTTGAGAATATTTTGCTCTATTTGAGCCTTGGGTACTTTGTCTGTAAAATGAGATACTAATAATATCTGTCTCACGAGATTATTGCAAGGATTAAGAAAATTATTGTGTCAACCTGATACCAACCAGGGTTGTTGGCCTGCCCATAGTCAACAGAAAGTGATCAGATGTCAGATAAGAAGTTCAGGTAAGATTTCAATGGGGTGCCTGCTGCAGCCAGGAGAGGGAGAACAAGGAACAGTTCCTTTGCTTTCTCAGTCACTGAGGTGGGAGCTGCCTTGTTTCTTTTTTAAATTTATTTTTTAAAAATTAGAGTAAAATTGCTTTACAATGTTGTATTAGTTTCTGCTGTATAACAACGTGAATCAGGTATATGTATACATATATCCCCTCCCTCTTGAGCCTCCCTCCCACCCCACCCCAGTCCCACTCCTCTAGGTCATCATAGAGCATGGAGTTGAGTTCCCTGTAGTATATAGCAACCTCCCACTAGATATCTGTTTTACATATGGTTCAGTTCAATTCAGTTCAGTCGCTCAATCGTGTCCCACTCTTAGTTACCCCATGGACTTCAGCATACCAGGCCTCCCTGTCTATCACTAAGTCCCAGAGTTTATTCAGACTCATGTCCATTGAGTCGGTAATGCCATCCAACCATCTCGTCCTCTGTCGTCCCCTTCTCCTCCTGCCCTCAATTTTTCCCAGCATCATGGTCTTTTCATATGAGTCTTCGCATCAGGTGGCCAAAGTATTGGAGCTTCAGCTTCAACATCAGTCCTTCCAATAAACATTCAGGACTGATTTCCTTTAGGATGGACTGATTGGATCTCCTTGCAGTCCAAGGGACTCTCAAGAGTCTTCTCCAACACCACAGTTCAAAAGCATCAATTCTTTGGCGCTCAGCTTTCCTTATAGTACAACTCTCACATCCATACATGACCACTGGAAAAACCATAGCCTTGACTAGACAGACCTTTGTTGGCAAAGTGATGTCTCTGCTTTTGAATATGCGTCTAGGTTGGTCATAACTTTTCTTCCAAGGAGTAAGCGTCTTTTAATTTCATGGCTGCAGTCACCAACTGCAGTGATTTTGGAGCCCAGAAAAATAAAGTCAGCCACTGTTTCCACTGTTGCCCCATCTATTTGCCATGAAGTGATAGGACTGGATGCCATGATCTTCGTTTTCTGAATGTTGAGCTTTAAGCCAACTTTTTCACTCTCCTCTTTCACTTTCATCAAGAGGCTCTTTAGTTCTTCTTCACTTTCATATATATATATCAGTGTTACTCTCTAAGTGTGCCCCACCCTGTCCTTCTCCCACAATGTCCTTAAGTCCGTGCTCTGCCGTCTGCATCCTTTTCCTACCCTACAGATGGGTTCATCAGTACCATTTTTCTAGATTCCATATATATGCGTTGGTGTACGATATTTGTTTTTCTCTTTCTGGTTTACTTTATTACGTTTGACAGACTCTAGGTTCACCCACATCACTGCATATGACTCAGTCTAGTTCCTTTTTATGGCTGAGTAATATTCCATTGTGTATATATACCACATCTTCTTTATCTATTCATCTGTTGATGGACATCTAGGTTGCTTTTATGTCCTCGCTATTGTAAATGGTGCTGTGCTGTGCTTAGTTGCTCAGTCCTGTCTGACTTTTTGCGACCTCATGGACTGTAGCCCACCAGGCTCCTCTGTCCATGGGGATTCTCCAGGTGAGAATGCTAGAGTGGGTAGCAGTTGTTTTGGGTTTACTTTTGTGGGTCATCTTCTTCTCTTTTGTTTCTTGCCTAGAGAATTTCCATTAGCACCTTTTGTAGGCTGGCTTTGTTTAGTCCCTAAGTTGAGTCCAACTTTGTGACCCCATGCACTATAGCCTACCAGGCTCCACTGTCCATGGAATTTCCCAGGCAAGAATACTGGAGTAGATTGCCATTTCCTTCTCCAGGGCATCTTCCTGACCCAGGGATTGAACCTGCATCTCTTGCATTGGCAGGCAGATTCTTTACCACTGAGCCAAGGACACTAACTTAAATCAGAAGGCTAAAATCCTTGAGTAAGTAAGGCTGGCTTGGTGGTGCTGAATTCTCTTAGCTTTTGGTTGTCTGTGTTTAACTTCTCCATCAAATCTGAATGAAATCCTTGCTGGCTGTAATCTTGGTTATAGATTTTTCTCTTTCATCACTATAACTGTTTCCTGCCACTTTGACCTGGCCTGCAGAGTTTCTGCTGAAAAATCAACTGAGAGATTGATTCCCTTATGGGAATTCCCTTGTATGTTATTTTTTGCTGTTTTTAATTTTTTTTTCTTTGTATTTGATTTTTGTTAGTGTGATTAGTATGTGTCTTGGTGTGTTTCTCCTAGGGTTTATCCTGCAGAGGTCTCTCTGTACTTCCCAGACTTGGGTGGCTATATCCTTTCCCATGTTAGGAAAGTTTCTGACTATAATCTCTTCGAATATTTTCTCAGACCATTTCTTTTCCCTTCTTCTTCTAGGACTCAGTATTTTGAATGTTAGTGTATTTAGTGTTGTTGCAGAGTTCTCTGGGTCTGTCTTTAATTTTTTTCAATCTTTTTTTTTTTTTAATCCTGTTCCTTGGCTGTTATTTCCACATTCTGTCTTCCATTTCACTTTTTCATTCTTCTGCCTTAGTTATTCTGCTATTGATTCCTTCTAGTGTATTTTTCATTTCGGTTATTATGTTCATCTCTGTTTATTCTTTAGTTCTTCTAAGTCTTTGTTAAACATTTCTTGTATTTTCTTGATCAGTGCCTCCATTCTATTTCTGAGTTTTGGAATCATTTTTACTATCATAAATTTTTTTTCAGGTAAGTTGTCTATTTCCTCTTCATTTGTTTGGTCTTGTAGGTTTTTATTGTGCTTGTTTCTTTCTAACTTGGGTTTTTGTCATCACATATTTTTGATGGGTGGGACTGTGCTTCTGTCTTCCTAGTTGTTTGCTCTGAGATTTGGGTTTCCCTGGTGGCTCAGAGGTAAATAATCTGCCTACAATGGAAGGGACCCAGGTTTGATCTCTGGGTTGGGAAGATCCCTGAAGAAAGGAATGGCTACCCACTCCGGTATTCTTGTCTGAAGAATCCAGTGGAGTCTGGCGGGCTACAGTCCATGGAGTCACAAAGAGTCGGACATGACTGAGCGACTTTCATTTCACTTCCAGCACTGGAGTTTGCAGGCAGTTAGGTAGAGCTACCTCTTGGTGTTGAGATGTGGACTTCCAAGAGACTTTATATTAATATAAACTCCTTACCCCTACAAGAGACGCAAATGAATATTCCCTGGAGTCTGTGGTTCTCTATTAGAACCACCAGGTTCAGCCCTCCTACCATAGGAGCTCAGGCCCATCCTCTGGGCCATGAACTGAGATCCTACAAGCCACAAAGCCACACAGAGTAACAACAACAGCAACAAAAAGTGAAATTTTAAAAACTAACACATATATTAGAAAAAATAAAGATAGAAGTAAACTAAAACATAAAAGCTAAAACATAACTGCAATAGGAAAAAAAAAGAGAAAAGAGAACAAAAGCTGGAAAAAGTCTTGGCTGTTGAAGGGCAGGGCTTAGGTGGGGGTGGGCCCTATGTTCAGGGCCCATGCTGCAGATAAAGGCCCTGGGTGGGGATGGGGTGCAGGTTGCCTAAGCTCAGCCTGGCCTGGAGGGGCTCTGGAATCCTCAGAGTACAGAGGATCAGGCCCCTGGCTTCAGCAGGCTTCCCAGGGTCGAGTAGGTTCCAGGTACATTCCCCTGATCTTCTGACCTCCGAGGGTCTCTCCCCGCTGATTCCCTTGAGGTAAGTGTGCCTCTCAAGGCCTGGGAACTGCTCTCCCTGAGCTGCTCCTCAGGGGAATCGGTCCTGTCCAGCCTCTGCCCCTTCCCCCTCGCTCCCCACTATATTCTACCCCATTGCTCGGAGGTTCCTCCTGTCCACCTGGGTGTCATGGTCACCACCAGCATCTGGTAAGTGCACTATTTGTGGCACCTTCTCTCTTTGCCATCTTGGCTCTAGCTGGTTATATGGGGTGAAGTTAGGGGTGTGCACAGACTTAGGGCTGGAAGGGTGAGGTGTTTTTCCCACCTTTCTGGTGGTAGGAACTGCGGGAGGCATGCTTAGTACCCTGCTTTTTGCTCCTGGCTCCTCACGAGTAGCAGTTTTTCGGTCTTTTTGTGTCTTTTGTCCATAATTTGCCCCACCTGAGCATGCACACAATTATTTTTAGTCTCATATAGTTTCTTTGTATTTTGTTGCTGGAGAAGAGGCCTGTCCAAGTGCAAGTGTTGCAGCAGTTACAGTAAAGGGTCCCAGGTCCCAGGCTGTCTCTAACATATTCACTAACATATAGGTATGGAAAAATACTGTCTCCCAATCTCTTTCCTCAGTTCACAATTTATATTTCCTAAGTAATACCTTTTTTCTTTCAGAAATCAGATCTTGCAGATATTCTGTACTGTAATATGAAAAGAAGACAAGAACTGAAAAGGTAAATTTTCCCTTTTTCTTGGTATATTTTTTAGCTTTGAATTGTGAGACTGAATATTTAGATTTGCAGAATCCTTTATTTTGTTTAGTACTGTTTTGTAGTCGCATATTTATAGCTAAATCACAGATATGATTTTCTTAATATTTGTATAAATTTAAGAAAAAGTTGAGTGAAATAAAAAAATCTTATCAGAATTCTATACTATGTAAATACTACTTTCAACAAAAATGTTAATTTGCATCTCAAATAATTTGATTTTGACACACCCTTACAAGATACATAACTTCATTACATACAGTAATAGAAGAGGTTATGAGGCTGATTTAATCATTTTGGATAAATTATCTTTGCATATTACCCATGAAGAGAATATGTATCTTATTGAATTGATATGGCTCTAAAACCTTGTTAATTTAACAGATTGTGGCTACAACTAGAGAACTTGGGAAATAGTAGGAATAATTAAAGGTATTATAATGCTGAGTTTTCATTATTTAATGACCATATGGACCATGGTATATAGATTGCTATGAAATATGCCACACAGGACTGTTGTGAAGAACAAATAGGAATTTTAAAATGCTCAGAAAACTAGAGGGTCCTATTAAAACTTTCTTTCATTTGTTGTTTTCCTGATTTTTCTTTACTACAGTTAATATCTTATATGATATGCTAATAAGTGCCAAACAGGGTCCTATTAAAGTTTTGTCTTATTGCTATTTATTAACAGGTAAATAAAGATAGGCAATCTTGTTGTAGAAAGAGCAAAGAAAATAAAACCAAGGGAAGACTCAGGTGAAACACCTATGGAAACTCTGAGATGTTTATAGTTTGCTCTTGCCATAATGAATTCTTTGAGAAGTCACTTATTTACGGTCTCTTTGTCCCCTGCTGGACGATAAATTAATGAGGGGTAAAGACTATACTTGATGTGTCCTCCACTGCCTCCCAGTGTCCAGCAGGATGACAGGCACTTAAAAGGCATTCAGGGGTTTACTGATATAAATTAATAGATTGTGGCTCATCAAATTTTTTCCCCTTTCTTTCTGACTACAGAGTAATATCTAGTTTTGTTGTGCAGGAAAATATTATCACCTCTAGCTATTGTTGCTTCTAGCATTCTAGTATGTTTTTTTCTGCCTTGTTTACTATGCTTATTTAAACTGTTGAGATGATCTTATATATACAGATTTATGCCATGCTTGTTTTCTGCTTAATAGTATATCAGTATATTTTGTATGTCTTTGAAAATTTTGCATAAACATCCTTTGAAATGACTATGATAGTTTATTGTATTCGGTAGAATGACATGTTTCTTAGTCATTTCCAAAATTTTAGCATTTACCTTGTACCTGACTTTTTGCTCTTACAGATAATCCTGAATTGAATATCTTATTATTTTTAGTCTATTTTTAGCTTTTTTCTCCTTAGATTTCTAAAGTGGGAATTACTAAGAAGTTAAAAGATAACATTTTTAGAATTCTTAATTATATCATCAAATTCCTTTGTGGAACTGTTATATCATTTTGCATTTCCACTGGCAACATATGAGAGGGTCCATTTAACAACCTCTTGCCAGTATTTAGTGTTATTTAACAATCTTGACTAATTTGATAGAAGAAAATGGTACATCGCAATTAGCACATCTGTGCTAGGGAAGTCAAACATTTCTCCCAAAAATGTCTATTAACCATTTCCTTTTTCTACTTCATTGGTTTTCTGTTCATGTCTTTTTCTAGAGCCTTAGTACTTTTTGATGAGATTTTTATTTACGAAGGCTAATAAGCTGTCACATTTGTAGCATATGCCATTTCCCAGTTCTTTTAGTTTTATTACTTTTTAATATACTACTGTAGTCATTTACGGGGAAGGCAATGGCAACCCACTCCAGTACTCTTGCCTGGAAAATCCCATGAATGGAGGAGGCTGGTGGGCTGCAGTTCATGGGGTCGCTGCGAGTCAGACACAACTGAGCGACTTCACTTTCACTTTTCCCTTTCATGCATTGGAGAAGGAAATGGCAACCCACTCCAGTGTTCTTGCCTGGAGAATCCCAGGGATGGCGGAGCCTGGTGGGCTGCCGTCTATGGGGTCGCACAGGGTCGGACCCGACTGAAGCGACTTAGCAGCAGCAGCAGCAGCAGCAGCAGTAGTCATTTACATTTACTGTTTCCCTTTGTGATATTTTTCCCATTGCTATTAAGTTTAAGAAGTTCTTTATTAAGAAATCTGATAAATGTTCCCTTTTTATTCTATGGTTTTTAAGTATTTAATATGAAGTATAGCAGTTATAGAAATAATAATTATTTTACACTTGAATGTTTAATCTGTTTGGGATTACATCATCTGATGTTATATAAAGCTGTAAATTTTTTTTTCCAAATAATCAGTTATTCCAACAGCATTTATTGAGTAATCCTTTCTCCTTTATTAATAATGTAGTTATTTTCTACTTTTAATGACGTTCATATCAGGCCAGTTCTTTCATTTCCTAACTAAAATGATACAGTGCAATATTATATATTATGTTTAATTTTAATGCCTACCTAATTTTCTGTGCTGCTTTACAGACTGAATGTAGAAACTGACCCTCCAAGAAAGAGACCAAAAATTGATTCTTCATCCCAAGGACTTGTTACACTCCAGGAAACATCATATTCAAATAATAATCAGATTATTTCACAGAGTCCTTCTTCAAATGGAACTAAGAAAGATATAAGTAAATGTGTAGATTTTCAAGTTAAAGATATTAAATTGGCAAATGTTAAGAGTAAGCTGGACCATGGAATTAAAAACTTTAGCTGTCCTAAGGTGGCCAAAGATGTGAAACCAAAAGCTGAAGGCCAGACAAGTGAAAAAAAAAGCCCTCATTTACTTGCTCAGAGGGAGAAGATGAAGGAATTCAAGAAAGAAAGGTCCAATAAATTTAGAGACAGTTCTGAAAAATGTGCTTCGGAGAAATGCAAGAGAATCCAACTTTCTCAGGATTGTAATTCCAGCAAGATAATTAAGGAACCCTTTGAATCTAGGAGAAGGATTAATTTCAAAATCCTGGTAAAATCCCGCAATACCCTCCAAAATCTTGTACAAGAAAATGTGTTCAGTTCAGGTTCTAACAAGTTAAAGACTAAACAGGAGAAAAAAGAATGTCCAGAAGGCACTCAGTTTTCATTAAAGTTTACAAGGCACAGAAGTGAATATTTATTTTCAGATTCCACATATAAGCAGACTGTTCATGAGTGGGAAGGAGCATATCATGAGCATCAAGAAATTAATGATATAAGTTCTGGTGAAAACCTAACCCAGGTAAGGTAGTGCAAAATGAATACAGACCTTAGTAAAGAGTTCAAATATAGTTAGGTTTGAGTTGTTTCTGTTATAGATAATGATCGTAAAAGGCAGATTCTGTTTAGTCAGGAAGATATGTTGGTTCTTTTATTTTACTCTGTAAATTCCAACTTCCTTAAGAAACTATCCTGGCAACTCTCAGGGACCCAAAATAGAAGGGATTATGTAAAAATACAGAAGAAGCAGTTATAGATAGTCCTATCAGAGAAGTACTATGACAGTTTTCTCTAACTCCAGGTACGACAGTTCCAGGGTTAGTATTCCAAATAGCTGCTCCTTTAACAAATTATTCTTTTGGGTGCCCTGTATGCCAGGTACCACAATCACAGTCATCATTTTCAAAGACTTTCTTATATGAGGAGGTACAGAAACAGCCACCTCGAGTCTGACAAATACTTAATCACCTTATATGGGAACACATAGCAGGGGATTAACATGGCCTTGGATGGATTAATTCAGTAAGATTTACTGGAGGGGATAACATGTAAACTGAGAACTAAAGACTGAATAGGAGTTATTCAGGTGAAGACAAGGTGGAGTGAGATGGGAGAAGCAGGAATGTTCCAGATAGAGGGAACTATGTATACAGAGATCTAGGCTAGAAAGCTTGGCACATCTATTTTTGCTTCTAAATTATGCAGTAAATCAGCATTTGTGGACTAATTTGAAAACCTAATTCTGATAGCCTTGTTTCTATGGCAAATAAAATTATTTATCTTTAGGAGAACTTTTAGAACTTTGGAACTTTAGAAGCTCTGAAATTTAGAGACTGCTTATAAACAGCAGTGGTGGAGCTTACCTCTTTTTAGGAATCAAGATTATAGAGTGTTATATAAGATACTTCCTTTGAAAAATGGAGGGATTGTAACCAAGGAGGCCAAAAGAGCTTGAGAAAGAGTACTCTTTTTCACTGAACTTGAAGGGGTCCAAAGAAGGAAAGAATTGAGTTTGTTCTTTTTATTGCTTTCTTAAAGAAAAGTTTCCATTTTCTTCTTGTGCTGTATAACCAATTCTCTAGAGTAGAATGCAAGAAAGGAATCTGAGTTTTCCAGTATGTTCACTGAACATCTTTGTATCATTGTTTGGTATTCCCCTGGTGCTGTATATCTAAGGAACAGTATGAGATGTACCTTACACACTTTTTTGCTCTCTGTTTAGAATTATTACAAAAACCAAATGAGGTACATAGCATGAATATAAGTTGTAGGGGAAGCAATTTTTGCATGATTACTTTTCAATTATTGGAATTAAAACTCTTTATATTCCTTTGATAGAAGTCTTATCTGACTGAAAGTCATTTAGACACAGGAGAAGCAAGTAAATACTGTTCTTATCTTGAATATGTTATCGTTAACATTATTAGTGACAGTAGCTAATCATTTCAATATTATATTTGTTTTCCTCATAAATTCCTCAATGGATAATTGTCTTCCTGAAATAATGAGTTTACAAAGAAGTAATTGTGTTTTTTTGTATTCAGTGATCCTGTTATGCTTTCCTAGAAGAAAGTGACTTCTTTTTTTCCCTAGGCTTATAGTTCTTTGTTACCCTTTTCAGTCTGCATTCTCCCCTCACCGTTGTGAACTAATGTTCTAGAGATTTATTGTTTATAGGCCACTTTTATAAATGGTATCCCACTTAATTCTTATGAGTCTCTGGGGTAGAAATTCATCAGTTTATCTAAATGTTAATTAAAGGTACCTATTATGTATTAGGCATTTAGAGTTTGAATAAGATGCTTTTACCCTCAAGAAGTTCCCAGAGAGGTAAATGTTCAGATACAGTGAAGATAATATTAACGCCTTGGGAATTTGGCTGGTGTTAGTATAAATTTGGAAGTGAGTTAAGGAAGGGCTCATTAAGATATTCTTAAGAGATTCTCTTAAGCTTGGAGATTCTTAAGCTTGGTGTTGAAAAGCGTGTAGAGCAAAGAATGGAAGTGTTGTCCTGCCGGGGAAATGATCGGTTGTGTAGTGGCCCAGAGTTGTGAAATGGCATGGACGAGCATACGTGAGCACTTACACTGTTCAGTTTGACTTGAGATGTGTTGAGAATCTATATGAGAGGAAGTTGGAGAGGAAGCCAGGGTCTAGGTAATGGATTCTTTTATCTCTTCTGGGAAAGACTGTTTTTCATGTTGTAGATAGGACAGAGCCACTGAATAATCAGGTTTTTAGTTTGGAATCACTCCAGCAAATAAAGCCATTTATACCATCATTGGTGTTACTCCCTTTTGTCATCTCCAGGGAAGGCTTTATCCCAATCCATGGACTTAATAAAACATGGAAGGGGGAAGGCAAAGTTAAATGCCCTCTAAGACCTTCTTTTATAATAAGGATTTGAAGTTGATAGAAAGTTTTTTGAAATCACTAAAAGTGACTTGTCAAAGAGAGTGAAGGGTAGTAGTGATCCAAGTAAAAGAATGAAAAGACTTTGAATGTCAGAAGTTGCAGGAAGTTCTATAATAATCTCTAGCTTGGTTGGCACTCCTTAGCTGAAGAGACTCTAAAGTTCTAGTGAGATTTGAAGTCAGGTGGAGAAAGCATTATAGAACCCAGGGTCATGGGAGAGTACGGCTGTAATGGGCCTACGTGTGTGATGTGCGTGGTATTGTATTGTGTGAAGATTGATACTGGAAAGTTAGGGTAGAAGCTCAATTCCCAAAGCAACATAGGATATACTTTTTTAAAGAGAGTCTGCAGTTTATATCCAGCTTCTTATAAAATACATGTGTGTTTGGTGTTATCGTGGAGAATTCTTAGAAGATGATTTGGTTTAGTAGAGGCTTAGTCAAGTTCCTTGTCACCTGTATGTAGGATTGGGTAAGTCTCAGCCGCTCACCGGAAGTGCCAGGGAAAAACTGAAATTAGAGAGATCAGTCTTTGCTGGGAGACAAAAAATAAAACACCCATACATTTTCAGTCTTTCCCGCCCTCAGCCATACACTAATCTTCAAGTTTCTTTTGTTGTTTTGTCATGTCACTTTTAGAAATGGTTTGTTTACTCATGGATGAAAATTTCCCACCACCAAGGCCCAGTATTCTTTTTATCTTTGCCATGGTTACTTCTGTTTCTTAAGGTGGCATGTTTTGTTCTTAGAATATGAGTATTTTTAGGGAGGCATGTATATGAATGAGTCAATCTTAATTTCTACTATGTTTCATGACTTAATAGAAGGAAACTTTTCTATTCTAGGGACAGTTTTTCATCTGGGGCAGTTTTGCCTCTTAGTGGGTATTTGGCAACTGATTTGATGGAGATTTTTTTTTTTTCAGTTCATTGTTTTTCTTTTTATTGCATTTATTGAAGTATGTACCCCCAAACAACGTAGCTTACTGGGATGTAAACTGAAATATAGATAATTTTCTCTTCAACTCCATTTACATCAAATTCTGTCTCTGTTATAACACTGAAATTGCTTGGGCAAAGGGATGGAGACATTTTTGATTGTCAAGGATGGGAGGGAGGTAGGTATCTAGTGAGTAAAGGGAAGAGATACTTCTAAACATCCTACAGTGCGGAGAACAACCCCAAATGCTTTGTGTTTTATTTAAAGAAGACTTTAAAACCGTGTTGATTGCTTTTTATTTGTGACAGTGATACTTTGGTGTCTTCTGGATCAGTGCCCCTTGATAGAAGAAAGGTTTCTCACCTCTGCTCTAAAGTTAGATTCTGCTTTAATTTCTTTACATTATAATACATTAGGGAACTACCCTGAAGTGAGAAGAGTATTAACCCCACAAACAAAGAATCATCTGATCCCGAATGTCAGTAGTGCCATAGCTGAAAAACCTTATTCTAGGTGTATGCTTCTTAACTAATTAATAAAATTACTTTTCATTTCAGAGTTTTGAAGCACCATGTTCTTCAGTGTCACTTGAAAGTATTCAAGATACAGATCAAGAGGTTACTGATATATTTGTTTACTGTCAATATTTTTAATGACATTAAGACAGGGGATTTCTATTTTAATAAAAAATAATGACGATAAAAACTTTTATAGTATGAAAATAACACTGATGTCTGTACTTAATTCAGTATATAAGTATTTATGAAGTCCTGAAAAATTCTTTGGAAAAGTATTTCCATTTATTCAATCACCTTTTGGCCTTTTTTTTCTAATCAGCTAATTTGTTTTGAATAAAAAGTGTGGAGCCTACACTCACAATATTAATTTTAATTTAATGTTATGTTTTTGCATGCTTATGCCTCAGCTTGCCAAAATACAGTATAATATTAATATTTTTGCCTCATTTTTCTAATTAGCAATAAGATGAAAGTGTTCAGTGAAAATGAAAACACATACATATTTATTTTTTGCCTGTTGCTTCATTTCTCAGCTAGAATCTTCTGGTCAAACCTAATAGAAGTATTGCAAGTAATTTTATGTTCCCTGCTTCTAAATTAAAATTAGATTCACAGAACACTTTGGGTTTTTCTATTTAAAGGAAACTTTAAAACCATGTTGATTGCTTTTTATTTGTGACAGTCAGTTATATTTTTATGTCTTCTGGGTCTGTGCCCCTTGATAGAAAAAAGATTTTTCACCTCTGCTCTAAAATTAGGCTATACTTTAATTTCTTTACATTATAATACATCAGGGAACTACTTCCCTGAAATGAAGAGTATAAAGATCTGGATTTCAGTTTCTGATAGTTAATTAACAATCTTAGAAATTAGGAAGAGTGCTGATCATCCAGACAAAAACATACTTGGCTCTTAAAGTACTTTGAAGTGAGAATGGAAATGAGAATTAACTTATTTCAGAGAATTAACTTATTATCTCTTATATATTAGACCCTATGTGAGGTTTTTCATGTTATTTCACTTAATCCTTACAAAAAGTATTAAAAGGATACAAATATTTACCATTCCTATTGTGCAGATAAACTGAGACCCATGGTGGTTAAATAATTCGCCTAAGGTTGTAGTAAGAAAAAGAGAAGAGCCATTTTATTTTTTTTAAAGAGCTTAAAAAATTTTTTTTTGACTATGGTTGATTTGCAATGTTATGTTAGTTTCAGGTGTATAGCAAAGTTGATTTAGTTATAGATATACATATATCTTCTATTTCAAATTCTTTTCCTGTAAACCTTGTAAATGTTTATAAATCTGTGGGGTTTTTTTACCATGTGGCTTCCATATTTTTGTAAAATTTTTGCTTTCCACAGACTATCTCATATTAAGTGAATTAAGAATTAATTGCTTTCTTATTAATCTGAAGAGAAAATAATTCAAAATATTGTTTTGCGGGTCTTTTGCAATTTAGATGCAGATAGTAGAAGAGCTTCATGCTGCTCGTGTGGGAAAAAGCATGGATTTACCTGTGGTTCCACCTTCAGGAGAGTTAATGAGTATGGAAATTGACGTGGTAGAAGATGATATACATTCCTCTGCTGGTATACCCTTTATGTGTATGACTGTGTTTGCGATCTCCTGTGTTTTCTCAATGTTCAATTTTTATAATATTTAGGTGAAAGTGTTAAAATGTGCTCATTTGAAATAATAAAATATGCTATATTTCTTTCAGCTATAGGAATCAGGTCTAAGATTTGTGTTATCATTTGCTTTATGTATCTCACATTATTAGGCAGTTAGAAATATTTTCTTTCTTTTTTTTTGCCTAAGGACAGTAATCAGAATTATGAGTAGTCCGTTATTCTTGCTCTTAATCATAAATTTTAACAGTTTCAAGTTTGTAAAACACTGATCAGAAACAATGCAGTTTTCTCAAAGGTATTCATGAATTTCTTACTTATATAGTAAAACTGTGATTATTCTTACTCCTGGGAGAACAAAATGATAGATACCCTCCAGAGTATGCTAGTATACAGTTTTGAATTGCATTTATAAAAATAGTAATGCTGCTACATTATGTTCATGTTGCACTTTCCAATTTATTGTTTATCTGTGAATCAGTTCACCTGTTCCTAATATGACCCTAAGAAGTAATAATACTAGTATTATTAGATTTCTTTCTTTTATACATATTTATCTTTTCAGTGTTATTTCACAATATATTAAGATTAGCTTATCATTCCTAACTGGATAACTACCAGTGATAGAGTACAGGGTTCAACAACATAATTACTGCTGTCATAAGTTAGTTTATGATTTAAAAATCTACCCAAAAGTAATATGCAATATTCTACTGGTGGATAATTAATCATTGATTACTGTTCTTTCTCTTAAGAATTGGAGTAAATGTGTTTTTGTTGTTTAAAGGATTGCCTTAAGAATGCTGTCAGAGTTCTATGATAACAAAGTTTTATTTATTATACAAGTGTGTTACAAATGTCAATTCTCACTTTGCTTTTTTCCCCTAGCAAATGCTGCTTCAGACAAAAAGCTTCTAATTGTTATTGACACAAATATTCTGATGAATCATCTCAAATTTGTTAGACTTTTAAAGACAAGAGAAATCCCAGGTATTTATAAAACATACTGACTGATTCTGATTTTCTTATTTAACATTGCTGTGAAGTTTTTACTCCCCATAAACTTACTTTTGTTTGGATATGTTGTTAAGCACAAGCGTGCACAGCATAATCAGCTTAAGTAAAAAGGGGAATAAAAAAGAGCCTTTACTGGTTAATCTAGCTTCTAAACTTATTCTTCTTTGATCTCCTGTAGTATTTATTTTTGTAATGTTCTTTTGACATTTGTATCTGTTTTAAGTTCCTATTTTTATGTATTATCTCTTCATTTAGATTGTGAATTTCTTTAAAACTTTTAATTCTCCTACAGCAGGTCAATTTAGTAGCTTAATACATATTTGTTGACTTATAAGAAATCTTTTTATTTTTTAGGCTTTGACAGTCTTGTGTTAATAATTCCCTGGGTGGTTGTACAAGAGCTGGATCGTATGAAGGCAGGAAAATTACTGAAACATGCCCAGCACAAAGCTATACCTGCAGTTCATTTCATCAATGACAGTCTCAGAAATCAAGATAGAAAGCTATGGGGTCAGTCAATACAACTTGCATCTCAAAAACTTTGTAAGTGTTGTTCTCTCAGGGTGTTCCCTGATTAAGATTTGTTTGGATGCTGACTCATTATTGCAGGGAAATGGTGCAAAACTTAAAACAATACTATAAGTATTGCATTATGAAATGGCAGGACATGGTGATGTTTTGGACTGTTCTATTAGGCTTGTTTTGGAGGTCTTTGATATTTTCTGTTTCTCCTAGACCTTATTGGGAAGGTCTGTGATTTCACAGATAGTGACTATGTAGTTCTGTATGCATAGTTGTCGGTATTACAATACTTGAATCTTTTTTTAAAATACCTTGCTGAGTGATGAGGCCCGTAAGTGATCTGTGTTTCTAATCATCTGCGTGCTCAGTTGCTTCAGTTGTGTCTGACTCTGTGCGACCCTGTGAAACTGTAGCCTGCCGTGGGATTCTCCAGGCAAGAATACTGGAGTGAGTTGCCATGCCCTCCTCCAGGGATCTTCCCCACCCAGGGATTGAACCTGTGTCTCCTGCCTTGCAAGTGGATTCGTTTAATTGCTGAGCTACCAGGGAAGCCCCTAATCACCACTACATGCAGTTAATATAATACAGAGAAAGGTCTTGTTTTCCTCTGGTTTGTCAGAACCTATAATAAGGAAGTTTTTTTATAATCAGTTCAGTTCAGTCACCCAGTCGTGTCCGACTCTTTGCGACCCCATGAATTGCAGCATGCCAGGCCTCCCTGTCCATCACCAACTCCTGGAGTTCACTCAAACTCACGTTCATTGAGTCGGTGATGCCATCCAGCCACTCATCCTCTGTCGTCCCCTTTTCCTCCTGCCCCCAATCCCTCCCAGCATCAGGGTTTTTTCCAGTGAGTCAACTCTTCGCATGAGGTGGCCAAAGGACTGGAGTTTCAGCTTTAGCATCATTCCTTCCAAAGACCACCCAGGACTGATCTCCTTTAGAATGGACAGGTTGGATCTCCTTGCAGTCCATGGGACTCTCAAGAGTCTTCTCCAACACCACAGTTCAAAAGCATCAAGTCTTCGGTGCTCAGCTTTCTTCACAGTCCAACTCTCACATCCATACATGACCACTGGAAAAACCATAGCCTTGCCTAGACAGACCTTTGTTGGCAAAGTAATGTCTCTGCTTTTGAATATGCTATCTAGGTTGGTCATAACTTTCCTTCCAAGGAGTAAGCGTCTTTTAATTTCATGGCTGCAGTCACCATCTGCAGAGATTTTGGAGCCCCAAAAAATAAAGTCTGACACTGTTTCCACTGTTTCCCCATCTATTTCCCATGAAGTGATGGGACCGGATGCCATGATCTTCGTTTTCTGAATGTTGAGCTTTAAGCCAACGTTTTCACTCTCCTCTTTCACCTTCATCAAGAGGCTTTTTAGTTCCTCTTCACTTTCTGCCATAAGGGTGGTGTCATCTGCACATCTGAGGTTATTGATATTTCTCCCGGCAATCTTGATTCCAGCCTGTGTGTCTTCCAGTCCAGCGTTTCTCATGATGTACTCTGCATAGAAGTTAAATAAGCAGGGTGATTTTTTATAATAGAGATCTATAGCTTTTCTCTTGATTTGTTTCCATATTAGTTTGTTGGGTTTTTTTTTTTTTTTTAGACATTTAAAAATTAGTCTTAGAACCAAAGTGTGTTCTTCATGTTTTGTGTAACTATTTGGTAAAAAAAAATCTTTGTAAAGCAATATAGTTGCCTCTGAAGAGTTTATATTTACATTTAGAGGATATATTTCATTCTTTAAAAACTTTATTCCCAACTCAGAATTATTTGTATATGTAGATGTGTTTTATTTTAAATATCATGAATTTATGTTGTTTGCAAGATGAGTCTAATTATATTAATCCTGAGAAGGCTTTTGGCACAGCTGTTTAGTCCTACATCTTTGAAGAAAAAGGGCCTCTACAATTAATTCCCTTATTTATTCCCTTTACAAATAATTATTAGCTCTTAGTATATTCCAGTACAATGCTTATGCATTTTGAGTAGGAACGTCATGTGAAGTTTAAGAGCTTTTAAAGGAAACCACTAAAAAAAAATCATTTATTAGAGTTAAGAAAATACTAAAATATTTTAACACATTATATTAAATTGAATGTTTTACTTTTTTTTTTTTTTACTTTCTATTATGAAAAACTTCAAATATAGAAGTAGGTAGAATAATACTATGAATCCCTGTGTGCTTTTCACTCATTTTCAATGATTCTCAACATTTTGGCGACAATTTCTTTCATTCCTTTTCTCTCATTTCCTTTTCACCTTTTCTCCCAACTCCTGAAACTCCTGTTGTACTTTGGTATATAGTGCTAACAGATGGGACTTTTTTTTTTCCTTTTTTTTTTTTTTAAATTTTATTTTATTTTTAAACTTTACATAATTGTATTAGTTTTGCCAAATATCAAAATGAATCTGCCACAGGTATACATGTGTTTCCCATCCTGAACCCTCCTCCCTCCTCCCTCCCCATACCATCCCTCTGGGTCGCAGATAGGACTTTTTAAAAAAACAACCACACTATAACAAAACCTCTGTCTAAACCATCATTTCAGTAAACCTCCAATCCTTAAGAAGAGGTGAGAATTTTTTTTACTCGTAATTTTTTTCCTTGTTAGTTGATAAAAATTACATTTTAGTGTATAATTGTATAGATGATGATAGTAATAGACAACACTGGTATGGCCGTTATTCTCCAGACCCTTTTCTAAGTGCTTTACAGCTAATATCTCATTCAAAACTTAGGGTACTTGTGGACCATTTTCTTATTAGACCTATTCTGCTGATGAGGAAATTGAGACATAGAGATGTTAAGAACTTGTCCTAGATGGAATATCTATTCCTTCAATAGATTGAGTTTGAGACTTATTTTAGAAGAACTAATAGATATTTTGGCCACATTTATTATTTATAGATACTTGATATGTGTCTTTTGACTTTTTAATTTTTATGTGCTTCTTTTGATGCTTTTACTTCTTCAGTCTATGCTTTTAGGATTATTAAGGAGGATAAATCATAGTAGTGGTCTCAAACTTCTGTGCTGCTTCAGTTTCTGGGCCTTCCTGGAAAGCCATACTTCCCTTTAATGCTTCAATTTGATACTATCTGGTCTTAATTTTGCTAAATTGTGCTTTTAGTTACAAGGTTGTAGATTAGTCTTTATAGATTATTTGTGTAATTGTCTTTGTCAGATAAATCCTTTATATATCATTGTTATCTGTCAAAGTGATTGTTTGAAACATTGTTTATATAAAATCTAATGCACTTAATATATTTATTCTGTTGATAATGATTTTATGATCTCCTTTAGAAATATCCTTAGTCATTTTTATCATAGTAAAATTATATTTTACATTCTAATGATGAATTGAAACTTATAAAAAATTTAATTCAGGATTTTTGAATAAAATTAAAATACTTGTTTGGAGAAAAGCAAGAACAAAACAGTCTTTAATTATGCTTTGCATCTGTCGAGTACATTTGCCACTAACTCTAATAATTGCGTATGTAGATGTATTATTTTGTTTTATGTAATCATTGAGTATTATAACTGTATTTTTTTAGACAGGAATTTTCCATCAAAAAAAGAAAAATGCCACAAATTGAATGAAAATAGTCTGTTATTAATAAATAGACTTAGTTGAACATAATTTTAGTGTTGTCCTTACTCTTTTCAAAATTGTACTTATTTAATATAGTATGCATTACGATGAGAATAGGATTTGAAATCTGATTGACCTGAGTTTTTTGAGCTGACCTGGAGAAAGTTAAACGTGAGGAAACTGAGTAAATAAAATGGGGGGAAATGACCCCCGGCTGAAAATATGGTCTGAAGATTGGTTGAGCTAATTGTATTAAAGTGCTTAATGGTTTAATGTTTGGAATAAGTGGTAAGTCTTGTGAGTCCTCTTACATGAGAAAGTTATACAGGTGGTTTAGAAAAA
This sequence comes from Bos indicus x Bos taurus, assembly GCF_003369695.1. Classification (NCBI taxonomy): domain Eukaryota; kingdom Metazoa; phylum Chordata; class Mammalia; order Artiodactyla; family Bovidae; genus Bos; species Bos indicus x Bos taurus. Next base: position 65,472,296 of record NC_040091.1, read on the forward strand.
CTAAATTTCCCTAATGGACAAAGATTATTAATAGGTAATTCACAAAAGAAGAAATACATCTAGTCAGCCTTTTTTGTTCAAGGTAAATATTTTCCTGTTTACTGTTTTAAATATTGTTAACTGCTTATGTGTAAAAATTTTTAGTTTATATTTTTTGCATTTTCCCTTTTTATTTTTATTGTTCCTAAATTTAGAATGATACTTCTTCCCAGCACTTGATAGGAACACAGCACTCAGTGCATAGGGAATATGAATTAGTAACTTTTAAGAGAGCAATTTATCAGTGTTTATACAAAGCCTATGGAGATGATTTGTCTTTCTTGCAATTATTCTAAAGAAATAATCAGAGGTCAGTGATTTATATAATTAGTGTTCATCATAGCATGATTTATACAGCGAAAAATTTGAAACAGTCTTGACAGTTGGAGATGTTACATATAATCCTGTAGCCAAATGAGAGAATACTAATTTTGAAAAATGTTATCATGTGATATTAAACAGAATAATATTTAAAAGAATATAAACTACAATCCTAAATTTCTTAGATTAATTCAGGCAAAGAAAGACAAATATCATGTGTCACTTACATATGTAAGCTAAAAAGTAATACCAAAAACCATCTAGAAATTTGTCTCACAGTTCTGAAGACTGGAAGTCTGGAATCAGGGTGTTAGCAGGATTATTTCCTTCTGACATCTATCAGAGAAACATCTGTTCCAGACTGCCTTCTTGGCTTGTAAATGGCCATTTTCTCCTTATTGCTCTTCATATCCTCTTCTCTCTACTCATGTCTGGTTCCAGATTTCCCCTGTTTAGTTAGAATATCAGTCCTATTGGGTTAGTTCAGTTCAGTCGCTCAGTGTGTCCAACTCTTTGTGACCCCATGAACCACAGCACGCCAGGCCTCCCTGTCCATCACCAACTCCCGGAGACCACCCAGACCCATGTCCGTTGAGTCAGTGATGCCATCCAACCATCTCATCCTTTGTTGTCCCCTTCTCCTCCTGCCCTCAATCTTTCCCAGCATCAGGGTCCTTTCAAATGAATCAGCTCTTCTCATCAGGTGGCCAAAGTATTGGAGTTTCAGCTTCAACAGCAGTCCTTCCAATGAACACCCGGGACTGATCTCCTTTAGGATGGACTTGTTGAATCTCCTTGCAGTCCAAAGGACTCTCAAGAGTCTTCTCCAACACCACAGTTCAAAAGCATCAATTCTTCGGCACTCAGCTTTCTTTATAGTCCAACTCTCACATCCATACATGACCACTGGAAAAACCATAGCCTTGACTAGATGGACCTTTGTTAGCAAAGTAATGTTTCTGCTTTTTAATATGCTGTCTAGGTTGGTCATAATGTTCCTTCCAAGGAGTAAGTGTCTTTTAATTTCAAGGCTGCAGTCACCATCTGTGCTGATTTTGGAGCCCAGAAAAATAAAGTCAGCCACTGTTACCACATCTATTTGCCATGAAGTGATGGGACCGGATGCCATGATCTTCGTTTTCTGACTGTTGAGCTTTAAGCCAACGTTTTCACTCTCCTCTTTCACTTTCATCAAGAGGCTCTCTAGTTCTTCTTCACTTTCTGCCATAAGGGTGGTATCATCTGCATATCTGAGGTTATTGATATTTCTCCCGGCAATCTTGATTCCAGCTTGTGCTTCCTCCAGCCCAGCGTTTCTCATGATGTACTCTGCATCAGTTCAGTTCAGTTCAGTCGCTCAGTCGTGTCCGACTCTGCGACCCCATGAATCGCAGCACACCAGGCCTCCCTGTCCATCACCAACTTCCGGAGTTCACTCAAACTTACGTCTGTCGAGTTGGTGATGCCATCCAGCCATCTCATCCTCTGTCGTCCCCTTCTCCTCCTGCCCCCAATCCCTACTCTGCATATATAAGTTAAATAAGCAGGGTGACAGTATGCAGCCTTGATGTTCTCCTTTTCCTATTTGGAACCAGTCTGTTGTTCCATGTCCAGTTCTAACTGTTGCTTCCTGACCTGCATACAGATTTCTCAAGAGGCAGGTCAAGTGGTCTGGTATTCCCGTCTCTTTCAGAATTTTCCACAGTTTATTGTTATCCATGCAGTCAAAGGCTTTGGCATAGTCAGTAAAGCAGAAATAGATGTTTTTCTGGAACTCTCTTGCTTTTTCAGTGCTCCAGCGGATGTTGGCAATTTGATCTCTGGTTCCTCTGCCTTTTCTAAAAACAGCTTGAACATCTGGAAGTTCACGGTTCATGTATTGCTGAAGCCTGGCTTGGAGAATTTTAAGCATCACTTTACTAGCATGTGAGATGAGTGCAATTGTGGGGTAGTTTGAGCATTCTTTGGCAGTGCCTTTCTTTGGGATTGGAATGAAAACTGACATTTTCCAGTCCTGTGGCCACTGCTGAGTTTTCCAAATTTGCTGGTATATTGAGTGCAGCACTTTCACAGCATCATCTTTCAGGATTTGAAATAGCTCAACTGGAATTCCATCACCTCCACTAGCTTTGTTCGTAGTGATGCTTTCTAAGGCCCACTTGGATGTCTGGCTCTAGGTGAGTGATCACACCATCGTAATTATCTGGGTTGTGAAGATCTTTTTTGTACAGTTCTTCTGTGTATTCTTGCCACGTCTTCTTAATATCTTCTGCTTCTGTTAGGTCTCTACCATTTCTGTCCTTTTTTGAGCCCATCTTTGCATGAAATGTTCCCTTGGTATCTCTAATTTTCTTGAAGAGATCTTTAGTCTTTCCCGTTCTCTTGTTTTCCTCTGTTTCTTTGCGTTGATCGCTGACACTAATGAACTCATTTTAACTTGCAAAACACCAAAAATAGGATTTAAAAGAGTATAGATTACAATCCCAAGTTCCTTAGATTGTGCATATATACTTAGAGATATATTGAGCTGATGAAATTATGAGATATTTTAGTTTTCTTTATATTTTCGGAATTTTTCAGATTTTCTATAATTATTTATTTTTATTTTTAGGTAAAAATAAGGTTATCTGATACCTGCTACACCAGACATTTGTTCCATCATTTTTATATTTTCTTTTATTACATTTTTGTTGAATCATTACTTGCAGGATATTTGTATTAGACACTGTTCTAACTGTTGAGGCTGCAGCAGTGAATGAGACATACAAAGCCTGCTGTTGAGAAACTTTAATTCTATTACTATGCTAAATATCATATTAACTGTAATTTATACAGTTAAGCAATTTGCCCATTATTGCATGTCCAGTAAGTGGGAAAGCAAGAATTCAAACCCAGGTTATCTGGTTCCAGTGTCTTTGTTCATTTTTGAACAGTTCCTGAGCAAGTACTCAAAAATATTTTTTGGTAAAAATATTTATGAATATTCTTATAATTTTAGGTATACCTTCTGGGCCTGTGTATTCTATAAAAAAGTGACAGAACAAGTAATCATGAACTTTGATACCTTTAGAGCAGTGTACTTACTGTATGCTCTAAACCTCCTTTGATTGGTCAAATTGAGTTGCTAAAGTTAACCACTGATTTTGAGCTGCCCATTTTGCATTATTGTGATATTTACTTTGTGAGCTAAAAGCAGGAAAATTGGCTGTTGTAATATATGTCTGTCTGGCTTACTGGTTGTCTGATTAAAGAACTGAATCGTATGTCTCTCAGGTTCATGCTATGAGATCAGTTGAGTTTTGTCTAGACTTCGCCAAGAGATCATGAGGCCCCAAAGAGTTTGTCTTTTGACAAGCATAGGGACCTGGTGCAGCTTAGACCTTAGAAAAATGTTTATTGCATGTGTGAATGAGTTTTCTAATTTGAAAGTTTAGAGGAATCAGTGATATAGGCTAAAAGTTGAGGGGAGAAAAAGGTTATAATCTGGGAAAAAAGTTAAGGCTCACTGGGCAGCATGTCTTGACTTTTAGTGTGTAAGAGACTTGCCAAGGGCTTAAATCAGTCTTTGGATCCAGGCTTCAAAGATTCTTATCCATAAATGGGTCTGGGGTGTGGTGCTTCTTTCTATATTATTAATAAGTACCCCAGGGATTTCTGAGGCAGGTAGTGTAAGGACTTATAAAAATGATATCTTTAGTCCTCTTTCTACATATTACATTCTTTTCATACACACACACAACTTATTACATGCTCTAAGACTTGGAGAATACCAGAGGACACTATATCAGCTACATACTAACATTTGTTAGAAATTAGTTTTTGTATTCTCTTCCTAGTGCCCATGTTGTCTTCTTCTGTACATCTCTCTCTAAATGTTATTGCTTAGAGGTTAAGAAAAAGCAGACACATGAAAGTGGTTCTGTTGCTGGTAGAACAATTGCTGATTATTTTACTGACCTCTTTTAAGTTAATATGAAACAAAATATAATCATATAATTTGCTTAAAATCTCTTAAGTGACTGAACTGAGACTAGAATTCATAGCTTTTGGTTTCTAGTATGGCATTTTAACCTACTGATCACATTTCTTTCCTTCGGGTTTATTAATAGGCATATTCTCTTCTGTTTTAGTAAACTGTCAATTTAATAAACTATCAGTTAATTAAACCCATAAATATATGAATTCTAGATCCAGAATTTTCAGGTCATTGTTTTTGTTGTGTTTTATCTTCCTCCTCTTATTTAAAAAGTTTTCTTTGTTTTAGATGATTCAATTTGTAAATATGGCCTAAATTGTTTATACAGTTCCCAGATTTTGAGTGTGCTTATTGATTGTTGCTTTTGCTGAATTCGCAGATGGATTGAGTGATGAGAACAATGATGATCGTGTATTAAAATGCTGTCTTCAGTACCAAGAACTATTCCCTTGTTCTCTTGTTATTTTGTGCACGTGAGTTTCATATTCATTTTACTTTTTTTTAAAATAGCAATTTCTATTAAAGAATTTTTAAAAATCATACTGTAATGACCATACCAAGGATCAAAAACATATATAATATTCTAAATCTCCCAGTAAATATATTCAGTTATATCTCACATTCTTATAATGTGCAAACTATAGAGGAATGAGATTTGAATCTCATGAAGTTTCATTTCAACTTAAGTTATATGATATTCAGAAAACTTTTGAAAAAGCAAGGGAGAGTCAATTTAATATCCCAGTAAAATAGTTCGAAATGAAAATCTACATTTTGGTTATGAGGCAGGAGGGTTAATTAATTTATTTGTTGGGAAAGGCTAATGTATGTTGCAGTTATATCCTGAGTGCCTGTAACAGAGTTAGAGTTGAAATTCTGGGTCTACCACTTACCAGCTTTGTGACCTTGGAAAGCTGCTTAATGTTTCTTTATGTGTTTCCTTATGTGTGAAGCATAGGGAGAATAATAATACCTGCATTTATGAGGATATTGTGAGTAATCAGAAAAAGTATGCATATATGACTTGGAAGAGTGCCTCATACATAAAATTATCTCAGTAAGAGTTTTTCCTCCTTCTCCTGTCCTCATTCCATTCCATTCCTCCATTCCCAACTAATATATTAATAAGTTAGTTCTAAGGTAAATGTAGCAAATTTTATTTGCCAAACTGTATTTATCATGTATGAGAAAAGGCTCTATAGGAACTGGTAAGAGCAATTTTAATTTGTAGTTTTAGTCTGAATTGTATTCACTTCAGAATGGGGTTTTTAGAGTTTCATGATCATGCCAAAATTCTCTGAAATGAAGTGATTATGGAAATGAATAGCTCTTAGATTTTTCTTGTAAGAGGCTTGCCAATTATCATTTTAGCTGTGTTCAAAGATAAAGTTATTTTTTTTTTATTTTAAAAGAAACAGATTTCTATCTCTACCTTCATGTGTCCTATTAATCTAGGACATAATATATCATCCTGGAGTTTGTTGAAGGCTGAAATAGATTTAGTAATATGTTAATGGTTTTGAATTTGAGATAAGCTAAAATTGAGAGAGAATTGTTATTTTTTTGTTCCACTTAGAATGAAAATTAAATTGGTGAGATTTAATCAATTCTCCATTATTTCTGCAGTCACTGTTCTGGAATGAACAGATGTTAACAGTTTTTAATGAAATGAAAGTTTGTGGTCAAACTTTTACCTCTGGCATTGTCATGTTCCAGACAAGCCTTTTTTGTTTTTTCCGTTAAGTGTGATAATCATACTTACTGTGTAAGTCAGACATACTTAATGTGAGGATATATTTTTACTACTTTAAGGGATGATGAGATGATTAACATTAATATTAATAATGGCAGTGATAAGAGAAACCATCTATAAATACTACAAACTGTATCTCATTCTAAGTGCTTTACTCACATTTTTAATCTTAAGTATGTGCCAGCAACGTCCAGTTAGTATTTCCAGTCCACATCTCTCTTCTAAACTCTAGACTAATATATTCATCTACTTATTTGATATCTGTTTGGATGTCTCATAGACATCTGAAACCTGCCCTCTCCAAAAATGAACTCCTAATCTTTCCTTCTAAACTGTTCTCCATTTGAATAAAAAAAGGCCATCTTCTACCCATTTTGCTAAAGCCAGAAACCTTGGAGACATTTTTTATTTCTGCCTTTCCTTTATTATCTTTAGTCAGGCAAATACTGACTCTGCCACCATCCTATGTCAAGTGATGTTATTTTTCCTCTTCCTTTTCTTCTCTAAGATCCATTATGCTCTCTACTTCCATATTCTCCTTCATTTATTTTTCAAAAAAATAATGATGGTATTTTTAACTTTTAAAAAGTTTTGTTATGAAGAATTTCAACAACATTCAAAGTGAAGAAGAGTTAATAAACTCCTAAGTACCCAGCTACAATAATTATCAAGTTTCTACAATTCTGCTGCTAAGTCACGTCAGTCGTGTCCGACTCTGTGCAACCCCATAGATGGCAGCCCACCAGGCTCCGCCATCCCTGGGATCCTCCAGGCAAGAACACTGGAGTGGGTTGCCATTTCCTTCTCCAATGCATGAAAGTGAAAAGTGAAAGTGAAGTCGCTCAGTCATGTCCAACTCAGTGACCCCATGGACTGAAGCCTACCAGGCTCCTCCATCCATGGGATTTTCCAGGCAAGAGTACTGGAGTGGGGTACCATTGCCTTCTCCAGTTCTATTACCTTATTATTTCCATCTACTCCCTGTCTTACGATATGATACAGTTCTTTTTATATTGAGGGAAGCTGTATAATGTTAAAAGGCCCAAATCTTAACTACACAGTGTGACAATGGATACTCTGGTTGTAGCCCCACATCCCTCTTGATACATAGAACACTTCCATTATCCCAGAAAATGTGCTTATGCCCGTTTTGTGCCCTTTTTCTAGTTTCTTAAGGTGGAAGCTAAGATAATTTATTTGAGACTTCTGTAAATTTCCCTTTAAGCACTGCCTTAGCTGCTTTTCACAAATTTTGATACATTTTTTAAAATTCAATTTAATATGCTTTATAATTTGAATTCCTGGTGGTCCGGTCTAGTGGTTAAGACTCAGTGCTTTCCCTGTTGGGGCTGGGGTTTGATCCCTTGTAGGGGAGCTAATCCTGCAAGCCATGGTGCAGCCAAAAAATAAATTAAAGAAAATAATGTTTTATAATTTCCCTCATGATTTCCTTTTGACCCACAGGTTTTTTTAGATATTTGGTGCAGTTAACTCCAAATATTTGCAAATTTTCCAGTATCTTCTTGTTATTGATTATACTTCAATTGTTATATGACTTGAGAACATAATTTACATGATTTCTGTTCCTTTAAATTCGTTAAACGTGGTTTTATGCCCATGAATAAAATCTTGGTGAATGTTTTATGTGCTCTTAAGAAGAATTTATTCTGCTCTTGTGGGTCGAGTATTCTATAAATTTCATATAGGCCAAGTTTGTTGATAGTGTTGTTTAGGTCTTCTGTAACCTTAGTATTAATAATCTGTCTACTTATTTTATGATTACTGAGAGAAGAGTCTTAAATTTCCCAACTGTAATTTACTGGTTTGTTTGCTTCTCCTTTCCATTCTGTTTGTTTTACTTCATGAATTATGAAGCTCTGTTGTCAAGAGGCATACACATTTAGGATAGTCTTCTTGGAGAACTGACACCTTTCTCACTATCTAATCACTGTCTTTGTTCCTGATAATATTCCTGATTCTGAAGTGTCCTTTGTTTAATATTAATATTACTATTCCAGTGTTGTTTGCTTTGTATTTATAATATATATATTTTTCATCCATTTACTTTTAACCTATCTATATATTAAAGTATTTTGTAGATAGCATATAATTGATACTTTCCTTTTTTCCATTCTGACAATTTCTGTCTGATGAATTTCTACTATTCACATTTAATTGGTTGGATCAGAATCTACCATTTTGCTAATTATTTTTTATTTGTTCAGGTATTCTTTTCTTCCTTTTCCTCCCCCCACCCCCCTTGGATTAACTATGGTGCCATTTTATCTCCATTATTGACTTTGTACCTTTTTGAAAAAAACTTTATAATGGTTGCCTTAGTGTTTATAATATACATCTTTACTTGATCAAAGTCTGTCTTTAAATAACACTATGTTGCTTCATGTGTAGTATAAGTATTTTAATGTGCTTTGAATTTCTCCCCCATCCATTTTGCTATCATTATTACATATTTTACTTTTACAGAAACAATAGCACAGTACTTTGTAATGTTTTTGCTTCACTCATTTGTCATTTAAAGGAATTAAAAATAAGAAAGTGAATGTTTTTACCTTGCATTCCATTTTTAGCATTCTTTATTTCTTTTTCTGAATCCAAGTTTCTGTCTGGTGCCAGATTTCTGGTCATATTCCTTTTGCCTAAACAACTTTGACATGTGTGAGTATGTTGGCAGTGAATTTTCTGGTTTTGTTTGTCTGATAGTGTGTTTATTTCTCATTTATTTCTGAAGTATATTTTTACTGGATATGCAATTCTTGATTGATTTGTTTTTTCTGTTTCTTTGAGTATTTTAAAGGTATCACTGCATTTTCTTCTAACTTGTTTGATTTCTGATGAGAGGTCTGCTGTAAATATTTTCTTCCTCTGTGTGTAATGTTCTTTTGGTCTTTTTTTTCCCCCTCTCATTGCTTTCAAGATTTTTTGTCTTTTTTTTTTTTTTTTTAGTAGTTTGTTTTTAGCATTCTTTAGCAGATATACCCACTCCAGTGTTCTTGCCTGGAGAATCCCAGGGATGGGGGAGCGTGGTGGGCTACCATCTATGGGGTTGCACAGAGTTGGACACGACTGAAGTGACTTAGCAGCAGCAGCAGATGTACCACGTGTTTGTGTGTATGTTTGTGATCCAAGCATGCATGCTCAGTTGCTCAGACATGTCCAACCCCTCGTGACACTGTGGATTGTAGCCTGCCTGGTTCCTCTGTCCATGGGATTTTCCAGGCAAGAATACTGGAGTGAGTTGCCATTTCCTCCTCCAGGGTATCTTCCCAACCCAGGGGTTGAACCTGTGTCTCCTGCATTGACATGTGGATTCTTTACCACTGAGCCACCTGGGAAACCTGTATGCTTGTGGTAGAGGAGAGGAAATTATCCTGCTTGATGTTCTCTGAGCTTCTTGGATCTGTGGTTTGGTGTTCATTTTTTAGTTTTGGAAAATTCTCAGCCATTATCTCTTTAAATATTTAATATTCCTTCTGCCCCATTCCCTCTTTTTCCTTCTGGTATTACAGAATTATTAATACATTGTAGTAGTCAGCCTCCAAGATGATTCCAGTGATTCCTTGCCTCTTGGTATCTTTTTGTTTTTGTTTCTTGGCTGCACTGTACCACTTGCAGGATCTTAGTTACCCAGTCAGGAATCAAACCCAGGCCCTCTGCAATGGAAGTGCAGAGTCCTCACCACTGGACCACCAGGGGATTCCTGTTCCTCTTAGTATTAATTCCCTTGTGTAGTCCTCTCCTACGTTGTACCAGGGTTGATCGTCTGTGTGACAGATAGCATGCATCAGAAGTGATGGTATGTCACTTCTAAGATTAGTTTATGAAAGATTGGCACTTCCTTTTTGGGCAAACTCTTGTTTCTTTCTCTTAGATCAGTTGTTCTGGGGAAGCAAACTCCATGCTGTGAATAGCTCTGTGGAGATGCCCATGTGGTAAGAAACTGAAGCTGCAAGCCAAAAGCCAGTGAAGGGCTAAGCCCTACCAATAGCTACATGAATGAGCACCAATTAAATCATGAGGTGACACCGGGGAAAATCTCAACTTTGTGAGATACCCTGAGCCAGAATCTTTCAGTCAAGCTGCTCACAGATTCCTCACTTTTAGAAACTGTGTGAGATAATAAATGTTTTTTTCACACTACTAAGTTTTGGGGATAAAGAGTTACACACCCAATAGACAACTAATACATGCCTATATATTTGACTATTTGATATTGTCCAACAGCTCTTATATATATTTTTTTTTAACATTTTCTTCTCTTTTGTTTCAGTTTGGATAATTTATTTTGACCTGTCTTAATGTTTGGTCTTTCCTCACCTGTGTTGAGTCTACTGAGGAGCTTGTTGAAGGCATTTTTAATTTCTGTCTGGTTTTACATGCTGTTCACCTTTTCTGTTGGGCTTCCCAGGTGGCACTAATGGTAAAGAACCCGCATGCCAAAGCAAGAGCTGCAAGAGATGTGGGTTCGATCCCTGGGTGGGGAAGATCCCTTGAAGAAGGGCTTGGCAACCTGCTCCTGTATTCTTGCCTGGAGAGTCCCATGGACAGAGGAGCCTGGTGGGCTACAGTGCGTAAGGTGACAAAGAGTCGGACACGACTGAAGAGACTTAGCACGCATGCATTCACCTTTTCCATTAGAGCCTTTAACACAAATCTAAATTCTTTAAAATTTCCTGTCAGATAGCTTCAATGTCTGTGTCATATTTGAATCTGGTTCTATTGATTGCCATGTCTCTTGGAAGTATATTGCTTTTTTTCTGGGTTGAATTTATATGCAGATTTTAAGACTCAACTCTGTGATTTCCTCCCTTCTTCAGTTTCCCCTTAACTGTCCATATGTTTTGGCCCGCGGTACCTAACATTGCCTTCTGACATTTTAAGCCGCAAAGGCTCTGACTTTCTGCCCGAAAGCATTGATGAGTTGGGGAATACCCTCAGGCAAAAAGATAGAAAAGTGTGCTCTTAACCTTTGCAGTGTCTGTGTCTTGAGTGTACATTCCCCTCCACCTTCTACCTTCATTTTATTGCTCTTTAGTGCCTTCAAATAGATTTTGCCTTTTTTGTTGTTTTTGGTCTAGGTTTTCTAATTCTGTCTATGGGAAGTTAGTCTGACCAAGCTATTTTGTCATTAACAGAAGCTGGAAGCCTGCTAGTCTCAAGAACAACAGTTTGGTAAACACAGATCTGCTGTCAGTTCTGCACTGAAGCCCTTAAATCTCTTTCCATTTATTAATGTTCTTGACTTTCTCTGTAGGCATGTAAACTGGTCTTATCCACTATTTCTAATCATCCTGGCTTCTTACAGCATATAGCAAATTCACATTTGTCTTCAGTCATCAGTTCAGTTGCTCAGTCGTGTCCGACTCTTTGCGACCCCATGAACCGCAGCACGCCAGGCCTCCCTGTCCATCACCAACTCCCGGAGTCCACCCAAACCCATGTCCATTGAGTCGGTGATGCTGTCCAACCATCTCATCCTCTGTCGTCCCCTTCTCCTCCTGCCCTCAATCTTTCCCAGCATCAGGGTCTTTTCCAGTGAGTCAGCTCTTCGCATCAGGTGGCCAAAGTATTGGAGTTTCAGCTTCAACATCAGTCCTTCCAGTGAACACCCAGGACTGATCTCCTTTAGGATGAACTGGTTGGATCTCCTTACAGTCCAAGGGACCCAACACCACAGTTCAAAAACATCAATTCTTCAGTGCTCAGCTTTCTTCACATCCATACATGACCACTGGAAAAACCATAGCCTTGACTAGACGGACCTTTGTTGGCAAAGTAATCTCTCTGCTTTTCAATATACTATCTAGGTTGGTCATAACTGTCCTAAGGAGTAAGTGTCTTTTAATTTCATGGCTGCAATCACCATCTGCAGTGATTTTGGAGCCCCCAAAAATAAAGTCTGACACTGTTTCCACTGTTTCCCCATCTATTTACTTAATAGACAGGTTACTTAACCTTTTTATACTTCAGTTTCTTATGTGTGAAATGGGGATAAAAATTAGTACCGCTCCTACCTAAGAAGTTTGTTGTGAGAATTAAATGGATTGATATATATAAAGTGCTTAGCATAGTCCCTGATACCAGGAAAACATTCAATATGTAGCAATAATAATTATTCTCAAAAGCTAAGATGATATGCCTCTAGTGTATGATAATTTATCTTCTACATTAAAAAAATTATCCTTTGTTAATATATGTACTGAGAATCACCAACCTCTGATTAGATTCCATGTGATTTTAGTTGCCATATGATTTGTCTTATAAAAAATAAAATATTTTTTCCTCCTAATCCAACCTAGGGATGATAGAAATTTAAGAAACAAAGGCCTAATAAGTGGTGTGAAGTCACTCAGTAAAGAAGAATTGAGTGCAGAGTTATTAAACTTATCTCTGAACACAGATGTATGTCATCAGCCTTGTATATCTAAACAACAATTGAAAGCAGGTAGTATTCTTACTACAAATAATTAGAAGTAAATCTTATTTTGTGTACTAAGAATATTGACAACAGTCGGAATTAATAGTAGATATTTATTTTGTACATTTAAAGAAACATTGTTTGGAATATTTGCTGGCACATAAATGGTAGAAATGAATGAATATTGGTGATCCAAGAAAAAGCATACATTATTGCCTTCTATATATACTGTTATAAATTAATTTGTAGTTTTGTCTGTACACTCATATACATTTTTATATATTTGTAATCACCATGTGAATCCTATTTTTTTCCTTCACAGAGGATACCTTTTAAATTAATAGTAGCTATAAGAAATATCCATTTGAGGTTGAGAAAATAGTTTATTCTTAAAATCACTTTCATATTCATAACTTTCTATTAACATAGTAAAACAGTAATAGAGAGACTTGAAGGACTCTAGTGGTAATGTTTTTAAATTTAAACTAATATACACATTATTTAAAAACATATTTCACCATTTCCTTCTGAGGGAAAAATAATTATTGAAGTTTTTAATAGCATATGCATATGCTTCATATATTCATTTGAATATATGCTACTTGTTTGGTGCTTATTTGACCTTTTTGGTAATAAAATTTCCTTTGTCATAATATTCTAAATGGCCTTTAGAGGCAGTTACAGAATATTCTACTTTATAGTTTTTCAAGGGAAATATGCTTTTGATTTGCTCATTGTATTACTGACATTTAAAATTTTTACTTCATATTCATAGAGGTAATCCCCTTAATATTTTGAATTTTGCCATAAAAAATTGCTGTTGTTTGCAGGTGTCAAAATAGTAATTATAATGAAATAATATAAAAGAAAATAATCAAAACTAGTATTAGAAGGTGAAGGTGTATAGATAGTTAAGTCAGAGATTCTACTCTTTTCAAGACAATTTATTGATGTGAGTTATGTTTATGATTTTTGAAAGTAAACACATTTTGATCCATAGGTCTTGGTTTTCTATTATAAATATTAAGAGATGCAAAGAATTGTTTTAGTTTTTAATTTTTTTAAATAATGAAAGGTTAAAATATACACATTTCTCAATTTTTTTTTCCTTTCATCTATTTTAGTAAAAACATTTCATTGCCTTTTGTCAAAAAGATAAAGCATTTACTAATGTAATATGTTATTGCATCTAAAAACAGCTATACTAAATATTTCTAAATACTCTTTATTTATTTGTTTTGGCCATGCCACGTGGCTTGCAAGAGTTCCCCGAACAGCGATTGAACCAGGGCCAGGGCAAGTGAAAGCCTGGATCCTAACCAGTAGCCCACCAGCGAACTCCCCTAAATCTTGTTTTAAAAATATTCATTAGTTCTCTAGATTCAAATACTAATTATATCCATTAAATATTTATTATTTATGAACAAATACTAATTATATATGTAAAATATTTACTACTAATGTCCTAAATAAAGCTTGCAACTATTTGTTTTGAAGAAACAACACCTTTGGAGGAGAGCTATGAGGAACAATCTACAAACTCTGGACTACCCCTTCTACTTGAAAACATTGTATCTGATCTCGAAAGATCTCTTGGAACAGCTTTATCTTCCATATTAGAAACAGAAATGAAAATTGCTTTTGGAAACCTTTGGATGGAGGTGATTATTTGAATGCTTAGTTAAAGGTTTCTTTTTTATTGCTAAAGATTTGTTGCCTTATTTTAAGAGATACTATTATTTGTATAAAATATATGTTTTATTGTAATAATTGATATCACATTAATATTTTTCTTGAAGTTTTTGGAATAACTTTAAAAACTAACTGATGGACATTTCCTAAAGATTAGGACTATTTTTTATCATTCATTTTTTCAGTGAACAAATATTTATTGGGTGTCTACCATCTGTTAGACACATTTCCTCCATGGAGCTTAAATTGAAAGAAAATGTCTCATTTTTAATTTATTTGAGTCAAAATGTCTATATTGTGGCTTATGTGATATAAGTTTGAGAATCAGAGTGTAAATTTGGTATTAGTAAAATATTTTGAATTTTCTTTAGATTCACACCTCTTCTGTAATAAGTAAACATCACATTTGGAAATAGTGGCCTTCTTAGTTTAATGTTTGTTTGCTATTCACATTTATCATTAGGAGAAAGTTTATTCCCTATCAATTGTATCTATCCCAGATATTCAGTAAGATTCTAATGTTTGTCAGTGTGGCTTGATTATACTATAAAGTGTTAAACCAAGATGTTGAAGAATGATCAGATTCTAGGAAGGTTGACGTAAATTAGATTTCATAATAGAGTCTGATAAAGTGATTGCATATGAATGATTGAAGAAAGGATGTAATGACATCTTGTAGTACTTAATGATGAGTTTTCTTTATAAACATGTCTTTATAGGAGTGTAGCGAGTGTCAATTATAGTTGAAAATTCTTTTCTGTATAGATGTTTTTCTCTAGTTTTAGGAAATTAGATTGATTTTGTTGTAGAAATGACCATGTTGAAAGGTAGATGACAACTTTTGCTGACTAGAACTAGTTTTTCTGATTAAAACTGTGCTTTCTTTTGGCACACATAGTTTCTGAAACTATAAATATTACTACTAATGTGAATTTTATAAAAGCAGTTTTCAGTGAAATAGGCATTTTAAGACTGTGACTGGCTTTTAATAAAACATCTTTTAGTTTAAGAAGAATTCAATTATGTTTTGCCTAGAAATCTATGTAGGAATTCCTAAATAGGTACTTTAAAATAATAGAATAATAAGTACATCAGTAATGCTGTTTTTCTCTAGATGCTGTACGTGAAACCTCCATGGACTCTAATACATTTATTACAGTGCTTTAGGAAACATTGGTTGGCTGTATTTGGATTAGTTATGGAAAAGAACTTGCTCTTAACCATTGAGAGTCTGTATGAAAATGTCCGTAAAGGTATGAATCTTTCATTTTGTCTTTGGTAGTGTTGTATTAAAGTCAGAATAATAGATATATCCCATGGAATGTGAAGATGAATTAATAAAAATTTTTCAATTAGTTCTTAACCATTTACACTTTTAATTTCTTAAGGAAATTTATGGCAGCTAGATGAATGGATGGAGTTCATAGAGATTGTGACTGTTCATAGTATCATTTTTGATGTTCAAATAGTTAATCAAGATTTCTACTTAAAATACATGGTTAAGGAATAGGAATCCTTTGGCTTTGGTGCATAATGAACTTTAGAACCACAAGAGACTAGAATCAACCACTTAGTTGGTAGTTCTTAAACTGTATCACACAGAACCTTCTTGAAGTGCTTCTGGAGTTGCCAGAGATTAGGGGTGGAAAGATTGATGGGGAGCCTGATAATAGTGTGCCTTTGGCCTTCAACCCCAACTTTAGCCATTCAGCTTTCTTTTATTTATGTAGAGAGATTCCGTGTGTGATTAAAAAAGAAAGAGTTTTTCTGCCAGGAAGCAAAAGATGTGAAAAGCACTGATATAATGGTGGGCTACAGTTTCAGTTCAGTTCAGTCACTCAGTCGTGTCCAACTCTGCGACCCCATGGACTGCAGCACGCCAGGCCTCCCTGTCCATCACCAACTCCCGGAGTCTACCCAAACTCGTGTCCATTGAGTCAGTGATGCCATCCAACCATCTCATCCTCTGTCATCCCCTTCTCCACCTGCCCTTAATCTTTCCCAGCATCAGGGTCTTTTTTAGCTCTTCACATCAGGTGGCCAAAGTATTGGAGTTTCAGCTTCAACAGCAGTCCTTCCAATAAACATCCAGGACTGATCTCCTTTAGGGTGGACTGGTTGGATCTCCTTGCAGTCCAAGGGACTCTCAAGAGTCTTCTCCAGCACCACAGTTCAAAAGCATCAATTCTTCAGTGCTCAGCTTTCTTTAGATATAAGTCCAACTCTCACATCCATACATGACTACTGGAAAAACCATAGCCTTGACTAGACAGACCTTTGTTGGCAAAGTAATGTCTCTGCTTTTGAATATGCTATTTAGGTTGGTCATAACTTTTCTTCCAAGGAGTAAACATCTTCTGATTTCATGGCTGCAGTCACCATCTGCAGTGATTTTGGAGCCTAAAAAAATAAAGTCAGCCACTGTTTCCACTGTTTCCCCATCTATTTGTCATGAAGTGATGGGACCAGGTGCCATGATCCTCGTTTTCTGAAAGTTGAGCTTTAAGCCAACTTTTTCCATTCTCCTCTTTCACTTTCATCAAGAGGCTCTTTAGTTCTTCTTCATTTTCTGCCATAAGGGTGGTATCATCTGCATAGCTGAGGTTATTGATATTTCTCCTGGCAATCTTGATTCCAGCTTGTGCTTCCTCCAGCCCAGCGTTTCTCATGATGTACTCTGCATATAAGTTAAATAAGCAGGGTGACAATATACAGCCTTGACATACTCCTTTTCCTATTTGGAACCAGTCTGTTGTTCCATGTCCAGTTCTAACTGTTGCTTCCTGACCTGCATACAGGTTTCTCAAGAGGCAGGTCAGGTGGTCTGGTGTTCCCATCTCTTTCAGAATTTTCCGCAGTTTATTGTGATCCGCACAGTCAAAGGCTTTGGCATAGTCAATAAAGCAGAAACAGATGTCTTTCTGGAACTCTCTTCCTTTTTCAATGATCCAGCGGATGTTGGCAATCTGATCTCTGGTTCTTCTGCCTTTTCTAAAACCACCTTGAACATCTGGAAGTTCGTGGTTCACGTATTGCTGAAGCCTGGCTTGGAGAATTTTGAGCATTATTTTGCTAGCTTGTTTATGCGCTACAGTTTATGGGGTTGCAAAAGAGTCCAACATGACTTAGCGACTAAATAAATATTATTAAAGTCTGTGTTTTATCATTAAGGAAACTAGATTTGAGAGAGTAAGTGATTTGTCCAGAGTGAACAGCTCCATTTCTTTTGCTGTACCTTTAAAAAGGAAGGTATAAACCATTATTAGGATGTTCAGTTAGTTCTTGACTTTTCTCAAACTCCTTATGAAGTGATCTATTTTATGTATTAGTTATATCCTGTCTACTTTTTAAAAACAACTGAGTATAGATGGGCCTTTAAAGGACCACCTGAGTACAAGAGAGTTTAAGTTAGGCTTAAATGTATGGATGTGAGAGTTGGACAGTGAAGAAGGCTGAGCGCCGAAGAATTGATGCTTTTGAACTGTGGTGTTGGAGAAGACTCTTGAGAGTCCCATGGACTGCAAGGAGATCCAACCAGTCCATTCTGAAGGAGATCAGCCCTGGGATTTCTTTGTAAGGAATGATGCTAAAGCTGAAACTCCAGTACTTTGGCCACCTCATGCAAAGAGTTGACTCATTGGAAAAAACTCTGATGCTGGGAGGGATTGGGGGCAGGAGGAGAAGGGAACGACAGAGGATGAGATGGCTGGGTAGCATCACTGACTCGATGGACTTGAGTCTCAGTGAACTCTGGGAGTTGGTGATGGACAGGGAGGCCTGGCGTGCTGCAATTCTCGGGGTCGCAAAGAGTCAGACACGACTAAGCAACTGATCTGATTTGATCTGAAAGGTACAAGAGCCAGGTAGTGAAGAAGAACCAAAGAGATATTTTTACTATAAGACATGTGCAAACAATTATTGCAGTACTTGAACACAGATTTTAGCACTAAGTTTCCTAACAGCTAAGATAAAACAAAAACATTCTATGCCAAATATACCACTTCTCTTTTCCCCTGAAGTGTAAACTCTGAAAATGTTTTATATCTTTATAAATTTCCCCAGGGAACTTAAAGTTCCTAATCAATACTTTGTGACATATATGTAGTAGATGTTGCATGAATATTTTTTTTTAAGTTACTGATTTTTAAAATAAAAATACACTTTCCAGGCCTTGACCTTTAACTAGAAAATAGTTATTAGGGGTATTATTATTAAGGAATGACATATTGGACATGTCTTCAAAGCATTTTAAAAGATAACATGGAAACAGTGTTCATATCTTTTACTAGGGACATAATTTTGTTGCTTTTGTCAAAAGAGGAAGTCCATAAACCATGTGTGATCTTAAGTAAGACTTGGTTTCAAAAATGGGATATCCAGTTGCCATCTTCCATTTGTCTGTTTTCCAGGGCTGGGCAGTTTTTTTGCGCTTATATGGAACTTAGAGATAGTCGTCAGTAGTTCTATTTTTCTCTAATGACAAGAGAAGTGAAGAGATATGACCGCTCCTTTTGTTAAAAACTCATTTGTAGGATTATTGTGTAATCATAATTTATTGATCTTTGATCTAGAAGAATCCAATGCCTAATGTTTACTGACTTGTGAATGATATGTAATAGAATTATAAAAATGCCTTCTGCTCTAAAATAATTTTGAATTAGAAAAAATTACTGGTAATTCTGTTTATGATCTTTTAATACTGTCTGCAGCTGTTGAATTATATGTGTGTTTAACTTACTGTATCAAGCATGTCACTTTAGATCAATTCATAGAAAATTATGTAGAAAATGAGTAGTAGCTTTTTCTGACTTCATTGTCTGTATTAATTTTAACCTAAATACTTATTGACCTTATATAGACATTAAATTATTTCAGCCTTGTAGATTTTTTTATGCTTTGTCTGAGTACTGAATTGATCATTGACATTATACTTTTGCCTTAATCTTTAGTAAAGAATTCTTTTAAGATGAAATAAAATGATTAATTCAAGGATTTCAGTCCTATCAAACAGACTACACTGGAGAAGCACCATTAAAAGAAGTTGTGCCCAACTGCCTCCTCTGAGGATATTTACCTCCTTTCTGTCCTCTGTAGCATCTCTTATCTCTAATTTTCCCACAGGAATTTGAACTAGTCTTTGATTTTAAAAATAACTGAAAGTGTTTAGTAAGGAGATGCACTGTTTGCTTAATAAAAGGGTAGCCAGAAACTTGGCTGTAACCATCACATTAGATCAGAATTTCAGAATATTGAGTAATTAATTATGAAAATCCACTTTTTATTTTCATTTAACCTTTCAGTATTTCACAAGCAAATATTTGTTATGTAAGTTATACAGAAAAACTATTTTTCTTAACTCATAGTGCCAGTGTTTCAGAATAAAATAGAATTTCTGAAGCTGTGAACCTAAAAGAAAACAAAGCAAACACATTGCACTGTGGTTATTTTAAATGCCTTTGAAAACTGTTATGCAGTATTCTATCTTAATAATAGAGATAATTTTTTCTATTCTGAATTTTGGTAACATTAGAAAGCTGTTTAACTTCATTGTTCATAACTTTGAATCTTTGAAATTATTGTCACCATTTCTCCTAAGTGGTTTGAGAACTTAATGTAAGCAAGTTTAGTTCCTTGAGACAAAAATGTTACATCTTTAAATTATTACCTGTAGATTAACTCACTGTGCTAATTTAAGGGGGGAAAATTCTATTAGCTTCTTTTGCCCATAGCTCACTGTTAACCCAAGTTGTTTATTTTTCACTGAAATTGTATTGTGTCCAGAGAGAACACATTTTCAGTAAATCTGGTATTTTATTTCATGTGATGGGATTTGAAGATAAATCACTACATGATAACTGAGTTGATTATGAAAGGTACTATATATAATTTAAGTGCTTCCCACCAAAATGTGACACTGTGATGTCTCAAGAGTAATCTGTATACAAACAACCTCAGTTTTGAAAATCTGTAGTTTAACTCAGATTTGTTTGGTGATTATCTCTTCTGAAGAGTATAACATTATTTCATTTTACTGTTAATTTTTAAAAATTGAACTCTAATTGGAGTATAGTTGATTTACAATGTCATGTTAGTTTCTGGTATACAGCATAATGATTCAGATACATACATATGCATATTCTTTACATTGTGGTTTATTGAAGGGTATTGAATATAGTTCCCTATGCTATACAGTAGGGCCTTGTTATTTGTCTATTTTGTATGTAGTAACTTGTGCATTTCACTTTTACTTTGAAGTTGACCATTTTGAGGGAAATTTTGGAATCTGAATATAGTCTCAGTATCCATAGGAAATTGGTTCCAGGACCCCTGAGGATAGCAGAATTCTCCATGCTCAAATCCCTTGTATAAAATGGCATAGTATTTGTATATAACTTACACATATTTTCCTATATACGATGAATCATCTCTAGATTAGTTGTAATACCTAATACAATGTAAATGTTCTGTAAATAGGTGCCAGTGCACAACAAATTCATCTTTTGCTATTTGGAACATTATAGAACTTTTTCCCCAAAATACTTTTGATCTATAGTTGATGGAAACTGTACATGTGAAAACTTATGGATATGGAAGGCCAGCTTCACAGAATGCCAGAATCAACTCCAAGAACTTTGTCTAAAACTAAGTCTCATTATGGCTTTTTACACCAGAGAGATAAATTAGGAGCCTGTAGATGTAAATGTGTACTCTCTTTAAATTTCTTAATTATTATTAGACTGATTTTCCAAAAGCATTTTTGTGTTGTATACTCATTCTTACGTATTTTTTCCTTCTTAATTTTGTGTTACCAGCTAAGAAAGCAGTGGATTTTACAACAGTGAAATTCCTGCTTCAGGATTCTGAAAGTTTGCTACATGCTTTCAGTACAAGGTCAAATTATGATGGTATTCTTCCACAGGCCTTTGTTCAAGTAAACAAACTACTCCAAACATTTGCAGAGGTAAGATACCTTTAGGATGCCATTTAGAGTAATCATATATGTTATAAGAATGTATTTATCAGACAAACAGTAAATAAGAAATTTAACTTACTCTAACATACTAAAAGCATTAAGTAAATATTAAGTGAATTGAATGGAGACTAAACAATCCTTATTACAAGTTATAAAATACTCATAATCCTATGGAGGCAGTGTCACAGCAGTTGTTGGGATTTCATATTGTTTCATTTATGAATAGAAGAGAATGATGCATTGTTGCCTGACTGCTCATTTTTCAGTGCTCCTGACCAGTGGATCACAGCCTGCATCAAAATACTTCAAAAATTTTTTTAAGCATGCAGATGCCATACCCCTTACTGAGTAAAATTTCTGTCAGTGGTGCCCAGAAGTGTTTTTGTTCTTGATTCATATTTTATTAATCAGGAAATTAATATTGACATAATCCAATTATCTAACCTACAGACTGTATTCAAACTTTGCCCGTTGAACACCTACCAATTTTTTAACAGGTCTCCTCATGGGATTCTTATGCAGTCTGCCTACCACTGATGCCTTTTTGCCCCTTTAAAATAACTATGTGAGTTTTGTCCTTGGTAATACTGTATTTCTAGAGTCTTCTGATTTCAAATCTATAAAATTCAGGTCATTTTATATGCCTGAAACAGTTCAAAAAACTCAGCATCACAATTACATTGTTAAATATCAATGATACTTTCATCTAGTGTGTATATATATATATATATATATATATACGTGTGTGTATGTGTGTGTCGTATTTTTTCCTTTGAGCTATTGAATTGGCCAGGTTTTCCTCTGTGGTTTTTTTTTCTGGTAACATAGGCCCCGGTACCTATGAAGTAATGAAAGGATTAGATGATACTAAACTTAGTCATAGTTACTGAGGAAAGAATTTAACTTGCTTAAGACTAAAAGAAGCATCTTTTTGATAAACTAACAGGAAATATATGTTATTTCTTGAGGAAAGAATTGATTTAAGGGGTGGATAATCTTTTGGGTTAAGATGACCAAAACATTGGTACTTATTCTTTTAAATGACAAGTGTGACTTTTAGAATCTTCAGTAGGGAAGAATGGACCTGGGAATTTAGGAGTTACAGCTTGACTATTTTAATTAAATTGTGTAGGGAAGAGCACATTATCCTTTCTCTCACAGAACTGAGCCCTAAAACCCCATCTTTAGTGAAACAACCATGGTGAACAAGATGGAAAGTTTAGGATACTTAGAGTCTTAGCAGCCTTTGAATTAAAATTATTGAGACTAAAAAAATTAGGAATGATTGAGTTAAAAATAATAGCAAGATTCTTTACAGTTGGAAACCTAGCCATGGGAGTTTTCTCCCATGAAAAGTTTGATATTAAAATCTAGTGGTGTTTGTCGCATAATTATATGCCTGTTATATGTTGCCCACTTGTAAACATATTGGCCTGTTATTTAGTAAGTTATTTATTCTTGGATCTTGATTTTCTAGTTGTCACATTAGCAAGAGATTCAAGAAGACAAAGGACAAAAAATCTAGTATTCTCTTTAGTGCTTTTCCCTCAACATTAAGCATTAGTCTGATTGTTTGAAACAACTTGTGTTTTTTCCACAATTAGAGCTTTCAAGTATTGCTTTATTTTCGTGTTTGAAACAATTCATTGTCTAAGTCAGCCAAGAACATTGTGATTTAGCTTGGGCTTTTAAAATGCACTTTCAATAGCAGTTATTTTGTAGAGTACATGTGATTTATGACCTGAATACTTAGTTATGTGTCACTAACTTGAACAATGAAAAGAAAGAGATTACCTCCAGGAATAGAATATCTAAGTATAGTAACTGTAAAAAAAAAAAAAAAAATCCCCCTTATCTTAATTTACCAAGTGTAGAAAATCAGGAAAAGAGGAATATTCATTATTCATTTGATTCTGAGAAACCAAAATGGAAAGTTAAGTAATGTCATTTTCCAGATTTTATATAAATGGGGTAGAGGGAAGGATATATATTTTTTCTCTTGTGAACCTTTTAACATCATAAAAAAAAAAGACTTGCCCTTCCAGAATGATAGACTATTTAAAATAAGTCTTTTTAATAAACTTTAGACTTACGTGCCTCAGACTTCCCATCCTGACTAGTTGTGTTTTTAATTTCTGGTTATTTAACCTCTCAAAGCCTTAATCCCTTCTTCTATAAGAAAGAGTATAATAATCTCTGCCTTAGAACTGTCATGAGAATTAAATTAATACTTGTAGAGCCTAGGAAACGGCAACCCACTCCAGTGTTCTTGCCTGGAGAATCCCAGGGACGGGAGTAACCCTGGTGGGCTGCTGTCTATGTGGTTGCACAGAGTCGGACACAACTGAAGCGACTTAGCAGAGCAGAGAGCACATAGTAAGTGCTATGTAAGTGTTTGATAAAGCAGCCTATTTGTATGTTGCATACACTTCTGTTTGAAAGCTGAGAAAAAGCATTATGTGATGATTAAACACATTTATCTCAAAACAAAATTCATATTTCTGTTCATGTGTATTTATTAAGTTCATAATTAATGTAAACAGGCAGTTTTCTTCCTTCCTGAAAAGAAATAAAAGGGTAATATTTACCTTTATGAGCTGGAGAGAGAATATAACCACATTCATATATACTTATTCATATATACTTCATTCACTTATACTAAAGGTCAGATTCTGTTCATGTCTCTTCCCAGCTGTGTGACCTTGCATAACTTATTTATCCTTTCTTTGCCTCAATAAAATGTAGATAATCATAGTATCTCCTTCACAGAGTAATTGTGAGGATTAAATGAGCTACATAGATATAAAGTTCTTAGAAAATTCCTATACATAAGAAGTGCTCAGTAACTATCAACTGTTGTTACAGTTTTGGAAATTTCCATTTTTTTTACATTTGATAAGCATGAAGCTAATGTTTAAAATCATACTTTTATCAACAAAGGAAACCTAGAGAAATGGAGTGATTTTATTTAAGTTCACAAAGATGTTATAGTCAAGCCAAGTCAACAAACTCAATAAACTCATAGTTAAAAACTTTTTTTTTGCATTCTATCATATGTATTTTTCACCTAAGTTAATATTTTTACCCAGGGTGATTTTTTTAAAGAAAATATCACTTGAATCAATGGTATTGCTTTTTTACACTGTTTAGAAATATGCTCAGATCTGTTCTTAAATATTTTTAATTGGTCGTGCTATTTACTATACCATGTCCTTCCATCAACTACCAAACTTCTTAAAAGAGCAGTATATACCATTGTTCCCATTTCTTTGCTCACTTATTTCTTAATCCCTTACAAGTAGAATTCTACTTCTATACTCTGTAATAAATACATTGGAAATACTGTTTCATATAAATGAAAAAGAAAAAAATTTTTAGCTCTGATTCTATTTTGGTAATATTCTGTACATAATCAAGGACAAAGAATAAATAGCACTTCCAAGAAAGGCAGAACATTTGTAATCTACAATTGGCATTCTTTCTCTCTCACTTACTAGTGAAGGACTTGCTGCATATTATGTAATTCTTATTTCCCCAGGGCAAGGCAAAACTTAAGCAAAATTCTTCAAAAAATACACCGGGTAAAAGCCAGGAAGATAATTCTCTGATGAAATCTGATAACCAAGAAATCACCGTTTTCTCCAGTTCTTATCCTCCCCAACCCAGCAGGCATCAAGAAATCTGGTCTGTCCTAGAGAATGTTTGGATTACACTGTATCAAAACAGGTACTAAATTAACAAGAATTTTTGAGTTTCAGGGTTTTCCATTATTGCTAGTGTTCATTAAATAGTGTTTGGGTTGTGAATTTTTTTTTTTTTAACTACAAAGTGTCTTAGTTTTTTTTAAATTCTGTTTGTTTATTCACTTTTGGTTGTGCTGGGTCTTTGTTGCTACTTGGGCTTTTCTGCAGTTGCGACGAGCAGGGCTTACTCTAGTTGCGATGGACAGGCTTCTCATTGCTTCTTTTTTTGCAGAGCACAGGATGTGGGGTGCATGGGCTTCCATAGTTGTGGCTCCCAGGCTCTGGAGCACAGGCTCAATAGTTGTGGTGCATGGGCTTAGTTGCTCCGCGGCATGTGGGATTCTCCTGGATCAAGGATGGAACCTGTGTCTCCTGCATTGGGAAGTGGGTTCTTTACTACTGAGCCACCAGGGAAGCCCTGGTTTGTGCCTTTAGCAATATAGTTTGTACTAGATTATCTTATGAGGCACTTTTGTCAAATTATACCTTAGAGGTAGTGCTGCTTAAATAGGGGCTCAGAATTATCTGGAGAGGGTAAAAAATATATATGGTTAGGTTCTCTTGTTAGAAATTCTAATTCAGTAGCACACGGCTTCCATGGTGGCTCAGCTGGTAAAGAATCCACCTGCAATGTGTGAGACCTGGATTCAGTCCCTGGGTTGGAAAGATGCCCTGTAGAAGGGACAGTTACCCACTCCAGTATTCTGGCCTAGAGAATTCCATGGACAGGGGGAGCCTGGCAGGCTATAGTCCATGAGTCACAGAGTCAGACAAGTCTAAGCAACTTGCACTTCACTTCAGGACTGAAGCTGAACTAGTGCTTCTGCCTAGTGATTCAGATGTGGAACTTTGATGAGAATCATTGCCAGATACGTCAGATCGTTTGCCAACATGTCAAGACCAATGACTAGTCACCAGGAGTGGCTAAAGAAATTAGCAGGATCCAAAGGCTTCTAAGAAATAAGATGCAAAATAATGTAAATAAAACATCGGTCTGGATTAGGAAAAATTCATGTAAAAATTTTTTTATAGATAAATACTTAAGTGGAGTAATACTTTTGTTACTTTCATACACATATTCTTAGTAAAATGAAAAGATAGAGACCATTTGTGAGTAGGTCTTTAAATAGGTTGCTGGAGTAACTTAAAAAATAATCGAAAACAACTGATTTTAAAGTAGGCCAACACTCCCTTCCATAATTTTCCTCAAGCCCATAGTCTTTATATAACTAATATGTTGATCATACTGTATGCCTTGAAATATGATTTTGGTTTGAGAGCCCATTTTTTTTATTTTGGATTAAGAGCCTCTATCCATTCTAGTTGTTTATAAGAGCAGTAAAGTGGTCTTAGCACTCCATTTAAACATCTGTTCTCATTCAATTATAGATTTAGGACTGATTTTTAGTCCTTGACTACAATTAAAAGTTTTTTCAAACAAATTATAGTCTTTTATACTAAAGAAATAACTATATCTGACATGTGAGGTAAAGAAAACAATATTTAAAATTTTGTAATCTCATATAAAGCAAAGATTTTGTTTGTCCAGTCTTAATGTATTTTTAATGTTGTGGCTTATTGTATATTCTTGTTAGCAGAATGTTGTATATACCAGACAGAGATAATCACTTTGAAACTGAAATAGTTTAAAACAATAGTTCAGTTCAGTTGAGTCATTCAGTCATGTCTGACTCTTTGCGACCCCATGGACTACAGCACACAAGGCTTCCCTGTCCATCACCAACTCCCAAAGCCTGTTCAGACTCATGTCTATCAAGTCAGTGATGCCATCTAACCATCTCATCCTCTGTCGTCCCCTTCTCCTCCTGCCTTCAATCTTTCCCAGCATCAGGGTCATTTCCAATGGGTTAGTTTTTGGAAACTAACCTTAAATGCTGGAGTTTCAGCTTCAGGATCTGTCTTTCCAATGGATATGCAAGACTGATTTTCTTTAGGATTAACTGGTTGGATCTCCTTGCAGTCCAAGGGACTCTCAAAAGAGTCTTCTCCAATACCCCAGTTCAAAAGCATCAATTCTTTGGTGCTCAGCTTTTTTTATGGTCCAACTCTCACATCCATACAGAACTATTGAAAATACTATAGCCTTAACTAGACGGACCCTTGAGGGCAAAGTAATGTCTCTGCTTTTTAATATGCTGTCTAGATTGGTTATAGCCTTTCTTCCAAGGAGCAAGCGTCTTTTAATTTCATGGCTGCAGTCACTATCTGCAGTGATTTTGGAGCCCCAATAAAATAAAAGTCTGTCACTGTTTCCATTGTTTCCCTATTTGCCATGAAGTGATGGTACTGGATGCCATGATCTTAGTTTTCTGAATGTTGAGCTTTAAGCCAACTTTTTCATTCTCCTCTTTCACTTTCATCAAGAGGCTTTTTAGTTCCTCTTCACTTTCTGCCATAAGGGTGGTGTCATCTGCGTATCTGAGGTTATTGATATTTCTCCCGGCAATCTTGATTCCAGCTTGTGCTTCATTCAGCCCAGCATTTCACTTGATATACTCTGCAATTAGCAGGGTGACAATATGCAACCTTGATGTATACCTTTCCCGATTTGGAACCAGTCTGTTGTTCCATGTCCAGTTCTAATTTTTGCTTCTTGACCTGCATACAGATTTCTCAGGAGGCAGGTCAGGTGGTCTGGTATTCCCAACTCTTTCAGAATTTTCCATAGTTTATTGTGATCTACACAGTCAAAGGCTTTGGTATAGTCAATAAAGCAGAAATAGATGTTTTTCTGGAATTCTCTTGCTTTTTGGATGATCTAGCAGATGCTAGCAATTTGATCTCTGCTTCCTCTGCCTTTTTTAAATCTAGCTTGAACGTCTGGAGGTTCTCAGTTCACATATTGTTGAAGCCTGGCTTGGGGAATTTTGAGCATTACTTTTCTTGTGTGTGAGATGAGTACAACTGTGCAGTAGTTTGAGCATTTGTTGGCATTGCCTTTCTTTGGGATTGGAATGAAAACTGACCTTTCCCAGTCCCATGGCCACTGCTGAGTTTCCCAAATTTGCTGGCATATTGAGTGCGCACTTTCACAGCATCATCTTTTAGGATTTGAAATAGCTCAGATGGAATTCCATCACCTCCACTAGCTTTGTTCATTGTGATGCTTCCTAAGGTCCACTTGACTTGTGCTCCAGGATATCTGGCTCTAGGTTAGTGATCACACCATCGTGGTTATGTGTGTCATCAAGATCTTTTTTGTATAGTTCTGTGTATTCTTGCCACCACGTCTTAATATCTTCTGCTTCTGTTAGGTCCATACCATTTCTGTCCTTTATTGTGCCCATCTTTGCATGAAATGTTCCCTTGGTGTCACTAATTTTCTTGAAGCGATCTCTAATCTTTTCCATTCTATTGTTTTCCTCTATCTCTCTGCATTGATCACTGAGGAAGGCTTTCTTTTCTCTCTGTGCTATTATTTGGAACTCTGTATTCAAATAGGTATATGTTTCCTTTTCTCCTTTGCCTTTCACTAAGCGAAAGAATATTAAAGCAAAAACAATATTTAAGGGGGCGGTCCTAAGATGGCGGAGGAATAGGACAGGGAGACCACTTTCTCCCCCACAAATTCATCAAAAGAAAATTTGAACACTGAGTAAATTCCACTAAACAACTTCTGAATGCTGGCAGAGGACATCAGGCACCCAGAAAAGCAGCCCATTGTCTTCGAAAGGAGGTAAGAAAAAATATAAAAGATAAAAAGAGAGACAAAAGAGGTAGGGACGGAGATCCGTCCCGGGAATGGAGTCTTAAAAAACAGAGAAGTTTCCAAACACCAGGAAACACTCTCACTGGAGAGTCTGTGGCGAGCCTTGGAACCTCAGAGGGCAACATAACTGGGAGGAAAAATAAATAAATAAATAATTAAAACCCACAGATTACGTGCCCAACGGTAACCCCTGCGGGGAGCGAGCTCCGCCCCTGGCAGTGGAGAAGCATCACAGAGGCCCGCATCCACCACTAGGAAGTGGGGGATGGGCAGGGAGGCGAGGATGCATTGCTTAGAGTAAGGACCAGACCTGAATGCCCTGAGGGCAATCTGAGGGAACTAACTTGAGATAGCAAAGCAGACTGTGGGCTAGCTATCCTGGGAAAAGCCCTAACCTAAGACACCGCCAGGCCTGCTCACAGAACAAAGAACTGAGCAGAGCTAGCCGGTTGCGGACCTGCCCATCCCTCACCAGAGACAGGCAGGCTAGAGCAGCCAGAGCCAGAAGGGGGCAATTGCGGCCCCAGAGAGGCATCATCTACCAAACTGCAAGCAGGCTTTGTTGCTAACCAAGACTTCTTGGGATTCGGAACCATTGTCATCTGCCAGGAGGGTCGCAGCCAGAGATCAGCTCGCCAGAAGAGAGACACAGCACACCTGAGAAGGTGCGCTGATTATACACCCAGAAAACTGAGTGGCAGGGATGAGGGTGGCGATAAGTCGCAGCGACCACGTTCGCCAAGCACCTAGTCACCTGAGCTGCTTGGACATGGAAAGGGCACAAAATGCAAGCCCAACCGAGTCTGCGCCTTTGTGGAGTACCTGAGTACCTGAACCTGAGCACTTAGACCTGGGAAGTGCATACAACCCAGGGCCAGCCTCAGACAGTTCCCAGCAGAGCAACCTAGAGCCTAAGCAGTGTAGACAGGGAAAGCACACATGCCGTGAGTGGGGCAAACCCAGTGTGGCTGAGACACTGCAAGCACATGCCAGTGTTATTTGTTTGCAGTGTTCCTCCCTCCCGACAGCACAACTGAACAAGTGAGACTTAAAAAATGTCTACCACTGCCCCCTTGTGTCAGGGTGGAAATTAGGCAGTGAAGAGGCCAGCAAACAGAAGCTAAAACAGAGGGAACCGCCTTGGAAGTGACAGGTACAATAGATTAAAACCCTGTAGTTAGCACTGACTATATAGGAAGGGGCCCATAGATCTTGAGAAGTATAAGCCCAATCAAGGAACTATCTGAAAGTGAACTGACCCCACACTGTCCACAACACTACCAGAGAAAGTCCTAGATATATTTTTACTATTAAATTAAAAAAAATTTTTTAATTTTCATTTTTATAACCTATTACTTTGTAAAAAAAAAACAACAACAACCCTATTTTTAAAAGCAAACTTCATATATATATTTTATAATTTTTGTGACTTTGTTTTTTCTTTAATATTGTATTTTTGAGAATCCAACCTCTACTCTAGATTTTTAATGTTTGCTTTTTAGTATTTATTATCAATTTTGTACCTTTAAGAACCCAATCTTCAGTACCCATTTTTACTTGGGAGCGAGATTACTGGCTTGACTGCTCTCTCCCACTTTGGACTCTCCTTTTTCTCCACCAAGTCGCCTCCGTCTCCTCCCTCCCGCTTCTCTTCTCTACCCAAGTCTGTGAATCTCATTGTGTGTTCTGGACTGTGGAGAACACTTAGGGAACTGATTACTGGCTGGATCTGTCTCTCTCCTTTTGATTCCCCACCCCCCTTTATCCTCCTGGCCACCTCTGTCTCCTTCCTCCCTCTTCTCTTCTCTGTATAACTGCGTGAACATCTCTGAGCGGTCCAGACTGTGGAAAGCACATAGGGAAGTGATTACTGACTAGCTTGCTCCCTCCTCTTTTGATTCCCCCTCTTCTCCTCCTGGTCACCTCTATCTCCCTCCTCCCACTTCTCTTCTCCACGTAACTCTGTGAACCTCTCTGGGTGTCCCTCACTGTAGAGAAACTTTTCATCCTTAACCTAGATGTTTTATCATCGGTGCTGTATAGATGGAGAGGTCTTGAGGCTATTGTAAGAATAAGACTGAAAACCAGAGGCAGGAGGCTTAAGTCTACATCCTGAGAACACCAGAGAACTCCTGACTCCAGGGAACATTAATTGATTGGAGCTCAACAAACGCCTCCATACCTACACTGAAACCAAGCACCACCCAGGGGCCAACAAGTTCCAGAACAAGACATACCATGCAAATTCTCCAGCAACACAGGAACATAGCCCTGAACTTCAATATACAAGTTTCCCAAAGTCACACCAAACCCACTGACATCTCATAACGCATTACTGGACACTTCATTGCACTCCAGAGAGAAGAAATCCAGCTCCACCCACAGAACACTGACACAAACTTCCCTAACCAGGAAACCTTGACAAGCCACCCATCCAACCCCACCCACAGCGAGGAAACTCCACAATAAAGAGAATTCCACAAACTGCCAGAATACGGAAAGGCCACCCCAAACACAGCAATATAAACAAGATGAAAAGGCAGAGAAATACCCAGCAGGTAAAGGAACAGGATAAATGCCCACCAAACCAAACAAAAGAGGAAGAGATAGGGAATCTACCTGATAAAGAATTCCGAATAATTATAGTGAAAATGATCTAAAATCTTGGAAACAAAATGGAGTTACAGATAAGTAGCCTGAGACAAGGATTGAGAAGATGCAAGAAAGGTTTAACAAGGGCCTAGAAGAAATAAAAAAGAGTCAATATATAAGGAATAATGCAATAAATGAGATCAAAAACACTCTGGAGGGAACCAACAGTAGAATAAGAGGCAGAAGATAGGATAAGTGAGGTAGAAGATAGAATGGTAGAAATAAATGAAACAGAGAGGAAAAAAATGAATTAAAAGAAATGAGGACAATCTTAGAGACCTCTGGGACAATGTTAAATGCTCCAACATTCGAATCATAGGAGTCCCAGAAGAAGAAGACAAAAAGAAAGACTATGAGAAAATACTTGAGGAGATAATAGTTGAAAACTTCCCTAAAATGGGGAAGGAAATAATCACCCAAGTCCAAGAAAGCCAGAGAGTCCCAAACAGGATAAACCCAAGGCGAAACACCCCAAGACACGTATTAATCAAATTAACAAAGATCAAACACAGAGAACAAATATTAAAAGCAGCAAGGGAAAAACAACAAATAACACACAAGGGGATTCCCATAAGTATAACAGCTGATGTTTCAATAGAAACTCTTCAGGCCAGGAGGGAATGGCAGGACGTACTTAAAGTGATGAGAGAAAATAACCTACAGCCCAGATTACTGTACCCAGCTAGGATCTCATTCAAATATGAAAGAGAAATCAAAAGCTTTACAGACAAGCAAAAGCTGAGAGAATTCAGCACCACCAAACCAGCTCTCCAACAAATGCTAAAGGATCTTCTCTAGATAGGAAGCACAGAAAGGGTGTATAAACTCGAACCCAAAACAATAAAGTAAATGGCAGCGGGATCATACTTATCAATAATTACCTTAAATGTAAATGGGTTGAATGCCCCAACCAAAAGACAAAGACTGGCTGAATGGATAAGACCCCTATATATGTTGTCTACAAGAGACCCACCTTGAAACAAGGGACACATACAGACTGAAAGTGAAGGGCCGGAAAAAAATATTCCATGCAAATAAAGACCAAAAGAAAGCAGAGTAGCAATACTCATATCAGATAAAATAGACTTTAAAACAAAGGCTGTGAGAAGAGACAAAGATGGACACTACATAATGATCAAAGGATCAATCCAAGAAGAAGATATAACAATCATAAATATATATGCACCCAACATAAGAGCACCACAATATGTAAGACAAATGTTAACAAGTATGAGAGGGGAAATTAATAATTACACAATAATAGTGGGAGACTTTAATACCCTACTCACACCTATGAATAGATCAACTAAACAGAAAATTAACAAGGAAACACAAACTTTAAATGATACAGTAGACCAGTTAGACCTAATTGATAACTATAGGACATTTCACCCCAAAACGATGAATTTCACCTTTTTCTCAAGCGCACATGGACCCTTCTCCAGGATAGATCACATCCTGGGCCATAAATCTAGCCTTGGTAAATTCAAAAAAACTGAAATCATTCCAAGCATCTTTTCTGACCCCAATACAGTAAGATTAGATCTCAATTACAGGAGAAACACTATTAAAAATTCCAACATTTGGAGGCTGAACAACACACTGCTGAAGAACCAACAAATCACAGAAGAAATCAAAAAAGAAATCAAAATATGCATAGAAACGAATGAAAATGAAAACAACCCAAAACCTGGGGGACACTGTAAAAGTAGTGCTAAGGGGAAGGTTCATAGCAATACAGGCATACCTCAAGAAACAAGAAAAAAGTCAAATAAACAACCTAACTCTACACCTAAAGCAACTAGAAAAGGAAGAAGTGAAGAACCCCACGGTTAGTAGAAGGAAAGAAATCTTAAAAACTAGGGCAGAAATAAATGCAAAAGAAACAAAAGAGACCATAGCAAAAATCAATAAAGCCAAAAGCTTGTTCTTTGAGAAGATAAATAAAATTGTCAGACCATTAGCCAGACTCATCAAGAAACAAAGGGAGAAAAATCAAATCAGTAAAATTAGAAATGAAAATGGAGAGATCACAACAGACAACACAGAAATACAAAGGATCATAAGAGATTATTATCAGCAACTATATACCAATAAAATGGACAACTTGGAAGAAATGGACAAACTCTTAGAAAAGCACAACTTTCCAAAACTGAACCAGGAAGAAATAGAGAATCTTAACAGACCCATCACAAGCACAGAAATTGAAACTGTAATCAAAATCTTCTAGCAAACAAAAGCCCAGGTCCAGATGGCTTCACAGCTGAATTCTACCAAAAATTTAGAGAAGAGCTAACACCTATCCTACTCAAACTCTTCCAGAAAATTGCAGAGGAAGGTAAACTTCCAAACTCATTCTATGAGGCCACCATCACCCTAATACCAAAACCTGACAAAGATCCCACAAAAAAAGAAAATTACAGGCCAATATCATTGATGAACATAGATGCAAAAATTCTTAACAAAATTCTAGCAAACAGAATCCAACAACACATTAAAAAGATCATACAGCATGACCAAGTGGGCTTTATCCCAGGGATGCAAGAATTCTTCAATATCGGCAAATCAATCAATGTAATATACCACATTAACAAATTGAAAAATAAAAACCTTATGATTATCTCAACAGATGCAGAGAAAACCTTTGACAAAATTCAACATCCATTTATGATAAAAACCCTCCAGAAAGCAAGAATAGAAGGAACGTACCTCAACATAATAAAAGCTATATATGACAAACCCACAGCAAACATTATCCTCAATGGTGAAAAATTGAAAGCATTTCCCCTAAAGTCAGGAACAAGACAAGGGTGCCCACTGTCACCACTACTATTCAACATAGTTTTGGAAGTTTTGGCCACAGCAGTCAGAGCAGAAAAAGAAATAAAAGGAATCCAAATTGGAAAAGAAGAAGTAAAACTCTCACTGTTTGCAGATGACATGATCCTCTACATAGAAAACCCTAAAGACTCGACCAGAAAATTACTAGAGCTAATCAATGAATATAGTAAAGTTGCAGGATATAAAATCAACACACAGAAATCCCTTGCATTCCTATACACTAATAATGAAAAAATGCAAGAGAAATTAAGGAAACAATTCCATTCATCATTGCAACAAAAAGAATAAAATTCTTAGGAATATGTCTACCTAAAGAAACAAAAGACTTATATATAGAAAATGATAGAACACTGGTGAAAGAAATCAAAGAGGACACTAATATATGGAGAAATATACCATATTCATGGATCGGAAGAATCAATATAGTGAAAATGAGTATACTACCCAAAGCAATCTATAGATTCAGTGCAATCCCTATTAAGCTACCAACGGTATTTTTCACAGAGCTAGAACAAATAATTTCACAATTTGTATGGAAACACAGAAATCTTGAATAGCCAAAGCAATCTTGATAAAGAAGAGTGGAACTGGAGGAATCAACCTGCCTGACTTCAGGCTCTACTACAAAGTCACAGTCATCAAGACAGTATGATACTGGCACAAAGACAGAAATATAGATCAATGGAACAAAATAGACAGCCCAGAGATAAATCCACGCACCTATGGATACCTTATCTTTGACAAAGGAGGCAAGAATATACAATGGAGAAAAGACAATCTCTTTAGCAAGTGGTGCTGGGAAAACTGGTCAACCACTTGTAAAAGGATGAAACTAGACCACTTTCTAACACCATACACAAAAATAAACTCAAAATGGATTAAAGATCTATTTGTAAGACCAGAAACTATAAAACTCCTAGAGGAGAACATAGGCAAAACACTCTCTGACATAAATCACAGCAGGATCCTCTATGACCCACCTCCCAGAATATTGGAAATAAAAGCAAAAATAAACAAATGGGACCTAATTAAAATTAAAGGCTTCTGCACAATAAAGGAAACTATAAGCAAGGTGAAAAGACAGCCTTCAGAATGGGAGAAAATAATAGCAAATGAAGCAACTGACAAACAACTAATCTCAAAAATATACAAGCAACTCCTGCAGCTCAATTCCAGAAAAATAAATGACCCAATCAAAAAATGGGCCAAAGAACTGAACAGACATTTCTCCAAAGAAGACATACAAATGGCTAACAAACACATGAAAAGATGCTCAACATCACTCATTATCAGAGAAATGCAAATCAAAACCACAATGAGGTGCCATTTCACTCCAGTCAGAATGGCTGCTATCCAAAAGTCTACAAGCAATAAATGCTGGAGAGGGTGTGGAGAAAAGGGAACCCTCATACACTGTTGGTAGTACAGCCACTATGGAGAACAGTGTGGAGATTCCTTAAAAAACTGGAAATAGAACTGCCTTATGATCCAGCAATCCCACTGCTGGGCATACACACCAAGGAAACCAGAGTTGAAAGAGACACGTGTACCCCAATGTTCATCGCAGCACTGTTTATAACAGCCAGGACATGGAAGCCACCTAGATGTCCATCAGCAGATGAATGGATAAGAAAGCTGTGGTACATATACACAATGGAGTATTACTCAACCATTAAAAAAATACATTTGAATCAGTTCTAATGAAGTGGATGAAACTGGAGCCTATCATACAGAGTGAAGTAAGTCAGGAAGAAAAACACCAATATAGTGTAATAGCGCCTATATATGGAATTTAGAATGATAATAACGATAATTCTCCAAGCCAGGCTTCAGCAGTATGTGAACTGTGAACTTCCAGATGTTCAAGCTGGTTTTAGAAAAGGTAGAGGAACCAGAGATCAGATTGCCAACATCCGCTGGATCATCGAAAAAGCAAGAGAGTTCCAGAAAAACATCTATTTCTGCTTTATTGACTATACCAAAAGCTTTGACTGTGTGGATCAATATAAACTGTGAAAAATTCTGAAAGACATGGGAATACCAGACCACCTGACCTGCCTCTTGAGAAACCTATATGCAGGTCAGGAAGCAACAGTTAGAACTGGACATGGAACAACAGACTGGTTCCAAATAGGAAAAGGAGTACCTCAAGGCTGTGTATTGTCACCCTGCTTATTTAACTTATATGCGGAGTACATCATGAGAAACACTGGGCTGGAGGAAGCACAAGCTGGAATCAAGATTACCAGGAGAAATATCAATAACCTCAGATATGCAGATGACACCACCCTTATGGCAGAAATTGAAGAGGAACTAAAAAGCCTGTTGATGAAAGTGAAAAAGGAGAGTGAAAAAGTTGGCTTAAAGCTCAACATTCAGAAAACGAGGATCATGGCATCTGGTCCCATCACTTCATGACAAATAGATGGGGAAACAGTGGAAACAGTGTCAGACTTTTTTTGAGGGGGGGCTCCAAAATCACTGCAGATGGTGACTGCAGCCATGAAATTAAAAGATGCTTACTCCTTGGAAGAAAAGTTATGACCAATCTAGATAGTGTATTGAAAAATAAAGACATTACTTTGCCAACAAAGGTCCGTCTAGTCAAGGCTATGGTTTTTCCAGTAGTTATGTATGGATGTGAGAGTTGGACTGTGAAGAAAGCTGAGCACTTCAGAATTGATGCTTTTAAACTGTGGTGTTGGAGAAGACTCTTGAGAGTCCCTTGGACTGCAAGGAGGTCCAGCCAGTCCATTCTGAAGGAGATCAGCCCTGGGTGTTCTTTGGAAGGAATGATGCTAAAGCTGAAACTCCAGTACTTTGGCCACATCATGCGAAGAGTTGGCTCATTGGAAAAGACTCTGATGCTGGGAGGGATTGAGGGCAGGAGAAAAGGGGACGACAGAGGATGAGATGGCTGGATGGCATCACCAACTCGATAGATGTGAGTTTAAGTGAACTCCTGGAGTTGGTGATCGACAGGGAGGCCTGGCATGCCACGATTCATGGGGTTGCAAAGAGTCGGACATGACTGAGCAACTGAACTGAACGATAACCCTGTATGCGAGACAGCAAAAGAGAGACAGATGTATAGAACAGTCTTCTGGACTCTGTGGCAGAGGGTGAGGGTGGGATGATTTGGGAGAATGACATTGAAACATGTATATTATCATATATGAAACAGATCACCAGTCCAGGTTTGATGCATGATACAGGGTGCTCAGGCTGGTGCGCTGGGATGACCCAGAGGGATGGGATGGGGAGGGAGGTAGGAGGGGGGTTCAGGAATAAATACAATATTTAAGATATTTTAATCTTTCTTTTATTTAGAAAATATTTGAATACTTTATGTGGTTTACAAGTGACCTGTAATATACATGCGTTTGTGTTGGATGTTACAGAGCTCTTGTTAATTTCTGGATAATACACTTTATATTATAGTCCTTCAGTAAGTGAAAATGCTTGTAATTACTTTATCATTGTATAGTTTTTAAACTACTTCATTGTTTGCTGTGCCTGATTGTGTACCAGAATCACTGTAGAACCAGAGTCACTTCTCAACATATTCATGTTTGAGCCTTTCACATAGAGATGTTTATTTGAAAATCTGGTGGACCATGCACTATTTTTCATATAAAACTACTCTGAGTACTAGTCACTAAGTCGTGTCTGACTCTTTGCAGCCCTTTGGACTGTAGCCTGCTAGGCTCTTCAGTCCATGGGATTTCCCAGACAATAATATTGGAGTGGATTGCCATTTCCTCCTCCAGGGGATCTTCGTGACTCAGGGATCAAACCCTTGTCTCCTGCTTGGCAGGAAGATTCTTTACCACTGAGCCACCTGGGAAGTCCTAGAGCACTTATGCACAACCTTAAGAGGCTGGGATTAGGTTATATAAGGAAAGGATAAACAACATGGTCCTGCTATATTGCACAGTGAACTATTGTTTAGTATCTTATGATAAATCTTAATGGAAAAGAATATTAAAAAAGAATGTACATATATATGTATAACTGGATCACTTTGCTGTACAGCAGAAATGCACACAACATTCTAAATTAACTATGCTTCAATAAAAATATTGAAAAATAAAATGACGGAAATTTATTCAGTCACAGTCTGAAGACTAGAAAGTCTGAAATCCAGGTGTCTGCAGAGTTGGTTCTTTTAGGAGGTTCTGAGGGAGAATCTATTCCATGACTGTCTCCAGCTTCTAGTAGCTGCCAGCCGTATTTGTAGATATATCACTCCAGTCCAGTCTCTACCTTTGTCTTCACATAGGGTAGTGTCTACCCTAACCCAGCATGACCTCATTTTAACTTAACTTACATATGCAAAAATCGTGTTTTAAATAAGGTCACATTCTGAGGTTGTGGGTGAACATGAATTTGGGGGTGGGCAGTGTTCA
Organism: Bos indicus x Bos taurus; assembly: GCF_003369695.1. Taxonomy (NCBI): domain Eukaryota; kingdom Metazoa; phylum Chordata; class Mammalia; order Artiodactyla; family Bovidae; genus Bos; species Bos indicus x Bos taurus. Next base: position 65,510,861 of record NC_040091.1, read on the forward strand.
ACCCATACAGCATATGTTTTGAGTTTTTATATGGTTGTTTTTATGTTATATGAGTACATTTTGTTTACCTTAATTTTTCTGTTTCATAGATGGCATAAGCATCATCTTAACAGTAATTTGGTATTTCATCAGGTTGCTAATTTACTACTTAATACTTTTTAAAAATATTGTTGGACATTGAGGTGGTTATTAATTGTGCCTGTTTCTAAAATTGAAATTATCAGAACAAAGTGTATGAACATTTATAACATCCAGTTTCAGCAAAGTCTAAATCTGATGTTGATTTTTTTTTCTTCATCCTTGTATATGGGAGTACGGTCATTACTTACATACTGACTTGAATATGGATTGATAGCATTACTTCCCTTCTATCTCTTATGGTCTCTTAGAGTGAAACATTCTTCACAGTTTTTACAGTATTACTTTCCATTAGACCTATATAGTTGTTGACCCCTATTCTTTGCATGAATGGATGTCTGGACATTTATTTCTCATTTAAACTGATGAACATTATGAGCTGTAAGTTACAAACATTATTTTATACATTAGAAGTCAAAATACTTGAATTACAGTAAATTTGCGTGTGTACCTATGAGCATTTTTTTTCTTTCTATTTTAGCATGGATGTGTTTCAAAGGTTGGATTCAAATTCAACTCTGACGTCTTCAAAGATAGCATCATTTGAAGAAGCATTTGTATATCTTCAAAAGTTAATGGCAGCTGTTAAAGATATTCTGGAAGGAATTCAGAGGTAAATACTACTTAATTTCAAGATTTCATTTATTTCTTACTTTACTCTTTCTTTTAGGCTTATTGGCTTTATCAGAGTTGCTGGGAGTCTTCCGGCAAGTTTCATAAACTAGTAGCTCTTAGATTGAACTCATCTCCCTCTGTTGCAGAGAATGCCTACTTCAGTTGATCATCTGGACCACAAAAATGTATCTACTTTTTTCCTTTCTAGAAAAAAATTGGCTAGATTGTAGGCTTCATAAGGAACTTTTCTTTACTGCATAACTGTAGCTCCAAGAATAGTGCCTGACACATAATGTTCAGTTCAGTTCAGTTTCTCAGTCATGTCTGACTCTTTGCAACCCCATGGACTTCTGCTCACCAGGCTTTCCTGTCCATCACCAACATCCGGAGCTTGCTCAAACTCATGTCCATCGAGTCGGTGATACTATCCAACCACCTCATCCTCTGTCATCCCCTTCTCCTCCTGCTTTCGATCTTCCCCAGGATCAGGGTCTTTTCTAATGAGTCAGTTCTTTGCATCAGGTGGCCAAAGTATTGAAGTTTCAGCTTCAGCATCAGTCCTGCCAATGAATATTTAGGACTGATTTCCTTTAGGATGAACTGGTTGGATCTCCTTGCAATTCAAGGGACTGTTAAGAGTCTTCACCAGTACATAATGGGCACTCAGTAATTACGTGTTGAATGTGTGTGAGTGCTCAGTCGCTCAGTTGTGTTGACTCTTTTCAACCCCTTGTACTGTACACCAGGCTCCTTTGTCCATAGAATTTTCCAGGCAAAGAATACTGGCGTGGTTTGCCATTTCCTCCTCCAGAATAAAAAGTAGTATATGTTAAGGTAATTATCACTGCCCTTTAAAAGAAAAAACATGGTAATGTTTGTTAATATGGTTGATTTCATCCAATACAGTCTCACAGTACTGCAAACTGAGAATGTTTGAGGAGCAACTTAGTCTTTTGGTGCTTTGAGACTTGATTTGTATGTGATTATTAAATATTTATGAAGTATATAGAAAACATAGTTCTAGAAAGGTATAGAATTGACTATGCCATCTTTGTAGTATAAAGTCAGATGTTTTCTTTTGTGGCATTAAAGGAGAATACTTGCAGTTATTTTTTTTTTATATGCCAAAATTGTTTGATCTGAATTAGACATACAGCTTGCTCTGAGAAGAATGCTGTTCTTTACCAATTAAAAAACAAAACCAAAAGCTGATGTGATTTTAACAAGTCAAAGTTTTAAAAACTTGGATTTTTAAAACAATAGCAATTTTTGATTTTGCTTATTTCTTTTTAAGAGTTTTTGGAAACATCATCTCATTAATGTGCAAAGCATTTGTACCTCTTTTTGGATCACTTGGCTAATATAATTCTTAGAATGAAAGGTTACCAAAGCTTTTTGCTACTCTTAAGTTACTAATGACTGAAGGGACAGATCCCAAGTTAAATATCATCTTTTTTTTTTAATTTAAGGCAATATTACCTAAAAGTAGCTCTATGAAGAAGAAATACTCAGTTCTGATTTTAGCTGTGTAAAAGATGTTTCACATGCTACACTGCATAAAAGCCATGCTTGACGTATTATCTTTTCTATAGAAAGTAGAGGTATTAATCTGACTTCAATTACTCAACAAATGTTTGTTGAGCACCACCTGTGCTTGGCATCATGTTAGGCTCTGGGGAATCAAAGATAAATGAGAAGCAATCTCTGACTCCAATGAGCTTGCAGAAATAGTGCTAACAGTCACATTAAAACAGATAGTTACAATAGAGAGTTACTAATATTTTAATAGGAGCACAGGCAGTGGAGGGAGGGAGGGTTTGGCAAAAGATGAGACTGGATGGGGGTTGGAGGGAAATGTCTTTTCAGCTTCATAAAGCAGTTTCCACTTTATCCTGTTGGCTAGTATTTCACACATCCAGAGCTGTTCTGTGCCACGAGAGACGTGTTTATAGTCCAAAAAGCTATGGAAATTCTGTGGACTATATTACCCACTGAGAAAATCACTATACATCCTTTGGTAAGTTTTATAGACTTTGCTGTAGAGACCCTTCTTAATTTTAGAAGCTTTAAACATATTGTCCCCTGGACCCCACCCCAGAGATTCTGATTCTGAGGGTGTGCCTGGCTATCACAATTTAAAAAATTTCTCCAAGTGATTCTAATGTGTAGGCAGGTGTTGAGGACCACTAGCCAGTTGCTTAACCACTTGTTGTCAGAGTGTGGACACAGAACCAACCTCATCATAGCCACCTGGAACTTGTTAAAAATGCAGATTCTCAAACCCTGCCCTGCCTACTGAATTGAAAACTCTGGGGGTTGGGCCTAGTGGTCTGTGTCCTGATTCTGTGCACACTGAAGGTTGAGCACCTATGGGCCTAAATGGTGCTCAGCCCTAGTGGCCAATTACAATCACCTGGGAGCTTAAAAAAAGAAAAAAAGGCCGGGCACTAACCCTAAACCTATTCCATCTGAATCGCTAGGAGTGGGACCTGTGTGTAAGCATTTTTGTTCACTCCCGTGGTGATTCTTATGTGCAGTCATGTTTGAGAAGGTGTAGCGTGTACAGCTTTCAAAAACCGTATCTAAAGAAATAAACACTAGAATTTTAAAGCTGGTTAAGTTTTGTTACTCTTTCCTCTAAGTGTACATACCTCCAGGAATAAGGAAGTATTGGTTGCTCTGCTGGTTTTCAGCATGTGACCTGGGATAAATTGTCTTGAGCCTCAGTCTCTGTCTATAAAAGAAGCATAGCAATGCCTTCCTAGAGCTTTTCATTAAGTTACTGTGCTTCAAAAATTGGGTATTGGTATAACTAATGAAGCCAGTGATTCTCTGCTTATTAAAGCAGAGTTCTAGATCCTATCTCAGACTACTGAAATCACTTCAATATCTGTAGATATTTTGTAGAGAAGACAAGTTGTATTTTTAACAAACTTTCCAAGAGATTTATATGCAATTGGTACAGGAACACATTTAAAAAAATTAATCCAACCTCCTGTAGTAAGTATATCAGAACTTCTTGAGCTACCAGCAGAGGGCATTATGAATAAAAAGTTTGCCGGTTTAATTATTCATTAATCAACAGAAACTACTGAAATTGCAAGGTTTTTTTAACTGTAAGACAATGGACATTTGAATCAAAGTGTATTAAAAGTTAATAATTATATTGTTTTGTCAAGTGTTATGTGGTCTTAAAATCTTTTAAAGTAAGTTCAGTGTAAACATTGAAAAATACACTCAAATTTGTAATGACTACAAATTCATTAGCATTTTGGATGCTTGCTAAAATGAAATAGTTTCTTTTTTTGAGCTATATGCTCAGTGAATGTATGTCAGCTCTGTTTCTTTTTATTGTGCTCTGCTAAGTCACTTCAGTTGTGTCCAACTCTTTGCAACCCTGTATGAACCCTATAGCCTGCCAGGCTTCTCTGTCCATGGGATTCTCTAGGCAAGAATAGTGGACTGGGTTGCCATTTCCTACTCCAGGGGATCTTCTTGATCCAGAGATTGAACTCACATCTCTTTTTAGAGCAGATCATTTATGGTGTTATTTTAGGAACTGGTAATAAATAACCTGTTAATCAAGTCCTTCAGTTAAAGAAGTGAATGAAAATGTGTTTGTTGAACTGAGTTTGTAGCTGCCTTCACTAATGTCATCTACCCTAGCTAAGCTACTGTTTCTTTTCTTAGAGTAACTCATGCCTTCTTCACATGATGTATGTGAAAATCTTTTTAAACTGTAACATATTTATAAGTGTTAGTTTTTATTTTTTCTTTAAAGCTGAGATGTTTAATTTGAAATATTTAACTGTATAATTTAACTTTGATAGAATTCGAAGCATCATTATGGTGAGTTAAGATTGAAAATATTGGTGTTAGCAGTTGTCCACACAATTATATAGTTGGGTGCAGAATACCTAATTTGGTAAAAGTTGAAGGAATGGGAATATTGCTGATTTCTGCACTTTATGCACACTTTTTTCTTGTGTACGAGAGTGAACTTAGCTAACTTATTTGGTTTAGAAATTGCTTCTTTCTTATCTTTCCTTTTATATGTTTATAGGGTTAATTTCAGCACTTTTGTTAATATTTTCTTATATAAACACTAGTGAATCAGTCAATATTCTTTGCATATAGACAAAAGTGTTGTAAGATTTATTTTTTAGGTCAGTACTATCTAGTCTCATTTTATAGTGTAGTGAATTTATGTCTAGATTGGTCAAGTCATTCTCAAGATAACAAAAACCTTTTGCTGAGGATATGAAAATTATAAAGCTTCACTTGGAGTGAAAAATTAATTAGAGTCATATGGCAAATACTAGAACTAAGAAAACTTCTACTTATACATTAATAAAAAAACATTACATGTCCTGTGCTTAAATCGACACCTCTACAAAGTTAACTAAACCAGTCATGTAATGCAAATCTGAGGCATACTATAAATGTGTGCAGCTTCAACCTGAAAGATAATACTCAAAACAACAATGAATGTGTGTTTTTGTGTTTGTGAAGTAGGTGGTGATCTGCTTAGTTTAGAAGCTGAGAGGACAGGGGGAGAGTGAGGCTAGGAAATTGTAATCGACCTGGATTTTTAATCATATAATCTACCTTATTTATAAAAAAGGTTGAAATTATTAAAAAGGAAAAAAAACCCAACTGTAGCCTTTGAATTCAAAACTATAACTAGATCGTGCTCGTGTGAATATTCATTTTATCACTTGATTTAATATGTAAAATTCTGTATTTCTGTGTCAATTTCATGAACTCTGGATTTCTAGCTCATGTATCTATGGATGAAGTGGTTGAAATAATGAATGTTTTCTCAGTCTCATATTTGGAGTCTTATGGGAGAGTTATAAATAACTTGGCACTTTCTGCAGAGGGAATTTTTTTCTGTGACGGGGTATCCAAAGTTTAATTAATTTTTATCTCTTAAGCTTAGATTTTTTTTTTAGCTGTCATATTTGATTTGGTGGTTTTTAAATATAGACTGAGTACCAAATGGTGCCTTGGACATAATCTTATCTTGTATGGGCATTCATTTGTGATCATAGAATATGATTTTGGAAAAGGAGACTTCTGCTTGAATTTAGAAAAGGAAGATGATTAATTTTTATCATCTTCAAATGCTTAATAATCTTCAAAACCTTTGTAACATCCATTACATTCCTGTGGCTTTGGTTTGAAATACTTTATAGAGCTGGTTTTCCAAAACAATTAAAATCCAGTCACAAAGCTTGAGGTTGTGTGTGTGTTATTTACATATACATTTTCTTATTAAGTCTCAAAAGAAATAATTTTCCTATTACTCTCTTACCCCATTTTAACATAAGAACAAAACATACACTGATATAGCCATGCATAATTCCAGGGATAAAGAATCCTACAATTACAGCAGTTTTTTATATCTATCAGAGGAGGAAATGGCAACCCACTCCAGTATTCTTGCTTGGAGAATCCCATGGACAGAGGAGCCTGGTGGGCTACAGTTCATGGGGTTGCAAAGAGTCGAATACGACTGAGTGAGTAACACTTTATATCTATCAATCCTACTAATTGATAATGATAGTAGCTTCAAAGAGTATGGAGTTGTATTTGAGAGAAAATTTTATTAACTTAATATTATCTGTTTTGATAGCCAACCTGAGATTTTAGAAAGGTTATTTAGAAAAGATTCTTCATTTGATACAAAGATAACATTCTTTAGGCTGTTTTATAGGTTAAGTTAATTGCTGAAACAAAAGTTTATTGAAAGATGTGGAAAATAAAGACCTAAAAATTAGTGACTTTTCAGCATCTCAACTCATTGCTGTGGGCAAGATGTTCAGTTCAGTCCAATTCAGTCGGTCAGTCGTGTCCAACTCTTTGTGACCCCATAGACTATAGTTCAGTTCAATTCAGTTGCTCAGTTGTGTCTGACTCTTTGTGATCCCATGGACTGCAGCATGTCAGGCCTCCCTGTCCATCACCAACTTCCAGAGTTTACTCAAACTCATGTCTATTGAGTCAGTGACGCCATCCAACCACCTTATCCTCTGTCGTCCTCTTCTCCTCCCACCTACAATCTTTCTCAGCATCAGGGTCTTTTCAGATGAGTCAGATCTTCACATCAGGTGGCCAAAATATTGGAGTTTCAGCTTCAACATCAGTCCTTCCAATGAATATTCAGGACTGATTTCCTTTAGGTTTGATTGGTTGGATCTCCTTGCAGTCCAAGGGACTCTCAAGAGTCTTCTCCAACACCACAGTTCAAAAGCATCAATTCTTTGGCACTCAGCTCTTTTATAGTCCAACTCTCACATCCGTACATGATTACTGGAAAAATCATAGCTTTGACTAAATGGACCTTTGTTAGCAAAGTAATGTCTCTGCTTTTTAATATTCTGTCTAGATTGTTCATAGCTTTTCTTCCAAGGAGCAAGCATCTTTTAATTTCATGGCTGCAGTCACCATCTGCGGTGATTTTGGAGCCCAGAAACATAATGTCTGTCATGGTTTCCATCGTTTCTCCATCTATTTGCCATGAAGTGATAGGACTGAATACCATAATCTCCGTTTTTTGAATGTTGAGTTTTAAGCCAGCTTTTTCACTCTCCTCTTTCATTTTCACCAAGAGGCTCTTTAGTTCATCTTTCCTTTCTGCTATAAGGGTGGTGTCATCTGCATATCCGAGGTTATTGGTATTTCTCCTAGCAGTCTCAATTCCAGCTTGTGCTTCATCCAGCCTGGCATTTCACATGATGTACTCTGCATATAAGTTAAATACGCAAGGTGACAATATACAGTCTTGACATACTCCTTTCCCAATTTGGAACCAGTCCATTGTTCCATGTTTGGTTCTGTTACTTCTTGACCTGCATACAGACTTCTCAGGAGGCAGGTAAGGTGATCTGTTACTCCCATCTTTTGAAGAATTTTCAACAGTTTGTTGTGATCCACATCGTCAAAAGCTTTAGAGTCGTCAGTGAAGCAGAAGTAGATGTTTTTCTGGAATCCTCTTGCTTTTTCTATGATCCAGCGGATGTTGGCAATTTAATCTCTGGTTCCTCTGCCTCTTCTAAATCCAGCTTGAACATCTGGAAGTTTACAGTTCACATACTGTTGAAGTCTAGCTTTGAGTATTTTCAGCATTACTTTGCTAGCGTGTGAGATGAGTGCAATTGCGCAGTAGTTTGAACATTCTTTGGCATTGCTGTTCTTTGGGATTGGAATGAAAACTGACCTTTTCCAGTTCTGTGGCCACTGCTGAGTTTTCCAAATTTGGTGGCATATTGAGTGCAGCACTTTTACAGCATCAACTTTTAGGATTTGAAGTAGTTCAGCTGGGATTCCATCAACTTCACTAGCTTTGTTCGTCCTGATGCTTCCTAAGGTCCACTTGACTTCACATTCCAGGATATCTGGCTCTAGGTGAATGATCACACCATTGTGATTATCTGGGTCATCAAGATCTTTTTTGTATAGTTCTTCTATGTATTCTTGGCACCTCTTCTTAATATCTTCTGCTTCTGATAGGTCCATACCATTTCTGTACTTTATTGTGCCCATCTTTGCGTGAAATGTTCCCGTGGTATCACTCATTTTCTTGAAGAGATCTCTAGTCTTTCTTATTTTATTGTTTTCCTCTATTTCTTTGCACTGATCACTGAGGAAGGCTTTCTTATCTCTCCTTGCTATTCTTTGGAACTCTGCATTCAAATGGGTATATCTTTCCTTTTCTCCTTTGGCATTCACTTCTCTTCTTTTCATAGCTATTTGTAAGGCCTCCTCAGACAGCCATTTTGCCTTTTTGCATCTCTTTTTCTTGGGGATGGTCTTGATTACGGTCTCCTGTACAATGTTACAAACCTCCGTCCATCGTTCTCCAGGCACTCTGTCAGTCAGATCTAATCCCTTGAATCTATTTGTCACTTCCACTGTATAATTGTAAGGGATTTGATTTAGGTTATACCTGAGTGGTCTAGTGGTTTTCCCTACTTTCTTCAATTTAAGTCTGAATTTGGCAGTACGGAGTTCATAATCTGAGCCACAGTCAGCTCCTGGTCTTGTTTTTGCTGAATGTATAGAGCTTCTCCATATTTGGCTGCAGAGAATATAATCAATCTGATCTCAGTATTGGGCATCTGGTGATGTCCATGTGTGGAGTCATCTCTTGTGTTGCTGGAAGAGGGTGTTTGCTATAACCAATGCGTTCCTTTGGCAAGATGATCAGCTGTTGATAAAAAAATTTTTCCTTATGTAGAGTGGAGCGGTTTATCCAAGTTTAGGTCTGACCTACTTTTTTGAGGCTTGGCCTTTGCGTGTGTGCGTGTGGCACATTTAGGTGCTCAGTCGCGTCTGACTGCAGCCCCATGGACTGTAGCCCGCCTGGCTCCTCTGTCCATGGGTTTTCCAGGCAAGAATACTGGAGTGGGTTGCCTTTCCTCCTCCAAGGGATCTTCCCAACCTAGGGATCGATCCAACGTTTCCTGCTTCTCCTGCATTGGCAGACGGATTCTTTACCACTGAGCTACCTGGCCTTAGATAATTAGACTTCACCTCCCGTCCTCCATTAGAGTTTCCACAACTCCCCAGATATCAATGCACCTCTTTATCAAATTTTTCATGTACCCCATGTCCTGTCCGTCACCAAGTGTATCAGTCAGTATATGAGAAAATAATACATCTTTTATTTTAAAATGAATGGCTTTAGTGGCTTCACCCTCCATGCCATCATTTTGCACTTAACTTTCATAGTTTATTTCATATTCAGCTCCCTAATTTTGACACTTTTAGGGCAGGAAATTTACTTACTTTTTGTTTGTTTGTTTGTTTGTTTTACTTTCCTATATCTAGATCTATACCTGTATCACACATGAATGTGAAAGTTAAAGTTAAGTTGCTCAGTCGTGTCCAACTCTTTACGACCCCGTGGACTGTAGCCCACCAGGTTCCTCTGTCCATGGGATTCTCCAGGCAAGAATATTGGAGAGGGTTGCCATTTTCTTCTCCAGGGGATCTTCCCGACCCAGGGATCGAACCCAGGTCTCCCACATTAGAGGCAGACGCTTTAACCTCTGAGCATGGTAGATAGTAAAAAACAAAAAACGTGGGGGAGCTGTCAAATAACTGAGTGAGTATAGTCTGTCTGATGGAGGGCAACTTCTTTTAGGGCTAAATGGTTCTGATAGTACTACATTATGACATTAGATGAATAGATAATGTAGAGTATCCATAAAGATACAGAAGAGAGAGTACAAGCTAAGAAATGGGTAAAGAATAAAATCAGGAGGAAGGAGAAAGACTGGACAAACATATTGAGGAGATAAAAATGGTAATTATGTCTAGAACAGATGATGGAACCTCCAATAATTTGCCCAAATTGCTTTTTGGGATCCTATGTTATCATTAATTGATTAATTCTAATTTCTCTGTATCAGCTGTCTAAATTAGGTTTAGTAGAAGGCAAGATGAGATCTAATGGGAATGACTGAGACTTAAGGAATATAAGCACACTCTTGCTATATAAGAAGACATGTCTTATATAAAATAAAAAGAGTAAAAGCTTTTTGTGGTATCTCTATTATAGTTTGATAAACTTTAACATAACATATCAAATGTATAGTAAAATTTATATTAAATTAGCTGACAAAATTTGTGGTATCCACATAGCAGTTCAGTTCAGTCGCTCAGTCGTGTCTGACTCTTTCAACTCCATGTACCACAGCATGCCAGGCCTCCCTGTCCATCACCAACTCCCAGAGTTTACCCGAACTCATGTCCATTGAGTCATTGATGCCATCCAACCATCTCATCCTCTGTCATCCCCTTCTCCTCCTGCCTTCAATCTTTCCCAACATCAGGGTCTTTTCAAACGAGTCAGCTCTTCGCATCAGATGGCCAAAATATGGAGTTTCAGCTTTAACATCAGTCCTTCCAGTGAACACCCAGGACCAATTTCCCTTAGGATGGACTGGTTGGATCTCCTTGCAGTCCATGGGACTCTCAAGAGTCTTCTCCAACACCACACAGTTCAAAAGCATCAATTCTTCTGCGCTTAGCCCTCTTAATGGTCCAACTCTCACATCCATACATGACCACTGGAAAAACCATAGCCTTGACTAGACGGACCTTTGTTGACAAAATAATGTCTCTGCTTTTTAATATGCTATCTAAGTTGGTCATAGCTTTTCTTCCAAGGAGTAAGCATCTTTTAATTTCATGGCTGCAGTCACCATCTGCAGTGATTTTGGAGCCCAAAAAAATAAAGTCAGCCAGTTTCCCCGTCTATTTGCCATGAAGTGATGGGACCAGATGCCATGATCTTCATTTTCTGAATGTTGAGCTTTAAGCCAACTTTTTCACTCTCCTCTTTCACTTTCATCAAGAGGCTCTTTAATTCTTCTTTGCTTTCAGCCATATCTGAGGTTATTGATATTTCTCCCGGCAGTCTTAATTCCAGCTCATGTTTCTTCCAGCCCAGCATTTCTCATGATGTACTCTGCATAAAAGTTGAATAAGCAGAGTGACAATATACAGCCTTGACGTACTCCTTTTCCTATTTGGAACCAGTCTTTTGTTCCATGTCCATCCACATATCAGTCTGACTGAATTATCCAGCACCAGCTGATATTTATTTAACCTTTCTCTTTAATGCTATTGAAGGTAATAGATCATCCATGACTTATGTTTTAAAATAACTAATTTCATTTTAAATATCTGAAGCTCTTATGTGTGCTTCCTAGCATTTGTAATTCAAGAATAGGCAATAAGGACCTTTATTTTTATCCTAAATATCAGCGTTGTAATGCCAGTTATTCCTGTTACCCCTAAAGCATTTCTCGGTGTTAATGTTCTTTTGTTTTAGTCAATAAAATCCAGTTCTATTAACAGTGATGAAGCTATATATTTCCCATTACAAACTTTTTGATCACACCAGAATCAAATAGTCAAATATAAAGGAAGATGACTTCTTGGAGATAAATAATTTGTTTATAGAGTTGTTTTCATTTAAAATCAATATTTTAACATTTTCCTTTTGTTTTATAACTGGTTATTTCTACCTAATGACTTACTGATCTGATATTTACTGAAAATTCCCTGCTATCAAGTCTTCTAAGAAGTGCTAAAACTACCAACCACTCCAGTTTTCAGAGAAGCAGATGGGATAAATGACTGACTAAATCAGTGGGATTAAATATAAGTAGAATAAAGGAAATGGTGGGGTTTAGGGGGAATCAAAGGTACTCAGTAAGGGAGATCATAATAATTTTAACTTAAGTAGTAAGTGTATAGTGAATGTATGGATAAAGGCAGATGATCAGTTCTAATTCCTCGTTATAAAGTTGTACAAAAGGTTTAAAGTTAGAGTGTAACCTAGACTCTAGGATTAGTCTCAATCTATTTTGAGAAATATCCACTTGTGCCTCTAAAGAACTTTTAACACTGTACTCGGCCACACCATCTACCCATTGTGAGAGGTGATGCAATCAGTAAAACTGTTTCCAGTAATATAAGAGGTTGAGTCCAACTCAGGACAATGTTTTTTACATAGAAGATAATAAATATTTACTATACATTGGAAACCCCTGGAATTATGTTACATTCTGATGGTCCAGTCCTTGTGAATAAGGCATAAATCTTCAAGAATCAACATATACTTACCTGTAATAATAATGTAACTGGAACTATAAGTTGTAAATTTTCCAATTAATATTTATTTTTTGCTAACATTAAGCTAGATTAGTTTTTGACAACCACATAGCTATATATTTTCCCCAACTTAATTGTTGAGCTAAAATAAATAGAGTCATCAAAAATATATTTTTATATTAAAGATTGTATTTTATACATATTTTATTTAAACTTTTGATAACTAGATGAAAAAGTGTGAGTACTTTTGTACACCATTGGAGTATGTGCCCGCATGCATGCTAAGTCAACTTCAGTCATGTCCGAGTCTTTGTGACCCTATGGACTGTAGCCTGCCAGGCTTTTCTGTCCGTGGGATTCTCCAGGCAAGAATACTGGAATGGGTTGCCATGCCCTCCTTCAGAGACTCTTCCCGACAGAGATCAAACCCACATATTGGCAGGTGGGCCTGATAAGCCCCACATTGGAGTACAAGGTAGTATCTTCTGTAAAAGGATTTGCATTCATTTATCAGGGTGACTCTATCCTAGAAAAAGTGAAATATACTTTTTAGGAGGTTACTAGGAGAAGGCAATGGCAACCCACTCCAGTACTCTTGCCTGGAAAATCCCATGGACGGAGTGGGCTGCAGTCCATGGGGTCGCTAAGAGTCGAACATGACTGAGCGACTTCACTTTACTTTTCACTTTCATGCATTGGAGAAGGAAATGGCAGCCCACTCCAGTGTTCTTGCCTGGAGAATCCCAGGGACGGGGGAGCCTGGTGGGCAGCCATCTATGGGGTCACACAGAGTCGGACACGACTGAAGCGCCTTAGCAGCAGTAGCAGCAGCAGGAGGTTACTAGATCTGAGTTAATACTAATCCCTGCTGCTGCTGCTGTCGCTTTGTTTTAGTGACAGGAAAGTCTGGAGAAGAGATGTGTAATGGGCACATAGAGGTATGATGGGCATAGAGTATGAGAGTATTTGTGTCCCATGTGAATGCTCATCAGAGGCTACCTACTGCAGAGGAGACTGTCAGTAATCAAATGGACAAGATCAGCTGTCCTGTGGATATCAATCAGCCTTTTCACCTACCCACCCGAGTATTTGGTCAGTGAGCTGATATGCAAAGGGACAGTGGCAGCCTGGGCTCTCAACCAACTTGAACTCAAATGTGGGACTTCTTCTCATTAAGGCTGCTCTGGCTACTACCACTGTTGAGAGCCCAAATTTCCAACAGAAGAGGCAAATTTCAAACAGAAGAGGCATCCTAAAAGGCACTATTCCCTAAGGGATCATCAAACCACAGTGGCAGTGATGATCCCTTCCATCATGAAGGCGGCAGTAATTTGTCTTCACTGGAATAGACACTTCTTTAAAATATGGAATTAACTTCTCTCACTGCGGTATTTCGAGAAGGCAGTAGCAACCCACACCAGGACTCTTGCCTGGGAAATCCCACGGATGGAGGAGCCTGATAGGCTGCAGTCCATGGGTCGCTGAGTCGGACACAACTGAGTGACTTCACTTTCACTTTTCACTTTCATGCACTGGAGAAGGAAATGGCAACCCACTCCAGTGTTCTTGCCTGGAGAATCCCAGGGACGGGGGAGCCTGGTGGGCTGCCGTCTGTGGGTTTGCACAGAGTCAGACATGACTGAAGTGACAGCACCAGCAGCAGCAGCACTGCAGTATTTGTATCTGCAACTCCATCTGTTGATTTAAGGAATTTCTTGGCCACTGTCTTGATAGCCAGTACAAAACTAAGAAACTAGTTTTTCAGCAAAAGAGGTACAGCTCTGGCTACATGGAATTCACTGACTTTATCATATACTAATCTAAGGAACTAGCTTGGTAAACACTGTAAAAGACTTATTTCACATACCAGTTGTAACCTATGAAGTTAGGGTGCTGTCCTAGCTAATGTATGAAACAAAGAGGGACAAACAGCTATGTATGGTGCCATTTCTCCCTTAGAATATGTAGATCCAAGAATAAAGGGAAATAAGTGGTGCTGGTTTCTCCACTATTAAACTGAGTAACTCTTCTCCTGGTAACAAAATACTGTTTCAGGCATTGCTCAGTAAGGAAAACAGGAGCCACTTTAGCCATTTCAAACAAAATTTAATATACACAGTTTAATTTCAGTGCTATTGGAAGGACTAGAAGAGCAAAGGAGAGAAAATGGGATATCTGGCGAAGGAAAAAAGGATTTTTAATGTTTCGAAATTTCCTGTATCGTGGTGTGCCTCTGTACCATAGGACCATCATACTACATGATTGCTATTGGTGTTTGTTTTTTTTTTTTTTTGGCCATGCCTTGTGGCATGAGGGATCTCAGTTGGCCGGCCAGAGACTAAACCCATGCTCCCTGCAGTGGAAACATGGAGTTCTAAACACTGGACTGCCAGGGAAGTCCTGTGATTACTATCCTTATTTTCAAAAATTCAACAGTTCTTCCAGATTGTTTGGAAATAATTGTAAAAGATTACAAGAAGTAGATGTGATCCTATAAAGTAGTTTGTATGTAGAAACATTCTTCAGTCCAGTGTGTTCCATTCAATTAAGATGTATTTGTTATGCTTCCTTTACATATATAGGCTCAGGGCCTAATGTGGAAGTAACCATCTGTCCTCAAACAAAGCAAAGAAAGTCTAACTTATTTTCAGAACCTTTAATCAGGAATTAAATTTCTTTCATAAGTGTGTAATTTTTAAAGAAGTTGCAGACATATTTTATTATAACCTAGGCCAATCCAGTTTTCATACCTATGTATTTTCAACTTTCAACTGAAAAGTCACTTAAAATAGAATTCCATGTTCAGAAATTTAATTGCAAATTCTTCAACTTCGGTACTTCTGTACCTAGACAGAATGACTCATTAGGAAGGGCCCATTGTTTATACACCTATCCCTTGTGGATTTCTATATTCCACCTCAGGTCTATGTCTTACCTCGTCTCTGGAGTGGTCAGTTCCTGCTGTGATGATCATATCTGTCTATACCAACAGAGGTACTAATCTCTTCTCATGCTGAGATATGGAAAATATTCTCTCTTGATTCAACTGAGATACCATTGGACTTTACAGGAGGAACCTTCACTCTAAAGCTAATGAATGTATGACTAAGCAAAAAGAAAAAAGTAGCAAAACCAACCAAAAGATTAGCTTAAAAGAAATTCCGTACTTTGCTGTTTTATCTAGTTGATGGTTATTTCCCTTACCTCAGCCTTCATTTCTAGGTCCATTATTTCTAAATCCTAAAACTTACTGGCTTACAGAATAGCAGTCAATTACGTATTTTGTCTCATGGTTTTAGGGCTTGACTAGACACATGAGGGCAGTTCTTACTTGAGATCTCTTGTGTGGTTGTGGTCAAATAGCATTTGGAGTCATCTCTAAGGCTGTCTGATGCTGGCTATCAGCTAGAACACGAACACGTAGCATCTCCATGTAGGCTCAGCTTCCTCCCAAACAGAAGGTTGGTTTCCAAGATCATCCCAAAATATCAGGTGGTCGGTATATTGCTTTTAATGACATTGCTTCAAATTATGTCATCCTTGTTGTCACAGACCTGCCTAGATGGATGGGGCACCGCCATAGACCCTACCTATTGATGGAAGAGAAATGTCAATGTTAATATTATAAGAAGAAACATAAGGGATGAAGCAAAATTTTCAGCAGTTCTTTTACCAAAGATCTGTTAGTGGTAAATGCTCTCATTCTGACTGAAAGTGTTGTTTTGCTTTCATTATTGATTGCTGTTTAACTGTGTGTAGGTTGTAGGTTGACAGTTATTTTCCCTAGGCACTTTGAAAATATAATTTCATTATCTTTTATCTTCTTGAAAATAGGTTGTCAGCTGTCAGCAGAAGGGTTTTTAAGAAGCTGTTACCTTATCTGCTCTTCTGTAAGATAAGCTCAAGAACTTGTTAGTCTGTTATAACAGTTTCTGTTATAACCTATGGGTTCAGGGAGGGTTCCACTATCACAGCCACTTTATACTTTGGAAAGTAGGATTACAGGGATAA
Source organism: Bos indicus x Bos taurus (assembly GCF_003369695.1). Classification (NCBI taxonomy): domain Eukaryota; kingdom Metazoa; phylum Chordata; class Mammalia; order Artiodactyla; family Bovidae; genus Bos; species Bos indicus x Bos taurus. The sequence goes on from NC_040091.1 coordinate 65,527,256, forward strand.
TGTCATTGCCTAAGGTCATATGGTTTATACTTAGCAGAATGACCTATTGAAATTGGTCTTGGTCTAGAGAACTCACTTCTAAATACCCTAAACTTTCTGACTGAAAAATTTAAAGTTAATTATATTCAAGAGATATTTTTTTAGTTGGTTTCATAGAACTTTAGAAAATTTCTAAATTTAATTGAAAAGAACGTTGGTACTTCCCTGATGGTCCAGTGGTTAAGACTCAGTTCTCCCAAAGCACGGGGCCCCAATTCGAACCCTGGCGAGGGAACCAAGATCATATATGCCTCACAGGGTGGCCTAAAAAAGAATATTAAATAACCGACAAAAGTACAAAATATCTTTGCCTTAGAATTCAATTCACTTTCTTCTTCTGTTTTTCTAAATTTACCTTTTTCTACCTTTTATTTTTCTGAGAGGAGAATGAGTCTGCTTGGTTGAAATGAGTATCCCCAAAAGATTTTATTGGTAGATGGTCTTGTCCCAAGAGACAGTTTTTAACAAATGAAACAACTGGGGTAATAAAAGCAGGAAAGAAAACTGTCTGAGGTGATACTGCCGACAGACAGCATCACATAATTTGGAAGAGTGAAGACCTGTCTTAAAGCTTGAATAAAAATTTCCGTCTTATGGACCAGACTAGGTCAAGGTGAACTTAGCATCCATGTACTAATACGTGGGGCTTCCCTGGTGCTCAGACAGTGAAGAATCTGCCTGCCAGTGCAGGAGATCAAGGAAACCTGGGTTCGATCCTTGGGTCTAGAAGATCCCTAGAGAAGGAAATGGCTCCCCACTCCAGTATTCTTGCCTGGAGAATTCCATGGACAGAGGAGCCTGGTGGGCTATAGTCCATGGGGTCCCAAAGAGTTGGACATGACTGAGCGACTAACACACACACATACATACACACACACACACACACACACACAGACCCAACACATTGGGTCATTCATAGAGAAAAAAATAGGTAAACTGGTTGTTTTGATGCATTTAAAAATAAATAATTTGCTTAAGTCTTTTACTTTGTAATGGATTGATTGTGTATCTTAGAAATGCCTTAGGATTTACAAAGCATACTTGGATTGGAAATAGTATTTCTAAGATTGAGAGGGGAAAGGAAAACAATGACTGTTTATTTTAGAGGATGAGTATACATGGTACCTTAGGTAGTACCAGAGGGATAATAGAGATATATGAAACTATCTTTAAGCCCAAGGGGCAAATGTGACACTAGAAATTTGAGGTGAACACCGACAAGAAAGAAGCCTGGGACACACTGGAAATTAGTAGAGAACAAAGGATAAAGGAAGAAACAGGATGAGAAGATCTAAGACATTTTTCTTTAAACAGTGTTAGAGTGCTTATGCTTTTTTAATTTGGCTAGTGCCTGTGTAGCCAGCATGGATTAACCCAGGTTAATATGCAGATCTGTAAAAGCAGACTGAAGGTGAATTACCAGAAAGACTGAAAAGTTTAAGAGACTTGGCAGCACTGGGAATTCCCTGGTAGTTCAGTGGTTAGGACTCAGCACTTGCACTGCCACCATCCAGGTTTGATCCCTGGTAGGGGAACTTATATTCTTGGAGCCATTTGGTACAGCCAAATTAAAAGAAAAAAGAAAAAGAAGAAAGGAGTTTCAAAAGAGAAGGAATCTTTAATAGTGTCATGTTTTACCAAGAGGCCAAAAAAAAAAACTGTCCATTAGATTGAGCAACATAGAAGTCATTGGTGAATTTGTTGGTGTTAATTTCATAAAAGTGTGGGGGCAGATGTTAATTATCAGTCGACCAAGGGGACTTTGAGATGAAGACTAGAAACAGCAGAAGGACATCGTGTAACTGTAGGAGATCACAAAGCCAAGGGAAGAGATTGTGTTTGAAATTTCCTTGAGAAAACAATGGGTCAAGTGAATATAAAAGTTAGATAATGTCAGTATAAATGTTTCTTAGATAATATGTGAAAAGATAAAGCCATTCATAATAAATAAACTCAGAGTTACAGCAAAAAAGGTAATTTTGTAATAATAATACATGAAGTATTCTTAACCCTTTCACTACAGTAATTCTTAAATCTCCCGGTTTCTCAGAAAGGCCTTTTTGCTAAGGTTTCCCTTCTTAAAAGTAAAATCATACAGTTTTTGTCCTTTTGTGACAGGCTTATTTCACTTAATGCAGTGTTTTCAAAGTTCATCCATGTTGGTCGCCTGTGTCAGAATTTCCTTTTTAAAGCTCAGTAAGTGTTAGTCACTCAGTCGTGTCCAACTCTTTGCAACCCCATGGACTGTAGCCCACGAGGCTGCTCCATCATGGAATTCTCCAGGCAAGAATACTGGAGTGGATAGCCATTCCCTCCTCCAGGGGATCCTCCTGACGCCCAGGAATAGAACCCGGGTCTCCTGCGTTGCAGGCAGATTCTTTACTGTCTGAGCACGAGGAAAGTGTATATACCACATTTTGTTTATCCATTGATTTTTTAAAATTTTATTTATTTTAATTGGAGGTTAGTTATTGTACAGTATTGTGATGGTTTTGCCATACATCAACATGAATCAGCCACAGGTATACATATGTCCCTTCATCCTGGATCCCCCTCCCACCTCCCTCCCCACCCCATCCCTCTGGGTTGTCCCAGAGCATTGACTTTGGGTGCCCTGCTTCTTGCATCAAACTTGACACTGGTCATCTGTTTTACATATGGTAATGCACGTGTTTGATGAACACTTAGGTTGCTTCTGCTCTTTGGCCCTTATGAGTATTACTGCTGTGAACGTGAACATACAGATATCTCTGTGAATCCCTGCTTTTGATTCTTTTGGAGGTATATCCAGAAGTTGAATTGCTGGATTATGTGGTAATTCTATTTTTAATTTTGTTGAGGAACCACATACTGTTTTCCATAGCAGTTACACCATTTTACATTCTCACCAGTGGTGCACTAGGGTTCCATTTTCTCCACATCCTCATCAATTCTTGTTATTTTATGTTTTTTTTTATTTTTTTAATAGTCATCAATCCTAATGAGTATGAGGTGTTATCTTGTGATTTGGTTTGCCTTCTTTTCATAAAAAGTCTAATGCATTTTAAAAGCTCTTTCAATCTTGATTAGTTAAATGTATGTATCACAATAGTTTTTTTACTCTTCAAATTTTTTCCTCAGAATTATTCTAAATAAAACATTTCTCTCATATTTTTGATCTGTTATAAACAATTTCTTTATTATAGGGAGACATGCTTATAATAAGGCAGTAGTAAAATTGTGTCACAGCCCTGATTGCATATATTGAAATCTTCCAGCAGTAAATGATGGAACCTCAGTCTTAGGTTTCTTTCACTCTTGGCTCTTATCTTGGCTCTACTCCTTCCTTTTGATCTAGAGAGATCTTATTTGCCATGTTACAGTGGAAAGATAAGTACCTGGTAATGAGGTGGGATTAATCAGCTAGGAAATAACATTCATAAGGTATTAGGAGTAACTATGATTGTTATACAGATTTAACTGCAGTATCTGGTCTTATAGTGGGCATCATACTCTTCAAAGACTTAGTTGTGAAGACTTAGTTAAGCGGTCTCAGCACTAAGTAGAAGAGGAATGAGCTAGTTTGTCACACTTCTGGCCCCTCGTAGTGTGTTGTTCGTGCTAAGCCTAGAACCGGCCCCCAGCAGCACCGTCTCAAGGAGTAAGGTTACTTTTTAGCAGGAAATACAATGCCATGAAGCAAAGCAAATAAAGTAGTTATTTTGCAATAAACTACTCAGAGAATTCCACATCAGTCTCACATTCTGGGAAGTGGTCCATCTTACTTCTAATCTTGAGATCTGTGGCTCCTCAAAGCTGAGCCAACAGTATTTAGGATGTCAGCTGTGTTCATTGCTAGGGCTGCCATAAGGAAATAGTACAGACTTGGGTAGCATAAACAACTGAAATTTGCTTCCTTATAGTTTTGGAGGCTGAATCAAGCAATGCTGGCTGGGTTAGTGTCCTCAGAGGCCTCTTTCCTTGTCTTGCAAATGACTCTAAAGGAAAAACAGAACATAATTTATTTTGTTTAAATTTGTTTAAGTTGTTTAACTTTATTTATTTATTTTTTACCATTTTTAACTACATATGGTGTTCTTTTAAAATCTGAGACTGATGTATATCTCCCACTTACATAGCTGATTCCACCAAATTAACTATAGAAAACATGATTTTAATTTTGCTTGTAGTAAAGGACTCCAAAATACATACTCTTTTAAGATCCAAGACTTTTTTCCCCTGGTGAGTATGTCCTCATTGTTGATTTGATAAATTTTCACTCTGTTTATCAGTGATACTGCTTAAATTCATCAGCAGCAAAATTCAGTTTGCATGTCTCTGTATCAAAATAAGAGGAACATGGCTGGAGCTAGAGATTATCATACTAAGTGAAGTAAGTCAGACAGATAAAGGCAACTATTTTGAAGAAAAAGAACAGAGCTCAAGGGTCAAAATGATCTGAAGTTGAATCCTTGTTCCATCCATTTACTAACTCTGTCACCTAGACAGGTTAATTAACTTTTTTATATTTGTTTCCTAATCTAGAAAATGGAGTTAATAATAGTTGCTTTGTTAAATTGCAGAAATTAAAGGAGATAGCATTTGTTCCCTTTCTGGCACTGGTTAGATGCTCAGTAGTGTCCTCAATAATAATGTTGATTCACAGTAAAAAATAAGCCTTAAGTTGGTTCTTAGCTTTGGAGAATGTACAATGAGTTTTTAAAATAATGCTATAAACAAACATTTTTACTTTGTTTTAATTAACTTTTTTATTGTGGTAAAATACACATAGCATTACCATTTTTAAGTGTTCTTAAAAATGTATTAGGGCTTCCCTGGTGGCTCAGTGGTAAGCAATCTGCCTACAGTGCAGGAAATGACGGTTCAATACCTGGGTGGAGAAGATCCCCTGGAAATGGAAATGGCAACCCACTCCAGTAATCTTTCTTGGGAAATCCCATGGACAGAGAAGCCTGGCGGGCTACAGTCCGTGGGGTCGCAAAGTGTTAGACACAACTGAGTGCACATGTGCATAAAAATGTGTTAATGGAGTATTAAATATATTCATATTGTTGTGTAACCATCACCACATCCATAACCTAACTCTTTTCATCTTGTATAATTGAAACTCTGTTTCCATTAAATATAGTAACTTCTCCTTCTTCCTCCCAGCCCTTGGCAGCACCTGATTCCTGTCTATAATTTTGATTGCTCTAGGTATATACACAAAAGAATTGAAAATAATGTCTTGTTATCAAGCAAAGGGCTTGCTGCCCAAATTTGCATATAAGCCAATACTATGGCACCAGCTTTTGAGAAGAGAAAGGGCTTTATTGTGAGGTTTAACTGGCAAGGAAACAAGGAGGCATGGCTCTCAATTCTGTCTCTTCATTCTGGGGTTTGGTGGAATGCTCACGAGTTAGAAGAGGGTTGGTTTGCAGAAGCCCTGGAGGGGCAGGTATCCAAGGCAGGGCTTTGGAGCCTGTCCATTTGTGGTGAGATTAGGTTCAGCAGCTTCAGAACCAGATCTTCCTGCACCATGGACCCTGTACTTCTGACAGGGTTCTGGTCACATCTGGCCCTTTCATTCCGGGGAGGGGGAAAACTTTGGTTCTGGGTGTTACTTGAGGTCAAATTTTTCTCTTCTGAGCGTGCTTTGGCTGCATGACTTGTGGTTTTGTTCTGTTTGTCTCTGAAAAACAACTCAGTATCTTGTTAGAAACAGGATAGGGCCAGTTTGGGCTGGTTCTGCGATTATAGTCTCAAAGAGATATTTACATACCTATGCTCATACCAGTGTAAGTAATTCTTGTCCATAAATAGATAAGCAAAATGAGGTATGTACATACAATGGAATATTATTTAGCCTTAAAAAGGAAGGAAATTCTGACGGATGCTACAACATGGATAAACCCTGAGTGGCATGGAGAAGGAAATGGCAACCCACTCCAGTGTTCTTGCCTGGAGAATCCCAGGGACGGGGGAGCCTGGTGGGCTGACGTCTATGGGGTCACACAGAGTCGGACACGACTGAAGTGACTTAGCAGCAGCAGCAGCATGGATGAACAGTGAGCTGAGTAAAATAAGTCATATAATTACATTTTAAGCTTATTTTTAATGTTCTTCAAACATGAAAAACTATTTAGAATATTATATTAATGTTAAACTGCCTTGCTAGCAAGGAACATAATTTATTCAGTTCTGTGGGATGTAAGTTATGATTTATAAATATCCATGAATATGCTGTGTCTTCTTTTGAATTTCTAGAGTTAGATATTAAACTTGACTATTCTAGACTTATTTCCCCACTCCTGAGTCTGATGCTTTACTTTTTCTATCTAGGAGGAAAGTTTATTTGAATTTTTAAAATCCTTATTTAAAAATTAGTCCATTTTAATATGTTATTTGATTTTTAATTTTAGTCAGATTATTTTATTAACTTATTAAAATTTTTGAGTGGCATACTCTTTTTTTTTTTCTTTAATGAGATGGGTAGATATTTATCTAATATTGGATGAGATGGAAATGAAGTTTGTTTAATTCAGATTAACATGCTGCTTGCTTAATGTTAATTGCTCATCGATGGAGAACTCAAAGTGCTTATGTGGTTAAGAGAACTTCTAGTGAATGTTGGTTCTGCTACTGACTTCCTTTGTGGCTTTGAGAAAGATCTAACAACTACAAAGATTTAGCGTTGGAATATACACAAAATAGTTTGCCAGAAGCATTTGATAAAAGGCAACTTAACTGGGTGGCGATTTTAAAAGACTATTTCATTTGACTTGATAAAATCACTTAATGCAAGTTGTAAGGGTTATCCTTTTTTATTAGTGGATAAAAACATGGGGTCCAGAGTCAAACTAACAAAGATTTAGGTACCTACCACCACTCTGTAGTCTTGGGCAAGTGTTTTACAACCCTAAACCTTGGTTTCTGTATCTGAAAACTGGTTTTCATAGCAGGTAATATTTATTTACATGTGCCAGGAATTCTGCTAAACATTTTAATTTTAGACACATTATTTTATTTGCTTCATATAATAACCTTATTCAGTAAATGCTACTTTCTCCTCATTTCACAGATGAGGAGCTGGGGTACAGAAAAGTAGGTAGCGTGATTAACTTGGTTTGTAAATAATCTTCGAGCTACAGATTAAATCCTGCTTCAATCTGTTCCCCAATTCTGATTCCAAAATTCTAAAGTAAAATTTTGTGATTATAACAACTTGAGGATAGGCAGCCATGTCTTCTAATTTTTTTATATCACATAGCTCTTAGTATCATATACATTTGAGAGTATAGTATACATTTGATATGTATTTATTGATTGTTAGGAATTTCTCTTAGAAAACATGTAGATATATTTATAAAAAAAATAATGGCCACTTTCTCTAAGGGCTAGTTCTTTCTATTATTCTTTTTAAAAGTTGCCACTGAAGGGTATTTTAGGACTTTCATTCTAAGACTCTTTTGTCTTCATGCTGGTATTTTTTAAAAACAAATAAGAAAGCTATAGAGAAGGCTGACCTCTCAAGAATTTTTGTGTGGGGAATAAGGCATAAAAGTCCATAAACCATTTTTCTCCATTTCATTTTTTTGTGTATTTTCAACAAACTGTACTTCCAGTTAGTAAAAGATGGCAATTTTTGTTTATACCAGGCCAAATTCCATTCTCATAAACTCAGAGTTCATTGGCCTTATTAAAGTCTAAAAGCCCTAATTGAGTATATTTTAATAAAGATTATCTACTCAATTTGGGGCTGTTTACCTCAGAACATTTTTTAAGAGTAGCATTTAAGAGTAGTAGGTTTCATAACAAATCCTACAACATATATCCTTGTTTTTAAAAATAGCATTATAATTTTATTCTGATTATATCAATAATATATCTGTGAATGATGCTGACATCCCAGTAACCCTTTCCTCGTTAGAAGGTAATTCTGTGTTATTTTGTCAAATAGTTGAGTATTTAAGTTTGTACAATGTAGATCATTGTACATTTCAGTAAATTTATTTATAAAATCATTGAATTATTAAAGTGAGTGAATTTTATGGTATGTAAACTGTACCTCAGTAAAACTGTTAAAAAATATAACCATGCCAGTTGACAATTTTTTCAGTTTTTTGCTAATTGGAAAACTAGGATGATGTAATTATTTTCTTTATTTCTTCTTTATTTCTATTTTCTTTCATACTGTGGCTATGGTTTGTTGCTATAGATAAATAACTGATTTACCTAAAACTAATTTTTTTATAAAGTATTTAAGGACAGAGAAATGTTTACTTTATTCTCTGGCAAAGAGCATACTTTCTTTTCTAATATAAGCTTGAAATTTATAAGACTCTTAGAAAACATGTTGTTTCATTTATTTTTTTAACTCTTTTATGGACAGTTTGGATTATTTCCAAAGTTATAAAAAAGAATGGGTGTAAATTACTCCACGTTGCTGATTGTTTGTTTACACTAGTTACAAAATTGGAACACATTATTTTTTCCATTGCTTTTGTAAAACATTGGTTTAACTTATCTATATAGCTTTGTTCTCATTTTAAAAAACAAAGTACTTATGGACCCTTTCCAATGTATTTATTGTCTGCTTTTTCTTTCTTTTGGGTTTTGATATTATTTATATTTTAAAATTAACTTGTTAGGAGAGTAACTTTTTCCGTGAAACTTATTTTTAGGAAGATGTTTGTATGTTCTTAAAGATATTCTGCGTGTGTCTTCTCCAAAGGAGTATGATCCATTTTAAAATTTTACTATATCCTGAAAAATTATTTTATGAAAGCGATCTTGCAAGTCTAATAAGAGCCAACTTTTTAAGATCTAATTAAGATGTTATTGAGATCAGTTAACTAATATTTGACAACATCAAGCATTGGTGAGGATGTGAAGGCCAAGAGACATTGTTGTAATTAAAAGGCACTTAGAATTTAAGAATTAATTGGGGTGGCTTGATTTCTCATTAGTTAAATCATCGTGTACTTATTCTGTGGCTTGAAACTATTAGACATTAGATGATGATAATAGTTGTCATTGTTACTCTTTTATATGTACCAATATATAGTGCTTGCTGTGTTATCAGACACTGTCATCAAGACTTTACTTATAGTAACTTGTTTAATTCTCACTATGATCCTATGAAGTAAAGACTACTACTTTCCTTGTTTAACAGATAAGGAAAGTAAGTCACACAGAACTCACTCAAAAACACAGATCCCCAGGTAGACATTGCTCTTAACCACTTTACCATAATATGAGGACTGCTTTCCTTTTCTTTTTAAAAGAAATAAAAGATTGTTCATCTTGAAAGAATTAAAAAGTACTTAGAGTAAAAAAATGAGAATTAATACTTTACTGCTAGAAGGATGAGTGTTATTTCCAGTGACTGACAGAGTCTGATTACTGATGCTTTTTCATAGACTGCTAAGCAGTTAGTTCAGACAGTATTATTTGAATTTAGTCACATAATCTTTATTAGTATTTTTTAATGTGTATGGTAGTTTATATCACTTGTCTATTTGCATTGGTTGCATTTTTTTGTGGGAAATCTTTATCTGCTGCTTAAAAGATAAGGAGTATAAATATACTTCACATCGCATCTAACTTTTGAAAAATCTGTATCACTGTAACTCAAAATATGAACTGTAATTTCACATAAGAATGCTAATAGTTGTTGATTAATTGATGACATATTAATATAAGTAAATAAAAATATTATAATTGATATTTGTTGAAGTAAGCACATGGTTTATAACTTTAGTTGATAAATAGAACCCAAAAAAGGTTGTAAACATTTTAATAAGCTTATTATACATACTGAGAATAAAGTCTCTCTCTCAGTATAAATATGTTTTGGGAGAAAAGTTCAAGCTATTGTTTTGTTTTTTTCTTAAATCAATTCATTCCCCCCTCCTTTGTTTATATTTTATTTTTTAGGATTTTGGCCCCCAACAGTAATTATCAGGATATTGAGACCCTCTATAACTTCCTAATCAAGTATGAGGTAGGAAAAATATTTTTAAATGTTTATCATATTTCCATTATAATCAAGTTTTAATATAAACAAACAGAGGTGTTCTAAAATGGAATGCTATTTAATTGCTGTTTACTTTAAATTCTTAAATGCCACCAAAGTTTGCCCCCGACATTCATTTTTTGTGTTTCATTCTCTTAAGTGAGCACGTGTAGTAGAGACCTATATTAATACAACACGGAGCTGTTTCCCATCAGGGACGCTGTTGGTGTGCTGGATAGGGCATTTCTGCATTGTGTGGAACGTTGCAGGATGCTTCAACATCTCTGATCCTCAGATACTAAACGCCAGTACTCTCTCAGTCATTGTGACAACCAAAAATACCCTCCCACCGCACCCAACTCATATACCCAGATGGCCCCTAAGGAGGACGAACCACCTCCGGTTGAGCACCACTGATTACTGAAAAGGAAAGCTATAATTTAGTTTTCTCCATAGCAGCAGCATAGACCCTGGAATTAAAGCTCTGATGAGGCTCCAGTGTGTTTTGTAAATTAATCTTCGTGCTTTTCTTATCCTTGTTGATCCAAGGAAAGTATTCTGTTGATCTTCAGTTTTGTTTGCCTAAAGTTCTTTGCCCATGTGCGCATATATTCTTTCCTTTTTGAGGGTGTGTGTGTTTAATTTTTAAAACACTCTAAATATAGGAATATGACATATATTCACGTGTCACTTTTCTTGTGAAGTTGAACATCTTTATATGTGTTTCTTTGCTTTTATTCCTGATTAGCTCTTCAACTTTTTTTTTTCTTAATTTAAAAAATTTTTACATGTTTCAATGCCATTCTCCCAAATCTTCCCACCCTCTCCCTCTCCCACAGAGTCCATAAGACTGTTCCATACATCAGTGTCTCTTTTGCTGTCTCGTATACAGGGTTATTGTTATCAAAACTAATACAATTATGTAAAGTTTAAAAATAAAATAAAATTTAAAAAAAAATTTTTTTTTAGTTTGGCTCTGCTGGGTCTTTGTTGAAGTGCAAGGGCTTTCTCTAGTTGTGGTGCCCCGGCTTCTCATTGTGGTGGCTTCTCTTGTTACAGAGCATGGGCTGTAGAGCACAGGCTCCGTAGTTGAGGCTCATGGGCTTAGTTGCTCCGAAGCATGTGGAATCTTCCTGGAGCAGGGATCAAACCCGTGTACCCTGCATTGGTGGGTGATTCTTAACCACTGGAACACCAAGGAAGTCCTCTGTAACTTTTTTATGCCACATCTTACATTAAGAACCTAGTGTTGAAGAACACAGACTCTGAAGTCAAACTAGTCATGTTCAAATGTTGGTTCTGCCGCCAGTTAAGAGTATAATCTTAGAAGAGTTATCTGATTGTCCTTGTCTCAGTTGCCCCATCTTAAAATGAGAATAACATAAGTAGATAAACTACAGCTATTCATTAAATAAGACTAAATAACTTAATATATATAAAGTGCTCCAAACAGTACCAGGCACAAAGTAAGTGTTCAGTAAGTGTTACTTCTCTTATTTAAGGAACGAATGGTGTTTATATGTACCTTTTAAAAGTTACCCTTAATATGTTCAGTTCAGTTGCTCAGTTGTGTCCATCTCTGTGGCCCCATGGACTGCAGCACGCTAGGCTTTGCTATCCATCAACTCCCGGAGCTTACTCAAACTCATGACCATTGAGTCGGTGATGCCATCCAACCATCTCATCCTCTGTCATCCCCTTCTCCTTCTGCCTTCAGTCTTTTCCAGTATCAGGGTCTTTTCCAAGGAGTCAGTTCTTCACGTCAGGTGGCCGAAGTATTGGACTTTCAGTTTCCAGCATCAGTCCTTCCAATGAATAAATATTCAGGACTGATTTCCTTTAGGATTGACTGGTTGGATCTCCTTGCAGTCCTAGGGACTCTCAAGAGTCTTCTCCAACACCACAGTTCTTAATGCTGTATAAGCACTTTATGTGATTATTAAGATAATTTCCTCTTTTGAGATGACTTGATGAAATAATTATTTCATCATGCTTTCTGAATTTCAGTCCAATAAAAATTTATTTGGAGAAACAATTGGACAATTTTAAAATCACATCCTGGAAAAATCTGATATATAGGTCTTCTGGGGGTTTAGTACTTTCTATTGCTGAGAGCATTGGGAGAAAATACCCAATTTGTTATTTATAAGAATATGTGGATCTGAGTCCCAGATTTTTAAAGTTATTTCTATTAGCTGAACTTCGTCCCCAATACCAATTATTACATTGGATGTATTTGTCTCATAAACAGTGATAGGGACAATCTAAATTTTTTAAGATGTTTGACTGTTACTATACTTAAACCTTTGCTTTGATTTTTTTAAGAATTAAGAATAATATGACCATTTCTCATATTTGGCACTCACTGTTAACACTACAACTAAGAGTTAATGATACCAATTCCATTTTACAATCATAACTCTTAATGTTTACTGACAGGGGAATCTTTTAGTTATTTGTTTTCTGGGAATTAAAATTATACACTTAAGCACAGAAATGATACTTAATAGTGTAATTTAAAACTTCCAAATATGACTAATTTAAAATATCTTGTATCAAAACTCAGGAAGGTAGTGAAATGATATATTTCAGGCTAGAACTGTGATGTATGTCATGAATCTGTGTTTTAGGTTTCCTTTAGTAGTAGGTTCACTGCCTACCTTAGAAGTCATCTACTACAACCTGGAGTCACATCACCCCAGCCATGTTCTGGGATAAGGGTCTAAATAGATATGGGTGATTGTTTTCAAAACTACAGATAAATCAGATAGTTTGTTTTTTTTTCCTAAAAATCTACTAATGGCTTCAAGAACTTGTTTGTATTTATATTATGTCAAGTTCAAAATCAGTTCTTCAGCTGATTTTTCTCAACAGTTGGTAGAGAATAGATTATTCTTTTTATCTTATGATCAAAGATCTGCAGTGTTGACTGTTGACATTTGCTGGCCTAAGTCTGGATACATTTATAGGTCCCAGCATGTTGGGGCAATAGTGAAAATATCAAAGACCCTTGAGATCATCAGGGCAGAACATGTAGAAAAATAGGAATCGAACTGGTTGATAAGTTAACTCTAAATGTATATCTTAAAACATTTTTAGAAGATTATTTTAATAAAAATTATAAAGTACCTAAAAATCATGATAAATAATATACCACTTTCTTAAATCATTAAATATAATAGTAAATATTATGCATAATTAAATAACATTTTCAGCAAAAATTGAAGATTATATATATTTCAAATTTATATTTAAAAACTATGTGTTTTTAACTTTTAGTGAATGGAACATTTTCTATACAGATATGTTGAATTTGTTATAAAAATACTGAAAGAAGCTCATGGAACTTTTGCAAATAAGCAATACCCTAAACTCTACAGGAGACTTTCATGATATAAATCTTTAAAGTAGTGTTAAGTCAATGTAGGAACAAAAATTTTTCCTCATCAAAAATGCATATGCTAATAATAACATAAGTATTTTTAAAAGTAAAGTGAAAAGAAGATAGTTTCATTTAGTTTCCCTTCACTAATTCAGAATTTCTAGAAAGTTAGACACTATGTTATTTCTTGAGTAATCTGGGGCTAAGGGCTAAGTCGCTTCAGTCATGTCTGACTCTTTGCGACCCTATGGACTGTAGCCCCCCTCAGGCGCCTCTGTCCATGGGATTTTCCAGGCAAGAATACTGGAGTGGGTAGCCATTTCCTTCTCCAGGGGGTCTTCCTGACCAAAGGATTGAACACCTGTCTCTTGTGTCTCCTGCATTGGCAGACGGGTTCTTTATCACTAGTGCCATCTGGGAAGCCCCCCTTGAGTAATCTGTTAAAAAGAATTTCCTTCTACAAATTTCCAGATTCTTCTTTGCAACATAAATAAAATATTGCCTAAATCAGTGGTAAGCCTCAAGAAATATAGGAATCCTTCACTGTGTTCTCCACATGTGCCACAAAAAGTTTTTGTATGATGAAGGACTTTTATTTTTACAGTATTATAAATTATGAATTATAATAGGTATTTATAAACTGAAACATAGTCATTTAAATATGTAGACGTTGATAGTCGGAAAAACATATTTCTTTAGAAAATGTCTATAAATCATCCATTTCCCAAAACAGATAGATTTTTCCACACAGTTTATTACCTTAGTGTTTAAAGTTATTCAGAAATAACTTCCAGAAGGGTCACCCGTAGTATTCAAATGTTGTTAGAGTTGACTACTTAACTTTTTCTTTCAGCTTGAATTAATTCTAATGTTCATGAAATGAACAAGATGTGGCTGATTCTGCTTACAACAGCCTACCTGTATGACCCAGATCTACTTTAGCTTTAGGTATAGGTATTAAATGTTAACAATTTATATACTTTTCCCAGAAAATAAATATTGAATAAGTATATTAGGGCTAGGCTAATTGATGCATGAAATCTGCTGATAAGAGCCAGTAATAGTAGAATTTAGTGTTGCATATATTATACACATTTTTTTTCTGTCCATTTGATCTCTAAAGTGATCATCTGCTTTCTTGGGAGTCCCACAAATCCCAGGACCATCTCACTTCTTCTGGTTCTGTTAACAGATTAAGTTGTAACAATAGGACTAATATTTTTACACATAGTTCAGTGTTACGTGTTATGTTCACTGAACTTCTAATTGTTATTATTTAGTCCTTTTTTATGCAAAAGCAAAAACTTGACATTCTCCTCCTTCAGAATATGAGACATTCTAATTGTGCTCTCACCTTTCATTTGACTTAATATGCATTTTTAATAGCTATATTTTGATTCTTTTCAGGTAAATAAAAATGTCAAATTTACTGCCCAGGAACTTTATGATTGTGTTTCACAGGCTGAGTATCGGTAAGTCATATATGTATGTATAGTCATATATATTGGAGAAGGCAGTTGCACCCCACTCCAGTACTCTTGCCTGGAAAATCCCATGGACGGAGGAGCCTAGTAGGCTGCAGTCCATGGGGTCGCTAAGGGTTGGACACGACTGAGCAACTTCACTTTGACTTTTCACTTTCATGCATTGGAGAAGGAAATGGCAACCCACTCCAGCATTCTTGCCTAGAGAGTCCCAGGAATGGGGGAGCCTGGTGGGCTGCTGTCTATGGGGTCACACAGAGTCGGACACGACTGAAGTGACTTAGCAGTAGCAGCAGTCATATATATATGTATGTAGATATATCAGAGTGACCTGCTCTTGCCATGTATAGCACTAACTTGGTGGTGGTGAAGGATTCTTTTTATGTCTTCACTATACTGTGTTTTTTTTTAGCTTTTATAAATATGAAATAGTTCATACATATAAAAAAATTGTCATATAAAAAAACTGTGTGTGTATATATGTATGCACATAGCAAGTTTAATTTTTAAAGTAAATTCTCAAGTTTAGGGATGTCAAGGCTCTTTTATATTTTTCAAAAATATTGAAGACCCACCCCTAAGAGCTTTTGCTTATGTGGGTTTTATCTATCTATATAGAAATTAGAATTGAGAAATTTCTAATATTTATTCATTTAAATAGGCTGTGTACAGTTTTCTCTGTTCATCTGGCATTTTCCACTAATGAAATCATATATAAGAAAATAGGAAATTTTTGTTGTGCTCAAATTGTTTTTTAATGTATCAATGCTGTTACAATAAATTGTGTTCAAAACAAGAACTTTAGCAGAACTGACTGTATTCTCATTGCTGTGTGATATGCCAGTGTATCACTTCACCAGTTTATTTGCCATTTATAATTTGCAGATATATTTGTGTAGCTACAGAATTGTATGAGTGGACACAATGACAGAGTTAACTATCAAGGTGGTTCTACTGGTAAAACTCTAGATTCATAAATATGTTTGATGATATCAAGACACTAGAACTGATACTCATACACAAATGTTACCAGGCAGCATAACTGAAAATTCACTCATTCACTTGATTAAAATAAGTTTTCTAAGAAAATCTGAAGTCAGTTAGGCATGCATCATCTGTTATAGCTGAGGATGAAAATGATTTTTTACCCTGATCTTCAGACTACCAGTTAATCAGTTATGTTCTTATTTATGGGCTTCCGTGGTGGCTCAGCGGTAAAGAATCCATCAGCCGTTGTAGGAGACATGGATTCAATCCCTGGGTTGGGAAAATCCCCTGGAGAAGGAAATGGCAAACTACTCCAGTATTCTTGCCTGGAGAATTCCATGGACAGAGGAGCCTGGTGGGCTACAAGTCCATGGGATCACAAAAGAGTCAGACATGACTCAGCAGCTAAACAACAATCAACAACTCTTACTTATAGATTGTTACAGATAATCTACGTTTAAAGGTTTGTATACTTGAGATTTGGATTAAAAATATAATGTCTTCCAGTCTTAGTGATATTTTTGAAGGTGTATAAAGCTCCGTATATAACTTGGAGGGCAGAGTCCCTTACAGGATGGTTCCATTCAAATGTCTAAAATTATTTTGACTTCAGCTTACTGTTTAAATATTTGGGAAGTTTTTTTGGTTTGTGTTGGAGAGGGAAAGGATGCAAGTGTCAAACTTAAATGTTCAAAGTTAAAGTAGTAGTACCTATTTTTCTTTGTTTTCTTTGCCCTTACAATGCCAAGAATTTGAACTATGATATTAATTAATAAGCTCCCTCTTATATCCTGAAAGGATGATTTTAAAGAGAAATCCAAAATGTCTAATGTCTTGAATGCATTGGAAAATGGCAGTTGCTGTTCAAGTGGGCTTTTAAAGTTAATAGCTTTTAGATTTGTTACTCTGTTGTTTTTTAAAATTATTTGCTATATTTTCAGTGAATGGTACCTCCCATATGAACCTCTGCTATACTCCACAGCTCAGTTTTCAAGTAAGTTGCCAGAAGACAGAGGTTCTTTTTGTTTCAGTAGTTCATACTAGACGCAGAGCCAAATGCAATAGATAAGAGGTAGCAAAGCTTCCCTGTGACTCCGAAGTGAAAACGCAAGAATGATTTAACTTCACTATATTAAGAAAAACAATTACTTCGAATGTCTGACTTTGGTAATCTTTGTTTTTGATTTGTGACGTGTTGTGAAGGAAGAGGCTGTTGGTGTGTCAACATCAAATTTATTGCAATAGGGAAGAAATTCAGTAGCTCAAGAAGAAAACTATTTTATAGGTTCTGATAAGGCAGGTAATTAAGGTTTCTCATTGAAAGTGGCTTGGACCAAAATTTGAATTCCATGACACAGCAGAGCCTTGGTGTGCCTGTGTACACATCAGTGTTTTCTCTCTTCTGTAGTTTGTAGATTCTTTGTCCTAGCTTTCGCTCTTGCCAGTGGGGTCTGAGCACTGCTTACCCTGCACAGATGAGGAGTTTGCTCAGAAAATCCAGGATGGTAAATTAATAAGATTATCAAATAAATTACTAAATAAATATCTTGTGTGATATCCTCTATTGATACATATATGAAAAATAAGTTAGGAATAGTGTTTAATTCACTTTGCTTGACCTATAAATTCTTGACAGAATGTTCTGGCATGTTTACAAGACAAGTCCCTAAGGTCATTTTTCCTGTGTGAAATGCACATTGGTTTGTGACATTAGGGGTATATCCAAATAATATGCTGCCTAAGGCACGAGTATCAGGAACAACTTTGTTTTCCTTATGGCAAGAGCTTTCCGGAATTACTGCTTTCTGAACGCCAGGGATCAGCTCTGTGGTAGTATCACATTAGAGCTCTGGTTCTCTGAAGTGTGGTTCCTGGAGCTGAGTGTTAGCACCGTCTGGGAACTTGAAAGAAATGCACTCTAAGACTCTAGCCCAGACTTTCTGAGTTATATGTACTACATTGTATTCCATTTTCCCCTTACTTGAGATGCACATTGCAAGTATTTAGAAACATTAAGAGAGCTGTAAAGCAATATCCATTGTACTCTTTTTCTTGTACCTAGAAAGGATTTTGGAAAAAGTATTGGAGGTAGGGCACTTCAATTCACTACTGCCATGCCACTTTGACAAAATTAGCTATGGAAATGAATCAGAACTGCTGCAGTTATTGTTTATTGATTTGATCAAATTTCTGCTTATTTTGACCCATCTGAGATTTGGTCAAAGTTAATTTCAGACTCATAATAGGATGATTTAGAAAATCAGTGGCAGTTCTGTAGAAATTTCATGAACAGTACAGAATTGCAGAACTAGAAGCAATCTCCAGCCTTTAGCTTTGTTCCAGAAAGGATTAGGAGTTGGGATTGTTTAGTTTGGCAAAGAAATAGGACCACCTGTAAGGGACATAAAATATCTGTACTCTTGGAGAAAACAGGGACAACAACTTCTTGTTTTGTTTTAATTTAGGCAAACAGCTTATAGATTTTTTTTTTTTAAGCCCAGTGTAAAGAAAGAACTTTCTAGCAATTAAGAGATATCAGAATAGGTATTAGGCTTTCTCTCAGTTGTAAATGTCTCATCAGCGAGAGGTGGAAGCTAAGGTGAGAGAAGTCATTGGAGATGCTACAGAACAGTAGGCAAAGGTGTTAAGCAGTGTCTAATATTCTGCTGTTCTGCTTCTAATCCACTGAGGAAAGGACTCAAAAGTCCTATCATCATAGTCTGGTATTGGCCAAACACACATGATGCTGTGTTTGGTCGATACTAGAAAAACATTTGATACTTTCCTCAGCATCAATGACAACTTGATGCAGGAAGCAAAATCTGTAGGTGATAATCCATCGTCAGAATGCTGCCTCACACAAATAAAGAAACTACATGCCACCAGGATGAAAGAGGGCATAAGGGCTCACCTCTTAACTAGGAGAGGGGGGGAAAAGAGAAGGAAGAAAGAAGAAGAGACGCCGAAATAGATGGTAAGTCTAGTTACTAAAAGAGTTTTTTTCCACATGTAGAATAAGTAATCAAGAACAGGAATAGGGACCTACCCTTTTTATTTCACTTTTAAGTTTATAGGAAAACATTTTACATCTCTCTATTTTGGATCTCTTAGAGTCTTCCGAAAATCATTTTCTGAGTAGTTGTAAAGAACTGGCAAGAACATAACACTGATTTTAAGCACTCTAAATGTAGGAAAAGGTCTAGAGTAACAGAGTCAAAAGTCAGGTTTCAATCAGCCTCACTGCACATTTTCAGGAAGTGAGGCCTCTCCAAAATATAGTGTATTTAGTATACTTTGCTGCCACTGTTAACTCATCGTATCCCTTCAGTTCTGACTCACTTCTTTTCCCTTTGTGCCCTGCATCAGGGAATCCAGGCGTGGGGGAGGAGGGGTAGTGTGCAAAGGTTGCTAGGAGTCCTTCCCAATACCCTGGAGGTGGCTCAGAGCAATCTTAGAAACCAAAGACGTAACAGCAGTGTGCATGCTGCTTAGTTGCTCAGTTGTGTCTGACTCTTTGTGGCCATTTGGACAGACTCCTCTGTCCATGGGATTTTTCAGGCAAGAATACTGGAGTGGATTGCCATTTCCTCCTCCAGGGGATCTTCCCAACCCAGGGATCGAACCTGCATCTTCTGAGTCTTCTGCCTTCAGGCAGAATGTTTACCCACTGAGCCACTGGGGGCTTCCCAATAACCGTGTAACTTTCATAATAAAAATAACTGCTGTTTTCTGACGCAGTACTGGATACTGGGTATTCTTTGTGAACTTATGCAGACGACCTCTCAGTAGATTTAAATAGGTTTTCAGGGGATTTGAACTCTTGACACCATGTGTAATGGGTTGGTGCTCTAACTGATGACTCAGCGATCCCACAGTTAATAGGCCTCCTGTCAGCTTTTGAGATTCAGCTAAGCTTAATGTTAGATACAGTTGTGAGTAGTTGGGGCAAATATCAGGCATTTGCGACCTCCTTTCTCACTTCTGGTTTAGAGTAGTTAACTAGTATTCATCTGTTAATGGCTAGGTGATCGATTCTCCTTAAGAGTCGAAGCTGCCAACTTCCTGTTCCTGTCCAGTGTCTGTTCCTGTCCTCTTAGAACCCACTAGTCTTGCTGTCCTTTAACTCCCAAACCAAATAAAACAAAAATATGTGATCTACTCTACAGTGTTCTTATTGGCAGCAGGTCTTCCTTGGAAACCATTATTCATGATTTCAGTAATATCCCCGAGATCATCTCCATGATAACTATCTAACAATTGCATTACTAAGTTGTTTATCCTGCCACGTTGTTTGGTTCATTGGAAGGACTGATGCTGAAGCTGAAACTCCAATACTTTGGCTGGCCACCTGATGTGAAGAACACACTCATTGGAAAAGACCCTGATGCTGGGAAAGATTGAAGGTGGGAGGAGAAGGGGATGACAGAGGATGAGATGGCTGGATGGCATCACTGACTCAATGGACATGAGTTTGAGTAAACTCCAGGAGTTGGTGATGGACAGGGAGGCCTGGCATGCTGCAGTCCATGGGGTTGCAAAGAGTCAGACACAACTGAGCGACTGAACTGAAGAAACCATTTCTCTAGGCATTTTTACTCTCAAATATCAAATAATATATTCCCAATCCCAGTGTTCTCCTTTTGTAGTGCGATTTTTTCTTTTATCTTGCTGACTGTCTTGTAGTCACGTAACTTTTCTTTATCCTCTAGGGAAAAGTTAACCATTGGATGCCGCCAACTGACTGAGATGGAATATACCATGCAGCAGTGCAATGCCTCTGTCTATATGGAGGCCAGAAACAGGGGATGGTGTGAAGACATGCTCGATGATAGGACCTAAGTGCCGATTTGTAACTTAGAAGGAACTGAATTTGTCTTCAGGAACAACAGAGTACTTTTCAACCTTTTGTGCCAAACCTGAGAGACTTGCAAGAAATCTCATAGGTATAAAAAGATGATTGCCTAATACTGACAATCTCATTGAGCTTCTGTTGCTTCCATTGTGGAATAAATCGTGGGCTCAACTCTTCAGAAGTTGACCTTACCTCCCTACCTCTACTCCTAATACTGAGCCAACGTGACTAATGAAAGGAGAGCCATCTTTTTGGACATCTTAGGGCAAGAGCCACTGTGGCATCTGAGGAAGGCCAGGGACACAGCATTAGCATCTCCCTCAACCCCAAATATGGGCCGGTGACCAGATACTTTCAAACCTCAAGAAAGAATTAGGACATGACCATGCTCATCATATTCCACAAGAGAAATCTTACCCTGGGCTGTTTTCTGATCAGACTGTCTTCCATGTAGACCGGGTGAAGTAATCACATCCCTTTAACTTCCTCCAAGTTAAGGGAAGTAGAATTTTTACTTCAGCTCCACCTTGCTACAGTAGCCTCTTCTCTTCCCTGGGCTTCAGGGAAGAAGCTCTTCAAGAAGCTTCCAACGGGAAGAACAGGGAGACCCCTCTACTCAGTTTTCAGATGTGAAGCAGCGTGGATTTATGGGATCAGGTGGCAGTGGCTGATGTTTGCCCCTAGCTAAACTAAGTGTTTAATTGACTTATTTCGTTATACCGGAAGTTGGAAATCCTTGTTTACCAAAGTATAGTATGCTGTTGTTAATACATTTGAGAAAATCTGATTTAGTATTCTATTATAAATGTTAATTTATTTTTTAAAGCAATAAATTATTTTTAGTGATTTTGCTTTTCATGTTCCAAATTTTGTTTCTGAACTATGTACAGGTATGACTATAAAAGTGACCCTCTGATAGAAGAGAATTAGGTGGAGTGCTCACTACCAGGAAGAAGGATCTGATGAGCTTTGTTTGCATAGAAAGCCACACCTCCTCCCAGGAGCTCAAAGTGCCCTCAGGGAAATGAGCCCTTGTAGAAGGAGAAGCTTCCAAAGTACCTCTGCTGTCTGCCTTTTTCCTTTTCCTTCCTCAGGAGCCAAGAAAGCATCCCCTCCCTTAACAAAAGAGCTTTCATCAGATTTTTCTTCCTCAACTACTTCTAGTTATTACTGGGTTTTACTCTGTTTGGGGTTTGTGGTTGTTTTGTTTTTTTTTTGGCGGTGCCTCGCAGTTTGCAGGATCTTAGTTCCCCAACCAGGATTAAACCCAGGGTCATGGCAGGGAAAGCACCCAGAGCGAACCGTGGACTCCGTGGGACTCCCTGCTCTGCTTCATTACCTCCCTTTTTCCCTTTTATCTTTTTAATATGTTATACTTCTTAGGAAATTTTTCACTCTGGTCATGACTTATTTCACCCTATACATGTGGATTTTAACTTTATCCTAGTCTTTGTGTCTTTCACTTTCTGCATTGTCAGTTTTCAACCTTTTTATTTAAATATTTATTATAAGGTATAAGTGTTTTCTTCTTTCTAGTCTTATTTTTCTCTTTGGCTACATTCTTTAAAAAATTTTTAGTGTTTGTTTCTTTGAAATGTCAGATCTTTCTTTTTTGTTGCCTTTTCCTGATTTTAAACTTTCTGCTTTTTTTCCCTACTAGTCCATTGCAGGAGTTGAGGGCTTCCTTTCCTCCTGTTCCCTACTTTTTTTTTTCTTAGTCTCCTCTCTGGATTGGAGTAATTTAGTTGACGTAATGATCATTTAAGCACTCCCTTGCACAGAACATAAATTTGTTTTGATAGGAGATTATCAGATCTTTAGAACTTCAGGTTTTAAAATCTCCATTCAGTATGGATAGCTATTGTGTTTGAGGGGACTGATGAAGAAAATCCCATGAGGGGAAGAGCTCTTTGCATAATGCCTTGCCTTAGTGAGGAGCTGTGATAACTTTCTGATACGCAATACCCAAGGATAGAGTTCATGGAACCATTTTACACCAGCCTTTCCTAGCTTACTTCCACAAGATCGTCTTATTTCCTTCTAGGAAGGACCTGGTTTGAATCCTCTGGTTTGCAGCTGCCATAGCTCTTCCAGCATTCTGAGCCAAAGAAAAGTTGGCTCAAGAACGTTTGTGTCCTACTGGGTCTTCTTGTTAGGACCTACAGTGGGCAATTGGAACTGGTGGAACCTCTCAGGTGGGTTCATTTCACTTTCCTATCATTGTCTTTGCCTGTCATGAAAGACAGGGGACACAAGACCAACCTGAAACTTTATTTCCTTGATCTTTTGGCCATCATCTTGAAAATAGAAGTCCTTTCATCCTTCCAAGGTTGACCCACGATTATTTAGTGTCTTGGTCTCCCTTAGACCTCCCTGGTGGCTCAGATGGTAAAGCATCTGCCTACAGTGCGGGAGACCCAGGTTCGATCCCTGGGTTGGGAAGATCCTCTGGAGAAGGAAATGGCACCCCACTCCAGTACTCTTGTCTGGAAAACCCCATGGACGGAGGAGCCTGGTAGGCTAGTCCATGAAGTCACAAAGAATTGAAGACAACTGAGTGACTTCACTTTCTTACAGTTCATATTCCTGATGTGACATCTCCTCAAGTTCACCTACCTTTTGGAGCCTTTTAGCTCCTACTGACTCATCCCATGAGCTGGAATGAATTTACCTTTTTTTCTAAGAGGGAATGTATCTCACTATTAATGAACTGCATCTTCCACTGAGGGATGCTGCCACCCGTACTCCTTTTCTGACTCAGATAGGATCAGATCGGACTGACAGCCCATTCTCCATCCAGTTGCTGGATCCTTAGGCTATTTGGCCAAAAAAACCAAAAAAACCCACTCCAGGGAAAACAAGCAGCTGCATGAGCGTGAGCAGAATCTATAGCTGTGAACCAAGAAAGGAAGGTGGTAAGACATTCAGATCTCAGGTACCACCAAAGCTCAGTATTCCTAACTGCGATCTAAACTGAGTCTCCTAGCCTGTGCAACTCGATGGTAGATGAATGGTTGTAGGCAAAACTACATTAATTTAAGACATAACCCTTGCATGGCCAGAGAGAATGAATGGTTCCCTGATGTGATTTCTAGTCAGGTAAAATAATACTAACATGTCCTAGCCTTTTTTAAAAAGCCTTTTCTTTTAAAGGTTTGGTTAAGCTAGAAAGACAGACCCTTTCCAAGTGTACAATTTTTAGTTCTGTCAGACACCATCACACAGCAGCTCACATATGAGTTTCAATCGCTCCTTAAAATTCCCTGGTGCCTTTTTGTAGCCAACTCCCATCCCCACCTCAGGAAGCCACTGATGTCTCCTGTCCATGTAGTTCTTTTCCGGAATGCTCTGTAAATAGAGGCTTTTCACTTAGCATGAGGCTTCTGACGATCCATTCGTGTTTTATCTTGTTTTTATTCCTTAGTATTTCATTGTATGGATGTACCCTTCTATCCCTTCAACTGGAAGGATATTTGAGTTTTCAGATTTTGGTGATTATGAATAAAGCTATTATATTCATACACAGGTTTCTCTAAGAACATGTTTTCATTTCACTTGGATAAAT
This sequence comes from Bos indicus x Bos taurus, assembly GCF_003369695.1. NCBI lineage: Eukaryota > Metazoa > Chordata > Mammalia > Artiodactyla > Bovidae > Bos > Bos indicus x Bos taurus. The sequence goes on from NC_040091.1 coordinate 65,551,562, forward strand.
ACTTAGGAATAGGGCTACTGTCTCAGAATATTTAACTATTAAGAAACTGTCAAACTTTCTAAAGTGTATCATTTTGCTTTTTATTTTCCTAATGATCAATGATAGTAAGCACATTTTCATGTTATTATTAGATTCCATTTATCAGTATCTTTTTCCAAACCTTTTGCAGGATGTTTCAGTTTGTCTCTTAAATTTTTCTGATTCATTAAAATTTGGTATTCTGTGTTCATCTTTTCTAAGCTAAAATTATATTAGTCCCATTATTCTCTCTGAGCAAATGTTTTGCCATCTATTCAGACATATGCCCTTTTTAGATTCTTGTATTCCTACAAGATATTAACCCTAGACATACCCAGCTTAATAACTGAACTTTGCTTCTCAACCTTATTTGAACCCCCAATAGAGTACTGAGCTTCTAACAGAAGCCTATTTTGTTAGCTATTGTGCTAGTAAAAGAAGCCATGAGCACGTCCCTCTCTGTATATACTATACTTACTGTTCAGTTTATCGTTGTTAGTCTTTGACTCTTGAGAAACTTCTGGTCTTTTATGAAGAAAACTGGTACTTCACAGTTATTTAACCTTCAGATGATTTATTCAGTGGGTCTCCTGCTAACAGGCCCAAATTTGTGGCCTGGCCTTACTAAGTATATGAGATTCATATATTGATATTTCCTTGTTTTCTCAGTGAGAGACTCTTCAAATTTTTTGAAACAAAGCAAGATACAAAAAATACTAATACTATGGAGACTCTTTTCTGTGACTCCCAGTCTTCTAACTAACTGTGGAGATGCAGTAATGTCCTATATGTCTCCTTTGCCTACTCTCTCAAAATTTTACAGGGTTTTTACAGATTATAGGGTATACTTGTCATTCAGTCACTAAGTCGTGTCTGACTGATTGTGACCCCATGGACTGCAGCATGCCAGGCCTCCCTGTCCCTCGCTAGCAAGGATTCTTGTACTAATCATATTTCCAAATTATCCTCCCTAAAATATGATTATGTAAGGAATTCTACATGTTGAAAATGGTAAAATATGTAAGACTATACTTAGAGGCCAAATATCAAAGCCCTATCCTTGAAAATCACAATAAAAGAAAATTATACTTGAGTATAGTCAATTGTTTTGTTAATTCAAACAGGTATTTTATAGTTTTTGCTACTGTTTTAGGAATCGGGTATGTTTCATGCATTATTACGACTGAGAATGGTTATTAACCAATATTTTTAAACTACTCTGAAACCCACATTAGCAAAAAACAAAAACAAATTCTTTAACTTATACTTAAGCTATGCCATTTTCTCCTTCTCTTAAAAAAAAAACAAAAAACAAAAAAAAACCTTTTACGTGCAGATAAACAGGAACAACTGTTCAATGAGCACTTTTTTTTCCCCTTTATGGAAACTTCTTATATTCAAAATATACTTAAAGAACATAATTTTAGCTACCAGTGGCATCAATGGTAATATGATAAAACTTTGACCAAAATATTCCCACATATTATTTGCATTAAGCATGTTACCTAGGAATTGAGAAGTGATTTCAAGGATATCATAGTGACTCCCTCCAGTAAAATTTTATTTCCTTGTGCTAAATAAATAAAACATACACAGAACCTTTTTAAAAAGTCCGATTCAAATCTGCCAACCTAGTTTCAGTCTGGAATGAAACTAGTGATAGTCAGGAACTACAGAGCCACCAGGCAAACTGATTTCCTTTCTTAGTGGTTCTTTGTGGAACAGAGGAGTGAACTAAGGTGTCAAAGCACCAGTGGAACACTTGGGGAAAAAACTAATTTTCTTCTTAACCCAACTTAAGACACTGGATAAGTCATATGGTCCCAGGTGGCTCATGAGATTCCCATGTGCCTCTTTGCCTTCTCAGAGAAAAGCAAAAAATAAACAAAAAACCCCCCCAAACAACAGTCCTTATTTCAGATGTAAGATACCAGGTAAGTATTTTCCCACAAATAACTTAAGCTCATTGTTACTGGGAAAAAAATTTTAAAAATCACCCCCCAAAACTTTTAGTAATGAAAAAGAACACAAACAACTTTTGGAGAATAATCCCATGGTGCAAGGATTTCCTGCAAAGTACCTTTAATACGTTTGCATCAACAGCAAGCATTAGGATGTTCTAATTTTGGCACCATAAGTTACACGTGTAGCATTACACAATACCAAGTCACCACTCCAACCAGTGTTTATCCGTATGAATAGACAAACTGAACAAAGACAGAGTTCTGATAAGGCTGCATTCATAAACCCAGTACAGTTTAAGGTAATTTTTTTCCCACAATCAAGGACTGCTATTTTAGGATTGTTTTGTTAATGATAAAAAATAGGAATTATTTAGAAGATAAAATACTTCACTGTTCTTTACTGTTATATATAATATTGAGTGTTTTGCTATATAAAATACACCCCCAAGAAGTCAAAGTATTTAAAAACAGTGTATCAAATAAAAATCACAGCCATGTTACTGTTCAGCAACCCCATTCAAATAAACATTGGTATTGCATTCTCGAAAAAAAAAAAACCTGTAGCTAAGGCAAAAGTTCTGAAGTTTGTATTCTGTGAGTATAAAACACCTCACTGCATACTTTTAAGACTGCCACTCTGCTTCAGTAATTTGAACCTGCGACGTGTTAACTTCAACAGGTAAAGAAAGTACTCTGCTAAGAATACAAAAAGTTATAAAAAGGCAATCATAAAAGATTAAACCTTGGTAGGCATGTAAGCTTCCTTTTAATAAAAACAAAAATAGTCACTGTCATCTAGTTAAATAAGTCTCTTTGTTGTAGAGTGTTCCAGTTACTGAAAAAGGGCCCTTGAAAAAACCCAACTGCCTATATCTTACCCTACCCCTCTTGCCCCATAATACACATTTGAGGAGAAAGAGTCATTTAATGTGCAAACTGGCAAAACAAATGTGGAGGAGAGGGGACTTCTTGAAATGACGTTCCCAATCAATTCTTGGTTTATTCTTTTACAATATCAACTTCCAAAAAGTAACCAAAGTAGTCCTAAAAATACACAAAACAGACCTTCATCTTTGCATTCCTTTCCCAATAAACACAAAAAGTATGTACAGCATGTTTAATAATATGCAATATGCAAAAGCTTTGTGTTGCTGTTAGCAACATCTATACCCACCCACCCTCCTTATTCACAAAGTGTACCTCTACTAAACACAATTACATCACTAAGCCTGTTAGTTTGAAAGGGTCTTCAATTTGTTAAAACTGGAAAATCTTGGTATAGGGGCTCCACTCATTTGACTCAAGGTTATAGACTTCCACCGTATTCAGAAATTCATTGCCATCAAATCCTCCCACTGCAAAAATTGTGTTCCCTACAGTTGTAATCCCAGCATTGCTCCGTGGTGAAGTCATGTTTCCCATCATCTTCCACTCATTTCTAGTTGGATCATACATCTCCACACAACTGATGGCATGAGAACCATCAAAGCCACCACCTACAAACAGTTTTCCTAAGAGAGAAGAGACAAGGTTAATCTGGAGAGGCTAAGAAAGAAACCCTTAAATCTGTCTTTTGCTAAAATCAGTGGTTCTCGGAAGAAAAGCCCGTTCATCCTAACTAAATGTGGCAAGCATTCCCTAGAAGCTGGGAATACAATGGAATAAAATTGATAAAAGCCCATTTGCACATGTAAGTCAGGCAATTTAAAGGAAGTGTAATTCTCACAACAGTTCTATGAGGTGGTTTCTATTACTGTCATATCACAGATGAAGAAATGAAGAACCCAGAAGTTAGACAACTTGCCTAGAGTGCACTGGAAAGTTTTCTATTAATCCAGTGCACAAGAATGAAGATTACAGGAAAGAAGGCTTAAATAACTGAACATTTTCTAGACCTTTCCAACTATATAAAATGGTTTTGCTACAGAAATTTATTCTTGGAAACAGGCAATGAAATGAACTATTTTCAAATATACATAGGCAGTTAAATTGTTAAATTATTTTCAAATAAAATGTTAGCATTAAATATTCTCTGTAGCTTAGGAAAAAACTTTTTTGGGGATTCTCAAAATTCTTATTTTCTCATCTGATTGTCACTTAGCCTACCTGTGTCCATGTACTTATGAAAGAATTGACAAGGCTCCCAAGGCCCAAGGCTGCAGGCCAGTGGGCTACTTACTGGTGTGCCTCCACACTTAGGCTCTTACCAGTAGAGCCACAAGCTTTGTTCCAAAATAAATATGTAAATCAATAAAATGGAAGCGAAAAGAAAGCTGTCTATATAAAATGATTTGGAAAGACTTGTTTTGCTTTCAATTCGGCATGGAGTAAACTAGATGATTTGTATTTCCTTTGTTTTACAAATTCTTGCTCTAAAGCAACAAACTCAAACTCCAAGATAATGCATCAGGAGTATGATTTATGGAAGAAGGTGAATATATTTATGCTATATACCCAGTACCGAGTCTCTGATTATTAGAAACTTCTAAAAGACAAACCACCAACCTTCACTGTGTCAGAAACGATGGCTGCTTCTGAACTCTTAATTACAACAGTGCATAGTTATTACTGACATTCTCTTGGAATTTTAAAACAAACTCTTGCCACTACCCATTCCTCAACTTTCCAAATCCCAACACTCACCGTCAAGAACAGCCACTCCAGCTCCTCGCCTAGCCACGTTCATGGATGCAATTAAAGTCCAGGTGTTGTTTTCAGGGTTGTAACGCTCTACTGTGTTCAGACAATTCCAAGACTCTGCGCCTCCAATTATGTACAAATAACCACCAAGCTCACAGACTGCAGACTGGTGTCTACCTGTAAGATCAAGTCAAACCAAAACTATTACTGTAACTCCCCAAAACTGTAAGTGTGCACTGCACATACCGCTGACTCAGAGGTCTTAAAAAAAAATACTTAAAAAAAGAAAATCAACTTACGAATGTTAAGAGGTGCACAGCTCGTCCATGACTTTGTTACAGGATCAAATACATCACAATTTTTCAGTCCTTTTTGACCATATGGATCTGATCCACCAACGATGTATAATTTCCCATTCAGAGCACACACTCCTACGTGAGTATAAAACAAGGTTAAAAATGGATAACTTAATCATCATGCTTAAGTACAGTTTAAGTATTTGATTATCTCAGCAGGAAAGTATTACCTGCATTACAGCGGTTAGTTCTCAATTCTGGAACAGGAGTCCAGTCATCCATGTTTGGATCGTACATCTCTCCGCAACTCAGGTCATCTGAGTGACCATTTGATCCACCGACCACATAGAGCTGGCCCTAAGCCAAAGCAAGAGATTAGCATTTCTGCCATTGTGAAGTTAGCAGAAATGCTAAATGTGGGCTGCTGCTTCCTGCAAAATAATATACTTACCATGAGTACGGCCATTTGAAATCGTGCTCTTGGTGTCCTCATGGGAGCAAGAAAGGACCAATGATCTGTGTGTGGATCATAGCATTCAACTGTTCGAAGACACTCCTCTCGGTTATAGCCACCTGGTATAAGAACCACAAACAGTTATGTTTAAAATATTAAACTGGCCCAGGGTTTCTGGTCTAGAATGTTTCAAGTAATCTGTACAAAATGAGGTAAAGAATTTTCATCCACAAACTTAATAAGGCCCCATTTTAACTAAGTGCTTGTTAGAGCTGAATGACAAAATTATCGGTATAGGTAAACTGCTTTATCTTGGCTTGAAAATTAGGACACAACTACTTACTTTATAGTTTTTAAGGAATTAGAGACAGACATTAACTTGAAGACGAGGCGCTACAACAGTAGTGACTCTCGGTCATCTTAGAATGTGGTCAAGTGGAATGCCACAGAAGGCATATTAAACCTTGTCTTCCGAAATTTGCACGTCATTAGCAAGCGTAAACATTTGCTTAAGAGACTTAGCCAGTTAAAGCTTTTGGCTAAGTCACTCATCCTTCTGTTCTTACCTGCAGCTATGAGTTTGCCATTCATCTCTGCTGTCCCCAGACCAGATCGTGCATACTGCATAGGAGACATGGGCTTCTCTATGAGCTCATCTGGGTGCATCTCAAAACTTAAACTTTTAATGAGTTTTGGAGTACTTGTTGGTGAGCTCTGTGGGCTGTTTCGCCCATGAAGGAAAATGACACAGAAAATACCGTCCAGTACAGCCAGGCACAAGTAAGTGTTATCTGTAAGCACAAGAGTTCTGTGTTTTTAAAGATGCAATTTTTATTACTTTCGGTTGCTGTGGTGATCCTGCATTGGACTCCAGACTCCAGACAGGGATGACCTGTTACTCTTTTCCAAATTTAGTTGCTTCTGAATTTTTTCCTCGATCAACTTGATATGGTTCTAACTTAAAACTCCTTCTTAAAAAGAAATAAACCAAAGGCAATCTGACAAGTGTAATACACTTACTTGAAGTCTTCTCCGAAGCAACGATTTTCCACTCATGCTTAGGGCTTTGTATTGTAGCATTTGGAGAAGACAGACATCCAATGGAACTGCTACTTATCTGCTTATGGCCATTCTCACGTGGTGGCTTTTTCTGCAAAATCAAAAGGCAGCTACAGAAACCTAGCCAAAGACCATACCTGGTGTACCTTTGCTCCTGAGCTAGTCCACAACACTGAAAAAACACTTCGTACCCTTCACTTACGCATGACATTTACAGCACACCTAGACTGAACACAAACCAACACTTTCTGGCTGACACGTGTCACTGGCCTTGTTCCACCTCCACTTGATAAGGAAACAACTGTACCTACCCTGATCAAGAAAAAGCTCAAGTTCAACAATGAAAAAAACATTGCAGATCAAGTAGAAAAGTACTCAAGGGAAGAACAAAAGGAACCTCCTCCCTCATAATCCACATAAATAAGTATAGAACCTCCCGAAATATGTTATAAATCTAAAATAGCAAGAATTAACTAAAAGAATACATTTAACTATCTCCATGAAACTGCTAAACTTAACTAAATCATATGTACTGGTATCATCCTTCATACAATGTTAGCAAAAAGTGAGCAGACATATCCATCCAATCTCTGAAAGTTATTTTATAGGAAAAAAGTGGCAACTACAAGAAACATTTACAACTGTATTTCTTTAGGATTGCCCTAAAGATATTATAGAGTGTTTTTTTAGACAAGTAAAAGTATGAGTCGTTCAGTTGTGTCCAACTCTTTGTGACCCCATGGACTGTAGCCCGCCAGGCTCCTCTGTCCATGGAATTTTCCAGCAAGAATACTGGAGTGGGTTGCCATTCCCTTCTCCAGGGGATCTTCCGACCCAGGATTTGAACCCAGGTCTCCCACATTACAGGCAGATTCTTTACCATCTGAGCTACCAGGGAAGCCGAGACAAGTTAAAACAACATCAAAACACAAAAGTAAAAAATGGTACTCAGATATTAATAAAGTAGTAACACTAACAGAATCAAACACTCATAAAGGAATACACAGGAACATAGAAGAGGGAGAAACGGGCAAAGCTGCAAATTTCCAAATGACTGTGATTACACTGTGCCCTCGTGTACGAATTCCCTTTGATGGTTTTCTTCCAATTTCTTGAGCCCTAAATACGTCTAAGGAATATGATCACAAGGCATCGGAAGAATCAAGACTACCCCGGCAGGAAATGTCTGCTGAATGAACAGGTACCACCTTCAATACCTGGCCAAGTTTGCTCCTCTATTTTGGTCCCCAGGGCCAAAGCCACATGGGTAGGTAGGATCTCTAAAGGAAATTTCTCTTTAGAGTGGAAGAAGAAGGACATGTGACAATAGAGAAAAAGATTCTGGTAGCTACTTGAAGCTGGGAAAAAACTATCAAGTTTGGTGTGGGCAATTCAGCAAATGTGGTTGCAGTATAAGAGGCTATTTTGAGAGAAGACAGAGAATGTATCATGGTAATGGTTTTTATCAAATTCCATTTATACATTATGTACCCAGGTATTATTGGGTACTTTATTCACATCATCTTTTTTAATTCAGGAAGGGCAATACACTTATCCATCTGATAGACAAAAATACTGAAAATCAGAAGATATACAATGCCTAAGGCAATAAAACAATAAAAATAAAAATTAGGAATTCTGAGTATAAAGCCACTCTTTTATACTATGATAGTCTTGTTTGTATCCTCTGCTAATAGCAGTTACAAGGTACATAAAACCCTATCCCAATCTGTGGGAAAAAGGAAGCCAAAGTAACACAAGATGATGGCTTTTACTGCAGTTAAGAAAACTGTTCTAATGTACGGCTTTGAGAGAAAAATCAATGAGAAAGAAAAAAGCATGGTAACAAGGATGACTACTTAGTGTTATTAACTACAAGCCTTATACAGAAATGCTGGTCAACTCCAGACATTTTCAAACCTAATTCTTTGCTTTATCTTCAAACTTTCCCATATCAACTCTTCCCATCAGCACACCCATTGGCCTACACTTTGCCTCTGAACTCCCCTCCCCAGGGGGGTGGTCCCTGGTGGCTTTTTCAGCCACCATCACTTCTCAAGCTAATCTTAACCTTCGTAACTTTTGGGAAATTACAACCACTAAAGGTTACAGAGTGGCTGCCTTAAAACCAGTGTAGATGAGAAACCCCTGACCTTTTTACATCCCCTCTGAGTATGATTTAACATAGTCAACAATTCAGTCTTTCAGACTTTTTTCTCCTATGTTAGCTAGCTTGAACACCACTCTGAGGCTAATGGCTACTTCTCGACCTCACTTCCTATTTCTAAAGCCTAGTGTCTCCTCTTCCTTTACTTCATTATCTCTATTCATGGCACATCCTTTGAATGAGTCACACTTGTCAGGATCCTGCTCACCCTCAAATTCTTCCTTTTCCTTGATTTTCCCAGTTACTAAGGACCTTTGCAACTAGAAACATCGAGTCTACCCTTTTCCCTTCTCTCAAATCAAGGCTCATCATCTTTTTTTTTTTTTAACCTGAACTACTACTACTGCTTGTAATAGTCTACAGAGTGGTCTCACAAGCTTTCCTCTATCCTCTGCACCTGGTCATAAAAAATAGAAGGATTTGATGCTTTTAGTAAGTAAAAGACAAACAACCACACCCTCCCCCTCACCAAAATCAGTTGGAATTCCACAACCCAGAGAATGCCACCTACCAGTTCACTGTCTAAAATACGACTAATGGACTTACAGATCTCGGCAGTATGGAAACAACCATAATTTGACCAGTCCCCCTGCTGCTGGACCGTTGCCCAGTTTTTCACTATTATTAAAGTTGTGAAATGTGTTTGTTCAGTTCACTCTACTCCCTTGTCTAAAATTCTTTGAAAGCCCCCCACTACTTGTAGAATAAAGTATGAAGCCCCAATCAGACTATATTTACCGACTTTTCCAGTTGTGAGACCTGCAACTCCAAGAGAATCTCCTTGTCCAGGTATCCTTTGCTACCTGACACGCCTCTATCTGCAAACTCTTCTATATCCTTAGACTGCTCAAATGTTGCCTCCACTGTGAAATTTCCCTGGTTTTTCCTCTCTTGTTCCACCCTCCCTGAATGTCTTTTGTAGGTAATGCTTATTAGTCTGTTCTAATTTACCTCCTCCTGTAAGGTCCTGGAAGCAGAAACTGTTTCTTACACGTTTGGGGGCCCTCTTAGGTAACATCATGGCCTTCTACTTAGTAGGCATTCAACCACTGCCTGATCAAAGAGTACTTAAAAAAAAAAAAAGTCAACCTATGATGTTTGGAGACAAGGGGAAAGATAGCCTCAACGTTCAGAATGCACAAATTTACACCCAAAAACTTCTGTGAAAATAAAAATGTCCAGCCACTACTGACACAGAACACCTAATAACATCACCATATAGGTTGTTTTCTGAGTCTACCATTTACCTTTTAATTACTAAAGGGAAACATCCATTAATTTGGGTCAACTCAGCCTACTTTATAGTTCACCCCTCACAAATACAATGCTAAGCTAAAGGCCAAACAAAAACAATACATACTCCATAACCATTTACATAAATTTCAAGCATGGGCAGACTAAGGTAATGTTCAGAAGGTCAGATAATGGCTCCCCCTGGGGTAGTGTAGGGCAAGTGACTGGGAAGCAGGCAAGAGGAAGGCTTACAGAATGCTTGAAATCTTCTCTTCTTCATCCAATAAGTTTTTAAACCAAGGGGTTTACCATGTGACACTTATGATCTGTACACTTTTCTCTGTTATTTGCCCATAAACGAAAAAAGTTTGTACCTGGATTTATAAAACTTAGGTTTAACAGTCATTCCTCTGACAACTATTTTTTATGGTCCAACCAAAAAACCAAAGAATTTCTATGTTGCTTCATCTTATTGGCCCTTTTTCTTACTATTTGAAAATCCTATTTGATCGAGACACACACACAAAATTTAAATGGGGTTTCCTAGTTTGCTGTGCTAATTTCTTTTTATGTGGCAAAAGTGGTAGTAATGCTAAGAAAGATAGGCTGGTTTTTCTCCCGCAAATGTTTCTGTCCAGTTATACCAATGACGTTCTTTCACTTTCCTTTATTAAAGGAAAATTTCAGTAGACTATAAAATGCTCTAATCAAACTTTAACCTGAGGTTACCTCAGATGTGCATTGTGTACCTGCACAAACTGAATGTGGTCATCATCACTGCCAAACACCTCAGCCTGTCCATCTAGTAGGTTCCCATCAAGCAGCTTGTGATCAGCTGAGTAGTACAAGGTTTGAACCTGCAAAACAGCAACAGAACACCCATGTGGCTACTGTCTCCATGGCTACTCCACTAGTATGCAGATCACACCACGCCTCACGGCAACCTCCAGTGTGCTTCTTGGATTCTTGACATCTTACTCTGGCAGGATCCCCAAAGTAAAGAAAACATGTCATGGTGGTAAAAATAAAAATAAAAAAAAGCAAAAAATAAGATACAGAATCTTCTAATACTGGCTGAAGAATCCTTGGCTTGGTTGGCTTGAAAGAAATCTTCATTTTTTTTCATAGCTTCCATGATACAGCATTAAGAAAAAAAAAGGGACCAGTACAATATATATACTCTTAAAGAATGTACATATTTACAATAAAGTACTAAATATGGTTTACACCTTCGAAGATAAGTGGCCTAATATGTATAAACATATTTCTGTCCTGCAGGCAATGTCAAAAAAAGAGATAAGAAAAAAAACACAAATGCAAGAGTTCAAACAACCTCCACAGCTGCCTCCCTTAACGATGCAAACACATGGTTATTGCATCTGATTTTCAAGTGGGAAACCAGATAGAATTTAAAGATCACCTCTTCGCCTTTTTAGAGTATAATGATAACCGCGTTTCTAAAGGCCTAACCGGTTTGGTAATAAGCCTTTCGTGTATCTGAAAGGCTTAAGTGGAGGGATAAACTCAAGGTCAACTCCACTGTTTCACCTGCATGTTTAATTCCCATCATTTCTCCGTTGATTTTTCCTTGTGTATTTTTTAAAAAGTAGCCCAAGTTAAGTGAGTGACTCTATGTATGAACAACACCATTGAAAGACACAAAGCTTTAAAGATAAGAATCCTGTAAAGGAGTAAACACCATTAAATCATCATCGTTCTCTGCCCACAGCGGATTTTTCTTAGGAGAACTGGGGCAGGACTGCTGCTTCTTTACGTGTCAATACACTTGAGGATTCTTCTTGTTTCTTCAGTCTTGGGTATCCTAGTTTTGTTAATAAACCTATGGGGAGATAAATCAATGGGGAGGAACAACCATTAGAAGCTTTTACCTACTTGTCAAATTTAAAGCAAAAACCTGTGAAGAAAAATTAAGAATCTACAGAAAATTTCAGTACCACCTCCCATGTCTAAAGCAAATTACATGCTACTTTAAAGAAAGTTAACAGCACATAATAAGCAAAGAAATAAAAAAAAGAAAAGCAGAAGACCAAACTGAACAGTTCATTCAGCTCACCTGGACACCCCCCCTGTTTCTCAGCTTAGGGGTACCTATAGCAAAATTTAAATTCTTTAGGGTCATTGTTATAAAATAAAAGTGACAGGGAATCCTTCATGTTATAGCAAAAGTATTTTTAGTAACTGTTGAGTCCCATTTACTTTAAAACTAACCTCCTCCATCAGCTCTTCCAGACTGTCTCCATTCTCCCAGATGCTACGCTGCACCCAGTTGATTACCTTTGTGTACAGTTTGCCATTACTGGGCAAGCAAACAGTATCTTCAAGCATTACCTCCAGCTAGAGTGGGGAAAAACAGACACAGATCAGTGTCGAGGCTCTTAATTCTCTACTTCATAACAAAGTGGTCACAGATGCCCATTACACTCCATACATTTATTCTAATTTATAAGAATTATAAACCAGTAGCCAAAGAAAGAAAAGTAAACAAACAGGTAGGAAGAAACCTTTACACGGCTAAAAATAACATCACTTCAATGGACTGTCATTTTCATAATCGTTACTCACTTGCTTGAAACATGAACAAAGATTACATTCTTGGAACTAAATAGTTGTATCTCTTTATAGATTTACCTTCACATCTTTAATCTTTATATATTTTACCTTTAGCCGTGGAAGTTTAAGAAACTCTTCCTCTTCTGAAATTTGTAACAAATGTTCCTGAATGTAAGCATCAACCTTATTCAACAAACGTGAGTCTCCCATACAACTTGCAAAATTTCGGTAAGAGATGCAGCTGGTAACATCCATTCTAGATAGTAAATAATCACCACAAACCTTGGGGGAAAAAATACAAAGTGTCAACATTTACACACACTTTATTTAACAAATATTTAATATTCCTTGTAAGTACTATGAGACAATATAAAAATTAATCAACAAAACTCACTGCCTTAATAGAACAAGTTAAACTGTAGGAAGAATGAAGTGAAGTGAAAGTCAATCAGTCATGTCTGACTCGTAGTGACCCCATGGACTGTAGCCTGCCAAGATCCTCTGTCCATGGAATTCTTCAAACCAGAAAACTAGTGTAGGTAGCTGTTCCCTTCTCCAGGGGATCTTCCCAACCCAGGGATCGAACCCAGGTCTCCCACATTGCAGGTGTATTTTTTACTGTCTGAGCTACCAGGGATACATGTATATAAACAATAACATCAAAGAAGAACATACAAATACATAAGTTGTTTAAAATGCAACAAATTGAAATGCTATGAAAATGTACATGAAATGTTCAGAGAAGTATCTCCCACTAGAATGACAGACAAGGCTTCATAAAGGAAATTATCTGAACTGGCCTCTAGAGGGGAAATGATGTTGAATGCAGATAGGTACTAGGCAAGATGCTGCAACAGTTTAGTTTGGCTAGAACAAAAGATAAGAAAATCAGGAAATATTTTGGAGGAATAGCAATTAAATCAGGGAGAACCTGGAATGCTAACCTGAAGGACATGTGCTATAAGCACAGAAGGGTTTTTAAGCAGAATGACATGAGAGGAGGGGAACAGGAAAACTTCTTCCTAAGGGGCCAGATGGTAAGCAGCTTAGGCTTGTGGGCCTTACTTTCTCACAACTATTCCACTCTGTCACTGCAGGCAGAAAGTAGCCATAGGCCACCTGCAGTGGAGAGCTCTGTTACAATAAAACTCTTAAGGCTTGCAGTTTACTGACCCCTACACTACAGGATTAAAAGCTTTTTTCTTCTATAAATTATTAATGCCACTTCTCAGTGGCATTAAATTCTAGAAAGAAAACTTCTAAAGAAGAACTGAGAAATGTAGAAGAATCAAGAATTAAGGGTATGAATTATATGACTGAGAACTATCAAGACTGTTTTAATTCATGTTATCAGAGACTGACATGGATACCCCACCAGAGAAGGCTACTGAAAGAGCAAGACTGTAGCTTGAATTATCTAAGAGGAAGTGTGACCGTTACTATAGCTAAACAGTTAAAATTATATACATACTCACATCTCTAGGGAGGAAAAGGGGTCATTTTCAAGTTCTTGAGACCAACAGATGTCTTATGACAAATTATACAAACTAATTATATAAAGTAAGACCCCCTAGTAACATTACTCCTTGTATATTACTTCTGTTACTCTACCTGCTTTACACGGTCCATCTTCAGCTTTTTTGCTGCAGAATAAACATCTTTGACTAATTCCTTATCAGCTTTCAACCTATTGGAAAAAAAAGGTTCTATATCATTTATCATACCATGGCCTTAAAACACAGATTCTTAAATAAATTTAGAGGGACTTGGAATTTCATTTCCTAGTTATATGATGTACTTCAGAGAACTTACTGAGCAGTGTAGGCATAATTCAACAAGACTTCAACAGCTTCCGGATTGAGATCATCAAACTTAACATGAGAAACTCGGTGAGGATCACTGTCACTATTAAAGATTTCAAATAAATAGGGACTGCAGCAGGCCAGGACTGCTCTGTGTGCTAACATCTCATGGCCACAGACCTGCAACATCAGGCATTAAAATTAGAAGCACTGTGGACTATGTATTTCTCTAACTAATTACTACATCGTATCCTTCATCTTATGTTTCTAGGTAAATCATTGTCTTTTAAATTTATTTCATTAAATGCCTCTTATGAGAAAGAAAATAAGTCAATCCAGGAACATACGGTTTTCAGTAATGAAAGATCAGTTCTGTAAGTTTCCAATTAAGTTTTAAATACCTGAAGTCGAACATCACAGAACTGCCCACTTTTCCTCAGGGCATTCAATTTGGCAACAGAAGATTCAATGAAATTTTCATCTTCGAACATTAAATATCCATTGGGAATCATTTTTCCTTTTAAATTTAGCTAAAGGGCAGAAATAAAGCCAAGTTATTTTTACTTATAAATGGTGATTTTTATAACATTTTGAAAAGTAATACAGTATCTTTAATTTTCAAATTCCATCCTATCAACAATACATAAAAATTTATCACACAAGAACGTTGCTAAAACAACGCTGGCACTGAATGTCCAAGCCTTTGTACCCCTATACTTTGGTCCTAAGTCTTTTTAGGAATTCGTACAGTAGTGGTATGATATCCTAGCAATTTTGGCCAGGTTTCTATTAGTACACACACTGTGAAGGGGAAGAAAATGGAAACCAAGCCCTCCCCAAATCCATACAACAAGCAACTGAAAAGTCTGGAAGGATGTGAAGTGGTCATTACATACCGATTCCTTGGACTGGGGCTACAGTCACTCCTTTACTCACAAATGAGAAAAACTGATATAAGACTAACTTAAATTCTGTTCCCTTTGCTCTACTCAATATTCTATGATAACCCATAGGAGAAAAGAATCTAAAAAAGAAAATACATGTGTATGTATAACTGAATCACTTTGCTGTACACCTGAAACTAACAACACTGTAAACTGACTGTATGCCAATAAAATTAAAAGTTTAAAAAATTCTGTTCCCTTTCCATGTTTCATTTATTCTAAACTACTTGTCTCATAACAATACATGTTAGAAATGTATGTTCTTTAAAAAATTTTTTTCATTTCACTTTTTCCTGTGAACAAATGGACTAATGGCTACACAAAATACATCATCAAAAAGTGGTAAAAGAAGGGTTCAATTTGAAGTAAGTGGTTTATTTAAATTCAAAACAGTTTACAGAAAACAATAGAAAAAAAGTTTTTTTTCTACAAATACTATTGACTTCTCCGCCTTTTAAAAAAATTATGAAAGGATGCTGGTGTACTTGGCACAGTCTTTAGGAAAAAAAAATGTGTGCACTGACCACTGAATATTCACTTACCTGCTATACTGGTGAGAACTGTTATTTCTGGGATGCTTTAAATAATCCACGGACAAAGGAAACTCAGCACTTCGGCGAAGTATGAAGACAGGTGGTTGAAGTGAAGGCAGAGGAGTCTTAAGCTCTAATGGTGATTCCAAAACTATCAGGCTTGAAAATGATGTAATCAAGTCCTTTAAAGCTATAGACACGAATTTCTTCTGTGATAATCATGCATCATAATCTGTAATAATGAAAATTTTTGGATATTCAGAATGATCAAAGAATGTAATTGATCTAGGCAGATCATGCTAAGTCCTGATCTTAAAGACATTTCAAGGTAAATGGCACAATACAGAATATAATACAAATGTAACTATACATAAATATTTTCATTTAACTTGCAACCACTCGGGATTGAAAAAAAAACCAAAACTCTCCCCAGAGGGCAGGAGCTAGTAACTTATCAGTTAAGTGAGATATACAAGAACAAATGTAAATATTGGTTAATTCTAATATTTGTTACTGTGAGATTCTAATTAATACACAAACATGTGATCCGTCTGCTTTCACCAGCCAGCAGTAACCTTCATTGTTTCCAGACGTGTATACAATGTTCCACTCAAACCAGATACTCTGTTTCCCAAACATGCTCTGCGTACTTCCTCATCTCTGTACCTTTGTTCAAGTTTTATTTTCTTGGAATACCCTTAACACAGCCTCTGCAGATGACATCTTACCTTCATAGAGCCCCCACCAGATCCCCCCAGCTGAGAACATAGTTTCTCTCCATCCTCCACATACTGCACCCTCTCTGAAAGTATGTTTGTGTGATCTTCCAGCTGGTCTATTCTGGGCTGTGTACCTGCTTATCTTCCATGATTCAAGGTCCCTTGAAAGCAGAGCCTCTGTCTTGTTTATCTTTGTATCCTTCCCACCACCTCCCGACGCGCCGCCCCCTCCCCCCCTCCCCCTCCCCTGGCCCAAAGCAAGTAGCCTAGAAACCTGTATAAAGATAAGTAATTTGTTGAAACAAACTAAATAAACAAAATGGAAAATATTAATGTCTGTGCTTTATGTGATCATTTTTTCTCATATACAGTAATAAACTACCAACAGAAAGTTATAGTTCAAATCAAATCTGCAAGGAAATCACACTCAATCCTCCTACCTTCTCTTTCCCCCTCATTTTCACACCATTAAATAAAGTGTCAAAGTCCACTGGTTCTTATTTTTTTAATTACCTGAAGAAGTGAAGTGAAGTCGCTCAGTTGTGTCCAATTCTTTGCGACCCCATGGACTGTAGCCTACCAGGCTTCTCAGTCCATGGGCTTTTCCAGGCAAGAGTACTGGAGTGGGTTGCCATCTCCTTCTCCAGGGGATCTTCCTGACCCAGGGATAGAACCCGGGTCTCTGGCATTGTAGGCAGATGCTTTACCCTCTGAGCCACCAGGGAAGCTAATTACCTGAACTGCTATTATACCAGTGTCTAATTCTGCAAACCAGAACTAAATAAATTATTTGAAAGATGTGCATATTTTTAAAAATGGAAATCTTAAAATTACCTGGATTCTTATATATCAATCAAACCCACAACTCAAACAATTATGTTAATATGAATGGTCTATTACCCCAGAACCCACTTAAAGGCTAATCCAGTTCTATTTCAACAAATTACCATATTAAGTTCAACAGTAGCACAACCTGAATCCTGTATGCCTTCACTGGTTTCTCCATAGCTTAGATTTTATCTCAAAGAAACCTGAGTATTCGGACCTCAGTTGGGACTGTTGTCAATGTTTATACCTGCAATGAAACTATTTCATACCATCGTGTAGTACTGATTTCCTCTGCTGTTCACTTGCATCTAGATTAGTTAATTCAGCTCTTCTTAATTCTATGTACAGAGAGAACGCACTATCTAAAAGAAACCTTAAACATTTCCAGCCAAGACCTAGCCCAAGTTAGGAAAATCTATGCAAGGGTGAAAGGGAGGAACCTTTCTATGCAAGTTATGTTAGAAATGATATAAGTGTATGCCCTCTCAGAAACAAAACACAAATGGAGATTTATTAGTATTTTAAGCCTTGACTGGTTTTATTCAGTATTTCTTTGTAAACTAACCTTGATTTAATCAAGAATAAAAAAAAACGGCATCTATACACAAACACTTGCTTTATTGCACTTCACTGTAGTGTATTTTGGGCTTCCCTTGTAGCTCAGATGGTAAAGAATCTGCCTATAATGCAGGAGGCTGGGGTTTGACTCCTGGGTCTGGAAGATCTCCTGGAGGCGGGCATAGCAACCCACTTCAGTATTCTTGCCTGGAGACTCCATGGACAGAAAAGCCTGGTGGGCTACAGTGCATGGGGTTGCAAAGAGTCGGACACAACTGAGTGACTAAACCACCAAAGTACTGTACTTGACAAACACTGCTCCCCCTCACCCCCCGCCAACCCCTCCAAATTGAAGGTTTGTGGCAACCCTGCATTGTCAGACGATGGTCAGCATTTTTCAGCAATAAAGTATTTTTAAATTAAGGTATATAAGTTGTTTTTAAAGATAATGCTTTGGATACTTAACAGACCCAAGTATCCTATAAACATAACTCTTATATGCACTGAGAAACCAAAAAACTCATGTGACTGCTTTATCACAGTGCTGTGCAATCACACTCACAGGATCTCTGAGGGTATATTTGATAGTGTCAAAGTTCTACCTAAAATTCATCTTGGAAAACAACAACAACAGAAACCCAGATGGTTAAAAATCACTTTAGTCCTTTGGGAGAAAATAGCTCAGTTGGTAAAGAATCCGCCTGGTATGTGAGACACCCCGATTCAATTCCGGGGTTGGGAAGATCCCCTGGAGAAAGGAAAGGCTACCCACTCCAGTGTTCTTGGGCTTCCCTTGTGACTCAGCTGGTAAAGAATCTGCGTGCAATGCAGGAGATCCCGGTTTGATTCCTGGGTTGGGAAGATCCACTGGAGAAGAGATAGACTACCCACTCCAGTATTCTGGCCTAGAGAGTTCCATGGCCGAGTCTATAGGGTTGCAAAGAGTCAGACATGGCTGAGCAACTTTCACGTCACTGGAGAAAATCTGGAGCAACTCTTGCCATGCACATTTGTACAATGTTATTAGTTCTGCAATAGAGCACCTATTTATTCGTTGAGTCATGGCCGACTCTTTGCAACCCCACAGACTGTAGCCTGCCAGGTTCTTCTTCTGTCCAGAGGGTTTTCCAGGCAAGAATACTGGAGTAGGTTGCTATTCCCTCCTCCAGGAGATATTCCCAACCCATGGATCAAACCCAGGTCTCCCACACTGCATGTGGGTTCTTTACCATCTGAGCCACCAGGGTAGTACTAGGTGATTTTCTAGTAAAGCAAAGTCTCAATATGAACCTCATCTCTTTGATGTCTGCTGATTAGTACAGCCCTACTTGATTTCAAAAGCTAATTCAAGTTCACTTGACATTTAAATTAATGCAATAAACTTAATTACTGTGGCCTCACTGTGTGCCCCTTATTTCACCCACCCCCAAACTGGAGGAGGTCACATCAACTTCTGCCTGCAAAAAACCATGTCTTTCAAAGTTCACATTCACTCTCACTGAAGTCAGCATGGGCAAACCAAGTTTTAAGCCTTTCCACAAATTCACAGATCTTCATCTGGTCTATGAAACTCGATGGAACAAACATGTGGGGAGAAGGGGAGAATTTTTTTTTATATATTTGAAAAGCCAAGGCAAAAGCTCCAACATCCCAGGCTTATAGAAAAGTATAAAATTTAGAATTTTATTTGATATTTAAAAAATACATTTGACAAATCCACTTTTAAAATGAAAACTGAAGTCAAGTACAATATATTCTGGTAAATACACTGCAGTTTCTTAATGTGGTCAGTGCAAGGAAAGAGAGACAGACGACTCATATATAAATAATTCAACTGCTTTAGTAAAACCCAGGAGTTCACATGTTACCAAAGCTCCCCCAAAGATTAGCTTAACCCAAATACGTATCAAAGAGAAGTTTAAAAAAAAAAAGCCATAGATCTCCCTCAACATTCTTGGGCTTTCAGTAAGAATAAGATAAAATGTTATCATCAAACTTTTAAAGCATCCTAAAAAAACCTCAAGGCAAATTACAAGCTTATTTAAGCTTCAAGGCAATCTTTTGAGGGTAGCCAACTTAAAGAACAGACTTTAGAATACAAAGAAAATCTACAAATCTTTTTAAAACTAGAAGTTATAGATTCCCAATATCTGAAATGATCCATCTATATACACCAAAACTCACCAGACTCACTCACCCACTCCATGCCATTAACCTCGTTGTTCTGTAGTTCTTACATCCCACATACACTTATGGCTCCAAACAGATGGCAGACAGTTTGGAATGCGATGTTCATGACACAACAGAGCTAACTCCATTCCCCAGCCTCGCACACTCCACGGACCAATCAGAAAGACAGACAAGCCAAGCAGTGAAAACAGTTCACACAAAAGGGGGAAAAGATGGGAAAGCACAAATATTCCAGAAACTGCAACAATGTCTGTTTCAACAGACTGCAGTTTGCAGGATGCATATGGTAAATAGTAGGAGAGGAAGTAAGAGATCAATATTAAGATGATTTAGACAGAGCAGAATTTTTAGCACAGAGGCACAAGATACTAGCAGAAACGTGGAGGTGGTCTAGAGGAATAGGTAAAAAACATGGAAATTATTATACCCTTGCTTATCCTACCAAGGCAACAATGACATTTTAGAGAAGATATTTGGCATCATTATAAAACTCAATATCAAACTTAGAACTCAAAAAGTGTAACAGACATTTTTAGTTTACTGCATGCTTAAAGTCGGGAAGGAAAAGAGGAATTTGCTTTGGGATATTTATACAGCTGATGCACCTGTTGGGCATCCAGGTTGATGCCAAAAGGAAGGATAGTGAGGTGTAGGTTTTGAAATCATTTACAAGGTGGTAATTAAAATTTCTACTTAAAGGTGGCAGAGGATGAGATGGTTAGATAGTGTCACTGACTCAATGGACATGAGTCTGAGCAAACTCCAGGAGATAGTGAAGGACAGGGAAGCCTGGCATGCTGCAGTCCATGGAGTCGCAGAGTCAGACAAGACTTAGCGACTCAAGAGCAACAACAAATTAAAGTTCACCAGTGAATATAAGAATGTATTTTCTGTGATTCTGACAGAAAACAGAAATCACTCCCTTATTCGTTAATTCTTCCATTTACACTCCCAAGCACAAGGTAGGGGGATTCCCAACCTTCTTGTAGATTTGAGTATACGACCATAATGTTGAAAAGTCAATGAAATGATTTTTAGGAGTACTTCGTCTAACATGAATGATTAAGACAGTTCCCCAACAGAAAAACATTTTACAATAAAAAACCGGAACACTTATTTGCAAAATATATTCAACTGCCACCTAAAACATTCTTCAAGCAAGAAAAAACAAAACCCCACTCCAAACTAAGTAGCAAAAAGACACTAATTTAAAACCCAAACCTGGAATGCTGTTTTGAGGGCAAGAGGTGGAAAAACAGAACTATAAGTTAAGATAAATTAAGAAATTAATATGTATTAATTAATGACAGAGATTTCAAATATTAGGAAAATACAGAGGAAAATCATTCTGGGTCTCTTTTAGGTCAGTGATGCTAGTTCAGTTTTCTCTCTCACTACAAATTACAGACATTTGACAAGTAGCCTGCCAGCTGGTATTAAATTATGGTATTCTCAACCCAATTCTAAATAGTGTACGCCTCACCTTCTGATACACAAATAATGACTGCTCCTTCAGCATCTTTCAGAAGTTTCAGCATGATTATGCCTAAAGCTGTTCATCAATATTTTCTTTTCCTTAACCGCCAGTGCTAGAATAATTGAAAGAAAATACTGTCTCAGTCTAGTCCCTGCTACACTTGAACTGTTTAGAGTAGTACTAAGCTTGCCGAGTTGTTATTTACTAGTGGACAGAAGGTCACCACACACAGAGTCCTCAAAGAACAGCTTGATGCCAGGGTGTTCCAGCCCTCCATCACTGACAACATACTGGGTAACAAAATAAATCCTTTAATCGGCCTCTGATTTCTACGATTTCTACTTACTAGTTTTTGAAACGGCAGCGGGCTCAAACAATAGATCTAATTTGTATTGGGGGAAAAGTAAAATTTCTGAAGTATTTGTGGTTCAAGTTTCCCTAGGGCTAACCCTCAATCTGATCCTACTGCCTGATACTTTCTTACCATCATGAGCTTACAACCAGAGTCGCTACGCAAAATGCGCAGAAGGACGGAAAAAGAACAAACCTCTCTGCTGATTTTTTTGGGCGGGGGGAGGGGGGAAGGGGGGTGGTGCGGAGGTGCGGCGGGGATGGGAAACAAAGCGGCGAGGGCCCGAGTGACTGCCCGGAGAGCCCTGCAGTCCCAGGCCTTCATCCTTGCGCGGCCCGGCAGGAGACCACTCCGAAGGCCGGGAGGCAAGGCGCCCAGCGTCTGCACACCCCCGCCCGGGATTGGCCCGGCCCGCAGTCATTCAGCGCCGACACGTCAGGGCAGCAGCTCCCTCCCTCCTCCCGCCCCCTTCTCCCCGCGCTTGGCAAGAAAAGCGGGCAACGTGGAGCGGGAACAAAGGACCCCGCGGCCCACGGCGATCGGGAGCGCGGTGCCACCCTACCCCAGACCCGGGAGCACCGACTGGGCCCTGGGCAGGCTCCCCTCCCACAGTCGCCGGGTCCTGCGAGGGCTCAGAGGAGAGAATCCAGACCCCGGGCAGACACCCCACACACACACTAGGCGGGGTTCCTGACAGCAGAAATGGAGATTCCCGCGCCCTCCTTCCGGAAGGTCTTGACCCAGCCCCCCCCGAGGACCCCCTCAACCCAAAACTTCTCGTCCCTCCCGCTCTGCTTCTTCGGCCGCAGCGCTATCCGAGGCGGCCCGCCACCCGCCTTTGGCCGCTGACGCGACCGGACAACCACGGCAGCGCCTGGAGCGCGGGGTCCGCGCGGCGCCGGCTCCTCGTCCACAGAGAGCAGCGACTGCGGCGACTTGCCGACTCCTGCACCCCGGGGATCCCGCACCGCTCCGCGCCTCCCACCCTCAAACCCCAGCCGCCCGCTCCATGCGCCAGCTCGGAGTCAGCCTGCCCTTCCTCCCCCGCCTCGTCAGTGGGACCAGCGCAGATTACCTGATTCATCTCTAAAGAGATGAAAAAACTCATCTCTGGAGCTTCAACGGGGAGCAGGAGGAAGCGGGCGGGAATCGGCCCAACCGAAAGCGCCTCGAGGCCGCGAAGGAGGGAGTGACCGAGCGAGGAGGGGAAGAGCGCACAGCTCCTCGGAGTCTGTGAGGCCGGGAGCGCACCGGGAATTCGCCTAGACCTGCTCGCTCGCTCGCTCGCTGGCACAGCCGCGCTGGAACCGCAGGCGGCGAAACTCTGCACAGCAGCCCCGAGCGACCGCCCTCCACGCGCGTCCCGGAGACACTGCCGCCGCGGCGGCCCGCGCGCGCCGCACCCCCGTAGCACGTCACCACGTGCACCGCCTTCGCCGCGGTCTCCGCAGCCGCCAACGCCTCCCCGACGCTTCCGGCTGGAGAGCCGGCAAATGACCGGCGAGCGCAGCAATATCGCCCTCGAGGCCCCGCCCACCTATGGCCCCGCCCCCGCCGCCCCGCCCTTCTCCCCAGCCCTGTGCGGTTCCGTCCTGCGCAGCTCAACTAGGTCAGCGCAAGGTGATCCCTGAGAGGGGGGGGTGCTTCGGCCGCGCTGCCTTCCTTATCGCGCCGTCCGCCCTCCTTTCCCTCACCCCGGCACCCTCTCTTCGCCCCTTCAGACAGTACGAGAACTGGTTGCCTCCAGGCGCCCTCACCTGTTCTGCAGTCCCTGGAGGCACAATAGCTTGACAGATGAGACGTGGGAGATTAGGTTTTTTCGGCGTCAAATGTCCTTACAGGCAACCGCCCTAGACCGGAGCTGGCCGCAATGGACCTAAGAGTCTGTAGCAGCCAGTCTGCCGTCACCTTTGTGGGTGGTGGTGTGCGGGGAGAGAGCGTGGTGATTGTGAGGAACAACAGAAGCTCGCTGACAAAGAGGGGCGAGAGGATTCAGTCACTTTTGAGAAAACCATTGGAGAGGTCAGGGAAGACATAGTATTGTATCAGCGTTGCTGTGGAAATCTGTTTACATCTGCTTTTCGTTCCCGAGATCTTTTTTTGTCCGAGTGCAGCTCTCCTCTCAGAGACACTGAGTCAGTTCTTTGCTGGACTTGCCCTCTTAGAGAAAGAGAGTAACCTTGAGAACAGATAGCAGCCTTATTTCCACCGCCCCATCTTGCCCCCAGAAGGCGAACCTGTTAAGGGGAAGGGAGACACTTAAGACACTTGACAGCAACTTCATGTGACTCTGAAGGGCACACTGGAAAGTTTCCTAGATTGAAGGTGAGGGGATTTTGTGAGGTAAACTTGTTTAAGAGTTTGGCAAAGGCTTCCAGGTTAATGTGTTAGCTTATCCTGATTTGGCCTGGGCACTTAAGCCATCTACGCCTAACCTTGTTTGTATCTGATCCCTGAGCTTAGAGGATATTTCTAGGAGCTCTTCGTCATCAGTCATCACTTCCTACTACTCTTTATCATTAACTATTTCATGTACGCTTATGGGAGCAGAAAAATGTAGGGGCCTTTCTTCTGCAATAGAAGCTTTACAACTTTTATTCTAAAATATTGAAGCAAGGAGACTTTTGTTTCCAATTCAATTGTGGGTGGAAACGAGGACCTAAGATATCTACTAGTATGGTTCTAGAGGAGAAAAAGACTGACATTCGCCACTGGGCTCTTGTTTTTGTCTTCAGATAATTGACAGAAGTGTTCACTTTTATTGCAAATGAAACAGAGTCCGTACCTTTTACCTTCTTTTAATACCATAGACTTCATCCTTCCAGAGAGAGAGTATGAACTGCCCACTTCAAGTAGGCACATGACTCTGTGGCCTGCTGTACACATGGTCCCTCTTGCTGTATTCTAAACAGTGCCTTTGTGACCTGAAACAGTCAACACTTTCTTAAAGCTACAGCATGATCAGTCAATGCGTTTTTGCCTCATGTGGAATTTCACATTTGTGTAGTACCTTCTGTATGAATAATGACATAATTTATGCATTCCATTTGTCCTCCAGGCAACTCCAGATTTAAACCTATCTATCCAATTACTGTATAAACCAGATGAAAATTTAACAGTGGAACACCGTGGGCAATTTCAGCCTGGTAAAGTAACCAATTATAAGATTTCACTCAATATTTTAATTACACAAGATATATTATAACAGTGTTTAATATAAAGGAAAACTATTGACTTCTATTTTATGTCATGCACTGAGAACGATAAATTAGGAATTGGTGCCTACCTGCAATCTTTCTATTTTCCTCTCTGATCCTGCTTTAAATGTTATGCTTGTGTTTTGTTCCTTATGTGTTAGTTTGTTAGGGCTTCTATAACAAAGTACCACAAGCTGAATGCTTAAGCAACAGAAATTTATTGTCTCACAGTCTGTACTTCTAAAGTCACAGTGTTTGTAGGGTCCTAGTTCCCCTGTAGGCACCTGAGAAGGATCTGTTCCAAGCCCTTCTCCTGGCTTCTGGTAATTCCTTGATTTGTGGCAAAAGAGCTCCAGTCTTTGCATGGCCTTTCCCCCATGTGCCTGTCTCTATGTCCAAATGTCCTCTTTTTATAAGGATTAGAGGCCCACCCTAACCTGATATGGCCTCATCTTAACTAAGTCACCATTTCCCAATCAGATCATACTTTGAGATATTGAAGTTTAGGTCTTTAACACAAATTCTGGAGGGGACATAATTCAACTCATACCACTTCAGTTCAGTGTTTCTCCAGATTTGGTCCACATGCACCACATTTATCAAAATAACCTAGATGTTTTATTAGAAATGCAGGTTCCTAAGCTTTACCCTAAGCAAGTGATTCTCAAAGGCCAGGAATGATTTTTTTTTTTTTTGCCCCCAGGGGACATTTGGCAGTGTCTGGAAACGGGACAGGAGAGAGGTATCTGATATCCAACAGACTCAGAATGCTGCTAAACACCCTGCAATGCACAGGACAGTCCACCACAACAAGAAAACGATCCCACTCCAAATGTTAATAAAGCCTGGGCCTCCCAGGTCACAGCGGTAAAGAATCCACCTGCCAGTGCAGGAGACACAAAAATACAGGTTCAGTCCCTGGGTCAGGTAGATCCTCTGGAGGAGGAAATGACAACCCACTCCAGTATTATTGCCTGGAAAATTCCATGGACAGAGGAACCTGGTAGGCTACACTCCCTGAGGTCACAGAGATTTGGCCACGACTGATCACCACCAAGAAGCTATATCCTAAAACTGCTAAACCAGACTCTCTGGGATAGAGGCCTGGAAGTCAACATTTGACAAGCATCTCAGCTACTTTTACCCACACGAAAGTTTGAGAAGCACTTCAGATACAAAATCCTTTTCTTGGAATATATATACATGCTCCATTTTGTTCCAGATGGTAGTTACCTCTCTTATTTATTAGCCATGCTAATTATAAGATGTTAATCTAACTAAATATGACAACTTAGCAATTGCCTGAATTTCTGAGTCTTACTGTAACATTCATTTTAGATTGGAAAGCTGTTTGTATTTTAAAATTTCTGTTCCATATTACATTATTTTGGATCAGCTATCTACATTTTCTAGATGCCCTTTGTCTAATCAAAATTGTTTTGAACAGAAAACTATTGCTAGTCTCTGGCTTGGCAAAGCAGTGCTTTGTCTGCTCCAGTCCACTGGTTTTTCCAGTAGCCAGAGTAACTGACTTGTCTATTTCATGTATTTCTCTCATCCCTTGAAGTAATGCTGCTCTCCTCTCAAATTTTTTCTCTTCTTTACTTTTGGCATTTGAAAATATTTTTAGGGTATATTAGTGGTGTCTTAAGAGCAGAAGCAAGAAAATGGTAGTGTCATAAAAGCCACCAGAAGCACAAGGGAAAATCTTAAAACTTCCATTAAAAAAGGTCATTGGAAATTATTATGTGTTTCAGTGTATAACAAATTGAGAACTTGCCTCTCTAAAAAACTGTTTTAAGTATTCTGTTTTAGAGAATGCTTAGTTGCTCAGTCATGTCCATTCTTTGAGAACCTTTGGACTGTAGCCTACCAGGCTCCTCTGTTCATGGGATTTTTCAGGCAAGAAATATACGTGTGTGTGTGTGTGTGTGTGTGTGTGTGAAATATATATAATCCAGAGATTATAAAATCAAAATAATTTGGCTCTGCATTATCCTTATTGACCATTACATTATCCAAGCTGTTTTGCTAATGACCTTTTACTAGTTTTCTGAAGTCATCCCTGGTAAAATTTTGAGAACAACTCTAGCCTCCTGTTCCAACAACCAGAATCCCTGAATAGTTTCTTTCTCTTTCAACAGTTTCTTAGGAATTAAAACCTCTCATGTCATTCAAACATATTTTCTGTGACATTATATGATCTTTAAGCCTGCTTACCTCTTTGGACTGTGTGGCCAACAATCGTATGTTCAACTCTTAAATTACAAAGTGCAACCTAAGCTTTAGACTTCTCTGGTGACTCAGACGGTAAAGGGTCTGCCTACAATGCGGGAGACCCAGGTTTGATCCCTGGGTCAGAAAGATCCCCTGGAGAAGGAAATGGCAACCCACTCCAGTATTCTTGCCTGGAAAATCCCATGGATGGAGGAACCTGGTAGGCTACAGTGCATGGGGTCGCAAAGAGTCAGACATGACTGAGCAACTTCACAAGCTTTCTAAAAGTCTTCATTCAAAAAATCTTAAAAAAAAAAAAAAACAAAAAAACGAGATTGCTGAAAATAAGCAAGGTGTAGAGTAAGTGAGTTTTTAATACAAATGTTAAAATCAAATGTATAAACAAAAAAGTGGTAACATAGAGCAAAATCTGTACAGTTTGATCCAGAAGATCTTTTGTTGTGTTTGCATCCAAAACTTGACACCTGATGGCTGAAAGTCATACAACACAGTTTTCAGCTGGACTAGCCAGCCAGCTGTTGCCAGTGTAAGCTGATCACTTAACATATGAAGTTAAGAGGCTTCTACAAAAAAAAAAAAAAAAAAGCCAGGAAGGATAGAGAAGTGAGGATATAACATCAGTTCTACCCTTTTCTATCATGTTTTCTACCTTCTGGAGACCAGAGTGAAGTACAATGAAAAAATGATGGAATTTTACAAAATTCTTGTGAACTAGGCTTTCTAAATTACTGAAGAGTCATAAAGTTGTTATCTAAAAATTCCTCCCCCAAGAGTAATTCCTCGTAGCCATGCTTCAAAATTGGCACCCTAGCAAACAGAATGAACAGATAAAGTGAAATGTTATCTTTCCCAATCATCTCTAATGTCCTGCTATAGAGGAAAATATGAGGGAAAAGAGATGATGGCAACATAATCCACCAATGGCCTCAAAGGTCACCATGCCTGATACTGAGTGAAGTAAATGAGAGTATTCTTGCCTGGAGAATTCCATGGACAGAGTAGCCTGGTGGGCTACAGTCCATGGCATCACAGAGTGGGACATGTAACTGAGCGTTGGACACACACAAATCAGAGAAACAGAAACATTGTATTATATCCTTTATAGGCAGACTCTAAAAAGACATGATACAAATGAACTTATTTACAGAATAGAAACAGACTTACAAACTAAGAGAAGGAATTTACTGTTGCCAGAGTGGGGAAGGATGGAGGGAAGGGGTAGTTAGGGAGTTTGAGATGGACATGTACACACTGCTGTATTTAAAATGGATAACCAACAAGGACCTACTGTATAGCACAGAGAACTCTGCTCAATGTTATGTGGCAGCCTGGATGGGAGGGGAGTTTTAGAGAGAATGGATACATGTATATGTGTGGCCCAGTTGCTGCTGCTACCTGAAACTATAGCAACATTGTTAATTAGCTATGAAGTGAAGTGAAAGTCAGCTCAGTCCTGTTTGACTTTTGCAACCCCATGGATTGTAGCCCGCCAGGCCCCTCTGTCCATTGGGATTCTCCAAGCAAGAATACTGGTTCAGTTCAGTTCGGTTCAGTCACTCAGGTGTGTCCAACTCTTTGCGACCCCATGAATCGCAGCACACAAGTGGGTTGCTATTCCTTTCTCCAGGGGATCTTCCCGACCCAGGGATGGAACCCAGATCTTTGGCATTGCTGGCAGATTCTTTACCATCTTGAGCCACCATGGAGGCGCAAAACTCCAATATAAAATAAAAAGTTTAAAAAGAAAAGGTCACCCTGCCTCTGAGATACCCTTTCTCTTCAAAGTTTCTCTCTCAATAGCTTACTCCCACTAATCCTTCAAGACCCAATCAGCACTTTGTCCCTTCCAAGAAGTAGGCTTGTATAAATGAAAGAGTACTGGACTTGAAGGCCTAGGTCCAAAATCTTGGCCTTGTTGCTTAATTATTTAACGAAAATCTCTTGTCTTCTCGGCGACTCTGTTTTCTAATCTTCAAAATAGGAATTAATACTTGCCTTACAGAATTTTCTATACTTAGTACATGGAGGGTGATGAGTAAATCTTTATTTCTTTATTTGAAGGCCTCCTCCAAATACTCCAACATACATGACTTCTGTCCCATTTCTCTGAACCCTGGCACATCATTTATAAAATTCACTTGTCTCTTAATCTACCTTCAGTACTTTGATGCTTGTAGGGCTGAGAGGTGAGTGGTTTGAAGCATATTAGCAACCCAGACCATAGGCATCTCTTAATTTTCTAGAAAGTGTGGAGCAAAAAAATCAGGATTAATTTTGTTATAGCAAAAAATAATTTTATATAAAAAATCTGAGCAACAGCTATATCCTGACACTTAAGGTGGCTGTTCCTCTGCCCTCAGCCACCTTGAACTGTTGGGTGAATGAGTGTCTAAACCACAGGTGCCTCTTGTGCTTCTTTCTGTCAGACTGATGTTCCCATAGTGAACGTAAGTGGTAGAGGAAGCTGGAGAGATGGAGGACTCGGGGAATAAGAAAGGAAGCGGTTTTGAAGGCATATCACAAGCCAGAGAGGGTAAAGGCACCTTGGATGACAGACAAGGACAGTGGATCTCCTTGGCTAATTACCTTTCTCCTTCTCAAAGAGGTCTCCATTGTGCAGAAGGGAATGTAGGATTCTCAACTCCTTTCACTTAGAAAAGTGTGTGAACAAACATCCTAAGTACTGCTCTGTCTGTCTTCCATGTGCAAGTGTCCTTATGTAGCTGTTTCTCAGATTTTTTTTCTGTAAAATTATTCTTCACCATAACAAAATGAATCCTAAGTTTTTGTTCTACATTTCCTAGAAAGCTAAAAGAAGCCTATGATTTGAAATGATGGGGGTCAAGGTTCTTCCCTTTATGTATCTATGCCGTGACGCAAGATGTGGCCTTAGCAAGTCTCACTGCTCATGTTGCTTTTCGGCCACATTGAACCCCTCCCTTCCATGAAACACCATGCCTTTTGGATGTACTCTGGCACTGACTGCAGCACTCTTGTGTTGTTGTTTAGCCTCTAAGTCATGTCCAACTCTGTGACCATAAGGACTGTGGACTCCCAGACGCCTATGTCCATGGGATTTCCCAGGTGAGAATATTAGAGTGGGTTGCCATTTCCTACTCCAGGGTATCTTCCTGACCCAGGGATCATTAATTTCTACTCATCCTCCAAACTTTGGTGTTGAACTGAAGAACTCACTTCTGCTATGCAGCTTTCCTGGATGGGCCTGGGCTGGGCTGCAGTCCCTCCTATGAGCTCACACAGTGCCCTGGGACATCTCCCCTCTTTGTAACATTAATTGCATGAGTAATGACAGAGGATGAGCCGGGTGGATGGCATCACTGACTCAATGGACATGAGTTTGAGCAAACTCGGTGAGATGGTAAAGGACAGGGAAGCCTGGCATGCTACAGTCCATAGGGTCTCAAAGAGCTGGAAATGACTGAGCGACTGAACAACAACTATGCAAGTATCAGTCGTCTGCATCCCCTCTGCACGTTGCACTCTGGGAGGACAGATGCCGTCCTGTTCATCGTCACATCGTCACTACCTGCCCTGAGGCCAGGCACATAGAGATCCTCAAAACACATCACTGCAACAAGCAAAGGAGGGAATGATATGCATTCATTGTTATTGCCTTGAGCTTTAAAAATGTGAAGATGTACAAGACAAGTTGGCTTTTGCCTGAGTTTTTGTAGTGTGTTGATTAATTTGTTTTAGCTTTAAAATTCTAACCTAAAGTAATATGTAATCTTCACAAAGCTTGTAGGTAATTCTCTTTTGTGTGTGCATGCTAAGTCGCTTCAGTCATATCCGATTATTTGCGACCCTATGGACCACAGCCCTCCAAGCTCCTCTGTTCATGGGATTCTCCAGGCAAGGATACTGGAGTGAGTTGCCATGCCATCCTCCAGGGGATCTTCCCGACCCAGGAATCAAACCCATGTTTCCTGTGTCTCCTGCATTGCAGGTGGATTCTTTACTGCTGAGCCACCTGGGAAACCCACTTGTCTGTCACTTTTCCGAAAAATCTATCAGCAGGGCCATTGCAAGCCTTTGGTGTGACTTTATTTACCTACTTGTTATGGCCTACATGTCAACCGCAAGTCAGACACACAAATTTTTAACAGATCGAATCATTTCATTTTCCAGAAGGTAATGTATCCACCATTTTGATATCACTTAAGGGAGGGCCTCATTATTCTAATATTGCACTTACAGGAAGTCTCTCCTATACTGTGGAGCCTGTTTCTGGGTTTCTTAAGCTCATCCATTGCATCACAAGCTTCTTGCTTGCTTGTTTGGATTTTCAATGCTACATATGGTTCCAGGCACAGAGCTGATGCTTGAGGGAATTCTGGAATAGCAGTTTTGAGTGTTATAGGGACATACAGTCACTTCTCATTTTACTTACTTCTCACAGAAGTCTCAAGAAGATTTATCATCATTATCTTATGTATAAGGAAATGGGAATTTAGAGATGTTAGGATTCTTGCCTGAAGTCATGTTACTTGAATGGTGGTGCCAGGAGTTTAATCCAGGAGAGTCTGATCTGAGGCCACCCCTGTTTTTACCACCACACCCTGCCTTTCAGTACATGTTTGCTAAATCAGTTTAGTACTAATTTCCATAGGAGACAAATAAATAGTTGATGCATCTAGAAGGGTGAACAGAGGATATTGATAGGTTATGTAACTAAACTTTTGTCTTTAGTGTCAGTGAAATTAACCATTAAGGATAATCAGAAGCGCAATATAACCAGTATGTAGAGCTGTGAACACACCACTTTGGCAGGCAGATCTAAGAAATAGAAGAACTCTTCTTGATAAACAACATCAACTTAACTTCATGAACAGGTCTCTAAGTGAAACAAGGTGAGGCAGAGATGGCTGGTTGCCTATGCTGTCCGTACGTTTTCCTTTTCCTCCTTAGAAACACAATACTAAAGGCCACAGTTCCTAGTCTCCCTTGCAGCTAGATATGGTAAGCTTGAAATACTATGTGAGAACGTCATAAAATTGTTCTTCAAAGGAAAAAAGAGTACCCTTTTGCCTTTCCTTTTCCTGCTAACTAGGATGCAGATGTGATGGGTTGAAGTTAAGTAGCCATTTTGGATCATGAGGTGATGGGCTAAGGATGACCAGAACAGTGTGCCAGAGGAAGTCTAGGGTATGATGACCTTTGAGCTGTCATCTTGATCTGGCCTGCCAAACTCTAGATCTCCTCTATGTGAAAGCATAACAAACTTTCATTTTGTTTAAGCCAAACATGGAAGTGGAAAAAGCCAGTTTAGTGATTTCTGTCATTTGCACAAGTGTCCCTCCTCCGGTTTGTCATTCTGTTTCTGTCCGGTTTTATTTCATCTTACAATACTGCAGTTGTTTATATTTCCTAGAACCTGCACTGCATGTTTGAAACTAGCAAGCAGCAAACACCATTTCTTTGTCATAGACTGGTTATTGGTACTATCTAACAAGTTCACACTAAGTCCTTTGTAGGTGACTCTGATTAAAGGTCAGGAGACCACATGTAAGCTCTACAAATAACCTCAAGTTTTGAATTTTATGATTTAAAAGGTTAGGCCCCACCTCAGCTTTCTCTTATCTGACCATTGATCTAATACCACATCATTTTTATTTTTCCAAATGGTATATTATCCCACTTGATGGTTCACTGCAGATGTCTACTGAATTTATGCATAATAACATGTAAAACATTCTGCTGTATACAATGAGTTCACAGATGAATCATAAAGGTTTTGTTCTTTAAGAAGAAAGTAATCAGTTGATTGAATGGAGATAAACTCCGTGGGGGTACAAATAGGGAATGGATTTATTTTCTCTAACCTTCAAACATTTCCCTGGTGGTCCAGTGGCTAAGACTTTGTGCTCCCAGTGCAGGGGGCCTGGGTTTTGATCCCTGGCCGGGGAACTAAAATCCACAAGCTACAACTAAGACTCAGTGCAGCTAAATAAACAAAGAAATAACCTTCAAACATGGATTTTCTCATTACAAATAACTTCAGATAGTCCCTATAGTTTTTTAGTCACTTAGGGTATTTAAGGCTTACTTTCAGGTATTAAAAGACAATACAGTTTAGTCTAACTTAAAACCTTACATCTAATTCTCTAACCCAGTTGCATCTAATCTCACATGTAATTCACAGTTTCCCATGGCCTACCCCACTCCCAGCCCAGACCTGATCCAAGGCTCAGGCATCCACAAGTGGGCATGAGCCGTGAGGTGTGATCTTTTTATCACTCTGTCTTTACTCTCTACCCATTAAGTACAGAGTAATCTCAGCCCATTCTAATCTCTGTCCTTGTTTCCTGCCATGTGCCCTCTTCAGGCCCATTGGCCTCCTTTCCATCCCTATTAAACATGTTTCTGCCAAGGGCCTCTGAGTTTCCTGTTTCTCTGCTTCACTCTTCCCCCAGCCATCTGCATGGCTTGCTCCACGACTCTCAGGCCTTTTCTCAAATGTCTGCTTATCAGTGAGGTGGCCCTGACTCCTCTATCCCACACCTATCACTTCCCTACTCTGCTTTGCATTTCTCATCTCACCATCTGATAAATTCCACTTCCACTGGGAAGTGAGGTGCCTGTCTCTTCTCCTGCAGACACCTCCCATCTTTATGAGGCAGGGCAGGAGATCGAGTACCTGTCTCTGAGTATGAGAAGAGGAGGAAGAAAAGCCAGAACACTGTCTCCTTTGAATTTCTGTTCTCCTTGACTTTCTTCAACCAACTTTCACAATTTGGTCTTGTCATTTAGAAGCTGGAAGTGAGAGTTTCCTAGATACTGGATCGATCTGTCTTTTTTTACTGAGTCTGCATGGATGTGGCAGGCACTCTCTTTAGAATGCAGCGGCAGTTGTCTCATTATTCTCAGCTTTGGGGCTTCAGCTCAAGTACAGAGATGAAAAGTAAAACTTCATTCAATGTGCTGTTAACTAAAACCTTCTCACAATCTAATGTGTAGTGATTGCCACAAAGAGAACGTTTGAATTTGAGGTAATCATTGTGATATGAGTAGATGCCTCCATGGATTCAGGATGTTCGATTTTTTGGAAATAGGAACCTAGGTGTTTGCACATTTTGGAAGCAATTAAAACTGGTTATACAGTGAGATTGCCCCTGGATCCAGCCCTGCCTGGACTTTTTATATGAGTCAGTTATTTTCCTTTTTTTTCCTCTTAAGCCAGGTGACTTGGCTTTTCATCACTTGCCACCCAGCAGTCCTGGCTGTCACCATGCCATCTCTTGCCTTAAACTGCTGCCTGTGTGTTGTCATCAGAGTCGCTACACTCCTGGCATATTTTCTCAAGCTGCACTTTTCCTTTTCCCAGGGACTACTGATAATTGAAAGGATTTATTAAGGTCCCACTCTGGGATTCTCCTGGCCTCTGAGCACAATAGAAGAAATATTGTCAGTAACTATTTTGACAAATCCAGTAATGTTATGTTTGGATGCATAGTTGTGTTTGCAATTCTGAATGCTATTGCTCTACATATGGCTGAAGAAAATATTTTCTTATTGATTTTCCATAATAATCCAACATAGTAGGCTCGTATTCTTTGTAATTATCATTTGCATTAGTTAGTCTTTAGGTGAAGTATTCAAACATCTTTAAGTTATTAATCTTTTGTATTCAAATGTTATATGAGGGCTTCCCTGGGGGCTCAATGGTAAAGAATCCACCTGTAATGCAGGAGATGTAGGTTCTATCCCTGGGTCAGGAAGATCCCCTAAAAAAGGAAATGTCAACCCACTTCAGTATTCTTGCCTGCGAAATCCCATGGGTGGAGAAGCTACAGACCATGGAGTCACAAAAGAGTTGGACACAACTTAGTATCTAAACAACAATGAGTTATATACCTAACTCCAAAGGTACTAAAATCCATTAAGGAACCTAAAGTCCTTTAACATTCATTCATTCTCCCTAGTGCCAGAGACATATTCCTCTAATAAAGAGACTTATAAAGTAATATATAACACAGTCAATGTGGTTTACATCTTTGAGAAGTTTTAGCAGTGCTACTGTTGGGAGAATTAATTTTCTGAAAGAAATCTGAAATTATTCAGAGTGTGAGAAAATCAGGGTGTGATTTTATACACCCACCAAAGTTCTAACTTTAATTTCCTGTTCTTGGTATGAAAATAAAATGTTTATGAGAAGAAATACCAAAAATTTAGAGGGAATTTGAAATCAAATTTATCGTAGATTCACCCAAAAGAAAGAACTTTGAGCTCCAGATAACATAAACTACTATACAGGGTTTGGTTATGCTTCCTTCTTCTGATAGGGATGTGGAAACAATAGATTCCTAAAAAAGAAAAAAAAAAGGAAAATACTAGGGGGTAGGATTGGTAAAATAAGACCCAGTACCTTTTTACTGTAAAAGAAAAGCTGATCTCAAATTCTTATGTCTGCTTGTTTATAAATTAATTCATTACACAAATGTTTATTACAAGTTTACTACATACCAGACGCTATGGTGAGTTTTCATCCTACAAGTTCAGTTCAGTTCAGTCGATCAGTCGTGTCCAACTCTTTGCGACCCCATGAGTTGCAGCACGCCAGGCCTCCCTGTCCATCACCAGCTCCCGGAGTTCACTCAGACTCACGTCCATTGAGTCGGTGATGCCCTCCAGCCATCTCATCCTCTGTCGTCCCCTTCTCCCCCTGCCCCCAATCCCTCCCAGCATCAGAGTCTTTTCCAGTGAGTCAACTCTTTGCATGAGGTGGCCAAAGTACTGGAGTTTCAGCTTTGCATCATTCCTTCCAAAGAACACCCAGAGCTGATCTCCTTTAGGATGGACTGGTTGGATCTCCTTGCAGTCAAAGGGACTCTCAAGAGTCTTCTCCAACACTACAGTTCAAAAGCATCAATTCTTTGGCACTCAGCTTTCTTCAGAGTCCAACTCTCACATCCATACATGACCACTGGAAAAACCATAGCCTTGACTAGATGGACCTTTGTTGGCAAAGTAATGTCTCTGCTTTTGAATATGCTATCTAGGTTGCAAGTTAGACAGATCATGAAATAGATGACGATAGTCATCTGTGATGATGGTGAGGGAATGAGGGAGTTCCTGTGGGACTCTGGAATAAGAGCAGGTGAGCCGGTGAAGGCAGTGACCAGAGAAACCTCATGAGATGTAGTTTGACCTGAGACTTGAAGCCTGAGTATGAGTTTACCTGGTGGCTAGGGAAGGGTGTTTTAGAAAACACATGCAAACTAAAGTGTGTCTGAGGATTCCCAGGTAGGTTATGATGGAGGGTGTGTAAGATGGGAGAGGCCTGAACAATGAAACAAAGGTGGATGTCTTGTTATTCTTTAGGGTTTGGAATTGTCTTAAAGGCCCTGGGGAGTGGCCAAGGGATGTTAATCTAGGGAGGAACATTACCATGTTTGCATTTTAAAAGGCTTTGTGGAGGGTTTTCCTAAGGAGAAAGCTAATGAGCTCCCCATACCTACAAGAGAGAGAATAAGAGGGGAAAAGCTGAGATGAATGGATTGAATCCTCACAAGAAAGAGTTCGATCAGACAGAGAATTTGACCCTGTAGATGATTAGACAGATGTTGTGAAGACCTGAAGATCTTTTATAAAGCATGGTCATCTTTCACATTTTATTTTTTAGTTTTTACATTTTTTATGTATATGTTTTTGGCCACACTGCACAGCATGTGGGATCTTAGTTCCCCAACCAGGGTGGGAACCTGTGCCCCTGGCAGTGGAAGCAGAGTCTTAACCACTGAATTCTCTACATTTTAAAATGTGTCTGGTTGAGGCAAGATGTTAGATATGCTGAGATTTCCTAAAATATGTTCTTTAGAAGAGTTGCTGATAGATGTTTCATGAACAGAAAACAGAATTTTAGTGCTTTCCGAAAGTTTGGCTTGGTCACACTTGAAGAGGCCTATCTAATTACTGTGGGACTTTTACAGCCTTTAACATGCTATGCCTTGTGTCTTTGACTGGGACTTGGATTCAGGGTTTCCAAACTTTATTGATCACGGGACCTCTATGATCTTCTCTTCCAAAGAGCACACTTGGTAAAATACTGAACCAGATACATTTGATTCTGTTACTAAGATTTTCCCCTGAGGTTCTGAAATCTTAAAAAGTATTTAAGACCTGGAATTACTTTTCCAGAGTGTTTATCCATTACAAATGAGTGATCTTACAGTTGTCAAGCAAGTCTGTCAAAATTGAATAATAACTAGTCAATGACTACTTTTTAGATTCCTTATTTTATGATATAATTGGATAAAATATGAACATAACTAGAATCCTAAGGGCCAACTTAGACAATTCAGGAAACCAAAAATATACTCATTTCAAATAATTAAAAGAAGATAGGGGATAAGCTGTCCCTTATCCCTCTATATGAAGATATTCTCTGATAATTTAAAACTCAGAAAGGGAGTTAGAATTCTAATGTGCAGTTTAAACAAAGAGAGATGGAATTTTGGAGTCATCTACAGAATGATGTGCTTCCCTGGTGGCTCAGTGGTAAAAGAATCCACCTGCAATGCAGGAGACACGAGTTCGTTCCCTGAGTCGAGAAGATTCTCTGTAGAAGGAAAAGGCAACCCACTCCAGTTTTCTTGCCTGGGAGGAGCCTCGTGGGCTCTAGTCTGAGGGATTGCAAAGGAATTGGACATGACTTAGTGACTAAATAACAACAACAACAGAACGTTTCCATTGGGAATGTGACATTAGGTTGGCAGGCATGAGATTAGGGATATTCAAAAATACGTCTGAAAAATAGATATTCTAGTGATTTAATCTAACCCTTGAATTGCAAATAGACTTTAACTTAGATGTCAATTCCAATTAGTTGCAGTGTTGTTTGAAGTGTTAGGTTCTGAAGAGTTGAGAGTCTCCATGTAGTTGGATAAACATGGTGACTGATGAGCAGTGTATGCCTTGTGTGGGGAAAGAGAGAGTGAGGCTCCCCATCCTTGCAGTTGCCATTCCCCTTTGAAGTCATACTTGGAGGTGTTAGGTAGATAGAATAGAGAAAAGAAGTCCAAAATGGCGGTGGCTAAAAGACAAGGAAGGTCTGAGGACCACAGTGAAGACTTCAGGCAGAACAAACAGAACAAACAGCACTCCTGGCTAAGCCCAATTTGCATAGGGCAGGCCCAGGTGGAGGAAAAAAAACATAAAAGGAGGAGCCAAAGCACTTTCTCATGGACTCTCTCTCCCGTGTGCGTGCGCTCCTTTCTCTCTCTCTCTCTCTCTCTCTCTCTCACTCTCACTCTCCTGCTATCTTCTAAATAAAAATGGAGCTGTAACACTGATTTGCCTAAGAGCTGTAGCACGGTTTGTCCAAGACCCAAGACCTGTGACGCGCCGAGGGCTTTAATGTCCGTCACTCCAAATCTTTGTTGTGATGAGACAAAGAACCGAGGAACATACACTCGCATGACAGAGGTATGTAAGTCATAAAGTGTTCTGGTGAGGTGGATTGGGTAAGAAACAACTATTTGAGACATTTAGGTTATTTAAAAATGATTTAGAAGATCTTGTCAGGTCACTCAAAATGTACTCGACCTAGGTTAGAAAAGAGAACTTTGCGGAAATGCAGTACAACAATGGACCCCCGTAGAAAGGAGTCCTTGACAAGGAAGTTCAAATCTTTCAGCACATAAAGTGTAAGGACTCAAATTTAGTATAGTGTCAATATGAGAATTTCTGTTGGAGCCTACGTGATTAGTCTTTTCTGTGAGTACATTGAGTTCATATTCATTATTATCTTTTGCCAAGCAAGACTAAATCCGTCACAAAATTCTCAATATAAAGAACTTTCTTTCCTTTAGCAAATGAGGCCTCTGTTTTCCATAGGGATCCCAGAGTCCCTGCAATGGACAACACTGTCAAAAGGAAGGAGACTTCCCTGGGAATAGATAGGGAAAACAGTAGTATGTCCTTGTTGATTGTGCAGTCCCGGCAAATCCTGGCCCAGTCTCCCATGGTGGGGGGCCCTCGGCCTGTTGGCGGACAAGCTGCCGCCCAAGTAGAGTGACGCACCCCGTGAGTCAGGGCCACTTGCAACTTCACACCCGGCTTCCTGCCCAAATCCCTGCCGATTCTGTTTCTTAGCCAAATGACATCAAGAACAACTTGAGGAAAATATAAAGAAAGTTATGCCCTTTTGAGACAGTTTATTTCCAATAGTGTCTAGCCTGTGGCTTAAATTCTGGACTTGAAATTAGGAAAACAGAGTACAGATTAGACAAAGTCAGAAGTGGAAATTTCTCTGTGCCATTCCCATCGTGAACAGGCACTGCCGCAGAACTCTGATGATTCAGTTTCCCTGGGTCTCAGTGTCCTCATATTCTCAATTGGGATGAGAAGAAGCCTGGAGGTGGAGACAGTGAAGAAAGCAATTTTCATATTTCATAAATTCTAGATAATTTATCTAAAGAATTCCCTGCTTTCTCCAGACAACAGCCAATCCCATCATGAGATCAGCAGTGAGATGACCCCACAAACTGGATGGAATAGAGGGAACCCCCACCACCCCACCCCTCCCAGTGGCTGCAGGAAATCTCCAAGGTTTGTCAAACAAGTGATTTGAAACTTCTGTGATCTCTCTGGCTACATTATGGTTTCAGATATTGCCAGTGCCTGTGGCTCTTGAGATGGGTATCATCATGAGTTGGTACCTCATTCCGCACTTATCATAGTCCACTTTACAACACTGCCCACAGAGGTCTGGATCATGTGGCCCCAGGTGACTATTTACTGGTGCTACTGCAGGTGTCCTTTCCCTAGGAATAGATATACATTTCTGAGAATCAGGCTGTAAACAATCCAATTGCATTCAAAGTCACCTTTTTCCTTCGGAAGACTTGTGTACAGGGTTGTGTATAGACTGGCATAGGCTTCCCAGGTGGCTCAGTGGTAAAAATCCTCCTGCCAATGACTTGGGTTCGATCCCTGGGTTGGGAAGATCCCCTGAAGAAAGGAATGGCAACCCACTCCAGTATTCTTGCCTGGAAGATTCCATGGACAGAGGAGCCTGGTGGGCTACAGTCCACGGGGTCGCAGAGTTGGACACGACTGAGTGAGTGAGCACACACTTGCACATAGATTGGCATAGCACTTCTTTTGTGATTGTTGTTGTTCAGTCGCTAAGTCATGTCCGACTCTTTGGAAAACTCAGCAGTAGCCACAGGACTGCAAAAGATAATTTTCATTCCAATCCCAAAGAAAGGCAATGCTAAAGAATGTTCAAACTCTCATACAAAATCAGGCTACTTTGGTCAGATATTGTTCATTATAAGGTGAGAGAACAAAATATCTGACCAAAGTAGCCTGACTTTTTTTGTCAAGAGAAGGCTGACTTCATTTTTATTTTTTGTTGCAATGAAGGTGCGTCCCAGGTGGCACTAGTGGTAAGGAACCTCCTTGCCAAGACAGGAAACATAAGAGATGTGGGTTCAATCCCTGGGTTAGGAAGATCCCCTGGAGAAGGAAATGGCAACCCACTCCAGTACTCTTGCCTGGAAAATCCCATGGGGTCGCAAAGAGTTGGACATGACTGAAGCAACTTAGCACATTGCAATTAAGTGTGCTTAGATGCATGTCTGTGCAATGTGACTCCTTAATTCAAGTTGAGGTTAAGTCGAGAGAGAAGGCTTGGAGCCTTCTAGTGTCTTTCTTCCCTTTGTTCTGTCTCTCCAGAAATCTGTGGACCACAGGTGTTTACCCCTGGAGCAGACACACCAAGGTTATATGCCCAGTGAGGCTTTGCTTTCAATTTCTTTTGTAAAGTGGTTGAAGGGTCTCTGGTTGGGAAAGAGAATGTGGGAAAACAACCGACAACCAAGGGCCAGGCCGCTGCAGCGTTCTCTTCAGTAAACCGGGGTTATAAGAGGACACATGGGAGCTCAGGATTTGAACACTGATTCTGTTCAAACAATCCCTGTCTAGGAACCCCTCTAAAGTCTTTATACGTGTACAGATATGTACACACACACACAATTACGTGATGGGCACCCTGGTTGAAGACCACTGCCTTAACTCCCCATATTCACCCCAACTGGAAAATCTGGTTGCTCTTCTAAACTGAGTACTGCAAGTTTGTTGACTGTTTGCAATGTACCAGTCAACTTAGTTACCAAAGTTTATCTTCCTGAAAACCTTGCCATGGGTAATTAATTGTGCCATCCAAAGTCACGTAGCAAAAGACTCAGGAACCAGACTGAGCTTCTCTTAGTGCTTCCTTCCTCCCCCAACTGCCCTGAAGTCATTCTTAGTAAACGAGACTTGGTCAGCTGAGTATTTGAATTAAGGGAAGGATTAAAAAGGAATCCTCGACCTCTGTAGACTATTTCTGATCAAAGTCCTCATATTCCACCAGCCCCCAGGTAATGTCTGGTCACCTGGTTTTGCCTTCAGCAAGAATCCTGTTTAGCCAGAACCCATTATATTTGCTCTTAGTACTTTTTCATTCACCCCCCACCCCCACCCCCACCCCCACTCTGTTCCTTAGCTTTTCTTTGTGATTCGAGCCCATCTCTCTTCCCTACTTAAAAAAAAAAAAAAACTTTAATTTTTTAGTAGTAGCCCTCCTTGAATAAAGTCTTCTTTACTGTCTTTAAAGAGGGTCAAGAATAAATTTTAACACTTCAGTAGGGCTTTAGATAACCTTTTGAAGCAGTCTGATTTACTTAGAGAATTCTACATAATAATATGGGCTGGTAAAGAGCCCTCCTGCCAGTGCAGGAGACACAAAAGACATGAGTTTGATCCCTGGGTCAGGAAGATCCTCTGGAGAAGAAAATGTATTAATTAGATATTATAATTCATAAAAAAATGACTTGTTAATCCATAGAACAGGTTTCTAAGGTCTTTTTGAAATTTACCAAGTAGTAATATAAAAGATTCAACAGCTCTTAGTTTTTATTGAAAAAAAAAGATAAACTATCTCCAAATTACTCCTAAATATTATAAAAATAATTTCCCTTTAAAAATAACTGGCCAAGAATCCAGAAGAAGCTCTTTTCCCCCCCAGACTTTAAATTTTTTATTTTGTATTGGGGTATAGCCAATTAACAATGTTGTGGTAGGTTTAGGTGAACAGGGAAGGGACTCAGCCACACATATGTGTATCCATTCTCCACTAAACCCCCCTCCCATCCAGGTGGCACATAACATTGAGCAGAGTTCCATGTACTATACAATAGGTCCTTGTTGGTTATCCATTTTAAATATCACACTGTGTACATGTCCATCCCAAACTCCCTAACTGTCGCTTCCCCTACCCCACAGCAACCATAAGTTTGTTTTCCAAATCTGCGAGTCTTTTCTGTTTTGTAAGTTTGTTTGTATCATTTCTTTTTAGATTCCGCATATAAGGGATGTCATATGATATTTCTCCTCTGCCTGACTTCACTCAGTACCACACCTCAAGAGGTCCATCCATGTTGCTGCAAATGGCATTACTTCATTCTTTTTAATGGCTGAGTAATAGCCTGTTGTGTATATGTACCACATCTTCCTTTCCATTTGCCTGTCGCTGGGCATGTAGGTTGCTTCTGTGTCTCGGCTGTTGTAAACAGTGCTGCGGTGAATGTTGGAGTGCATGTATCCTTTTGGATCATGTTTCAGAAAAACCTTTCAGACTCTCCCTACTTTTTGCTTTTATTTTCTCTTTTATCAGTTATTTTATTTGTTTAACTTTGGCCGTAAGAAATCTGTTTTTACTTTGAAATTAAAGACACTCATTTTTGTCTTTGAATTTTTTAACAATATAGTTATGTAGAAGTATAGCTTATTTTTGATGTCTCAGGCTAACTTGACAATTTATAGTTTTTTGTTAATTAACAATGATTAGTTTTACTGCCTCTATCCTGTTGGATACAAAAGCAATAGTACTTAATTATAGTCTAGTTTCCCCCTTTTAAAATTCTTGTTTATTTTTTTTCTAACCAAAAATTGAGATATAACTCACATAGGCATAACCATTTTAAAGTGTACAATCAGTAGCTTTTGGCACACTAACTTTCTTTCAAGATAGCCACCGCTTTTTTTCTTTTTAGTTTTTTTGGCCACACTGAGCAGCACATTGGATTTTAGTTCCCGGACCAGGGATCAAACCCACATCCCCTGTGCTGGAAGCACAGAAGTCTTAACTATTGGACCACCAGGGAAGTCCAGGGTCACCTGTTTAAAGCACAGACTTCTACCCTGGTTCTTCCAGTTTACATATGAATGGCTTTTCTGTTCTTGAAGCACAGAGCCCAGCATGATGCCAGGCAATTTACTGGTCCTCAACAGACATTTGTTGAGTGAATAAAAGAACTGAAATGTCTGCCTTTGGTTACTGAGCTACTCTTGAGCAAGCTCAGAAATTTAAAGCGTTGAAAGATTTCAACATCCCCTTGAACATAATGATTCGCTGCTGTTGATTCTTCATCTTGACCCCTTTTTGTGAACCCCACTGGCAAACAGAGTACAGACAAAGGTTACTACCCTCACTAAAGTTACATGCAAATCTGGGTGTTGAAAATGTCCATAGTAAAATGGTGGCTGTCACTCACATTTCTTTAGTCATATTTCTGTTACATACCTCTTTACAGGTTTAAAAAATTTTCTTTGCCATTATAGATGTATCTCATCATGGAACTTGGGCCTGCAAAACACCAAGCAGCTTTCAGCGTGGAGTCTGCCAATCCACTTTGAGAGTGTGTATGTGTGTATGCAACTGCTTGCT
This sequence comes from Bos indicus x Bos taurus, assembly GCF_003369695.1. NCBI lineage: Eukaryota > Metazoa > Chordata > Mammalia > Artiodactyla > Bovidae > Bos > Bos indicus x Bos taurus. Next base: position 65,595,537 of record NC_040091.1, read on the forward strand.
CCTTCCTCTCCCAGGACCCCTCCCGGAAGTCAGAGCCTGTGGACAATGGGGTCTTCAGTGTTTGCTGAAGACAGATCAAAGCCATGGAATTCAGTTTATAGTGTATAATGGATGAGGCAGACAGGTGCCCTGAAAGAAGAAAATATTTTGTGTTTTGAAATAGTTTCGAAGTGTTGGATTTATTTTTATTTTGTTTTCATTGGTTTATTTTTAAAAGCCAAATCATGAGTCTATATGGAAAATGTGTGTGGTTTAAAAAACACTTCCTGAAAGAAATCAGCAATAGGGACTTTCAGTTTTCATTTTCATGTCAAGTTCAACACAGTAAACATGTTCTATTGAAGCGAAGATGCACATAGAGCTTTCTTCCCACAATTACGTCCCTTTAGGACAGCCTGGCTCAGCGTTAAGGAATCTGCCGGGAGATGTGGGCTCGATCCTTAGGTTGGGAAGGTCCCCTGGAGAAGGAAAAGGCAACCCACTCCAGTATTATTGCCTGGGAAATCCCATAAACTGAGGAGCCTGGCAGACTACAGTACATGGGGTTGCTAAGAGTTGGACACTGAGCAGCTGAGCGCATACATGGCACAGCTGGGTGTTAGCTCTTAACTCCCTCTCTAGGGGTTAAGTGTTCTATGAGATCCTGCAGCACCTAGCCGAGTCACAGCAGAAGGTGGGACCCTCATGAATTAGAGCACACAGGTACATATCCTGACCCTGAGGGAGGAGTACCTCTATAGGAAATCGTTAAAGCTTCTAATTAATTCAAATTAATTGATTTAATTTTACAGTTTAAAAATTGCATGTATAATCCACCTGCCAATGCAGGAGATACAGGAGACCCAGATTTGATTTCTGGGTCCAGAAGATCCCCTGGAGGAGGAAATGGCAACCCAGTCCAGTATTCCTGCCTGGGAAATCCCATGGACAGAGGAACCTGGTGGTCCATGGGGTCGCAAAAGAGTTGGACACAACTTAGTGACCGAGCACACATACTAATCAAGCAAAGAATCCTTTGTGAAACACTGATTTTCGGGCTACCTCACCTCTTGCCTCTTGGATTGTTGTCATTGTATCCTAACTGGTGTATCTACCTCTGTTCTCAGGGTGCTTGAATACAAATTAGAATGGCCAGATAAAATACAGAGTGCCAAGTTAAATGTGAATTCCAGACAAACGGAAGGAATTCTTAGTCTAGGTTCGTCCCCAAATATTTGGTACATTTTGCCTCCAAATATTACATGGGATGACTGTAACATATGATGGAATGACATCATGAAATCTTTTAAAAATTCTATTAGTACTGACTGTGGCATATGATGGAATGATTTAAAATGAAATCTTTTAAAAATTCTTTCCATCTGTCAGTGCTGACTGCTTCAGATCTCAGCACCCAGCCTCATCATGTGCTCTTCCCTGCTTTATATTAATTTATTTTGCATATTTATTTTCCTTATTATCTATATCTTTCCACTAGGAGGTAAGACTTTTGGTGATAGGGAATTTTTTCACAACTAAGTTCCCAGCATCTACAATAGTGCTTGGTAGGTGCTCAACACATTTATTTGCTGACTAAATGAAAAAGTGAAAGTGTTTGTCACTCAGTTGTGTCTGGCTCTTTGTGACCCCATGGACTGTAGCCCACCAGGCTCCTCTGTCCATTCTCCAGGCAAGAATATTAGAGAGGGTTTCCATTCCCTTCTCCAGGGGATCTTCCAACCCAGGGATCCAACCCCAGGTCTCCTACATTGTAGGAAGATTCTTTACTGTCTGAGCCACCAGGAAATCCCATACATCCTGTATATCCACATTCACACCCCATTGTCTTACAGGAGAAGATGCACATTCTGTTCATCAGTGTACCAACCGTATTACCTGGAGCACAATAGAGATTCAAAAATTGATTTTTGAATCACTTCAAAAGTGATAGCAATGGAGAAGGAATAATGTGTATTGCTTTAAAATTGATTTTGTTTGTATTCATCAAGTTTATAACCCTGACATTACCATTCTATACAAGAAAAATGACCATTGTATTCACTTGTTTACTGGAACAAATGTTAGGCTTACATTGTTTGCAAACACTAAAAAATTGGAGGGGCCTGTTATGTGGGAGCATTGTGGGAAAAGAATTTTGTTGGTTTCAGAGTAGTGACTTTGCTGCACACAGTCCGCCTTTTTGCTTTCATCATAATCAGATAGAAGGTTGGCGCACAGTACCTGATTGAAAACCTTTAGGACCAGCTATATTCAAGATTCAGACTTTCCATCCCAGGTTTTATTAATAGAAGGTAGAATGTGCTTCCGTACTGATTACATACTCAGCAGACTCAGGCAGACTTGACCAACCATGTCAATACTTCTGCAGAGAGATGTCTGGATAGTCATGCGGGGTAGGAGACAGACAATGAACAGCCCACATAGGTTCTGTTTAGGTTTCTCTACAAAAATGACTTTGATGCCAAAAGCATGGAAAAAGTTGGTGTTTTTCTGCCTTGGAGGTGTTATTATTGCTGGATGGTAATCCTCATGTTTGTATGACCCCAAGGACTGCTGGCTTCAGGAAAGTTCCCCTTTCTGTTCTGAGTTCCAGCTCCAGTGATAGAATAAATGATACATGCTTCTAATTGAATGGCAATTCAGTGTCACCCAGTAAACCAGTCGTTTAATTTTGAATGATTTAATCTATATTGTTGTTTAGTTGTTAAGCTGTGTCTGACTCTTGCAACTCCGTGGACTGTATTCTGCTGGGCTCCTCTGTCCATGGGATTTTCCAGGCAAGAATACTGGATTGGGTTGCCATTTCCTCCTCCAGGGGATCTTTCTGACCCAGGGATCAAACCTGTGTCTTCTGCATGGGCAGATGGATTCTTTACTACAGAGCCACCAGGGAAGATGATTTATTCTATAAATACAAATAATTCAAGCAAATAGATGCAATAAAGAAAATGTCCTTTTATATTCAATATCCTAGAAACATGGCTAAAGAACATGGTTACATCATTAGTTGTTCAGAAATCAGGGTTTTCATTTAGTTGCTTCTAATTTGAAATCCTTAAGGCAGAGATTCTTAAAGTTTAGTGTTCAGGCTCTATAGCAGGAGTCGGCAAATTTTTTCCATAAAGGGTCAGATAGTAGTAGATACTTTCGACTTTGTGCGTTGCATATCTTCTCTGTATGTGAGTGTGTTATTTTTCATACCTCTGCCCCACCAACTCCATTTTCTGCCCAGAGAAAACTGCCTGACCCTGAAATTGTCAACACGTTAGGATAAAACTGTCAAAGAAAAATCCTGTTGTCATTTGAATTTATAAAATGTTTTGTAGGAGTTACCCTTGATCACACAACCACTTTTCTCACTTTCATGGATGATAATGAAATCATTTGTTGCTGGTGAGAAAACAGCTTCTCAACGTAAAGGCACTCCTTGAAAGAGGTTCATCTCCAGAGGGAGATGGCCCGCATGAAGACAGTGCAGGCAGCGAGGGGCTGGGTGATGTCAAGCCTGCCTCCTGCGTTCCAGATGACCTTCTCTAGGACACTGTTTAGGTATCCTCTGTTGGACCCATAACATCTAACTAAACAAACAAAATTCTGATTTTTTTTCACTTATTAAAAGTTAACTGCTAGCTTGGGATATTTGTGTTAAAGGGAAGTTTTAAAAATAAAAAATATTTCCGTTAAAGAAGTTAAATGTTACTCAGGAACAATAGCTAACATTGTTCCATCTGCTGTTTTAAAGCACTTTACATCAGTTCTTTAGGGTAATCCTCACCACAACCCTGTAAAACACGCATTGTTAGAAAACTAAGTCTTAGAGCAAATGACTTGACCAAGGTTGCCTAGACAGTGTCAGAACTGAGCTTCTAACCCAGATCTACAAAGTCAGCCTTATACTCTAGAATGTTATAGATATGGCCTTGTAAATATATCTAAAATTTTTTGTGTGAGAAGAGCAAAGTCCTGCTGCTTATGCCTTGATGTCTTTTTTCTTTTTATATTAATTTTAATTGGAGTATAATTGCTTTACAGTGTTTTGTTAGTTTCTACTACAGCAAAAGCCTTGATGTCTTTTGTAGATCATTTTATGAGAAAAATTTAAGAATTGGTTTTGCATGTAGTGCAATTGATGCCATTCATTTTGTCTAAGGAATGATGGATGACATAACTTTTTCTTTTTTTAGGGACACTGGCTCTTTTCTTTATAGCATAATCTTCTAGCAGATTTTTGCTGACTTTTCTCACATGTGGTTTTTAAAAAATTAACTTGAATTTTGTCACAAAGGTGCTTTTTCTAAGAGAAAGTTAAAACCCTTCTGATCATTTTTCCCATCCTAAGCCTCTAAGACAGTTGTAAGAAGGTTTGAAGCTTCCTTAATATGCATGAAAGGCAGTAAGGAAGTAGAAGGGGAAGGGAAGTCACTCAGTCGTGTCCGACTCTTTGCGACCTCATGGACTGTAGCTTAACAGGCTCCTCTGCCCATGGGATTTTCCAGGCAAGAATACTGGAGTGGGTTGCCATTCCCTTCTCCAGAAGGAAATAGAAAATAGTTGTTAATTTAGTACCTATGGTATGACTAGTAGTCTTTTCTCAGTCCCAGGTGGCACTAGTGATAAAAAAAACCCACCTGCCAATGCAGGAGAGGTTAAAAGACTTGGGTTTGATCACTGGGTCAGGAAGATCCCCGGGAGGAGGGCACGGCAACACATTCCAGTGTTCCTACCTGGAGAACCCCATGGACAGGCGCCTGGGGGAGTGGCCATGGAGTCACAAGACTCCATGACTGAAGCGACTTAGCAAAGGCTTTACATTTCTTATTCTCTAGGTTTTCTGTATCTAAAGTAGAGAAGACACATTAGTCCTAATTATTTTAAGCTCATTGAAATCTTTGAGAGTCTGTATTTTATCATTAGTGCATGGGCTAAAGCCTATTTTTCTCATTCTAGAACTAAAGACTGGCTGACCCTAGAATAGAAAAGTAATAAACATCCCTATGGAGACTTTCCCCTGGGAGAGGAGGTAAGAGGCTACATCATAAAGGTAATACAGTAATAAATACCCTGTTGGAGAAAGTGATGAAAGAGAAAGAAAGATCAGCTCTGTTCCTTTTGCCTTTTGTGCCTAATACAGGGGACTCCAGGTATCAAACCCAGCAGAAGGTATTCTCTAGCCAGACCTCCTTTTGCAGAGACAAATGGCTTAAGTTTTGCTGCTGATTTCTACTTCTTGATTTATCAATTCTGGGCAATATGTACTGACTTCTTGCTGTAAAGGATGAGAAGAATTCTTGTAGAAACTTCTATCTAAATTAATGTGTTTTGTCTCCTGATATTTGTAACCTCTAGTATTATATTCAGTTTTAGTGGTTGCCTTTAATGACTAGACAATATAGTTGACTTCTGTTTTCAGACTGGCTTTTAGATGTACCTGTTGACTGCTTTCCTAGGAAAGTTGAGGAAATTAGCAAAGGTATTCATTTTCTACTTTTTCCCTCCAAATTTTCCTTAGTTACATTTTTATTTTTATATGGCTGTGGTTTACATTAATAACATGTTTCATTGTCTGCTGGCATGTCTATCAGCTCCTGATTACCCTCAGGATAAAGTCCAAATTCTGTCCTATAGTGAATAAAGTCTTTACTCACCTGGCCCCCATCCTATCTCATCTGAGTACAGGAGTTCTCACCATCCTCAAGGCAACATAGGTTTTTATATCTCTGGGACTTTGCACATGTTATTGACTCTAACTTGGAAACTCCAACTGCTTTTCTTTCTGACAAATTTCTGCTCATGCTTCAAGACCCAGCTCCCATGGACCCTTTCTTAGAAGCCTTCCTGCTTCCCATTTTCTGGAGTGGTCAATCCTATGGGTCTCTGTAGCTCTCTTCAGCCCCATTCCAGCACTTTGATATTAATCTGTGATTTTGGGTTCATGCATCTGCTTTCTCTTCTTGAATATATGAACGTTAGTTTTGTGTATTCCATTTCTATGTCTCTGGTATCCAGGGTGGTTTTCTCACACAGAATGAATTAATACACAGAAAAGAAAAAGGTTTAACCCTAAAACAAATACATTTGGGATATTTCTGCTTTCCTAAATCAGTTTTGGAAGAAGGCAATGGCACCCCACTCCAGTACTCTTGCCTGGAAAATCCCATGGACTGAGGAACCTGGTGGGCTGCAGTCCATGAGGTCGCTAAGAGTCAGGCATGACAGAGAGACTTCACTTTCACTTTCATGCATTGGAGAAGGAAATGGCAACCCACTCCAGTGTTCTTGCCTGGAGAATCCCAGGGACAGGGGAGCCTGCTGGGCTGCCGTCTATGGGGTTGCGCAGAGTCGGACATGACTGGAGTGACTTAGCAAATCAGTTTTATTCAGCAAAGTGGTCCTTTCCTGATCTGGTTTGTATTTTTCCTTATTTGAAAATCTTATCTACCTCCCTGGAGTGGGAATAATTGAAGGAGAAAATAATTTCTGCCTGTATTGCTGATAAATACTGATCTTTGCTACACTGAGTTCAAAAGTGAGGAAGGACAAGAGAAACATGCATCAGAACATGGCTTTTCATCAGCATATACCATTTTAGAAATTGAATGGCAGAACAGAGGGAGGGTAATATTACTTTGAAAGAGTGTTTATTATCAAGGGCTGTAAATAAAAATAATTTGTCTTTCATCCTTACTTTTTTTTTCTTATATTAATACTAAGTCAAGTGAAAAAAATCATTAAATGTACATATGAGAAGAGAATCAATTCCCAGAAGTGTTATTTATTAATAACAACTCCTTAGAAACTACTACAACTCTATGATCTGTTTTGAGTAAACACAGCATGTGGCCACAGGTTCAGTTGAATTGGCACAATTTCAGTTCTTTGTTGACTAGAATCAGCTCACTGATTCTCATCTCTTGTTAGATTTTTGTTATGCTCTTAACTCCTACTGACATAAAATTGATTAAAGCCAATGGTGAAAACATGCTAATGAATTAAGCTCCTAGATATACTTATAGTTCTGTATGTCCAGAAACAATATGTTTTTTTTTTTTTTTAGAGGAAGGTATTTATTTAAGCAGTACATGAACATACACCAGTGAATATAAAACTTGTAAAAGGAAGAAGTGAAGTGTGAAGACCTGGAGCTTTACTGCCTGAGTTCAAACTCTGGCTCTCTCTTGCTTTCTGTATGCATAACTTTGAGCAAGTTACAGAACTTCTCAGAGAAGGAAATGGCAACCCACTCCAGTACTCTTGCCTGGAGAATCCCAGGGACGGGGAAGCCTGGTGGGCTGCCGTCTATGGGGTCGCACAGAGTCGGACACGACTGAAGCGACTTAGCAGCAGCAGTAGCAGCATACAACTTCTCTGAGATTCTTCTGTTATCTGTCAAATGGAAAATGCTAATGTGACTTAACACATATGACCTTCGAACAGTCTAGCACTTCATAAACGCACAGCAACTACTAGTAATTTTTATTTTTGTTTGAAAGAATACAGAAGAAAAAGCAAACAGTCGTTTCCCTATGGTGGTCACTACTAACCACTTGGGGTGTGTCCTCCCAGGGCATTAAATGTGTAGTTATAACCAAGAAAATAGTGTTGCACGAGGAGTGTGAGTGCTACGTTAACAATGACTCGGTTCAACAAAACCCAAGTATGTACTTCACCGAGAGTTTTTCTAAGGAAATTTACTGCAGAAGCCTAGTTTCTTTCTATATTACTTGCTGATTTTTCAGTAATGAGGAATATGCTAGAAGGTAATACAAGGCGATATAGTTCACAGATCAAATGTATGCACTGTCATTATGAACTCATTTTTCATGACAAACATTCTGGGCAAACAGACAAACTGTGAGTCTGGGTCTCTCTTTAACTTCATATGTATGTATATAATATGTTAAAAATTGGCCTTCTATGATGTCTGTTTCTGCTCATTGAGAGGAAAGCTGTTGCTTAGCAACCAGTTGTTTCTGCTTGACTGATGTGTAAAATGGAAAGCTGTGCAAATCAGAAGGCAAATAACTGTGTCTATTAGGAGTGAAGAGTTACTGGTTTTAGCAACTAAGTTGGCTCCCAACTTAGTTTATATTTCTTTGTGTAGAAAAGATGAAATATGAGATAGAAGCTGTATCATGGTATTTACTAATTATTTTTAGAGAACACAGTATATATGAAAAAGGAATATTTGAAGACTATTAAAAATTACCTACATTTTGAAGTATATGGTTAAAATTTCAGAAAGATAATATTTATATCAGAACAAAAAGGGAGAAAACTAGAACCCATACACTGAATTCTCAAGTTATAGCCAACAAAAAACTGTGTTAATATCCTGTGAAACTGTGAAACATGATTTTACATATATTTTCTTCATTCATTTAGGCTTTAAACAAAAATTATTCACTAGGAAAAGAGAGGTTAGGTTATGTGGTGATAAGATATTCTGTGGCAAGGAGAGTACCTTGGCTGCTGCTAACAAAAACTGACCCTGGCCAAGTGAAACTAAAGAGTATTTATTGAAGCAAAGTGGTGGTACTGGTGGTGCTCAGAACTGATGTAGTATTGGAGAGCAGGACTTGAAAACAGGTTGGGAACTCCAGAAAACTTCCTGTGATCTGAACCATTGCTGTTTCCTTTGTCTCTCAAGTTTCAAAAACCCGGGGGTGGGGTTGTGAGGGTGGAGGTGGTGAGCAGCTGCCTGGTTGACTCTTCACTCCACCTGCTCCTTGGCTGAGATGGCTGGGTGGGATGGAGACAGGGAAGGGTCTGGTCTTCTCAACTTCCTTGGAGGTGTACATCTGGATTTATGGGATGGATCACTGCTCAGTGGTTTTTTTTCCCAAAAGGAAATCTGGGTGCTGTTGGGAAGAAAGAAATGGATACTAAAGACGTATATGTAGATGGATACACACACACACACACACACACACACATATTTAGTGTAAGACTTACAGTGAGTGTCTTGAATCTTAACTAAACTCATCTGTGACAAACTGCTTCTTTCTTTTCATGTTCCTTACCTCTAAAGTGGATATAGAAATATAATACTTTATGTGTTTACTAGGTAAAATAAAATTTATTGTTTAGCTGGTGGTATCTAGATCATTTTGCAGAGGTGCTATGTAAAAGTAAAGTTATAATTTATAAAAACTGAGTGTTTGCATATCTTTATCTGCAACTTATATAGAGTTAAATTTTATAATTTAAGTGCTTTATTCATCTTTATAAAATCTGTGAACATCAAGAAAGAAATCTGTGTAATCATAAAGTCTACATAATCATGAAGGTTAAGAAAGATATAAAATTAAACCAAAGTCATTGAGTCTAACTTTTTTTATACAGTGTGGAAGCAAGTCAAAAAGGCAAGAAGCCAAGTGATTCTTTGTACATAACTGGGTTTTTGACCTAAAGAAATAGTTCATTAGATAGTGAAAGAGTTCATCCATAGTTCTGTGGCAGCATATTTTGGCTCTCATTTACTTGACTGTCAACACATTGTCCTTTAACCTAAAAAGTCTCTGTTACTATTTGAATCTGCCACTTGGACTATTTCAGCAGTGATCAGTGAAAATAAATGAACAAGTTCTCCAAATCTTCACTCTGTATTAGGCTACTAGGTCAGCTCCTGAAACAAAGGTCAAAATAACAGTCACAAACAAGATAGAAGTTTCTTTCTCACAGAATAGTCAAATTTAAATAGACTATGGCTCATTAGGTAGTTCAATGCTGCAAGGGGTAACACTTTTTCTATCTAGTTGCTCCGCCACCCTCAACATGAAGTTTCCATCTGGTGGTCTAATATGACTGCTCCCACAGCTACTACATGTCTGCTTTCCAACCAGTGGAAAGTGGAGAAGGGTAGAGGGTAGGGCATACATCCCTCCAGCTTACTTGTATTGTCCAGAACCTATCACATGACCACACTTAGCTGCAAGAAAAGTGGGCAGCATAGCTCTTAGTTGGGTGACTAACTTCTATTTTTATGGAAGGGTAAAGTGGAAGTTTTCTGCCATACCATCTCATGACAAACTCATTACTGCCTTGTGCTAAAACAGAAAATGTCTATATTAAAAAATAACGGTAGCAACCCAAATGTCTATCCAAAGAAATAAACACTGGAGCAAATTAAGTAATACTGTAAAGTAATGAGTAAAATTCCTATAGTGTGCATTCTCTACATACAAATTAAATTGTTGTCTTTCAAACCATCAGTTAATATATATTGTATTACAGAAGTAATTAACCTACTGGGACCCCCGAGTTCTGATATCCTCAGAAGGTGGGTGATTAAGGGCACCTTTAAGTGTAATTCTGCTACTTTCAGGCTCCTTGTATCATTGGCATGTTGCTGAAATCCTATACAAGTTTTCCAAATGATTCTCAGAGAACTATGTGGCCTTATAATGAAACCCTTAAAAATATACATTCCCTTTGACTCAGGAATTTTACTTTTGGGAGTTTGTCCTAAAGAGAACAATGAGGGTGCAGAAGAAGATTCGTCTATAAGGATATTTATTGCAAATTTTTTTGTTGTAGAGAAAATTAGAAATAACCTAAATGTCCTCAGAAAGGGACATATATCATATCCATACAAGAGAATAACAGGCTGCCTTCAGAAATGATAGATGGAGAAATTTATTTAATGATATGAAAAGTTGCTCACACATATCGTTAAATGAAATATACAGATTTGAACACAGTATACACAGTCTTATCCAAAGTTTATAAATTAAAACTATAAATCTTCAAGAAGCCACACCAAAATATGAAAAGTGATTACATGTTTCTGGGTGGTGGTACTAGAGGTCATTATTGTTTTATTCTTTCTGCCTCTTTGTAGTTTTGAAATTAGGAAAGAAAAGAACACTTATCATTTGTATAATCACAGGGTTTTTGTTTTTGTTTTTAACACAGGAAGAAATGAAAAGCTGTGTTCTCTTAACTCCGAGCCAGATTGAGAATGGTGTGGGAAGACAGAGGTTCTCCCAGCCTGACCTCCAGGGAGACTTTTACTCTGGAGACAGTCCTTCCCTAAAGCCTCTATGAAAGTTTCATTACCCGGGCAGCAGTCACATTTACCACAGACAGGGTCAGATTTTAAATGACCCTGATACTAAGAGCATGGATAGTGCTCTATAAGTAATGAAAGAGGCTGTAGGTTTTTAAGGAGTGATAAGGATAATTTCTCTTGGTCTTTCATTCCTGGTCCCTGAGCACAAAATCCAGTTATCTTTGACACCACCCCTTCCATCCAATATTTGGCCATATTCTGACAATTTACTTCCACAGATCTGCACTCTAGGGAATCATAAACATTTCCCTTTTCTTTACCAGCTGAGCCACCAGGGAAGCAAATGAACCGCCTGCAATGCGGAAGACCTGGGTTCGATCCCTGGGTTGGGATGATCCCCTGGAGAAGGGAAGGGCTACCCACTTCAGTATTCTGGCCTAAAGAATTCCATGGACTGTATAGTCCATGGGGTTTCAAAAAGCTGGACACGACTGAACAACTTTCACTTCACTTTTCACTTTCAAAGGAAAAGGATGTTTTTCTTCCATCAGTCCATCTCAAGATTTTGTATATTAATAGATGCTTGGAAAACCATTGTGAAATGAATACAAGAATGACCAGGTGGATAAGATAATAAAGAAAAGGGAAATGTTTATGATGCCCTAAAGTACAGATCTGTGGAAGTAAATTGACAGGATATGGCCAAAGATTGGATGGAAGAGGTGTGGTGTCAAAGATAATTCTGGATTTTGTGCTCATGGACCAGGAATGAAAGACTAAGAGAAATTGGAAGTTAGAAAGATTAGCTTTTAGTTTTGAAATGTAATATTAATTTTTAGATGATGGTGTGTGCTGTGCTTAGTCACTCAGTATCAGGCTCTTTGCAACCCCATGGACTGTAGCTGCCAGGCTCCTCTGTCCATGGGATTCTCCAGGCAAGAATACTGGAGTGGGTTGCCATGTCCTCCTCCAGGGGATCTTCCCCACCCAGGGATTGAATCCAGGTCTCCCACATTGCAGGTGGATTCTTTACCGTCTGAGCCACCAGGGAAGCCCATGAATATTGAAACTAAATGTTGGCAGTCCATGAATAATGAGACATCTAACATAAAGTTGGAAGTGAGAGTTTGGAAATCCAGAAAGAGATCAGAGATATTTATAGAGAATTAATAATTATGCATAGGATGGTTGAAATTTGGGGGCAGGTGCTTAGGAAGAAGAATTAAGAGCATTAAACTGACCTACCTTTGGGAGGAATGAGCACAAAAGACAGCTGGGAAAGCAAGCAGAGACTGACTATGAGGAGGGAACTTCTGCTCAAGCTTCACATGCTGGAGTTGGCTCCCCTCAGGTGATTCCACATCTTATTCACACTCTATTGCCAAACTCTTTCATAGTGAACTGAAAATTAAGTGCTAATGGGGAAAATTTCAAACATATCCAAAAAAATGAAAATATAAAAAATGTGATGTACTGATTACCCTCTGTATCAGTCAGTGCTCAAAAAGTTAAGCAGAACTACTAAGACATGTGTGAACGTGAGTATGTGTGTCTAAATACACATTATGTGTGTGTGCTTGTACATATGCAATTGTTCCTTTGTGGAACCTGGTTTATCAGTTGCTGTAAGACTGTTCCCCTTGATTGATTGCTGGAATTTGAACTGCACAGAGCAGGTGATCGCAAGGGAAAGATGAGTCCAAAGTGGGAGAGAGTAAGAACCTGCTGGAGTTGGAAACTTCGAGGACAGGCTGCAACTCACCTTGCCTCGGACCTTGGTTTGTTGTGTCCAACAGAAGTCAGGGCCCTTCAACATAGAGCTCCACACCTTGCTGTGGAGTTGGAGAGGCTCAAGGAAGTTCTAGGAGTAGGCGGTACAGTTTTAGGCCATGCCAGGGTGGTGCACCGATAGAGAAAGACAATATGCTTGGCCATAAAAGTGGCTGTAGCTTTACTTTCAGTCCCCAAATTCCAAACAAGAATGTCTCTTATGGCCCACCCTAACCAGAAACATAGAGGAATGGAATTGTGAAACGTGTAGGCCAGTCTGGTCAAGTTATCACATTGCAAAGCCACTGTACCTAATTTCAACCATTTTTATCCCGCGGCAAGGCTTGTTTCATCTATTCCTCCATGTGCTTCCTGTCCTCTATCTATCTTCTTGTTTTTTTTTTTTCTTTTGGAAAAAAATCCTAGGCAGCATATAATTTTATCTTCTAACCATGTTGTACTTTAAAAGTTCAGATTTTTTTTGTCTCACTGTATGAGCCTCTTGAGGAAAGAATCCTTACCTTATTTAACTTACACTTCATATATATAGGTATCTTATAAATACTTATTGACTGAATGATTTATGATTTTTTTATGTGACAGAGTAGAAGACTAGAAAGAGCTGATATTTTAAGGCAGTCTTTGTCCTGAGGAGCTCAGTTCAAGAGTTGCCACTCCCTAATGTTTTCAAGTCCTTTCTCTCATGGCTCTAGGTAGAAATACCCACTCCTCCTTTGTCCCCACTGGTGTGTTGTGTATATACTTCTACCACAGTACCCATACATTTTATTTTTAATGCATTAACATATCTTTCCCCTTCCATTAGCTTTTTATTTTTTTTTTTTTTCTTCCCACCCTCTCCCTCTCCCACAGAGTCCATAAGACTGTTCTATACATCAGTGTCTCTTTTGCTGTCTCGTATACAGGGTTATCGTTACCATCTTTCTAAATTCCATATATATGTGTTAGTATACTGTATTTATGTTTTTCCTTCTGGCTTACTCAGCCATTAAAAAGAATACATTTGAATCAGTTCTAATGAGGTGGATGAAACTGGAGCCTATTATACAGAGTGAAGTAAGCCATTAGCTTTTTAAATGACAGAACTGGGCTATTTGACCTTTCTGGGCTTTATCTTTTTAAACTATCAAAAGTGAAACTAATAATATTGGCCTCCCTCATCAAGATTCCTGTGAAAATTTCTCCTGAAAAGTTGAACTCTTCTCTTTTAATTGTTCTACTATTATGTATAACAATGAGTTATACATAATTTTCCATTATACCTAGTACCTTCAAGGACAGTACATGGTCTAATATACACAGAGGGTTAGAAATTCTCATCAGGACAATGGAGGTTCTACTTTTCTTACAAGAGTTATTAAAGGATTACGTGTCCTTCTACCATTCACATAGGCTGTTAGTCAGGACTCTTGACTACAAGAGACAGAATCTAACTTGAAGCAGTGTCAGCAAAAATGGCAACCATATTAGCTCATATAATGTAACTGCCAGGAAGGCAGGAACCACAGACTGTGAAAGTCTCTTACTTGGAAGAAATGTTCAAAGGGGTTTGGGGAGCTGCAAAGAATCTAGCTGGGATCTATAGGCATGAGTTAAAATCATATGTTGGAGGCCCTTGAGTGCCAGGCTGAGGAGTATGCACTAATACATTCTATACTTTCTCTTGCTGAAACCAATGGGAGCGTCAAATGAGTCCATGGAAGAACAATTTTGTTCTCTGGAAATGTCTAACTACAGAGCTCTAATACAGAGAAGATTAAGCACAGCAGACTTTATAAGAGAAAGAGGTGTCAGTTGCACTGTTTCTGTCAACGTATCCAATGTTAGAATGTGCCTAGTTTAGTTCAATCACTCAGTCGTGTCCGACTCTTTGCAATCCCATGGACTGCAAAACGCCAGGCCTCCCTGTCTATCAACAACTCCCGGAGCTTGCTCAAACTCATGTCCATAGAGTTGGTGATGCCATCCAACCATCTCATCCTCTGTTGTCCCCTTCTCTTCCTGCCTTCAATCTTTCCCAGCATCAGGGTCTTTTCCCAGTATTGGAGTTTCAGCTTCAACATCAGTCCTTCCAATGAATATTCAGGACTGATTTCCTTTAGGATGGACTGGTTGAATCTCCTTGCAGTTCAAGGGACTCTCAAGAGTCTTCTCCAATACCACAGTTCAAAAATATCAGTTCTTCAGTGCTCAGCTTTCTTTATAGAATGTGCACAAAAGACATACAAAAAGTTGACAACAAAAATGGGAAAATTAAACGTGAATATAATTTTTAAAGCATTGGATAACATAAGTTAGTGATTCTCAAAGTGTGAGCTTCAGACCAGCAGCATCAGCACTACCTGGGCATCTGTTAATAGTTCAAAAACCTGGACCCCACTCTAGACTTACTGAATCAGAAACTCTGGGAGTGGGTCCCAGTACTTTGTTTTAACAAACTTCCCTGGTGATTCTGGTGACTGGTAAAGGTTGAGAACAACTGTGTGGTAGGCTAAAAATGACACCCAAAGATATTTATGTTCTAATCTCTGGAAGGGCTTCCCAGGTGGCTCTAGTGGTAAAGAATCCACCTGCCGATGCAGGAGTTGCAAGAGATGACAGTTCAATCCCTGGGTCAGGAAGATTCCCTGGAGAAAAAAATGGCAGCCCACTCCAGTATTCTTGCCTGTAAAATCCCATAGGCAGAGGAGCCTTGCGTGGTACAGTCCATGAGGTCACAAAGAATCAGACAGGACAGAGCACACAATGCTATAATCTCTGGAAGCCAAAAGAGAAGAAATTTGACCATGGAGGCAGAGATCCAAGTGATGCAGCCTTGAGCCAGGGAATGCTGACAACTACACAGAAGCTGGAGTGAGCAAGGAATGGATTCTCCCCCAGAGCCTGTGGAAGGAGTGCAGAGTGGCCTGGCCAATACCTTAATTTCAGTTTAATGAAACTGATTTCAGATGTCCGTTCTCTAAGACTGTTGTTTTAATTAATAAAGTTTGTGGTAATTTGTTAGAGCAGTCATAGGAAACTAATACACACTGAAATAAAGAAAGAAGACTTATAGGCTAAAGTACCTAAAAATTCATTAGATTCTTATGATAAAAATATGCTTGATATTATTTAAACAACTCTAAAAGTAGTCTTTTGTATTAAATAAATTTGCTGCACCTAAAAGCATTTTCCTAACAGTTTAGTAGAATGTTAGAGTGTAATAATTTTCATAATGTTAGCATCAAAGATGGCTTTTATTTACCTTGATTTTCCTATGATAGCTAATCCTGCAGGAAATGAAACAAATATTGTTGGTTAGAAGAAAAAAAACAAGAGACACTTTGCTTATAGGTAAGATTTGCATAGGTTAGAGAGCTGTCATACAGCTTCCTTTATGGATAAGAAAGTGCTTTTGGAGAATAACAGTGGCATTTACTTATAGGAAAATGCTTCATAATAATTATGAGAGGACTTTTAATCTATAATCTATGCTACTTCATAAAATATTCAAGTTCTTTTTAAGATCTGGAACATCTTAATACTTATAATAATTTGTCTTGTGCACAGTGCTTCTCAGATCACTTTCAAATATATATATTCACAATCCTTACAACTACTACATGAGCAGAGTAGGTGTTTTTATTTTTCTTATTTTACAGATTTAAAAAATGATTCTTAGAAAAGTTAAATAACTGGCCCAAGGTTACAAAAAAAGTAGATATTAGATTTGAAAATTAGAACCTACCCAAATCTGCTGAATGCATCATTTCCTTAGCTGCCCTCTAGAAGGTGTATTAATGTTTGTGGTTAATTACGCTATGGATAATTACACTGAGCTTCAGAGGTCCTGTGATCTGTTTAATTTAACCCCAGAGGTAGTTGCTGAGCATCTATTGCATGTCTTAATCTGTGCTAGTTACTGTGAGGAACACAAAGAAAGGGCCAGACAGGGTCCTTGCACTCAAGTGAATTTCCATCACTATTAGGGAGGAAATGTCTATGTAAATGAAATGAATAAGTAGAAGAAATGAACTGTAAAAAAAAAGTAGAAGAAATGAAGAATGAAAAGAATAAAATCAAATGCCACAATCTGGGTGACTCCATACAAAAGAAAAAAAAAAAAACTTTGAAGAAAGATCTGATTCAGAGCATTCTAGGTGGCAAAGGGTGTGTTTGTGTGTGGCAGGGAGAATGAACAAAAGTGTAGAGGCTGAAACAGCTGCAACCTACAGAGAGAGAGGGATCAGCTGAACTACTAGAAGCACCATGGATATGTCCTAAGGAACAGGAGCTGGGCTTCTTGGTGTCCCTGGTCTCAGACAATTAAACAGCAGTGAAAACCTCTAATATTTCCAGTGAACACTGTATCCTTGCAAAGTAAGGAAGAAGCACACAACTTGAAAATCCTCCCATTCTGTCCAGTTTTTCTATGCCAGACCTATGGACACCGCTCCCAAGAACTTACAGCTCTGTCTCTGCCTGTGTTTTCCGAGAATCCTAGTTGTATGTGTGTGCGTGTGTGTGTGTGTGCATGCTCATCTGTGTGTGTAGGAGTGTGTAAATATAGTGTTTGAACACCTGTCATAAAGTCCTTTTTAGGAAAAGAGGTATGTTTGTTAGGAAAATGTTTTGAGAGTGCATGGTGAGGACTCTGTTTGCAAGGAAACAGGGAAATCAAAGCAGTATTTACATAATAAAGTGGCAGGAATTTGGGAGAAGGGCTTACCTAGAGAAAGAGGGGAGGTTATGGCCAGAAGAGACCAGAGCTTGAGGAAAAGGACAATGGGTAAGAAAGAAATTTCTGGGGCCGGGATGGTTGAAAGGCTTTTAAGAACAGGGATCTTTAATTTTTCCTTTTTTTGTAAATATTTTTACTTTTAGGCTCCCCCACCCCTCCACCCCCGCTCCACCGGTGGCTCAAATGATAGAAGAATTTACCTGCAATGCAGGAGACCCAGGATCAATCCCTGGACTGGGAAGATTCCCTGGAGAAGGAAATGGCAACCCACTCCAGTATTTTTGCCTGAAAAATCCTATGGACAGAGCAGCCTAGCAGGCTACAGTCCATGGAGTTGTAAAAGAATTGGACACAACTTAGCGACTAAACAACAAGAACAATAATACCCATTGTACCACATCTTCTTATTTTTGTTACTTCCATGTAAATTTTCTCCATTGCCTTGTCTCTTCCATAAAAGTAGTTAACACCCAGAACTTTGAGTCAGTGGTATTTGGGGAAGTACATAAAGTGAGGTGTATGTGCAGGAAGCAGGACCATGTGCAACAAGGGGCAACAGCAATGGTCGTTCTCATGTACCGGCAAGGTAATCATAGACCAAGCTAAGTTAGAGCCATAGGTGACAAGGAAAAATCTAGGTACATTGTCTTCCTCCCCTCCAATCCCTGATTAAAGTCAGAAGGACATTGAGTTTTCCATTTCATGTAGCCTGGGGTTCTAGCCAATTTCATTTGAATAATCTAGGACATGGTGACCCCTGCATGTACCTGGGCCTCACCAGCTTGTGGTCAGTCACTCACAGTAACATTTCAGTCTCTGCTTCACTGGACTCCTCTGTCACCACAGAAAGGCCTTTCTGTTTGCTGAAAATCGCCAGCTCCTGGAGGAGGAGGTAGAGTTAGATTGGCTGAGGACAGAGTCTCCAGAGAGTGACTCAGGTTTGGCTTCTCCTGGCACAAGAGCCTATTTTCTGTTTACCAGGGGATTAATCATGGTTTCCAAATTGGTCCATCAGGACGCCGGCAGGACTGGTGAAAAAAAACAAAAAAACAAAAACGCAGAGGTGCTGGGTTTGGGGTTTTTCCATGCCCTGGTCAGCGATGTTCAGCAAGAAGAGGAAAAGATGTGATTCCTCCTTTAGAGTCTTGTAATAAATTATCAAGCGCTCTGTAACTCATCTGATTCTGATCCTTGTCCCTGTGTAAACACAGATTTATAGCAGCTAAGGTGAGATGCCTCTGTTCTTTCTTTTTTGATCAGCAGAAGAGGGAATTCAGTGTTTGATTAGCCAGGTGTGGTGGGTATTTGATTTAATTGGATGCAACATCTATTTAATGTATAACCAGCATGTGCTAAGGTACAGAAACCTAAATTTGATATTTACAAGATAATCAGGAAGGACTTGGAAATAGGTAGAAAATAAATAAGTAAATAAATAAATAAATAAATGTTTTTTAGTCCTCAAAATAGAGGTTTGAGCTTTTCTGCTGGATTCATTACAGCCCTGATAGGATATACATTATCCAATATAATCATATACAAGCAATGAATCAACACAATATCTTTTTTAACTTGTCAGTGGTATCATAGAGAAGTCTTTTTAGAAGCTGAAGCAGTAATGGTTTTGCTGTCATTCATTGGGTTGTTTACCATAGAAGGTGGTTTGATGTTTTGAATTGTAACTATTTCTACAAATACTCAGACAAATCATATTTTCCCAGTGAGGGAGAAGAAGGTCTTGAAAACATCACAGATCATTTTAAAATGGAGAACTTGTTTTTCAGTTAGCTGAAATTACTTTAGATAATTTGTGAGACTTTAGAGTTTAATTTATGGGTGCTTATATTCTTATATTAATAAGCGTAGTATTTATTCAGTTGGGGAAAGTTGTATTAATCTTACAAAACAAGACTTTGTGAAGTAAATTGGTAAAAAAAAAAAAAGTGATACGTCTGTTATGCTATGTTTTCCTTTATTATTCTTTCTTTTGGACTCATAAAATAATTAGAATAGAAACAACTTACCATATTGTAACATAGTGGTCTTTAGGTCCTGATTAATTTCCATCACTTCTATTGTTTGCTCTACATAAACCTGCATTTACAGCAAGTGGGAACTAGCATTATTATGGTATATGATATGATTAGAAGATGGACAGAGAATGAAACACTCTTCCTAACTTAGTCTTAGGATATATGATATGATTAGAATATGGACAAACAGACAACAATGAAACACTCTTTCTAACTTAATCTCTAAACCCACTGATGCCTGAAATCATCCTTACTCTGTACAGTGGTTTAGCCACTCAGTCGTGTCCTACTCTTGCTACTCGATGGACTGTAGCCTGCCAGGCTCCTCTGTCCATGGGATTTTCCAGGCAAAAATAGTGGAGTGGGTTGTCATTTCCATCTTCAGGGGATCTTCCTGACCCAGGAATTGAACCCGGGTCTCCTGCACTGCAGTCAGGTTCTTTACCTGTGAAGTATTAGGCATCATCAGCTTCAGCAGTGTTTTGTTCCTATGCCTCAGAGAATGATGACACAGCCTTAAGGAACATCAATAATCAGGAAGTATGACATTCAAGGAGCATGTTTTCAACTTTTCTGACACACTTTTCTGTGCCATTAATCTGGCACTTAAAATTATTGGGAAAGAATGGCAGTACCCCAAAGTCCATTCAGTATTCCCTACAGACGACAAAGAGAAGACGGAGCAACAGTGACGGCTATTAGAACAATCATCCTCAGACTCTCTTCTGGATCTGGTTTACGCTTGGAGAGATCAAGCACACAGAACAGGAGAGCACAAACCTGGCACATGAACTTCTGAATCTGGGGTTGGGAGCTGAGAGTCCAGGTGCTAATTCTGTGGACTTGGCCTGAGCCATGGGCCTCCATGTTGACTAAGTAAAGTGAAGTTGGGATTACATCAAAGTTAGATGGCTTCTGCGGTGCATTCCTTAGAAGCTATAAACTGAGGAGGTTTTAGTCAAGTGGTTTGGAGAAAAAGCTTCTAGAGTTGCTAGCTATAGGGGCAGAGTCTATGGAGACAGTAGTACAACAAGATTATTCACCTAAGGTAAAACAATCTAAAATTCATTTCAAAATTTATAGTTGGAAAAAGCTTTAGGGGGCATCTGATCTACCTCCTTACCTGCTATATAAATTCCTCTACAGCTTCTCTAAGTTTTATTACACACTTTCTGCTTAAATACCCACAGTGACTTGGAATGCATTTAAATATCCATTTAGGTAGTAACCTTTCTAGGCCTTTTTACATAGCCCCACTGTTTGCTGGGGGGCTTCCCTGGTGGCTCAGATGGTAAAGAATCTGCCTGCAATGTGGGAGACCTGGGTTCAATCCCTGGGTTGGGACGATCCCCTGGAGAAGGAACTGGCAAGCCACTACAGCACTCTTGCCTGGAGAAACCCACGAACAGAGGAGTCTGGTGGGCTACAGTCCGTGGAGTTGCAAAGAGTCGGACACGGCCGAGCAACTAACACACACACACTCTTTATAATCTTCTAAGAATAGCCCCTTTGGCTTGCCAAGTCACTTTTTATTTCTAGCGATAATTATTTGAGATTTCTCTATTTTAATACAAAAGTACCATGTTGGGTGCCATAGAATACAGGATTGAGTAATATAGAGTAGAATCCTTGGTTGTCTAAGACATTTCAGTCTAATGGAGGAATGTAAATACCACAAACATACACACACACACACTGCCTGGGAGGAATAATCAGAGAAATTTCAGGAAAGAAATAGGTTGTGAGCTTGGCCTTATATTGTGAGTAGAATTTGTAAAGACTTTTCCAAGAATGGCCTAAAAAATAAACAAGGGAAAATAATTCAGTAGGGGTCAGGTCACTTGCTTAAAGCCCCTGCTTCCCAGAAGGCAGTAGTGGGGAACTTTCCATGAAGGGACTTGCTATGGGAGTTTAGATTATTGTACTCTATGATTTTTCAAAGATGAGATTAGTAGTTCTCCTTTTTCACAGAATGTTCCTGCTAAACAATATTTCCTGTCCCTGAAATAATCTTATACTAAATAGAATAAAGGAAGTAAATGGAGTTCCAGAAAGCAATCTTAAACCATACCCACTTTGAAAAAAAATACCAAAGGAGATATTTTTAAAGGTACTTTTATTTAGAAATTTTAAAAAGGAATGAACAACAAGGTTTTCATTGTTTGTCCTGTAGAATACAAAATCCCCCAGATTTTGTCCTGTAGAATACACACGCTAAGAGTTTTCAAAAACTTTGGCAAACTGGAACAGCAGAGGTTTGAAGGCTGCGGTTCTTTGATTCGCACTTCCTGGATGCGCTGTGTAGGTTACTACTGCCTGAATGTAAGCTCCCTGTTCATCTCCCCCCTACCCTGGGCTAGTCCAGATCCAGATCCGCTCTGTCTCTCTGGGTTTGCTTACCAGACATGGAGGAGGGATATGGGCAGTGGCTAAACCACAGGCTAGAATGCAGCCTCTTCCCACTACTGACTCACAGGATGACAGGGCCAGATCGCTTCCCCTTCTGATGTTTCTGTTCATTTGTGTTTACTGGAGCCCCAGCAATTCTTCATTCCACAGAAATAAATGCGCATATTTGTGAGCGTGCTTTGGGACAAGGATCGAAAGAAGATTCTTTCTTGTTCTGTCCAGGCAAAGCACAGAATCATTTTCCCTCTTACTGTTGCACCACCACCACCCATGGGATATTCCATCAGGGATACACAGTGGCTTTCTCAGTGTTGCTTGTTTATTACAGGGTAAAGACAAAAATCTTGGGCTAACCAAGCTACACCCCGTGTTGACTCACATCCTTACCTTCCTCCAGCTGCTGGAGTAACAGGGTCTGTTGCCAGAGGGCTAATTTTACCTTCCCTTGATGTTTCATCCTTGTATTTCGTACACAGGATGGATTCTTATTCTTCTCTAGACACAGAAGTGCATTGCTTTATGCTACAAGCTGTCTATTGGATGAGCTTTGTGGATATCAAATATTTGTACACAGATCAGATTTCTCCCCCAGCAGAAATCATTGTCTCATAAGGGTTTTTTTGTTTGTTTGTTTTGAGTTGACTTCTCAATGGGATACAGTGGAAAGAGCATCGGAATAAGAAATAGGAGATTAAGCTTCCTATTCTGGCTTTCCTCCTGATTAGTCATGTGACTCTGGGCAAATTACACTCTGAAGTCCCACTAGTCTTCTATTTTGTCATCTCTACTATTTTGAAGTCAGGTTAGATGATTTTTATGATACAATTTTTGAATTCTTTAGGCAGTCTCAGTAATCCATGATACTGTTGCTTTAAATATCTTATTTTTTACCTTTCCTTAAGGACTTGGTAGTAATAATTATCCACTCTCGAGAATTAATGTGAAAGGTGAATATATGAAGGGTAAACAGCATTTTAGGAGCAGGTTTCCAGTTTACAATTATAGCTAATCTTTTCTAGCAAAATATTTGACCATATAATTTAAGCAGTTTGATAAACATTCTGCACACCTCTGGACCCACCCTGCTTAGCTTTTCAGTCCGTAGATATACTTCCTTAGTGAGTTTTATACCTATGGCTTTAGATATCATCTACTATGGACTCAAAGATTTAGATATTCAGCTCAGACTTCTCTCCTAAACCTCCAAACTCACATTCTGCTCATATTTGAGACATAGGTGTCTCAAACTCAGCATGTCCCACATAGAATGCCTGATTTCTGCTGCCTTCCAATCTGCTTCTCCCATCATTCTCCCCAACTCCATGCACAGCAACTCACACTTTTCACTTCTTCCAGAAACTCGATTATCATCCTCACCAACTCACTTCCTCTCCCCATCCACTTAAATGTCACCTAATTGGTCTCCCTGCTTTCTGTCCTCGTCCTTGCTTTCTCTCCTCATCTGCTTATGGATCATTTCCCAAACAGCAGCCAGAGTGACCCCTTTAAAAGTAAAGTTAGAAGTCGTGTCTCACCAAACTTTTTAAATTGATCTGAATCAGTAATTGATTCCTGATCATTCAGAGCAAAAGCCAAAACTCACAGCCCCTGTGACCTTTATATTTTCATCTCTGCTCCTCTCCTTTTTGCTCACTCTGCCCTTGCCACATGGTTCTCCTTGCTCTCCTGGGTCTTGCAAACATGTTCATTACTAAGACCTTTGTACTTGCTATTCCCTGTCTTACTATGTTTTCCCTATAAATACCGCACGACTACTGATTCCCTTGCCTCTTTCAGGTTTTTGTTCAAATGTTCATATTCCTACTGCATTCTTACCTGAACCACTCCTCACCCTCTGATGCCCTGCCTCTGGGATTTCCTTTCATCTTCCTTTGTTTTCCCTCTATAGCTCTCATCATCTAATACGAGGTTTCTTGACTTTGGCATTACTGACCTTTTGGACTAACTCTTTCTTTTGGGGATTGCCCTGTGCCGTGGATTAACTCTTTCTTTTGGGGATTGCCCTGTGCCGTGGATTAACTCTTTCTTTTGGGGATTGCCCTGTGCCGTGCAGGAGGTTTAGCAACATAGGGATGTTGCCACCTTCTACCCACCAAATGCTAGCAACCCACTTCTTCCTCCCTAGTTGTGACAACCGAAAATAACTCCAGATGCTACCAAATGTCCCCTGAGGGGCAAAATAATTCCAGATGGAGAACCATGAGCTAATATAATATGTGTTTTACCTATTTATTCGTTTATTGTTCCTCTCCTCCCCACTACTAGAATAAAACCTCCATGAGAACAGGAAGTTTTGTCTCTATCGTTCACTGCTATAATGCAACCACCCAGAACTGAGCCTAGTGCATAGTAGGTGCTCAACAAACAGTTAATGAGTGAGTGAATAAATAAAATAGCCTCCTCCCTTTTCCCTCTGAGCTCATTAAGCTCCAGTCACATAGGACTTTTATCTTTCTCTTGTATGTCCTGAGCTCATTCTCACCTTTCTGCCTTTTACTTTTAGAGCCTGTTCTGGAAGGCTCTATTCACAGGTCATCATCAGATGGTGGATCCCAGCTTGTTACTCGGGTCTCTACTTAAATATCAAAGAGGTCTTCCTTCCTGATCACACTATCCAGCATGAGACCCCCTCTATCACCCTCTTCCCACCTCCACTGCTTGCCAGAGTTACTATCATTTACTCTGATTTCGTTGCTTCATTACATACATCTCTGACATGAGCTTATTTGTTCACATGGTGAATTTCTGTCTTTCCTCCTTAAATGAATGTTGTCTGAGCACTCAACCTTATATTCAATATGTTTATTTATCATGGTACCCCCACAGTCTAGAACAGTTCCAAGCACATCATCTATGTACTGATTGAACAAATAAGCCTACCTCCTACTAGTGGATTTCAGAGTGGAAGAGGTTTCAACGGTTAGGAATGAAAGGTTATATCTGTTAGGGTTCGGTTGCAAAGAAGAGGATCCACTTTAGCTAGCTTAAGCTGAAAGGGGTTAATTACAGCTTTAATTCTGTGGCTCACAGAATCACTGAGAAGGCTGAAGAAATAGCCTCCATGTTGAGCTTTCACGGACAACTATGAAAGCCACACAATATCTGTCCTTACTGAAGGAGAGACTGCTCTTCAATCAGGAAATCTCTAGCTGAACAGAAGCTGAGGTGCCAACCACTGGCTCTGAGACCAGACCACTGCTGTCAGTATCAGAGAGCTAGCACTGCCCCAGAAAAACCAGATACCACCCCTCCCGGGTTTCTAGCAGAAAGAGCAAAACATCGAAGCTTGCCCACCAGCAAACTTGATTTTCCAGCTCTCATGGCTGTACTTCTGATTAATGTTTATTAATTCAAATAAAACCCTGGCTTCTAGGAGGTCTGGGAGCTGTGGCTTTTAGTGTTCCAGTGTCTGCAGCTCAGGAAGGCCCATTGGAAAGAGATTAGAATGAATGTGGAAGGCCAGTTTACCATATGCAGGTATGGTAATAAGGATGGAGAAATTAGTGATTAAAAAAAAGTCTTCAACATCATATCTGAAAGGCAAAATGGTCACCCTAAATACAAATAAAATAGTCAAGAGTCTCTTATTCAGAGTACCGATGAGTAGTGTTCAAACAATTTCAGGAAATGATTACGTTTTGTCAAAGATGCAGCAACATGTGATGAATAGCATTTCAGACAAACCAAGCTCAGTAAAGCCATGATCTGAGCTCCCCTGCAGAGCGGAACTGTTTATACCTATAGCTCTACGAGAAAAGTGTGAGATCCATCTGGCTGAGCACTGTTTTTCATAACTGGTCATGGACATTTTATTTTCAACTTAGGACACCGGTCAAACTCAAATCTTTGGAAAGACTCATTAAAAGGATGAAATTTCAGATTTGTGCTGGCTAATAAAGAAATTCATTACTAGATTTCATTTTTATTGTTTGAATAATAATGAAATCTAGTAATGAATCTACTTTTATAAAATCTAGTAGTGAATCTATTTTTATAAAATATACTGTCAACATTTACATCAGATCACATAGTGCAGTGTGATCTAGTAATGAATCTATATTTATAAAATATACTGTCAACATTTACATCAGATCACATAGTGCAGTGTGTGTATATATATATATATATATATAAAACTTAATTCACTTTTTTGTAAAGATAAAATCCAGTCTTTTTATTCTTAACCTTCCATTTGCATGCTTTTAAATATTTAATTGTTGCAATTATACATGCTGTTGGTTTATCTGTTTTACACACTAAAAATCAAACTATAGAATCTGCATGAAATGATAATTGGGGAGCCTCTGCTCAACTAAAAATATAGAGATATAGACAAACCTAAACACAATGTAAAAATGTAATTTTAAGAATAGTATTTTATCAAATTTGGGAAACATGAAACTGTCTGCAACTTTTAAATTCTTCCTTTTAAGTTCTTCATGCTTAAAATAGCTTAAGGATTTCTTCCATTCTTTCTCTCCAATATCCCTTGCAAAGGACTTTTAAAATAGCTGCTCTTTATTGCGAACCTTCTGTGTGCTAGGTCTGGAACATTCTCTCTTTTAATCCTCATAGCTTCCCTACAGGGCATAGAAATTTCTGCTGCACCAGTGTGGACACTGAGGCTCAGAGAAATTGCTTGGGAGAGGCAAAGCTGGGATTGGAAATTGAGATTTGACCTCATATCCTCTTCACTTCAAAATTTACTTTTTCTCCGGCAACATTCATTTATTCAGTCACTCATTTATTCAATTAGTGCTACTCAAGGGCTCACTATGGACTAGGCATGTACTGTTTTCTGAAATTAAAATAATGGGTTCAAAAAAGAGCATCATCCCTGCCTGTATGGAGCTAGGAATCTCTGCTCCCTCTGGTTGGTTGCTTATTTGTGATTTATAGATGAGAATTAAATTCCTGAAACACAGACAAGAATGTAAAGTTTGCCAATTTTTTTTAAAATGTAAGAGATGGCATTTTATAAATATTCCCATGTGAAACAATATTAAAATGGATTACCAGCCCTAGGTTATATGTGTTTGCTTAGAGCCTTGATGACTTCAAGATTAATGAAGCACAAAAATTAATTAGAGAAGCTGAAACTCAAGAAATCCCTTGTGAAGAAAATAAGGGTTATCTGATTTTTACATGAGGCAGAAGCAATGACAGAAATTGAGTTCCTGTCAGGAAGGATCAAGCATTTCAGACACAGTTTAATAATGTTTCTGAGTAGTTTGAGCACCTTAGCCATCACTGCCAAATTCTCGAGTCAAGATACTACTAACGTCACCAGCCGTCAACTATAATATAAATGACAGAATCCATTGTGTGTGTCAGGACTTCAGTGCCTGGAGGGGCCGGTAGGTTGTGTACCACATGTGGAGGGCCAGATCTATTAACAGGTAGGAATATTCTTCACTTCCACACACAAAAATATGTTTTCTCCTATTGGTAGATCTTTCATTTTTTGCTCCTTCTTATTGAGATATAGACATAGGAAGTATTTTATTTTCCACTTTACTGTAGGAAAAACAACAGCCTGAGGGTTTTGATGAAGGTCTGGTGTTCACCTCACTCTGGGGGAATAGTTTGGAGTGGCAGGGCAGTGGGGCCCTGGAAATAACATATCTTGTGTGTAGGGGCAGTAGTTATTCAGCTCCTGCTGATGGTTGCCATGAAGGAGGACCTGGTGGTGCCAGATATTTCATTTTTTTAAAGAGAAGCCAGAAATATGGATTTTTCTGTGAAATCACCTGACATTTAAATCTTGGCAACTAATTTAAGGAAAAAAAGAAAAAAAAAAAACCTCTTGCACCAACATTTTTGATAGAACGATCAGTCATCTTGGTTGGTCCAGGACCAAGGTGTTCTTTCATTGCTAAAACAGAGAGTCCCAGACAAGCTGGGATGGTTGGCCCTTCTAGAATGTGGAGGATAAAGAAGATATCTCTGTAAGCCACAGAAAGACTGTAGATGGTCAGTTTGTGGCCTCTGATGATTAGGACAATGGACTGGAATCCTAATTCACAGTGTCACATTTTCATAGGAGGGAGAAGATATTTGATGAACAGAGAATGGCTATGTACATCCGGTTATCACTTCTGCTCTCCCCACAGTCCACATCTGATGTCCATAGCCAGATTAGAAACTACCATAGTATACTGATTGCAGTGCTTTAGTGTTCTTTTTTTTCAACTGTCTATCCAAAATTTGTTCAACGAAGGAACACATATAGAAAGTGGGAGATCCAGAGGCTGAAGGAAGAGGCTGACTTCTCTGAAAGGCCACAGCTAATTAAAGGAAATGTTGATAGGTTATTGGGAAGTATCTTGGGCCAGACTATTTTTATTCTACCTAAATTTTATAACTAAATATAAAGGTTAATTTTCACAAGTTTTTCTTAAATTAAAAAAAAAATTATAGAAAATTATCATAGGAAAGCAGCCTTAACACCGTGTAGTCCAGAACTTCCAATACAAAGTTGGGAAAATTGAGGCCCAGCATCCCATAGCTAAGTTAGTGGTAGAATGGTTCAACCTGCATCTGTTCGAAATGGTGTTGTTGCTATTTAGTTGCTAAGTCGTGTTTGATTCTTTGCAACTCCATGGGCTGCAACCCATCAAGCTCCCTCTGTTCATGGGATTTCCCAGGCAAGAATACTGAAGTGGGTTGCCATTTCCTTCTCCAGAGAATATTCCCGACCGAGGGATCAAACCCGAGTCTCCTGCATTGGCAGGCAAATTCTTTACCACTGAGCCACCTAGGAAGCTCTTGGAATGGTGTAGATGGGTGTCAGTGACATGATAAGGGAGGGCAACATGGCTCCTGTAAGATCCAGTTCTAGCAATTAAGAAAGTTTCATGGTACAAAAAAACCCATTAAAATCTAAAACAACAGAAGTTATTTCAAACTCTGCGTTTTGTTCACAAAATTAAAAAACAGTGAATCCCTAAATGCTCATATTGTTGAAACTCAACGCAAATTGCATGCAGTGAAGGACAGTGAAATGGAAAAAGGCAAATCCACTATCAAGAAGATTACTGTATTGTATCTGGGCCATTTCATGTGCAAGGTACACATTTCAAACTAAAAACCCATGATTTGCAAAACATAGACAAGGAAGTTTAAAAGAAGTCTTTCTAACCATCGTTATCTACTTGGATTGTTTAGTTTCATTCCGTTCGAAATACGTCACTTCTTCACAAAAGAATTCTCTTTGAAGTCGGAGAATGAACTCTGCAGTGAGAATATGCCCCCGCTCCCCCAGGCCCACATGAGCAAGTAAAAAACAAGGCTGATCTTTATCTTACTACATTGGCGTGATGCACCAGCCAAAGAACTTACTGGTCATGTTTACAGTCACAAGAAGGTGTCGTTAGGGTCCAAAGAACCACAGATTCCTTGTTTGAATAATTAGAATTCCCCTTACTGCCATCTGGGACAATACGAAATACACAGTTTATCTTTGACATCTGTTTGTGCTAATTCCTGAGTATCTCAATAGAGTAAAATAGAGACAATGGCCCAGTAACTTGAATATCACACCAAAAGACCACAAAGGCCAACTTGTGTTTTTTGCAGACTCTAAGAAGCTCCTCAAGCTTGGAGGTTGGTTGGTGCTCACATTGTCTTTATTGTGGGTAGATACATATAGCTGTAGGCTACTTAAACATAAGCTTGGTGAATAGTTCAGAGTCAGAATGATCCTGGTCAGTGTAAGAGGCCAACACTTAATGAATTTATGGTTACAGCTGCCCCAGCACTTGCCATACCCCTCCTGATTAGATCCGGAAATGCAGTAAGAAGGGAGAAGAATTTTAATTCTTTTTTTATTATTACAATATTTTAAAATTTATCTATTTATTTTTGGCTGCACTGGGTCTTCATTGCTACGCATGGGCTTTCTCTAGTTTCAGTGAGTGGAGGCTCCTCTCTAGTTGTGCGTGGGCTTCTGTTCCAGAGCATGGGCTCTATGGTATGCTGGCTTCAGTAGTTGTGGCTCTTTGGCTTATTTGCCCCTTGGCATGTGGTATCTTCCTGGACCAGAAATCGAACCCGAGTTCCCCTGCATTTACAGGCAGATTCTTAACCCCTGGACCACCAGGGAAGTCCCCAGTCAGTCAGTCAGTCAGTTGCTCAGTCGTGTCCAACTCTTTGTGACCCCATGGACTGCCTTGGGGAGGCACGCCAGGCCTCTCTGTCCATCACCAATTCCTGGAGTTTACTCAAACTCATGTGCATCAAGTACGTGATGCCATCCAGCTATCTCATCTTCTGTCGTCCCCTTCTCCTCCTGCTTTCAATCTTTCCCAGCATCAGGGTCTTTTCCAATGAGTCAGTTCTTCGCATCAGGTGACCAAAGTATTGGAGTTTCAGCTTCAGCATCAGTCCTTCCAACGAATATTCAGGACTGATTTCCTTTAGGATGGACTGGTTGGATCTCCTTGCAGTCCAAGGGAAGTCCTGGGGTATGTTATTAATTCTTGGTAACTATTTGGGGGTTAATTATATAGGAACAGGAAGCAACAAAACAGACTTATAAAATATTGCTTTGGTGGTCAGGCCAGATTCCCTTCCAGGACAAATTTTTAAGAGGGTGATTTGGGCTTTCTCTTTCAGAGGCCAGTCCTAGGAGTGTTACTGCTGGGTTGTGTGTGTGTATGTGTGTGTGTGTGGTTAAGCTTTAAAGCACAAATATTTGTCATACATAATTTCTGAGGGTCAGAAATCTGGAAGTGGCTTAGCTGGATGCTTTTGGCTTAGGTTCTCTCATGTGGTTGCAGTTGCAGTGTCTTCCAGGGCAGCAGTCATCTGAAGGCTTGGCTGGGGCTCAAGGGTTTACCTCCAAGATGGTACATCACTGGCTCAAGGTAGCTCATTCACACGGCAGTTGGCTGGAGGCCTCAGTTCCTTACCTTTTGCCTTCAACCTGTCAGTGGGCCTTCTTGAGTGACCTAACAAGACAGCTTCCCTCAAAGTAAGTGATCTAAAAGAGAAGATAGGACTGTCGTTAACATGGCTTTTGGAAATGGATTTTTGAGTTTACATGATTTGGTAGTACTAAGTTACTTCTTCATGCCTTAAAACCACAATAGTTGAAGGTAGTATGGATTTCATAAGAGTGACTAAGTTGCTTTAACATGGGAAGCAGATGAGTCCACGTTGAAAGATGTGGAAGGTGGAAGACAGCTCTGGCACTGAGACCCAGAGGAGTCTTTTATTTTTATATATATTTATTTGTATTTATTTATATTTTGGCTGCCTTGGGTCTTTGTTGCATCTTGTGGGCTTTCTCTTGCTGTGCAGCATGGGCTCTAGAGGATGAGGACTCAGTAGCTGTGGCCCAGGCTCTCTACTTGCCCTGCAGCACATGGGATCTTAGTTCCCTGATCAGGGATGGAAGCTGTGGTGTTCCCTGCACTGACAGAAGGATTCTTAACCACTGGATCACCAGGGAAGTCCCCCAAGAAGTCTTTTAAATAAATGACTCTTATATTGCTGAAAGCAGTGGTAAATTATCCTTTTTTAATATTTGGAACAGACGGATTTGAGCACATCGTTAGCCCAAACCTTCCATCTCAAAGATGGTAGTTGAGGGCATGAGAAGGATAATTTTACATAAATATTTCAGAGTATTGGTATTTGAGTCATTTTCTTTAATTAACCTTTGTTTATGGTAGAGTGGAACTTCCCTGGTGGCTCAGAAGTGAAGAATCTCCTTGCAATATAGGAGCCACAGGAGACACGGGTTCGATCCCTGGGTCCGAAAGATCCTCTGGAGGAGGTCATGGCACTCTAGTATTCTTGCCTGGAGAATCCCATGGACAGAAGAGTCTGGTGGGCTACCATTCATAGGGTTGCAAAGAGTCGGATATGACTGAAGCAACTTAGCACGCACACACGTGGGTAGAATACTTTGTAGAGAATAGAAAAGCCGTCTCTGGACTTTCTGAGTTCATTGTGGACAAAGACAAAGTAGTGGCTGGCAGTGAGGAAACCAGAACCACCGTTCTTAGCAACCTCGACTCATGTGAGTCTGAATGTAAACAGAGCTCAAGAGTTTAAACCCAATTCTCCCACGCATGAGTGGGACAATGGGTTGTTGAAAAATTGTAAAGCTTCTTCTGAGTCTTAAAGGTTTTTGAAAAAGTAATGGAACATCCTGGGTAACTGGCTTAATGTTGTTAGCAAGACCTATTTCCTCTTTTGCCAAATGAGGCTGAAGATAGCAACCTTGTAGGATTATGGTGATTAGGAATAATCTAAACTGAGTGAGTGCTCAGTAAATGGTAGCTGATTTTATAATTATTACCATCATATTTTTTTCTTCAAGGCATTAAGCTTATGACCAATAGGCTTGGAGAACCTAGGAGAACATTTATCCCTTTGGTTCTCAAAACTGTATCAGGGTATCTGATAAGTGATGAGGGGAGAAGGGGAGAATGCCTCAGTCCAACGCAGCCGTGTGGCATAGTGCTTGCCCCAAGGCCACTTGTTGCAGAATTACCTGGTTGTTTGTTAAAAATACAGATTCTTGGATCCTGCCACAGGTCTACTACGTCAGTATATCTGGGGTTGGAACCATATAATCTGGCTTTTTTTTTTTTTAACCAAGCCACCCAAATGATTCCTGTGCCCACTAAGATTTGAGAACCACAGGAAAACATGTTTTGAAAGTCTTGTGGGGCTCACCGAAGGCAAAACAACTGAATTGATCTCGACCAGAAGTTTCCAACTTTTACAAAATTATGTACCCCCATCAAGAAAATCTTTTGTATAATATAATCCTAATGTTTGTGTGCTCATACTTATACCTTAATTCATAAATTTTTACATATATCACTATGCTAAATATCCTATACATTATAAGGCAACAGAGACATTTAAAAAAAGATGATATAAAAACCTTCTGTATAAACTTTAATATTTTCTTTTCATATCCTAATGGATCATATGGTATAACCCTTGGGATTCATACTGCCTAACCTGGAGACCACTGGTTAAAGCAAAGTGGTCCCTATGCTTGTGTTTATTCAATCACTTAATTAAGCAAACATTTACAATGTTCTTTCCAAATGTGAAGCCCGCTGTAAGCTCCAAGGGCTTGCGGTGAGTGATTGGCTTCTTCTGTCATATTGAAGCTCTAATAACATGACTACCTCATCGTGTGTAAACACTTTGTTATTTCCAGGGTCTGTGGGTGGGAGCGTTCAGTTCATCTCCTTCGGGCAGTAGAGTAGTGCTGCATCTAGTCACAAATGTATAATTTAACAGACTATTTGGGAATAGGGGAAAGAGTTTT
Organism: Bos indicus x Bos taurus; assembly: GCF_003369695.1. Classification (NCBI taxonomy): domain Eukaryota; kingdom Metazoa; phylum Chordata; class Mammalia; order Artiodactyla; family Bovidae; genus Bos; species Bos indicus x Bos taurus. The sequence goes on from NC_040091.1 coordinate 65,628,821, forward strand.
GCCAAGAGAACACACTGGTCATAGCAAACACACTCTTCCAACAACACAAGAGAAGACTCTACACATGGACATCACCGGATGGTCAGCACCGAAATCGGATTGATTATATTCTTTGCAGCCAAAGATGGAGAAGCTCTATACAGTCAGCAAAAACAAGACTGGGAGCTGACTGTGGCTCAGATCATGAACTCCTTATTGCTAAATTCAGACTTAAATTGAAGAAAGTGGGGAAAACCACTAGACCATTCAGGTATGACCTAAATCAAATCCCTTATACAGTGGAAGTGAGAAATAGATTTAAGGGACTAGATCTGATAGCCAGAGTGCCTGATGAACTATGGACAGAGGTTCGTGACATTGTACAGGAGACAGGGATCAAGACCATCCCCATGGGAAAGAAATGCAAAAAAGCAAAATGGCTGTCTGAGGAGGCCTTACAAATAGCTGTGAAAAGAAGAGAAGCGAAAAGCAAAGGAGAACAGGAAAGATATAAGCATCTGAATGCAGAGTTCCAAAGAATAGCAAGGAGAGATAAGAAAGCCTTCCTCAGCGATCAATGCAAAGAAATAGAGGAAAACAACAGAATGGGAAACATTAGAGATCTCTTCAAGAAAATTAGAGATAACAAGGGAACATTTCATGCAAAGATGGGCACAATAAAGGACAGAAATGGTATGGACCTAACAGAAGCAGAAGATATTAAGAAGAGGTGGCAAGAATACACAGAAGAACTGTACAAAAAGGATCTTCATGACACAGATAATCACGATGGTGTGATGACTGACCTAGAGCCAGACATCCTGGAATGTGAAGTCAAGTGGGCCTTAGAAAGCATCACTATGAACAAAGCTAGTGGAGGTGACGGAATTCCAGTTGAGCTATTTCAAATCCTGAAAGATGATGCAGCGAAAGTGCTGCACTCAATACACCAGCAAATTTGGAAAACTCAGCAATGGCCACAGGACTGGGAAAAGACTGTATTCTTGCCACCTCTTCTTAATATCTTCTGCTTCTGTTAGGCCCATATCATTTCTGTCCTTTATTGTGCTCATCTTTACATGAAACGTTCCCTTGGTATCTCTAATTTTCTTGAAGAGATCTCTAATGTTTCCCATTCTGTTGTTTTCCTCTATTTCTTTATATTGATTGCTGAGGAAGTCTTTCTTATCTCTCCTTGCTATTCTTTGGAACTCTGCATTCAGATGCTTATTCAGATTCAGATGCTGCATTCATTCCAATTCAGATTCAGTTTTCATTCCAATCCCAAAGAAAGGCAATGGCAAAGAATGTTCAAACTACTGCACAATTGCACTCATCTCATGCGCTAGTAAAGTAATGCTCAAAATTCTCCAAGCCAGACTTCAGCAATATGTGAACCGTGATCTTCCAGATGTTCAAGCTGGTTTTAGAAAAGGCAGAGGAACCAGAGATCAAATTGCCAACATCTGCTGGATCATGGAAAAAGCAAGAGAGTTCCAGAAAAACATCTATTTCTGCTTTATTGACTATGCCAAAGCCTTTGATTGTGTGGATCACAATAAACTGTGGAAAATTCTGAAAGAGATGGGCATACTAGAGCACCTGACCTGCCTCTTGAGAAACCTGTATGCAGGTCAGGAAGCAACAGTTAGAACTGGACATGGAACAACAGACTGGTTCCAAATAGGAAAAGGAGTACGTCAAGGCTGTATATTGTCACCCTGCTTATTTAACTTCTATGCAGAGTACATCATGAGAAACGCTGGGCTGGAAGAAGCACAAGCTGGAATCAAGATTGCCGGGAGAAATATCAATAACCTCAGCTATGCAGATGACACCACCCTTATGGCAGAAAGTGAAGAGGAACTAAAAAGCCTCTTGATGAAAGTGAAAGAGGAGAGTGAAAAAGTTGGCTTAAAGCTCAACATTCAGAAAACGAAGATCATGGCATCTGGTCCCATCACTTCATGGCAGATAGATAGAGAAACAGTGGAAACAGTGTCAGACTTTATTTTGGGGGGCTCCAAAATCACTGCAGATGGTGACTGCAGCCATGAAATTAAAATACGCTTGCTCCTTGGAAGAAAAGTGATGACCAACCTAGATAACATATTGAAAAGCAGAGATACTACTTTTCCAACAAAGGTCTGTCTAGTCAAGGCTATGGTTTTTCCAGTGGTCGTGTATGGATGTGAAAGTTGGACTGTGAAGAAAGCTGAGCGCCAAAGAATTGATGCTTTGAACTGTGGTGTTGGAGAAGACTCTTGAGAGTCCCTTGGACTGCAAGGAGATCCAACCAGTCCATTCTAAAGGAGATCAGTCCTGGGTGTTCATTGGAAAGACAAGCTAAAGCTGAAACTTCAATACTTTGGCCACCTCATGCGAAGAGTTGACTCATTGGAAAAGACCCTGATGCTGGGAGGGATTGGGGGCAGGAGAAGGGGATGACAGAGGATGAGATGGCTGGATGGCATCACTGACTCGATGGACGTGAGTTTGAGTGACCTCCAGGAGTTGGTGATGGACAGGGAGGCCTGGCGTGCTGCAATTCATGGGGTTGCAAGGAGTCGGACACAACTGAGCGACTGAACTAACAGGACAGTCAAGGTGAGCCACAAGTGAAGTGGGTAGAGCCCTCCCTGAATTAAACAGAGCCTCATCTTTGGAGATGTGTGACACTGTGGATACAACGCTGCATTTGGTTCTAGAAGTCCTTTATGTCTGCACTTCATTCCTTACAGGCTGCATGGCCTTCTGTAAATTACTTACCAGTTGAGCTTCTGTTTGCTCTTTAGTAAAATAAGGATAATAACATCTTTTCTGCGTACTTAACACAATTGCTATCACAACCAAACTCACCTCATCTTTGATAATAATCCTACTGAATGCCAGGTTTAATCAATCAGCTGTCAGTCACTGTTTTATTGAGTGCCAGAAGGGTATTCCAAAGCGCCACCAGGTAAGTAGAATTTCACTTTCCCGATTTTACTAGAACAAGCAAGTTCTTATTTTCCTGAATTTAATAACTAATCTGTCACCCTTCCGCTCCCACAGAAGTTAAGAGAAGTGACTTCAAAGCTTGGCTTTGCTACTTTGATGTCTCATTTCCTTCAATACAGTTTTCTTGGGGTTCCTAGTGGCTCAGATGGTAAAGAGTCTGCCTGCAAAGTGGGAGACCCAGGTTCAATCCCTGGGTTGGTAAGATACCCTGGAGAAGGAAATGGCAACCCACTCCACTATTCTTGCTTGGGAAATGCCATGGATGGAAGAGCCTGGTGGTTATAGTCCATGGGGTCGCAAAGAGTCCAACACAACTGTAAAATGAGGATAATGATATTTACCCCCTAAATTATTGTGAGGGTTAAGTGAAATAATTTATGTAAAATGTTTGGCACAATTGGAACATAGTAAAAATTGAATAAATGATTGTTACTTAAATGGCAAATATGACGAGGTACTCTTTTAACATTTTGGTAAATGCAGAGTACCACCTGATACATGGTTCAGAAATGGATTTCACATGGTGATTCTGAAAGAAAAAAAGTGATGTGCCCTTACGTTTTGTGTATAATTAACCTTCTTAACTGGTTATTGAGGAAGAAGCTAAAAGATAGATTTCTTTTAAGATTCAGTTGGAGAATGAATAATGACTAGCTTGACAGAATGGAAATTTTTACTGTTTTAGACTGGCCTGGATTTAAGAACTGCCCCAAACATGAAGACTTAATATTTACTAGAGATAAAAATAAAAGGAAAAAATTTTACTAGTAATCTTATTTCAGAGAGATGTGCTCAGGAAATAATGAACTGGTAGTCTATAATATGGGCCACAACAAGGCTTTGATTCTGACTTTTAAATTATGTGATACAAATCTTTCCCTATTGTTTAATAACAGTGGATTTTTTTTTCTTGTTACACAAGCTATTGACATAGCCTAAATCACTTAATGACCATGATGTAACAGACTGGCACTCCCTTCGTCCTTACTTATACCCAGATGATTTGATTATACAGGAACATTTTAACCTACCTTCATAATATACCTGCAGTATTTGTTCCTGTGTGAATTTATATGCCAGTTTCCCTTAAATGTCCTAACTATAAACCTAATCTTTAAAATGGGGGTTCTTCTCCTTTTGCCTGAGTTTGAAGCTGATCTTCTGTGTTCTGTTTTCTCTTGATAGCTTAGTGTGCTTTCCTAATCATTGTAGACTCACAAGACCATCAGGTATTTGAACAGGAGAGAACCTTGAAGATTTTCAACCTCTCTTTTCTCATTTTTTAGATGTGAAAACTACGACCCTGGCAAGTCAGTCGTTTTCATCAGTTTCAGAGTAGAGAACTGATTCTGGGTCACGGCTCTCAGCTTTGTTCCTGGTTTATTTCTCCTCAACTCAGCGTCTTTCCATTTCTCTGGCTTTTGGTATGATTGTTTCTTTCAAGTATATAAAAGTGTGGTAAAATCAGATTTGTTCATTTCTTTCCCTAGAACAAGCCTTGGTATGTGAGTGGAAACACTGGTATTTCCAGGTTTTAACCAGTGAGGTGTGGCACACTGGAATGTGGATGTGCCCCTGGATCTGGTTGTATTCATTCCATTGTGTCTTTAGTGTTGTGACTCGTAAATTGAGTATAACATTATCTACATTTTTAGTGAACATTTGCATGGAGAAATCACGTTTATTTCTCCTTTTCGACTGCAATATGACTTAGATGAAGTACTTCAGGATTTTACATATTCTAAATAGGTTTTTGAAAACCTAAAGTATTGAATAATACATTAGATACTGAAGAACCAAAACTCATTATTGAGCTTTAATTGAAGAGAACCATTATGAATGTTAATCTGATATTCTGGGAGTTGTAAGTAGTGTTTAACGATAGTATGTTTCACATTATTGAAACAGGAAATCTATTTAACACAAGTAAAAGTAATTAATTTAGCTGAAAAGGAAAAGTAGTTGTAAGAGATGTCATCAGAATAATGTAAGACAGGCTCCCAGAATTATCTGTGTTTATCGAGAAAAACAGTATAATGGCAATTTGGATATACCAGAAGGACATAACCAGAAGCTACAATTTCAGGATGCATAATTGTGAACAAAGACATAATCAGAACCAAACGTGCATTATTATATATTAGGGAGAGGAGTGAAGTGAGAGGAATCTTAGATTTTTAGAAATATGTAGATTGTATCCATTTCCTTATTTCCTTAGTCTCTGTGTTTAAGCTTCTGCTCCATCATTCTGCTGAAATCACCTGAAGGAAAGTCTCCAGCGAATTACGATATGTCAAATCAAGGAATATACCTATCTCAAGGAATATGTCTATTGTCCATCTTCCTGGACCTACTCTCTTTTTAGTGTCCATGATGATGCCATTGTTAGTTTTCTTCTGCTCCTCCCCCTTCCTTCCCCTGTTCCTTGAATATCAATATCCAATATTCCAAAATCAGTCCTTTTCCTTTTCATACTATCAGAAATGATGAACATACAGTATGGACCAAATCACGCATGCCCATAACAGACATTGCTAATTGATTTTGACAATTTTCTCTGATCCTGAATGCTATCCTAGGATTCTCAGAAATACTTCGGGCAACAATCACATGATCAGAGTTTGCAGATGAGAAGAATCTTTTTATACAAGACTTTATAATTATTTTCAAATAAGTAAACTTAACATCTGCTCGATAATAAGAAACACCCAAAGGAACTGTGTTAGCTTTTATTTGGGATTTGAGGAGTTGGTAGCAAGTTAATCTATTAGGGTATTTTCCTCAATGTTATAAATTTCAATTCAATGGCTAGTGAGAATAAAACGTGATTTCTGTTTATTCCTAGCCAAGGTTAAAGTGCTGCTGTGCTGTGCTTAGTCACTAACTCGTGTACAACTCTTTGCAACCCCATGGACTGTAGTGGAACCAGGTTTCACTGTTCATGAGATTTTTCAGGGAAGAATACTGGAGTGGGTTGCCATTTCCTTCTCCAGGGGATCTTCCTGACCCAGGGATCAAACCTGTGTCTCCTACAGTGGAAAGTGGATTCTTTACCAGTGAGCCACCTGGAAAGCTCCAAAGTTAAAATAGTAGCATGTAATTTTGTACTGTACTTTGTAACTGTTTGAAATAATAATAAATCCTCAATAATCAGGGTTGCGGACTGATATGTTTTCTGAAAATTAATAAAGTCAACAAATCTCAACTATTTACTACAAAGATGCTTTCAATAAAAATTGTTATGAAAGTAGAAAACTTTGAGCTTGATTTTTCTCCTTCCTCATTTTTTAAATTTTATATTGATCTATGAAGAAGAATTATTAAGCAACAAGGAAGTATTTTCCACTAACGTAATACCGCCTGAAAGTTATTTATTTATATATCACCTTTACCAATTTTTCTGTATTCTTATAAAAACACAATAGTACCTAGCATACAGTGCTAAATAAATGTTAGCAGTTATATAATTGTATATTATCAAAGATGCTTGGCTTAAACTGAGGGTAAGAAGTGTACATTTTTCAAGGCATGTAATAATGTGATTCAAAGTGTGATCTATCAGCTCATACAGCATTTATGGCAGTGCACATTCAATTTCAAGGTGGAACAGGAAACAGCCGGAGAGGAGGGCCAGCTTGTTTATAATGGATCTATTTTCTGGAGCAGGTATTGGCCCCCCTTAGTAAATATTTGGGGGTTTTTAGCTACATGGATTTGTTGTGACTACTCAGCTTTGCTGTTACAGTGCAAAAGCGACCACAGATAATACATAAATGAATGGATGTAACTGTGTGCCAGCAACATTTTATAAAACTAAGTGGTGTCCTGGATCTGTCCCAAGGATCATAGTTTATAGACCCCCTATTCACTATGGTGGTAGTCTTGGCGCTCAGTTAGTTTTTTTCACCCTGCAGGTTCTTCTCTCATCTTATTTTATTGTTTCATCCTCTGTGAACGTGTTTGTGTATTGGCCATTGCAATGTGATTCATTTTTAATGTGGACTGAACTTCAGTTTGCTCTGATGTAGGTAAGTTCTTTTGGACACTTGCCACCTTATCTGAGATTTGTTTTTCTTCCATCGAATATGGTTTATAAGCTGCATATTGAGATGGGAGCTACATGCAGTCTTTACTGGAAGACCTGAGCTCTGTGCTCTAATATAATATTGTGTTAAACATTGTATAATAAAGAGCAGACTCGTTAGGAATGTATTTTATTTTTGAACATATTGTCTCAGGCTTTAATTCAACTTCCCCTTTTTCACAGATCCCTGGAAAATGCTAAAGTCGGGAATGTTACCTCCTCCTGACATTGCCTGTGCACTCCTTTGTTTCACTAATCACCAGCTTTCTTTGTTGGGGTGTGAGCAATAATTTTCTGGATTTGTTTGATTCGAAATGTTAATTCAGTACTGTTTCTGGTAAGTGGGAATAGGATTAGAATATACTTCTCAATCCTTTTTATTTCTTTCTTAATATTTTTAGATGCCTCTTTTCAAAGTTTATGGCATAAGCTTAGATTCTTTCGTTGAATGGCAACTGAGGACTTTTTTTCCTCTTGCTATTCACATTGTTGTCTGTTTGTGAGGAGAATAGTATGGTGGTTAAAGACACAAGCTCTGCGTTTAGACTGCCTGTGATCCTATCTGAGGCCTACCAATTACTAAAATCTGTACTTCAGTTTCTACATCTATAAAATGTGATAATAATAGTATTTTTTCATAAATGTATTATGTTACTGAATAAGATAATATGTATACAGTTCTAAGAATAACACCTGGTACATACTAAGCACTATTTAAATTTTAAATATTATTGATATATGTTTTTGATTTTTGTTTTCTCAAATATTGGGATAGGTGATTTTGCTATTTGGTTTATTTTGCCATATTGACCTTCAGCTATACAATTTTTGCAGCTCTATAGTCATTCTTTATTAGAAATTAAACCTAAAAAGCTTACAACAAACTATTTATAATCACTTATGGACAGCAGTAGAAGCAGAAAGAAAGGGGCATTTAATATACTTAATAAATAAATAAATATGAATGAGGTAGCCTTGCAGCTCTGTTTGCAAATGAAATTGATTCATTTTCAGCTCCATGTAGACTTGACTTATTCTGCCAGCCTTGACTCACTTCAGACCATACACTTTCTACTTTGTCTGTTTGTCTCAGATCAACTCTCTTCCAAATCCTCTTTTCTGACCTTGTCTTTTGGCCACAAATTTCCTTTCCTCATCTCTTGCACCTGGAATGATGTTGGTTCCACTTTTCCCATTATTTCCCCTGTAAAGGAAGCCTTTGTGCTCCTAGCTCTAAATGGCAGAGAGGTTGGTCATTGCTTGCTTATGTTTTCACCTAGAGTTTTAGGTATAGACTCTGCCTTTCCTTGGGCTTCCCTGGTGGCTCAGCTGGTAAAGAATCCACCTGCAATGTGGGAGACCTGGGTTCAATCCCTGAGTTGGGAAGATCCCCTGGAGAAGGGAAAGGATACCCACTCCAGTATTCTGGCCTGGAGAATTCCATGGACAGTATAGTCCATGGGGTCACAAAGAGTCAGATGCGACTGAGTGACTTTCACTTTCACTTTCTGTCCTTCATTAAATTTGAATGTGGTGAACGGATTCTATCCAAATCAGGGGCACTGGCTCCTTAGAAATCCTTTAACTTGTAAAGATTAATGAAACTTTTTCAACTGGTTGCCCCGGGGCTAGGGATTTATGGATAGGCCTAGTTTTGTGCAGATTTTTTTTTTTTAATTCCTACAAGAATCACAAAATATTCACTTAACATCCAAATTCAACATATTTAAAAACAGGTAAAAAACTGTACAGTATTTGATTACTCCTGGTTCTTTTTAAAGATGGTAGTTTCACTTCTCCTGAGACTTTCATTGTCTCCAAAAGAGAGGAGTCCTTGCAATTTTGGATAGTTTTGGCTTCACTCAAATGGCACAGAATGAGATTTCTTTTTCCATTCCAAGTAACTGTATACAAATTAGGAAAAGTGATAAGGCAGAAGTTTGGCCTCAACTTCATATTTCAAAGTTAAATCATAAAAGGCCTTCTTTCTAATTTAAGTTAAAGTTTTTTCTCTTTAACTTTTAATTTTGTATTGGTGTATGCTGCTGCTGCTGCTAAGTCACTTCAGTTGTGTCTGACTCTGTGCGACCCCATAGACAGCAGCCCACCAGGCTCCTCTGTCCACAGGATTCTTTAGGCAAGAATACTTGAGTGGGTTGCCATTTCCTTCTCTTGTATTGGTGTATAGCCAATTAATAATGTTGTGATAATTTCAGGTGAACAGTGAAGGGACTAGGCCATACATACAATATGAGGTGTTTTTTTTTTTAAGATTTTGGGATTATATTGCAACAAACTGAAAATAATTCTGTTCAATAAAAGCAGCATCGCTGGATGGGATGCACAATTAATTTTTTGATAAAGTGAAGATCAGCTAGAAACACATTTTATCTCAGTCTTTGATGAAAATATTTCTCAAAAATGTACAGCCATTCTCCTACCTTAATATTGAACTTGTGAAGATTATCTTGACTTGGCGCTGACCCCAGGACTTCGTCTAAAAATTAAAGAATATCTTTGATAATAGTTTGTTTTTGTTTTCTTTTAAAAATAGACTTTTTCCATGAAAGAAATTTGTTTATTGAGTTCTGATTAATTGAGGGCTTGATATTTTTCTTAACTCTTGTTTATATGCTACTACAGATGAGGTGTAACCATAATATTTGGTCAGTCTGAGTTAAATGGCTCATGACGTCAATTACAAAAGTCTAGATCTAATATTTCCACATTTCTGTGTAGCCAGTCTACATGAGAACCATATGATGAACCAGATCTTTTAGTCATGTCTCAGTTCAGTTCAGTCCAGTTTAGTTGCTCAGTCGTGTCCGACTCTTTGCGACCCCATGAATTGCAGCATGCCAGGCCTCTCTGTCCATCACCAACTCCCGGAGTTCACCCAAACTCTTGTCCGTCGAGGCGATGATGTCATACAGCCGTCTCATCCTCTGTCGTCCCTTTCTCCTCCTGCCTCCAATCCCTCCCAGCATCAGAGTCTTTTCCAATGAGTCAACTCTTCGCATCAGGTGGCCAAAGTACTGGAGTTTCAGCTTTAGCATCAGTCCTTCCAAAGAACACCTAGGACTGATCTCCTTCAGAATGGACTGGTTGGATTTCCTTGCAGTCCAAGGGACTCTCAAGAGTCTTCTCCAACACCACAGTTCAAAAGCGTCAATTCTTTGGTGCTCAGCTTTCTTCACAGTCCAACTCTCACATCCATACATGACTACTGGAAAAACCATAGCTTCTACCATATTCATATGACAAAAAAGGAAAGAATGGTAGCATGCTTCTTTAAACCAGTTAGGCAATATTTCAGATTAATTCTAAAAATAATATAACAGACCCCTGTGTTACCGTTGTCCAGATTTATCATAGGATTTGAGGACTTCTAAATCCTGAAAAAAGTAAGTGTAAAAGGTGAAGCTGTCTCCCTCCCCTTCATAGTCTCCCTTTCCCTCTCTCCTTTGAGGTCATTATACTGAAGATAACATATGCATCCCATATTTACTGCTGTACAGTAAAATTACCCCTAATTCTTAGTGATGTAAAACAACAACCCCTTGTTATTGCTCATGAGTGTACAGGTCAGCTGGATGATGCTGCTGACCTGAGATGGGCTGGGCTGATCTGACCTAGGCTTGCTCATGTGTCTGTGGTCATTTGGCAGGTCACATGGGTTCTCGTTTGTCTTACTACAGCTCTACTCTTGTGTCTAGTGGTTAGCTGATTGTAGCCAAGGGAGATAGGGCTGACTGCACCATGGAGTGCTCATCACTCAGCAGGCTAGACCAAGTTTATTCTCTAGATACTAGGAGGTTCTGAGAGGAAGAGTAGAATGGAAGTGCGTTTAGCCACTGGCAAACTATCGCTTCTACTGCATTCTGTGGGTGAAAATGAGAGTCACGATGACATGAGATTCCAGGGGTGGGAAAACAGACTTCACTTCTTGGTGGAAGGGGTGGTAAAGTCACACTGTAAAAGTGGATCTCTAGGAGGGGTGGGAAGTTATGGCTATTTTTATGATTCACTGCAAATCATGTATTTTTTCTATTTATGTAGATGTATTTATATTTTATTTTTATAAGAATTAGCATAGTTAAAAAACTCATTAAATATATGGCTTTATAGATAGTTTTTAAAAAAATTGTAATTGTGTTTTTGAAATTTACTGTTTTGATAAATTTATTACATCAATACTTATCTATACCTTCTCTTGCTGCTGGGCATTTGAATTATTTTCCATTATTTTTTGCAATCACAAGCAAAGCTGCAATGAACATGCTGTACACAGTGTTGTGTGCATATAAGAGGGTTTCTCTAGGTTAGTTTCTAAAAATGGATGGATTGTGTGGTACAATACATGCATTTTCAACTTTATTGGGTATTGTCAAATTGTTGTCCAAATTGTTGCACACCATCAGGGAGTATAACAGTTTCATTTCTCCTACATTCTTATGAATTACAGTTTGTATTATCAGACTTTATATTTTGTGGAGCCACTAGGAGAGTATCATCATTTTAATTGCATATTCATTCAGCAAGTTTGAATATATTCCGTATGTGTCAGACTTTATTTTTCTGGGCTCCAAAATCACTACAGATGGTGACTGCAGCCATGAAATTAAAAGACGCTTACTCCTTGGAAGGAAAGTTATGACCAACCTAGATATCATGTTCAAAAGCAGTGAATTACTTTGCCAACAAAGGTTTGTCTAGTCAAGGCTATGGTTTTTCCAGTGGTCATGTATGGATGTGAGAGTTGGACTGTTAAGAAGGCTGAGCGCCGAAGAATTGATGCTTTTGAACTGTGGTGTTGGAGAAGACTCTTGAGAGTCCCTTGGACTGCAAGGAGATCCAACCAGTCCATTCTGAAGGAGATCAGCCCTGGGATTTCTTTGGAAGGAATGATGCTAAAGCTGAAACTCCAGTACTTTGGCCACCTGAGGCGAAGAGTTGACTCATTGGAAAAGACTCTGATGCTGGGAGGGATTGAGGGCAGGAGGAGAAGGGGACGACAGAGGATGAGATGGCTGGATGGCATCACTGACTCGATGGACGTGAGTTTGAGTGAACTCCGGGAGTTCGTGATGGACAGGGAGGCCTGGTGTGCTGCGATTCATAGAGTCGCAAAGAGTCGGACATGACTGAGCAACTGATCTGATCTGATACTGGCCAGATAAATTTCCTTTTCTGTGAATTAATTGCCCATTTGTATATTCCAACATTTAAATTTTATTTTAAACCTTAAAAGTGTTTCCATAAAATTGTTTGTTTTTTAATTATTTCTTATGGTTAAAATACATATAAATAGTGGAAACCAGTCCTTTTCCAATTATATGTATCATCTTTTAGATGTTGGCATTCATTTTAAAGTGGTTTATTGTGTCTACTACTATACAGATGCTTTTATATAGTAGTATAGTCAAATATTTCTATATATTCATGGTTTGTATGATTTTTTGTCCTGTTCATAAAAACTTTTCCTACCAGGGTGTCATAAGCATATTTTCCTGTATTTTTCTCTTAAGGTTTAAGAGTTTCTGTTTAGTTTCTTAATCAGTCTGGGATCTCTTTTGTGTGTGATGTAAAATAGGGCTCTAATTTTATCTTTTTCCAACTAGAAAGCCAGTTGTCCTGGTACAAGTTATTAAATATATAATCGTTTCTTTCTCAATGATTTGTGATGCTAGCATGTCATATCCCGAGTTCCTATGTCGATGTACATTTATTTCTGGGCCCTTTGTTCTTTTTGATTGGTCTCATTTTTCCATCTCTGCACCCTTTTGCATTGATATGCCCTTTTAATGGCTGCAGCTTTACAATAAGTTTCCTGTTCAGTGGGGATAATATCCTTTCTCATTCTCTAATAAAATTATTTGGCCCTTTGCTCTTTTATATTAAGTTTAGAAGCAGCCCTTTAAGTTAAAGGGTGGAAAGTTCCATATAACAAGAAAAAGCAGAATAAGGTAAGAGGGATTAAGAGTGGAGGGGAAATTTATAGCCTTAAATAGGGTGATGAAGATAGGATTCATTGAGAGGTAGGTTTTGAGGGAAGACATGTAGGAGATAAAGAATTTAACCAGTTATCTGGGAAAGAATCTTGTAGGCAGAAGGAACAGTCCTTACTAAGATTCTGAACCAAATGTGTCAGAAAGAACAAGGAGGACGGTGAGACTGAAGCAGAGTGAACAAGGAAGAAGCTAGTAGGAGTCAAAGTCAAAGCACTTATGGGGGCAACTGAGAAAGCTGAGCGCCAAAGAATTGATGCTTTTGAACTGTGGTGTTGGAGAAGACTCTTGAGAGTCCCTTGGACTGCAAGGAGATCCAACCAGTCCATCCTAAAGGAGATCAGTCCTGAATATTCATTGGAAGGACTGATGTTGAAGCTGAAACTCCAATACTTTGGCCACCTGATGCTAAGAACTGACTCACTAGAAAAGACCCTGGTGCTGGGGAAGATTGAAGGCGGGAGGAGAAGGGGACAACAGAGGGTGAGATGGTTGGATGGCATCACTGATGCGACGGACATGAGTGTGAGTAAGCTCCAAGAGTTTGTGATAGACAGGGAGGCCTGGCGTGCTGTAGTCCATGGGGTAGCGAAGAGTCGGATATGACTGAGCGACTGAACTGAACTGAAGCCATTGTAAGGATATTGGCTTTTGTTTTGTATGTGGTGGGAAGTCATTACAGTTTTTTTTTTCCCCTAGGCAAGGCTTTATGAGGGCCCCTGCTACGGGGGAGCCTGGTGGGCTGCCGTCTCTGGGGTCACACAGAGTCGGACACGACTGAAGCGACTTAGCAGCAGCAGCAGCAGCAGCTACAGCAGGAGTAGTGAGAACAAACAAGAAGGTCCCTTGCGTGCTCACTCCCTGGGGGAGGGCGAGCTTGTTCCTCCCGTGGGGTGAGGGTAAGAGTGTGTCCAGGTGTCAGGCAGAGGAGTGGCTTAGGTGTTTTGCCCACCCCTCTAGCGGGGTTGAGTGCAGAGGGCATGCACTATACCCTGCTTTTGCTCCTAACATTCAGTTTTTGCTCCTGGCTCTTCAGAAGTGGCAGCAAATGTTTTTGGTCTTTTGGTATCTTTTGTCCGTAATTTGCCCCAATGCTTCTCCTCAAGCAACAAAATACAAAGAAACTGTATGGGACTAAAAATAGCTGCATTGTAGAATTTCGAGTAGAGTTGTGACACAACCTGAATAAATTTTATAAGAATTACTCTGGCTTCTGTGTGGAGAATAGAAGGCAGAGAGTAAGCACAAGAGCAGGAGACCAGTCAGGGAACTATTGGCAATAACCCAGGTGAGAGGTGTGGTGGCGTGGACCCAGGTAGTAGCAGTCTGGGTATGACAAGTAGCTGGATTCTGCCTCTGTTTTACAGGTAGAGTCAACAGGATTTCTTGATGGGTTTGGTGTTGGGATATGAAGACAGACAGGAGTTGAAGATGACTCCAGGGGTTTTGGCTTGAGCAACTGGAATAAAAAATTGCTATTACCTGGCTAGGGAAGATTGGGAGGAACAGTTTTAGGGAAAGATCAAAACTCAGTTTGGAGCATTCTGAGTTTGAGATGCCTATTAGATGTTTAGGAGATGAGTCTGGAGTTCAGGGGAAAGGTTCAGAGTGGGGATGTAGATTTGGGACTCGTTAATGTATATCTGGTATTTAAAATATAGAGACCAGATGAGATCATCTAGGAAGTGAGTATAAAGACAAGTGGTTCAAAGACTAAGCTCCCAGATAAGTCAAAGAAATACATACAAGGGACCTTTTCGAGGAAATGGAAATGTTCTAAAACTGTATGGCAGTGGTGTGGTTGTGCGACTTGGTAAATTTACTGAAAATCTTTGAACTGTGCACTTAAGACATGAAGTTTGTGCATAGTCGCTCAGTTGTGTCCGACTTTTTGCCACCCTGTGGACTGTAGCCCACCAGGCTCCTCTGTCCATGGGGATTCTCAGGGCAAGATTACTGGAGTGGGTTGCCATGCCCTTCTCTAGGGGATCTTCCTGACCCAGAGATTGAATCCAGGTCTTCCACACTGCAGGCAGATTCTTTACCAACTAAGCCACCAGGAAAGCCCAGTGAAGTTTATGGTATGTATGTTATGTCTCACTTTAACAGCCTTATTAATATATATTTTTTTTAAAAGAAGTCAAACAGATTAGAAGGAACTAGTAAAGGCTATTTGAGGAGTGGCCAGTGTTAAGGGGAAAAAACCAAGGGAAAAAAAAACCAAGAAATTGTGGGCAAACCAACTCACTATAACTTCATTTATATTTGTTTGTTCTTCCCTGTATTATTTCTCTACTGTATTTTTTCACAGCTAAAGTTGGATAAAAGAAATGAAAAGTCATTTGACTATATTCTTAATACATGTTCACACCCCTGTTCTGCCAGCTTTTTTTTTTTTTTTTGGTTCGAGTAGCAAACTTTAAAGTTTTGCTAGACAGGATTTTCTCCGCTAAAGAATTGATGATATTGGAGAACAAAGGTAAAGATGAGGGGAAAAGCTGACTTCACACAGAAGAATCTTTGCTAAGATGAGCTCTGCAGGTGTAGAAACAACAATGTAAAATGAAGTCATCTGGTCCTGAGTCCCGAGCCCTGGGCATTCTCCACAGGGGTTGGTGGTGGGCTTCTTGGTAAGGTGAAAAGCAAAGTTCACAACGGGTTAAAATGATGTTAAACAAATGTGAAAATCCTGTGGCTTTTCATGCTGTGATATGGAGCCTAAGACATGTGGGTCATACTTTGTGGCTTTAGGAACTGATTGTGTAAGAGGCAATGGCAGATGGCTATCTTCTAATATAAGGGCTCTGGTCGCATTATGCAGAGCAGTGTAGGGTTTAGTCATCATCCTGTGGAAGCCTCCCCTTTATTTAAAGGGTGTGGTGTGTTGCAAGATGCATGAAGTCATTTCTTAGAGGTGTACTTAATAAGGGAGGATTAAACAGAAGCAAATACAGTTCTCAGGATCAGAAGAAAAACTTGTGAGCAATTAAAACATATTTTAATCGTTTTTTTCTTCATGCTGAGAAATTATGTAAAAATCTGAGACCCAAATAAGGAAACTGAAAAATTAACTCAATATATTGAAACATAAAATGTAGTAGGTGAGGGAGTAACATATCATAGATAGCAAATGAAATCAGAACAAATTCATGCCAGCCTTTTATATCTTCTACTAGTATGTTTCTTGAGGATGAAAATAAATCGGCTAAAGATCTCGAGTAGGAGTTGGATAAAATACCTATGATAGATTGGAGTTTGGGGCATTTTGCCTTCACTGCTGCATTAGCATGAAAGATAATTATTTGTTTTAGCACGTCTCATCCAAAAAGCTTGTAACTAATATATGTGGATCATTTTGATTAGAAAAAACACATTATTTTTTCCTAATAAACTACAGCTTATTAGACATGGCTAATCCACAAATCACAGAAAGCTTTTAAAATTACTCTGAACACATTGCCATTTCATTTTTTTCTGGTGAAGAGGACCTACTATCAGGAAGGAGCAGGCGAGGTGGTCCACTGGCCTCTCGGGAAGGAGTTGGAGGGATTAAAAGGCTCAGCAGTGTTTCTAATAGAATGGTGGGAGTTGCAGAGAGCGGGTTCCCCTGGCGCGTGGTGAGTTCACTCCTGTTTCTGTAGCTGAGAAAGGGACAGTCGCCGAGAGGCTGCCCAGAGATGTGGCCCTTGGTTTACTGAGCAACAGTCCTTCTAGTGGCACTTGACTCATAAGTAGAATGTCTCCTCTGTGCTAAGCCGTAGGAACAATGAATAAACTGTCCTGTTGTGCAGGCTGCTGCTGACCACGAGTGAGTCGCCTGAGGCCGTCAGTGAGATCAGGCAGCCTGAGCAGCCGGATGGATGGGGATAGTAGCCGTTTGCTCACGCATCCATTTAACACGTTTTACTGTGTGTCATCTAGATAGCTTGGTAGTAGATGCTGAAATGTAACCATGAGCTAAGTAGACATGGATCCTGCCTCCATTAGTTTAGTAAACTGATACAGAATTAGAACCTGTGCTCAGTATAAAGGAGAGGCACAGGAGTCGGTGATAGAGTGTTACGGGGTGGGGTGGAATGGAGCTGAGGGAGTAGGGTGGTTGGGGTTTAAAAGGAAAGAGAAAGGGAGCGGTGAAATGGTCTTCTGGTCCAGCAGTTATGGTGGCATTGCCCAATTTTCCAGGAGCCAGAGGCCTGCCCTGAAGGAGCAGGAGGCCAAGAAGCAGGGCCACTTTGAGAGTGGAAGCTCCCCTGGGCCAGTGGCAGAAGGAGCATGGGGCTGGGAGTCGGGTGGTGCTGGTGAGGGGGTGGGTAGTGGGGATGGAGGTGAAACCCGGTCCTCAGAACAAAGCTAAGGTTCAAATGCATGGGGCAGGAGGGAGTGCTGTCATCCACGCAGCCTCGGGGATATTATAAAATGAAAACAGCAATTATATGCTTATTTAGAAACAAAACCAAGCCTTAACAAAATCAGCAGTCCCCCCTCATCCACGATTTCTCTTTCTGCATGTTCAGTTACCCATCGTCAATTTCAGCCTGAAAATATGTGGAAAAATTCCAGAAGTAAACAATTCATAAGTTCTAAATTGCGCACTGTTATGAGTAGCATGATGAAATCTCTCGCTGTCCACTTCATCCCACCCAGTGTGTGAATTGTCCCTTTGTCCAGCATATCCAGTCCTTTAGTCACTCAGTAGCCAGCTCTGTTTTCAGCTCGACTGTCTCGGTGTAGTAGTGCTTGTGTTCACGTAACCTTCATTTCACTTAATGCTGGCCCTAAAGCAAAGACGAGTGATGCTGGCAGTTCAGATACGCCAAAGAGAAACTAAAGTTCATTCTTCAAGTAAAAAAGTGAAAGTCCAGATAGAAATAAGTCCCAGTGTCTCTCTCCCTAGACAGGGCAGGATCAAATCAGATATACCCTTACTCTTGGGTTATCATTTTCTTTAACTCATCACGAATCACCATCCTTCAATTAGCGCATTTATAATACATTTCCCTTTAAAATGACCAAATACTTGGCTTTGTGGCTCTGTAAGGCAGTTTTAAAAAGTCAAAAGTAAGCAATGACTTGAAATCATTTCTTTAAAGAAAAGGAATAAAAAGTTGTAGCTGTTGTTGAGTCCCTCAGTTGTGTCTGACTCTTTGTGACCCCTTGGACTATAGCAAGCCAGACTCCTCTGTCCTTTACTATCTCTTGGAGTTTGCGCAAATTTATGTCCGCTGAGTCAGTGGTGCTATCTAACCATCACATCCTCTGCCTCCTCCAGTGAATATTCAGGGTTGATTTCCTTTAGGAGTGACTCATTTGATCTCCTTGCAGTCCAAGGGACTCAAGAATCTTCTCCAGCACCACAGTTCAAAAGCATCATTGTCTTTTTAATTTTAACTCTTCACCCCCCTTTCTTTCTTCACTTCCTTCCCAGCTTTAACTGACTGCTATTTTTATGTAGGTATTTGGTTGGTGATGGACAGGCGTGCTGCAGTCCATGGGGTGGCAAAGAGTCGGACACGACTGAGTGACTAAACTGAACTGGACTGCAAAACTCAGTTGGGATGTTTGCCTCTTTATTATTTAAATATTGTACTGTGCTTCCATCTTTGGCTTGTATTTTCTCTCTTATTTTTCATAATTTGTCTCAAATCCCTTTGATACCTCAGGCCATTCAGGACTCCCACCCTCTCTCCCTTTTTACTTTTTGAATTACTGAATGAGGTTTCACCAGTCACTCCTTCTTCCTCCACAGTGGTTGTGCACCAGAGTGGGGTTGGACTTTGAAGAATTCACTGGTGCTTGAGTGGCAGCTCTCCTGAAGGGCAGTGGTTATCTTGTGCACTTCTCATATTACTCAGATGCAGAGTGAGGGCATAGTCTTTCTCATGTTTTATTGACAGATTGAAGTGATAAAGATTAAACAGTTTCCTCAGGAACAATGAGTCAATGATAAAGTGTTTTGCCAATTATCTATTCATTAGAAGTTGGTCCATTGCCAATATTCTTCTTCTATAATAAATCTCAAATAAACATAATAAATACTCTTGTAAACACAAATAACAGCTTTGTGAAGATCTCAGTTGCAGGCTCTTGGAAGGGGTCCCTGTTGCTCTGTGCTCTATCCCCCTGAAGCACCCTCTTTTTCTCAACAGGCTCAGATGTTCAACCTGACTGCTCTCCAGCCAAGTCTCCCCTCTAAGCTGAGATCCTGTGAACTATTTCTCCTCCCCTTTAACAAACGAAATATCAGAGATTAGAGTTTCCCAAAGGTTACTGAGCACTTAACTTATTCTACATGCTTTGCTTAAGGTCTCTGCTATTATCTCCAGTTTATTCATATTTAATACCATATATTTAAGGCCTGATTCAATCCCTGGGACTGTATCTCTTGGTCTTCTTGTTCAAATGTATAAAATCCCATAGAATATGCCTTCAGTTAACGTGTTTCTGGTTTAGATGTCTTGACTCTTGGTTGAAGTCAGTTCGATTATATCTGGACCCTGGATATTTATGTGTGGCATGATGGGAATGTTGTCTAAGGGCTGGATGAAGCCTTCTCTCCAAACATCTCTGGATGGTTCACTGCAATAAATTATCTTCCTTTCTCCCCAAGAAGCCCACAAAGAAATTTCCCTTCTCTGTTGGCAATGCTGGATCTATTTCTGCTGCATGGCATGAGGTTGTTTTATAAACTTAAAAATAGCCTCTTCCTTTTATTCTCATTCTTCTGTTACTCCACCCCGCTGTTTGTTTTATCCTTGTTTCTTCTCTTAGCGAGTTGTATTTGCTGAAGGATACAGAAGTCCCACCATGGGGGTGGGGGGCAAGGAGGTGGGACTATAAATTGGAAACAGCTGCAAAATGGAGGGAGGTGAGGACAATGCTTTTGTCTAATTAGAAAAACAAAACCATTTCAAGTTTTCGATGCTCAAATGGCCTTGCTTATTAATCACCATCACAATGCAAATAATAGTTAACAAAGTGCCATGTGGTTTTACATGTATTAAATACTATATGATATTTAAAACATGTTCTTCCTTTTTTTTTTTTTTTAACCTTCACTTTACAGGTGAAAAACCTGAGGTTAGAGTTTGTACAGGTTGCCCAAGGCTACGCTGGCAATAAATAATGCAGCAAGCTTCAAACCTAGGTCAGGATAACACCCAAGTCCACATGTGCTGATTCTCTGCATTCAAATGTGAGAGGTCCAGTGGGAAGAATTTGTTGCTATAAAATAAAACATATATGATAAAAACACAAAATCTGTGCAGCCTGCTGTGTTGCAGTACAAATGTAAACGGAGCACACACAAATGGTTCTAATCAGTATCACTCTTATGCAGTCGAACCACTTTTTTGCTGCTTATTTCCTCATCTTGCTAGTTTTCACATATCCCCACCCGCTTTTCCCACATGCCTAGAAGGTCATTTCCTGTCCTCTAATGATGTGCGTGTAATGATGAAATCAGAGGGTCCCTATGTTTGGGAGGTCCTGGGTGTCGCCAGCAGTTCCTAGTTCATCCTTTCTAAGATCGAACTGTAAATAATTATCATCCCTATCCAAATGTATTAGGTTTTTCATGCTACCAGAATTTTATAGTGCAGTGATTTAGAGATTGAGCTTTGGCATTTCATAGGTCATTGTTTTAGATTTGTTCTCTGCCATTTTCTAGTTTTGTGACCTTGGCTGTATGCTTTCTAAATTTCAGTTTTCCTCTCTATAAAAGGGATATAGCGAGAGTACTTGGTGTGGTTATTAGGATTAAATGAACTAAAGCTAAAAAGCACCTAGTACAGTCCTTGATGTAATAAACAATAAATGTTAGCTGGTACTATTAAGAGTAAAATACTAATTTCATACTTTTCTTTATTATGCAGTGAGAGAACACAAGAAATGGCTTAATGAATCCTCTGAACTGTATAATATTAATTTAGATTGTTTACAGGGACAGTACAAAGTTCTATAAATCTTATAACTTTTCTAAATTAGGAGACTGAATATATTAGAAATGGCATTTAGATGGATTCAGTTCATTTGTTTTTTGTATTTGTTTTATTCATCTTCCCCCAGTTTTAATATGCTGCTGCTGCTGCTGCTAAGTTACTTCAGTCGTGTCCGAATCTGTGCGACCCCATGGATGGAAGCCCACCAGTCTCCCCCGTCCCTGGGATTCTCCAGGCAAGAACACTGGAGTGGGTTGCCATTTCCTTCTCCAATGCATGAAAGTGAAAAGTGAAAGGGTAGTCGCTCAGTCGTGTCCGACTCTTAGCGACCCCATGGACTTTGACAAATAAAATAGTATATACTATATATTATATATTACAGATACAATGTGATTTTTTACAGCCATAAATTCATGTTGTTTTTTGTTCACATTTATTAAGGTTTAGTTGACAAAATAGTAAGATATTTACAGTGTACATCATGATGATTTGATATACATGGTAAAATATTAACCACAATTAGGTTTATTAACACCTTGTCACCTCACCTAATTACCGTTTTGTGTGTATGTGTGATGAGAACGTTTACGATTTATTCTCTTAGCAAATTTCAAGTACACAGTACAGTATTAATAACTTTAGTCACCATGCTGTATGTTACATCCCCAGAGTTTATTCATCTTATTATAGCTGAAGGCTGGTACTGTTTGACAGCATCTGTCTGTTTTCCCCACCCTCTAGTAACTAATGGTCTACTCTCTGTTTCTATGAGTTCAACATTTTTTAAAATTCCACATATAAGTGGAATCATGCAGTGTTTGTCTTGCTCTGTTATGTCTTATTTCACTTAGCGTAATGTCCCCCACGTATATCCATGTTGTTGGAAATGACAAGGTTTCTTACTTTTGTACGGCTGAGCAGTATTACGCTTTATACATGTGTGTCTATATATCTTTGTCACGTCCGTACCACATTTTCCTTAGCCACTTACCTGTTGACGGACACTTAGGTTGTTTCCATATGCTGGCTCCTGTGGATAATGCTGCAATGACTGTGGCAGTGCCGATGTGTCTTTGAGATGCTGATTTTATTTCTTTTGGATGTATACCCAGAAGTAAAAGTTCTGGATCATATGCTAGTTTTTATATTTTTAATTTGTTGAGGAACCTTCATACTGTTTTCCATAATGACCAATTTACATTCCCATAAGCAGAGTACCGTCTTTCTGGTGAGTGTGTCAGATATTTTCATGTGAATGTAAGAGGATTTAAACTCAGTTTTTAAGTCTGACTGAGCACTGCTCTTCTTCCCAGAGTTCAGGATTAACGTGAGAAGAAACTGTATTTTCTATTCTGGATAATTTTTTTTTTTTTTTTTTGAGATGTTTCCAGAATTTGTTTCTGTGATTCAGAACCAGCCACAAATGTTGTCTTTCTACCCTCACAAACCAGCAGACGTCATTTCCCAGGCCACCTCTAAACAGGGACATAGTGGACAATTTTGATGAATAGCTAATCTCAACTTATTTATGTGGAAATATGCTTGAAGCTTTCAGGATGCTGTAGGAGGCACTTAAAACACAAAACGTGGATGACTAATGCGATGAGAAGGCTGACCCGTAAGCAGAAAAGGAAAATCTCTCTTCTGAATTGCACTGATTGTTTTCAGTGTTCTTTTTAAAAAAAAAAACAAAAAAACACTTTTATTTATTTATTTTACTTTTGGTCGCACTTGGTCTTCATTGTGGCGCCAGACTTTCTCTAGTTGTGGTGAGCAGGGGCTGCTCTTCCTTATGGTACTTGGCCTTCTCATTTCGGTGGCTTCTCTTATTGCGAAACACAGGCTCTAGGTGCACGGGCTTCAGTAGTTGCTGCTCGCAGGCTTTAGAGCACAGGCTCAGTAGCTGTAGCCCATGGGCTTAGTTAGTGCCCAGCGGCATGTGAAGTCTTCCTGGACCAGGGGTCAAACCTGTGGCCCCTCTGTAGGCAGACAGATTCTTATCCACTCTACCACCAGGGTAGTCCCTCAGTGTTCTTTTAATTTTACCATCCCAGATACTTGAAGTCTGTAAGTTCTGCTAGTCTAATACCTGAAAACGGTTGTTATAAGGATATTTGTGTCTGGTAAAAGATCACAGGCAGATCTTGAGATGAATTGGCAGAAGGGCATAACTCGATAAATTCTTTTGAGATGTTTGTTCGGAATTGAACTGATTATCTTAAAGTTGTTTTTTAAGGAAACAGGGGCAACAGTATTCTATAAACTTATGTACTCTGTAAAGTTATGAATAACTCTTAAAATATGCTGTAAGATGGTCTTAGCCTTAAATAAATGATTAAACTTATTCTGAATAATCTTAGGGAGAACGATAAGACTAATGAGAGACAAAACTAGCATGGCCGAGATAGGAACTCTATAGAAAGGCTTTGGAGGGAGCAGTGGGCTTTCTTGGGAACTAGTGAGTTTCCAGTCCCTGAGCATGTTTAAGCATGATTGTGCGTCTACTTGTCACGGATGTTACAGAGAATGCTGACAAAGTCAGCGACTTTCGTTCTTACTCTCTTACAAGGGTATAGTGGAGTTTACAGAAGCTATAAGATCAGTGGTTTCACAAGTGTTTAAATAAAAAAGTAGATGTAAGAATAGAGCTATCTTCCATTAAAGCAGACATAAAGATTTGTAAAAATGTAAAGTGATGCCATTCTTCTAAACAATTTTTGTTTGGAAAAATATTTTTTATAAAATATTATTTATGCTAACATACTATATTTATTAAGATTATTTTAAATGAATTAATACACAAATATTTTGAACTTCTCACTTTTTATTTCTAATACAGTAAATATAAAGAGTTATGATTCACATAAATACAAACTATCTAAGATCCTCATACTTGTTATCTGTTGCTATGTAACAAATCATTCCAAACTTTGGCTGAAAGTGGCTGAAAAACAACAGATATTTATTATCTCTGTTTCTGTTGGTCTGGAATTTGGGAGCAGCTCAGCTGGGGAATTCAGGGTCTCACGAGCTTGCAGGCAAGATCTTGACCATAGTTGCCATAATCCGAAGGCTTAACTGGGGCTGGAGGGTCTGCTTCCAGGAAGGTCCCCTCCCTGGCTGTGGGCAAGAGGCCTCCCTGCATTGTCTTATGTGCATGCTAAGTCGCTTCAGTCGTGTCTGACTCTTTGTGACCCTGTGGACTGTAGCCCCCCAGGATTCTCTGTCCATGGGATTTTCCAGGCAAGAATACTGGAATGGGTTGCCAATTCCTACTCCAGGGGATCATCCTGACCCAGGGATTGAACCTGTGTCTCCTGCCTTGGCAGGCAGGTTCTTTACCACTAGGGCCACCTGAGAAGGCTTGTCTTATGAGTCCTCACAATATGGCAGCTGATTCCTCCAGAATGGGCAATCCAAGATAGGATAAAATGGAAACCATGGTGTATTTTGTGACCCAGCCTCAGAAGTCAGGCTTTATCATTTTCCCACATTCTCTTCATTAGAAATGACTAAGCTAAGCCCACACCCAAAGGGAAACGCATTAGGCTCCACAGAAGGGATGAGCGTCAGAGAGTTTGTGGACGTATTTTAAAACTGCGGCAGTCCTCTTTAAGAACTGCTGGACTGGATGATCCTAAAGGGTATTTTTAACCCCAAGTTTCCGTGGGGAAGGGAAATGAGGTAAATGTTTAGGTCAGAATAATGATCCGAGAGGCCTTCTTGAAAGGATTTCCCTTATTAGCCACCTGGCAAATTTCCATCAATTCTTTAAAACTAAATTGGGAAATTACTTCCTTCCGAAAATATCTAGGCCTCTTCCTCTGTACTATCTCTGCACTTATGTATTATGTCTGATATTATGCTTTTTCACACCGTATTGCAGTTATTTTGTTTCTTATTCTCTCTTCTTATCAGACGGTGAGATTTGGAAGTCAGAGATGTTATCCTATGTTATTCTTTCTCCGGTATTTAGCACCACGTCATCCTTATCATCTTCTGAAGTCACATTTACTCTTGTTTATTCATTTATTCTTTAATACCATTTCATCTTTAGTGTCTTATACTGTGTTAGGTGTTGGGACAAGATTCCTGTTCTTATGGTATATTTTACTAGGAAGACAGACAATAAATAAGTAAACAAACCAAGCCAAAAGATAGTTTCAGAAAGTGACCCATGCTATGAAGAAAATAAATGCAGACATAACTATGGGGTTGCGTGGAGTGGGGGTCACTTTAGGTAGGGTGGTTGGGGAGCACTCTAAAGTCTGCAAATCTGGCCCTCACTGTCCCAGCCCAGTTCCCCCAACATGAGACAGACCTCAGAGTTCTGGGTGTAGTGGCCTTAGGACGTTCAGAAAATGTCAAATCCAAGCTGCCATGTAAAAGCAGGAAACAGATCTGAGGTGAAGATCTGTAGGGTCAGTGTGGCCAGAAGGGGTGCATCTGTTACTCGCCTGTGGCTGTTTCTTCAGCCACAGAGTTAGCAAGGTTCCTTGGGCAGAAATGTGAGGACAGAGGAGGTTGCCAGTCACCCAGGGTCACTCAGAGCCCACAGTATACGTAGTGAAGTTGAGCCTCAAACCCAGGTCCAGCCATGGACTCAATACAGTTACAGTCTTGCTGAGAAGAAATAAGTTCTTCCCAGTTCCCATAAATTCTAGGAACTTTCTGGAGGGAGAGGAGACTTGCCTATTTCAGAGGACCAGAGAGCACAGGTGGAGGTGTCATTGCAGTGCGTGTGGGACACAGAAATGCAAGGCAAGGAGTTGAGTGTGGGAGCGGCAGGGATGGTTCTGGCCTTTCGTGCTCACACTTGTCCCATCCCTTCAGGCCAGGTACCCTCATGTTCTTTTGCTCCCCTATCCAAGGCTGTTCTTGGGGAAAAATTCCCAGACCAGGAAATACTCAGTTGGTGCGTAATTCAGGTGTGGTTCAGCAGGTTTCTACACATCAGACTTGCTCAGTTCTTGAAATTTACTGGGGGAAAGATTCCAAAGATTTCTTGTGAATTTGCAAATATTTAAAAAATTTAGTGTTAATATCTAAAAACCCAGCAATTAACAACGTAACTAACAAAAAACGCTCCAAATTCTCAGATGTTGACTCCTCTGTGAAACTTCCCGAGTGGTCAACACTGTCTACTCTTTATGGTCATAGCATTTTGTATATGCCTCTTTTTAAGTCCTTATCATATTTTATGCAATTAATTGTTTACAGGTCTCTCTTTTGAGGGCAGGGACTGCCCTTTACTCACTTCTGGTATATTTCACTGGGGTCATATTCTTATTTTTCTTTTTTTCCTGTGCTCATTTTATCACTGGCGTGTGTGCTTGTGTGTGTGCTTAGTCACTCAGTCGTATCTGACTTTTGGTGACCCCGTGGACTGCAGTCCGCCAGGCTCCTCTGTCCATGGGAGGAATACTGGAGTGGGTTGCCATGCCCTCCTCCAGGGACTCTTCCCAAGTTCAATAAAGGAAAGGGGAATCTAAAGCCATGAACATGAAGGTGCAAGGGGCTGGTGACTTCTTGTGATATTGTCCCTTCCCCCAGACAGTATCAGTGTACTGCAACAGTGGGCTTGTTGGCTGAATGATGGCTTATCTTTCTTACAAAATATCCCTAATAAGGGAAATGCTTATAATATTAAATGATAATAGAGCCAATTGAATTGAATGTAATATATAATAAGGCTTAGGAGGAAGATCTGGGAGGAAATGAACCAAAAGACTGAAGTCATAATCTCTAATTAGCAGCATTATTTATGATTTTATTTTCACCTCTTTAATTTTATGTATTATCTGAAGTTTCTAGAACAAGTATGTATTAATATATGTGAGATAAGGGAATTTGATGCCCCCTCCCAAATATCTCTCAGGAAAGCGGGAGTCTCTTTACATTCTAGTCCTTCCAGAATCCTTTGCATTGTGGAATGCTCTCTCTGACATTTTTTGATCCACAAAATACTATCTGGGGAAGACACATTAGCTTTAAATGACCTCAAGAAATAATAAAATTTTAGATGATTATGGTGATATTCTAAATTTTAAAAAAAAGAGAAAATACATTTAACATCAATTTAATGAATTATTTCTTTGGGATAAGATCCCCAAATTGCAAGCCTTAGATGCCATTATAAGTCAGTTTTCTAGAATTCCCTTTACAAAGCAATACTGTAAGTGGTCAAATTATTAAGATTATGAATATACACTTGTACAATAAATGGAAAAACAGTTGTCATAAGTACTTGTGGCTTGAGATAAAAATTCCAGTGGCAGCATCATAGTTAAAACACACTAGATGAAAGAAAAGATTATGTCTGGAAAACTGTCAGATGGCTCAGAAGTGTCTCTCATAATATGAAGGAGGCTTGCCGCTAAAGACACATACAGCAACTTTGAATCTATGCCTTAATGAACGGAAGAGTAGGAGAAACAGTATTTCTAAATCGAATGTTATTTATATGATTTAAAATATGCATGCAAAAAAAATAAAATAAAATATGCATGCTTAATTAAATAATTTAAACGTTGACATTAGATACATAACTATTTCATCTTTATCCCTAAATGTTTATATTTAAGTTAGTCAAAACCATTCAATTTTTTTTTTTTTTCCTCTTTGGGAAAGTGACCTTATGTTAAGGTCACTTTCTATTCCTGTACACTTTTATAATAAGAGGAAAATCAAAAGCACAAACTTGTTATCCCTTCCAGGGACTCTTAAAATTTAATAGGCATTCGTGCTTTTATGTAAGTAGTTAAACTTTAATGGTGAGAGCTCAGTCATCAGCTGGTGGATGGGGAAGGGATTTAGGGATGCAGCTGGGTCTCAGTGACTGCAGAATAACACAAGGCAGGGCATTGACTTAAACCTGAGAGAGGCTGGCTTTGCAGAGAAAGTTTCTACCAGGGGAAACTTGGAGGAGTGGCTTTTGAGCTCACTCTACAAGCGGATGGAGGACTTCTTAGAAAGAAAGGAATAAAAAGGTATGTGTTAGTGATCTACTGCTTCATTACAAACCACCTAAAACAACACTCATTTATTTATCACTGTTATTTGGCTTGGCAATCTTGGCAGAGTTCAGCTGGGACCACATGTCTCAACTCTGTTTGCAGCCTCTGGTAGTTCAGCGGGTCATGGACAGCCTCATTCACCGCTCACAGTCTGGGGCCTTGGTAAAGGATCCTGTGATGGCTGGGGTGCTGGGCTTCTTTCCCCATGGGGTCTCTTTCAACCTCACGGATGGGCTTGTTCATATGGCAGCAGTGTTGTAAGAGCATGAAAGCAGAAGCTTCAGGGCTTTTAGAAGCCAAGGCTTGGAATTCATAGGACGTCACCTGTGCCACAAACTATTGGGCAAAGCAAGTCACAAAAGTCAGCTCAGATTCAAGGCACTGGGGAAATAGTTTCCACCTTTCAATGGGAATTGTTATAAAGAATTTGTGGCCATATTTAACTTATTAGAGGGCATTATATGGGCAAGGGAAGCTTCTAGACGAGAATAGAGACAAGAAAATGTCAACTGTGTAGTCGGAATTGTAAGGACTTCAGCCTGATTGAAACAGAGGAAGCTTTTTAGTGAATAGCTTGTAATGATACCAGGTAGGCATCCTGAAGGGCCCAAGGACTGTAAACTCAGAACCAAGACTTTGGTGTGAAGGTTAGCAAACCTCAGTGCATGTGCCCTGTCCACTGCTTCAAATGATCCCTTTTGTAATTTGTCTTCAGTATTGTTTTCGCTTGAGAAATACTTTTGCTTTGAGATCTTAGAAGACCCTATGTCCTTAAAGTGCCGTGTCCAGGAATGGGCTTTTTGTTTTTAAAAAAGCTTAATTCTTTGTTTATTTTTGGCTGCGCTGGGTCTTTGCTGCTAGGCAAGGGTTCTCCCTAATTGCAGCAAGTGGGGGCTACTTTCTAGTTGCAGTGTTGCAGAAAAGAGCTCCAGAGAAGAATGGGTTCTAGAGCACGCTGGCTTCAGGAGTTGCAGCTCATGGGCTTCGTTGTGTCATGACATGTGGAATCTTCCCAGACCAGGGATCTATCCAATGTGCCCTGCATGGGGAGGCAGATTCTTAACCACTGGACCACCACGGAAGCCCCAGGAATGGACTTGACCAAAGCCCTTATAAACTTTCAGAAGATAAGAGAGCACAGAAGCAGTAAAGGACCTGAGCTCTGGAGCAAAACAGACGTTGGTTCAAATCCTGTCTTCACCACTTGGAAACCATATGACATTTGATTTGTCATTTCACCATCTGAGTTTCCTCCAATATCAAATAAAATAGTACCTACCTCACAGGATGGCTGTGCTGATTAGATAATAAGTTTGCAGATTTTCCTTAGGGTTTTAAGCATTAAATATTCTTCCCTGGTGGCTCAGACAGTAAAACGTCTGCCTGCAATGCGGGAAACCCGGGTTCAATCCCTGGGTTGGGAAGATCCCCTGGAGAAGAAAATGGCAACCCACTCCAGTACTCTTGCCTGGAAAATCCCATGGACAGAGGAGCCTGGTAGGTTATGGTTGATGGGGTCGCAAAGAGTCGGACACGACTGAGCAACTTCACTTCACTTCATGTAAGTTCTCAATTACTATCAGCTGTAATTACTGCCTTTGGATTTTTACTCTTCATCTGTAAAATGAGATACTACCTCTGAAATTCTAGAGTCTTATGCGTAACATAGCTAATGAAATTGAGCACGAAGAGATTTGCAAATATAAGGGGCTATGCCCATTCCTGAGGAGAGTGCTCTTTATTGTGATCTGCATTTGAAGAAGGTCTGTTTCAAACTAATTGCTTCTCCTCCCTGAAAGAAAACTGACTTTATGGCAAGTGTGTTTTACACAGAGTTGATACTTTGATAAATAAATGCATTTATTCTCTATTTGAATGTATTATATAAGATGATCAGGAAGCTGGATCCTGCTTACTTTTAACCAAATAGGTTTCCCCTATTTAACAAATATTTAAAATCTCCTACCATGGTACCAGCACTATGCTGGGTATTGAAGATAAAATGGTGAGAGAAATCAAAATCATTTTTCTCAACAGTGCTGCATTAAATAAAGCCTAAGTGAAAAAATATACAATTTCCGCACCCTGCCCCCCCCAGCCCCAGGGAATATTTACAGATAGATCCCTTAATTTTTTTGTCCTCAATCCTAGGCCATTATTCATATTTACTAGAAGTAAGTTAACCTATTTTGAAAAAACCACAGTTATTTTGATAGAAAATTCTAGAGCCATCCCCTAGTCAGACAGTCCATCTGTTTGGCAAGTAGAGTGAAAGCTCTATTGACTAAAAAGTGTATGGCTTCCCTGAGTCCATTAACCAGGGAAAGAGAAGTTTCCCTGAGGCTGGTTGGACCCCTTATCATTTTGGTGGCACAACATATAGTAAGGAAGATCTTTAACTACAGGTACATTAAGAAAAATAATCCATACTCATCCAAGTCAAATCAGTGTCTCCAGACCATGTGATTTGGAATTTATGCTTGGTTGTATTCATGTTTTTCACATATCTACAAACATGAATAACCTTATTGACTCAATAAATAGAAATCGTCTTAGTCACATGTAAGAGGCCCAGTTTAAGTTTTAGAAGACTTGAAAGTCAAGCTCAATGTCAATGAAACATAAACCATTTGATTGATTGTGAAACTAGCTCCAGCAGAAAAATAGGCCATGTCTGCCTTCATTTCTGTTTCAGGAAAGTACCTAATTGTGGATGGATCTTGGTCCCAAACTGGAGGTCACAGCCAGAGAAAAGTGCTCCACGTCTTCCTGATTATTTCATTTGGAGCATCTGGAGAAGGCATGAGAAATATCTTGCCTCTCCACTCTGTCTCACTATCACTTAACTTTCCAAGCATCTGTGTGTGTGCTTAGTTGCTCAGTTGTGTCCAATTCTTTGTGACCCCATGAACTGTAGTGCACCAGGCTCTTCTGTCCATGGGATTCTCCAAGTAAGAATACTAGAGTGGTTGCCATGCCCTCCTCTAGGGGATCTTCCCCAACCCAGGGGTCGAATCCAGGTCTCCCGTATTGTAGGCAGATTCTTTACCGTCTGAGACACCAGGGAAGCCCTTCCAAGCCTCTATTTAGAAGCATATACCGACCATTCTTCCACTCTTTCCTGTACTCCTGCTGCTGCTGCTGCTAAGTCACTTCTTTCGTGTCCAACTCTGTGTGACCCCATAGACGGCAGCCCATCAGGCTCCCCCGTCCCTGGGATTCTCCAGGCAAGAACACTGGAGTGGGTTGCCATTTCCTTCTCCAGTGCATGAAAGTGAAAAGTGAAAGTGAGGTCGTTCAGTCGTGCCCAGTACTCCTGATTTACCCCTATAATTCTCCTTTGAACCACTATGCAGGAAAATAGTTGAATCAGTTACATTATCTTATGTCATATGTTTTAATTATAATCAGGAAATGGAAAGTTTTGGCATACAACTAATTATCAGACAAAAGAGGAATGTTTCTTCAAATGTGGTGAATAGAATACCATATAATCTACTGTCAATTAGCTATGAATGTGCCCACTCCAGCACTTTTTAAATGAGTCCCACAAGAAAACGGAGAAATACATTTTTAATGGAGCCACTTGTGCCTCCAGGCCTTGGGAACTTTAACAAGGATCACTCTATGAAAAAAAATTGCTATAGGCATGTATAATAAATTAAACATGAATTTAAAATTATCCACTGAGTCTTCCTAAAGGATTGAGAGGCTGTAGGGATAATGAAAATGCAATGTTAATAAGCAATCAGTAGTGATTTTAAAAAGGGACTGAAAAAGAAGGGCCCATATAAATTTCACCTTTGCTGAAAAATGAACTCAAAGTATAACTTCAAACTAGTAGTGCTAATTAATGTAAGCTTGCAATGCAAGGAATTACTTTATTTTATGTATTAGTGTAGTTTCATTGATTCGTTTTGTTACATGTTTAATCATGTAAACAATTTTAAGAAAGAAAATAATAATAATAATAGTATTTATGAGTTACTTTGATGGGACTTTTTGTAAATTATCCCAAGATTGTATAGGAGACAACTGAGTGTAGAGACATTAAATAGCTTGCCCATGGTCATTGAGCTAGGATCTGAACTCTGGCTTCTGTAAATATTCCTTGTGGTTCCTTCCAGCTACGCTATTCTAGCCAAATCCTATTGCCTCTTGAAGGTGGATTGATGAAGAGAAGTAGCTAAGGGCTCTGGTATCAGAATTCTTAGTTCTAATACAATCTCTTACTCTTGCTAGCTGTGTGGTCTTGGATAGTTTCTTCCTATTTAAAATAAAATTAATAATGTAAGGGTTGCTGCTGCTGCTGCTGCTGCTAAATCACTTCAGTCGTGTCTGACTCTGTGCAACCCCATAGATGGCAGCCCATCAGGCTCCACTGTCCCTTGGATTCTCCAGGCAAGAGTACTGGAGTGGGGTGCCATTGCCTTCTCTGATGTAAGGGTTATGTGGACTTAAAAAATATTAACAACCTAAAAGTTGAGAGTTATGTTTTATTCAGTGGGAATTTTTAGAACTTCAAACCTGGGAGATAGTATCTCAAGTAACCTTGAGAGAGCTACTCTGAGGAGGCGAGGAGAGGAGCCAGGTTATATAGAAGTTTTGTAACGAAGGGCAGGTAGTTTGATCATCAAAAGTTTATTATTAAGTAAAGAAAACCAGATATCCCAAGTTAAAGAATTTAGCACTTTTCTATATATAGAAAGCTACAAGGATCTGGGTTCACTGAAATCATTCCTTTGATATGCACCTCAGCGATTTGCAGCCAGTATCCTGTGTTTTTACATCCTGAGTTTCCTCAGGGCTCACCAGAGGGAGTGGCTGCTGTCTGATGGATGCTCAGTTCAGTTCAGCTTAGTCATGTCTGACTCTTTGCGACCCCATGGACTGCAACACACCAGGCTTCCCTGGTCTATCACCAACTCCCGGAGCTTGCTCAAACTCATGTTCATCGAGTCAGTGATGCCATCCAACCATCTCACCGTCTGTCATCCACTTCTTCTCCTGCCTTCAATCTTTCCCAGCATGAGGGTCTTTTCCAACGAGTCAGTTCTTCGCATCAGGGGGCCAAAGTATTGGAGCCTCAGCTTCAGCATCAGTACTTCCAATGAATATTCAGGACTGATTTCCTTTAGGATTGACTGGTTTGATCTCCTTGCAGTCCTAGGGACTCTCAAGAATCTTCTCCAACACCACAGTTCAAATGTTCACATTTCTGATGGCGGCTAGTGGCAGGTATTCTTTCCTTCCTGAGTTCCCTCAGGGCTCACTAGCTCACCTTCTGTTGTGGCTACAATTGCTGATGTCTGTGATATCCTTTGTTTACTGATTTGGCAGGAAATACTCCATTTCTCAGTTAAGTGAGAAAATGCATACAAAGCAATCAACCCCATGCCTGCTATGCAGTGAGAGTTCAATATGGGTTATAGTTATTGTTACGGAAAGTAAACAAAAGGAAAAAGAATGGTGTGGCTGCCTTAGATGACAAACAGCCCCAAAGTAGTGCCATATGTTCTTTCTGCGTGTGGGAAAACAGCAGACTGCTCACTCTGTTGAGTCATCAAGCCTGGGTGATCACAGCCTGTCTCACTCACGGTTTAGGTCTGAAGTCCCTAATGCATCTGACTGGATGATGCTCGCATCCTGCATTATCTGGGAACAATGAAGAAGACCCCTCAGCTCCCTTTGGGTAGTGTCATGGCAAGTTCATGGTCAGGGTGGTTTCTTGTTTTCTTCTCATGTTCTCCTCCTGGAGCTGAGTCAGCTGGGAACTTTCCAACAGGTTTCTTCTTTTTGAAATATCTCTTCCATCCCTTAGTTGCTAGGGCTTTTCCCTGTAAAGGAAGCCTGATTTAACATTCCTAACTATATTGAAGAACAACAGCTTGATAGTAGCTTTTTGAAATTCTTTTCTGAAGATGTTTTAAGAAGAGTAAGATGGGTTGAACTATGTTCTTTTTTCCCCATTTCTGTTTTTTAATTTATTTTTCAATTGGAGGAAAATTGCTTTACAATGTTGTGTTGGTTTTTGCCATACAACACAAATCAGATATAACTATACATATATGAACTGTGTTCTTTCAAAACTCATATGTTGAAGCCCTAGCTCCCAGGACCTCAGAGTGTAACTGTATTTGGAGATAGAGTCTTTAAAGAGGTAATTAAAGCAAAATGAAATCATTTGAGTGAGCCCTAATCCAGTATGACTCATGTTTTTATAAGAAGAGAGAGGTTAGGACAGGGAGATGACCATGTGAGGACACAGCAAGAAGCTGACCATCTATAAGCCAAAATCTCAAGAAAACAGACCTGTCAACACCTCAGTGTTAGACTTCCAGCCTCCAGAATTGTGAGAAAATTAGTTTCTGTTTGAGTCACCCAGGCTGTGGTGTTCTGCAATATAGCCCTGACAGATGAATACAGGTAGAATGGTCCTTAGGTGGTCTTAAAGCAGGAGATCCTACTCAGGTGCTCTCTGGTGAAGTCTGGGTCTGAGGAGGAGCGCTCACTGCCAGGTCACTGAGGGTCTCCGTTTGTGAGGGGCAGTGGAGGGACAAGATGCTGGGAACTTTGAAGTGTCTCTCTTGAGAGGGTATTCCATCTAAAATATCTTTCTCCACAGGTCTGGAACTATATCATTAACAATTTTTGTGAAAGTTTTGAAACTTTTTTTTTAGTTCAGTAATCTCATGAAAAAATAAGATTGGGATCACTGGGGACGCTGTTGGTAGACTACGGATGTGGGATGTGGATTTTGGAGAAAGGTTCCAGGAAAGGGGCAGTGAAGGAGAAGATGGAAAGGCACAGATCATCAAGTCCTTTCCCTTCCAGCTCTGCCCAGGGCCAACCCCTCTGACTGGGCTTACAGGAAGAACGGGGGAGTTTTGTTCCTTCCTTGGTACCTCATTCCCGGAGAGTGAGGCTCTCTGGGCTGGGGGCACAGGGCTGCGGTGATTGCTTCATGGTTGATGGTTGAGATGACCATCCTTCGAGAACCTTCCTTTGACCTTGTAGGTGCTGCAACATTTTGATCAGAAATTTCTGCTTTAAGTGTAAGGGATGTGTTACAAATGAGGAAGGAAATAGGAGAGCAATCAAAACAAAACATTCTGGCCCCAGTTCAGTAAAGCAGAACACATTCCTGCCTCCTGCCCTCCTTCAAATTGTTTAACAATTTTCCCTTTTTGTTCTTACTTCTGACTCTAGTGTGGTATCGTTTATAAGCTTGGTATTTTTGTCATCGTTTTTCCTTAAACATGGGCACAAAGAAGACTTCAACAGCAGTAAATAGTAGCTTGTGGAAATGCTTTTGTGTTTGAAGTCTGGTTAATTTGTCCTTCAATAAGATTTCTGCTCATTCCCACTCTCTCTCTCTTTCCTTTCCCGAAATTTCCCCTACAACACTGCAGCCCATCTCCACACCCTCAGGATGTTAGCAGATTTAAAGGAACAGAATGTACCTTTTTATGACTGCCAAGACTGAAAAAAGCCATTAAGACTGTATGATGAATTTCTAAGGATATAGTTAATGATCAGTAGGGCAGATTTTGTGAGGCAGGAGCTGTTCCAAAGTTTCCGATAGGTTAGTCTCTGTACACATTGAGAGTTTTGTGTGTGAGATGGGAAATTAGGAGATGTTACTTTTCTTTTTTCTGCTTATTTGCATATTTAAAATTGTATACTATAAATAGAGCTTCCCAGGTGGAGCTAGTGGTAAAGAACCCACCTGCCTAATGCAAGAGACCAGGACTCAACCCCTAGGTGGGGAAGATCCCATCCAGATACCACCCATGGAGAAAGACATGGCAACCCACTCTAGTATTCTTGCCTGGAGAACCCATGGACAGAGGAGCCTGGTGGGCTACAGTCCGTGGGGTCGCAAATGCTGGACACAACTGAAGTGACTTAGCATGCACACATGTACATACCATAAATAATCACTGTTTCCTAATGTGTATGTTCACACTTAACCTTATAGCAAGGACAAAAGACAAAAGACTAGCCCTATACCTGTTATAAAAATTATCTCATTATTTGTTACATTATTTTAAATGAATTTTATTTCATTTCGTATACCATACTTTATTTAACCATTTATGTCCATTTCTTAACATTTCAGTTGCTGTCATTGTTTTTGCCATTGTGCCTGTAGTACCCACAACTATGACTTCATGGGGGTGTTGGCTGCATTCAGGTAAAGGGGAAAGCTTGAGTCTGGTTTGCAGATGGCTCTTCTGATACCATCTGACATGGACTGCTGAGGTGCCTGAAGGCAGCTGGAGGTTGGAAGAGGCAGGTGAATGATACCCTTGGATTGGGCTCCAAGGTGAGACCCGCATGTGTGCTGTCCAAAGAGCATCTACTTCAAAGGAGACTCTCTATAAAAGGGTGGACATGGTAAGCTGCTGTATGGATGTCTCTCAGCCTCGTCTCCAGCTATACCAGTGTGTTGTAAGGAAGGTAGGAATAAGGGCTGAAGACTACGAATAACTGCAACAACAAAATTTCCCCTTATAAAGACTGACTTGGTCATTGGCCGCATTGAGTGCCAAGTTTTCTAAGCAATGTCCAGTCCTGAACATTTCATATTGTAGCATATACTAAGCGAGGCATGGAGGGGTTAACCACAGTGTGAATCCTTTCTGACCCAGCAGCACCAGCTCCAGTTGTAGAATACTGAACTACCAGGACCTGTATCACTATTTGGAAACAGTGTCAGGGCTCATTGAATGGGGTGGCTTGGTTTTCTAGAAGGATTTATCTGTTGTCCTGATTGATTCTGCTCTCAAGAGCCATTCCCAGAGCAATAGAACACTGAAGAATCTGTAGTGGATTCCAACACCATTCTGTAGGTCTTATGCACCAAGTGAACTGGTGATGACTTTTGACTAATAGGGCTAAGAGATGAGTTTTGACCATCATCTATGGGTTTCTATTTACTCTTATCCAGGTTCACCCTTGTGGGAACGATTGTGTCTTTCTCTAGAGCATGGATGACTAACTCTAGTGATGTCTTAGGCTATGCATATGTTCTTCCTCAAAGAACAGGCTTGGAGGGCAGAGGATCAGTTGATTTCTATGGAAGGCTTTGATTTTTTCTAATGCCACCCCACACAGTGCTGGTTCCCTTGCACAATATTGACTTGTTAATCCAGGAAATGGTTACATATTCTTTGACTTAAGTTTTTTTTTTTTTTATTGTAATAAAATACATGTCCCATAAAATTTACCATTTTAACAATTTCTAAGTTTATAATTATTTCTGTGACATTAAGTCCATGAATTTTTGCTTCTAAACTTGAGCCCACCTTTCCTTTCTGTCCCTTGGACTGCAAGGAGATCAAACCAGTCAGTCCTAAAGGAAATCAGTCCTGAATATTCATTGGAAGGACTGATGTTGAAGCTGAAGCTCCAATACTTTGGCCACCTGATGCGAAGAACTGATTCATTGGAAAAGACCCTCATGCTGGGAAAGATTGAAGACAGGAGGAGAAGGGGACGACAGGATAAGATGGTTGGATGGCATCACTGACTTGATGGACATGAGTTTGAGCAAGCTCTGGGAGTTGGTGATGGACAGGGAAGACTGGCGTGCTGCAGTCCATGGGGTCACAAAGAGTTGGACACGACTGAGTGACTGAACTGACCGACTTCCTTTGTGTATGGAAGCTTCATTCTCTCCAGTTCCACGACCATGTGTCCTTCATGCCAAGCTGCCATCAACTGAAAAATAAACTAAGCTGCCATCAGCTGAAAAATAAACTATCATCTTAAGAGAAACATTTCTTTAAAAAAGAGTATTCCTGGCAAGTTTCTGTGAATATCACTTACAAGCCACATTCCTATTTCAGAAGTTAATATGTAGAAAATGCAAATCACAGAATGGAATATATATATATATATATATATATATATATATATATATATATATATAGCTTCTCTGTGTCCTGTGGCAATGACAGGAGTTTTAAAAAATGTTTTGATGGGAAACGACACTTTCTGTATGGCTTCTATGACAATCAAGCTGGAAACCCATAGCTTACTAGGGAATGACAGGTGCACCATGACACCTCTGAAATAAAAGGGATGTTTAGGTTTGTGGAGAAAAACAGTCTGTTAAGACAATCACAGAAAAAGTTTTTATTGAAGACTAAACAACCACTACCACAGGAAAAGGTTTCATACTTACTGAACAGCTACTTTCTGCTGAGAACTTTACATACATTTCTCACTTTGCCTTCAATACAATCTTGGGAGGCAGGTTTGATCCACGTTTTACAGAAGAAGATAAACAGGCTCAGAGTGTTTCAATAATTTCCAAGATCTGATGCCTGGCAAGTAGTGAAACTGGGGTTTGATATTTGGTCTGAATGACTCTAGTGCCTACACCATTTAACTCCTGGGCTCTCGCCACTCTGTAACATGATAGAAACAACTGAATTCCCTGGTTTCCTTCTAGGCTTGCAGTCTTAGTATGATCTTCTGCTTTAAACCCTCTGGTGGCCATTCCTATAGAATCATTTGTTGACTGATCAGATACTACTTTGTGATGTGTTTCTGTTTTTTGACCCACATTTTAAACTCTGTTATTAAATATTCTATATATTTTTGTCATTTCTTTTTCATAGATTATAAACCCTGAGAGGACACTGACTTTGACTGTTGTATCTCTCACAGCATTTTGTGAATCACTGATGCTCAATTACTACCTATTGACTTGATTTTAATGAATGTTAGGGAGACATTTTCTGATATAGTTGATCTGAAATAAAAGTCATTCTAAAGATCATTTAAGCAATTAAAATATGGTTCATGGGATTTCTGACAATTCTTATACCTCCAATTCAGAAGATTCAGGGAGATTGATGAGTGAATAAATGGAATTTTAAAATTTGAGGACGGCTTTTTCATTAAGGGATTCTAGAAAATATTATTATTGCTTTCCATATTTGCTTTAGATTTCAGTCACATTCTCATTATATTCATATTTTGTTGTCAGTTGGATTATACTCCACCTGATCAGGGAAACTTCCCTTACCAAACAGACAACATTATCATTATTTTGGGTTTGTTTTTTTTTTGAGGTTTTTTTTTTTTTTTTTTTGGTGTGGACCATTTGAAAAGTCTTTACTGAATTTGTTACAATATTGTTTCTGTTTTATGTTTTGGATTTTTGGCCATGTGGCAGGTGGGATCTCAGCTCCCGAACCAGGGATTGAACCTGCAACCCCTG
The DNA here is from genome assembly GCF_003369695.1 of Bos indicus x Bos taurus. NCBI lineage: Eukaryota > Metazoa > Chordata > Mammalia > Artiodactyla > Bovidae > Bos > Bos indicus x Bos taurus. The sequence goes on from NC_040091.1 coordinate 65,668,081, forward strand.
CGTTAGAAGGCAGAAGCTTAACCACTGGCCCACCAGGGAAGTCCCTATTACTAATATTATTAATTTGACCTCTGAACTTTACCTTTTTGAATATTTCAGAAAACTAGTGCTGAAAATTTTTCATGCTGAAATATCTATCAAGATCAAAGGAGGGCAGGAAAACAAAAGCTAATTTTATTCAGAAGTTTCTGTTCTCTCTTGGCTTTGGCCATTGTTTCCTCCTTGGGACACTTCCCTTGAGAGGGAGACACTGGGCAGCAGCCTTGAGTGTCAGTGAGAATTGTCTCAATGAACAACAGAAGAGATAAGCAAACTTTCTTTCATTCCATGGTAGTACTTATTTTGCACTGGAAAAGTACATGTAATTCAAACTACTATAATTCCCATTCTTATGCCAAATGTAATCCTGGAGGAGACTGTTGCTGGCATGAGGTTTTACTGCTTCAAAGCCAGTAGCTTGGTTTTTCCATCTGGGCTAGGCATAGATTTTGTAAGCTTTCCCCGCACCACCCCCCGACCCCGCCTCTGCGAGTTACTTATTCTCTGGTAAATTCCGGTGCTGGGCTACTGTAGGATATATGCAAGGCTTTGGCCCAAGAGCTGGAAATGTACTATGGCCCTTGTTTAAAAATGTTTAGCTACTGGAAGTACAACTAGTTCTACTGAGGTTTGTGTTGGCCACCTCAGGTTTGTGGATTCAGTTCAGAGTTTTGATTTAGCTCTACAAGGTTTTATGGCTTGGCTACCTGAGTGACTGGCTCTCACACTATTCCTTCCTCCAAACTGGGAAGATGTGTTGGAGTATTTGGCTAAAGAGTAACACATTTTCCTCTGGAACAGTCATAAGGGTGGCTCAAGTGTCCTTGGAGGGTGTTCGTGTTTGGAATTCCCCTGTCTGGTCTAACACTTCTCCAGTGGTTGCCTTTTCCTGATGGGGAGGTGTTTAAGTACTCTGTCTTATGTAGTATCTGTTGCACTGAATTAATTTATGTAGATTTTCTCAAAGTTTGGAGCCTGTATTGGGTCCCTGTTGCTACAGCAACAAATTACACAAACAGTGCAAATTTATTTTCTGGTGTTCTCGTGTTCAAATCAAAAGACATCTAAGAGGCTAAAAGCTGGATGTCAGCAGTCCTGTTTTTTTCTGGAGGCTTCAGGAGAGAATCTGTTCCTTACCACTTTCACGTCTCGAGTACCCTAGCATTCCCTGGATATAGCGCTTTAAACTCTGCCTTCAGGGTCGCGATGGCTTTTCCTCTGTGGGTGTGCTTAGTGCTCAGTCGTGTCTGACTCTTCACGACCCCATGGACTGTAGCCCAGCAAGCTCCTCTATCGATGGGATTCTCCAGGCAAGAATACTGGAGTGGGTTGACATTCCCTTCTCCAGGGGATCTTCCTGACCAAGGGATTGAATCCAGATCTCCTTCATTGCAGGTGGATTCTTTACTGTCTGAGCCACCAGGGAAGCCTTTTCCTCTACTGTAGACGAATTCTTTCTTTCAATTACAAGGGCTCTGCTTACATTTAGGGCCCACCAGTAATCCAGAATAACATCCAAATCTCACATCCTTAGTCACATCATTTTTGCCATATAAGGCTCTAGGGGGTTGGACATGGACATTTTGATGGAGGTGGGGGTGGGTGGGGGAGGGGCTCATTATTCAGCCTACCACAGATCCTGATGGATCTGAACTTGAATCCTGTCTCTAACAATGTTAAGCTTTCTAAAGCTTAGATTGCTCATGTCTAAATGTTGATAATAACGCTTATCTCTTACTAGGTTGATGTTTAGATTTTGATGAGTAAAGTAAGTATGGTAGGTATCAGGGACCCCATAGGCTTCCAGTAATTTTTTTTTCTTGTCTCCTCTTATAGTATCTGAAAAATTAACGATTTCAGTTGAAGGCAAGTGACTCAGCTTTATAAATACTGTAGTATCCATACAAAATACTAAAATTAATTCTGCTGAAGTGATTATCATGCAGACAAAATACTGGTTAATATCTAGTTAGGTGTCCAAGTCAGCTTGAAACTGTAATAGAACCCAAGAGAGAATGTGTTATTATGTTGAGAGATGTACATATTGTAATATGAATGAAATTAGAAGCTCTCCAACTTAAATACCACATTGAGGATTTTCCCCTTTTAATATCTACTCTGATTTGTCTCAACAGATCAGCCTACTTTGTGTTCAGGGGACAAGGAGTGAGAGATATATCATTGAAGTGTATCATTCTTCAAATGCTAATATGGTCTTTATTTAGGTATGGGATACATTAAAGCAATGATAGTTTGTTTAATGAGTATTAATTGAGCATCTCTGATAAGGTCAGACAGTGGTCAAGATGTTGATAATGTAAAGCTGAAAAGCCATGATTTCTACCTTTAAATGGTTTATAATCTAATGGGAAGACAGAAATAAAGAAATAATTTCCATAGATTAGAATAAGAATTGTAATGGGTACAATGGAAGCACAGGGGAAGAAGCACATGGAGGACAGAGATTCTTGAGCTGACTCTTTGTTTGTTTACTTTTATTTGCATTTAGTTTTTGCAGCATTTATTTCTGGGCCATAAGTTTTTGTTTCCTCAGTTTCTTCTGGGGTATCTTTTTCTTCTGGGAAGATATCTTCTGTGAAGCCTCCTCTTCTGGTTTAGGAAAAATCTGTTCTTTTTCAGGAAGGATCATCTCCATGTGGCAGGGAGAGCTCATGTATGGGTTGATCCGACGATGAGCTCTGTAAGTCCTGCCCTGCATCTTAGGGGATTTGTTCACCTGGATGTGCTCAATGACTAGAGAATCTACATCTAAGCCCTTAAGTTCATCATTACTCTGCATTTTTGAGCACGTGTAGTAAAAATTCAGCTCTCTTGCTGGGCCACTGACCCTGTGTCCAGCCCCACTGTGTGGCCTGTGCAAAGCTACCAACTCCACCGTTGTAATGACGGAATGGCACATGTTGCTTCTTTAAGGTGACATCCTTCAGATACTTGGTGGCTTTTCAGATTGCATATTCTTAATGGCCTGGGCAGTTTCACAAGTATTCTTAAAGTGAACATGAAGATTTGAACCTCTTGATTTGCATGATTTTGTGGAATTTTCTGGGTCAAGTGAATACTGTACCATTTTTAGAGGTCACCTCAGGCTGCTTACTAGAAAAGCTTGAACCAACTCTTGAGGAAGGGAAAGGCTATTTTCCAGGTGAATATGGGGATAGATTAATCTAGGCAAAGGAAGCTGTATCTGAAGGTGTATGAAGGACCATAATATTACATGCTCACAAAACCATCACTAGCTTAATGTGGTAGCAGCAGAAAGGTGTAGAAATTTATTTTAATAAACAAACATCTCTGACATTGAATTCAAGGGAGAATTCAGGTTCATTTTGTGTGGGTAACCCTGGATAACATGTATTCATTTATTCAACAAATATTCCTTGGGCAGTTACTATATATTCTGGGCATACAAAGTTTAGAGGAGTATATTCTTCTTGTTATTTAGTCAGTAAGTCCTGAAGGTCTAATATAAGAGCTATGATCAACGTGTTCAGACTAGAAATTTGAAGAATTTGCAGTTAAATGCAAGTGGATATTTCTTATGCTGAACCTTTATGAAAGTTGAGAGTCATGAAAACTGGAGTTATAATAGAACTTAAAGCCAGTAGTGGCCAGTAAAGGCAGTAGTGGCGATTGACTCTTCACCAAAGATTTGCATTCCCTTTTCAGAGTGAGGAGTAATTACTGGGCAGTGGCTTCTTGGAAGGGCTGCATTCCCAATTCGTCTTACACTTCAGTGGGGACATGTGACTATCTCTCACTAATGGAATCTGGCACACACAGCTTGTTGGCTGAGGTGGTTAAGAAGTAGATACCTTTTCCATCTTCTGTTTCCTCCCTCATCTCTGGCTGGATTACAGAAAAAAAAAAAAATAATCCTCTGTGTTTCCCAGGTTGGTGATAGTGGAGGCACAAGACAGGACTTGGGTTTGTGGTATGGAGGAACTTCCTTATTACATCATTGTAGAGGGAAGAGTCGAGTTTCAGAGGCCAAGTCAAGCTGGTAGACATGTTACCTGGAAAAGGATTTAAGAGAACAATCAAGCTGAGGATAGTGTGGTCATAAACAGAGACGGTTTTGGGAAGGGCCATCTAAAAGCTCAAAGTGAGCCTGTGAAGGTCAAGAAGACCCTTGTGTGATAAACATCACAAGACTGAGAGTTCGCCTGAATTCAGTGATAGGCTTGAGGGACTGTATGTATCTTTATGGGGAGCTTGTTTCCTGAAGGAATCACAGTAAATGAGACAGTAACAATGGAAAATAATTTATCCTTCTCTTTATGTCCTTCTTCAGTTTTATCTTTTCCAACCTAAGCAAACCCTCCTTTCCCTTGTTTTTCTTGTAGAGTTTATAAAATTATTTTTAGTTTCTTCTGGATTCATTTTAAGTGTGTAGAATTAAATATAGTACTTCTTGTGTAGTGAGTTTACTGCAGAGGTCAGTGAGATAGTTATTCTAATATCTGAATGTTATACATTTGATGGTAGTGTTAGGAGGCTGAGCTTTGAAATGAAATAGTTTGGATTTGACTTCCCAGTTAGACTTAAAAATTTGGTGCTTTTGGGTAAAATACTTTCAGCCTCAGTTTTTGCTTTTATAAAACAAAAAAAATAATGCTGTGTCATATGACTATTGCCATGTTAACAGCTCAAAACTTAATGACTAAAGCAATAACCACATGTTATTTCTCAAGAGACTGTGGTAGGGTTGGCCGAACTTGGCTGAACTCTCTTATATATATCTGAACTCAGTGGGTTGACTGATCTAGGATGACTTTAGCTGTGATGACATAAATGGTCTCTTATCTTCCAGCAAGTGAGTCCACACTTACTCATAGGGTGACTAGCAGGGTTCCAAGACAGGCAGCGTGGAAGCACACAGGGTCTTGTGCGACATGGAGTCAGAACTGGTGTGATGTTGCTTTGGTTGCATTCTTAGGCCAAAGAAAATCCAGCTGAAATTCAGAAAATGAAGATTCTACCACTTGATGGGGCAGCAGGGGGAGGGGAAAGGAAAGAAGAGGTACAAAGTCACATAGCAATGCATGTGGATGGAGGGGAGCCAATGAAGCCAATGATGCAACCAGTCTCCCACAGATCCCTTCCTCCAAGAGATTTAATTGAGATTTATATGGAAATGACAACCCACTCCAGTATTCTTGCTTGGGAATCCTATAGACAGAGGAGTGTGGCAGGCTACAGTCCATGGGGTTGCAAAAAAGTAGGATACAACTTAGTAATTAAGCAACAAACTCTGTCTCTATAAACTACCTAGCACCCAGTAGACAATCAATCAATTTTAGATTTTTTCCCTTTCATTCCTCTCCTTTACTTCTTTTCTCTTAATGAAGTCTGAAAAATTATTAGTTTTCTTAGCTGCTACATTTTTATTCTTGGACTTGAAATAAATCCTCAACTAATTTTTTTCTGGCATGAATCTGTCTCTCTCACCTTCTATATTTATTTAACATCGTATATTTTCTGATCCTCAATTTAAGGTTTAAAACTTACCCTTGCTGTTGTTCAGTTGCTAAATCGTGTCTGACTCTTTGCGACACCATGAACTGCAGCATGCCAGGCTTCCCTGTCCTTCACTGTCTCCCAGAGTTTGCTCAAACTCATGTCCATTGAGTCAGTGATGCCATCCAACCATCTCATCCTCTGTCACCCCCTTCTCCTCTTGCTCTCAATTTTTCCCAGTATCAGGGTCTTTTCCAGTGAGTTGACTCTTCGCATCAGGTGGCAAAAGTATTGGAGTTTAGCTTCAACATCAGTTCTTCCAATGTGTATTCAGGGTTGATTTCCTTTAGGATTGACTGGTTTGATCTTCTTGCCGTCCAAGGGACTCTCAGGAGTCTTCTTCAGCATCATATTGGAGAAGGAAATGGCAACCGAATCCAGTATTCTTGCCTGAAAAATTCCATGGGCAGAGGAGCCTGGTGGGCTACAGTCCATGGGGTTGCAAAGAGTTGGACATGACTTAGTGACTAAACTGTGACAGCAACAATGGTCCATATACTGTGCAAGGTGTTGTACATAATAGTGTGGTGACCCACTCAGGAGACAGACTTCCTGGGATTGAATCCCAGTTTTGCCACTCAGTAGCTCTTTGACCTTTGGCAAGTCACTTCACCTATTCTTTGTAAAGTGGGAATAATAAGAGGATATTGTATCATATGATTATTGTGAGAAAAAAATGATTGAATATTTCTGAAGCCTTTAGCATGGTGCTCCCACATAGGAAACTCTGTATGAGTAATTGTTAAATAAAAATGAGTGAATAAAGAAATCTATTCTTTCACCTTCAGGTTTTCACAGTTAGCGTGTAATCTCAAACGTACAGTTCCAACATTGTTAAACGATTTAGCACTTTCCCCCTGAATACATAGGCTTCCCTCATAGCTCAGTTGGTAAAGAATCTGCCTGCAAAAAAAAAAAAAAAAGACTCTGCCTGCAATGCAGGAGACCCGGGTTTGATTCCTGGGTTGGGAAGATCCCTTGGAGAAGGAAATGGCAACCCACTCCAGTATTCTTGCCTGGAGAATCCCATGGGTAGAGGAGCCCGGCAGGCTATAGTCCATGGGGTCGAAAAAGTCGGACATGACTTAGCAACTAAACTACCACCAGCACCCTGAATACATAGGAAAATTATAATATAAATAGTTATTAAATAAATGAATGAGTGAATAAAAATCCTTAACTTCAAGATATTGTAGCAGTACACTGTTGAATGGATGTAGCCACCAGATATTGTTGATTGAGTCAAAGCTCTTCTCCCTGAGCCCTATGTACCTTTTGAATTCCTCTCAACACAGTATTGCAACAACTTTTACAAATGATTCCACGCAAATACCCAAGGAGCAAACTGTTTTTCCTGCCTAGTCTTCTGGGTTGCTCCTTCTTTTATGGGAGAATGCTATCCATACTGTTTCATAGCTTAAAAAATTTTTCTTTTTACTTAGCAGTCAATTATTAACATATTCCTATGTTATTAAATATTCTCCCACAACATCATTTTTGATGGTTGCATACACCTTTGTTGTATAAAAGTAACATAATTTAATTAGCAATCTTTATTTTAGGACACTTGTTTTTAGTTTTTTAATATTATATGCTGTGCTGTGCTTAGTCACTCAGTTATATCCTACTCTTTGTGACCTCATGGACTGTAGTCCACCAGGCTCCTCTGTCCATAGGGATTCTCCAGGAAAGAATACTGGAATGGGTTGCCATGCCCTCCTCCAGGGTATCTTCCCAACCCAGGGATTGAACCCGGATCTCCTGCATTGTAGGAGGATTCTTTACCTTCTGAGCCAATAGGGAAGCCCTTTTTGATATTATAAACACTGCCATTTGAACATTTTTATGGATAAAATTTTGTGTACAATCATGATTATTTTATTAGAATGGATTACAAAAAGTAGATTTGTTGAGTAAAAAGATGAATCATTTTTAGCTTCTTAATAAATTTGTCACACTCCCTCCCCCCAAATATTATTGTTGTTTATATCTTACTGTCATCTGTTCTAGGCATTAATATTAAATTTTTTTAGCAACTTTGGTAGGTACAATGTTTTCTAGTTCCTATAATTTGCATTTTATTTGACTAATAGTGTGGTTTAACTTTTAAAACATAAATATGGCCCTTTTAATTTTCTCTTTTGGGAATTTTCTACTTATTTCGTTTGTCTGCTTTTCCATTATGGTAATCATTTTTTTCTTATTATTTGTACATGCTTTATATTTTAATGTCAGTAACTCCTAGTCTGTCATTTATATTACCAAATTTTGAATTGTATGTAGCCAAATCTAGCTACCACTTGGAAAAATTGTCTTTGGTGTTGTCTTCCAGTAATTTTGTATACTTAAGTAGTTAAACCTCCTAAAATTGATTTTTGTGTGTATTATTGAATCCAGGACCTCACTGGATTGATTTCTATTCCCATCCTTCCACATTCATGCCAGTGAGAGCAGTCATGCTCAGGGCAGGAGCCTGAATTGGAAATAGCATTGTTCGTCTAGTCAAGGCTATGGTTTTTCCAGTAGTCATGTATGGATGTGAGAGCTGGACTCTGAAGAAAGCTGAGCGTCAAAGAACTGATGCTTTTGAACTGTGGTGTTGGAGAAGACTCTTGAGAGTCCCTTGGATTGCAAGGAGATCCAACCAGTCCATCCTAAATGAGATCAGTCCTGGGTGTTCATTGGAAGGACTGACGCTAAAGCTGAAACTCCAATACTTTGGCCACCTGATGCAAAGAGTTGACTCATTGGAAAAGACTCTGATGCTGGGGGGGATTGGGGGCAGGAGGAGAAGGGGACGACAGAAGATGAGATGGCTGGATGGCATCACTGACTTGATGGACGTGAGTCTGAGTGAACTCCAGGAGTTGGTGATGGACAGGGAGGCCTGGCGTGCTGCAATTCATGGGGTCGCAAAGAGTTGGACACGACTGAGCGACTGAACTGAACTGAACTGAACTAGTGAAGCATCTACAGCATATATATCAGTGAAGCCAGAGGAACGTTCTGATAGACTTTGTGTTTGCTTTGATCTCATCTTATTTTCTTCTGCGTTCTCATCATCATTGTTTTTTGCAGCTGAAATAACCACTTCCTTCCGTTTTCTCTGAAGTTCACTTTAGTAAGCTCAGTGCTGCTACAAACTGACTAAATCGAGTTTAAAAAATCTAGCTGAGTGCACAAGCATTCCTTCCTATTATAATGGCCTTAATATTTTTTATTATTTTAGCTCAACAATATTTTTTTTTGCTTGTTAATACTAGTTTATGGGAAATAGTCAATTACCCAGAATACAGGATCAAAACTAAAATCTGTTTTCAAAATGTGAACTTTTGACACTTGGAGGATTTCATTCCAAACTCTCAATTATATAATTACAAAGAAATCCATGTTTCAGGAAAACATACTGAATCTTAACATAAAATTCATGTCACTTATCACAAAGTTAGATAGTCAAGAAAGGACAAACAACCAGTGTTCAAGCTATTTAGTCAATTAGTTCCCTATGAGTACAAAATATCTAGGAATCACTGAAGGGGACATTAAACAGTAGCGGTATTTACAAATTGAAACTACATGAGACATTGAGAAGAAGCTTTTGTTAGTAAACAATGCAATAGATACTTTTACAAACCGCCCCTCAAAAATGATGCATCTGTGAACAGTATGATAAAGGTCATAGTGTTGAAGACTTAAATTCAAGGTTGGTAGAGTTGAAGACCAAATTCAAGGTCGAGTACTGATAGACTTTAAAGCAAGGCTGTTGTGATGAAAACTCTAAATTCAAGGACAGATTGTCTAAGAAAGGACAAATAACCAGGTATTTCTGCTTCATTTTAAATCCTTATTCAAAACAATTTCCTCCCACTTATATGTTTTTATAAGTATAAAATTTTTAAACAAAGAAATGTCTGTTTCTTAGTAGAGAACTATTTTCCCATTGACTTCAAGAAGAGAAAAAAAAAAATTCCCATTTCCTCCTCTACTTCAAAAACACAAATCCAATTCCTAAAGTAGTGTTGCTTAGAATCCAAGGCCTGGCTCAATATTTCATGCTAGTTTTATTGCTATAAGCTGAGAACAATTTATTTACATTATTGAGAATTCACCCCGGGTCTTCCATCAGCAGTGGAAGTGTTAGCGTTAATTGCTCAGTCATGTCCGACTCTTTTCGACCCCATGGACTGTAGCCCACCAGGCTCCTCTGTCCATGGAATTCTCCAGGCAAGAATACTGAAGTGGGTAGCCCTTCCCTTCTCCAGAGGATATTCCCAATCCAGGGATCAAACCCAGGTCACCTGCATTGCAGGCGGATTTTTTACCATCTGAACCACCAGTGAAGTCAATTTGCTTAAAAAAAAAAAAAAAAGAGTGAGAACAATGATGTCTTCAAATGATAACATCAAAGACTTTTGTCTGTCTCTCCTTCTGGTCATCTTCATAAAATTCATCCTTATCTGCTGATTCTTATCATCATCTTCCTTCTCCCCCTCTTTTTCCTCTTCCATCTCTTCATATTCATCAGAACCCATTTCCAATTGAGCTATACATACCCTAAATGTCAGACATGCCATATGTAATCGGGGAATGACAACATTAAAGACCTTGTTCTTTCAAGTAAAGAAAATGGAAGGTATAATATCCCTTCATATAGCCTGATGTTGTAGAGAATGTGGTACAGCTTGTGTATTCATATACCTGGCCTGGACTGATGATTGGAAATCACCAACTACTCCAGGTCCCTGAACTTCTTCCACATCACCTTCAGCATTTGTTGTTTTCCAGTAGCAATGATCTAACTGACAGGCCTTCTCAGGAAGTGAGTTTTTTGACATTTCAATCCTGATTTGGTACATGAAGAAATAATGGGGTGGATGTAAAGAACTAAATTCTGGCAGAGACAATGTGGAAACTGAAACTGTAATATCCCAGTTATTGCTACACACGCTGGGCCATGAACATACCTGAAAATTTGGTCTCTGATGATAGGGAAGCCCTCTCCGCAGTACAACATTGTTGACATAAGAAGTAAACCAGTCAGTAAAAGTCGCACTTAAACATGTCAATAGCAACTGGATTCTGAGCCATTTGGTCTGGATATTAGCAGAAGATTTCATTTTTGTTTTGGCCCTCTGCAGTTTCCATTGCTATATGTACTGACTGAAACCAGTATATATGCAAAAAGTTAAAGGGAGACAGTATTTCAGTCCCTATCTCTGGTAAAAGCCTCCAGAAGCTGTATCAAAGTCTAAAAATCCTCAGAATTATAGTGATTAGACAGCACTGTGCTTCCCAACAAACCAAGAACAACTGACTTCTGCCCATTGTGGATGATGAGAATCAGGAAGCTTGCAGCTTATCTGAGCTTCCACAGCATCTATTGCTTGCTTGCTAAGTTGCTTAATCGTGTTTGACTCTTTGCAACCCATGGACTATGGCCTGCCAGGCTCCTCTGTCCATGGAGCTTCTCCAGGCAAGAATATTGGAGTAGGTTGCCGTGCCCTCCAGGGGATCTTCCCAACCCAGGGATTGAACCAGAGCATCTATATCTTCCTTTTTGATTACCTGCTCTCTTTTAGAGTGTAAACCATCTGAGGACATCTGGGTTCAAATATTTCTTGAGACCATCCCAGGCCTTTTTAATAGCATCATTATGGTCATTATACCTTCCTACATCAAAGCAAGTATCAATGAAGAGGAATTGCCAACACTGACTCTTCTATGTTTTGTCCTCCTCAGATATCAGCCACTATTTTTTGCAGTGTCTTTTCCACAGCAGATCATGACTTGATAGCTAACTAAGACTTTGACTGATGTTGGAACAGTTGATTAGGTCCCTGTAGTCCAAGAAGGATAAAATGAAGAACACGGGATCATCGGCAGGCAGCGATACCAGGATCAGGGACACCAGCTCAGTCTCCATGCCTGCCATCTTGCCTGGCCTCCGCCCAGCCCTGGCCCATTCCCACTGCCCCCACTGCCTCAACAGCATTTGTAAGCTGTGCATTCTATCCATGAAATGGATATAAGATGGAGGTTCTTATCATTAGCTCCAAAGTCCTAGAAATCTTTTTGTCTCTGAAGAGGCAGCACATAAGTGAATACTCTTGTGAGTACCCACATGAATCAGTAAGCAGTTGTGATATGATAGAATCTGCCACTGATTCCTGATTTAAATTTATGTAAGGGAAAGGAACTAACATTTATTGGGAACCAGATACATACATGTATTTACATAATTAAGTCCAGACTACAGTTTTCCTGAGGTTACTTATCAGCACTCTGATTTTCAGAAGAAGAAATTGAAGCTAGGGGATTAATCAATTTGTCTAAAGTCATATAGCTGGTATAAGGTGAAACTGACATCTTAAAACATTTAGGCCACTCAGGATCATGACTGCATTTATCATATTAACAGTCCACTAATTAACTCGTGGCTTAAGAATATACCTTAAATGCCAAGATCAAGTAGCAAATCGATGTGGTACTCTGGACAAGCCTGTGTAATCTGTATCTGTAGCCTGTGTAATCTGTATCTGTAGCCTGTGTAATCTGTATCTATTAGTCTGTATAATCTAGACCCAAAGTGGGAGCATAGTTTCTGTGGTACCTTGCTCTGTGCCTAGTTCAGTGATGGTTAGTTAGGCTCAGGAATCTGACTGCTCCAGTACTTCTTTCTTATGTAGTCTCAGAATTTCTGATAAAAAAGACATTAATACTTACTAGCCACAGATCTGATGGACATGAATTTGAGCAAACTCTGGGAGATAGTGAAGGACAGGGAAGCCTGGAGTGCTGCAGTCTGTGGAGTCACAAAGAGATGGACACGACTTAGTGCATGAACACACACATGGCCACAGATTTGTAGTCCTAGAACCACTGACTTCAGTAGATCATCTAAATAATCTCACTTTTAATTTTTAACACTTTTAATTTTTCCTAGCCTAACAGGAAAAAAGTTTACCTTACCAAAATTCACTGCAAGACATATTTCTTGAACAAGACGGTAATGAGGCAATGTCTGGTTCCTGTTAAAAATCATAAATAAATGAATCATAACCCAAACAAAAGTATAGACTTCATCATAAACATAATTACTGCCCAAGGCATTGTCAGTAGAACATGCTTTGAGAAACATGAAAGGAGACCTTTCTTTACACCTTATTTTAGTTTAGTTGTCACTTGAATCCTTCCTGACAGTTTAGAATCTGACCTTTTTAAAGTGGCTAGAGAAGGAGAGATACATTACTCACAGTTTGAAAGAGCTGCCAAATGTATCCAAAGTTCACACCAGGAAGGGACCAATGTGCTGTTTGTTTTGTTCATAGTCACATAGTTTTGTTTCCATAGAAGTTTGAATTTCATGCTCAAGATTAAAAGTAGTAAAGTGCCAGTAACAGTCACTGTTTCTGGGAAAGCTATGTAAAATTTCAAATCTAAACCTTGTTTCCCTTGACCTGTTTTCCCTTCCTGTGGAAACTAGCTTTTGTTTTGAAATCTGACATAGTAATAGATTGTTGTGAAGGAAAACAGGAGAAAACAAATCTTGTTTTAAAATATTGCTGATATGCATGAGTATAACATGTTTATTATTTTTAAGCCAAGCTTTTTGTTTTACTTGTTTAGAAAAACAAACTCTATGCCACAGTGCATAAGAGTGTTATGGAGCCATGCAAGGGTGGTCGGTTATTTTGGTGGGGAAGGGAGGGTGGTGGGTGGAGGATAAGAATTTCATGCAAAAGACCTACATAAAGTAGCATAAAATGAAACTTATCAGTAAGAGTCTGAGAGGCAGCTTGGCATACTAGAAAAAAATCCTGGATGCAGAGTCAGGAGATCTGTGTAAATTCGAAGTGGCTGTGTTGGGTTTAACTTTGAAATATTCTGTGAGAGGAAGTAGACTTGGGAGAGGAAGGAAGAGGTACTTCCGGAGCTTCAGAGTGGAACCATGAACGCTAAACAGAAAGGATAGCTCTGGACAAGCCTGTGTAATGTCCTGACTGAGGAAAGACTATTACTCGGGGAGAAGTGGGTGTGTGGATGAACCTGGGAACTCTGTCCGGTTTTGGTGAGGAGTATGCTTGATTAAGTGCAACCTAATTTCTGCCTGGAATCATCCTTGCTTATCTCTTTAAAGACTATGAGGCCAGTCAGGGATCTATACTCTGCTGGTAAACGTGACTAGAATAAGAGACTCAGGTGAAATCACCTGGGAAATAAATGTAGGTAAAGAAAAGGGGAAAAAAATCCAAGATCATTCCAAAGTTCAGAGATTGAGTAGAAACAAAGGGGTTTAAGAGTGGAATAAAAAAATCCAGTGGGGTAAGAAGAAAATTAGGGAAGTAGGTGACACTAAGGACAAGAGAGGAGAGTGTTTCAGGAAGTAGGTGTTGATCAATAAAGCTAAGTGTTGCTAAAAGTCCCAGTAGGATGGAGGCACAGATGCGTCCATTGGATGCAGCAACACCAGCTTATTCATGACCTCGATGAGAAAGTGGAAAAGTTAGAAGCTTGACTGAAGTGGTTGAGATGAGATTGGGAGGTAAGAAAGTGGAGACCGGAGATTACTCAATAGTCATTCTTTTGAAGTTTTTGCTGTAAAGGGAAGGAAAAAAAATGTGATGAATATTAAAGGGTATTTTGGATTGGGAGGGTGAGTTTTAAGATCAGATGAACTGGACATGGAACAACAGACTTGTTCCAAATAGGAAAAGGAGTACGTCAAGGCTGTATACTGTCACCCTGCTTATTTAACTTCTTTGCAGAGTACATCATGAGAAACGCTGGGCTGGAAGAAGCACAAGCTGGAATCAAGATTGCTGGGAGAAATATCAATAACCTCAGATATGCAGGTGACACCACCCTTATGGCAGAAAGTGAAGAGGAACTCAAAAGCCTCTTGATGAAAGTGAAAGAGGAGAGTAAAAAAGTTGGCTTAAAGCTCAACATTCAGCAAACAAGGATCATGGCATCTGGTCCCATCACTTCATGGGAAATAGATGGGGAAACAGTGGAAACAGTGTCAGACTTTATGTTTTGGGGCTCCAAAATCACTGCAGATGGTGATTGCAGCCATGAAGTTAAAAGACCTTACTCCTTGGAAGGAAAGTTATGACCAACCTAGATAGCATATTCAAAAGCAGAGACATTGCTTTGCCAACAAAGGTCCGTCTAGTCAAGGCTATAGTTTTTCCAGTGGTCATGTATGGATGTGAAAGTTGGACTGTGAAGAAAGCTGAGTGCCAAAGAATTGATGCTTTTGAACTGTGGTGTTGGAGAAGACTCTTGAAAATCCCTTGGACTGCAGGGAGATCCAACCAGTCCATCGTAAAGGAGATCAGTCCTGGGTGTTCTTTGGAAAGACTGATGCTGAAGCTGAAGCTCCAATACTTTGGCCATGTCATGGGAAGAGTTGATTCATTGGAAAAGACCCTGATGCTGGGAGGGATTGGGGGCAGGAGGAGAAGGGGACGACAGAGGATGAGATGGCTGGATGGCATCACCGACTCAATGGACGTGAGTCTGAGTGAACTCCGGGAGTTGGTGATGGACAGGGAGGCTTGGCGTGCTGCAATTAATGGGGTCGCAAAGAGTAGGACACGACTGAGCGACTAAACTGACTGATGGACCGAAACTAGATCAAATGAGACTGATTCAGAAGAATGGGAGAAATGGGTGATGTAGCAGAAAGAAGGCATAACTGCAAGATAATGATACAACAAGGTTCAGAACATCCCAGTGGAGCAGGCAGTCTTGTTTAGAACAGACACATCGACCTTAGTAAGGCAGGAAAGAATGTGGAAAGACTCGATACAGAAGGAAACAGACTAACAGAAAGACAAAGGAACTCCATTTAAGTTGCTTCTAATTTCTCAGGAAAATTATGAGATAGGGTGAAGGGTTAAGGTGATGTTTGAAGAGAGAGAAAGAAGTACAAAATAGTTGCCTATGTGAGTTGGAAAGCAATGTACTGGGGAAATGTAAATAGAGTTAGGGTTAGGAAGTGTTAGGTATCCATATGTGACTGAGTCATGAATTTATTGTGGGAGTAATTAGGGATATCACATGGTTTTCTTTCTTTTCTTAATATTTATTTATTGGAATTGGGTCTTTGTTGTGGCATGTGGAATCTTTCGTTGCAGTGCACAAACTCTACTTGTGGCCCTTGGGCTCAGTAGTTGTGATGTGTGGGCTCCAGAGCTCATGGGCTGAGTTGCTCCGAGGCAGGTGTGACCTTCGTTCCCCGACCAGGGATCCAACCCGTGTCTCCTGCATTGCAAGGCAGATTCTTAACCATTGAACCACCAGGGAAGTCCCGAAATGGCTTTCTTTATCAAACTTTAGTTACTAGAATATGGCTGGAGGTGGGTTTAAGGAGATTTGGTGATGTTCCAGGCAAGTAGGAAGGAGGAAGAGAAGGGGAGAATACAAAAAGGAATTTGTATATGAGTGATTTTTCTGGGCATGGAGGATAGTGAGGACATCATGAGTGATGGACTGAGAATAAAGTCATTGGTAAATGGGGGAGTGATCAGAACACTGATATATGTGCTCTCTCTGGAGGTGGAAGTGAGTGAATTGTAGTCCAATGGTATGGGCTTCAAAGGAGCTGGATGTTTTGAAGAAGGAGAGGCCAATGGAAGCTTTGAAAGTGGCACTGAGAGCTAAGAGGACATCAGCCAGGATCTGAAATTCACAGGCTGTAAAGGAAAAAGTAAATGTTGCTTGTGTCCTTAGGAAGAATAACATTTCAGTTAGAGAAAGAAGGTGAAGGAACCATTCAGAGGAAGGGAAGACAGACTGGGGGTTCCATATCGTCCTGTGAAGAGGAGGGTACAGAAGGATGGAAGGGGTGGATGTAGGACTCTGGGATCTGGACTGGAGGGCAATGGGTGGATGAATGATAGGGTGTGAGAGTTCTGAGAGTGGTTGAGCAGAATGGGTATAGAGTGTGAGAGGTTAGGCTTGACAGCCTCTTAAAGGAAGGGCCAGCAGTTCAAATTTCAGTCTTATAACTAGAAGGAACAAGAAACTGCAGTCAAAAGATTCTGTACAGGCTTCCTTGGGATTCTGGACTCTCTTGGTGTTCTTCTTACTGCTAACTAGCTGCATACCTTAGTTCTGCATGGGCAAGTTCTTGTCTGGCTCTCTTTTCATGTATAAAGTGAGTCACTTCCCAGGCTCATGTGATGTTTTCATTTTCTGAAATGACCCCTACTTCCTTGCCAGGCTGTTGAAATCCTTCCCATTCTTTAAGAATCCTCTCAGAAGCCATCTATACTGTTAGATTTTTCTCAGTGTAATTACCCATTTCAACCAGATGTGACCTTTCTGTTCTCAGAATCACTTTAACACTGTCTGAACCATCCCAATGGCAGATATCAATCTTTCGAATAATACAGTTATTTACGTTTATGTCATCCTTGTCAACGGAGAAGGCAATGGCACCCCACTCCGGTACTCTTGCCTGGAGAATCCCATGGATGGAGGAGCCTGGTGGGCTGCAGTCCATGGGGTTGCTAAGAGTCGGACACGACTGAGCAACTTCACATTCACTTTTCACTTTCATGCATTGGAGAAGGAAATGGCAACCCACTCCAGTATTCTTGCCTGGAGAATCCCAGGGATGGGGGAGCCTGGTGGGCTGCCGTCTATGGGGTCGCACGGAGTCGGACACGACTGAAGCGACTTAGCAGCAGCAGCATCCTTGTCAAAAACTCCATGAGAATAGGAGATGGGATGCATTCTTTTTGCCCAAATGGGTGCTCAGTAACTAACTTTTGAATGAACTAGTAAAGCATACTTCTGGAGGATGAAACAGTATTGAAGTAACAGAGATTATTAGATAAATAAAAAGTGAGAAATACCTTGAATGGGCTTCCCTGGTTACCAGTTCAGATGGTCAGGAATCTGCCTTCAGTGCAGGAGATCTGGGTTCTATCCCTGGATCAGAGAGATCCCTGGGTCAGGAGGAACGCCAGGAGAAGGGAATGGAGACCCACTCCAGTATTCTTGCTTGGAGAATTCCATGGATAGAGGAGGCTGGTGGGCTTCAGTACATAGCATCGCAAAGAGTTGGATGTGATTGAGTGACTCACACACACACACGAGACTTCAGATTTCTTGGGACATTTAGAAAAGTAGACAGTGTGACTTTATTAGATCTAAGAGTAGTCTGGATGCCTCTTACTTCAAACTTGAAGCAGTTACAGATACAGTAAAGCTATCCTTAGAAGATTAAGGAACCTGCTCATGTTAAATGGAAAATAACAGAGGAAGAACGGAAGAGGTGAAAAGTAATAGATTTAAAAACTATTGAAAATACAAGGCAAGTTAGCTGAAAGAAATAATGTGATTCCTAGACTTTAAAAAATGCAAATGTAAAATTTGTACTAATATGAATTAGTGAGGAATTTCTCTGGACTAATGGTTGCCTAAAAAATATCTTTTTTGGGAAACATATTAGGTATTAAGGAAGTGTATTAGTTGTTAAGGAAGCCTGGCGTGCTGCATTCCATGGGGTTGCAAAGAGTCAGGCCTGACTTAGTGACTGAACAACAACAAATTAGTTATTGGTCTATGAAACTGCATGACATGATTTGAAATGTGATGTTGCTTGGTCTGTTAAGTAGAGTGACTTTTAAAAATATCTATTAACAGTCTACATTTAAAAAATGGAAATATATATAATTGACAGTTAAAATAGTATGTTTATGGCATATGATTTGATGATATAATATACATGTACATTGTTAGATAATCATTATAATCAAGCTAATAACATGTCCACTGATACAGGCTACCCTTGAGCCAGGGCCAAATCTATCTTTTTCGGAGGAGGGTTCAGTCTGGGCTTCCCTGGTGGCTCAGACAGTGAAGAATCTACCTGCAATGCAGGTTTGTTCCCTGGGTCGGGAAGATCCCCTGGAGAAGGGAATGGCAATCCACTCCAGTGTTCTTGCCTGGAGAATCCTGTGGACAGAGAAGCCTGGCTGGCTACAGTCCATAGGGTTGCAAAGAACTGCACATGACTGAGCGACTAACACTTCAATAGGTTTAATACTGACAAAAGTAGGGTTAGACTATGGAATTTTTTATACAATTTTTAAAGGTTACACTCCATTTACAGTTGTTATAAAATAGTGTAAATAGAGTATTTTAGTAGCTGCATTTTTTAAAAACCCAGTATTGAGTCACATTATCTGACTAAAAAATAATGTACTTATTGGGGCCATTGAGACATCATATTGGAAATTGGAGGTGTTGGGAAATTCCAAAAGTTTGTTATGTAACAATTCTACTACCTTCACTACCACCACCACAAACAATAAAAATAGTAACAAAATCTTTCTGAGCCTTACTATGTGTCAGTCCCTATTCCATAGTTTTACATGTTGTACCAGTTAGGGTTCAACCAGAGACACAGAACCTGTAGAAGATATCTATTAAGAGATTTATCTTGGGGAATTGCCATATGCAATTGTGAGGGTCCGTAGGCTGGGTTGTTAGGAAGGACAAGCTGCAACTTGGACATAAGCTGAAGCTGCATTCCACAGAGTTTCTTCGTCTCTGAGATGACTCAGCTCTGCTCTTAAGGCCTTTCAACTGATTAAATCAGGCTCACTCAAATTTTCGAGGATAATCTCCTTTTCTTAAAATCACTTGGTTATGGACTTTCTTCAGGGCTTCCCTGGTGGCTCAGCAGTAAAGAATCTGCCTGCAATGCAGGAATTGCAGGAGATGCAGTTTGGATCCCTGGGATGGGAAGATCCCCTGGAGGAGGGGACAGCAACCCACTCCAGTATTCTTGCCTGCTGCTGCTGCTGCTAAGTCGCTTCAGTTGTGTCCGACTCTGTGCGACCCCATAGACGGCCTCCTACCAGGCTCCTCTGTCCCTGGGATTCTCCAGGCAAGAACACTGGAGTGGGTTGCCATTTCCTTTTCCAATGCATGAACGTGAAACGTGAACGTGAAGTTGCTCAGTCGTGTCTGACTCTTAGCGACCTCATGGACTGCAGCCTACCAGGCTCCTCCATCCATGGGATTTTCCAGGCAAGAGTACTGGAGTGGGGTGCCATCGCCTTCTTCGGTATTCTTGCCTAGAGAATCGCATAGACAGAGGAGTTTGGCGGGCTATGGTCCATAGTGTTGCAAAAAAAGTTGGACATGACCAAATCGACTGAGTATGCATGCACATATGGACTTTAATCATATGTACAAAATGACCTTTAGAGCACCATGTAGATTGTTTGCTTGAATAACTGGACACTGTAGCCCAGCTAAACTGATAGATAAAACCTATATTGTCTGATTTAACCCTCAAAAGAATCCCTCTGAAGCAATTCATATGAATGATAAATCTTGGAGCAAGAGTTGGAACCCAGGAATTGATGTAGGACCCAGGGATTGTGCACCATGCTGGAGTGCATTGTAGGAGAGAAACTAAAG
Source organism: Bos indicus x Bos taurus (assembly GCF_003369695.1). Lineage (NCBI taxonomy): Eukaryota > Metazoa > Chordata > Mammalia > Artiodactyla > Bovidae > Bos > Bos indicus x Bos taurus. Next base: position 65,688,106 of record NC_040091.1, read on the forward strand.
CCATGCCTGGTTTCTCCTCTGAAGCATCTCCTGTGACAGGCCCCTTGTATTTCCTAGAGGGCCATCAATCCCTTATAACTAGGATTGCTGGATGCACTCAGGCTGTCACATGGAGGGTATGATCCCACACCCAAGTGACAGTGATAAAAAGAAATTAAATTCATTAGCTTCCTAGAAAATTGCTTAGTCCCATTTAGTTTCATTCAAAGAGTAAAAGGGAAACAAAGCTGTTTGTCTTTGTCATTCTGTTTACCCCTCAATACATTTTATTAAGACCAGGAATGTAAAAATTGGTATTGAGAAAAGTGTTAAACTGAAGTCAAAACTTAGGTGATGACTATAGAGGGTTTATTTTAATCTAAATATTTCTTAGCAATGATAAGAAAGAGCATGGGACTTCCCTGGTGGTCCAGTGGTTAAGACTGTGTCCTTCCAAGGTGAGGGATGTGGATTTGATCCCTGGTTGGGGAACTAGGATCTCACATGCCTCACATCAAGTGTTACTATCAAGTACTTCTGTACATTCTTAGTTTGAATAAAACAAAAAGAAAGAGCAGATCATCTGGTAGAAAGAATAGAGCGAGATGGAAATGCAACTCAATTGTGAACAGAAAGGGCTACTGTAACTGCGCTGCAGATGGGGATCGATAAATGTGTTGTCATGACTGTCTCTGTTTGAATCTCTGGTTCCACGTGAGTCCTGGGGCTCCTGGTGGGGAGGCTAAGATTGCTGATGTTGTGGCAGACATGACGAAACCCGTAGGCAGATTTTGGGAAGTACTATTGGTTTCTAGCCGAGGATCCTGCTGAACCTGGGATCTCTTGTCCCTGGGCTTTCCTGGGACCACACTCCTATCTTTCAGATCCTCTGGTGATTGGATTTTACCTCTCAGTGCATCCTCCTTCAGGCTCTCAGTCAGAAACTCTGACAAACAAGAGCAACAAAAACACGAACACTTTGTTCCTGTGTCTGTGACAAACTCTGCATGCCTTACTTAAAAAAAAAAAACTTTTTATTTTATATTGGGGTATATCCGATTAACAGTGTTGTGATAATTTCAAGCGAACAGCAAAGGGACTCAGCCATACGTATACAGGTATTTATTCTCCCCCAAACACCCTCCCATCCAGTGCATGCCTTATTTCAACTGCAAGCTTTCTTGAACACTAGCGTACATGCTAAGTAGCTTCATTCATGGCCCACTCTTTGCGACGCTATGGACTGCAGATCCCCAGGCTCCTCTGTCTATGGGATTCTCCAGGCAAGAATATTGGAGTGGGTTGCTATGCCCTCCTCCAGGGAATCTTTCTGACCCAGGTAGCCAATCGGCATCTCTTATGTCTCCTGCATTGGCAGGCAGGTTCTTTACCACTTGGGAAGCTTTTTGAACAGTGCTCTCCCCCAAACATAAGAATTGCATGAGTAGACTGAATGGGGACCCCCAAAGAAAGAAGATCCTAATCTCTGGAACCTGCAAATGTTACCATAGATGGAAAAAGGGTCTTTGAAGATGTGATGAAATAGAAGATCTTGAAATGAGAGTTTCTGGATTATCTAAGTGGGCCCTAAATCTGATAAGTGTCCTTATAAGAGAGAGAGGGAGATGTGAGCCAGACACGGAGAGGGCAGGGTGAATACAGACAGATAGGAGGGATGCAACCACCAACCAAGGAATGCCAGCAGCCACAGGATGCTGGACAGGCAAGGACATATTCTCCTCTAGAGTCTCTGGAGGGCTCTAGGGGAGATTTTGCTCGAGTAATAATAATTTTGAACTTCTGGTTGTCAGAACAGTGAGCGAGTAAATTTCTGTTGTTTTAAACTGCCTCATTTGTGGTACTTCATTACAGCAACCGCAGGAAACCAATATAGTATCTTTTCCTTCAGATGACTCCTAATATCTCATCATCTCTGTTAAGCCCTTTGTGAAAAATATAAAGAATCCCTAGTAGCAATGCTCTACCTCATCCAATGCTCTATTTACTTGATCTTCAGAAGAAAACTCAAATATTTATTGGTTTGTTGTATTTATTCTTGGTTTGTTATAAGCTAAACATAGGAAAGGAATTGTTCATTTGCTTTGTGAAATAGCCAGCATAATGCTCTATAGATGCTGTTTTAATGATAAGAATATATAGAAAACTTTAAAAGAGAAAGAATTATGAGAATAATGGTGTTTGACCTTCAAATCAATATCTGGTTTCATTAATGGGACTCAAAGGCCATCTGTCTCCTTCTTTTCTTATTGTTGCTACTGATTCCTGGCTTTGTAATTTATGCTGATGGAAAGAATTCTATTGTTCATCAATAATTACAGCTCTTCTGGGTTAATGGCTCGTTTGGTGTTACAATTCTCTGTATTAAAGGCCTTGAATCAGTTTTTAGGCCAATGACCCAATGATAAGAATAACCACCATCATACCAATAATGTGGAAGTGGGTTTTATGTCATTTATCAGGGACTTCCCTGGTGGTTCAGTGGTAAAGAATTTTCCTGACAATGCAGAAGACTCGGTTTCAATCCCTGGGTTAGGAAGATCCCCTGGAGAAAGAAATGGCAATCCACTCCATCTTGCCTGGGAAATCCCATGGACCGAGGAGCCTGGCACTACACTCCACTGGGTCGCAGAAGAGTCGGACACGACTTAGTGACTAAACAACAACAACAGCAACAGTGTCATTTATCACCACAACAACCTATAAAGGAAGTGCTCCTATAGATGAGAAAACTGAGGTTCAAAGCATTTAAGTGACTTTTCCAAGGTCAGAGCTATATGCTTAACAATGACATGATGCAGTTTTTTCATCTTAAATCATTCAATATCATTCAGTAATGATCACAAGATCCCAGATACAGGTCAGGCACTTCAAATCTCTCCACTGGAAAAATGGTCCCCCAGTATCTCTTTCCACCTCCACTTCCCAGAAAGGCTGGGGCAGCCCTCTCTGAGACCTACATCAGGTTCCAGGCCTGAGGTCTAGGGAGTCTTGGGAATATGAGATAATTTGTAGTAACTGGTCCAGTCCTCCCCTAACCCTCCTTTTCGCAACTCTGCTTAAACCTCTTTTCCTGAGGATTTGCATGTATCAGTGTACATTATGATTTCACTTGGAGTGTTCTACAGCTGAATTTAGAGCTAGAAAAGGTCTTAAAATATCTAATTCAACCACTTCCTTTGACAGATGAGAAAGATCATATTTGAAAAACACATAGAAGACTTTCAGAGAAAAAGAATTATGAGAACAAAAAGTTAAAAAAAAAATCCTCCCCTCTTTCATTACCACAGATTTGGGATTAGAATGGCTTGCTTGTCTAGTTGCTAAAGTAAGTTAAAGTGGTAAATGCAAAGTAAGCAAGGTTATTCTATGACATTCATGGTTTTCTGATTATCAGTACAATCTTTTTTTTTGGTGCATTTTAGTATTTTATTACAACATTTGGAGTGTATGTAGATCCTTTTAATTATTGAGCTTATCTTAAGCACTTAGGCTTTCAGGATACAGATCTTTAGAACAGCTAATTTGTACACCAACAATTTGGTTAGAGTCTTAATTGAGAAGATAGGTTCATTTGAATTTCCGATTTACAATTTAAAGTGTCTTAATTGGTAAAATTCGTGATATTTTGGCTTTTTTATTCTCCCAAATTAAATAATTCAGAAGAGAAGGGAAAGACAAAGAGTATATGTTAAATATACAAGACAATATTAAAAATCAGTTCCGTTTAACAGTAACATTGAGAATTTATAGTATCAGCAAATAACATATGTTATTTTTCTCAAATCTGGATTTGATAACTATGTGTACAGAAAGTCTTACATGAAAGAATAATTGCAAATGCTAGGAAATTGCCTGAGTACTCATTAATAAGGAACTGGTCAAATATAAATCTATAAAATGAAGCAGTCCATCAAAATGCAGTAGCTATATATATATGTATATATGACCTGTATGTATACATACATGGTGTAATCTTTAAGACATATTCTAAGTGGCGAGTGAAAGATGAATAATATATACAGAACCGTACTATTTGTGTTTTTAATTAAAAATTTACTTTTCATTTTGAAATAATTTTGTATTTACCAACATTTATAGAAGTAGCACTAGAATTCCTGTTTATTCTTCACCTCGTTTTCCCCAGAGTTAACACCTTATGTAACTGCAGTGCAATGATCAAAACTAGGAAATGAACACTGATATAATCCTGTTAACTACACTGCAGACTTTTTGCAATTGTTTTACAATTGTTCCACTAATATCCTTTAGTGTACTTTGATCTGGGTTGGCACCTCCAGTTCATCAGTCTGCCTTTCATGAGCTTGATCCTTTTGAAGAGGATTCATCAGATATTTTGTAGAGTGTTCCTCAACTGGGTCTTTCCAATGTTTTCTTATGATTTGACTCGGGTTTCAATTTTTTTGGCCAAAATCTTGTAGAAGTGGTGTTGTGTAATTCATAGTGCATATTGCCTATCAGGGACACCTCTCTTTGCTGGAGGTGTCAACTTGATTACTTGGTTAAGGCAGTGTCTTGCAAAATTCTCCATGATCAAGTTATTATATTTTCCTCTTCTAATTAATAAGTATTTTATGGGAAGTTAATTTGAGACTATGTGAGTATCCTGCTACTTATATTTTCTTGTCTACTAACTTGAGCATCCATTGATTTTTGCCTGAAACAATTGTTACTGTGATGTTTTCATTTGTATTTTTAGAAATGACATATACAGCTATGCCTGTGTCTGTGTAAAGTGTCTTGGAAATGATATATCAGAAACTGCAAAAAGGACTAGCTCTGGGGAAGAGGACTGGGGAAGAGGGCAGCTAGACAGCCAAGTCAGGGAGATGTTTCTCCATGTAAACTTCTCTGTGGTGTTAATTTACCAGGTTCATATCTTATGATTTGATGGGGAAGAGAGGTGGGATCAAGTTTGTTGATTTAAAAAGTAAAATTATCTTTCATGTGACACAAGAAAACCTTTTGCCATCAAACTTTTGATAAAAATTGCTGGGAGAAAAGCAAAATTCTGTTCAACAAAAAGGATTTTGCTATTTTTCTTAAATCAGAGACTGTTTCTGATTGGGTATGTGTTCTAGAGCTATATCTGACTGGTTAATTTTATCCTTAAAATATAAGTTTTAAAATTTTACTTATTGCAACTTGTGATACATTTTTAAACTAGGTCTGCATTATATAATCTATCATTTGGCATAAATATTAATTCTAAAGAAATATCAATTCAGCAACAGAATATGGCACTCCTGCTACTGAGAGAATTATGCTGAGCAAGTGCATTAGAATTTTACTTGAAACGTTCTGATATATATTTTTTAGAACTAAGAGAAAAATTGCTTTAAAAATTCCAGGTCTTAACATCAACTATGATTTCTTATCACAATCACTATTCTAAGAGAAGTTTTGGAACTTTACAGAAAGTTTTGGAAGCACTGTATCTTCTCGAACTCTTCTGGTCACATATGATATGTCTGTGAACCTCTTCATGAAGGTGAAAGAGGAGAGTGAAAAAGCTGGCTTAAAACTCAGCATTCAAAAAATGAAGATCATGACATCTGGTCCCATCTCTTCATGGCAAATAGAAGGGAAAAAAAGTAGAAGCAATGACAGATTTTATTTTCTTGGGCTCCAAAATCACTGCAGACAGTGACAGCAGTCACCAAATTAAAAGACGCTTGCTCCTTGGAAGAAAGCTATGACAAACCTAGACAGCAAATTAAAAAGCAGAGACATCACTTTACTAACAAAGGTCCGTATTGCCAAAGCTATGGTTTTTCCAACAGTCATGTACAGATGTGAAAGCTGGACCATAAAGAAGACAGGATGCCAAAGAATTGGTGCTTTCAAATTGTGGTCCTGGAGAAGACTCTTGAGAGTCCCTTGGATAACAAGGAGATCAAACCTGTCAATCCTAAAGGAAATCATCCCTGAATATTCATGGGAAAGACTGAAGCTGAAGCTGAAGCTCCAATATTTTGGCCACCTGAGGGAGAGCTGACTCACTGGAAAATGCTCTGATGCTGGAAAAGATTGAATGCAAAAGGGGAAGAGGGCGGCAGAGGATGAAATGGTCAGATAGCATCACTGACTCAATGGACATGAGTTAGAGCAAACTCCGAGAGATGGTGAAGGACAGGGAAGCCTGGTGTGCTGCAGTGCATGGAGTCAAAAATTGTTGGACAACGACTGAACAAGAACAACAAGAATGCTGCTTATATGGGCTTCCCAGGTAGCTCAGTGGTAGAGAATCTGCCTGCCAAGCAGGAGACTTGGCAGGAGCCATGGGTTTGATCTCTAGGTTGGGATGATCCCCTGGAGAAGGAAATGGTGACCCACTCCAGTATACTTGCCTGGGAAACCCCATGGACAGAGGAGCCTAGTGGGCTACAGTCCATGGGGTATCAAAGAGTCAGACACGACTGAGTGACTAAACAACAACCATAACAACGTGCTACTTGTATAGCTGATGGGATGCCAGTCTTCTCAGCTTGTGAGCAAAATGTTTCACTTTTGTATTTGTGACTTGGATGTCCATGCCTTTCTTCATCAGAGGGTTTCCCCTTTAATGTGTGACAGTAAGGAGGAGGCTGGATCTTACGGAGTTCTTGAGTTATTCACACAGAATTCTCTTCAATGCCTTATGTCAGGAGTCCCCAGCCTCTGGGATCTCATGCCTGATGATCTGAGGTGGAGCTGATGTAATAATAATAGAAATAAAATGCACAACAAATGTGATGTTCTTGAATCATCCCCAAGCCATCCCTCTTCTCTGGTTGTGGAAAAATTATCTTCCACGAAACCCAGCCCCCGGTGCTAGAAAGACTGGGGACTACTGTTACGTGATTTCCCACCATTCCAAGTTCCTCCGTGATTCTCAGTGGTGGTCCTGTTGACTCTTGTTTTGTTCTTTTTCTCTCCTGTCATGCTTGGCTGAGATGATGCTCAGCTCTGTAAAACCACTAGAGAGAGCTATGAGGGCAAAGTGTGTGTGTGTGTGTGTGTGTGTGTGTGTGTGTGTGTGTTTAAGTTCCTTTGTTTCTTTAACCTTCCTGAGACTTGTGTACTGGTTCCAATAGCACTGTCAAATAGATTTTTCTGCAGTGATGGAAATGTTCTGCATCTGGCACTCCCTGATACAGTAGTCACTAGCCATATGTGACCAATGACACTTAAACTGTAGCTAGTGCAACTGGGAAAATAAAAATTTAACTTTATTTAATTTTAATTAAACTCTAAATGGTCACTTGGGACTGGTGGTTACTGTAGTGGACAGCACAAATTGAATGCCTGGTTTCTGGAATCTGATTGTTGCCAGCTGTGTGATTTTGGGTCAGCCTAATTTTTCTCATCTGTTGGATGGAGATAATTATGTACCTCTTTCATAGGCTTGGTTTGAGGATTAAATGATATATGTGGAGCACCATGCTTGCTTTATGAAAAGGGATCAATAACACTTAGCTGCTATTTATTATACAGTTACCATGGCTCCAATCCTTTTTATTTGCAGGAGTGTTTCATCTTTTTTTGAAAATTACCTGCTCTAAGTATTTGTAAGGTTCCCTTTGATGCACACGGTGGTCAAGAATTAATGCTTTTAATGCTTCTTTGCTACTACCTTGCTGGTGGGGGTAGAACAGGAAGTTAGTGAATGTTTCTTAGTGAACTGACTCACCTGCAGGTCCTGAAGTCTCATTTGCTTCCATGCTTCCCTCTGACCATAACGTAGACTCGCCCAGGTATCCTTGGTGAGAAAAAGGTCATATTCCCCTTCAACACTAGACTTAGTCAGAAAAGCGAAAAGTGAAAGTCGCTCAGGTGTGTCTGACTCTTTGTGACCCCATGGACTATAGATATATAGAGTCCATGGAATTCTCCAGGCCGGAATACTGGAGTGGGTAGTCTTTCCCTTCTCCAGGGGATCTACCAACCAAGGGATCAAACCCAGGTCGCCTGCATTGCAGGCGGAGTCTTTTACCATCTGAGCCACAGGGGAAGCCTAAGAATACTGGAGTGGGTAGCCTCTGCCTTCTCCAGCAGATCTTCCCAACCCAGGAATTGAACCAGGGTCTCCTGCATTGCAGGCAGATTCTTTACCAACTGAGCAATCAGGAAAGCCCTAAGACTTAGTCAGAAGAATCCCCAAATAATAGTATTGGGGCCACAAAAGAACACTTTAATACAATAGCTCTTTTGGTTTATATAGACACTTTCTCCAAGGCACTTACATAGATGACAATTTTTGACAAGTTCTGGCAACTGCCACATCCTGTGTCCATGCCACTGTTCCCACAGACTATGAAACCCTTAACCCCTGGTGAATTTACACATGGAATGCCTCTTTTCCTGTCTTCATACTGATGTGCTGGCCTCCCTTGGTTTAAGCCTTGTTATTTTCAGTGGAGGGAATACAAGTTCTAGGCTTTTTACTCCCATGAGACTTCTCATCTCTAAATAATTGAGAACAAAGTGGATTAAGTAGGAAGAGAGACAGCACCTAACTACCTGGTAGCATTTGAAACCCACATGTAAATAGCTCTCTTGGGGAAAGATGAAGAGCCTTAGAGTCTTTACATCTTCTCGTGTTTGAACTTTTTCAGCTCAGTCCCTGAGAATCCTAGCCCCATTCTTTTGTGATTCCTTTGTGTGATGAACTTTCCTAAACAATAACCAAAATATAGAAGTATTCATCTCATAATAAATTCTTCTTAACTTAGGGGTTTATAGATATCTGAGGAGATTTCAAGGCAGTCCTAGAGAGAATATTTGCTTTATAAGTCAACTATGGAATATTAAATGAACTCACTGTGCTAAAAATAAAATTCTGTTTTACAAAAGAGAGAGGTATATATGCTTTAATTTTTTTAAAAAGTGTTGGTGGTATATGTCTACCTACTGGTTTTGGGGGGTTTTTCTCCAAATGCTTGTTTAAACAAAGAAATAATCAGTAGGTCTTATTTTGTATAGAAGGATAAAAATTCAGTCCTTTGTGATGTGCAATAGGAAGAAGTGTTTTGAAAATGCACAGTTATAAACACAATAAATATTAATGTATAATAACTGATTCACTGAATTTAAGCCTATGGTTTACATATACATGCTTTAAACACTATTTCAACAGTAGATAAGAAATACAACAAAATTCTGCTTATAAAAGACCTTAGTGATATAAAAGTGAAGGCTACGAAGGGAAAAATAATACAAAACATGCTCCACAACTCTCTTCTTTCATAATTATTAGTTAATGCTCCCATATTTTTTGGATTGACTTTCTTTTGAAATTTCCTTTATTTTTATGTTTTGATTTCATACGTAGTATTCATAATTCTTGGGTACACAAGGAAGAAGATATTATGAATAAAAGTTAATATTACTGCTTCATGTGAGAAGTGCTATTACAATTTTACAATATTGTTTAATCAAAAAGTGGTTTTAATTATAGAGGAATATATAGTCAAAGCCAGAATATGGATGGCAGAATATTTCCTTTAACAAACCTACCGAAACCTGGAGGTTATTATCTTTTTTTCTACTTTTATTCTAGAACTCCAATTAATATATATTTTATATATCTTTATAGGTAACCTTTTTTCATAGGTTACTGGAGTTCTGTTCCTTCTTTTTTCTCTTTTAAAAGCTATTTATTTATTAATTAGGAGAAAATCAAACAAAAGTTAAATAACATATACATGGGAGAGACCCAGGAAAGCTGAGTAACTTGTGACATGACTAAGCCCTCATCTTTAATAGTTCTTGCCTTAAATACCATTGTCAACCAAAGACATAAGAGGTGTTGAGGGTGTTAGTCAGTTATGGAAGGCTACAAAGAGAAGCACAGTAATTATGGTTAGTTGACTTAACGTTCAGAAAGTTGAAGTCCCTCATGTATGACAACATTGTATTTATTTCATTGCAAAGACACTGGTCTTCATTGCAATAGTTGTCAAGCTCAAAAGCAAAATTAGAAGTATCAATTTTGTCTGTTATTTTAATGGACTATATGGTTCCATGTGACTGAATTTCATAGATAAGTGAAGTACTGATATTTTCTTTAATAAGATTATAAGCTCTTTGTGGACAGAAACCAAGAATTATTTATTTAAAGTGTATTTCCTAGTGTAAGAACTGCAATATTAGACATAGGTGAGTAACAATACACCTTTTGACATCTACATAATTTATTTTCCACAGCCTCTTTAAAAGGAGCAGGGTGGATAGAAGGAATTCTACTTGCATACTCTGGAACAATTATTTGTTTGTGTGCTTTCATCCTCTCACAGACATTTGCTTTCTGTTTAGTTCACCTCTGTATCCTTGGTAGGGTTCCCCTGATGGCTCAAGTGGTAAAGAATCCACCTGCCAATGCAGGAGACTCAGGAGAGGAAGTGATATCTCTGGATTGGGAAGATCTCCTAGAGGAGGAAATAGCAACCCACTACAGTATTTTTGCCTGGGAAATATCATGGACAGAGGAGCCTGGCAGGCTACAGTTTGTGGTGTTGCAGAGAGTTGGGCACAACTGACCATGCATGCACTTATCCTTGGTAACCATCAGGTGCCAGCTCAGTGACTTGCACTAAGTGTCAAATGGCTTGACAGGGCTTTGGAATTAGATTCTCAGAGTCTGTATTTTCACTTTGCCAATTGCTAGTTGACTGACTTTTTGTGATTATTATTCTTGAGTCTCAGTTTGTTTATCTGTAAAGCTGGGAAACTGATGCAGTTATTATGAGACTTGTATAGGGAGATTTACCTAACCCAGGGTCTGTCTAGCATGTAATCAGTTTAGTTCAGTTCAGTCACTCAGTCATGTCTGACTCTTTGCGACCCCATGAATCACAGCACACCAGGCCTCCCTGTTCATCACCAACTCCTGGAGCTCACTCAAACTCACATCCATCTAGTCAGTGATGCCATCCAGCCATCTTATCCTCTGTCGTCCCCTTCTCCTCCTGCCCCCAATCCTTCCGAGCATCAGGGTCTTTTCCAGAGTCAACTCTTCGCATGAGGTGGCCAAAGTTGGAGTTTCAGCTTCAGCATCAGTCCTTCCAATGAACACCCAGGACTGATCTCCTTTAGGATGGACTGGTTGGATCTCTTTGCAGTCCAAGGGACCCAACACCACAGTTCAAAAGCATCAATTCTGTGGCACTCGGCTTTCTTCACAGTCCAACTCTCACATCCATACATGACCACTGGAAAAACCATAGCCTTGACTAGACGGACCTTTGTTGGCAAAGTAATGTCTCTGCTTTTCAATACACTATCTAGGTTGGTCATAACTTTCCTTCCAAGGAGTAAGTGTCTTTTAATTTCATGGCTGCAGTCACCATCTGCAGTGACTTTGGAGCCCCCCAAAATAAAGTCTGACGCTGTTTCCACTGTTTCCCCATCTATTTCCCATGAAGTGACGGGACCAGATGCCATGATCTTAGTTTTCTGAATGTTGAGCTTTAAGCCAACTTTTTCACTCTCCTCTTCAGTTCAGTTCAGTTCAGTCGCTCAGTCGTGTCCGACTCTTTACGACCCCATTAATCACAGCACGCCAGGCCTCCCTGTCCATCATCAACTTCCGGAGTTCACCCAGACTCACGTCCATCGAGTCAGTGATGCCATCCAGCCATCTCATCCTCCGTCATCCCCTTCTCCTCCTGCCCCCAATCCCTCCCAGCATCAGAGTCTTTTCCAATGAGTCAACTTTTCACGTGAGGTGGCCAAAGTACTGGAGTTTCAGCTTTAGCATCATTCCTTCCAAAGAAATCCTCTCTTAGGCACCAATAAATGTCTCCTCCTTTCCCTTCTTTATTTCTTTGCTGAGTGGATATTCTTTTCCCTTGTTTTATGCATGAAGTAATTGAAGTATACAAAAGATACATGACTTATCAAACTTCACTTTTTTTTTTTCCACACTGCTCAGCATTCAGAATCTTAGTTTCCTGACCAGGGATAGAACCTGTGCTCCCTGCAGTGGAATTCCACTGGACTAGACTACCAGGGACTTCTCATTTTTGTATTTAGGAAAAGCACTGGAATTAGACTCTGTCTCTTGACCTCCTACTCATGTTTCTGCTATTTGACCATGCCATCTTGTGTTTATCTAACAAAGTCCATAGATAGTTATTGGATTTAGGGACTCAAGCCCAGATGAAGCAATAGATAACAAATTTCAAGCAAAAGACAATGAGGATTTCATGAATTGATAACAATGTTTTTTCATTGTAGGCTCAGTAAAAGACCTCTAATCTTAGTCTTACGTAAAGTTTGAGTTGAATGTGGCACAGTTATTGCTTTAAAGAATCTACAAATAGTAGAAATAAAAAGACATGAATCCAAAGGATGATAATCTGGGACTTCCCTGGTTGTCCAGTGGCTAAGACTCTACACGACCAATGCAAGGGGCCTGGGTTCAATTCCTGGTCAGGGAACTAGATCCCACATGCCGCAGCTAAGACCTAGCACAGCCAAATACATACATACATACATACATACATATATAGGATGATAATCCATTGCAGAGCCTCATGAGCACTGTAAAGCACAAAGGGAATTCAAGGAGCTGGGAGGGGTCGTATTGATGGCAATATGCTTGGGCAGGTGTAAATATCCCTCCACCATCATGGTGAGTAGGTTGAAGGGTCTCCAGTAATGCTCATTTTCAAGTTCTTCTGCCAATGGTACTTACTTCTTGTTTTAGGTGCTGTCATCATAGGAAAACACCTGGATTTGAGTCCAGAGACAAAACTCTTTACTAAACCAGCTGTGCAGTAATTTTTGCTGTCTTGTCCGTTGTCTGAAACAGCTGTTCTGGAAAGTATTGCCTTTGTTTCCCACATTTAATTAGTCACTAATGACCAATATGGTCCATAAATGAGTTCTTTGCCTATTGTTGATGATTCAAGTCAAGAATGGCAGATGGTTCCTTATGCTGAATTCTCCAACAAGCATTTATTTCAAGAAGATGGACGCCTCAAGTTCAACAGAACAGCCAAGAGCAAACAGTTTGCAGACGGCCAGGGTTCCTAATGTGGGGATATTTCACCACAGAATGCTTCACTACAGTGTTCAGCCTTAGCTGGCCTTCCGTCTTGCTTTCTTCATTCTCCTTTTTTCCTCACTGCCTCTTCCCTCCCTTTCTTTCTGCTTTTTGTTTGTTTTTAAAATTTCTTGTGTTCCTACCCAAGAGGAGTATACAAAAGAAATAGAAGCTATGATTTCCTCCCAGGTGGAATTGACAATAAATTTAAAGAGATTAAAAACTTGAAACATAAAAAGATGTATGTGTGAGGCAGACCAACCTATGTACTTAAAAGTGGAGAGAATTCACAGTAAGTGATCAATTTGAGGTGGGGTTTGCCAGGAAAGTTTCTTGAAGTTGATTTGGTTGATTTGCTTGCTTTCTTTCCTGCTTGCTCCAAAGCAAGTTATGTCAGGTTCTGGTCATTTGATTTCATCTGCATTTTGTTCTTTATCTGCATCATCAACATATCTACATTTTGGGGGGTTTATCATCCAAGCTGAGTGATGCATAGTGTTCTTGTCTTGTTCCTCACGGTTTATATAGTGGTCAAACTTAAGGCCAATTTGTGATCAGTCTTTATTCTCTGTATATTCTTATGTTGGTCTGCAGGATTACAACAGTGATGTCCAGGTGATGGTGACAATAAGAAAGCTTATTTTGAGCACCATTTAATTCCATACTCCAAATTAAAACTTCCCATTTGTCAAACATTGCCAGGGAAATCTTTGGGGGTCGCAAAGGCACAGAACTAATATTTACTGAGGACACGCCAGCTATATACTGTGCTATGTATTCTAGACAAATCCATTCAACTTTTGTTTATAATAACTTCAGCATACAGAGGAAGGAATTGAGGTATACAGAGATATGTCAACTTGCTGAAGATCATATGACTGGTATATGCTGGAGCTAGAATTCAGACCGAAGTCTGCCAAATCTGAACCGTTTCCACTATGCTTAAAAGCTGCCTTACTGTAGGACTTCTAAAGGGTTTCCAGATACTGGGAATGCAGCAGAATCCCAGACATGCCATTGCCACCAAAGCCACCACCACTGCCCCTGTGGGCAGAACTGGAGTCAAGGGCTCATGGATGCTTCCAGGAAATGCTGTGGAAACTGAGTGATGTGTGTGAGGAGGGGGCTGGGGAAAGGGGGATGGATAGTGTGTAAAAGAGGTGATGTGTGTGAGGAGGGGGCTGGGGAAAGGGGGATGGATAGTGTGTAAAAGGTTTCTCTATCATCAGTTTTATGTTCAGCTCTGAACACTCTGCAGTGAAGAACGTGGTGTCCCCAGAGTTATAGCTCTGTAGTTACATTGGTCTCTCACCCTGCCTACTGTTCATAGTACCAGTATTGTCTCTGTGGAGTCTAGGTGGTGTCATTCACCTTGTAGATCCAGAACCAGCATCCCTCTCTGATTGTCTTAGGGCAGGGACCAGTCATCTGATTCAGTCTCAGTCAACTGTTATGGTGTCTCATTCCCTCAAGGATCTCTTTGCCTTTTTGGCATTCAGCCTTGGACAAAGCCAGTGCAGGCCAATTCAGTTCATCTCATTAGCGTGTTTAAAAAATTTTTTTTTACTTATATGGCTGCATTGGGTCTTAGTTGCGGCCCCTTTGATCTTTGCTGTGGCATGAGGAATCTTCAAGTTGTGGCATGTGGGATCTAGTTCTCTGACCAGGGTTTGAACCCGGGCCCCCTGCCTTGGGACCATGGAGTCTTAGCCACTGGACCCACCAGGGAAGTCCCCATCTCATTAGCTTTTATAGCTTTAAAATCTCTGGGTAAATACATAGTAATCTTAGTTGCTTTTCCTTAGAAGGCCCTGGGTTCTTTATATAAATTGCACACCTCATTTCCAGAAATCTTCATATCCTCTTCTCAATGGTATGAGAGAGGAGTGGCTTGCCCTCATCTGTTAAATACTAGAGCTTGCTCTCTAATTTACTCAAAATGTAATCTCTGTTTAATGTCAGAATGAGAGTAACCAAAAACATGCTCCTTTCTAAATGAGGTGACAGTACTCTCTGTGGCCTGGGTACTTCTTGAGCTCAGCCGCAGCTTTGCATCCCTTCACTTGCTCATCCTGTTGCAATCCAGGAACCAAAGTGGACTAGAGGTCAAAGAAAGATGGTAGCAGGAAAGCCCATTTAGAACAAAACAGACATACCAGAGCTGAAGGAGGGAAATACCTGAGTGACGGATGCGGAGGGAAGTGAGGGAGTGAGTTTTTAATACAGAAGGGTTTTGATTTGAGGCAGCTTCTTCCTTGTAACATAGACAGATATACCATTTGAAACTAATTAAGCTTAAGCTTCCAGCCTCTCACTTGCATGGGACTCTTCCAAGGCCCTGAGAGGGATTCTACAAATTATTGTCTGTAATTTTATCTTCTTTTACTTACAGAAGTTCCTCTTCTTTTTGGGGGTTTATCATCCAACCCAAGCTGATGGTTGCTTAGTGTTCTTATCTTGTTTGCCACTGTTTATATGGTGGTCAGACTTAAGGCCAATTTGTCATCTGATCTCAGGTCCCCAGCCTCCAGAGCAGTCAGAAATAAATTTGTGGTAAGTCACTCAGTCTCTGGTACTTTGTTATGGCAGCCCTAGAAAGCTAGTATGGTGTGTTTGTGACATTCCTTCAGGATTTTGTTCTTTTCTATATACTGTGAACTTTTACGTATTTTCTGTTTTCTGTTGTATTCATATTGAAAAGCTCTCCCCTCATTTTTCCTTTTTTTTTTCTTTAACCATGAAAGCTCTGGGCAGAACACTTAACAGTGGTGATTTTTGCCACAAGCTAGACTGACTTGATGCTATTTCTGTTTAAACTGCCAGCAAGATTTATTGAGAAGCTGGTGAAAAAGGAGGACAAATTAATTTTGCTGAAATGTACCAGAGGATGTAAATAACCCTTGGCTTGAAAATCTGGTTTAACAGACCTGTCAGTCCAGAAAAAAATGTTGCTGGAGAGGGAATAGCAGAAAAGGTTATTAAAGTACAGACTTATCATGGAAAGAGTGGTTTTGATCTATATTTTGAATAACATGGTTGAGGTTAATAATATGTTTATTTCAGAAACAAGATGATGAATTTCTGTAATTATTTGGTGTGTTCATAATCAACTGTAGAGTCAGAAAATGATGTGCTCTGTAACACCCAAAGGCTGGAATCAGAGGGGAAAAAAAAACCCCACATCTTGATTAGCCATAATGCATTAACCAGAGTTCATTTACAATCTTCTCTGAGGAGAAAAATGTATGATAATAAAAAACAAACACAAGGCATTTAAAAAACAAATAATCAAATTTCTAGAGTGTTATCCTAGGATTCAGTATAAATTCAGGCCAATCTCATGTGTCATGTACATCTATATCCAAATGTGAATTATTGGCAAAAATTAGGGTACTGAGGTAATGCAAATCTTCAATCATCCGAAGCTGAGTTAAAAGTTTGTTCATTAAGCAGCATTTACTAAGGCAAGAAAGTAAGCTGGTTATGTTAAGAAAGCATTTTCCATAGCAAGGGTAAAAACAGATGAGCTTTCCTATTTGTTGTCTAAACAAGAGCTTTAAAGAGTGAACATCAGTCCTTAGAAATAGAGGTATTGTGTTTCCAGTTCTACTAGCAACAGCCTTTTCCTACTAGTCACTCCCATGTAAATGCTGACTTGGCTTTCAAAACTTCCTGATATTAAAGACAATAATTTTTTTAATTTAAAAAAGGCTTTTCTGAGAAAATATGACTGTCAGTCCCTGGCACCCATCTGCAAGAACTGCTGGGTGGGCAACCATTTGCAAGGGGTCTTTCTCCATGCATACTGCAAACCCCTGGCCTGAACCTCCATCCTCTCTTGCCTAGACCACGTCAATAGACTCATTTAAAGCCTGTGTGCATGCTAAGTCGACTTCAATCGTGTCCGACTCTTTGCGACCCCATGGATAGTAGCCCACGAGGCTCCTCAGTCCATGGGATTTTCCAGGCAAGGATACTGGAGTGGGTATTCCTCCAGGGGATCTCCCCAACTCAGGGATCGAACCCGTGTCTCTTATGTCTCCTGCATTGGCAGATGGGTTCTTTACCACGTGCACTACTTGGGAAGCCTCCTATAAATCCTGTCTTGTCTTAATCCTCTGTAGTCTGTGCTCAATACAACAGCCAGTGTGATAATATAAAATACGTGTGTCATTTCATGGTTTTCCTTATTTCAAACCCCCTATGACTCAGAGTGAAAACCAAAGTTCTAACAGTGGCTTCCATGATCTGCCCCAATCTTCTGTCCCTTCTGTCACTGGCTTGATTTATCCTGCTCACCCCCTCTGCTCTGGTGGTGGTGGCCTCTTTACTATTTCATGATCCTGTCAAGCCTGATCCTTGTGTCTGGAATGTTCTTTCTACAGGTTTTTACCTGACTCCTTCCTGCATGCACCTTTGAACTTTTGCTCAAATGTCACTCTTTCTGAGAGTCTCTTCTCTCACTTTAAAGCAACCAGCTGGACTTCCCTGGTAGTCCAGTGGTTAAGAACCCCCCTGCCAATGCAGGGGACAGAGGTTCAGTCCCTGGTCAGGGAAGACCCCACATGGTGTGGGGAAACTAAGCCCATGGACCACAACTACTGAAGCCCACAGGCCCCCTAGAGCCTGTGCTCCCCAACAAGAGATGCCGCTACAGTGAGAAGCCCTGCAACAAAGAGTAGCCCCTCTTGCCTCAACTAGAGAAAAAGCCCGTGTGCAGCAACAAAGACCCAGTGTGGACAAAAATAGATATTAAATAAATTACTAAAAATTGAAAAAAGAATAATAGCAAGTTAAAAAAAAAAAACAAAACCTGCCAGCCCTCCACAGCAGCACTTCCCATTCCCTAGCCCTGATTTGTTTTTCTTTGTCAGTCTTATCACTGAGGACTTAGTCTCTACTTATATGTTTGATTGTCCTTCTTCCTGCACTAGGATTTAAACTCTGTGAAGGCAGGGATTTTAGTCTATTTTGTGCACTGTCTAGAATCCTGTTTGGTCCATAGGAGAGCCAGTAAATATTAGTTTAAGGAAGGAATGACTGGTGAGGACTTTCCCCAGTAACATATTTATTTACTTGTCAAAGGCCAGAAAGAGAACTAAGAAAGAAACTAAATGAAATTCTAGCAATGGATTAGAGTTCTTAATGAAATGGAATGAAACAGAGGAAAATATTAAGCATTTTGTTTAGTGCCATCTTGCATTCTGTGGAATTTGACAATAACATAAAAAAGCAAAAAGAGATAGATTGATATTTCCATAATAATATCTCCTTCTATATATTAACACCATAAAAGAAACAGTAGGCTACAAACATTCTCTTTCAAAATAATATTTCTTCCATTTTTTTTGTTTATTTAATCACATAATTTATAAAAACTGAAAGATGATGCTGTGAAAGTGCTGCACTCAATATGCCAGCAAATTTGGAAAACTCAGCAGTAGCCACAGGACTGGAAAAGGTCAGTTTTCATTCCAATCCCAAAGAAAGGCAATCCCAAAGAATGCTCAAACTACTGCACAATAGCACTCATCTCACACGCTAGTAAAGTAATGCTCAAAATTCTCAAAGCCAGGCTTCAGCAATATGTGAACCGTGAACTTCCAGATGTTCAAGCTGGTTTTAGAAAAGGCAGAGGAACCAGAGATCAAATTGCCAACATCTGCTGGATCATGGAAAAAGCAAGAGTTCCAGAAAAGCATCTGCTGCTGCTGCTGCTGCTGCTAAGTCACTTCAGTCGTGTCCGACTCTGTGCGACCCCATAGACGGCAGCCCACCAGGCTCCCCCGTCCATGGGATTCTCCAGGCAAGAACACTGGAGTGGGTTGCCATTTCCTTCTCCAATGCAGGAAAGTGAAAAGTGAAAGTGAAGTCACTCAGTCGTGTCCAACTCCTAGCGACCCCATGGACTGCAGCCCACCAGGCCCCTCCGTCCATGGGATTTTCCAGGCAAGAGTACTGGAGTGGGTTGCCATTGCCTTCTCCGAGAAAAGCATCTATTTCTGCTTGACTATGTCAAAGCCTTTGACTGTGTGGATCACAATAAACTGTGGAAAATTCTGAAAGAGATGGGCATACCAGACCATCTAACCTGCCTCTTGAGAAATCTGTATGCAGGTCAGGAAGCAACAGTTAGAACTAGACATGGAACAACAGACTGGTTCCAAATAGGAAAAGGAGTTCGTCAAGGCTGTATATTGTCACCCTGCTTGTTTAACTTCTGTGCAGAGTACATCATGAGAAACGTTGGACTGGAAGAAACACAAGCTGGAATCAAGATTGCCAGGAGAAATGTCAATAACCTCAGATATGCAGATGACACCACCCTTATGGCAGAAAGTGAAGAGGAACTAAAAAGCCTCTTGATGAAAGGAAAAGAGGAGAGTGAAAAAGTTGACTTAAAGCTCAACATTCAGAAAACTAAGATCATGGCATCTGGTCCCATCACTCATGGCAAATAGATGGGGAAACAGTGTCAGACTTTATATTTTTGAGCTCCAAAATCACTGCAGATGGTTATTGCAGCCATGAAATTAAAAGACACTTACTCCTTGGAAAGAAAGTTATGACCAACCTAGATAGCATATTCAAAAGCAGAGACATTACTTTGCCAACAAAGGTCCGTCTAGTCAAGGCTATGGTTTTTCCTGTGGTCATGTATGGATGTGAGAGTTGGACTGTGAAGAAAGCTGAGCGCTGAAGAATTGATGCTTTTGAACTGTGGTATCGGAGAAGACTCTTAAGAGTCCCTTGGACTGCAGGGAGATCCAACCAGTCCATCGTAAAGGAGATCAGTCCTGGGTGTTCATTGGAAGGACTGATGCTGAAGCTGAAACTCCAATACTTTGGCCACCTCATGCGAAGAGTTGACTCACTGTAAAAGACTCTGATGCTGGGAGGGCTTGGGAGCAGGAAGAGAAGGGGACGACAGAGGATGAGATGGCTGAATGGCATCACTGACTCGATGAACATGAGTTTGAGTGAAGTCCGGGAGTTGGTGATGGACAGAGAGGTCTGGCGTGCTGTGATTCATGGGGTTGCAAAGAGTCGGACACGACTGACTGAACTGAACTGAACTGAACTGATGAGTGGTAGCCATTTTCCAGAAGTTTGAAAAGTGAAAATCCATTGATGCCTTTTTTATTGTTGCTGTTGAACAGATTTTTAAATGAAGCTTAATTTATTGAATTTTATCACTGCAGGTAGCTGCTGATTATGGCTGCTTCTAGGAAGTGAATTAGAATATACTTTTCTCCTTTCTTCTCAAATGAAAACCTGACATAAAAATAGCCATTGATGATTTGAAGATGATGATTTCAGTATTTCACCATTTTGGTTCCCAGTGATTCAATATTCAGAATCTTATAGAAGAGTACTTGCTTGACTGCTCATTGGCAAAAGTAAGTGAGGCACTTAACCAGTGTAAAATGATGGATACAATTTACATATGCTCTCAAAGTAGTAACCTACTTCCTGGGCAAGAACATCTTTCATAATAGTAAAATACCAAAATACGTGATTTTCCCTTCTGATAGTGATATAGAAGACATGAGTTTCCTCATGGTGTATATTCTTGTTTTCTCCACATCCCTCAACAGCTCTAGCATCTATCAAAAGCTTGGCTTGGAGAAGTAATATTTTACTACATCAAGGGAAAAGAAAGTAGAAGGCAGTGAGTATTTGCATGTTAATAATATTTTCTCCATAAGACCAACCACAATTTCTTACCAGTTGTGTTTTCTTTTTGCTGTGGCTGCCAGGAAGTTCCAAGCCAGGTTTATTCATAATTTTAGTAACAAAATTAGCGCTTAAGTCTAGCATATTTGCTTCTTCCAGGTACTCTTGGCTTTCAGATAATTGTGCATTTTCATTTCAATTGCATTACTGTGTATGTCTGTGGTGAGCGTCTGAACATCATTTTATAAAATATATAGATTATAAAAGAAACAGAATCTTGTTCTAGTCCTGAATGGCTTCTTTGTTCCTTTTCACCTTTCTTCCTACTCCAATTTCAGCAGCGTGATAAAAATTTCACAAGACGAAAAATAACAGAATTACTTTGTTTATATTGCATTATGTTCTAGGCCTGTGTCACTAACAGTACTGACAGTATATAGAGGCCATGTATTAATAATTGGATTGTTGTACTGGATTACTGAATTATAAAGACAAATGAAACAACCAAACTGAAGATTTTGCAGTCTGAAGGGAATCAAAACCAATACAATATTGTAAATAATAATAATAAATAAATAAAACAAAATTAGCAAATTGCAGTATGACTTTGATACTATGTTCTTATGTCTGTCAATTAGAAGGTCAGATGCTGGAGTGTGAGCTCACTGAGCTTGTTAAGGGGGCTTGTCTGTTTTAGTGAGCTTATCCCTAGTGTCTGAAATATATAACAGCCTCAATGAATATTTGTTGAATGACTATTGAATAAATACAGTTTACCATGTAGGATCTATATATAAAGTATACATGAGTAGTGAAGCCTCATTCAGTTGTGTTTCTAAGTGAAACATGTACTGAGCGGTGATGGGAGGGAGGAAATAACAGAGATGTTTCTATTTAGAGCCTTCATAGTTACAGATTTGATATTTTCCTTCCTTGGATAGATCTAGATTTCCATTTGGTGTTGTTTTCCTCTGCCCAAAGAACTCCCTTTAACATTTCTTGCAGGGAAGGTTTGCTGTTGATAAATTCTTTCAGCTTTGTATGTCTCAATAAATCTTCATTTCACCTTCATTTTTTAAAGTTATTTTTACTGAGTATAGAATTCTAGGTTGACAGATTTTTGTCTTTCAGTGCTTTAGAGATGTCCCATTGTCTCTTGGTTTTGTTGTTTACAAGAAGAAGTCTGCTGTCATTTTTATCTTTGGCTCTCTGTACTTAATGTCTTTTCACTGGTTTCTTTTTAAGATTTCTCTTTATCAGTGGTTTCAAGAGATTTGGTAATGATGTGACTTGGTATAGTTCTATTCATATTTCTTGTATTTGGAGTTTTAAAGTTTCTTGGCCCTGTAGCCTTCATTTTCATCACATTTGGAAATTTTGGAAAAAATTATTTCTTTATGTAATTTTTTTCTCTTTCACCTCTCCTTTGGCAGCTTATTTGCTCAGATATGAGGCTGCTTGAAGCTGTCCCACAGATCATGATACTCTGCTCATTTTTCCCCAGTCTTTTTTCCTCTGAGTTCCACTTTTGATAATTACTGTTGTGGTGTTTTCAAGTTCAGTAATTATTACTTCTGCTTTGTTTAACTTGCTATTAATTCCTTCCAGTGAATTTTTCATCTCACACATTATATTTTTACATCTCTAGAAGTTTCAGTTGAGTCCTTTTATATCTTCCAAGTCTATGTAACAATCATACCACTTTCTTCTAACGTCTTGAACAAGCAGAATACAGTTTTTTAGTAATGCCTCTAATGGCTTTATCAAATACTAATTCTATTGTCCCTATTGCTTCATTTCAATTGATTGACTTTTCCCAGTATGGTGTATATTTTATTGTTTATTTGAGTGCTTGGTGTTATAGACGGAATTGTGTATACCCTCTCCCCTCCCCACCCTGGCTTATATGTTGAAGTTCTAACCCCCAGTACCTCAGAATGTGGTTTTATTTGGAGATAAGGTTAAAACAGAGTTGGTCAAGTTAGATAGAAGTCATGAGGGTGGCCCTAACCCAATATGACTGGTGTTCTTCCAAAAAGGGGAAATTTAGAGACACATACATAATTAGTCAAGTGAAGAAACACAGGGAGAAAGTGGCCATCTACAAGTCAAGAAAGAAGACCTGAAACATCCTTTCATTCCTTAGAAGGAACCAACTCTGCCAACACCTTAATCTCAGATTTCTAGCCTCAGAATTGTGAGACAATGTATTTCTGTTACTTAAGCCAACCAGTTGGTGTTACTTTATTACCCAAATCCTAGCAAAATAATATACTTGGTAAGTTTTGATTGGATGCAGAAATGGTGAATTTTACCTTCTTGGGAACTGGATATTTTTGTATTCTTAAACCCAGAGTTACAGCTCCTTAACTCAGGCATAT
Source organism: Bos indicus x Bos taurus (assembly GCF_003369695.1). Classification (NCBI taxonomy): domain Eukaryota; kingdom Metazoa; phylum Chordata; class Mammalia; order Artiodactyla; family Bovidae; genus Bos; species Bos indicus x Bos taurus. The sequence goes on from NC_040091.1 coordinate 65,711,212, forward strand.
TGTGGGTCCCAGCTGGAAAGGCTTGGTTTTCCCCTGTGTGTTTTTTATCTACTCATCAGGCTAACCTAAGTGTGTTCTCATGGTTAAGGCCAAGGAGCATGATTGGAAAGAGAGCATGCTAACTGGATAAATTACATGAGTGAACCCCAAATCAAAATATATAATAATAAAGGACCATTACTGTAATAAATCTTCATAACCAATTTTATGGCCCTTGATATATGAGGTCAACTTACACTTTAGAAAGAGTATACAATGTTGCCAGCAATGTATATGTATACCTGTTTTTTATATTGTCTATTCATCTTTGTTCTTTTGTACAGAAGAACTGTACAAAAAAGATCTTCACGACCCAGATAATCACAATGGTGTGATCACTGACCTAGAGCCAGACATCCTGGAATGTGAAGTCAAGTGGGCCTTAGAAAGCATCACTACGAACAAGCTAGTGGAAGTGATGGAATTCCAGTTGAGCTCTTTCAAATCCTGAAAGATGATGCTGTGGAAGTGCTGCACTCAATATGCCAGCAAATTTGGAAAACTCAGCAGTGGCCACAGGACTGGAAAAGGTCAGTTTTCATTCCAATCCCAAAGAAAGGCAATGCCAAAGAATGCTCAAACGGCCACACAATTGCACTCATCTCACATGCTAGTAAAATAATGCTCAAAATTCTCCAAGCCAGGCTTCAGCAATACGTGAACTGTGAACTTCCTGATGTTCAAACTGGTTTTAGAAAAGGCAGAGGAACCAGAGATCAAATTGCCAACATCCTCTGGATCATGGAAAAAGCAAGAGATTTCCAGAAAAACATCTATTTCTGTTTTATTGACTATGCCAAAGCCTTTGACTGTGTGGCTCACAATAAACTGTGCAAAATTCTGAAAGAGATGGGCATACCAGACCACCTGACCTGCCTCTTGAGAAATCTGTATGCAGGTCAGGAAGCAACAGTTAGAACTGGACATGGAACAACAGAATGGTTCCAAATAGGAAAAGGAGTTCGTCAAGGCTGTATATTGTCACCCTGCTTATTTAACTTCTTTGCAGAGTACATCATGAGAAATGCTGGACTGGAAGAAACACAAGCTGGAATCAAGATTGCCGGGAGAAATGTCAATAACCTCAGATATGCAGATGACACCACCCTCATGGCAGAAAGTGAAGAGGAACTAAAAAGCCTCTTGATGAAAGTGAAAGTGGAGAGTGAAAAAGTTGACTTAAAGCTCAACATTCAGAAAACAAAGATCATGGCATCTGGTCCCATCACTTCATGGGAAATAGATGGGGAAACAGTGGAAGCAGTGTCAGACTTTATTTTTTTGAGCTCCAAAATCACTGCAGATGGTGACTGCAGCCATGAAATTAAAAGACACTTGCTCCTTGGAAGGAAAGTTATGGCCAACCTAGATAGCGTATTCAAAAGCAGAGACATTACTTTGCCAACAAAGGTTCGTCTAGTCAAGGCTATGGTTTTTCCTGTGGTCATGTATGGATGTGAGAGTTGGACTGTGAAGAAGGCTGAGCGCCGAAGAATTGATGCTTTTGAACTGTGGTGTTGGAGAAGACTCTTGAGAGTCCCTTGGACTGCAAGGAGATACAACCAGTCCATTCTGAAGGAGATCAGCCCTGGGATTTCTTTGGAGGGAATGATGCTGAAGCTGAAACTCCAGTACTTTGGCCATGTCATGCAAAGAGTTGACTCATTGGAAAAGACTCTGATGCTGGGAGGGATTGGGGGCAGGAGGAGAAGGGGATGACAGAGGATGAGATGGCTGGATGGCATCACTGACTCGATGGACAAGAGTCTGAGTGAACTCTGGGAGTTGGTGATGGACAGGGAGGCCTGGCGTGCTGCGATTCATGGGGTCGCAAAGAGTCGGACACGACTAAGCGACTGAACTGAACGGATTCATCTTTGTGGTTTACATATTGATTTATATTTTCAGTACTTGGCTATATACCTGTTTTTTCTCTTGAGGAAACTGGTTCTGAGCCACTTATATCATATTAATCTTTTGTTTATGAATATATATAGTATAATTTCCTTATTGATTATCCTTGAAAGTAATTATCTAAATTTCAGAAATACTGATTAATTTTTTCTCTCTCAATCAATGGAATTATATTAATGCCTTTGGAGATATAGGCAATACTGGCCTTTGTTTTAATAGAAATTTCCACATGATAAAGTCAGTTTACTTAGAGATGAGTGTGATTAAGTTAGAATATGGAAGTTAGAAACGGGTTTAGAAGCAAAGACATTTAGAACTGCAAAGGACTAGAGAGCATCAGGTACAATGTCTTCTCTCTAAAGTTATGAACAAGTAAGAAAACTGGAGCATAGAGCAGTCTAGTTACTTGTCCAAAGCGGGGGAAAATAAAGTGATGCAGAGTCTGGTACTTAACAGATATGTAATAAGAATGTTTTGAATAAATACAAAAATACAAGACTTGAACTTAGGTTTCCTATGTTTGGCACTCTCTTAATTGTTATCACCATCGAGGTATAATGTTTCTAGGATTGAAAACTAGCCTAAGCCTCAGGACCCAGAGAGGCAAACTGGCTCCATTTAGGGAAGCACCACATTTCAGGGCGTTAAACATTTTTTTTTTTCCTTAGTAAGAGATGGTGATGGACCAACATCCAAGTAGAGGATGTCTTCCTGTTCTCCAGAGATGTGTGGGCCAATGAGTGAAGATGAGACTGAGGGAGAACGTCACGCCCTGGTGATAGCAAAGGGGATACTAAGGAGGCAGCTCCTCAAAGCCTTTGGAGTGTGGAGACAGACTCGGTTTGGGGAAAAGAGTTTATGACAAGTCCCATAAATTCATCTGTATGAATAATGAATGGATTGAATACAAAAAAAGTATATCTATTCCCAAAGTGAGGATGTAATAATTGTATGGAATTTGGTTTATTTTTAACTTTATGATGCTTTTAAAGCCTAGGATGTCAGCTCACCAGGAATGTTCGGTAAAGTTTATCTTTTTGTAAATTAACTCTTTCTCAAGTGAGGTACTAGAACTTTTACTAAATGACTAATCTGGTACCAGGTACAAGCCTGAGGTCTTAGCAGTGTTCCAACACAACACAATGAAAAAGACAATCCTAGACTGAAGCAAGTTAGCAGCAGCAGCAGCAGCTTGTTAACTACTGGTTTACCACAGATCAAGAAAGGTTATCACTCAGCACAGCTATTTAGGCTCCTGGGAACCAGGAAAGGGATTGGGCAAGGTGGTTATGCAGGAATGGATGGCCCAGTTCCCAAAGAACTGGGCTAAATCTCTTGCAATCTTGTTTAGTAAGTATTTTATGGCTGACTGACTTGCAAAATCTGTTTTCCATGGTCTGTTGGTGTTAATTATCAACAGGTATTGCTGGGTATTTGCAACTCGTCCTGATAGGAATGCTCTGGAGGAAATCAAGACACAACAGTCCTGGAAATTTGGCCATTGTGGTGATAAGCTGTTGCTGCTGCTAAGGGGGATAAGAAACTCATCTTATAGATGTGATTTGCATGTTTTAGTCCACAACAATTAAGATTGACAGGATTTATGTATAAATTTTATAAAGTCATGAAGACAGAGGTGAACTCTCCAAGGGCGTGAATGCCTTGGTCTTTTTTTCTACCTGAAGACCCTGCATTCACTATTGCCTGTGCCTGGAACATGCTTGCTTGCTTCTTGGTGTTCAGGTCTTAGCTGAGTGCCATCTTCTCAGAGGGGTCTTCCTTGATAACTCAGTCTAAACTCATTTCTCCTGTGCCCACTCATTTCATTTTCTCACACATCATTTTGTATGGTTTTCTTCACAGCACTTATTATCTGGAGTGAAATACTGTGTGTTTATTGTATGTCCTATTCTGGTGTTAAAGCTCCCAGAGAGAAATAATAGTATCTGTCTTGGTCGCTGTTATATCCCAGAGCTCAATAAATGCTTGTTGAGTAATTGAATGGCACACACATAGTTATTCAATGAGTCATAGAATCATGTAAGAAGTAGGGGATATGAAAAGTGAAAGTGTTAGATGCTCAGTCGTGTGCAACTCTTTGGGACCCTATGGACTGTAGCCCACTAGGCTCCTCTGTCCATGGGATTCTCCAGGCAAGAATACTGGAGTGGGTTGCCATTCCCTTCTCCAGGGAATCTTCCCGACCCAGGGGTCGAACCCGGGTCTCCCACATTGCAGGCAGATTCTTTACCGTCTGAGCCACCAGGAGAACCCAGAAGAGGATATATCTTGACACAAAAGTTAGCTTTCATGTTCATTAGAGATATTATAGAACATCTATAAAAGTTTCTACCTTGATAGTATTAGTTAATTCCAAAAGGCATGAAATATTAGTGAGTGATATATCCATTAAAGTTCTTTAAAAGGCATTAAGAATTGTGGCATGCAGCTATAGATGTCTTTTTAAAAACATATCTTTATTTACTGTTATTAATTTTGGCATGCCACACGGCTTTCGGGATCTTAGTTCCCTGACCAGGGATTGAACCCATGCCCCTGCAGTGGAAACATAGAGTTGTAACCACTGGGTTTCCAGGGAGCTCCCTGTAGGTGTCTTTTGCAAAATGTCCTTTGTTTTTTTCTGCTTTGTCAGAAAGCAGAATACTGTGCTGAGCAGTCTGAGGTCTGATTCAGAGTAATGGTTTTAAATGTTTCTGTATCACACTCTTATTGGAGACACCAAAGAGCATGCACATTTCTCAGTTAGAGATGGGATAAGGCAGGAGGAGACTTTGGGATATGACATGGAGAGATTTCTACCTGAGAAACTACCTAATTGTGGTGACACGTGGATGTGGTCAAGCAGCAAGTATTTGACATCAGACAACGTAAAGAAGAGGAAGGGGAGAAGGAGAAGAAAACAGGCTGTGACTTCACAAGTTTATTTCACCTGAAAACACGCTTCATGCAGAACCAAAAACAGACACTGGGGTGGCCTGAGGTTGAGCAAAGAATCAAGGAAATTTAGCAAGTGTTGGCTCCCTACACTGCCAAAACTTGAATCCTGACTCTCTGTCTTATAAACATTCTGAGACTTGGTTTGCTCGCCTGTAAAATGGGGATAATAATAGTAGCTTTCTTCAGATTTTGTCATGAATGTTAAATGAGTAATACCTTTGAAGTATTTAGAATGGAATGGGGCCTGGCACATAAATGTTAGTTTTTTGCTTTTTTTATATAGAAGGAGCCAAGTAGCCGGTTACATAGGAACTGATAATGGAGGAGTGTCAAGTATTTAATAGCATTAAAAAAGGTATTAGGAAAGAGAGTTGAGGGGAAAACAGAACAGGACTAGAATTGTTCAAGAAGCCTGAGGGAGTTAACAGAAGAGGCTGAAAAAGAGTTCCACTTTGGATGGTGGCACTGCAGTTATGGGTGGTTGGAGGCTAAAAAGCTTTGGAACATGAAGTTGTCATGGACCCAGGAGAGCCACACAGACCCAAGTACTGGAAGTGGGATTGCCGAGTGCCTACTTGGTGATACACACGCAGTGCTTTATCAGAGAATATCTAAAGCTTTTATCCTCTCAAGTATCTATGTGCTTCCTTGTTCTGGAGACCATGTTGAAATTTAAGAGTTGGAGTCAATAGCACTGAGCTATAGGATCAGATGGGCGTCCAACACTTGGAGGCAGATAAAAACACACCTTCTGGCAGAACCTGGATTATTTGCCTCAAAGCCAAAGGAATTTACAAGCAGCTTTATTAATTACAGGATGAGAAACTAGAAGTCTAATGAGCAGGGAGTGGTAATTGGAAAATAATACCACAGTAGTTCTAATGACTAATTATAAGGTCTAAATGTCATTGACATTGTTTTTATTTAGCAAGTTGGATTATAGTTTCATTTTACTGAATTTAAAACTGTTCAGGTTTAACGATGTTCTTAGTTCTCTAATCTTGTTTCCTCCATAAGGTCTAAAGTTTCTCAACTGCAGATTTTCTTACCATCAAGGCATTCAGAGACTTTGGAAATCCTACTATGCTACAGCAGAGATGAATACTTGGCAGGTGAGCTGAGAGGCTTCTCAGAATAGCAGGGATTTAAGTTGGGTCTTAAGAAAGAAAAGCAACTGGCATTTATTGTATGCTAAGTGCCTAACACCTAAGCATACCAGGAACTTTACATATATCTCAGTTTTCCTCCGCCATGCATTAGGGGGGCTATCCTCATTTTACAGAGGAGAAACTGGGTGTCATAGATATTAAGTGACTTAATAAGCTGTTATTGTCAGAGTCTGAATCAGAGATGTCTAATTCCAGAATCCAGGTTCTTCCTTCTATACCATCTTCCTTCCACTGTTGCTTTAACAGATGAATGTGATGAGGGGGTGGGCAGAGATTTGAGGTGGGACAGGAAAGAAAAGGAGATGTGGAAATAGCAATTGACGTAGGATAATTTGATCCAATGAATAGAAGTAGAAAAACTCATGTCTTCACAAGTCTAAGGCAGCGCTTACATTGTATGCAAGACTGTATAAAAGTTAGCTGATTAGTAAGCCGAAGAACACCTGGGGGAACTTTGGTTATATGGCTAGAGGGCAAGTGATCAGAGGATGGGGGACTTTAGGTGACTGTGGCTTGGAAAGGCAGGTAAGAAGGAAAACTGGAGGGACTTGGGAGTGCAAAGAGCTCTAGCTCTGTTCTACATTGCTTTTGGATTTGATTTGGCCTTCTCTTGCTTTTCTGGTTATAGGCAACCGGGAGTCACTTGAGATTCTCTAGATTATTTAGGGTGATCTTGAACCTTGTAAACTCAAAGTAGCATTGACTTTTGTTTTAAAGGTAAGTGGGTGCTTGAGCAGGTTACCTAGAGCTGGTGAAGTGTGTTATTCTTTCTCTTTAAAAAATCTGTTTGGGTCTTATGACCAGTTGAATTAAACACTAAGTTCCTGATAGAAAAATACGTGGTTTTAAAATGTGTCCTTCAGGAAAGCAGTTGAAGAATGGTAGTAACCTCTCTCGGAGAAGGCAATGGCACCCCACTCCAGTACTCTTGCCTGGAAAATCCCATGGATGGAGGAGCCTGGTAGGCTGCAGTCATGGGGTCGCTAAGAGTCGGACACGGCTGAGCGACTTCACTTCCGCTTTTCACTTTCATGCATTGGAGAAGGAAATGGCAACCCACTCCAGTGTTCTTGCCTGGAGAATCCCAGGGACAATGGAGCCTGATGGGCTGCCGTCTGTGGGGTCGCACAGAGTCGGACACGACTGAAGTGACTTAGCCGCAGCAGTAACCTCTCTTACTTTGCTGTTAGCACTGTTGGTATCCCTTTCAGCTATGTAACCTTAGTTGGATGATTGCTATTCTTCTTTGCTTCTCTGGAATCCATTGTGTTCTTCCTGCTTTTATTGTGGCAGCTATCACAGTTTATTAAAATTATTACCTGTTTGTCTTCACTATTAGGTTGTTAATTTATAAAGGCAAGGTAGGGCTTTCCAGGTGGCTCAGTGGGAAAGAATCCTCCTGCCAAGCAGGAGAAGTGGGTTTGATCCCTGGGTCAGGAAGATCCCCTGGAAAAGGAAATGGTAACCAACTCCAGTATTTTTGCCTGGGAAATCCTCTGGACAGCAGAGCCTGGTGGGCTACAGTCCACAGGGTCATGAAAGAGTGGGTGACTAAACAACAGCAACAAAGGCAAGAATTGCGTTTAATTGTCCCTGGTCCAGTTCAGTACTTGGAACCTAGTAGGTGCTTAATATGTGTTTGTTGAGATAACTTAAAAAATTTCAAACCTCTCCAACAATTTGGTAATAATATTGAGTAGTGCGGGACAGCCTAAGCTTCCACCATAAGTAAGTCTGTTTTAAGTCCTAAGTGGTGGACTTCCCTGGTCGTCCACTGTTAAGACTCCGCATTCCCTGTGTTGGGGTGGGGGCATGGGTTCAGTTCCTTGCTGGGGAACTAAGATGCTGCATGCCACCTGGAGTGGCCCCCTCCATAGAAGGGTAAATGTGTGAGTACATCTAAATGAAATCTTGACTGTTTAAGCGCACCTTGTTGTATTGGGCAAGTGCAAATTATCAGCTATGGTACCTTGATTGTGCTAGGTAGTCCCCGAATGTGGAAAAGCACATGAGACTTATCTTTTAATCAGTACTAGTATGCTGGTAGTGTGTGTTAGTATCCTTTTTCATTTTCAGTGACATTTTCCACTGAACAACACGACACCTCTGAGCCTTGAGCAGCTCACACAGGGAACGGGCACTTGTTTTGAACTCTAAGGCATCCACAGCTTTGTAAACCACTGAACCGAATAAATGCACAAAGTCCTCTGATGCTGCCTGAGGAAAATAATCTTTCTCAAAGTTCAAGTTGTTTCTGTTTTTGTCTGGAAAATCTTATCTGAGGGAGTGTGCTACATGTATCTTTTTATTTTGACTAGAAATTTTGCTTTTAACTTCTGGACATCAGTCTTTTGGAAACTTACTGCTGCTTACCCCAAGTATGTCTTTTCAACTGGTCCTTGAAGAGAATCTTCCTTTCCTCTGTGGAAATTTAGGGATATTGGAGATTTAGGTGTCAGCAGCATCCTAGGAAAGAGGAATAAATATTTGACCCCTGGTCAGAATTATTCTTGAAGTAAAAATGGTTTTAATGTCATACTGACCCAACTATTTGAACTTGTAGCCCAAATTTATTGTGTTTATAGAATGAAGAACACTTAGATAATTTCTTATCACAGTGGCTTCCTACACAGATCCATTGGAAGTGACACCAAAAAAATTTAGTCTTTTCCATCTCCCCTTTGAGAATAGTCAAGAATTTTGATGACTAGGTAGCTTTGGGTGGTAATTTTGTTCTTTACTCACTTAAACCATGTTACTAAACAATTAGTAAATAGTAAGCATTGACTTTTGTCGAGTGCTGTGCCAGGAAGAAAGACACAGAAAATCCGAGACTACTCTTAAGGAACTACTTGCAATCTAGTTGAAGAGAAGGGGCGTTTGAAACAGTACATATATTATAAGCATCAACAAGACACATACAGGATGTTTGAAAAGAGCTATCTAAATGTAAGATTTTAAGGCAAAACATGATGAATTGCCAAGTTGTATTTTGAAGGAAGAGGAGGGCAAGGGACAGGGTAGGAAGGATATTTCCAGTGGCCTTTGGTGAGGAGACAGAAAAGCCCAGTGTGACAGCACTTAGAAAAGTGGTCAGTTTTCCTATTTCACATAAAGTGAAGGGCTTGGATAGAAACATGTTCTTGCAATATTGATCCAACAGCTCAGGGACTTCATACATGCAGTTACCTCTGCTTGAGAGTCATTCCCTTACTTTTCCCACCTTTCCATCTGGCTAGGTTTTCTCATCTTTAGATTTCATCTTAGACCTCACTTTCTCTCACCAGCAATCCTCTAGCCACATCCATTAAGTGGTTCTCTCTCTGTTTTTGGCTGCCCCGCACACTTGTGGGACCTTGGTTCCCCAGCCAGAGATGGAGCCTGTGCCCCCTACAGTGGGAGTGCAGAGTCCTAACCACCCAACCACCAGGGAAGTGGTTTTCTTGACCTGCACGCCAACACTGCTTGCACGCTAAGTTGCTTCAGTCGTGTCTGACTCTTTGTGACCCTATGGACTATAGCCCACCAGGCTCCTTTGTCCGTGGGATTCTTCAGGCAAGAATACAGGAGTGGTTGCCGTGCCCTCCTCCAGCGCATCTTCCCTACCCAGGGGTTGAACCTGCGTCTCTTTGTCTCCGGCACTGGCAGGTGGTTTCTTTACCACTAGCACACCTGGGAAGCCCAAGCCAGTACTACCTTCCTTTAAATTTCAAGTGTCCGTTCTCCTCAACTAGGTTGTAAGTTCCAGTGTTAGGCCATGTATCCCCCTGAGCTCCAAATATGTCTCTTTGCATTATAATTGACTGTTTATTCATTCCTATCCCCACAAAGACTCTAAACAGGCTGAGGGTGAGACCAAACGTGTCTTCCTGACTGTTAATCGCCCGAGACTAAGCAAAGTGTCTCACACCTACTAGGGGCACATAACCTGCTGTCAAGTACACATTACTATATTTAAAATAAATAACAAACAAGGACCTACCATGAAGGCCAGAGAACTCTGATCAATTTTATGCGGTAGTCTGGATGGGAAAAGAATCTGGGGAGAAATGATACATGTAGTTGTATGGTTGAGACACTCTGCTGTGCACCAACAACTGTCACAACATTGTTAACTGGCTCTACTCCAATATAAAATAGTTTTTAAAAAAGAAAATAAAGTATTCCATTTACAAAATCTATCTTAAAATGTACAAATCGGAATACATTTTTTCTTTGTCCTCTCTACAAAGAAAAATATGAGTTAAAGTAGTATCTTTTGTTTCTTTATAAACTTTCTTTAAAGTTTTTTAAACACCTCTTCTAAATGAATTTCCACTTATTAATCCTTATTTTCAGTTTCCTCTACAAATTTAAGTGGTTGTTTAAATTTGAATAATTTTCTTGAATATTTCAATTGTAACCCCAAAACTAATGGATATGAAATATGCTTGCCTTGATGAATGTAAAAATAAATATATCAAGAAATATTTTATATGCAGAACAGAAACATAATTTATGATAAAACATACCACACTGGATTAAAATGATACAGAAGCACATGAGTCAGACTGTACAAGAGAAGTGCATCAGTTAGATGTTTATTTAAAATTAAAATTTAGATATATTTACTTTAATATTTGCATTCTTATATTTTGTTCTGTTTTAAAGAAGTAGAATAAAACATACTCTGCCAGTAAAAAAAATAATAATTCAGTGACGAACAAAGAATTGAACAGACTTAGTCCACTGAAGGTGTCAGTGTTACTAGAATAAAAAGAATGAAGGGCCATTCCTTCTTTGGAAGCTCTGAGAAAAAAGTTTTCAAAGGACAAGTGGTTAGGGAAATGGTATGGGAGAAGAGGGAAGAGAGGTGATTAGCAGATAAAGAGTGTGGGGTAAGGAAGGAGAAAGAATACTGCGTTATAGCCTGATTTCTAGTCAGTTACCTTCTTAACAATTTCATTGAGATGATAGCTCATTGTATATCAGTCATCTCCCAGTCATCAGTTATCTTGATTTAAATTATATTTAATGTCTATACTCAAAGCATGTTTAAATGTTTTTAATTCTTGCTATTGAATTTCATTTCCCCTCTTCTTTTCGTCCTTTGACTGTCATTCACTGGTTAACTCATCTAACGAATGTTTGAGAGACTACTTTATGCTAAGCTCATAAAAACTTTGGTAACTGGATATATTGTCTACGTGCTTTAATTTTTTTCTCTTTGCAATTTAAGCCCAAGAAATTGTTTTCACCCATTTGGGTTTTCTTAGCAGGATACAAGGATTTAGATGGAAAGTCCTGGCTGCCATGACTATATTAGTAATGGTAATCTGAGTCAGGCCCTTTGAAGTTTTCTACACAAGGTCACAGGGTAACTTTTTTTCATCTTGGCCAAATTCTTATCTTCTTCAGCTATTACCAGGGAGTAAATGGCTGAGAAATTGAAGTACAAAAAGATGGATTTCACATTGCACTAATCCATAGCAATTTCCAAACAGGAAGAATAAAGGCAAAGTGAAAAAAGGAGCTTTTTCCTTGTCATTTTCCATTTCTGTATTATACAGAGTGAAGCAAAGATTTTTACTCTTAAATCTCAGCTATTTCAAAGGCTGCCCTTAGCACTAAATGATATACAGTGAGTACTTGGGTCTGCCACAAAACCCCACCGTGGTCTGATTTGGTCTTACGTGTGACTCCGAACATCCCTTCTCAAATCAATGACTGGGATGTTGTTGGAGTTTGCCCTTCCTTGTGTCCACTGATAAACCTCAATAAATGATGCTGCTACTGCTATGTCGCTTTAGTCGTGTCCGACTCTGTGCGACCCCATAGACGGCAGCCCACCAGGCTTCCCGTCCCTGATACTAAAAGTTATAATAGTGATGGACTTTGTTCTAGTACTGTGGTATAATCTGGGATCTGGGAAACCACTGCAAAATCCACTTAGTGACTACTGGATGGTGGTCAGTGTTTCAAATTATCAGACAAATCAAGTTGGCATAATTCAAAATAGTAGATTATCTGTTAAATACAAGCACACTGATGGACAAAAACCTTGAGAGAGATGTTTATAATGATTAAGACATGTTAATATACTTCCCATGATCCTTTCTGATCCAGTCCTGGAACTCTCTCTCATTTTGTTCTGGCTAATTCCACCATCCTTAGGTCTCAATTTATAAACAACTTCTCCTGAGTCTTCCCTGACTCTCTTGTGAATAGGTTGACTGCTTGTTATGCTCACATCTCTTATAATACTAAATGCATTCCTTCTCTTTCCTCCCTTTCTCCCCCTGTCTCCTTTCCTTCCTCCTTCCCTTCCCTTTTCTACCTCCTTCTTTTATAGAATCTTCCACCCTGTTGAGAAGAATCTATTAGACTGGTTCTGGTTAGGGCGATACTGCCGTAAGCAGTCATGCCAGTTAATTTTTCCTACTCCTTCTAGAGGTTAACTCAGGCTCCACTGAAATTCTTTGCCATCCTCTCTGAAATGTGTTAATACATGATTCTCTTGGCCAATTAAGAAACATTGTACAAACAAGTGTTTTTAGTACATGGGAGATTTCATAAGTCAGTGAAGTATAAATATACTATCACTCTAAATATAATATGAATGCAATTAATCTAATTTTCTTCTGTTCACTCCTGCTGAAGAAAACTTTCTAATACACAAGTGAAATGACCGTTTTTAAGGTTTCATCCTATCTGACTACCTTGTGGTAGTCTTTTGGTCTCAAGTTGGCTTTCCTATCTAAGCTGCTTTTCTGGTTCCCTAACAACAGCTGTTTGTTTCCTCCATTGCCCCTCTTCTTCCATTTGCCTTTTGAATGCTGTCTCAGCTAGGACTGTGTTTGTTTGTACGTATTGAAAAACCTTATAGCAGTGCTTAAATATTAATAGATTGGAATTTGTTAACAAGTGATGATAGGTGAGAATTTATTTGCTATTAATACATCCTGGGGCAGTTCTTTTCCACCTAGCAAGGATACGCTCTAATTTTTTATTTTATTTTATTATTATTATTTTTTCGCTTTAATTTTTTAAAAACTCTTCCAAATATAACATATATAGGGAAAAGTGCATAAAATATAAATATGCCAGTTATCAAAGTCCACAGTAAACATCTGTGTTACCATCACCCAAGTCCAGAAATAAAACACTGTTTCAGTATCCCCCAGAGACACCCTGTGTATTCCATTCCAATTCCTGCTGCCTTTCTCCACCGCAAAGATCAACTGTCTCCTAACTAGTTGCTTCCTTACATTTCCTTACAGTTCTACCACCTCTGTATTATTCCTGAGAATATGAAGTATAGTTGAGGTTTTCCCATTGCTGGCTCTTTTATATAAAAACCATATAAAATGTGTTTTGTGAGTTTGGTTTCTTTTGTTCAATGTTTACTTGTAAAATTCATTCATATTGTTTTGTGTGTTATTTGTTGATAAATGAATTCTATTCCATAAGTATGCCAAAATTGATTTATCTAGTTTGCTTTTGTTGGATATTTGGGTTGTTTCTAATTGTTGAGTATTATGAATAGAGCTGATTCTTGTTTGTCTCCCAAGGTGTGTTTTTTTAGATGTACAGGTAGGAGTTAAATTGTTGTGCTTCCTTTTTGGACAGGGAAGTTCTTTTCAGTGATGTGACAGAACTGGCTAATGCTCATTCAGCATGACCCACAGAGTCACCTCTCAGACAGATTCCATCTCAGAGCAGGAGAGTAAAGCAAGGCCGACTCCTGTGTGGGTGAGGTTGCAGTTGTCTAGCTCTTTTGGTTGTTGAGAAAAGCAGCTGCTGAGAAAGCGAGGGAGGGGAGTCAGTTTAACGCTAGTGAAAGAATCCTTCTACCTCTTGGTGTTGCTGGGGAAGGAAAGAGAGGCTCAGGATTGGCTCTATTTGGAGACCTCTTAGCTGTTCACTCAGGACTAAGTGAGCATCAGTGGTATGCTAGAATCAGAAACTTGGGCAGGTGGTCGTGGAAGACTTTTCTCAGAAGGTGACATTTGAAGAGAAATCTGGATCATTTCAGGGGAAGAACATTCTAGTGAAGGAAGAGCATGTACGAGGCCCTGGAGGGAGGACATATTTGGAGATGTTAAGGAAACACAGATGGTCAGTGAGGCTGGAGCATAGTGAGCAGGAGGGAAGAGGGGCACAGAGCAGGATGGGGGGAGGCAGACCAGGGGCAGGCTGATAGTACTGTGGCCCCACGGCAGGGAGTTAGTGGACCTCAGTGTAAGGAAAGGAGTCTTGGACAGTGAACCTATCTGGTTCATGTTTGAAAGAGATTACTCTGGCTGGATTGCAGTGTTGGCAGGAGTGGCAGCTGGGAGACCCATGGAAGGCTGTGCCTCAGGGAGAGACAAAGGTGGCTTGGGCTAGAGAGTGGTGGTGAAGGGATGGGTTAGAGCTGTAAGGACTGAAGCCAGAAGAGAAGTTGACTATGTTTTTGTGGCTTGAACATTGAATGGATGACAGTATATGAACTGAGACAGGGAGAGCAAAGCTAGGAATCATTTGGGATAAGGGAGGAAGGGAAGGAAGCTGTACCAAAAAAAGAAAAGTTTTGTATTGGCCATGTCAAGTTTGAGAGGCCTATTAGATATTTTAAGGAGGCATTCAGATACATGAATCTGGAGCTGAGAGGAGTGTTCTTTATAAAGTTTGAGCAAATCTTTATACTTCTGGGCCCTATCACATGGCATGGTATGTGGTGGGCACTCAATACATATTCAGTGTATAAATTTATTTAAAAAATATGCACGGGGCTCTTAACCTGTGCTAGGTACTGTTCTAGGAGCTGAGAATACAGCAGTGAGCAAAAATCCCTGCGGCCTCCCTAGAACTTAAAATGATTAAATGCATGTTTGTGTACATGAATGAATGAATCAATGAAATGTATATCCAGGTATTAAAGTGTCTCTTAATTTATTTTTTCTCTATGTCTTAAAAAAATCTTTGAAAATACTATTAAAAACAGAACTCTCCAGCAGATTGATGACAAGAGTCATGTGTAGAGAGACTTTATGAGAGACATTAAAGAGAGACTTTAATAACCCATTTTGCTTTCTCTTTCTCTTCTCAACTTGGTTTTCTTTACCTTTATATGCCTGAGACCTTTGTATCAGTTGGTGGTACAGTGATTGTGGTAGATGGGTGTTATTTACCGTTGCTCCAGAGTCGATTTCTAATTTTCCCTTGAAAAATGTTATTTACAGGCACACTATTTTTGCTCACAGGTGTGAAATGGCTCTGTGACACATGAGGAAGCAAAATGTCACTTCCGAGGTTTGTGATAAAATTTCTTGATAGATGCTTCAGGTAGCATGAGACACCTTTCTCACTGCTGAGATACTGTGTTGCCAAGGCTGAGAAGCTGAAGGGAAAATGTGTGCTTTAGTGGGGAATGCCTGTGGTCACACCACTGTGCTAAATAGAGTTCCAAGAAGTTTGGTGTTAGTTTATATTTTGTAAATGGAATTAACATCTTCTGAGCTTTCAGGGAATTTGTAACTTATAACAAGCTGCAGTTATTTTTTTTCCCCCAATGAGGTTTCCATTAAGTAATACAAAAATTTTGTTTCAGTGACTCGTCCTTATGTATTTGGATTCGTATATATTAAATATCCATGTTAATTCCCAGAACAGATTATTCAGTTTTCTTTTTTTTTATATATATATATTTTTTATTCAGTTTTCTATACTAAGCCCTACTCGATATGATGTTAAAAAAAAAAAGTGTGTTTTTTTTTTTTTTTTTGACCCTGTGTTTCATTGATAACAAAGAGGAAGCTCAGTAGCAGGGTATTCATCTTTTGCCTCATCAACAAAGTGGATATTTCTTAGAAAGTTTATTTTCAACCTGGATTTCCCTTTTTGATTGCCTTAATCGGGGAAAAGATAACCTCTCTAAATGAAATACTCCAGTCTCATTAGAATTAGGAAAGACAAATACTTAAAATTATGTTTCAAAAGGCCTGAACTTGAAAAGGAATTAGTTAAACTGTTTACACATTAAGGGATGTGTTCCTTAATCCATACTACGTGCTTGTCAGAGAGTTGATAGATGCTGATTTGGGAGAGCTTGGAAAGGATTTTTCCAAATGTATGTTTTGTGATTTAATGTATATTCTCTGCTGTTCTTCCTGTCCAATGTATTCCCATTTGAATCCTTGGACTCTCCGAACCAAGTCCTCTCCAGAATAAGGTTAGAAAGCTGGTTCAGAGACATCAGAGTCTGCAAAGAGGACTCTGCTGGTGCAGCGAGCATCCTTCCCTTTCCAGTACACCACATAGCCGATGGGAAAATACGAGCTTTCAAAGGTGGGTAGATTATGAAGGGTGTGGAGTCCATGCTAAGGACTTTGATTCACTTACTGTAGGTGACGGTGAATAGTTGGAGGATTTTAGGGAAGAAGAAGAGAATCATGTTTATCTCTTAGAATGTGACTGGTGATGGTTGGGTGGTGGGATGTTGGTGGTATAGCATGAATCTGGGAGCTGGAGACCCACCCTTTAGGAAGCCGCGGCAGGAGATGGTCATTTTCCATTCCCACCCTAGGTTTGTGTTGAGTGTTCTCTGTATGTAGGCTTCAGTCTCTGCTTCTAGCAAATAGTTTGTAGTGTAAAGAAGCTGGAGCTGTTGATGCAAACAAAGCTTATTCATCTTCCCAAGAGGGAAGCCTGCAGCCCTGGTCCCATTTCCCCTCCTGGTTGGTAGACGAACAATCTTCACTGGTGTTGCCTTTCTTTCCAAGATCAGTTATCTTCTACCGTGACAGAGTTTAGTGCCTTAAAAAAAAATCAGCAGAATTGGGAAATCTCACTTTGGGAGATGTCCTGGTCCTTCTTTATAACCTGTTCCTCCTAGCAAACTTGATTTACTTGTTAAAATAAACATAAAGTAGGGAACGTACATGTGGACACAGAGGAGAGGGAGGGGACAAACTAGGAGAGCCGCATTGACATAAAGACACTACCGTGTGTAAAATAGATAGCTAGTGGGAAGCTGCTGTGAAACAGGGAGCTCAGCTTGGTGCTCTGTGGTGACCTAGGGAAGTGGGATGGGGAGTGGGAGGGAGGGAGACTCCAGAGGAAGAGAATATATGTACACACACAACTGATTGACGGTGTTGTACAGCAGAAAATAACACAACATTGTAAAGTAATTATCCTCCAATAGAAAATAGTCTCAGGCAAAATAAAAAACAACAACAAAAAAACCCCACAAAAAACTTACTTTCAAGCCTAACTATAAAAGGGAAAAACTTTTTCAGCTTTATTGAGATATACTTTACATATATGGATGTGAAAGTTGGACTGTGAAGAAAGCTGAGCACCGAAGAATTGATGCTTTGGAACCGTGGTGTTGGAGAAGACTCTTGAGAGTCCCTTGGACTGCAAGGAGATCCAACCAGTCCATTCTGAAGGAGATCAGCCTTCAAAGGGATTTCTTTGGAAGGAATGATGCTAAAACTGAAACTCCAATACTTTGGCCACCTCACGCAAAGAGTTGACTCATTGGAAAAGACTCTGATGCTGAGAGGGATTGGGGGCAGGAGGAGAAGGGGACGACAGAGGATGAGATGGCTGGATGGCATCACCGACTCGATGGACGTGAGTCTGAGTGAACTCCAGGACTTGGTGATGGACAGGGAGGCCTGGCGTGCTGCAATTCATGGGGTCGCAAAGAGTCAGACACGACTGAGCGACTGAACTGAACTGAACTGAACTTTACATATAATGTCGTGTACAGGTGGTTGTGGAGAATAATAAATGAATTATCTCTGTTTATGAATAATTGTCAATACTGAGCCACCAGAACATTTCTGTTATATCTCTCTTTCACCTCTGTAAGAATTAAATGACAATTCCTTCTCAAGAAAAAACAAAAACAAAAAACAAAAATAAGCATGAAGAAGCTCTTCTGTGAAGCTTCCTTTTCAGTCTGATGTGTACTAAAGGCTGTGTGTTCCAAGAACTTGGCTGTGATCCTCCAACAGGTACACCTCAGCCCCCTGCCCCCGACCCCAACCTGGCACCAGCTCTTGGTGCCATCAGAGCTTCCTGGGGGAGGAGCTCTTGAGGGGCATCGTCTGACACCTAGGGTATAGATTCTTCTTTGGGCATGAGCTGACTCTTCTTGGGGTGGAAAAGAAGTGAAACTCTTGGTTTCTTTTTTTAAAATAATTCTATTTATTTATTTTTGGCTGTGCTGGGTCTTCATTGCCTCTCGGGCTATATCTCTAACTGTGGCAAGTGAGGGCTACTCTGTAGCTGGGGTGCATGCATGGGCTTCTCATTGTGGTGGGTTCTCGTTGTGGAGCATGGACTCTAGGGTGCATGGGCTTCAGTAGTTGTGGCTCGTGGGCTCTGGAGCACAGGTTCAATAGTCATCGTGCACCACCTTACTTGCTCTGCGGCATGTGGGATTCTCCTGGATCAGGGATCGAACCTGTGTCTCCTGCATTGGCAGGTGGATTCTTTACCATTGAACCACCAAGGGAGCCTGGGTTTATGCATTTCTTAAGCATGTCTGTATCACGGCAGATTTGTCTTCCTATTCTAGGATTGAGTCTCATGTCAATGTAAGAGCGAGGCAGGAGATGATATTTCAAGCCAGTCAGTTCACTCAGTCAGTCAGTCAGTTCAGTCACTCAGTCGTGTCTGACTCTTTGCGACCCCATGAACCACAGCACACCAGGCCTCCCTGTCCATCACCAACTCGTGGAGTTCACCCAAACCCATGTCCATCGAGTCGGTGATGCCATCCAACCATCTCATCCTCTGTCATCCCCTTCTCCTCATGCCCTCAATCTTTCCCAGCATCAGGGTCTTTTCAAATGAGTCAACTCTTCACATCAGGTGGCCAAAGTATTGGAGTTTCAGCTTCAACATCAGTCCTTCCAATGAACACGCAGGACTTATCTCCTTTAGGATGGACTGGTTGGATCTCCATGCAGTCCAAGGGACTCTCAAGAGTCTTCTCCAACACCACATCAATTCTTTGGCGCTCAGCTTTCTTCACAGTCCAACTGTCACATCCATACATGAATACTGGAAAAACCATAGCCTTGACTAGACGGACCTTTGTTGGCAAAGTAATGTCTCTGCTTTTGAATATGCTATCGAGGTTGGTCATAACTTTCCTTTCAAGGAGTAAGCGTCTTCTAATTTCATGGCTGCAATCACCATCTGCAGTGATTTTGGAGCCCAAAAAAATAAAGTCAGCCACTGTTTCCACTGTTTCCCCATCTATTTGCCATGAGTCATGGGACCAGATGCCATGATCTTCGTTTTCTGAATGTTGAGCTTTAAGCCAACTTTTTCACTCTCCACTTTCACTTTCATCAAGAGGCTCTTTAGTTCCTCTTCACTTTCTGCCATGAGGGTGGTGTCATCTGCATATCTGAGGTTATTGATATTTCTCCTGGCAATCTTGATTGCAGCTTATGCTTCCTTCAGCCCAGTGTTTCTCATGATGTACTCTGCATATAGGTTAAATAAGCAGGGTGACAATATACAGCCTTAACGTACTCCTTTTCCTATTTGGAACCAATCTGTTGTTCCAGTTCTAACTGTTGCTTCCTGACCTGCATATAGGTTTCTCAAGAGGCAGGTTAGGTGGTCTGGTATTCCCATCTCTTTCAGAATTTCCCACAGTTTATTGTGATCCACACAGTCAAAGGCTTTGGCATGGTCAATAAAGCAGAAATAGGTGTTTTTCTGGAATTCTCTTGCTTTTTCCATGATCCAGCGGATGTTGGCAATTTGATCTCTGGTTCCTCTGCCTTTTCTAAAACCAGCTTGAACATCTGGAAGTTCACGGTTCACGTATTGCTGAAGCCTGGCTTGGAGAATTTTGAGCATTACTTTACTAGCATGTGAGATGAGTGCAACTGTGTGGTAGTTTGAGCATTCTTTGGCATTGCCTTTCTTTGGGATTGCAATGAAAACTGACCTTTTCCAGTCCTGTGGCCACTGCTGAGTTTTCCAGATGTCTGTATCACTGGAGATTTGTCTTCCTATTCCAGGATTGAGTCTCATGTCAATGTAAGAGTGAGGCAGGAGATGATATTTCAAGCCAGATTTCCTCCCTAATTGCTGCTGCAAAGAAAGAAAATTGGGCTGTGAGTTTAGACAGCTAAGTTTTAAATGTACTCCATTACTACTTGAAATGAAAATTAAATAGTATTTTATAGTACATAATTTTTTATACAAATTCTTATAGCTGACTTCATTTATTTGATTTCTCCTTTGATTTTAACATAGAGACATACCTCAGAAAATCTTCCCATTAACCTATCCATATCTGTCTTTCCACACAATGTCCTCAAGCTTTCTTTGACTAATTAAAAAAAAAATGGCTTGAAGGACTTCCCCAGTGGTCCAGTGGGTAAGACTCCATGCTCCCAATGCAGGGGGTCCAGGTCAAATCTCTGGCTGGGAAACTAGATCCCACATGCTGCAACTAAGACTCGGCACAGCCAAATAAATAATAAAAATAATTTTTAAAATGGCTTGATATCTTATCTCATACACTGAAAGAGCTCCAGAATTGTTCCACTTCTCTGAGGGGATAGAAAGTATGGTAGTAAGTCTGTCTTACAGCCAATAGTCTACATAAACAAGGTAATAGAGAGTGCTCCCTAAGTTGGATCCAGATTGCCTGGGATTAAATCCTGATTCTGCTGCTTTCTTTGTGACCTTGGTCAAGTTACTTAACTTCTCTGTTCCTTAGTTTCCTCATCTTAAAATAGCTATTGTGTCTGCCCCATGGGCTTGTTTTGAGGGTTAAGTGAGTCAATAACTTGCAGGGTTGTTAGTAAGGTTGAATAAATTAATATATATATAAAATACTTGGCACAGTGCCTGGCTATAGTGAACATTATTTAGCTGTTTATCATCCTTTCATGGCTCATTTTTCCATTGCTCACTGGCTCTTACCTTCTACTGTCTAACCTGCTGTTGCCGCCACACGTTTGTCTGCACCCTATTGCCTCATGGAAGACACCGTCTTTCTTCCTTCATACTCCTGAAGGCATTGCACAGCTAAGGCTGCTGTGAGTAACGGTACCAGGTAATAATAACTTACACTCACTGAGAGCTCTCCTTATGCCAGTACTGTTATTTGTACTTACGTCTATGCACTCATTTAATTCTCATACCAGCTCTATGAGATAAACATGATCATTTTACAGATGATCAGCCTGAGGAAATATCTGGAGAATAGTAAGAACCAAGTGTGTGCAGCCCTTGTGTGTGGCATTCTACAGCATTCTCTTAAGGAATTCTCACAGCCACACTCCACTTTCTTTCTCTTTTTTTGGAAGATTTTTTTGGGGGGGAACCTTTTTTTTTTTTTTTAGTTCTACCAGTTTATTGCTACCAACCTGTCTCCCTCCATCCCCCTCATTCCTGCATGCTCAGTCATGTAACTCCATGGACTGCAGCCCACCAGGCTCCTCTGTCCATGGACTTTTCCAGGCAAGAATACTGGAGTGGGTTGCCATTTCCTTCTCCTAATTTGGACCATTTTTAATGTCTTTATTGAATTTTTTTTAGCAATATTGCTTCTTCTGTTGTTTATGTTCTGGTTTTTTGGTTGTGAGGCGTGTGGGATCTTAGTTCCCCAACCGGGGATTGAACCTGCAAACCCTGCATTAGAAGGTAAGTCTTAACCACTAGGCAAACCCCCACATGCACTTTCTGTTGTCATTTACATAGTTTTAGGAAGGTAAGGACTTGCCTTCAGGTTGCACATTGTTCATGTGTTGTTAAGACAAATTTGAACCCAGGTCTCTCTGGCCCCAGAGCATCATAGAGCATCTTTTCACCGTACCATCCTGCCTTCATCAGAGCCCACTGGAGCCTTTATGCCTTCAAGCACTCCATGCTGGGTGACTTTTCTTTTGGCAATCCTCTTCTCCCCCTTTTTTTTAAAAAAAAAACCTCTCCTATTTAGCTTTTCTTTTCAACAGTTTAATCATATGAACAAATATTTGAGTGTCTACATTGTTAACATTAGGTAGAAGTACTTAAATGGATTAAGGATGCTTATTGAAATATTTAACCTTATCATCCGAAGGGGCTGTAAATGTGATATCAGTAAATGTCATTAAGATTTGTTCATCTCAATGGCAGCTGTTATAAGATGTTATACAGTATTACAGTTATACATAATACTCAATGGCAGTATTGTAAGATGTTAAAGCAAAGTTTCTGCCCTTGAAATGGTCACCTTGGGTGGGAGGTGTGTGTGTGTATTTGTGTGTGTTGCATACAGGTACCATGTCTCATGAAGTATGACAATAAAGACCCTTCCTAGGTTAATTCAAAGCAGCCACCCTGTGGAGCTGCTTTGCCTGCTGTCCGAAATTATTCTGGGATTTTTTTTTTTTAGTAGTAATTATTTATTTAGCTGTGCTGAGTCTTAGTTGCAGCATGTGAGACCTAGTTCCCTGACCAGGGATCAAACCCAGGCCCCCTGCATTGGGAGCACAGAGTCTTAGCCACTGGACCACCAGGGAAGCTCCTGGGAATGTGTTTTAAGGGTTTGTGGCAGACAATTAAGACAGTCTATAGCCTTGAATGTTTTTTTCTTTTTGCATGGCTTATCAACTTAATTGTACGGCAGTTATTGGATGAATGTTTATATCATTGGTGGGGGCATGTTTCTGGAGAACTCTGGATTGCCTACTCTTAAGCCACATGCACTCAGCTGTTGGGTTTCTAGAACTTGCTGGTTGGCCACAGTCAGCTTCCAGAAGCTGATGGATTATAGTCATTACTTTCATGTTAATGTGCTCTAAATGTGACCTAACTTTAACCTTTCTGAGTGATATATGAAAAAAAAAGTGTGCAAAGTACTGTATAACAAATGACCACAAATTTTGTGGTTTAAAAGAAACACCCATTCATTTTCTCTCAGAGCTGCAGTTCAGAAGTCTGAGCAGGCTTGACTAGGTTCTGTGCTCAGGGTCTCACAAGGTTGAAATCAAGGTTTCATGAGAGATTATATATAAGAAATATTTTTGCCCCTCTGAGCTGTAGATTAGATGACCATTTTAAGGACAGTCTCGTAGGACTTGATACATCAGACAGTTTAGCTATTAGAGATTTGAGAGGATGAACATTTTGGTATTCCATTTAATTTGATATAACTGGGCTTCAGTACTTATACAAGCAACATAATTTCTTCTCTCAATCAACCAGTGACCATCTTTTCCCTGACTAAAGCACTGTATTGACAGCCAGAATACCCAAATTGAGCTTTTAGTTCTGCCACTTGAACAAATCATTTTTCTTTGTCCCCATTACTTTTCTCCTTAAGAATATTTCATTTAGGAAAGCCCATGCTCAGCAGAGGTCCCGCATGTGGTATAGAGCTTCATGATCTCACTTTCTTCTGTAGCCAGTGTTCCTCTCAGACCTTTGTGCTGGGAGAAGAAACCTCTTTGTGAGGGGGCTGTGTGTGTGTCCCTCCTGTCTGTTGGTCTCTTGGTTAGCTGGTGCAAGAACATGTAGCGTTTGTGTTGTCCTTCACAGTTCCCAAGGGGGACATGACCTGTTCATACTACAATGTGCTGAATGTTTATGTCCCCCCTAAATGTATGTGTTGAAATCCTCATCCCCAAGGCGATGGCATTAGGTGGAGGGGGTCTTTCAGAGGTGATTAGATAATGAGAGAGAGCCCTCATGAATGAGATCAGTGTGCTTATAAAAGAGACCTCAGAGAGATCTCTAGCCCCTTGGACTATCTGAGGTTATAGTAAGAATGCATCTGTCTGTGGGGAGGTGGGCTATCACCAGACACAAACCTGCCCAAGCCATGATCTTGGACTTCCCAGTCTCTAGAACTGTAAGGAATACATTTCTGTTGTTCATAAGCTGCCCAGTCTGTGGTATTCTGTTATAGAGGCCCAAATGGAATATGAGTGTCTTTCCAAAATTCTGTGAGATAGATACTGTCACCACTTCTGTTTTATGGGTAAGATGAATAAGATTCAGGAAATTAAAAGATTTGTTCAAGTTCACATAAGAAACAGAGCCAGGACTGGCACTCCAGTTTCTGGTTTCAAACCAGTGCTCATTCTACCTCACCTCAGCTGAGCAATAAGAGAATGCAGAAGAATATAAAGACCCAGCTGCACGTGAAAAAGTTCAGACTTCAACTTCTGGTCATTCTTTTTGCTTGTGCCATTTCAACTCTAATTTTTGACTCTTTTGGGTTTTTTCCTCACATGTATTTTCCCAGAACCCGGATCTGCATATTGGCATTGTCCTGCGTGGCCATCAGTGTGCACCTGGGGGACAGCTGTGCTTGGTATGGAAGACAGTAACTGGGAACAAAGGATTATCTATGATGTGGCTTCAAGGTCAAAAGGAGTTGTACCATTCCCATATTGGCCTCAAATGTTTACAATTCAATATGTTTTAAGTCTGAAAAGGGAGAAAATTTAATTGTAGGAGATTCTCAGGTATATGGTGATCTCTAGGATTTATATCTTTGAGACTCTGAATCCTCTTCATGGAACAATTAGCATAAGAACTTATATACAAAACTTTCTATACAAATTAAGGAATTTATTCATCTTTAGCAGTGTCTCTTATCTATGACAAACCTAAACAGTGTACTAAAAAGCATAGACATCACTTCTGACAAAGGTCCATATAGTCAAAGCTATGGTTTTTCTAGTAGTCATGTATGGATGTGAGAGTTAGTCCATAAAGAAGGCTGAGTGCTGAAGAATTGATGCTTTCAAATTGTGGTGCTGGGGAAGACTATTGAGAGTCCCATGGACTACAAAGAGATCAAACCCAGTCAGTCCTAAAGGAAATCAACCCTGAATATTCATTGGAAGGACTGATGCTGAAACTGAAGCTCCAATACTTTGGCCACCTTATATGAAGAGCTGACTCATTGGCAAAGACTATGATGCTGGGAAAGATTGAAGGCCAAAGGAGAAGGAAGTGGCAGAGGATGAGATGGTTGGATAGCATCACCGACTCAATGGACATGCATTTGAGCAAAGTCTGGGAGATAGTGGAGGACAGAGGAGCCTGGTGTGCCACAGACCATGGGGTCACAAAGAATCGGACACTGCTTAGCGACTGAACAACAACATACATTGTTTCTTAGTCCCATTCCTAACACAATTATTCATGTGTTCCTTAATTCCAGAAATAGTAAATTGAATAACAATGTAGAACAGTGGACAGGAGGTAGGATTCTGAAGCCAGGCTACCTGCATTGAAATCCAAGTCCTACCACTTACTAGCTAGGTGACCTTGGCTAATAACTCTCTGTGCCTCAACTATAGAACGGGCTCTGTAATAGACCCTACCTATTAACAGTTGCTATGAAGATTGATGAATATTAAATGTAAAAACACCTGGAACATGACTGCCTGTACAGATAGGACTTCTCAAACAGTGTTCAAAGATGTCTTGCCCTAATCCCCAGAATCTAAATCCATGATGAAGCATCACTGGCAGGATCATGTTATGTAGGCACCGCTGACATTGGGTAGGAAGAGAATCTGGTGCAGGGGTCCCCAAACTCTGGGACCTAAATGCCTAATGATCTGAAGTGGAGCTGATATAACAATAATACAGATAAATGTAATGCACTTGAATCACCCTGAAACCATCCCCCCTTAACCCCGATCCATGGAAAAATTGTCTTCCAACAAAACTGGCCCCTGGTGCCAAAAAAGGTTGGGGACCACTTATCTGGTGGACCTAACCTAATCGCACAGGCCCCTTCTAAAGCAGAGAGCTCTCTCCAGCTGATGACAGAAGAGGAAGTCAGAGAAATCCCAAGTGTGAGAAGGGCTTCATGTGCTGTTGGCGGTGTTGACATTGGAGCACCCCAAGTGAGAAGGAATGTGGGCATCCTTAAGAAGTTAACGGGGACCCTGGGCTGATATATGATAGCCAGCAAGGAAACTGGGACCTCAGTTCTGTAGCTGCAGGGAACTAAATTCAGCCAACACAAATAAGCTTAGAAGTGAATTCTTCCCAGAACCTCCCAATAAGAGCCCAACTGTGTGATATCCTGACATCAGTCTGAGGTGCTCTACAGAGAACTCAGTCAAGCATGCCTGGACTTCTGAGCCGTGAGATAATGAACTGGTGTTTTTAGCCACTAGGCTTGTGGTAAATGGTTATGCAGCAGCAGAAAACCAAAGAATCCGCCTGCAATGCAGGAGACACGGGTTCGATCTCTGGGTTGGAAAGATCCCCTGGAGGAGGGTATGGCAACCCACTCCAGTATTCTTGCCTGGAGAATCCCATGGACAGAGGAGCCTGGCAGGCTACAGTCCATGGAGTCACAAAGAGTCGGACATGCCTGAAGCGACTGAACTCGCGCGCTATTGCATTTCTTATTATCTGTCCTCAGTGTGTGACATACTGCATGCAGCCCTGGGAAACAGTGTTGAACAAGATGTGGTGCCGGCCCTCAAGGAGTTTACAGTCAGGAGGATGAATCATTTCATTTTTTCTGACACCCAAGCTTTTTGAAGATTGATTGGTTCTGAATCTTGGTCACAGTTCCTTTTACTTTCCTTGCTTTGGTTCACTTTTATCATAAATATTCATGCTTTAGTTTCTCTCTTTTTTAGCCAGTGGCTAGGCTCTGTTTAGCCACCGGCAGCAACTGTTCACCACAAGGTAAATGGGACTAGGAATTATTGATCGTCTCCTGTGCGATACCATTAGGGGGTCTGCGAAGCTCCTGCGCCTGTGCTCAAATATTGGAAGTCATACAATAAGGATGGCTGTTTTCTAACAGAGGAGCGATATAACCCTTTATCTCTAGAATCTACCACCTGGTGTTCTCAACAGCCCGGAGCACAGAGCAATTCCCAGTTTAATCAAACTGGAATATAAAAAGAGCCGTGGGGGCTGCAGAGTGTGATCCCCTTGAAGTTGTTCCAAGGGAAAGGGATCTTTTGTTACAGAGACAGCTCATTTTAGAGTTCAGTGACCTGTGACACCTCCCCAGCTGGCAGCTCAGCAGGGACCTGCTGATACCTTCCTGCACTCAAAAGCCATTTCTGGTGGGCAGAGCAGAGAAAGGATCATTAAGGGCTGCTCGGTGGGAGGGTGGTGGGGGAAGAATGAGAACAATGATGAAACAGTGGTATTAACGAATATGCCTGCAGTGATTTTATGACTTTTATTCAACTATGAACTGTCTTCATTTTCTGAGTCTTTACTTTATGATAAGTTTGGTGAGGGTTTGTGTGCATTTACTATAGGTAATGGGGATAATATCACTGGACTTTTTTTTAAAACATTCATTTTAAAGGTCTTTGCATTGGAGCTGGAGTGAAAGAGGGGAGCCCATGTGTTGCCTATATTAATTGTGAAGTACCCAAACCCCTTCCTGAACTGGAATCTTGTCCTTTCCTACTGAGGTTTTTCAGAAAAAAAGACGTGAACCATTCCCATTGGAGTCATTGCAATATCAAAATAAATTTTATAGAAACCTCGAGCTGTAAAGCTGGGAAGCATCTGAGTCATTTGGTCTCACCCAGCCGAACTGCCCTTGTGGGTAGCAGTCCTCATGACCACATCCCTGGGGGAGATCATGCAAGAGTTTGAATAGCAAGGCACTCTGAAGAACAGGAGCTTGGAGGCAGGCAGACTAATTTTCAAATAATCATTCTGTTATTTCAGGACTATGTGGTCTTGAGCCAATTATTTGGCTTCCCTAAACCTCAGTTTCCTTATCTGATAAGGGGGATAGTAGTATTTAACCTTCAGCCTAATTGTGATGATTATAATAACAAATGGAATCGACTCCTAGTAATTTCCATCCAGCAATGGTTTTAAAATTTCCATGGTTTAAGTTACAGGAAATGACTTGGGCCAAGCTCTGTCTAGACTGCAGAGGCTGGAGGTAAGGGAAGAGGAAGGAGTGTTAGATGAAATCCTTGAACTTCAGAACCTTCTGTCCAACTACTAGGTTGGCCAAAAAATTCATCTGAGTTTTTCTGTAACATCTTATGGAAAAACATAAGCAAAATTTTGCCAACCCAGTAACTATCTTCAATACCTATCTCCTGACAGGGGTCAAATAGGTTTCTCAGACTTAATATATTAAAAACCAAGATCCTATTCTTTTTTTTCCCCTCAATTTCCCTCTGGTCTTTACATCTCAATGAATGGCATTCCGTCTCTCCTTCTAGTTATAATAGTCCAAAACTTTGATGGCATCCTTCATTTCCTCTCTTTCTCCCGCTTGTTCAGTCTGTTAGGAAATTCTATTGACTCTACCTCCAAAATATGTGTAGAATCATCACTTCCACTGTGTCTGAATTTGGTTCAAGTCATCAGCATTTTTCAACACAGGAGTCAGAGTGATTCTGCAAATATGTGTCAGACTAAATCACTCTTCGGCTCAAAACTCTCCAACAGGCTTCCTACGTCATTAACTACAAGTCAAAGACATACTGACCCACAGCACCTGTGTGTGTCTGTAAACTGTCACTAGTCCATGAGGAGATTAGGAGCTTGGGCCAGAATGTGAATCAACCATGTTATGTTCAATTTGTTTTTGTGATTCTCTCTTGAGAGAGTCTTGGAAGAACAAGAACAGAACAGTCTTGTTCTGTTCATAGTTACGCTGGCCTATTTGTTCTTCAGACACACCAGCCACGCCCCTGCCTCTGCAGTCTATATAGCTCAGAATACTTTCCTCCTAGATGTCCAAGGCTTATTTCCTCACCATCTTCAAGACTTCACTCAAATATCACTTCTTCAGTGAATTCTTCCCTGATGACCCTGACAGTCCTTACATCCCAACTTCCTGCTTTATTTTTCTCTCTCATCCTATCACCTTTCAAAATGCTTATATAATTTACTCATTCATTTAAAAATCATAATTCTCGCAACACTGGAATGTAGACTCTGTGAAATGAGGGACTTTTTAATACATTTTGTTTTTTGTTTTACCCTTGGCATCCAGAAAAATGCTGTTTAGTCGTAAACACTTGAAAACACTCTAGACAAGAGAATAAATGAGTACATTTGAAATTAAATGGCTTGATGGAAGCCATGTATTTTTAAATATTTATTCATATATTTGTCTGCACTGGGTCTTAGTCTGGCACACTGGATCTTTGATCTTTGCTGTGGCATGTGGGTTCCTTTAGTTGCAGCATGTGGGATCTAGTTCCCTGACCAGGGATCAAACCCAGGCCCCGAGCACCAGGAACATAGAGTCTTAGCCACCAGAACACCAGGGAAGTCACTAGTTATTGTTTTATGAGATCACATTTTGAAGGCTTTTAAAAAATTATACAGAAGCAGTAAGGTTTGAACTAAAGGTATGGCTGAAGTCAGGCATGGATGGAACTTGGGATGGCTAGGAAAGCAGTGAAAAGACTTAGTAAATCAAAGGCTTTGTCAAACAAGCGGTACTGATGCTGAAATTTATTAAGTATCCTTTCTTTTCTGGGTGCTCATCATTATTTGCTATTACTGTTACTGCCTCTTTTGCCCATTGTTAGGTAAAAATGGTATCATCTTACTGTTTTAATTTGCTTTTCTTTAATTGCAAATAAGGATGAATATTAGTTCCATATTTTTGCTCCTTTTAAAAATGTTATCTTGTGAAGTATCACTATTTTTCTTTTATTTAATGATTGGTCTTCTAATATTTTAACAATTTATATCAATTTGTAAAAAAATTTTTCTCCTTATATAAAGATATGAAACAACCCTAGGCTTTTGTGTTTGCTGTACATATTCTTCTGTCAGATATTTATATTTTTTATCTTTAAGATTTACATATTCAAAGTTTTGAAATTTATTTAGTTGAATATATTGGTCTTCTAAATTTTTAATATCTTCTTTCACTTTTGGATTTAGAATTCAACAGTCCTTCAGATTTCTAATTGGTAGTTTTTGACTTTTAATTTTGAAGTGATTTCTGATTAAAAGTTGTAAATATAGTATAGAGTTCCTATGAATTTTTCAGTTTTCGCATCTCCTTGGTCCTCTCTGCTGTAATAGTTTTGTAACAGTGCTGCTATAAGAGTTCCTCAGTCTTTCCCGTGTTTTCACAATACTGAACACTTTGGAGAACTGGTTCGTTATCTGGTACAATGTCCCTCTATTTGTCTGATGATTTCTCGTGAGCAGATTGAGGTTACGTGTGTTTGGTAAGAATACAGCAGAAGTAATGTCACTGCCCTTCTCAGTGCATCATAACCTGAGCTTCATGATGTCATATGTCATTCCTGGCAATAAATACCAAGATCACTTGGTTAAGGTGGTATCTGCTGGGTTTCTCTTCTGTGAAGTTACTGTCTTTCCATTTGTAACTAATAAATATCTTGAGGGAGATATTTTGAGACCTTGTAAATATCTTGTGTATCCTCAAATTCTGTCCACTAATTTTAGCTTCTGTCTGTGTATCCTGCCTGCAGTAACTATTGCTGTGTTGTTCTAATGGTGAATTTCTTACTGCCCGTGTTTATTCTGCTTTTACTAATTAGAATTCTTCTGTAAGAAAGAACATTTTTTTCCCCTCTTTTTAAAATTCATTTCACTGTGGGCTATGGATATTTACTTTATTCAGTGGGTTATCATTCAGCAGTACTATTATTTCTTCTGTTGCTCAAACTATTTTGGCTCGGTACTATTGACTAATTCCTATGCACCTCCATCCTTTCTAAGCAAAATTTATTTGAGTTCTTTTCCTTCCTCTAATTTTACTATAAAAGTGTGTCTGTTTCAATTTGGGTAGGTGGAGCGAGATAGACATAGGGTTGGTAAGGTCTCATGGAAGCTAAAGTGTCTTGTGGGGTCTTGAGGCCTTCCAAGAGTTCTTTAGGGTGGGAGAATCCTTGGACCTAGAAAAGCTGAGTAGCCTGAATCCTATGGTTGTTGCTGTTTAATTCATTTGCTGAGAACTGAGTCTCAAGTGCTGCATTGGTTCCAGCCATGGCCTCACGTATGTCATCTCAATGATTCTGAAATTATACTTGATAGAAGAGCTAGGTGTCCCAACTTCTCGTTTCTAGGCCAGTGCTATTTCTGTGTTCTGAGAAAGCTTAGGGTTGACTGTGGCACTTCTGAGGATATAAGATTTTGAGACACAAGGAAAGGTGGAAAGAGTGGTAGCATCCTAGGGGTGTGCAAACTTTATTAAGTGATAATTTTCATTAGGGAAGGGAGTGATACTGCCAATTAGGGAGTGCGTGACACCTCAGTTAAACGAGTGTTTGTGTTAAGTCATGGTGTTGGGTCTCCTTCTCAGCATCCCAGCTCTCAGCTGCCTTCTTCCAGTTGTCACCCGATACACTGGCTGGACAGCTCTAATCCCTGGGTTCTTGTCCGTGACTAACCAGCATATCTCTTGCTGGATTAGTCCTCAGGGATCACAGAACAGCTTGGCTTCTTCCTTCCCCAAGCAATGTACTGCTAACACCAAGTACGGGGAACTTGGTGTAACGCAATACAGATCCTTGGAATCGCTGACTCACTTCAGTGATGTCGGTGCCCATGAATGTGAGTGGGCAGCATGGGAGTAAAACAGTCTTCAAGGACATTACTAGACTTTTAGACACTCCAGTCTTTCCTACACTTGTGTTAAATGTTTTGCCAAATAATGAATTCCAGTTAAGTCAAGAAGGATTTTCTGATACTAAGGACTGAGAAAAGTAAATGAGATATGAGTCATGAGAACTTCTTGGCGGAAGTGGCTTAGATCAAATGAACATAGCACCTTAATCCTTTCTTGCTTGTATGTAGATTCTTTTCTTTATTTTCTGTTTTGGCAGTCTATCCAGAATTTGAAAGATAAATTTTGGGGGAGGGTCTGTGGAAGGGACGGAACAGTCATTTTCAGTTAGCAGATGCAAACTAGTATGTATAGAGTGGGCCAACAACAAGGCTCTGCTGTGTAGTGTATATATTCAATAATATATTGAATATTGAACCACATTCGATATCCTGTGAGAAACCATGGTGGAAAAAATATACACACAAAATATATATAGATGCAGGTACAACTGAATCACCTTGTTGTACAGCTGAAATTAACAGAATATTGTAAACCAACTGTATTTCAATAAAAAAGAAATAAATCTAATTGTTCATAGTTTTAGATAGATATGTGACTTCCCTGGTGGCTCAGACGGTAAAGTGTCTACCTACCATGCAGGAGACCTGGGTTCGATCTCTGCGTCGGGAAGATCCTCTGGAGAAGGAAATGGCAACCCACTCCAGTACTCTTGCCTGGAAAAGCCCATGGACAGAGGAGTGTGGTGGGCTACAGTCCATGGGGTTGCAAAGAGTCGGACACGACTGAATGACTTCACTTTAGACAGATATACTACCAGTCTGAGCCAGTGACAAACTGTCCCAAACTGACAGCTTGTTTTTTTTAAGATGCAATTATGAATTTATTTATTTTGGGCTGTGCTGCCTTTCTCTGGTTGAGGCGAGTGGGAGCTTCTCTAGTTGTGGTGTGTGCGCTTTCTTATTGCAGTGGCTTCTCTTGTTTCAGAGCACAGGCTCTAACGCAAGGGCTTCCGCAGTTGCGGCTCGTGGGCTTTAGAGCGTTGGCTCAGTAATTGTGGCACAGGGGCTTGGTTGCCCTGCGGCACGTGAAATCTTCCCAGACCAGGGACTGAACCCACGTCCCCTGCATTGTCAGGCAGATTCTTAATCACTAGACCACCAGGGAAGTCTCCAATATAAGTTTGGACTCTAACTTATAACTAAATGTGCAAGGCGAATAGGAGCTCCGATGCCCATGGCAGGTGGAGAGCATGCAGTACTGGAGGGGTGAGCAGCTAAATTCCCTTCTTTCTAGTGGTTTATCTTCTATTTCTCTTTTTTTGTAAAGCATAGTGGGCTTCTCTGGTGGTGCTAGTGGTAAAGAACCTGCTTGCAAATGCAGGAGGCTTAAGAGGCATGGGTCCTATCCCTGAGTCAGAAAGATCCCCTGGAGGAGGAGATGACAACTCATTCCAGTATTCTTGCCTGGAGAATCCCATGGACAGAGGAACCTGGTGGGCTATAATCCACAGGGTCGCAAAGATTTGGACATGACTGAGGCAATTTAGCATGCACACATAAAGAATACTGTTTTCCTAATTGTCTAAAAACAATTTATTCTTTCAAAATAAATTTACTAATCTTGTTACTGTGTGCCAGGCACTGTGCTAATATATAACAAGATGGCCTTGACCTCTTGGAGCTTAAGGTCTGCAGCGGCACAGCCCAATAGAAATATAATGTGCGCACATGTTGTGACTTAAAATCTTCTAGTAGCTACATTAAAAAAGGTAAAAAAAAAAAAAAAAAAACAGGTAAAATAAATTTTGAAAATGTATTTTACTTAATTCAATGTATCTAAAATATCATCATGCCAACACATAACCAACATAAAAATTGTTAGTGTGATAGTTTACAATTTTTTTATTGTACTAAGTCTTCAAAACTTGCTATGTATTTTATGCTGACAGCACATCTCAATTTAGACTCACCATGTGTTAAATGCGCAACTGCCTCACATGGCTGGCGATTACTGAACTGGGCAATACGGGTTTACAGAAACCTGATACATAGTCACACAAGTAAATATTTGGATGACAGTCGTAATAAGCGCTTGGGAAGAACTTGGGAATGCTAAAGGTGAGACTCAGGGGATGAACTGCTATTAACCAGGTGTGAAGGAAGATAAGAGTACTCCAGGCAAAGGAAACAGTCTGTGTAACAACTTTGAGTTGAAAAAAAGAGTGAAAAGGAGGCCAGTGAGCTGAAATGTGTGAGTAAGTGGGGAAATGAAGACACTAAGAACAGAAAGATATAAAACATCCAAAAGAAATGTAGTTTTAGAGAAAAGGTAAATGTGACTTTGAGACATTGACTTTTTTAATGGGTATCTTTCCACATCACTATTGTATTTTGTTTGTTTTTTACTTTTTGCTGCACCGGATCTTTGTTGCTGTGCACAGGCTTTCTCTGGTTGTGGCGAGCAGGGACTGCTCTTCATTGCGGTACACGGGCTTCTCGTTTAGGTGGCTTCTCTCGTGGTGAAGCACAGGCTCTCGGCCGCCGGCTTCAGTAGTTACGGTGAACAGGCATAGTTATCCTGCAGCATGTGGG
This sequence comes from Bos indicus x Bos taurus, assembly GCF_003369695.1. NCBI lineage: Eukaryota > Metazoa > Chordata > Mammalia > Artiodactyla > Bovidae > Bos > Bos indicus x Bos taurus. Next base: position 65,745,411 of record NC_040091.1, read on the forward strand.
ATCTTCCTGGACCAGGGGTCGAACCTGTGTCCTCTGAATTCACAGGTGGATTCTTAACCAGTAGATCACCAGAGAAGCCCAAGACATTGACTTTTGGTTGAAAAAAATAGAGAGATGGTATAGGAAGATGGGAGAAAGGAAAGACCAGAGATTTAGCCTTTGGAGTTGGTGGAGCTGGCAAGTTACCGCTTTTGTCAAAGTCCTAAGGTCTGGACTTCTTTTTCTGGGGCCACTCCCAGGTGGGCTGGAGACCACAGCTGGGAGGGAGTGGATTAAGTTGATGAAACAGATCAGGAGTGGGCAGAGACAGAGTGAATATAAAGTGCATCCTGGAAAGGGCCAAAGGTCATGAAGGGGAGATTAAACCCAGCAATGAAGTTTTGGGGGCCAACAGGAAAAGGAATAAAAGTTTAAATCAAAGAGATGGAAGCCTGAGAGTGGTGAAATGACGTGAGGGAGCAAAATCAAGAAGTAGGGGGTCAAAGTCAGCAGATCAAAAGTGATTGGTGGACAGTTGTATTCCTCAGGACAGCATCTTTGTGGGTGGTGGGTAGACCAGGTTTAAAATTGAGGTGAAGAGTCCAGTAGATACTCTCAACAGCTACCATGTTTCCAGTACTTCTATACACTGCCAGCTTCAGACAAAGTGACCCAGAGTCTGGTCCTGGAACATGAGTTGATCCCTCTCAGGGCTATGGTATGTTTCTGTGCCTGGAGAGAAAGCTTACTTGTTTGGGAGCTGTGGAAACCTGCCCCAACTGTTACCTCCCATGCTTACAATCTGGCACACAAGGTGTCTGCTGCTCTCAGCAAATCTGAAGGAGATGGCGGCGATGAACACTAGTATTTATTTTTCAGATGGTGAAGTCTCTCTTCCACCCATCACCAGGAGAAGGCAGGGCATTTCTGCATCACTAGGCCTTGGGTCAAAACCTGCTACTCCTAATTCCATCATGATTTGCTTAAAGCTTGCTGTGTTCCTGCTGAGATCATATGAAGAAGCCTGATTCGTAGGTTCCCAGAGTTTATATTTTCCTCTCATCTGGAAATGCTGAAACAGCAAAGTGTTCTCTTGGCTGAGTGAGAGAATCCAACAGTTGGTAAGATGGCAGTGAGCCTGTTTGAAGACCCAGTCCTGAGCTGGACACAGATAGCAAATACTGCAGTTCAAAAGCAAACCAAACCACCCTACAGACAAAAGTCTTTTAGCAGGAAAAAAGCTGTTTCCTTCACATAATGTGATAATGTTCTGCCTTGGAGATGATAATTGGCTTTCAAGGACAAATGGTTTGCTCAGTAATGTTTGTGGAAATGTTGCCATCTACTCTCTAGGTCTTAGTTCTGAAGGTATTCTCCCTCATAATCTCTGAAAGTTAAAGATGATAGGTGCATGAATAAGAAGAGTAACAATGTATGGGATAGGGATCATTTCCAAGACCAAAGGAGTCGTTTTTAATCTAGGCTTGTCAAAATAACTGTCTACATTTATTGATCGTGTTGATTAAATAATGATTAAGAGCCGTGTTAAATCATTCTGGAATCATGCAGACTTAAACAATTTTGAGTAAATTAAAAGAAAATATGTTTAGGTCTTTGATTGTAAGCTATGCTTTTGGATGACAGTGCATTCAGGTCTTTTGTGAATGACAAGAGGAAAAGAAGGGAGAGGTGGTCGAGGAGGTGGGAAGCTACATAGGATCACTCAGGGCTTGGAGGTCATGACCAGGTGTTTGGGTTTTATTCTAAGAGTAATAAGAAGCTAGGGGGGATATTCACAGGGGGAGTATTCACAAGATCTGATTTGTGTTTTTAGAAGTGCACGCTGGCTACCTTGGTGTGTAGTCATATTCAATCTAGAGGGAGGGTGAAGTTCCCATTCTAGTTCTGGTCATGTTGCTGCTGAAAGGCATGGGTTCCCAGGTGATGTGGCAACAAATAGAAAAAACTCAGAGGGGAGAAAAGAACAAGCTAACCTTGTAGCAAGAGGTTTCCTCCACCCATATGTCCTACTGGCTTGGAAATGTAGCCAGAATCAAAGGGTGTATAACATCATCAAGCCTTTGGGGGGAGTTTTGTTTGCAGAGAAGTTATGCTTGGGAACAGGTTTGAAAAACTTGAAAATGTGATGATAAAAGTCAGGCCTGCCATTCTTCGGGGTTGGTACACGTCCTGAACAGACTTGCCAGGGCAGGCCCCACACAGAATGTTCCACTACAGGCTTCTCAGTACCGCTTCTCTAGGGTGACTCCCACCCTGAAGAGGAGTCCAAGGGGATTTGGCTCCAGAAGGACCATCTGGGATTGGAAGTCCACCCATTTCACTCCTGATAGAGATATTTTCTCTGTCCCTCCGGGTCACCCTCCCTTCATCCAGTTGCATAGCATCTCTCCTCCCCTTTGCCAGGCCTCTGTGAGTCATAGGGGCACCCTGCCCATAGGCAGTTGACCCTGCAGAGAGGAGACACACAGCACATCTTTTTCAGAGATTTTAGTGAAAATTTCCTTTATTACTGGGAGGAAATTTCAGGGTACAGGTTACATACAGTCCTTCTCATTCTCCTTTGAGTGGAGCCAGTTAAGAATTAAGAAGCCCCTTATTTGCCCCTCTGCTTCGGCTAAAGGAAGCAGCGTTTAGTGTAGCATAGCATGCATGGTCAGTCATGTCTGACTCTTTTCGACCCCATGGACTACATTCTGCCAGGCTCTTCTGTCCGTGGAATTTCCCAGGCAAGAATAGTGGAGTGGGTTGCCATCTCCTCTTCCAGGGCATCTTCTCCACCCAGGGATTGAACCCATCTCCCCAGGGTCTCCTGCATTGCAGGTAGATTTTTTTTTTAACCGCTGAGCCACCGGGGAAGCCCTTAACTCCTCTGCGTAAGTCTGTGTGATTGAATTCTTCTGTTTCATCCTGACTCTCACCCTCCAGAGCTGTACTGGACTGGTTCAGCTAACGTCTTTCTCTATCTGCTTCTGAGGTTTCTGAGAAAAAAAGTCCCTGTAGGTCTGGGTGCAGACTTATCTCTTTAGTTTCAGGCTGAAGTGGTTTTTCTTGAAGCTGCATAAGCCCCCTTGCAGTTAGCAATCTCTGGATTTTGTTCTTGGACCTTGCCAGACTCCCTCACACCTTTGTGTGTGTGTGTGTGTCCCAGGCTCCTTCTCCCTGGCTCACTCTGCTCAGCTGAGACGTCTGTCTCTATCCACAAAATCTCTTCTGTAGCAAAGCCTTGGCTGACCCAATCTGCCTCCCTCTGTTGAACCTCATCTCTCTCTACAAGACATCACCATCTAACCTTTCAGACACAGGTTAGCAGGCCCCTTCCCATCATTTTTCTCCTCTTGAGCCCTGGGAGTTGATAAATGTAGAATAACTTGTTTTCATGCCATACCCTAGGCCTGTATGCCATAAATTTTACAATGTTAAGATTTTGAAAATTCAGCTTGGTTATTTTAAAGGTCATCTCTATGGAGTTTTATTAAATTCCTTTTAAAGTTTTTTATTATATTTTTATTTCAAAAATTTTACCCTCTTTATACAATTTTCTAAGTATCTGGACCTCCCAAATTTATTAATATATTTCTCTAAATATTTACTGTTTATCTTAAAGAATACTGTGCCATATATATATATATATATATATATATGAAAAGTGGAATGAAAGTGTTAGTTGCTCAGTCATGTCCGACTCTTGCAAACCCATGGACTGTAGCCCCCTAGGCTCCTCTGTTCATGGAATTCTCCAGGCAAGAATACTAGAGTGGGTAGTCATTCCCTTCTACAGGAGATCTTCCTGACCCAGGGATCGACCCCGGGTCTTCTGCATTGCAGGTGGATTCTTTACTGTCTGAGCCACCAGGGAATTGAGAGAGCTCTATGATTAGATGACTTTTTATAAAAAGCATTCAGAATAATTTTAAGTGTATGTTTTGAACTTTAAATTGAGATGTGTCAGATACTTTTACTTCACTAATTACAGTTAGAAGTAATTTTAGCTCTAATATTTAAAGAAGGAGACCCTAATAATTATATCCCTTTGTACATTAGCGAAAGCTGGTATTTCTATTATCAGAACGAAGGTTCATTGGAATTGCCCCTTTGCCCAGCACTCTGGCTGAGTTGCAGGTACATGAGGAAGGGTTAAGGTAGTGAGATGGAGTCTGTACTTGAAGTGTTTAACAAACACAAGTTTAATGGGCTGGTAGGGGAGGAAACAGCATTTGACTTGGATATCGTTTGGGTCAAGCTTTGGTAACTGTAATGACTTCTCAGAACTTAGGTTGGGTAACCCACTGATCATTCTTGGATCTTTTGTTTTTCCAGTTATAAATTCTCTTGTGGCTTAATTATATATGAAAATGTAAACAGAGAAGGGTCATTAAGCAGCCTATAATGAGGTCAAAGTGCCTGTGGATTCTCTACCTGCCTTTTGCTGGATTACATATTAATATTTCCTGGTAATGGACAATCAACTGGGTGTTCATAAACTTTCAGGACTCAAGACAAAAAAGTATTTACATAAAACCCAATATTCACTGGCTTCCAAATGGGGTCATATGAACATCTCCCTCCTGTCTTCTCTACTCCTGACATTGAAAAGCAGGTGCCTTAACAGTGGTCCAACCCAGAGTCTTTGTGGAATTCCCATGTCTGCACTCTTTGCTTCATCTTGACCTATGGCTTTTAACAATTTATGTCGATAGAGCTTATTCTGGGAGTCTTTTTATTTTTTTAAAAAAAGAGCAAAGGGGGATACAGTTTAGCAATATCCTCTTTTCTCTCTATTCATATTCCTCCCACTTGTCACTGTTTCCATCAAGATGTTTTAAAAATTATATGAGCACTCCATGTTCACTGTGAAAAATTAGAAAATACAGAAGAGCAAAAGGAGAAAAGTTACATCAAATTTTACCATGCAGAGATATCCAATTTGGTTTATAACAAAGTTCTCATTGGAGTGCACAGCCGTTTCTATGAATTCTTCATGGGGGTGTTATCTACTGTGGATCTATGTCTAAGAGCTACTATTACTGGAACCAGGAGAGACAAACTGATCTTGAGACCAAGTATAGTAGGATGAGAACATGGTAAGACTACAGTGTTTTGTGCAGCCAAGGAGAGACGGCATTGACTCACTCTTGCCATCCTGTGGGACCACTTGGCTGTGTGTGAGGACAGAAGAGGTCTCTGTCAGGGCTGTGAACAGCTTGGTTCAGACTTCGGACTGACTGCAGAATGACAAACAATAGCATGGGGATACTCTGGGATGGCTTACTGCTTTTTTTCTTTAAAAAGTCTTTGAATTCTTTTAACTGTCTGGCTTCACTTATAATTAAAGAAATGCTAATTGGAACATCCCTGAGCTCTGTTACTACTTATTAAATTAGCAAAAAATTAGTAACTGACAAAATCCCATGCTAGTGGAAGGGTTGGCGCACAGATAGCGTTTGTATGTTGCAAGTGACATTTCAGTTGCTCCAGTGATTCTGGAAAACGCTTTGTTCGATTATAATAAGGACAGTGACACTGGTTTTGTGCTCTTTTACTCAGCTATCACCCATGTTATGGGACATTGCTTGAGGAAATAATAAAAAATAAAATCATTTATATGAAAAAGTTACAATTTAGATTATCAGGAAAAGCATTGTCAAGAGACTCTCCTTCTATTTTATCATTTTCAAAATGTGTTTTATCCACTTAAGACAGCTTTTCTAAGTATTGTAGTATTTGAGTGGTGACTGAGCCCAAGGCTGCAGGAGATAAACTTCTCTTGCTTAAGTGGAAGGGCACAACTGGTGACTTTCTGCACAGGAAAAGCTGCCTGTGGATTTTCCTCATTCCTGCCAAATTATCCCAATATGTACACTAATGTTGATTGGTAGTGTAACAGAATACAGAATGAATGGGGATCTTAGAGGACATCTTGTTTAACTCACTGAGACGTGTACCTCCTCTAAGCTTGTGGGCAGATGTCTGGTCACTGCTTCAACTCATAACCTCTTGGAACCATTTGTTGGAAGTTCCATTATTCAGAAAGTTCTTCCTTAGGCTAAAACAAAATCAGAGACTTCCTGGTGGTCCAGTGGTTAAGACTCTTGAACTCCCAATGCAGGGTGCATGGGTTTGATCCTTGGTTCTGCTCAGCACAGCCAAAAAAAACAAACAAAACAAAATCAGCCTACTTACAATTTCACCTATTAATTCCACTTCAGTCTTCTAAGGACATGTAAAATAAATCTGGTTTCCTTTTAAGTCTTTTTCCCCCCAGGCTGAAAATAGCTCTTTTAGACTTTGCTCAGATGTTGAACATATGGTTATTTTTCTCTGGAAGCATACCAATTTGTTGATATTCTCCTTAAAGCATTGCAGAAGAAAATGACCACAATCCCCTGTATGTAGTCTAAACATTTCAGAGAAGGCCTAGGAGGATTGCTCATTCTTGACACCACATTTTTATGAAAATTAAGACCTTATTAACTTTCATTCCTGCCATTTACCCATATTGTATGTGTGTACAACTAAAAGTTATTAATATCTTCATTTATGTGGTTGTTTGGTTTCTCTATTCTGTAGAAGTGCTTCATTATATATAAATATATAAATACTTTGATGAGGAATCATTCAGAGATAGTAACAAGCACTAATCTGAATTTTTGCATATGTAAATGTCCATCTAACCACTACCTAGAACAACATGTAGAAATTTTCCAGCACCTCGGTTAACAGCTCCCCAAATGTAACTTTTATTCTGACCTCTGTAACTGTGGGTTAATTTTGCTGTTTGAACTTCATGTAAATGAAATTGTGATATTCCAGTTCTCACTTTGGTGTCTATGAGCTTTATTCATAGTTTTGAATGAAGCTGAAGCTTACTTTTTTCAATGCTATTTTGCATTCTGTAGTATGAATTATACCACAATTTATTTATCTATCAGTTGTTAGCCTTTCTTGAATAAAACTCCCATGACAGTTCTAACATATGTCTTTTGGAAGATATAATTACTCACACCTGTTATATACTCAGCTATAGAATTGATGGTGAGTTTTCATGGTTGCTCAGCAGTAAAGAGTCTGTCTTCAATGCAAGAGACAGGGGTTTGATACCTGGATCGGGAAGGTCCCCTGGAGAAGGAAATGGCAGCCCACTCCAGTATTCTTGCCTGGGAAATCCCATGGACAGGGGAGCCTAGCAGGTTACAGTCCAGTGTTTGTCACTCAGTCATGTCCAACTCTTTGTGACCCCACCAACTGTAGCCCGCCAGGCTCCTCTATCCATGGGATTCTCCAAGCAAGAATACTGGAGTGGATTGCCATTCCCTTCCCCAGAGGTTACAGTCCATGGGCTCACAAAAGAGCTGGACATAACTTAGCAACTAAATAACAAAGGAATTGATAAGTTTCACTTAGTATATACTGTTTTGTTTGGTATCCACTGCCAAACAATTTCCAAAGTGGTTATACTACTTTATATTCTCACTAGTAATGTGTGGAGTTTCAATGCTCCGTATCTTTTCCAGCACTAATTATTGAAAGTTCTTTTCATTTTAGCCAATTTAAAGAGGTGTATGGTGTTATCTAATTGTTTTATTTCACATTTTCCTGATGACTGGTTAGCAGTATAATATTCAAGTAAAATTAATTGCATGATTCAGCTCTCTTGAATTCATTTTGGATTGCTACTTTATTATCCCATAAATTTGCTATTCCACTAGCTTCTTATTATCCCCTCATTTTAATTATACCATTTATCCTCCAAGTCCTCATAATATGTGGATGTGTACGGAATAAGGCATCAAGCCCCTCTAAGTTGATATCATGTTTTGATTGGCATCCTTGGGTAAGCCTTTCAACCAGCTATGAAATCAGCCTAACTGTGTGACTATCAGCCCATATTTCACCATGCTCTCCATGAAGTTGCCTAAAAATATTGAAATTCAGATCTTCTCATACCTATAATATTCTTCTTACCTATCAGTCTAGTTGGTATTCCTACCAAAAAATAAAGTAAGTTTAAGTTGGTATTCTCCGTGAATCAAGACTGGCTTCTATTAATCATGTATTCCTTTTCTAGAGCTTACAAATTATCCTTTTGATTTCCTAATGATGTATCTTCCACTTTAGAAATGTAAGACAGCATTTTCAACTTCTTACTTAAAACAAAAGTGTGGTTTATGATGGTCTCGTTGCTTCATTCAATTGCTGTGTTTAAGCTGATTTTCTTTTTTATAAATTGAACTCTTCCTTAAAGATTTTAAGATAGCTCATTAGTTGACAACTACATAATCAGTACTTTTTTCATAGAGGATAGGAATTAAGCATTTCACAGTGTAAGTAATCATTTTTAATTTATTTCTAAACTTAAATTTCTAATTATCTGATTTTCCTAATCCCATATGTACTAAAATAATGCTTTACTTTTGCAAATGGGCAGAATGATAGAAAAGATGGATAGTGAGAAATATTTTTTAAAAAGAAGATCAAAACTTAAAATTCTGTGGATCATTTAATAAAATTATCTTGGTCTATTAAATAGCATCTCAATGAGATTAAAGAGGTGGTCAACTTTTAAAGTGAGAATCTGGTCTAGCTTTGAGAAATACAGAATCAGTAACAGATATAACCAATTTATATCTTAGGGCTATTGTTGCTTATTACATTTCTTTGTGAATTAAGCAAGAAAAGTAAAGATTTCACGGAATATATTCAGTTAGTTATAGCAGCTGCCTTAAGATTGAAGATTTGGGGGCTGCTACACCCCCCCAGTTAGCCTTGTCTTCTATTTCTTCATTATACTGCAGCAAAATATTTGAATCAAAGAAAAACAAGAAGTTACCTAGTTCAATGTTTAAAATTTACCAGTGAGGAAACAAAAACGCAGTGAAACAAAATGATTTGCTTAAATTTTACCACCCACGTGGTGGTTGAAGAAGCAGATGGACAATATTTCTGCTTTCAGGGAGATCACATTTTAGTTGGAAACGGACCCGGAAGAAGAAAACACAAACACTAGAACAGAATAGATGGTGGTAAGTTTTAGACAGAGACTGGGATACACTACATCGAGTGGTCAGATCTTGTGGAATTTAGTTCTCTTTCTGCTTTACCAAAATGTTTCTTGAATGACTGTTTCAGAGTGGGAGGGGTGGGTGGGGTGAATTGAGAGAGTAGCACTGAAATATATACATTACCATGTGTAAAACAGATAGCTAGTGGGAAGTTGCTGTGTGACATAGGGAACTCAGCCTGGTGCTCTGTGACAGCTAGAGGGGTGAGGTGGGGGATGTGGGAGGGAGGCTCAGGAGGGAGGGGATATATGCACACTTAAAGCTGACACATGCTGTTGTACTGCAGAAATCAACACAACATTGTAAAGCAATTATCTTCCAATTGAAATAAAAAAATTAAAAAAGAAATAAAGGAGATGAAAGACAGTACTTTGCATGTATATTGAATGTCAAAATACAAGTTTATTTTCTTTTGAGTAACATACCCCCATTTGTTTGGTTTTTCGGGGGGGGGTCCTTATTATTGTTATTAAAGTACAGTTTTTTACAATATTGTATTAGTTTCAGGTGTACAGCACAGTGATTCTGTTGGTTTTATTTTTGGGGAGGTTGTGTTCCATTATAGGTTATCACAAGAAATTGAGTATAATTCCTCATGCTACACAGTAAGTCCTTCTTGCTCTCACTTGTTTTTTAAACAAACTCGGAATATATTTATGGAAAATATACTTGAGGAATTCGGGAAGTCCTGCAGTGTGGCTTAGGGCAAATGAATCATATCTTTCCACCTTTGAAATTGTTTTTCCAGATGTATTGATTAAAATCTTCTCAGAGGAGTTTGATGAAATGGTATGACTAATGACTAATCTAGGAAATATTTCCATAGCTTTTCTAAGGAAGACTGGAAAGATACTCTTAGAGGCCTCCTCAAATCCCAGTTTTGACATTGAAGCTCGACCAGTGTACACGTCATCTAATTTGGTGATCCTTCAGCTTTCCTGCCACCGAATAGGGAAAACATTTAACATCAAGAACTATGTTAGACTTCAGGGAATAAAAATGTCTGAGATAGGATCCTGGCCCTCAGGGATGCTATACTCTAATTAAGGAGATAAGTCCCAGGTTAGTATGTTGAGCAAGTAGACAGAAAAGACGCTTGATGGCTATCCGGAGGAGGAGAAAATGCCTTTCTGTAGGAGGAAGGCTTCCTGGTAGACGTTATGAGGTGGACTGGACTCTGGAGGATACGTGCTTTGAAAAGGAGAATGCTGTAACTATAGCAGTGCTGGTGGAAGGTTTCTCAAATAAAGCTTCTACAGGGACTGGGGCAAAGGTTCTTGTTGTTCCCCAGTGACATAGGTCAAAAAAGTCCGTTTGTGATGAACAAGCCTGGGTGACCGGAAAAGGTAAAATGGGGTAGGGTAGGGCAAAGAGGGAGGTGAAAGATGATTTTGTAGTCTGTGTCTGGGTGACAGATGGCTTCATTCATACGACTGAGGAATTCTGAAGGGAAAGCAGGTTTGAGGGTAAGGTCATATCTGAGGTTAGTAGCAAATCTGATTTAAAATGTCCATCAGATAGTAGGAGTGAAGAACTGGGCCAGGAGTGAGGTGATGGTAGTATTGAGGAATCACTGCTGTGAGCAGTGGTCAATGAGATGGGGAATGTGGGAACTCTAAGTGAAACACTGAGCAAGAGCCACTGCTGCTTTCCACTGGGGCCTTTCTAATTGATCTCCTAGAGTAAAATGATTCCTTGGAAGCTCAAGAGAGCTGACGGTTATTGACCCAATACTCACCTCATTCAATACTTGATGTTAATGACAGTAAATGGGGCAACCTATATTAGTACCTACACAGTCCTACTCTTGCTTATTAATAGGATGAAATGTATATGTTATACACCATGTATCTATCTCATATACTTTGTGATCTAGACTAAGGCATACCTGAGGGTAGAAAGAAGCACAATTCAATCATTCCAGGACACCATGTATACGCCAAGACTGCCCCGGGCAAAGCAGTAAGTATGGCAGACTACCTACTGAGAAATTACAGTTGTAAAAACTGTAAGGTAAAAAAAGAGCAATTTTTATTGTTTTATTAGCTAAGTGACCCTGTATAAACCACTCAATCTCTCTAAGCCTTGGTTTTCTCATTTGTAGAATTTAAAGAGGAACTGTCCCTCTACAGTTCTTTTCACATCAGAGTGACCCTTCCAGTATGAATGCTAGTTCTGAGTATGTTGTTATTGTCGTTCAGTCGCCCAGTTGTGTCTGACTCTTTGCAACCCTGTGGATTGCAAGTACATAGGTGAAAGCAGAGAAATCGTTAGAACCAATAGAAAACTATTGCAATAATCTAGATCAGAGATGATTTTAGTTTGGACTGGAATGGTAGCAATGAAAGTTATGAGAAGAGATTAGATTCTGGATATAACTTGAAGGAAGAGTCTACAAGATTTTTGATGAGAGAATGAGAGATGTTAAGGAAGAATATAACTATTTTGATATACGTCACTGAAGGAATAAACTTTCTATTCATGAGGCTGGGAAAACTATGAGTGGAGTAGATTTTGGAGGAAGATCAACTTTGGAAATGTTAAGTTTTAGATGTCAATTAAGGATCCAAGTAGAGGTGTTGAGTAAGATATTGAAGTCTGTAGTCCGGGAGAGTTTGAGCTGCAGATATATATATTTGGAAGTCCCAAGATGATATCAGTAAGTATGTGATGGTCCAAGACAAGAGAAGAGACACAAGGTCTGAGCCCTGTGCATTCTGACTAAACGCGAAGGTAAAAGAGATGGAAGGAAACAGCAGAGGAAATTGAAAAGGAGCAGCCAGAGTGCTAGGTGGAAAACCAAACAAACCTATCTTGGGAGAAGCAGGAGGAGTATCTACTAATGGGAAGGGAATTATCAACTCATATGCGCAGTGGTCTGCTGCTGGTACATCAAGTCAGATGAGAACTTAAAACTGATCATTGGATTTAGCGACATAAAGGTCACTGAGGAAGTTCAGTTCAGTTCAGCTGCTCAGTCGTGTCCGACTCTTTGCGACCCCATGAATCGCAGCACGCCAGGCCTCCCTGTCCATCACCAACTCCCGGAGTTCACTCAGACTCACGTCCATCGAGTCAGTGATGCCATCCAGCCATCTCATCCTCTGTCGTCCCCTTCTCCTCCTGCCCCCAATCCTTCCCAGCATCAGAGTCTTTTCCAATGAGTCAGCTCTTCACATGAGGTGGCCAAAGTATTGGAGTTTCAGCTTTAGCATCAGTCCTTCCAATAAACACCCAGGACTGATCTCTTTTAGGATGGACTGGTTGGATCTCCTTGCAGTCCAAGGGACTCTCAAGAGTCTTCTCCAACACCACAGTTCAAAAGCATCAATTCTTCGGCACTCAGCTTTCTTCACAGTCCAACTCTCACATCCATACATGACCACAGGAAAAACCATAGCCTTGACCAGATGGACCTTTGTTGGCAAAGTAATGTCTCTGCTTTTCAATATGCTATCTAGGTTGGTCATAACTTTCCTTCCAAGGAGTAAGCATCTTTTAATTTCATGGTTGCAATCACCATCTGCAGTGATTTTGGAGCCCAACAAAATAAAGTCTGACACTGTTTCCACTGTTTCCCCATCTATTTGCCATGAAGTGATGGGACCAGATGCCATGATCTTCGTTTTCTGAATGTTGCGCTTTAAGCCAACTTTTTCACTCTCCACTTTCACTTTCATCAAGAGGCTTTTGAGTTCCTCTTCACTTTCTGGCATAAGGGTGGTGTCATCTGCATATCTGAGGTTATTGATATTTCTCCCGGCAGTCTTGATTCCAGCTTGTGCTTCTTCCAGCCCAGCGTTTCTCATGATGTACTCTGCATAGAAGTTAAATATGCAGGGTGACAGTATACAGCCTTGATGTACTCCTTTTCCTATTTGGAACCAGTCTGTTGTTCCATGTCCAGTTCTAACTGTTGCTTCCTGACCTGCATACAGGTTTCTCAAGAGGCAGGTCAGGTGGTCTGGTATTCCCATCTCTTTCAGAATTTTCCACAGTTTATTGTGATCTACACAGTCAAAGGCTTTGGCATAGTAAATAAAACAGAAATAGATGTTTTTATGGAACTCTCTTGCTTTTTCCATGATCCAGCGGATGTTGGCAATTTGATCTCTGGTTCCTCGGCCTTTTCTAAAACCAGCTTGAACATCTGGAAATTCACAGTTCACATATTGCTGAAGCCTGGCTTGGAGAATTTTGAGCATTACTTTACCAGTGTGTGAGATGAGTGCAATTGTGCGGTAGTTTGAGCATTCTTTGGCATTGCCTTTCTTTGGGATTGGAATGAAAACTGAGCTTTTCCAGTCCTGTGGCCACTGCTGAGTTTTCTAAATTTGCTGGCATACTGAGTGCAGCACTTTCACAGCATCATCTTTCAGGATTTGAAATAGCTCCACTGGAATTCCATCACCTCCACTAGCTTTGTTCATAGTGATGCTTCCTAAGGCCCACTTGACTTCACATTCCAGCATGTCAGGTTCTAGGTGAGTGATCACACCATCGTGATTATCTGGGTCATCGTTTTATCATTGAGGAATGATGAGGGCAAAAGCCTGAGGTAGAAGGGTTTAAGAGAGGAAAGGGGAAAAAATTGGAGACAGCACTTAGACAACTTTTTAAGATTTTCTCTAACAGGGAGAAGAGAAGTGAAGTGACAGCTGGAAGGGAAAGTGAAGTTGAGTATTTTTTTTTTCCTGCAAGATGGACAATGATCAAGTAGAAAAGAAGAAATGGAAAATACAGCAGTGAGGAATAAAATTTGTAGAGTGATGTCAAGAAGGAAGAGAGCTAGTGTGAAAAGTTAAAGGGGGATGATGGGCTTTGCTTGTCTAGTAATAGCACATGGCAGCAGATAGAAGTGGGGTTGACGTGAAGAGAGGTCGAGTCTCTGGTTTGTTCCGAGTGTGCGCCTGGTCATTCCACAGTGGCTTTCTACTGTGGAAGAGAGTTGTGTGTCCACTGTGGACCTTTGAATAAGGCTCACTGAAGTCTGGTATATTAATATAATGTCGGTGCTTTCACTGCATGAGACACAGGAAGTCTAGGGTTTTAATCTCAGTTCCACGTCAATTTCCCAAAGTGAGGTTATTTCGCTGACCTTCAGTTTCTGGGGGTTGGAGGGGAAGGAGAGGGAGGGAGGGAGTTAGGGAGAGGTGGGGTGAGAGAGCACTTATCTTTTTCTCTTTGGTCCGGAGCATTACTTCTTAATTGTATGTTTTCCTCATTCTGTTTCACTAAATTCTCCTATGCTCTCTCTTTAAATTCCCTTGTTTAGAAGGCAAAGTTAAACCACTGTTACAAAATTTCCTTTCTGTTCAGAGTCAGTATACTTTTGTTACTGTTTGATGACATGTATTGGAGGAGCATTTTTATGGCTCACAAGTAATTTCTTATAATTTATATCATGTTTGTAAGCAAGGAAGTACCTATTTAACATTTAACGTATTGGGACTTTGGGAAGCAGAGAGGTTAAGTGACTAGCCCAAGGACACACAGCTACTATGTGGTAGACCTGGGCCAGAAATTAAGGTATTTTTCTAATAGTACCTCTCTCTAATAATACCTTTCACAGTATTAAATTGCAGTATTAGAATGGAGGCTTATACTTAAATGTAGAATGCAAAGAAACTAAATAAAGAAAATATTCAAAATATATTCTGCCATTTTGTTCTTGTTAAAAATAAATTATATAAGAATATATTCTTTTTTTTTTTAAAGAATTCTGACAGTTCAGACAAAGCAAGTCCCCATTTACTCACCCAAGTCTCACTGCCCTTCATAGAGGTGACTACTGTTATCAATCAGCTTGTACGTATCTCTCTCTTTTAAAAAGTGGCCTCTGGTGTTGCTTTACCTGGTTTGAAAAGTAGTATGTTGTCATTATAAGAGAAAAAAGAAGAGAAAAAACCACCCACTCATTATCTCACTAAACAGAGATAAATATTTTAGTGTCTTTCCTACTAGTTTTTTTTTAATTAATTTTTTTGGGGCATAGTTGATTTACAATATTGTGTTAGTTTCTGCTGTATAGCAAAGTGAATCAGTTATATATTTACATATATCCACTCTTAGATTCTATTCCCGTATAGGTCATCACGTAGTGGAGCTCCCTGTGCTGTACAGTAGGTTCTTATTAAATGTTATCTATTTCATAGTGGTGTGTATATATCAATTCCAGTCTCCCAATTTATCCCTCCTCCCCGCAACCGCTTGATAACCTTAAGTTTGTTTTCTGTATATGTGACTCCATTTATGTTTTGTAAATCCTACTAGTTTTTATCTATGAGATATTTATAATAATGCATATTTTATATAATTGTATTTTTAGTGCCTGACGTTTTAACACTGTTGGGTAGCTGCCTGTTCTCTAGCTCAGTCACCCACCTAGAAGCTAGTACCACATCACAACCAGCTGTCTGCATGGCATCATACCCCAAATGCCAGCTATCTATCCCTTGAGAAAGAAATTCTGCTCCTAAGACTATTTCCTACCTCACTAAGGATAAATGAGGCTTTGTGTGCTAACAAAAAACAGCAAAGGGCCCTAACCCCAACCAATGGGAGAAAGGTTAAATAAATTTTGTTGCATCTGTAAGATGGAATGCTGCCATCAAAAATCATGATTTCCCCTTGAAGAAAAATGACATCTTTTCTTCTCAAGCTAGGATGGAAAACAATAACTAACAAAAGGTCAAAAGGGATTTTTGCGTATGAACATGCAGGTTTTGGTTGATCCTGTATCTATTTCATACAAAAAATATGCTATACCCCAAACACTGTGGTCTATTGTTATTTAATAAGCAAACCTATCTAAAAAAACCATGATTTTCTAATTACCTGGGAAAATGCTTATAATAAAATAATAGGTATATATATCATACTGCTGCTGCTGCTGCTAAGTCTCTTCAGTCGTGTCCGACTATATGAGTATGTATAAACTGTGTGTGTATAAAATACATATAATATTGTAATTTAAAAATATATCTTTATATATTTCATGTCTTTACATTAGATTATGTTTAAGTGTATTAATTTGTGCTAAATAATTTCATAAGAAATGCATTAAAATATTAACTGCAGTTATCTGTCAGAAGTGGATGATGGTTGATTATTTCTTTCAACATATTTTTCTGTGCTTTTATACTTCTTCCAGTAAAGATATATTACTTTTATGAGGAAAACAAATTTTTTAACATTGTATTATGGGCATTTTCCCATATTGCTAACAATTTTTTTGGAACCCTTGTTTTTAATGACAGCATATTTCTTTAGTTAGATGTGGTCCCCTAATTTAACTATTTACTATAATATTGGAAGTTTCCAATATTTTTGAAATTATAAATAATGTTGAGATAAATTATCTCCTTTATCAGGTGGGAATGTTCTTTTTCTGTCTAATAGGGTGCATCTTCATTTATGAACCTCACTGAGTGTTTTTCAGGAAGAGAGAACAGATTCCATGTTAATTATTGAATCTCATTGTCTAGGTGAGTGCTTCACATCTACTGAGCCACTTATATCAAAGAATAATGACGGGGACAATAATAATGAACATGCATCTTTGGTTACTCATTAATGCCATCTGCTCAGTAAACCATTAATGGGCTTACACTTTTGACCTGTGAAAAGTGCTTTTAATTACACTTTTTTCCCCTCTTTTCACTGTGTGATTCTACCAGACTGCTGGATCCTTTGAACATGCTGTCACTTGTTTGGAGTGGCAAATAAGCTCTCTGGTTTTACGCTGACTTAAACAATGATTAAAAACAAATATCCCTCTAGGCTTTGGGTGTTGCACTAAGTATAGGATGAATATTTTGGGGTTAAAAGTTCCCACAGTCTATTTGATTAATAAGCAAATCATGTAACTTTTCAGTAATAGATAATTGCTCAATGATTACAAATAAAACAAAAACATAAAAATTATGAAACTAGTAATCAACTAAATTAAAACAACTATTAAAATTAAATAACTTTTTAAACTTATGAAATTAGCAAAGATTTTTAAACTGAAACATCCAGTTTTGTTAGATATAGAGAAAAACATTCATGAAAAGCTTATTGGCCAGTGAGATTGTAAACTGATTCCCTTTGGTCAATTTGGACATAAATATTAATGCCTAAAATCTACTTTCTCTTTGAGCCAGTGTTTATACTTAGAGAAATGTATCCTAAAGAAATAATTATTACTGTGGGATTCTGGTAAAGATTAGTGACAAAACATGTTCAGCAATATTTATACTAAGAAATAAAGAGAACAATCTCAACCTGAGTATATTCAGTCAATATGTATTTATTGAGTCCTATTATATGCCAAATTCCATCATTCCTCAGAATCTTTGGATACAATGATGATAGAACAGGTGATCAAATACCTGTAGCCCAGTAGGTACATCCATTCAATGAAATTCTAGGTACCCATTTAAAAATCATGCTGCAGAAGTTTGCTTCAGTTAAGATAAACTTACAGAATTTAGATTTACCTTACTGTGTTAAGCAACAAAATACAAGAGAAATTCTTTTTACAAAGTAATGATAATCATGCATTGAACAATGGGCAGTGTAGGACTGTAATCTCTGAGAGAATTTTTTTTTAAAAACTAAGATTTGGGGGAAGTCAAGGCTGCTAACATTGTTAGAGTGGAATGCTTGGGAGGAAGAAGTCCATGAAGAGAGAGCTTCATATATCTCTAGAGGGATCCCCTTGAGTCTTTGAGTGCTGATCTGTACATATGTGAAAAGAGACTTTCTGAACCTAAGGAAATAACTGCTAGAAGGAATGGGTAGGAAATAGCAGCATCACACAAAGTTGGGGAGTACTAATGTTTCCTTCAGCCAGAGTACAAAGACTTTATAGAGCAGAATTCTTAGAAGGTAATCACTTTAATAATAGGGATTAATTGGACTTAGACTAAAGGCTGCTTTGGACCTATCCTCAGTTCAGTTCAGTCGCTCAGTCGTGTCTGACTCTTTGCGACCCCATGAACCGCAGCATGCCAGGCCTCCCTGTCCATCACCAACTCCCAGAGTTCACCCAGACTCACATCCATCGAGTCAGTGATGCCATCCAGCCATCTCATCCTCTGTCATCCCCTTCTCCTCCTGCCCCCAATCCCTCCCAGCATCAGAGTCTTTTCCAGTGAGTCAACTCTTCTCATGAGGTGGCCGAAGTACTGGAGTTTCAGCTTCAGGATCATTCCCTCCAAAGAAATCCCAGGGCTGATCTCCTTCAGAATGGACTGGTTGGATCTCTTTGCAGTCCAAGGGACTCTCAAGAGTCTTCTCCAAAACCACAGTTCAAAAGCATCAATTCTTTGGCGCTCAGCCTTCTTCACAGTCCAACTCTCA
Source organism: Bos indicus x Bos taurus (assembly GCF_003369695.1). NCBI lineage: Eukaryota > Metazoa > Chordata > Mammalia > Artiodactyla > Bovidae > Bos > Bos indicus x Bos taurus. The sequence continues at coordinate 65,763,818 of NC_040091.1, forward strand.
CATCCATACATGACCACAGGAAAAACCATAGCCTTGACTAGACGAACCTTTGTTGGCCTATCCTAACAAAGCTTAAAAGCAAGATACACAAAGATGCAGCTGATTGCTAATAACTTCACTGCACACCAGAACAAAATCCAATGCTGTTTAAAGTAATTTAACAAAATTCAACTACCAGTGAGGTAAAATTAACTCTCTGTAGCAATCAATCAAAAATTATCAGGTATGCAAAGAGGTAGGAACATCCAACCCATAGTCAGAAGAAAAATCAGTCAGTAGAAAAAGAAATGACACAGGTACAGAAAATAGCAGAAAAAGAACATCAAAGCAGCTATTTTATATATATATATATATACACATACACATATGTATGTTCAAAAAGGTAGAGGAAAACCTGATGATGATAGAAATTGAAGATATTAAAAAAGGACCTAAGTGGGACTTTTAGAAATGAAAAATAAAACATCAGAAACAAAAAATACATTGGATGAGATTAACAGCAGATTAGATACTGCCAAAGAAGAGATCAGTTTAAAGATATAGCAATAGAAGTGTTCCAAAATGAGGCAAAGATATATATATATATATATATATATATTTTAAGGAACAGAACATCAGTGATGTGTGAACCAATATAACACGTTCTATCACATGTGTTACTAGAAGCAGAAAATTTTTTTTCTGGAAATAATAGGCAAAGTTGGGGAGTTGATTGCTTGCAAAGGGCAAGAAGATAATTTTTTGGATGATGGAAATATTTTATATAAATTAAATATATATATTAATTGTGGTGGTTATACAATTTTATTCATATATCAAAACTCACTAGACTTAAAATTGGTAAATTTTACTGCAGATTTATCTCTATAAAAATTATGGTTCCCTTCACAAAAATGATGTGGAGTATCATGAAATGATGATGAAAAATGTAGTAAGGTAAAAAAGAAAAACTTGTAATACATGTTTACATTACATTTTATTTTTTGAAAAATATAGAAAAGACTCTTGAGAATCCCTTTGAAAGCAAGGAAACCAAACCAGTCAGTCTTAAAGGAAATCAACCCTGAAGACTCACTGGAAGGACTGATGCTAAAGCAGAAGGTCCAATACTTTGTCTGCCTGCTGCAAACAGCTGACTCATTGGGAAAGACCCTGAAGCTGGGAAAGATTGAGGACAGAGAGAGAAGGGGATGACAGAGGATGAGATGGTTCGATGGCATGAACTTGGGCAAACTGCAGGAGATGGCAAAGGACAGGTAAGCCTGGTGTGATGCAGTCCAAGGGGTCACAAAGAGTTGGACTTGACTTGGCAACTGAACAACAACAAAGAAAAAGGCTGAAGAGATATATAACAAAATATTAGCCCTACTGATTGCTTTGTAATGGGAAAATTTTTTTTAAGTAAGTTAATTTTTCTTCTTTTTGCTTAATGTTTAGTTTTAGTTTTCAATTTTTTTCCCAAAGACTAGTTCCGTTGTCCAGACTTGAAAGATGTGATAGGAATCACCAGCCCTGCATCTTTCAAGTCTTTGATGATGGAACTAGTCTTTCTGATGGTTGGGGGTGGGGGTGTTTCATAATACTCCACAGTTCACGAGACTAATGTGCAGACTTTGCCCAAGTCTGAGTATACATATTCAGACTACATACTCTCAACTGGGGATACAATCACCTAATAGGTTTATGGTCACCCAGGACCTACGACTAGGTGGGCTGATCTGTACGATAATCTCTTAACTGTAAGTGGTGTACCTCAGGATGGGTCTCCAAGAATTAGCACATTTTGGAGTAGAAGTCAGTAAAGATTCAGAGGACTGGTTATTTCCCTCAGTGCACAGTGTTCTTGCCCAATGGTCATACTTCCCACAGTTTCCATAGGAACAGTTAGGAGAGAGATGTAACCTGCTTTCGTGTGCTTGCAAGTCTCTTCCTCAGTAGTGCCTTGCTTTCCTTCTACAAACTGATTCCGATCAGAGAAGTGGCTATTACAGTAGTTCTCATCAGACTTAAAGTTTGTTTGCCAGACTTAAAGTTGTTAGTTATATAAATCAAGTAGGACCTTAGTGGGCTTCCCCCTATTTCAACCTGAAGGGACCCACAATAAACCAACAAAAGAATCATTCATTGAATGTCAGACAGTTCTGCCCATTAGGTTATTTTGCATCTGTGTATCTTGCATTTAATCATTGCGAATCAATACTCAGCTTCTGTGACCCCAGATTCCTGGTATTTTTCGGTAAAATCAGTGGAGCTCATTTCCAATGCAGCGCCTCCAGCTTGTAGGAAATAACTGTGTGCATGGGTGCTCAGTCGCTCAGTTGTGTCCGACTCTTTTTGATCCCATTGACTGTAGCCTGCCAGGCTCTTCTGTCCATGGAATTTCCCAGGCAAGATAGTGGAATGGGTTGCCATTTCCTCCTGCAGGGGATCTGCCAGAACTGAGGATTGAACTCATGTCTTCTACATTGCCGGTAGATTCTTTACTGCTGAGCCACCTGGGAAGCCCATCGGCTGTTACTAGGTGAGGTCTTATGAGACCTTCAAGCAAGGCAAGGACAGTTTTAGTAAAAGGAGGATTTGAGACTTTTTTCCACTCTCATTAGACAACTCAGCTCAGTGTAGTCAGTTATCTGAATCTTCCCATTTGTCCTCATTTTACATCTTGGGGCTCTAGCCTTTTATTACTGCTGCCCTTGGTTTCACCTAACATATTTGCCTAGGTTGTGAATTACATTTAATGGACATAGTTAAATGTTACAAAATGGGTAACATCTAAAATCAATCTTTGAGTTTGTTTTGGGGTTGTTACAGGCCTTCAGGAGCAAGAGATTGGAGACTTGTATAGGACCATTATAGAAATCCCCTGATAATTGGTCTGTATTTTTAGCCAGTAATTTTTAATTTTCAAAATATCCTTCTGTTTCCTTAAGCTATCAAATGTCCTTGTGCTTTTTCATTCCTTTTATATAGTAGTTATTTGCCAGAGGAGCGGTCCCCAACCTTTTTTACACCAGGGACCAGTTTTGTGGAAGACAGGTTTTCCATGGACCCAGGGTGAGGGGATGGTCTTGGGATGATTCAAGCACATAACATTTATGCGCTTTATTTCTATTATTGTTACATCAGCTTCACCTCAGATCATCAGGCACTAGATCCTGCAGGTTGGAAACCCCTGTTATATATGGGGGTCTCGCCAAACCTGCCTTCAGTGAGGTCTTCATTCCAGCTGATCACCATTTGCCCTTGGCTGCCATGGGCTGCTAGAGTTTCATCCGTTACTACCAGCCGGGCTTATTGTTCCATTTAGTTGCAATCAGGTCAGATGATAGATTTATTCATAATGCCTCTGTTTTATTAGGAATCTGTTGCTTGTCCCTGATACCTGATACACATATCTGCTTATTTAGGTTCCGTAATAGGCAGAACAATGTCTCTGAAGATGCCCCTCTTCTAATCCCTGGAACCTGTGAGTGTGTTAAGTTTACATGGCAAAGAAGAATCAAGGGTGCAGATGGAATTAATGTTGACAATCAACTGGCTTTACAATAGGGAGACTAGCCTGGATTATCCAGGTGGAACCAGTGTAATCACCAGAGTGCTGAAAAATGGAGGAGGAGTTAGAAAAAGGGAAAGTCAAAGGAAGACGTGTCAAGGGAAGAACGGTCAGAGAAATGCAGTGTTGCTGGCTTTGATAATGGAAGAAAGATGCCTCTGAAAACTGGGGAAACCAAGAAATGGATTCTTCCGTGGAGTCCCCAGAAAGGAATGCACACTTGTTGATACCTTGATTTTAGAACTCCTGACTTCTAGAACTGTAAGTGAATGATTTTGTGTTGTCTTAAACTACAAAGTTTGTAGTAAGTAACATTGCAGTAGCAATAGAAAACAGCAGATTCTTAGTTTCAAGCACAAGAAACTACATGGCTTTAAAAATATATATTTTTATTTTTATTTCTTTATTTGACTGCACCAGTCTTAGTTGTGGCATGCAAACTCTTATTTGCTTAATATGGGGTCTAGTTCCCTGACCAGGGATTGAACCTGGGCCCCCTGCATTGGGAGTACAGAGTCTTAGCCACTGGACCACCAGGCAAGTCCCCTAAATGTCTATTATTGAGAGAGTTTTATCAGATAGCACATAGACTATCTGGGAGAACCAGAACACAAGCCCTGGAGGCTCTTTGTCTGAAGTCATACCACAGTCTTCTCAAGAACGTGGTTCACTGAACTGTCTCAGTCCCCTTGGGGGCATGGCGACTGCGCTTGCGCTGTTGATAGCATTGCAGGACACTAGGTCTCAAACACTGTTGCTGGAAAATTCAGCCTCCCTCTGGAAACTAAATATAGGTGCTATTCTGTGTCACCCTCTCCAGACATAGATTTTGTGCAGTCTCCACTTCTTTGGGTCATTAACATCTAATCAGAACCTAGAATCTAGATGTATGATTATCTTGGCTTGGCTTGTATGCTTGCACCCTGTAGCTGCAAGGGATTTTGAGAAATATCTGCCATCGCTTACTTTTCTGCTCTGCTTCCAGGCTGGTGCGTTCCTCACTTAAGAAGGTGATTCAGCTGCTAGTTACCAAAAAGAATGACTAATGTCTACCACAGCATTTATAATCCCAGCAGAGGAGAGATTTTTGTCTCCCAGGGTCTGCTCCAATCTCTGAGAAAGATTCTGACTGACCTTAGGTCTTTTGCTGACCCCCTGTAACGAATTATTGTTTAATATGAGTAGAGGGTCACTGGTTAGCAGGTTTTGGTGGGGGTCCTTGACTTCCCTTTATGGAAAGATATAGGTACCCAAAGGAACAGTGATTGAGTTAGCAGACAAAGAGGGAAAGGAAAAAGCCATATTATGATAAAAAGAGCTTATAGCTATAGCTAGACCCATTTAAGTTAAATCACTGCTTGCTGGTTTTCAAACTCCAATTTATTCAAATGTACCTGCATTTTACCAGGGGAGTTAAACAGTCCTAATTCTGGTGCCGAGGTGCCTGTATATGTCCAGATTCTGTCACTACTAACTGGGTGATTTTTGTGTTTCAATGTTCTCATTTTTAGAATGGATATAAGAATAGTACTTCCTAGAACAGTTGTGATTAATACATGAATTAATGAACTTAGAATAGTGCTTGGTACATAGGAATTGCTATCATTAATTATTATTATTATTTTAATACAACTCAGACACACAAAGACAGGAACTTAATTATGTTTATATAATCTAGTTTTCAAACTGTTATTTCTGCTAATGGTGGAGTGTGGGTGTGGGAGGGGAACTGAAAATGGCCAATAAGGGATAATTCAAACAGCATATTTTAGACAAAAGCAGTAAGTTTAAAACTCAAACTCCTAAAGAAACTGTCTCCCCTCTCTCGTTGGGTCTCGCCCTCCTCTCCTTTCCTCCCCTAATGTGAACTGGAGTGCAGGAAGAAAATGTGGACGATTGTGGCAGCAGGATGGTCCCCAGGCTGTCTCCTGTATCTTCTCAGATGGCCATCTGACTGGTGTGTCTGGTCAAATCTTGTCCCTTTAATCTTGAGCCGGTGGCCACTGAAGTATTGCTGGTTTGGGGCATCCCTGAAGAATTTGGGTCCTGCCACAGCCTCCAGAAATGAAGTCCATGCTCACTGTGACCCTTTCTCCCGACTCCAGGCTGCTCTGCTTTAATTTTCCTGGAATGCCCAGAATTCCCACTTGTTTTATCTCTGCATTTTATGGTATGCATTACCACCCTCTGGGCTTCCCAGGCGGTACAGTTGTAAAGGATCTGCCTGCCAATGCAGGAGACACGAGTTTGATCCCTAGATCAGGAAGATCCCCTGGAGGAAGAAATGGCTACCCACTCCAGTATTTTTGCCTGGAGAATCCCATGGACAGAGGAGCCTGGCATTTTACAGTCCATGGGGTTGCAAAGAGGCAGACACGACTAAGCACTCACACACGCACGCACCACCCTCTACCGTTCCTACTCTGTTGACTCCGTACCACGTTGAAAAGAGCGTGTAAAATGCTAGTCTTTTTTAAGGAGTTTGCATTTTCTAAAGGCTATTCTTTTGAGACATGAGGAGAAAGTCTCTGTACTTGGATTCCTCTAGCTTCCTGAACTTCTTCCTTTTCTTTTTTTTCTTACTCTATCCTGTCACTCATCTCCTGTTCCCCTAGTGACAAAGATTTCTTTTTTTCCCTTTCCCTGAGTTAAGAGGTGTACCATATTCTGAATTCTTTCTGCCTTTGTTTCCCTGCTTTGTCTTTCAGGCTCTGGTTCTTAGTATTTCAAGAAAAAACTTTTGAGTTGCAAAATTTCATTCCTTCTCAATAGAATTTGGTGATCAAAACTTAAAAATGGCACTAAAACACATAATTTGCAAATTAAAGCTGGACAATAACTTTATCTTTCCTCTGAAAATGTTAAATGCTCTTGATTTTTACTGGGTAGGGAGAAGCAAGGCAAGTACACCAATTTAATATTTTAAAAATAGTATCCCTGTTCCATCAAGCAGCAGATACTTGATAAAAAGCTATTCTTCTTTTATGTAATATACTTGTTTAAAAGATATCAGTAAATAATGCTTAACTTGATGCATAAATGTTGGAGTTGCTCAGCAATGTACTGGAGCTCTATGACATTGATTCATTCACTCAACAAATACAAACTGATAGCCTGTTATATGCTAGGACTTGCTTTAAGTGTTCTGTAATTTCCTTTCTAGAGTTTAGGCCAAATAGGTGACATTGCTTTCAACAGTGAAATTTTCTACAAAATAGCCCCAGATTCTTCAGTAAGTTGGGTATGGCCCAAGGTGCACCATGTATATACCAAACCCACCCATTAACAAATGGTAATTTTTCAGTGTAGTGTCCCAGTTCAGAAAGGTTAACTTGCTTCTCTTGTCCCTGACTCAGTATTAGCTAAGTATGGGATGAAAGTTCAAGTTGTTGGGAGGGCCCCTGCTGATCTTTCTGTCTAGACAAACCCAGCCCAGCATAATTGCCAGGTTCCTAGATCTCCTGTTGGTTTCCTTCTTCTTTTTGCCCAAGGCTGGCCATGAGCTCTGACATTGGCCTTGGCAGCAGAGGAAGGTTAATGACAGTGATGAGTTATACCGAATCTAAGGAGAAGTCCCTTTGTTGTTCATTGGCAATTAGTCACTAAGTTGTGTTCAACTCTGTGCGACCCCATGATCTGTAGCCCACCAGGCTCCTCCATCCATGATTTCCCAGGCAGGAATACTGGTGTGGCTTGCCATTTCCTTCTCCAGGGGATCTTCCTGACCCAGAGATGGAGCCCACATCTTTTGCATTGGCAGGCAGATTCTTAACCACTGAGCCACTAGGAAAGCCCAAACTGCTCTTAGCTTCCTGATTTTTGGAATGGGAAGCCATTGGTAAAATTGATGTCTCTTACTGAGGACAAAAGATACTATTCCAAGTAGCAGAGTTCTGAGTGTGTCTTTTTGATCCTCTGTTTCCTAATTCTGTTTCCTAATTTTATGTAAACATGGTATAATTAGATTTCAAATGGTGAGAAGCTCATGGAGAAAGCAGGTAATTGGAAACATCTTGGCTACACTATACATGTCATGTAGAGATCATATTTACCATTCCTACTTAGTTAATAAAATAATAGGTAAAGCTATAGGTTAAGTTTACTATAAAAATAAACTTCTACAACTTAATCTTACCAGTTCTCTGTAATGATAAAAATATAACCAATTTTCCAGAGATCACATGAATTTTTTTGGTATGTGTCAAGGATATTCTAAAGTGTTTTGCTATATACGAAATGGCAATTTTTCATGTGCAAAAGCAGATTTTAGAAAGATAGCAATAGATATGTCAAGATAAAACTGAAGATGCTTACCCATGCAAGAAAATGTCATATGTAGCCAGATTGGCTTGTAAGTGCAAAAGCTTCTTATAACTCTTGAATCCTCTGTGTGCACTTTTTTCCCCCTCTGTGTGCTAAGAAATCTCACAAAGGTAGCTCATCAGTTGTGACATGGCTACTGTGAGGACTATTTCCTTGGAAAATGATCTCACATTACCTCTACTTCCGTGTGCGTGTGCTAAGTCGCTTCAGCCATGTCCGACTCTTCATGACCCTACAGACTATAGTGCACCAGGCTCCTCTGTCCATGGGATTCTTCAGGCAAGGATACTGGAGCGAGTCTCCATGTCCTCCTCCAGGGGATAGTCCTGACCTAGGGGATCAAATCCACATCTCTTACGTCTCCTGCATTGGCTGGTGGGTTCTTTCCCACTAGTGCCACCTGGGAAGCCCACCTATACTTCAGTGACTAAGTCAAATGCCTGAGAAATGTTTTGGAACCAAGACTGAGACATTTTCCAAGTTTTGAGCTGATTCTGTGTAACATGTGTGTTCCTAAACAGCTGTTTTAAACTATGTATTTTTCAACTTAATAATTCCATTGCACTAAAGAGAACTCCCAAGCAAGTATCCAAAGCAAAAACCATCTTGTACTCTAATCACAATCTGATTTAGCTATTTTATAATTTTTTAAAAAGCAAGACATACCTGGTTTATAGTTCACATAAAAGAAGGTTTTGAAAATACTAGATTTGTATTTGTTAATGTGTAAAGTACACAGATATTAACAGTACATTTTGATGGGTTTTGACAGATTCATGCCTACGTGACCAATATCTCAGCAAAGATGTAGAACATTTCCACAACTTGTACATTTTCCTAAAGTGCCTTTGCAGTCAATCCCTTTTCTCCCTCCCAGCCATTGTTCTAATCTTTATTACCATAGTTTAGTTTAGCTTCTTCTTGAACGTTCTATAAAGGGAATACACTCTTGCATCTGGATTCTTCTGTTCAAAATGTTTTTGAGATTCATGTTGTTATGGGTGTCAGTAGTTCATTCTTTTTTATTGCTATGAAGCATTCCACTTAGTGATTATGCCACAATTTGTCTAACCATACTTCTATTGATAAATATTTTAGTGTCCAATTTTTGGCTATTATAAGTAAAACTGCTGTGAATATTCTTAAAAGGTCTTTGTGTAGAAATGTTTTCATTTGTCCTAGGTAAATTATTAGGAGTGGAATTACTGGTTCATGGAGTAGGGATGTATAATTTACAAAGAACCAATAAATAATTTCCTGAGGTAGTTTCTGCATTTTTGTCTCCAACCAGTAATGTGGGAGTTCCAGTTGTTTCATATCCTTGCAAATATTTATATTGTGTGTTTTTAGCCATTTGAATGACAATTCTCATTGTGGTGCTAATTTGAATTTCCGTGATGACAAATGAGCACTTTTTATGTGATTCTTGGCCATTTATGTCTTGTGTTTCCTCTTTTCTTAAAAGTATATTTTCCAGTTTTGCATATTTTAAAAAGTGGGTCATTATTATTAATATGTAGTAATTCTTTATGTATTTTGGATATAAGTTCTTTATCGGGTACATGTGTCACAAATATTTTCTTCAGTTTCTGGATTTTTTTATTCATCAAAAGATGAGCCAAAGATTTTAATTTTGATGAAATCCAATTGATTACCTTTATTCATGATTAGAACCTTAAAAAACCTTATCTGCAAAATCTTTGTCCATCCAAGATCATAAAGATAGCCTCTTAAATTTTCTTCCAGAAGCTTCATAGTTTTAAGTTTTATGATCAATCTCTAATTTTTTATATGGCATGAAATAGAAGTTCAGAAGTTGCAAATGGATATATACATTTTCCTAGCACTATTGGTTGAAAAGACATTCCTTCTGCATTCAGTTGCATTGACTCCTTTTGTCAACAGTTTTTTATTTAACATGGATCTATCTTTGAACTCTCTATTCTACTCCACTGATCTATTTGAATATCTGTACATTGATATCACACCATCTTAGTTACTGTCAGTCAGTCAGTCAGTCAGTTCAGTCGCTCAGTCGTGTCCGACTCTTTGTGACCCCGTGAATTGCAGCACACCAGGCCTCCCTGTCCATCACCAACTCCTAGAGTCCACTCAAACTCATGTCCATCAAGTCAGTGATGCCATCCAGCCATCTCATCCTCTGTCGTCCCCTTCTTCTCCTGACCCCCAATCCCTCCCAGCATCAGGGTCTTTTCCATGAGTCAACTCTTCTCATGAGGTGGCCAAAGTACTGGAGTTTCAGCTTTAGCATCAGTCCTTCCAATGAACACCCAGGACTGATCTCCTTCAGTATGGACTGGTTGGATCTCCTTGCAGTCCAAGGGACTCTCAAGAGCCTTCTCCAACACCACACCTCAAAAGCATCAATTCTTCAGCCCTCAGTTTTCTTCACAGTCCAACTCTCACATCCATACATGACCACAGGAAAAACCATAGCCTTGACTAGACGGACCTTTGTTGGCAAAGTAATGTCTTTGCTTTTGAATATGCTGTCTAGGTTGGTCATAACTTTCCTTCCAAGGAGTAAGCATCTGTTAATTTCATGGCTGCAGTCACCATCTGTAGTGATTTTGGAGCCCAGAAAAATAAAGTCTGACACTGTTTCCACTGTTTCCCCATCTATTTCCCACAAAGTGATGGGACCGGATACCATGATCTTCATTTTCTGAAAGTTGAGCTTTAAGCCAACTTTTTCACTCTCCTCTTTCACTTTCACCAAGAGGCTCTTTAGTTCCTCTTCACTATCTGCCATAAGGGTGGTGTCATCTGCATATCTGAGGTTATTGATATTTCTCCCGGCAATCTTGATTCCAGCTTGTGCTTCTTCCAGCCCAGCGTTTCTCATGATGTACTCTGCATAGAAGTTAAATAAGCAGGGTGACAATATACAGCCTTGATGTACTCCTTTTCCTATTTGGAACCAGTCTGTTGTTCCATGTCCAGTTCTAACTGTTGCTTACAGTAAATCTTGAAATTGGGTAGTGTAAGTACTTAAATTTTGTTTTTCTTTTTAAAGATTATTTTGACTATTTTCAGTCATTCTCATTTTCATGTAAACTTTTAGAAAAAGTCTGTTAATTTCTACTTTTAAAAAGGCTTGTAGGGTTTTTAATGGGATCACCTTATTTTACATTTATTTTTTATGTTTTTATTGAGGTATAATAGATTGACAATGTTGTGTTACTTTTTGCTGTCCAGTAGAAGTGATTCAGTTATACATATCATATATACACATTCTTTTTTAATATTCTTTTCCATTATGGTTTATTATAGGATATTGAATATAGTTCTCTGTGTTGTACAGTAAGACCTTGTTGTTATCCATTTTATACATAAAAGCTTGCATCTGCTAACCCCAACATCCCACTCCATCCCTCCCCCAGCGCCCTCCTCCTTGGCAATCACCAGTTTGTTCTCTATGTTCATGATTCTGTTTCGTAGATAGGTTTATTTGTGTCATATTTAGATTTCACATATAAGTTATATCATACGGTATCTCTTTCTCTTTTTGATTTACCTTCACTTAGTATGATAATCTCTAGTTGCATCCATGTTGCTGCAAATGGCATTATTTCATTCATTCTTATGTCTGAGTAGCATTCCATTGTACAAATATACCACATGTTCTTTATTGAATGTTACTTTAAATCCAGAGATAAATTTGGGGAGAAAATGCAATATTAACAAACCTGAGTCTTACAAACTCATGAGCATTACATATCCCTATTTAGGTCTTTAAGTTCTCTTAGTAATATTTTACTTGTCACTATAGAAGTCTTTCACATTTTTATTAAATTTATTTCAAAATTCTTCTATGATATTACGTCAATAAAATTTTAAATGTTTAATTATTTGCTTCTAGTTATATAGAAATAACTGATTTTGTTATATGAACCTTGTAACTTGAAATCTTGCAAAACAATCAATTATATTAGCTTCTCTATAGATTTCTTAGGATTTTCTATGTATAAATCATATCTACAAAGAAAGACAATTAAAAATTTTCTTTTTTGATATTTGTGCCTTTTATTTCTTGCCTTATTGCACTAAGACTTCCAGTTACAAGTTAAATAGAAGAGCCATTATTAGAAGAAATTGCTTCTGATCTTAGGACAAGTATGTTAGTCTTTCACCACTGAGTATAATGTTAGCTGTGGTTTTTATAAATGCCCTGCAAGATAAAGATACATTATTAGGTTGCTGCTGCTGCTGCTGCTAAGTCGCTTCAGTCGTGTCCGACTCAGCAATCCCATAGACTGCAGCCTACGAGGCTCCTCCGTCTGTGGGATTTTCCAGGCAAGAGTACTGGAGTGGGTTATCTGCCACCAATTCCTTACACAAAACTCTTAAAATCCATGTAATCTCCTGAGTTATAGGGATGATGGGAACCTCTAATAACAAATATTCTAATATTTGTTCTTTGACACCAATTCCTGAAACAAAGTTCCTAAATCCTTTGGAATTTCCTAGTTGATAGGAGATTCCTTAGCTCCTACGAGGTGACTCTTGGTGGGTTCATTATCATCTGGGTAATCATCCAGACAACTTCAGGATGTGTTATGAGAAATACCAAGCCATGATAAGAAGCTTTGAACTTTTGGGCCTCCTCTCTAATCCTTTGAGAAGGGTAGAAGAGTTAGAGATTGATTCATAATCCTTTATGCCTATATGATGAAGCCTTTACAAAAATATCTAAAGTGTAATGTTTGGAGAACTTCCACAAGCAAAAAGAGTGGTACATCCCAGTTCCATAGGGACAAAACTCCTACTCTGAGGAAGTTTCCAGACCTCACACTATTGAAATGTCATCTGTCTGTTCATCTGTATACTTTAATTATCCTTTATTATATACACTGGTAAATGCAAGTGAGTGTTTCTCTGAGTTCCGTGAGTCATTCTAGAAAATCAATCCTGAGGAGGAGGTCTTGGGAATCCCCAGTCTAGAGTTGGCCAGTTAGAAGTATAGGAAGTTGCATTTGGAATTTGAAGTGGGTGGAGTCTGTGAGACTGAGACCTTAATCTGTGGAATCTAACACTAGCCTCAAGTAGGTAGTAGCAGAATTGAATTGTAAGACACCTCACTGGCATCAAATCGAAAATTGGTCAGTGTGGGGGAAAAACTCTGCACATTTGGTGTCAGAAGTGTTGGTGAGAGCAGAGGAAAAGAAAATAGTATTTATTTCTATGTTGTTTACTAGATTTAAGTTGCTGCCTTTTTATTCCTTGTTTTCCAAATTAATGAATTTGAATTTTGTCATATGTTTGTGCTTTGAATGAGATGCTTTTATGGTGAACTAAACAACCTATTGGTGATGATGCATTATACTCTGTATATTATTAGGTGGTTTTTTTTTTTTTTTTGGTAAATGTTTTCTTTTTTTTGGCCACACAACACGGCATGTGGGATCTTAGTTCCCCAGCTGGGAGTGCAGTATCTTAACCACTGGACCACCAGAGAAGTCCCTATATTACTAGATTTACTAATATTTTGTTAAGAATTTTGGGGGAATTCCCTGGCAGTCCAGTGGTTAAGCCTCAGCGATCTTACTGGCAGGGCTGGGTTCAACCCTATGTGGTATGGCCAAAAAAAAAAAAAAAAAACCCCAAATAGATAAAAAATCTTTATATTTATATTCAATAGTTATTGGTATGTATCTGTAATATCCTTGTCAGGTTTTAGTGTCAAGTTTATCCTGACCTCAGACACATTGGGTTATTTCTTCCTCTTTTATTTTCTGAGTATGTATAACATTGGTTTGTGTGTTCAGTTGCTCAGTCATGTCTGACTCTTTGCAACCCCATATGCTGTAGCCCACCAGGCTCCTCTGTCCATGGGATTTTTCAGGCAAGAATATGGGAGTGTGTTGCCGTTTTCTACTCCAGTGGATCTTCCTGAACCAGGGATCATACCCATGACTCTTGCATCTCCTGCGTTGGCAGGCAGATTCTTTACCACTGTGCCACTGCTATGTATAAAGCCTATATAGGCTTTATAGGAAAGCCTATAAAATAAAATTGATATTAGTTAAATGTTGGATAGAAATCACCAGTGACATCATCTAAGCCTTGGGTTTCTTTTTGGAAAGTTTAAATATTTTCACATGCAAAGTTTAATGTTCAACTGTCCTGAACAGTTATATTCAAATTATTCCTATTACATTTTTATTAGTTTTCATAATTTGTGTTTTTAATTGATCTCTTTTCCATGTCATTTATGTTGGATAATTTATTGGCATACAGTTTCTCATAATATTCCCTTATTATTATCTTAAGATCTAGAAGGTCTGTAATGATGTCCTTATTCCATTCCTGATATGGCATTTTGTGGGTTTTATTTCTTCCTTTTTATTTCCTGGTCCAGTCTTAACAGGATTTATCACTTAAAAAAAAAATCTTTTCAAAAATCTAGCTTTTGACTTTTAAGTTTTATCTGTTGCTTGTTTATCCTTTCATTGTTTTTACATTCATTTGTATTTTCATTTTTGCTACTTTGAGGTTAATTATCTTGTTTTTTTCTAGCTTCTTTAAGTAGAAGCTTAGATCATTATTTCTTAAGTATTTCTTCTTTTCTGATATAAGCATTCAAAGCTAGAAATTTCCCTCTAAGCTCAGTATAGCTACATCCCATGAATTTTGACTTCATTAGCGTTTTGCTTGAGATACTTTCTAATTTGCATTTAAATTGCATCTTTGACTTATGGATTATTTAGAAGTAAGTTTAGTAATTTCCAGATTCTGTGGTTTTTCTATTGATAACTGACTTCTAATTTAATTCTGTTGCACTTGGAGGAATTCTCTAAGTTCTTTGAGATTTGACTTATGCCCCCATCATATGCACCTTCTAGATATTTGTTCCATGTGTATTTGGAAAAAGTATTTTGTGTTTTATAAAAGTCGAGTAGATCTAGTTGGTTGACTGTGTTGGTCAAATTTTCAGTATCCTTACTGATCTTCTCTGTTTGATATATTAACATAATGACTGAAAGAATAATGTATGCTTCAACTCTATTAGATTTCTTTTTCTCCCTTCAGTTCTGTTTTTGTTTCATGTATTTTGCAGTCATGCTGTTCATGAATGGACACTGTTATCATTATAAAGTATCCTTCTTTATCTCTGGTAATATCTCTCATCTTGAAGTCTACTTCATCTGATTTTAATATGACCAGTGAGAAAATGGTAGACTTTAAAATGCTTTCTGTTCATCTCTCTCATCTGCCAACCTACTGTCCCTCCTGTTGTCCTTTTCCCATCACTGTTAGTTCATTGGTGGGGAGTCAGAGACAGTTTTGGGTTCTGACACTGCAGTTTTCTTAAAATTGGGCAGAACTGAGACAAGTGCAGGTCAAGAGTGTAGGTGCTTTGTTGGTCTCAGCCTGTATGAATAGGATGACAGGCTTAATCTACCTTTGGAAACATTTTTGATTTTTGCTTCCACCAAGCTAGTTAGAGGTATTATTTTGCTGAGAGAGATTAAAACTGAAAAAGTATTTTCAGGTGGTATCAACTTGCTAAGAATCGTAGAGATTATTTTTCTTCAATTGTCTTTATTTTCAGTGTTTTACACAGTAGAGGAAACCTATGGCATTTTGATTGAAAAGCTTAAGATTCACTGGTCTGGGATTCCAGCCTGAGAGTCAGAAGAATGGTATTTTTTGTTTGTTTGTTTGAAATTCCAAATGTCTGACTTAAGGTAAGTTTTTAAAAAGCTATCTGCTGCTGCCATCCACCCCCCTCCCCCAACAAATACTGAAACAAAGGCTGTGATGCTTATCGTAACCTATAACTCATGGACTTTTGTTCTTGAATGTGAGCTTTGAGATTATCTGCTCCTACTAGGTAATTTTATATGTAAGGAGACTGGGGCTTCAAGAGGCTGAGTGATATGCCTAAACAACGTTCAGCATGCTCACAGCAGAGTGGAATTTGAACCCTAGACTATGATTTTTACTAAAATGTGATGAATTTAGAGAGCATTTAGAAAGACTCCAAGATTCCAAAATAATGAGTCTATACAAGATTTGACTAATAAGATGTCAAATAATTTAAAACATTTAAAAAATGCTGTTACCTGAGTTTGAAAAAGCAGAGCAGTGTTTATTTTCCGTAGCTAAATTTAAATTTAAGCAATCATGTCAGAAGAGCGCCATAAATCCTTGTCAAGTACCAAATAATCTGGTTTAAAGAAGACGTCATTTTCTTCTTTATTTTTGACATAACAGTATCAATTTGTATAGCTTTTAACGATTACAAATGTTTGATTCTGCTAAGTCGCTTCAGTCGTGTCCAACTCTGTGCGACCCCAGAGACGGCAGCCCACCAGGCTCCCCTGTCCCTGGGATTCTCCAGGCAAGAGCACTGGAGTGGGTTGCCATTTCCTTCAAGCCTCACAAATAGCATATAAAAATAATAGCTAAAAATACCGAGTGCTTGCTCTGTGCCAGGAACTCTTTTAAGAGCTTTATATCTATCAACTTTTTCCTTATAACAACCCTAGTTACTCTTGTTGCCCTCATTTTATTGATGAGGAAACCAAAACACAGAGTTAAAGTAACTTTCTCAAGGTCACAGAGCCTTGAAGGAGAGCTGGGACTGGCCCTAGAATGGATTTAGTCGCGTTCCTAGAGAGCTGCTTAAGTAAGCAGGGTCAGGGTATAGATTGATCTTTATCTTTTTCCCATGAAGTTTTATTGTATTTTTTTCCCCTCCCAGTGCTGCTATATTTACCTGGAACACCTTATCCAGGTACCTTTTTCCAAGGCCATATGCTGCATTATATAACTTGGCACTGGCCATGTCTAAGTCATTAGGGAGAGTGTTTCTCAAGATAGTAAGAAAAATCATGATAAATTTTCTTGTAATTAAATGAAATCTTTAGTTTTTGACTTTGCTATATTTGGGGCTTCAAATTACGGAGATTTTCCTCTGTTATACCATTCAATTTGCCAGAATTTATTTTGGGAAAAAAAATTGTAATTCTGTATAATTCTCTTTCTGTATGCTAAAGAAATTTAAAAAATGTAGAAACTGAGAAGACAAGCCACAGACTAGGAGAAAATATTTGCAAAAGCACTTCTGTTAAAAAGCTGTTATTTAAAACATTCAAAAGAAATCTTAAAGCGCAACAATAAGAAGCAACTCTATAAAAATGAGTCAAAGACCGCATATGAACAGATGTTCCATATCATGTGTAATCAGGGAAATGCAAATTAAGTCAACAATAAGATGCCACCTCCCACCTATCAGAATGGCCAAAATCTGGAACTCTGATAGCACCCAATCCTGAGGAGTATTGGAGCAATAGGAACTCTTATTCATTGCTGGTGAGACTGCAAAATGGTACAGCCACTTTGAAAGAAAATCTGACACTTTGTTACAGAACTAAACGTTCTCTTACCATGGAGTACACAAGTTGCATTCCTTGGTATTTACCCAAAGGCTTGAAAACATGTCCACACAAAACCCTGCACATGGCCACTTATAGCACCGTTATTCATAGTTGCTACAACTTGGAAGTAACCAGATGTTCTTCAGTGGGGGAAAGGATAGATAAACTGAGGCACATCCAGACCATAGAATATTATTCAGTGCTAAAAAGAAATGTTATTAAGCCATGAAAAGGCAAGGAGGAAACTTAAATGCATGTTACTAAATGAAAGGAGCTGATCTGTAAAGGCTATACACTGTTCGATTTCAACCATATGACATTCTGGAAAAGACAGAATTATGGACACAGTGAAAATATCTGTGGTTCCTAGGAAAAGGGATGAATAGGTGAAGCACAGAGGATTTTTAGGGCAGTGAAAATGCTTTGTATGATACTGTAATTATAGATACATGTCATACGTTTTCCCAGTCACTTAGAATGCTTAGCAACGAAGAGAGGTATAACGTAAACTATGTACTTTGGGTGATTGTGATGTGTCAATATCAACTCATCAATTCAATAAATGTACCTCTCTGGTGGTCGATATTGATGATGGGAGAGAGGCTGCATGTGTTGGGTGGGGGACGTAGTATATGGGAAATCTCTATACCTTCCTCTCAGTTTTGCTGAAAATCTAAAATGGCTCCGCAGAGTCTTTAAAAAAAAAAGCAGATATGAACAGAACGACATGACACATTGGATATAATATAGATGCAAAAAAATGTGTATAGGAGAATGGGACTAGGTGAAATATACAGACTTGCAGGTAGAGATAGTTCAGTTTTGTGTTGTACAATATTTATTTATTGAGTACTTACCCTGAGCCAGGTACTGATTTTTCCCATCCTATAGATGTAAGACTGAAGCTTAGAGAAGAATCAGCAACTGAAGTCTTAAACAGAGCAACTGAAGCCAGAAACAGAGCTGGGACTTAAATCCAGATCAGTCTGGCTCTAAGGAGTGTATTCCTTATCATCTGCCATACTGCCTGTGAGATGCCTGTGGGACCATCTTGGAGAGATGCCCAATAGGCAGCAGAAAATAAGTCTGGAATCCAAGATTAGGTATGAATGTGGCCATTGAGTTGAACTGAAGACAAAGGGAATGACTTGTCACTTTGGATGAATGTAAGTGACAGATACCTCACGACAGAAAAGACAGGGAAGTATGCTACCATAATTGATGTCGAGGTCCAGGAACATATTAGTCATCCGTTATGGTTGAGTTGTTACTGTTTCCAATCAGGTGACCCACTCTGAGACAAGTGTGACAGATAAGAATGTTTTATTTATAGTTTTCCATACATTGTAGCTGCCTTCTACATGTTGAAACCTTTAATGATCCTCCAAACCACCTTCTCTCTTTTGGGAATAATACTGTGTGAAAATACTTGAATCTGGACTAGCACTCACTGGGCACCAGTGCTATATAGGGAAAAAAAAAAAAAAAATCAACATCAGAGTCCTGTCTGCTGAAAGCTCAGACCCTATCCCCAGCTGGGATCAGGGCTCTGTACCCTTGATCTTAAGATGAATAAAGTAAAGTGTGAAAATAAAGAATGTATCTTTTATCTGGTTATGTTCTGTTACTTTAAAATAAGTTAAGTCTTGAATGTCAGTGAAGTCCTGTGACTTTTTCAGCCTCCCACCTCCCTTTAAACTAACCCAAAGATAGTTTTCTTTATTTCTCTGGGCTGCTGTCATCTTATACAGAGTTTCAAGACAGCCAAAAGCAGCACCCAGATCATATTTTTCCATCTATCCTATTTTTAAAGAAAATTTTTATGCTCAAAAGCCTGTGAATTTTTTTCCCCAGAAACAACCTGAAATGATAACTTGAGCCTTTTTCCTTTCTGCTTTTCTTCTTGAGGAGAGCTGCCTTGGATCAGAGAGTCCTAGGTTTCATTTTAATTCTGTCAAAGGGCAAGATCCTCAAATACACTGATCCTTAATTTCTTTGCCTGTGAAGTGGAGAGAATGCCAATGCTTTAGATAGTGAAGATGCAGTGAGAAGTGTTTTCCATTTAGATACATTCCATGGTTCCTGGTATACAGTAGTCATCTAATACATGCTTGTCTCTCTTGTCTTCTCTCCTTCTCTTTATGACTTATATGTCTCTTTCTTTTCCTCCTGCTGGAAGGGAGAGAACTGAAGACAGTCATTTTGTGTCTGGATGGCCTTCTGTAAGGGTATAGGGAAATTTTCCTTTGATTCTCCTCTTATGTGTTTTCTTTGTTCTCCTTTGCAACCTGCCCTGGCCTCAAGCCTCCTTGTTTAAGGTGCTCCATTTGCTTATTTCTCCTAAATCCTCCTTTCTATTGCTTCTTCTATTTCTTTATTTTTTAAAGCAAGCTCAAGGATTGGTACATCTAACAAAGGAAAGACAAAAAATAAGGACAGTTAAAGGGTTGATAAAATTGTCCTTTGAAACCCTCTACTGCAATTCTGTATATGTCTAGGAGGAACACAGGTATATCACACAGTCTTTGCCTGGCAAAATAGTTCTATAGGATGGAGGTCTTCAACCTTTTCTGTGCTGAGTTAAACTCCAAATGACATTCTTGTTCTTGACATACTTTCTTGGAGACAGAGGTGAGATGGGTTGTAGGTTATAGACAACTCTAAGAGCCTCTTGCTCTATCTTCTCTGTATTCACCCCAGTTTCTCTCCAAGAGAGGAAGTGCAAGTGAATTTGAGATGATTATGGGCACAGACTTTAATTGATTCTTGTGTATAAAAAAGGTGAATCATCCTAACTCCTTAGCACTTTGTGTTTTATTAAAGTTTACTGCTAACTCCTTAGCACTTTGTGTTTTATTAAAATAAACTTTTATTAAAGATTGTACCCTAAGTCTCAAAACTGCATTTGGTTGGTTGCAAATTGCTGCTTTTGAGAGACCTGTTAATCATCCATAAAACCAGAAGGTCTGGTTTGGGCTTCCATGGTGGCTCAGATGGTAAAGAATCTGCCTGCAATGCAAGAGACTGGGGTTCATTCCCTGAGTTGGGAATATCTCCTGGAGAAGGGAATAGCTACTCATTCCAGTATTCTTGCCTGGAGAATCCCATGGACAGAGGAGCCTAGGGTTGCAAAGAGTTGGGCATGACTTGATGACTAGCACTGGTTTGGTGATTTCTAAGGTAGCTTTGAGTTTTAACATTCTATGTTTTCCTTACGTTGTGCCTCAAAGTCCCAGATCATACTGGTCATGGATGACCAGATCGCTCCTGAAAGACCTGGTGTTGTGGGTGGAGTTGGGTACCCAAATACAGGTTCAAGTCCCCCAGTTCCTGTGAACGTATTCTTACTTAGAAATAGTGTTTATTCAGATGTGGTCAAGTTAAGATGATGTCATCCCAGGTTGGGGTGGAAGCTAATTGTAAGAAAAGGGAGACTTGGACTCGGGCACAGACAAGGGAGAAAACACCATGAGGCAGTGGAGGCAGGGATCAGAGTGAAACATCCACAGTCCAAGCCACACCAGGGATCGCTGGTGACATCAAGAGGCCAGGATAGAGGCCTGGAACAGATTCCCTCGGGCCCTCCAGAAGGAGCCGACCCTCCCGCTACCTTAGTTCCAGCCTTCTGGGCCCCAGGACTATGAGGCAATTCGTTTCTGCTGGTTTCAGCCTTCCGGTTTGTGGTCATTTGTTACGGCAGCTTGAGGAAACGGATACACCTGACAAATGTGAGCTTTCGCTGGTCCCGACCGGTGTTTAAAGTTTGGTGTTCTGCCACCCCTTTCATGTGCTCTGAGACGGGATGGGTCCCCAGCGGGCATGTGTACTTGGCCTGTGGGGCTGCTTCTCCTGATCTCTCCCCATGGGAAGCTTGTAGTCTGTTTGGCCTTTCTAAGGGACATTAAGTCCCCTACGTATGAACCTTCAAGTTATGAACTTTCAAAGATGCGAACCTGCGTTCACATGTCCATTCATGTAGGTTAGTTCACGTGTCTCGCACACATTGTCACATGCATGGTGCCTCTGTGATGGCTGTGGTTTTGTGTACTTTCCTTACTATGTAGAGTACAGTAATACAGTACCTTTTATTCCAAACCCAGGATGGCTGGAAGCAAGTGTAAAAGCAGCAGTGATGTAGTTGGTACTGTACTGTAAGATTAAAAATGTCTTATTTTTGTGTTTGTTATGTATTTGTATGAAAAGTATTATAAACTTATTTCAATATAGTACCTTATAGCCCCCTTTGTTAGTTGGGTACCTAGGCTAACTTTGTTGAACTCATGAACAAATTGGACTTACAGACGTACTCTTAGAATGGAGCTTGTATGTATGCAGAAGACTTGCTGTACTTGTTTTTTGGTTTTCCTGGCAGTTGGTTCCCATGGATTCTCTTGACCAGCTCCTGCTGTGGTCTTTCTGCATAGTGACTTCAAACCTAGACTAGAACTGAGAAGAGATTTTAGAAATCACTTCTTGGCTTCCTTTAGCTAATATAATTTTAATTTATAATTTTCATGTCAGGGTGATCTCCAGGAAATTTTTTTAAAAGACATTATCCAACAATTTCATGACAGTGTCATTTTATGCTGATGGGGTAATTTGTCCCTTTAGAGAGAGTTATTTCTTGAGTAATTATTTTGGGCGCTAAGTGACAGGCTCAGACTATTTTCGGCCTCTGTGGCCTCGTCTCATGACATGCGTTTACCTTAAGGATAACTCGGGTGGCAGGTCTTGCCCGTGACTCATTCCTCTTCCAGCAGCTTACTGCACCGTTCGTGTTTTTAGCAGACAGAAGCATGTGACGGGGCAGGCTTGGAAGACTTGCTACCAATGTGATTTTTATGTAAGACTGGCATAAACGATTGTCCTTGTTCCTTACTAAGCATCTTTTCCCTCAGACCAGACTTCTTGGTGACAGCCCAGGAAATTCACTAGATGTGAAGAAATATGTAATAGCCAAGTATTCCATTTGGTAGTTTTATAAAAGTTTTCCAATTTGAAGCTGCCTCACAAAGTAATATAGGTTTATATAAAGCATCTTCACTTATGTTTCCTAAAATGTAGACTTAACCAACTATATATTAATTTGTACCAAAAAGAGTACTTTGAATATGGACTATTTAAACTTATTTAAAAATATTTAGAGAAACCCTTCAAATGCTTATAACACATTTTCAGAGTAATGACATATGCATTGAAATACTGTTCAAATCTTCCAGCTCCTACCTTGTCCCTACCTTCACCTCAAGTGACAAACATTAATGACTCTGTTGTGTATGCCATTTCACCTTTCCATGGTCTGGGTTGTAATTTCAGATTTTCCACAGATTCTCTGTTTCAAATCCGCAGCTAAAGTACCTAGGTTTTCCAGTGCTTAGGAGATGGAAATGCTATTTTAGTAATACTGCTTTTTGAATATACAAAGCTCTATGAAGATGAGGGGAAAGTGTCCATTGCCTGTTATGCCCAAGAAGAGTGTGAATGTTCAGATTTATGAGATGATTCTTACTATCTATGTTTTATGTATGCTGCTGCTGCTAAGTCACTTCAGTCGTGTCCAACTCTGTGCGACCCCAGAGACGGCAGCCCACCAGGCTTCCCCGTCCCTGGGATTCTCCAAGCAAGAACACTGGAGTGGGTTGCCATTTCCTTCTCCAATGCATGAAAGTGAAAAGTGAAAGTGAAGTCGCACAGTCGTGTCCGACTCTAGCGACCCCATGGACTGTAGCCCACCAGGCTCCTCCGTCCATGGGATTTTCCAGGCAAAAGTATTGGAGTGGGATGCCATTGCCTTCTCCGGTTTTATATATGAATAAATTGAAATTCAGTTAAGTTCACTTACTTGCTCCCAAGTATTTAAACCAGCAGCAAAATAGGATGATTGCCCTATTCTGAAGGCCCACTGATTTCAGATCAAGAATTTGAGAATCCGCTCTTATAAAAATGTGGGGGCAAAATCATAGAGGGTAATGCAATCCTTCTAATTAATGGATTTAAATGGTTTTGGTCGATCCACAGTGTAATTACTTTACTGGCTATTAGCTACAAACTTTTTTACTCTTCAGTGGTTTTTCAAATGTGAACAAAACCTCAAGCCAAAAAGCCTAAAGCAAAACACACTGTTTTTTTCCTGATAATGACATTTTCCAGACATGATTTTTCCTGCTGTCAGAGTGTGATAAAAGACTTGGGTTTATAACTTGACCTAAGCCTTACCTTGGTCTTGCCCAGCAGAAATATGTTTCACTAAGTGAGTAACAGATCCTAATGCAGAAAGGGAAAGTCAAGTGAATCCCCAAAGTCAGTATTTTGTTCCCGTAATCTGCAGGTGTTTAAGAACCACAAAAATCAGTTTAACACAATTTCTCCATTTTCCTCTGTTCAGCTTCTGAGATGGCAACTGCTGGTTTCAAACTCTCCAGAGAGTTCATCTTTCAGGGCTGTCGAGAATTTTAGGGCTACAAAGAGAGAAGCCTGAAGATAGAGCTTATTGATTCATTACTGCATTCATATAAAACACTCATGGAATTTTGAATAGTAGGAAATATCAGAATAATGTTTCTCACATTCAAAAACTGAGAATTTGTGTATGATGAAAAGAATATCTAATGTTAATATGGTACTTTTCAGTTCAAACGGTGCTTTATTTCATTCCTACAATAATCCTATAGGATAGTTGAGCTGTTCAGCTACAATGGCACCCAACACACACACACATACACAAACATAAACATACATGTTCAGTTTTCTCTCATATATAAGTGCCCCAACACTACCATCTCCTCAAACTGTTATCTCTTATCTCACACCTTATTAATTTCTGCTTTTAAGTAATTTTTAAAAAATTTAGTTTTGGCTGTGCTGGGCTTCACGGATGCACGCTGGCCTTCTCTGCTTGTGGTGAGCAGGGGTCTCTCTCTAGTTGTAGGGCGTGGACGTCTCATTGGGGTGGCTTCTCTTGTAAGGCCAGGCTCTAGAGCATGGACTCAGTAGTTGTAGCTCACAGGCTTAGTTGCCCCAAGGCATGTGGGGCCTCCCGGACCAGGGATCGAACCGGTGTCCCTGCATTGCAAGCTGGATTCCTAACCAGTAGACCACATGCAGAGCCCTTTATTAATTTCCATAATTCTTAAAAAGGTAACAAAAATGTTCCCATGACAGCCTTCAACTCCTTACTACCACTCCATGAAATCTGTTTAATCTTTATCATTATAGAAAAGCTCTTAGTTATGAATGACTTTCTTAGTGCCAAATCCAGTATATTTTTCTCGTACTTAGAGTCCAAAGCTCTTTGTAGTTTTAGATTCTGTGGATCAACTCCACCTTTTCTCTGTCTTGTCTTTTAAATGTTCCTCACCATGGCTTCTGTGGCAATATTATTTTCTTCCCACTTCTGTGGCAAAGCCGTCTCTATGTCTTTGCTGGTTCCTGCTTCCTTTCTCCTGGAAGATGTGTGCATTCCCTAAGGCTCTGCCTGCAACCCACTTTTTTTCAGCTTCTCCCCTCACAGCCTCAGGCCCTGCTGAGCAATGATTTTACCCATTTCCTTTCATCGTCCTCCAGCATTTTCTACACCAGCCATCATTTTGCACCCTGACCCCTCTCTTCTCAGCGGATGATTGTGACCCTCCTGTAAGGAGAAAGCAGGGCTGGGAAAGCAAGGTGTGAAGCCTTTTGGCTTTCTGTCCACATTTTGCTGACCTCCACATGCATCACTCTCACCTCCTCTCCTCTGATTTATGAGGAAGAGAATGCCTCTTCCTGCCCAAAACCAATCCTCAATCCTGATCCTACCCACGCTGTCCTTTCTAGGAATAGAACCTAGTTGTATTGATTACTTCCTCTCTCTCTGACATTTTCAACTGCTTCCTCTTTATGGTTTGGAGCCCATGCACATGTTCATGTGTGTGTGCTAAGTCACTTCAGTCATGTCCAGCTCTTTGCAACCCCATGGACCATAGCCTGCCAGGCTCCTCTGTCTAGGATTTTTTTAGGCAAGAATACTGGAGTGGATTGCCATGCCGTCCTCCAGGGGATCTTCCTGACCCAGTTTGATGCCAGGGATCAAACTGGCATCTCCTGTACTGCTGGCAGATTCTTTACTGCTGAGCCACAAGGGAAGACCACATGCAAGTTAAGGTCTCTCCAATCCTTAGAAGTGTTGGGCTCTACCCAGGGCCCTACCAACCTATCTTTCTCTTTCCCAGCAGGGCCAAACATCAATAAGTAGCATCTAGATGTTCTTCTATTTCCTCTCTTTTGCTTCCGTTCCAGCTTTAATGTCAGTTTTCTGCCCTTACTGAGGTTTTCAGGGACATTTCGTTGCCTCACCATCACCAGGAATTTAATTTATCAGCAGCAACTGACATTGCCCACCACACCCCCTTTTTTGAGACTTTGCCCTCTTGGTTTCCATGAGGCCGTTCTGTTCTCTGATTATTCTTTGCTTCTTTTGAACTCTCCTCCTTCTTTCTTATTCCTCAAATTATTTCTCTTCTTCTTTCCCACTTCCTTTGGTCCTCCTTCTCCTCCCTTTTTTCTTTTCCCCCGTTGATTCTCTCTTTTCAACTACAAGTTTAAGTCACATTTTTATACCAATGTACAAATGACTAACACTGTTCATAAGCCAGACACCTCTGATGGGAATGCCCATGTCACTGGCCTCAATGTCTTCTCTCTTGCTCATATAGTAACATGTATTAGAAGGCAGGTGAATGAGAGTGGTTGTTATTGAGATCAGCTTGCATCAGTTTTAATTTCTGAAAAAGTGGATAATTTGCAAACTTCAGTACTTTAACCTTTATCAGTGATAGACTGGTGGAAACACACCTCATACTTCATTGGAACATGTTAGTGTATCATGACAACTTGACTGGAAAAGGCTACTATGTTAGGGATTCAAATGATTTTGAATCAATTTAGATTTAATACTAGTGATCTTAAGAGCTACTTCCTAGAAAATTCTTAGAATTCTCAAATTCTTAGAATTGAGCAGTGAGAAAAATCATTTGGGGGGGGCTCTTAATGGTTTTAGGTATTAAAGAGTCCTATATTACCAAGAACAGCTTCTAAGGAAACTAAGATATCATTCAAGTATTAAAGAGATCCCTTCAAGGATAAGGTCCCTGAGAAAGTTTCTGGAACCTGGAAAGAATGAACTGAATGGAATGGCACACATTACCTTGGGGTGCTCTGATAAGTTACAGTATCCTGAAACTTTGACAGGAAAAGATTAGCGATTTATGTGAATCAGGGCAGCTTAAGTTCTGAAACATCGTATATCTTCTCACAGTGGCTTTTAAGATAACTTTGAATTTCATGACTTTAGTGAACTTATTTGCAGGGCAGAAATAGAGACACTGACATAGAGAACAAACTTAAGGACACAGTGGGGGAGGAAGAGGCTGGGATGGATTGACAAGAGTAGCACTGGCATATATACACTATCAGCTGTAAAATAGATAGCTAGTGGGAAGCTGCTGTATAGCACAGCAAGTTCAGCTTGATGCTCTGTGATGACCTAGAGGGTGGGATTGGGGGTGGGCGTGGGAGGGAGGCTTAAGAGGCAGGGGATATATGTATACCTATAGCTGATTCATGTTGTACAGAAGAAACCAACACAGCACTGTAAAGTAATTTAGTTCAGTTCAGTCAGTTATGTCCGACTCTTTGCAACTGCATGGACTGCAGCATGCCAGGCTTCCCTGTCCATCACCAACTCCCGGAGCTTACTCAAACTCATGTCTACTGAGTTAGTGATGCCATCCAACCATCTCATTCTCTGTCATCCCCTTCTCCTCCTGCCTTCAATCTTTCCCAGCGTCAGGGTCTTTTCCAATGAGTGAGTCCTTTGCATCAAGGTGGCTGAAGTATTCGAGCCTCCGGTTCAGCATCAAGCCTTCCAATGAATATTCGGAACTAATTTACTTTAGGGTGGACTGATTGGATCTCCTTGAAGTCCAAGGCACTCTCAAGAGTCTTCTCCAACACCACAGTTGAAAAGCATCAATTCTTGGGCACTCAGACTTCTTTATGGTCCAACTCTCACATCCATACATGACTACTGGAAAAACCATAGCTTTGGCTAGACGGACCTATGTTGGCAAAGTAGTAGTAGCAAAGTAGTCTCTGCTTTTTAATATGCTGTCTAGGTTAGCCATAACGTTTCTTCCAAGGAACAAGCATCTTTTAATTTCATGCAGTCACCATTTGCAGTGATTTTGGAGCCCGAGAAAATAAAGTCTCTCATTGTTTCCATTGTTTCCCCATCTATTTGCCATGAAGTGATGGGACCAGATACCATGATCTTTGTTTTTTGAATATTGAGTTTTAAGCCAACTTTTTCACTCTCTTTCACTTTCATCAAGAGGCTCTTGGTTCCTCCATTTTCAGCTTATAAGGATGGTGTCATCTGCATATCTGAGGTTATTGATATTTCTTCCAGAAGTCTTGATTCCAGCTTGTGCTTCATCCAGGCCAGCATTTCTCATGATGTACTCTGCATTTAAGTTAAACAAGAAGGGTGACAATATACAGCCTTGACGTACTCCTTTTCCTATTTGGAACCAGTCCGTTGTTCCATGTTTGTTTCTAAGTTGCTTCTTGACCTGCGTACAGATTTCTCAGGAGGCAGGTCAGGTGGTCTGGTATTCCCATCTCTTTCAGAATTTTCCACAGTTTATTGTGATCCATAAAGTCAAAAGCTTTAGAATGAATGAAGCAGAAGTAGATGTTTTTCTGGAATTCTCTTGCTTTTTCTATGATCCAACAGATGTTGGCAATTTGATCTGTGGTTCCACTGCCTTTTCTAAATCCAGCTTGAACATCTACAAGTTCTTGATTCACGTACTGTTGAAGCTTAGCTTGGAGAATTATGAGTATTATTTTGCTAGCGTGTGAGATGAGTGCAGTTGTGTGGTAGTTTGAGCATTCTTTGGCATTACCTTTCTTTGGAATTGGAATGAAAACTGACCTTTTCCAGTCCTGTGACCACTGCTGAGTTTTCCAAATTTGCTGGCATATTGAGTGCAGCACTTTCACAGCATCATCTTTTAGGATTTGAAATAGCTCCCCTGGAATTCCATCACCTCCACTAGCTTTATTTGCAATGGTGCTTCCTAAGGCCCACTTGACTTCGCATTTCAGGATGTCTGGCTCTAGGTGACTGATCACATCATTGTGGTTACCTGGGTCATGAAGATCTTTTTTGTATAGTTCTATGTATTGTTGCCACCTCTTCTTAATACCTTCTGCTTCTGTTAAGTCCATACCCTCTCTGTCCTTTATTGTGCCCATCTTTGCATGAAATGTTCCCTTGGTATCTTATCCTCCAATTAAAAATACAATCAGTGGAGGGATAATGTTCTCTAGAGATTTATAGCCAGCATGTACTTTTATTTTTATAATGATTTGAAGTAAATACCCCAGTCACAGTGAACTATTAAATCTGCTTTGCCTTTAATAATTAAGGCTCTGAAGGTCAAAATCTAACTTAAAAATTTACATTGACCCAATTCATATTTATTCATGTTACCTTTTCCCCTTCTAGCTATCCCTATCTACTTCTATTTTTGGCTTATTTCAGTAGAAAACCCATCAGTTTATCTCAGCAACATTAGATTAACAGCTTTTTAAAAATTGAAGTGTAGTTGATTCACAATGTTGTAGTAATCTGCTGTACAGCAAAGTGACTGTTTTACTGACATATGCATTCTTTTTAAAAATACTCTTCTATTATAGTTTATCCCAGGAGGTTGGTTATAGTTCCCTGGGTAATAGGTAGGACCTGTTGTTTCTCCAGTAGATTAGAAGCTTTTTCAAAGGTGAGAACCACACCTTCTACTTTTATTTGAGTACTTTGTACATAATTGATAGGTAGTAAATTTTTTAAAGTTTTATTCCATCAGTAAGTAAAACATTTATAGGAAATACAGATTTCTTTGAAAGAAAACTCTTATTATCCTGTTAAGCAGAGATAATTACTATCAGCAGTTTAGTGTGACCCAAAGGGCGGCAGACATTTTCTGTAAACAGACAAATAGTAAATATTTGAGGAGTCTTGGGCCTTGTGATCTCTGTTTCAACTGCTCAGCTCTGCCGTTGTGGTGTGAAAAGCAGCTGTAAGCTATAGAAGATAAGACTATTGTAGTAAATGTGTGTGGCTGTGTTCCAGTCAAATTTATTTACAGAAACAGGCTGGCTGGATTTGGCCTGCAGGCTATAGTTTGCTGACTTCTGTATACACCATCCTTTAAGTCCATATGTAATATGTAAGGTAATATATGTGTAATATATAACATATATATGTGCTTAATCATTCAGTTGTGTCTGACTCTCTACTCCCCATGAACTGTAGCCCGCCAGACTCCTCTGTCCATGGAATTTTCCAGGCAAGAATACTAGAGTGGGTTGCCATTCCCTTCTCTGGGAACCTTTCTCACCCAGGGATGGATCCTGCCTCTCCTGTATCTCCTACATTGGCAGGTGGATTCTTTACCACTAGGGCCAACTGGGAAGCCCATAACATATATACACTGGTTTTTAAAAATGACATCCTAAGGTGGGAGGGGAATTAGGGGGAGAATGGATACATGTATATGTTTCCCTGAATCTCTTTGCTGTTCCCCTGAAACTATCTTAACATTGTTAATCAGATATACCCCAATACAAAAGAAAAAGTGAAAAAAAAAATGACATCATAAGGATATTACTCGGAGAAGGCAATGGCAACACACTCCAGTACTCAAAATCCCATGGACGAGGAGCCTGGTAGGCTGCAGTCCATGGGGTCGCTAAGAGTCGGACACTGAGCGACTTCACCTTCACTTTTCACTTTCATGCATTGGAGAAGGAAACGGCAACCCACTCCAGTGTTCTTGCCTGGGGAATCCCAGGGATAGGGGAGCCTGGTGGGCTGCCGCCTATGGGGTCGCAGAGTCGGACACGACTGAAGCGACTTAGCAGTAGCAGAAGCAGCAAGGATATTACTAAATATCCTTTCAAATCTTGAAGCCTCTGGGGATTAGACGTCTGAGCCAGAGCATGATATTTAATTGCCCCAAACGGGGCAAATACTGATTCTTTAGGGTGGTAAAAGCAAAAACAAAGCCTCTCAGCTTTTACGATGGTTTGTGACCCTCCAAAGATCAGCTGTACCAACAATATCTTATTCTTTAGCATTTATTTTGGGGGAAATAAGGGTTAGGTAAGGAAATGGCCACCCACTCCAGTATTCTTGCCTGGAGAATCCCATGGACAGAGGAGCCTGGCGTCTTACAGTCCACGGGGTCGCAAAGAGTTGGACACGACTGAACGACTTCACACACTCACACACAGGGTTAGGTAAAAAATGTCTTAAGTGTCTTCTTAGGAAAATAATAATGAAAAATATTGAGAAACACTGCTATATGAACCTTTGTCTTTGATTAGGATTTTTTTAACCCTATAGTTGGCAGATAACTGACAAATTGTTGCAAACACAGCTAATTTTTCTCTGTAGACTCACAAATGACTTCTGTACAATGGAGAAGACCACTCTCACCCCACTACCCATCACTTTGGAAAAAGCCAGTTTTGTGTCTATTTATAAATTTATTTCCGTGTTCATTCACCCCATGTAAATGTGTGGTTCTCTAATTTCTCCACTGCATTGGTTGAAACACTTGCCTAGTGTCCTTATTCAATAATAATAAGTTAAATAAAGTGAAAGTAAAGTCTCTCAGTCGTGTCTGACTCTTTGCGACCCCATGGACTGTAGCCTATCAGGCTCCTCCATCCATGGGATTTTCCAGGCAAGCGTGCTGGAGTGGATTGCCATTTCCTTCTCCAGGGGATCTTCCTGACCCAGGAATCGAACCCGGGTCTCCTGCATTGCAGGCAGACGCTTTACCATCTGAGCCACCAGGGAAGCCCCAAAACCTTTGACAAATGTATATTTTATCTTATGAGAGTCGTAGTGTCTCCTTTTCAAAAAGATACAATTAACAATTTCCAGTGGTTTGTCACAATTCTTTTTCACTTGACAATATGTCAAATATCTTTCCATGTCATTACATGTATTAAAGATTATAAATATTCCATTAAACGAACATATTTTTTAAATGATCTTGTATTGTTGGAAAACAATGAATAGTCATTTTGTGAACAAGGATAGAGTCCTCTCTTGAAAACCCTCGGAATATGAAAAGTCATGAAGTGTGTCAAAAGTCTGTTACTTAATTTTTTTGGCATACAGCTTGCTTGCTTTCCACGTTGACTTTTTCGAGGACGTGGGCCAGTGGACATAAAGGCCAAGCTATTTTCACAGCTCTGTTTGTTGACAGAAGGTTGCATGGGTCACTCCTATGAGTCTAAGATCATTTGGGGGAAAGTGCTGTGCCCTGGCCTTGTCAGAGGTCCACGCGGGGTGCAGGACTCCAAGTACACTGCCATGCTTTACTTGGCTTGAAGCACCTGGTCAAGAATCCGGTTTGGCTTGCAATTTATTTCAGGAACATGGAAAGGCCACTGTTTTTCTGGGCTTGATCTTACATTGCCAGCTCCTAAACTCTTTACCCTCTTACTGCACAGACCCTAATTTCTAGCTCCTACAAAAATGTTCTGTATTGTTTTAAAAGTTCAGTGTTTAAGTCAAAATTGTAGAAATGGACCTCTTCCAATTATTTATCCTGTTTCACTCTTCTTTAAGCTTGCCTCCCTCCAGGCCTCCCTCTCACCCTCTCCTTCAGCCTTTCTCCCTCTTTACAATTGCCAAGTGAACGGGCAGCAATTCTCAGAATAACAGTTTTAGCTTCCTTTCAGGAAACCAGATAAATGTTCCATACACAGAGGGCAAGGCAAAAGATAAAGTCATTTTTATGAAGTAGATACTAGTTATAGGACCGGCGTCGTGAGATGGAAGTCACCTCACCCAATATCCTATAAAACAAACCACTCTTACACATCTGCATTGGTGGAATAATTAATCTATTAATATTGTTTTCTCATTGTTAGGGGGAAAACCCACAAAATGTAGCACTTTCAAGATCAACCAGCACTTTATAAAATGATGCCAAATTACAACCAGAGGCAAGAAAGATAATCTCTGATTTTTAAACTGAAGATCTCTGGTTTTAAAACTCCTAAATTTTGACTTTCGGTAAAATCTACTTCACATTTTGGGATGCAATCCTTTGGTAAATGTCTGCAATTTTTTTCAGTAATCTCTCCGCCTACAATAGCATCTAAATTAAGCACTTACTTTTAAAATATGATAATGCACTTTCTCTTTATTATATAATTGCATCTCAAAAATTAATATCAAAATGGCAATTCCAATTAAAAAATAAGCAAAAATCTAACCACCCTAAAGTCAAAATGCAATACTCAACCTCACTAAAAAACAATTGCCAGTAAAAATGTATGTGTGAAAAAAAAATGTATGTGTGTTTTAACATCTTAATCATTTTTAGGTGTACAGTTCAGTGGCATAAAATGCCTTCACATTGTTGTGGAGCCATTGACGTGTCCATCTCCAGAAATTCTCATCCTTTCTTCAGTCCCTGATAATCACCATTCTACCTCCTGTCTCTATAAATTTGACTGCTCTAAGTAATTCATATGAATGAAATCATATAATATCTGTCCTTTGGTGACTGGCATGTTTTAATTAGCATAATCTTCTTAGGATTCATCTATGTGGTAGTATGTGTCAGAATCCCTTCCTTTTAAAGACTGAACTATTCCATTGTATGTGTGTATATGTTCTACATTTTGGTTATTTATTCATCTGTTGATGAACACGAGTTACTTCCACATTTTGGCTATTGTGAATAATACTGCTATGAACATG
The DNA here is from genome assembly GCF_003369695.1 of Bos indicus x Bos taurus. NCBI lineage: Eukaryota > Metazoa > Chordata > Mammalia > Artiodactyla > Bovidae > Bos > Bos indicus x Bos taurus. Next base: position 65,796,930 of record NC_040091.1, read on the forward strand.
AGTATACAAAAACCTAGTCAAGTTGCTGGTTTCAATTATTTTGGATATATACCCTAAACTAGAATTGCTGGATCATATCAATTCTACTTCTATTTATTTTTGATGAATTGCTCTGCCGTTATCTATACTGGCTGCACCATTTTACTTAATTCTCACTAAGAGCACAGTGGGTTCCAATTTCCATACTTCTTTGCCAACACTTGTTATTTTCTTTATTTTTGGATAGTATCCATCTTAGTGGAGGTAAGATGGTATCTCAATGTGGTTTTAATTTGCTTTTCCTTAGTGACTAATGATGTTGAGCATCTTTCCATGAACTTATTGGGCATTTGTATGCCTTCTGTCTGGTCAAGTCATTGGCCGTACTTAAAGCAGATTGCTTGCCTTTTTGTTGTTGAGTTTAAACACTTGTATTTGTATGTACATGTGGAAAACTACGTTCAAAGAACTGATTTTTTTCCACCCAATATCCAAATAAATCTTTGGGATAGTTTAGAGAATTACCCAGTTGATGATTGGGAAAACTTCCTTGAAAATACAAAAATAATAAATGTTTGTTTGAAGATAAGATTCATTTATTTCCAGTGAGATCACCCCTCTATAAAATTCATCTGTCATCAACCAAAAGATCATCCACCTAAAAATATGTAGGCTAATTTATAACTAACTCTTATGAATATGGCTAGGTAATAGTTGACTGTAATAATTCTGTAACACATCAGGGAAGCATTGCTGCTGCTAAGTTGCTTCAGTCATGTCCAACTCTGTGCGACCCCATGGACGGCAGCCACCAGGCTTCCCCGTCCCTGGGATTCTCCAGGCAAGAACACTAGAATGGATTGCCATTTCCTTCTCCAATGCATGAAAGTGAAAAGTGAAAGTGAAGTCGCTCAGTTGTGTCCGACTCTTAGCGACCCCATGGACTGCACTCCACCAGGTTCCTCCATCCATGGGATTTTCCAGGCAAGAGTACTGGAGTGGGGTGCCATTGCCTTGTCTGCAGGGAAGCATTACCAGGTTTCAAAATGAAAGATTAGTCCTTGAATGGTAAAAAGATGAGATCAGATCTCTGTTTCAGTTTAAATGTCAGCAAAGAGTCTTTCTGAGGATGGTTTGTTGGTGTCCCAGTGAAGAATGCTGAAAGTGCCAGCTTCTCCTTAAGTTGTAGGAAAGAAGGTTGAGGATTGGGCCCTAGAAGTCTGAGCAGGCTTCAAGGTGACCCTAGAGGCCAAATAGTTTGTCTTCAAGCACAGGAGCTTAACTCCCTGCTTTAAATCAAAGCTCCTTTCCATCATTCAAAGTCCACTGCATTCTGGTCTCACCTTGCTCACCCAACCTAATTTCTCATTTTCTTTCCAACACATTCTCCCCAGTCAGGCTAGCCTGCTCTTCAATCCAAGCACACATTGTATTCCTTTGGCAGGTATTTATCTTGGGACATGAGGTATGCAAATAATATGACTTTTCTAACAACTTAACTTCCATTTCAAGCCTTTTTTCTGGTGAGTTACCAAACTCATTTTCAGTAAAATCAAAGTTTTCTTCTATAAAAAGGAATTTAAGGTGAGCCAAGGTATCAAATAGGTAGTCCATATTTCCTTGAAGTCCTCTGTCCAGTATTTCCTCACCTCTCTCCTTCCTCAGCCTGGAGAATAATCTAGCATTCTAATTCTTTCCTCCATGTCCTTAGTCCTCTCTTAAGAGCCCGAACTTTTTTTTTTTTAATCTATTTATTTGACTGTGCCAGGTCTTAGTTGCAGCATGCAATATCTTTAATCTTCATTGCGGCATGCAGGACTCTCAGCTGGGGCATGTAGGATCTAGATCCCTGACTAGGGATTGAACCCGGGCCTTTGGCACTGGGAGCGCAGTCTTAGCTACTGGACCCAGGGAAGAATCTGAACTTTTAAAAGTCAAAAACTGCAAGGAAACTCCTTTCTCTTTGTCACTGCCTACTTTTCCCAAGGCAAGACACACAGAACAGCCCTGCTCTCCGAATGAGGGAAGAGGTGAGGGGGAAGGAGGTAGAGGAGAATGAAACACTGGCGGGGGGGGAATAATCAGTTCATACGCAACACTTTATCTCACCAACTTCAACACTTTTACTCTGTTCAGGTTGTTCTTGGCTTAGAACATTCTTCCTCCTCTTTCCTTTACGACTCCTCTTGTAATTTGTCACATAAGTTAACTATGAATGTCTTATACTTGCTGTAGGATTGAAAGGAAAGTCGCTTAATTCAAGCCGTCATATGAGGCTGGAGTTCTAAGGTATCCAAGTGTTTATTTGACTCAGTAGTTCTCAGTGTGAGTCTCCCAATCAGCAGTATCAAATGGGAAGTTGTTACAAATGCTAATTCTCAGGTCTCTTTCTAGGTCTGCTGAATCAAACTCTGAGGTCAGGTCTTGAATCTCCATTTTAAGTCACTTAGGGGATTCAGTTACTCTGGTTTGAGAAGCACTGGTTTAACCAGTGTTAGTCAAGGAAGGATATGCTAGCTAATAGAAGTGATTTCAATATTTGAATGCCTATTGAATGTATTTGAATGCCTCTAAGTGATGAAGCACTCATAACTTGCAAAGCATGTTTGGAAAACTGATTTATATTGGTCTGAAATCTAAATCTGACAACTTCTACTCATCACTCATACTTACCTTCCTGGATTATGGGGAAGAAATCAGATTTCCCTTCCATGTGATAATCTTAAAAATATCTCAATATTACTATCATTTGCCTCTCTCTGCTCCTTATCCAGGCTAACGTGGCTTGATTTTTGAGTCCCTTTACTGTCTTGTTTGGGTTTCCCTGGTGGCTCATATTTTTAAAGAATCTGCTTGCAATGCAGGGGACCGGAGTTCAATCACCGGGTTGGGAGGATCCCCTGGAGAAGGGAATGGTGACCCCCTCCACTATTCTTGCCTGGAGAATTCCAGGACAGAGGAGCTTGGCAGGCTACAGTCCATGGGGTCACAAAGAGTCGGGCACAATGAAGTGACTAACACTACTACTGCTACTGACTTGCTTGCACATGGCTGAACACAATCCTATTTATTTATAGTTCTCTATAATGAGCTCTGCTGTGGTTCAAGGTCAATCAAACTAAAGTACAATTTCTTGCTTCTAGGTACTATATATACTCCCATTAATGTTGGCTAATCTGGCCTTAGCTGCTGTTTTGGTGGCCACATTGCTAATTCATACAAAGCATATTATTAACTGAAATTCTTTGCTGTTTTTCATCCCTATCTTGGCTTTTTCTTTTTAACAGATGCTAGTAGTATATAATATTTCCTCTTTTTTATACCTTTAGGCTCAGTTCCTTGGATGCATATGTGTAACTATGTCTATTATTGTTTCCTGATTAGTTCTTTGACTATCTGATTAATGACATAATTCACTCTCTTGGCAATACATACCTCTTGTCCCTTGCAGCAGGTCCCAGATGGCATAATAATTGAGTACTCAATAAATAATTTAGAAATATTTTATTGATGTATTGACAGATGTTTTCAGTGCAAAAATTTTCAATGCAGGATCTACAAGTTGTTACTTAGTATAAAGTAAAAACACCACTGTCTTTAGTTGCAAACATCCAGAATTATATATGCTGCTTTTTAAAGTTTTCCCATTGGTTGATTATATCCTCCAGTGTATACTTTGAAAGTCTATATTCTTTCAAATTATATCCAAGGATCAATTATAACCTCAGTCTATATTCTTTCAAAATAATTTTGTGGTTTCTTCTTTTAGAATTGCTTCCAGAAGCTACTTTATGAATCACAGAAAAGAAACTCTTTCATCTTATAATGGTGGCAACTATTTATTTTTAAAATCAAAGTTGGAATTCTTCATGTTGATACCCCTCTGAACCGCTAGGAATATATTTTTAAAAGATGGCTTTTGGTTGTGTATACATATGCTCTCACGGAAGGACCAAAGGAAGTTCTTGACAGAAATTTCAATAAAGACTTTTTGAAAAGGTTTCCAACAATGGCAGTGTTGTGTGCTTGCTTCTTATGGTGACTTTGCCTCACGTATTTGTCGTCTCAAATATCCCCACGCTAACAGAAGGAACCACAAAAAGATATTTGACTTCATAAAACACAGCCCAAACATTTGTAGATCAAAGTAGTGACACTCCTTAAAATATTAGTAGGTAAACTATATGCAGTAAATAGTATAAAATGTACTCAAATAGACAAGATTAACAATTAAACCATTAAGTGAGAAAAGCATGAGTTTATTTATTCATCAAAATGTATAGAGCCCCTTATATATAACATGTTGGAAGAACGAATATATATTAGACTCCTGGAATACGCCAGTCATTTTATGCGGACTCCCAGTGAAGTAGAGCTGATTATCCCATTTCACAGTCGGAAACACTGACTCTGAGAGGAGAAGGTGTCCTAGGTCACAGTGACAGTCAAGTAAGTTAAAAATAGATACTTGAACCCAGGCCTTTCAGGCTCCAAGTCTTGTTCTCTTTCTTTTTTTTTTTTTTTTCTTGTTCTCTTTCTATCTACTATCTTATACAAGGAATATTACAAACCAAAAGATATACCTTTTTGTACCCAAGGAGCTCAAAGTACTTCACAGAAAAATAAGTAAATATGGATTTTAAAAATTCTCTGTATAAATCAAAGAAAGCTGAGTTAAAATAAAAATTGAGTTAACTGAATAAAAAATAATTTTAAAATGGCAATGTTTCATTTTGACAAGAGTTGAATAAAATCAAGCCTTTTCCTGCCAATTGGTTAAGTTTTATTTTTAAATTAGCAATACAGATCAAGAACCATAAAAATATTTATATCCTCTTTTATTACCCTTTATCATAAATCCATTTCTGGAACTTTAGTCTAAGACAGTATTATAAATGTTGGAAAGTGGCATAAAGGTATTACTAGCTGAGTTGGAAAAAAACACCCATGTATACATGTAAGCCCTTGCTGCTTAGCATGGAATATATAACTAGGGAGAGCCCACTGTACGGCACAGGGAACTCGGCTCAGTGCCTGTGGTGACCTAGATGGAAGGGAAATCCAGAGGGAGGGGATACATGTGTACATGTGGCTGATTCACTTCACTGTGCAGCAGCAACTAACACGACATTGTGAAGCAACTGTACTCCAGTAAATTAAAAACAAATCCTCCTTCCCCTTTACTCACCACTGCCATACTGCCATACTTCTGACAGCTGGTGAGTGGGTTTTCCACACTTCAAGCAGTTCCCCATGACACCAACTGGGTGGCCCACGATTCCATTTAATTCTGACACTGTCTACTCAGAGTTAACATCGGATCCCACAAGTTAAAGGCTGAGTCCCACAAGACTGCCCCAACTTCAGATACCCATCACAAGTTCCAGGTTGTCACTTGGACTCTTCACCAATTATCTATAAATCAGCGTTTCCCATGACCCTCTTCTCTTGCGTTTGATCAGTTGCTAGTATGACTCACAGAACTCAGGGAAACATATTTATTGATGTATTTTAAAGGATATAATTCAGGCTCTGAGTGAAACGCCAGATGAAGAGATCGATAGGAAAGAACATGGAATGCTGCTGAGGTCAGGAGCCCCTGTCCCCATGGAGTTGAGATGTGCTACCCTTCCAGCATGTAGATGTATTCAGCAATCCAGAAGCTCTCTGAACTCCACACTTGGAAGCTTTTCATGGAGGCTTCATCACCTCAGTGTGAAAGATCATTAAGCCTATCTCCAGCCCCTCTCCATTGTCTGGAGAAGAGGGAGCTGGTGCTGAAAGTTCCAACCTTCTAATCATGACTTGATCTTTTTAGTGATCAGCCCCCGTTCTGTAGCTACCCAGGAACCCACCAAATGTTGTCTCATTAGAACAAAAGACACTCCTGTCACCCAGGAAATTCCAGGCAATTTATGAGCTTTGTGTCAAGAGTCAGGGACAAAGGCCAAATATTCGAGTACCAAGATTCTTTTAGTGCTCATATCACTTAGGACATTACAAGGGTTTGAGGAGTTCTGTGCCAAAAATTGGGGTCAGCAACCGTTTATAAGTATTTTTTTCTGTTTTACATTACCAGCAGTAATTTAAAAAACAGGAAAAAACCGCAACCACTTTATATACCTAATTTATTGCCTAAATGGTTGGATTAAAATAAACAGTTTGGTCTGTTTGTGGAATATTTTGCAACCATTAAAATAATGGTTATAAAGACTATGTAGCATTATAAAAACAGGTTGTATTAATAAATAACCATATGTGGGTCTACAATATATCAAATACTTATGATTCATGTTATACAAAAGATACAGGATAAAAATGAAGAAAATATATGAAATACTGTGTATTGCAGTAGAATAGTTTAGTTTTTTTTTTTTTTTTTAACAAATCTTTTATTAATTTTGTGATGAAGGAAAAAGAAATCTCCACATTCTCCTGGTATTATTTGCTGTTACTAGACATATCACATTCCTTTTTTTTTTTTTTAACTTATGCTTTCTTTCCAATAGAACTAAGTTTATGGAAATCGGCTTTGTTTATTAAATTGCAATCAAATAATTCTAACTCAATCTCCTATAGTTCTAGTAAGGGGAATATGACACATTTGACACATTAGTGTAAATTAAGTGTCACAACTTCTCCATTCATTGTGAATCTGTACAGTTAAAATTTTGAAGACATTATGGCTCCTAGGATTAGTGGTTGAGATTGGGGATGCAAGGTCAGCCTCTTGGCTTCCAAGGAAAATACTTCCTTTCATTGTGCCCTGAATGTGTCTACACTGTGAGATGGAGAACAGGATTAGAGTTGCTATTGAAATGTGAATTCTCCTTGGCTCTGGCAAGGCTGTTGGGACTTACTTATATATTTTTGAAAGACGAATGGCTGGGGCCTCAGTTTGGAACTTGGTGACTCTGGCTGTCACAGCAAGGGGGAATCTGAGCCAGGACAGATAGCTGGACAAGAGTTGGAGCCCATACCAGTTGTGGGCCGGCATGAGTCCAAGCCCTAGGGAAGGAATAAATGGGCTGAGGGGTTAGTGGGGTTTGGGTACTTGGGATAGTATAGGGAGGAACTGGGAACAAAGGCAAGCCAGGGTAGAGTTTCACGCAGAGATGGAGCTGGCTCAAAGCAAGAGTCAATGCTAATGGGAACAAAGAGCATACACAGGCTTGAACATTAAGCCTTATCAGAGAAAGCGAAGGCAAGAGACAGGAGCCAGGGATGAAGCTGGGCTGAAGCCCGAAGGAAGTCTGGTGTTGTAAACGGGAGCAAGGAAAGGCTGGAATTGTGGGGGACACTTGGGGCTTCCCTTGTGGATCAGTTGGTAAAGAACCTGCCTGCAGTGCGGGAGACCTGTGTTAGATCCCTGGGTTGGGAAGATCCCCTGGAGAAGGGAACAGCCATGCAGCATTCTGGCCTGGAGAATTCCATGGACTGTATAGTCCATGGGGTTGCAGAGTCAGACACGACTGAGCGACTTTCACCTTCACCTCTTTCTGACTCCAGCTGCGTGTTATAATGGCTCATATGTTCCAAGTGCAGAGAATTGTGTTCAGAGTGCCCCAAAGGAAACTCAACAGCTTATGACCAAATGCCATACAGATTTCTGGATGAGGTTTCTCAACCAGCATCTTCCTTAAGACATCACCACTGCTCCAGGATCTATAGTCTAGATTGAAAAGAACGTTTGACTGCAGAGAAGCCCTTTCTCTTGAGAACTGTGGCTTACTGAGGAAACCAGATCTCCATCATAACTGCCCAGATAAGCAATACAGAGTTCAAGTATTTCTAATGCTATTGGTAAGCATTTGTCATTTCAAACTATCAGGGATAGATTGTCTGATTTTTACAGATGAATTTTAACCTTGGAGGATGTGTGTGCACAGATGCACATCTCATTCCTCATTTAGATATTTACAACATGTATACTGTTGACCTTTGAACAGTGTGTTGGTCAGGAATGCCAGCCCTCCACACAACTGAAAATTCACGTACAACTTTAATGTCAGCCATCTGTATCTGTGGTCAGAAGCTGCATATTCATCCAACCAGCAATCATGTAGTTCTGTGTACATATTATTGAAAAACATCTGCATGTAAGTGGACCATGTCATTCAAACCCATGTTGCTCGAGGGTAAATTGTTTGTGTATACATTTGTATAAATATATATATATTTACATATCTGTACCTACATATACATATATACACACTTACATGTATATTACCTTTTTTTTTCAATTTGAAAGTATATTTTTATTGAAATATATTTGACAGATAACATTGTGCAAATTTAAGGTATACTGCATGTTGATATGATATTTGGTATATTCTCACATGATTGCCATTGTAGAGATAGTTAGCTTCTCTATCATGTCACATAATTATCATTTCTTGTTTGTTGTAGGAATAATTAAAATTTAGTTTCTTAGTGAGTTTGATTATAATCCAATAATGTCTATATTCACTAGGCTCTGCATTAGATCTCTGTGACTTATTTATCTACTAGTTACAAGTTTATACCCTTGAACAACATCTCTCCTTTTGCCTCCAGCCCCCAGCCCCTGGCAACAACCATTCTATTCTCTTTTTCTGTAAGTTTGGCTTTTCTACATTCCACATATAAGTGATATCACACAGTTTTCATCTTTTTCTAACTTTTCTTGCTTAGCATAATGTTCTCAAGTTCTGTCTGTGTTGTTGCAAACATTAGGATTTCCTTCTTCCTCATGACAAGAGTCTACTTACCTATCTCAAATCTTCTTTAACCATTTTTCTATCTTTTTCTCTTAAAATTTTCTTATAAAATATGGTGGCTTTGAATTGAAGTCACCTTGACAATTTTTTGTATTCCATACATGTCTTTCAACTTTTTACTAGATTTAATATAGACTAGAACATGGCATCGGAGAGGGTGATGGCACCCCACTCCAGTACTCTTGCCTGGAGGATCCCATGGATGGAGGAGCCTGGTGGGCTGCAGTCCATGGGGTCGCAGAGAGTTGGACACAACTGAGCGACTTCACTTTCACTGTTCACTTTCATGCATTGGAGAAGGAAATGGCAACCCTCTCCAGTGTTCTTACCTGGAGAATCCCAGGGATGGGGGAGCCTGGTGGGCTGCCGTCCATGGGGTCGCACAGAGTCGGACACGACTGAAGCGACTTAGCAGCAGCAGCAGCAGCAGCAGAACATGGCATATCTTGTGGGAAGTTTTCATGGACTCTGCCCTTCTGTGGTCTCACCGATACTGGACTGAATTGTTTGTGGGAGCACAAAGCAAGGTGTCTTAACAATGCAGGCAGCAAACAGCCCAGTTTCTCCTGTAGCCCATAGACTCTGGCAAATGTGGCCCATTATGTGTGACTTTCTTGACCTTCTGTTCTAAGTCCTCTCTGCCAATAAGCAGTCACTGACTGAGTCTTGATAAAGACTCTCTTTGACGAAACCCTGGTTAGGCTCTTAAATCCTTGAGACCTTGACCTTGTGTTTTCTGTCTGTTTGGGGCCAGCATCACCCAGCTATAGCAAGAATCTTTCTAAATTGGTTTAAAGAGAACCCTCCACCCTTGATATCTGAGAAAATTCCACATCTCCCAGCATTTCTCAAGTAATATCTGATCACTCTGGTCTGCCATCAGCAAGTATTCTGTCAAGTCACTTTGCACAGAAATCCTCCCTTGGGACTTCCCTGTTGATCCAGTGGCTAAGGCTCTGTGCTCCCAAGGCAGGGGGCCTGGGTTCGATCCCTGGTCAGGGAACTATATCCCACATGCCGCGACCTGACACAGCCAAATAAATAAATAAAAAGAAATATTAAAAAGAAATCCCCCCCTTTCCCCTGTAAATAATGTAAGTAATCCCCTTGTAATTTTCCATCCACTGACCTCCACCCTTGACTATAAATCCCCACTTGTGCATGTTGCTTTTGAAACTGAGCCCAGTTCCATACTGAGATCTCTTTTCCTCTATTGTAACTTTCTGAATAAAATATATATTTTACCACTTCAACTACCATCTAGCTCTGACTTTAACAGTCTCAGCTTTTTTTTTTTTTATTTAACAGTCTCAGCTTTAAAACTTCCTGCCACAGTTGCCTTTTGAGCCATTTGCCTTACATTTCATTGGTGCAGAGTTCTGTAAATTAAGATGATTTAGGCATGAGTTGCAGAATCATAGACCTGTTTTGAATCCCAGCCCTTTCATCTGCTAGCTGAGTGGCATTTTTGAGAATACTTTATCCACTGTACCTCAATTTTCTTATTTTAAAAATGGGCATAAATGGAGAAACAGACATAGAGAATAGACTTATGAGGGGAGAGGGGAGGAGAGGGTGAGATGTATGGCGAGTTACATGGAAACTTACATTACCATATGTAAAATAGATAGCTAACGGGGATTTGGGAGGGAGGTTCAGAGGGAGGGAATCTCTGTATACCTATAGCTGACTCATGTTAAGATTTGACAGAAAACAACAGAATTTTGTAAAGCAATTAACCTTCAATTAAAAAATGAATTAAAAAAAATGGGCATAACCATACAGATCTACTAAGATTATGAGGAATAAATGAAGTAACACTTGCATAAGTGCTTAGGACAGAATAGTAACATAATAAATGATATAATTTTGGTGGGGTTGCACAATGAGAAGAAATGTGGGAGTGTTTTATAGCGAGAAAACTGCTATTTAAAAGTGTATTTCTTTTTTTATATATTCTTTTTCATTATGATTTGTTATAGGATATTGAATATAGTTCCCTGTGCTAAACAATAGGGCCTTATTTTTCTTTTTTTTTTCTATTAGTGTCCTCTTTGATTTCTTTCACCAGTGTTTTATAGTTTTCTATATATAGGTCTTTAGTTTCTTTAGGTAGATATATTCCTAAGTATTTTATTCTTTTCGTTGCAATGGTGAATGGAATTGTTTCCTTAATTTCTCTTTCTGTTTTCTCATTATTAGTGTATAGGAATGCAAGGGATTTCTGTGTGTTGATTTTATATCCTGCAACTTTACTATAATCATTGATTAGTTCTAGTAATTTTCTGGTGGAGTCTTTAGGGTTTTCTATGTAGAGGATCATGTCATCTGCAAATAGTGAGAGTTTTACTTCTTCTTTTCCAATTTGGATTCCTTTTATTTCTTTTTCTGCTCTGATTGCTGTGGCCAAAACTTCCAAAACTATGTTGAATAGTAATGCTGAAAGTGGGCACCCTTGTCTTGTTCCTGACTTTAGAGGAAATGCTTTCAATTTTTCACCATTGAGGATAATGTTTGCTGTGGGTTTGTCATATATAGCTTTTATTATGTTGAGGTATGTTCCTTCTATTCCTGCTTTCTGGAGAGTTTTTATCATAAATGGGTGTTGAATTTTGTCAAAGGCTTTCTCTGCATCTATTGAGATAATCATATGGTTTTTGTTTTATCTATTCTATATATAATAGTTTGCATCTTATAGTCCCCCAAAAAGTATGTTTTTGCTGTTGGAGATATCAAGCCAGCTTGGACCAGATCTTCTTTTTCTAGAAAGAACTAGTTAATGGCTTTTCTTAGAATCATGGATGTGTAGTAACAAGCTTACTTGTTTATGGAGCAATATGAGAATACTTAAATCATAATCAAGAAAAATATTATGGCATTAAGTATACAATATGATCAAATACTTATAATTCATATTCATAAGAAAGGTATAGTATAAAGTTGAAGCAAATACATGAAATGCAGATGTATGATGGTGGTAGAATAGTATTTTATCTGGCCAGACCATTGTCTGGCCAACCCCTCTCTATGCTCTTGGTAGATAGGGGTTACTGGTTGGTGTATGTAGGGTGGGAAGAGGGAAGATATATTTACATGAGGTGCCAAGGAACTTTTAAAAATCAAAGGGATTGAGATCCTTAACTCTTGTCTTTTGAGGTTCAATATTGTTAGAATGTCTCTGACCTCATGGACTAAGGTGTTTCCAGTTGAAGGCCCTGACCAGACCAGGTTTCTCCCACCCAGGAAGGAAGTCACTAAGAAAAAGGGAGGGTTTAGGCTTGTGACGCATGTCCCAAATAAGGTCCCAGATGGTAATGGGGAAGACTGGGTCGGGGTCGCTCATCCAACCCTCAGAGAAACTCTACAAAGCAGGACCAGGTTTTATCCCTGTTTTTCACTACAATGCCTAGGCAAAGAGAAGTGAAGAAATTTGCCCAAGGTAAGAGTGCCAGGAGGTCATTCAGAGCCGAGACTTGAACTTGTTTGTCTCCAGGATCCTTGCATCTCACCACTACACTCATTGTCTTATCTAGATCCTTATGTGGCTCTTCTCCTCCTCAGTTGACAGAATAAAGAAGTGCAGGCTGGAGTTGAGGATTAAGACATATACTTCAGTGAGAAAGGGACTGGCAATTAAAAAGAACCCCAAAAGGCGTTGAGGTTTCCTGGCCTCCTGCAGGAGGGTAATGATTATGTGATGTAATCCACATTCTTGCTTGACTTTTGGAAATGAAAGAAAACAAGAATTTTCAAGATGATTACCTAAGATTAAAGGTCATTCTGTGGCCATGTTTGGTTGGTTGTGTTTCCTGTGAAAACTTGATCTTTCCGGACCTCAATGATCTCATCTGTAAAATAAGTGTTGTACTAAGTCATTGTTTAAGTTTCTTTTCATGCCTTAAAGTTTGTGAGTGCAGGAATTTACAAGCTTTTTTTTCTGGTATTTAACCTTTGGCCTTAGCCTGCTTAGCACTATGATCGAAACTGATGGACTCAACTGGAAGTTGATGTGACAGGTGAGGAAGTCAGGACAAAGGACTAGAGGGAAGTTATGAAGCAGGGACAGGTTTCACAGCTAGCTCTTAAATGGAGTCGAAAGGAAAGAATTCAAGATTTCAGAAACCAGTAGATAAAGCAGAAAAGGTTGAAGCTCAGAAAAGGCTTTCAGAGGGATTACAAAGAGAATGGTTGTGCCTTAGACTTTAGCAGGCTGCGAATTGATTGGCCAGTGTGAGTCAGAAGAAAGGGTTAGCCATCACAGGGCTGTGGGTGATAGATGGCTGTCTGGCGTCTTGGCCTTACCATCCCAGCCTCAGTCTCTCAGAAGCTGGTATAGCATTGACACTATTACCAATAATTCTGCTCCCAACTACACAAAGCTTTCTTAGTCTTAGTTCAGGTAAAAGAATAGATAGTAATTAAGTAAAGGGAAAGTAAAAAAAAAAACCAAATCACAAAAACATAGATGGGAGCAGATTTTACTCTGAATTGTTTGAAAGAGTAACTACTTTTTGTTTCCTCTTCCTTCCTTCTTTCTTCTCATCTTCCTCCTTTTTGCTCATTACCCACTTCTTTCTCCTTCCTTTCTCTCTGGTTCCCTTTCCTCACCCCTTCATTCTTTCATCCCCCACTCCCAGCACTTACAACACTGTGTTTGAAAGCCCTTGCTAGGGACTCACCTGGTGGTACAGTGGTTAAGGCTCCATGCTTCCAATGCAGGGGTGCAGGTTTGATCCCTGGTTGGGGAACTTATATCCCATATGCTACAACCGAGAAAAAAACACACCAAATAGTTTAAAAAAATCCAATTAAACCAAAAAAAGTCCATTCTGAGCACTGTGGCCAACAGAAAATAAAGGAGACATGTTTCTGTTTTCTCACATTGTTCTCAAGCAACAAGTTCAGTTCAGTTCAGTTCAATTCAGTCGCTCAGTTGTGTCCGACTCTTTGCAACTCCATGAACCATAGCACGCCAGGCCTCCCTGTCCATCACCAACTGCTGGAGTCTACCCAAACCCATGTCCATTGAGTTGGTGATGCCATCCAATCATCTCATCCTCTGTCATTCCCTTCTCCTCCTGCCCTCAATCTTTCCCAGCTTTAGGGTTTGTTCAAATGAGTCAGCTCTTCGCATCAGGTGGCCAAAGTATTAGAGTTTCAGCTTCAACATCAGTCCTTCCAATGAACACCCAGGATTGATCTGCTTTAGAATGGACTGGTTTGCTCTCCTTGCAGTCCAAGGGACTCTCAAGAGTCTTCTCCAACACCACAGTTCAAAAGCATCAATTCTTTGGTGCTCAGCTTTCTTTATAGTCCAACTCTCACATCCATGACTACTGGAAAAACCATAGCCTTGAGACAGACAAAGAATGTGGTAAAACATTGTAAGGGCTTCCCTGGTGGCTCAGTGGTAAAGAAACCGCCTGCCAATGCAGGAGACCAGGGTTCAAACCCTGGATTGGGAAGAACCCCTGGAGAAGGAAATGGCGACCCACTCCAGTGTTCTTGCCTGGGAAATCCCATGGGCAGAGAAGCCAAAGAATAAAAATCTTCCCTCATATTTCTTTTCCTCACTTCCATCCTATCTGTGCAGCCCTATCCCAAATCTGCTAACGTCTTTCCTCTTCCTCCTCTATTCCTCCCCTTCTCCCTTCTAAAGCTTGCTCTGAGGATTGGATGACTAATGGCTAAAGATTTTCCCTATGTTGGGAGAAAAAAAGTGTCCTAAGGTTCACTGTGTCATATGAAGCAGATTTCAGACATAAGATCACTCACTAGTTGGGGTTTCCTTCTTTCTTTTTTTTTTTTAATATTGAAACAGATATACTGAGGGTTTTAAAAAAGTTTCATCTTTTTTTTTTTGTTGAGTAATGATGGTATTTCTAGGACTTTACTGAGTGCTTACCGTGTGCTAGATGCTTAATATATGGCTTCTAAGCCTTGTTTTATCACTCCACTGCTACTCTCAAGTCATAGATGAGAAAACAGAGTAGTTAAGTGTTAGTTGCTCAGTGGTGTCTGACTCTTTGCGACCTCATGGACTGTAGCCTGTCAGGCTCCTCTGTCCATGGGATTCTCCAGGCAAGAATTCTGGAGTAGGTAGACATTCCCTTCTCCAGGGGATCTTTTCGACCCAGGGGTTGAATCAAGGTCTTCTGCATTGCAGGCAGATTCTTTACTGTCTGAGCCACCAGGGAAGGCCCAGTCTGAAGTAATACAGCCAGAAGTGGAATTAGAACATAAATGTGTCTAACTCAGAAACTCAAACTCTTTTCACTACCTCTATGCTTTAATGACAAGGGGAATTCCATACAATCTTTTTATTCCTCATCAGAATAATTCTACTTTCAAGTTCTTTGTTTTTTGTTTTTATTTCTTAAACTTATGAGGTAAGGCACGTGTTTAAGCTAGGCTACTAGCTTTTGAGAAACAATTGGGTTCCTTCTAGGTTATACAATGAGTATCTGCTCTGTTTTAGTTATCAATTGTAAACTCTACTATGATAGTCGATTAAATTTTTCAATAATCAGAAAAAAGTCTCAGTGGTATAATTTTTTAAAGTTAAGACGTTTTCCTCTTAAAACTGATTAATGCTTATTTATAAAAACACATGTAGTTTCATACATTAATATTCATGGTGCAAAACACAGATGGACTTAACGGCATTAACAAAAGCAAAAGGAAATTGTAAGTGTTCTTACTGCTTGGTATCACATATAGATTTAATAGAAGTTCCCAGAAAAAAAAATCTCACTTTGATGTTGTACACCTTTAAAATAACATTGTGAATTTTTTAACCAATTTAGTTCAAAAGATTGTAACAGAAACCTAATGGATTGTTAATTTTTTTTAATTTTGACATTGACTATATCATTCTTGGTGCATTAATATTAATTTGCAATGAAACTATTATGCCAGTATGGTTCTGTTACAATATAATAATTAATAAGGGGAAATGCAGCATTGAATTGAGATGAGTTGTAATAGACTGTGACATTAATTTGTGCTCTTCCTATCATGAATTTGTATCACATTGTTGAACTGATGCAGGTCATGTCCATATTACAACAGAATTTCATGCCGTATTTATGTGGTACCTGTATATTAGAGGCAGAATTTAAACAGTGGTTCCTTTAACCCGTCTGGGTGTCAACACTTTCATCTGTAGGTACAGATTATATTGCATCAAAAGAGTGTCTGACACGTTGCTAGAATTTGGTGTGAGTTTACTATTAGAATTTATGACCCCTATTTTAAGAGCAGGAAAACTATTAGGGTGCCTGTAACAGCTGTGCTTGAAGCTAAAACTGCCAGTGGTCAGAGATACTAAATCTGTTTAAATGTGGACCTAATACAGTTTACAGTCCATGAGAGAGGTTTGGAGAGAAGGACTTGGACCATATATGAGGGATGGGATCTTTAATAGGGGAGAGCAGGCAACAACATTCTGATGTCAGCCATAAGTTAAACTCTTAATTTTCTGAGTTTTCCAAAATGTGAGTCCAGGGCATGCTCAGGAAGAAATTGCAGTGCTCCATCCAAATAAGCTTTAAAAACATTGTGTAACCTACTCTCTTCTTGGAGACTCACAGTATTCATTTACATAGCAAAGGCTTAGAGATATGTGAAAAAGAATGCTGCTTTAACTTAATTCTACCTCACTTTTCTCAAACTTATTTCATAATGGAATTCTTTAAAAATATACCACCTTTAAATAGCCTGTATAATTAGTCCTCCTTGGAACACATTTAGAGAAATGCTGATTCATAGAAAACTCAAAATTCAGCTACTTTTCCCTTTTTAAAATTCATGAGTTCAAGACAAATTGTACTGACAAATAGCCTCTCCAGTTTACCTTTCCATCCATATTTAGATGTACATAACTTACCAACCATGTGGTAGGTAGTGAATTCATAAAACCCAGGTAAGGAGATCAGATGCCATGTACATGCCAGATATGTCTCCGTTTGATTTTTTTTTTTTGGTGACTTCCTCCCTCCCTGGCTCCCTCTGTCCCTTCCTTTCTTCCTCCTTTCTTTCTTTCTTTCTCTCCCTGTCTCTCTTTCTTTCTCTCCTCCCCTCTTTCTTTCTTTTCTTTAAGTTTCATTGAGCTATTAATTGACATACAGCACTGTATAAACTTAAAGTGTACAGCATAATGATTTGACTTACATGCATCATGAAATGATTATCACAATATGTTTAATGAACATCCATCATCTCACACAGATATAAAATTAAAGAAATAGAAATAAAAATTTTCCTTGTGATGAGAACTCTTTTTAGGATTTACTCTCTTTAACAGCTTTCAAACATAACATACAGTAGTTTTAATTATATCTGTCTTGTTGTACATTATATCCCTAGTACTGATTTATCTTATAACTGGGAGTTTGTACCTTTCGTGCAGTTCCCCTTATCCTGACCCCCTGCCTCGGCTCACCACAAATCTGATCTCTTTTTCTTTGAGTTTGTTTGATTTTGAAGTATAATTGACCTCCCACACTGTATTAGTTCTTGTTATGCTACATAGTGATTCACTATTTCTATACGTTACAAAATGATCACTATGATAATTATAGTTACCATCTGGCACCATATGATGTTATTTCATTGTTGACTATGTTCTCCATGTTGTACATTTCATACCTGTAGCTTATTTATTTTAAAACTGGAAGTTTGTACCTCTTAATCTCCATCACCTATTTCTTCCCTTCCCGACTCCCTTCTCTGTTGCGTGCGTGCTCAGTCGCTCAGTAGTGTCTGACTCTTTGTGACCCCATGGAGTGCAGCCCACCAGCCTCCTCTATCCAAGGCGTTTTCCAGGCAAGAATACTAGGATGGGTTGCCATTTCCTACTCCAGGGATCTTCCCGACCCAGGGATTGAACCCACATCTCTTGCATTGGTAGGTGGATTCTTTACCACTGAGCTACTGGGGAAGTCCCTCTCCTCTGATAACCACCTGTTTTGTTTTGTTTTTTGTTTATTTCTATAACTCTGTCTTGCTGTTTATTCACTTGTTTTTTTTTAGACTCCACATATAAATGAAATCATACAGTATTTGTCTTTCTCTATCTGACATATTTCATTTAACATCACACCCTCTAGGGCTAGCCATGTTGTTGCAAATGGCAAGATTTCATTATTTTTTAGGACTGAATAATATTCCATTGTACACATATACCACATATGTATATATCCATTTATATCCCAGCAGTGCACTCTTCTTTGAGCACCAGAGCTATATGTTCTAGGGATGCTCTGTATGTGGGCTGTGTGGGTCTTTCTCTTGTGGGCTGAGTACTGTGTGTGGTCTGGTAAGCATTGGGCCCTAGTCTTGTTGGTTTCCAGGCCCTGTCTTTTGCAGAGGCTGTTGGCCACTTGTGGGTAGGACCAGGTCACTAGGCCGATGGCTGCAGAGATGTGGGGGCCCTAAGGATAGTGCTGGCCCACTGGTTGGTAGAGCCAGGTTTCATGGTAGGTAGTTTCAGGTCTGGGATTCCTGGATCTCATGTCAGCTTACATGGCGGTGGAGCCAGCTCCTGACATGACTAGCTGTTATGTAGTCCAAGGTGTCCACCCACTGGTGATTGCGGCCAGATCCCAAGGCAGCTGACTAGGGGGTCAAGGTGTTTCAGAGCTGGTGCCAGCCTGCTGGTGGGTGCGCTGGGGTCCTAACATGGCAGGCAACACGGCCCAGGGATTCTGGGGCTGGTGCCTGCCCCTGGTGGCTGAGGCTGCTCTTGGAGCTCATGGCTTTCCCACTGGGGCCTGAGCTGGATCTTTGGGTTTCTGGATGCAGGGCTTTGGGGTTCCCATGGCTAATGCTGGGGCACTGTTGCACAGGGCCTGATATTGGGCCCTCTGGTGAAGAGAGCCATATTCTGGAGTGGCTGTGGGCTCAGGGGGTCTAAATCAGCTAGCCTGCTGGTATGTGTGGCCATGTTCCTGACTGGCTAGTTGCTTGACCTAAGGCACACAAGTCCTGGTGTCAACAAACTGGTGGATGGAACTGGATCCAATGCTAATAAACTAGAGAGGGAATTCCAGAATTGTGCTTGTCAGCACCAATGTCCTCTTGGTAAAAACAAGCTCCCCAAAATGGCTACCACCAGTGTCCATGTCCCCAGAGTGAGTTCCAGGTGCCTCCTGCCTCTCTGGGAGGCTCTCTAAGATTAGAAGATGTTTCTGACCCTGGCTTCTTTTAAATTACTGCTCCTGCTCTGAGTCTTGGAGTATGTGAGATTTTGTGTGGACCCCTTAAGAGTGTAGTCTCTATTTCCCACATCTCTCTGGTTATCCCAAAAGTAAGCCCTCCTGGCCAAACACAGCCAAGCATTCTAGGCATCATCTTCCTCATGCAGGGTCTCTGGGCTGGGGAGCCCGATGTGGAGATCAAATTCCTCACTTCTTGTGAGGAATCGTCATCCTGTTGGTTGGTTGCCCACCCAGTGACATGGGTCTTGGCTACATCTCCTCTCTGCCCTTATACTTATCTCGTTGTGGTTCCTTCTTTATATCTTTAGTTGTAGGAGATCTTTTCTGCTAATCTTCTTGTCTTTCTCATCAATAGTTGCTCTATAAAGAGTTGTAATTTTGGTGTGTCTGTTGGAGGAGGTGATCTCAGGGTCTTTCTACTCTGCCATCTTGGCCACTCCTCACTATTTGATTTTTCAGAAAAGCACATTAAGACCCTATAACCATGTTTATAGGCTCATTTCAGTCTCTTGAGGACGACAAAGATGAATCTGGGAAACTACCATAGGGAAAAAACACATGTTATACCTGGGTAAATTTGCATCCAATAATCTAGGCTTTGACATTACTAAGTCTTGTTCAATAATTATTTAGCACTTTGTGCCAACAGTCCTAGGTATACTCCAGAAACACTTAACTGTCATGTACTTTATGGTTTATATCTTAAAGCTCTTCTTTCCCCATGTTTTATTAGTTATCTATTGCTGCATAACAAATTACTCCCAAATTTAACAGCTTAAATAACAACCATTTATTATCCTTACACCTTGAGGGGCCAGACTGCAGCCAAGGGGCTGAAGTTGTCTTGAGGTATGACAAGGGGAGAATGTGCTTTCTGGCTCACCCATGTGGTTACTGGAAGGATTTAGCTCTTTGTAAGCTGTTAGACTGACCGCTGTGTAGCAATCGGCTCTGTTGCTATGGTTGTTATCTGAAGGTCTCCCTCTACCCCTTGCCACATAGACCTTGGCACAGGGCAGTTCACAGTATGGCAGCTGGCTTTCATCAGATGAGCAAGTGAGAGAACAGGAGAGGATAAGCAAGACAGAAGCCAGAGTCTTTCTGCAACCTCATCTCAGAAGTGACATCCTATCACTTTGGTGACATTTTATTTGTAGAAAGCAAGTCACTAGGTCCTCTCCACACTCAGGGGAGGGAATTATACCAGAGCATGAATACCCTGGAAGTGGGGATCATTAACAGCCATTTTAGAAGCTGTCTATCACACACATTAAAAATTTGTGGCATGGGAGTGTTATTCCACTAAATGGGTCTGGTACTTTAGGATATGTTGATATTAGTCTGGTTCAGAGTTTATAAGTTCATGCATTAAACTTTAATAAAATATTGAATGATAAAATAGAGAAATTTGTATTTACCTCAATTCCTTGCCAAAGAAATATAGGACACTGTATTTATTTGGAAAGAATGTCTTGGTATTCTCTGGTTAGGTGGAAAAGTGAAAGTGAAGTCCCTCAGTTGTGTCCGACTCTTTGCGATCCAGTGGACTGTAGCCCACCAGGCTCCTCTGTCCATGGGATTTTCCAGGGAAGAGTACTGGAGTCGGTTGCCATTTCCTTCTCCAGAGGATCTTCCCAACCCAGGGATCGAACCCAGGTCTCCCACATTGTAAGCAAGACACTTTACCATCTGAGCCACCAGGGAAGTTAGGTGGAAAAAGAGGTCTAGAAAGCAAGGGTCAGTACTGTGTCCAGAATGATGCCACAGAGTGGAGTTTGGAGTCCACAGCTATGGAACTCACAGGGTCCCGAGCAGAGTCAATTAGATCTAGATATCTGAACAGCAGATGCTAACACTGACTTCTGAGTTACACTTGTTTGTGATGTGGAGAGTTAAAAATAGCCTTGGACTTTAGGTTTTTATTTAGACCTGATGATCAGAGTACAAACTTGCATGACTTATCTACTGATGAGAAACAAATTGCCTCCAAACATAGCAGTTTAAAACAACAAACATTTTTTGTCCCCAGTATCTATGGGTCTGAATTTGAAAGTAGCTTAGCTAGATGGTTCTGGCTCAGTGTCTCATGAGGTTTGACTCAAAATGTCAGCAGGAGCTGCAGTCATCTGAAGGTGTGACTGGGACTGGAGGATCTTCTTCTAAGATGAGTTGCTCACACAACTGCTGGCAGGAGTATTCCTCACCAGGTAGATCTCTCCATAGATCTGCTCGAGTATCCTCATGACACGGCATCTGGCTTCTCCCAGAATGATTGACTCGAGACAAATAAGCAATAAGGAAGCCACAACATCCTTTATGATCTAGTTGAGGAAGATACACACTTTTGCCATATGCTATGCACTAGATGTGAGTCATTAAGTCCAGTCCACACTCAAGGGGATGGGAATTAAGCTTCATTTCTTAAAGAGAGGAGCATCAAAGAATTTGTGGGAAGCATTTTGAAACCACTGCAGTACTCAAGGTGTTTTTCTTAGCAAAACAAACCTTCAAAAGCAAAGCAAAACCAAATGAACTTCCTAAATATAAATAGCCCTTGTTATTCATTAGAAGAGTGCATTTAAGAACAAATTTACCTATATGTCTCCTTCCACTAACAAATTAATTCACAAATGTTTAAAATGAATATATGCCTGAGAGTCTGAATTTCAGGATATTGTATTTGAAGGTCACTTATCAAAAGAGCAAACATTAGCTTACTAACTCTAAAACTTTGAGGAATGGACACATAAAACTTCTAATTCAGCAGTGTTTATAATAAATAGCTTTTAAGAATTAAACGAATCAAAGTGGTTTACAATATGCTGTTTTAGAGATCTAGTTGCTAAAACTTTTTCTTCTATTCCAAAACATAACTCTTTTGCTTCAGAGCATGTTAGAATTGCTACAAATAAACAGATTGTACCCAAAAAAGCAAATACAAATCCCAAACAGAATTTATACTTATCTATCATTTTTCAGGAGTTCCTAGACTGGAGGTTGGTCTTTTTGCCCTTCTTCTCAATTCCTGAGATGGAGCACAAGGGCAGAATGAATAAGAAATGCTAGGAAATACTAAATAAGTTTGGCAGTAAAACATTTCCTTTCTTTTAGGGTCAACCTCTATTAGGATTGCTTCTGATTTCCTAGGTTGTCTTGAATTTGGGAAACCTTCCCAGATTGGAGAGTTTATATCTTACACAGAAAGCTTCTTTTTTTCATCCAAGCACTTTTGAAGTCATCTCTTACCCTTAGAAAGATTTGGAAATGTGGAGCGATGTTTTTAGTTATCACCCTTGACTAGGAGCTGATCTTGGCTTTTAGTAGTGTGTGTGTGGGTGCTTGCTCGGTCCTATCCCACTCTTTGCAGCCCCATGGACTGTAGTCTGCCAGGCTCCTCTCCATGGAATTTTTCAGGCAGCTTTTAGTGATAATGTGCTCCTTGCCACTAAAGGATAACCTTACAGCACAAATAATAGTCTGGCCTCAAACGCCAGTAGTCTCTCCAGTTGAAAAACGTTTCCTTGTCCTCTCTTCAGCTTTACTTCTTGTTTAGATTGTAAACGCTGGGACAGAAGGGATGTGGTGGACACCGTTCATTGCCCTAACCTCAGTGCCTAAAAGAGCACTTTACGTGTAGTAAGTGTGCAGTAAATATTTGTTAAGTGAAGTGTCACCCATGAATGATTGGTGAACAATAAGATAGGTATAACAAAAACCTACTAACCAAACTTCAATTTCCTTAGGCCTTGAATGATCTGGTGTTGGGATCCTAGATAAACCTGGTTTGTAAATAAAGTTTCTATTAGAGCTTTGAGTCTGCCATTGTTTGCTGTGATTCTGGGATGGGGATATACTCCTAGAGGGTTATAAGAAATCATAGATTTAATTTTATTTTGTGAATCTGTATTTAGGGAAAGTCAGAATATGATATATACTTTTCAGTAACAGTTTAACACCAAATTTATAAAGATATTAACTTGAAAATATCATCCCCTGGATTTTCTGGAAGCATTTAGAAATCTTATAACTAAGCTGTTTTGTGACAGAGTCTGTTTTCAGTCTGTAAAGTGTGATATTCAAGGTTAAAAGAGGTAAAACAGGTTGTGAGGCTTTGGGTTGGTATAACACTTCCTCCCAATAAGACTTTCCAGAAGGCAAATTGACTATAAATGTTGGGCTGTGTTTCCTAAAAGTATATAAAAATTTATCAATTATCATAAATATTGTTTATATGCAATTTGTATTGTGCAGAAATTACAAGAAAGGATTTTCATCTCAATATTTCGAAGAAAAAATTTCCTACTTACTACATTTGTCCTTTCTCTTCTTTTTTCTCAATGTTAACTTTTATATTATATAAAAACTGCTTGCTTGATTAGCATTTAAAAATCTCTTCTCTGGGAATGTCTTTGTTTTGCATTTCTAGTTATTTATACCACCAAAGAACAACTTTTTTAAAAAAGAAGCATTAACTTTATCACAAAGAAATATTTGCAAATTACTTTTCTGGTGGCATTTAGTGTTTGTTTCACCGTCTTGCCTCCTTCTGCATTTATAGTATATTCACACATTGAGCTTTTAACATTCCTTCATGATTCTACAACAGAGCTTCTTTCCCCCCAGACAGCTAATTAGTGTTTTTTATCACAATAGCATATATATATTTTTTGTGGCTAAAAATTGCATCCTTTTTTTGTACTGAGAGGGATGTTTAACTGGAGGGGCGGGGGAGTTGACTAACTCTGTGGACCTGTCTTCAAGGCTGGACTCAGAGCAGCTATTATCATAATGGTCCCTGCTCAATTCTAGCTTCTGGTTTCTTTCTAAATGTAATAACAAGACCTTTGGAAAATAATGATAGCCAAATAAAGAAAACCAGTCCACTAGAGAAAGTGGTGACACTTTCTTGGGAATAACTGTCATTATTTCTAGGCTGGTGTTTTCTGGTTAGGTTGCTTTTGCCAGAGCACACAGCAGTGAATCTCATCATAACCTGTTCTCTGAGGCATTTCCTCTCCCTCTTGATTTGTTTCCTTTTAGTACATATTGGGATGTTCTGGAATGAGCTCAATCAACAGTGCTTTATTTCTGAGTTGAGGATAGTTGAGGCGTGTTGATGCTTGTGTGTGTTTGGTTGGGTTGTTCTGCCCTTTCCTTCCCCCTGAAACCATTATTTTTTTAAAAAAATAAACCTTACATAGGGAGAGGATTTGGAGGCGGAAGATGTATTCATACTGCCTTTTCTGTTTAAACCAGAAAAAAATTTTCAAGGCAGAAATTCTGGTGGGATAACAAAGAATTATCCCAAGAAATGCCCAAGGAGAGCCCTGAGTTGGCAGGTGTTCTAGCTGAGCTGGCCATTGGCACATCTGTACAAGTATGTACAGATTGAAGTATAGTTGATTTGGGGTGTCCTTGGTGGCTTAGACAGTAAGGAATCTGCCTGCAATGCAGGAGACCTGAGTTCGATTCCTTGGTCAGGAAGATCCTCTAGGGAAGGGAATGGCTACCCACTCCAGTATTTTTGCCTAGAGAATTCCACAGACAGAGGAGCTTGGTAGGCTACAGTCCATGGGGTTGCAAAGAGTCAGATAAGATTAAGCGACTAACATACACACATACACACACACATAGTTGATTTACAATATTGTGTTAGTTTCTGGTATACAAGAAAATCATTCTGTTATATATATTTTTTCATATTCTTTTCCATTATGATTTATTATAAGATATTAAATATAGTTTTCTGTGCTATACAGTAGAACCTTGTTTATTATCTATTTTATATATAATAGCTTGTATCTACTAATCCCAAATTCCTAATTTATTCCCCCCAACCCCTTTTTGGTAATAATAAGTTTGTTTTCTATGTCTGTCTGTTTCTACTTTGTAAATAAATTCATTTGTATCATATTTTAGTTTCCACATGTAAGTGTGGCTCAGAGGGTAAAGCGTCTGCCTGCAGTGCAGGAGACCTGGGTTTGATCCCTGGGATGGGAAGATCCACTGGAGAAGGAAATGGCAACCCACTCCAGTACTCTTGCCTGGAGAATCCCATGAATAGAGGAGCCTGGTGGGCTATAGTCCATGGGGTTGCAAAGAGTCAGACACGACTGAGTGACTTCACTTTGTAAGTGATATCTTATGGTATAACTCTTTCTGGTTTATTGCACTCAGCGTGACAATCTCTAGATCTATCCATGTTGCTGAAAATGGCATTATTTCATTCTTTATGATTAAATACTATTCCAGTGTGTAAATATATCATATCTTCTTTTTACATTCATCTTTGATGGACATTTAGGTCGCTTTCATGTCCTGGCTATTGTAAATAGTGCTGCTATGAATACTGGGGTGCATATATCTTCGAGTTACAGTTTTCTCTGGATATATGCCCAGAAGTGGGGTTGCTGGAACATATGACAACTCTATTTTTAATTTGAAGAGCCTCCATCCTGTTCTCCAAATTAATTTATTAATTAATTAATACCAAATTAATTTCCCACCAAGAGTGTAAGAGGGTTCCCTTTTATCCACACCCTCTCCAGCATTTATTTGTAGACATTTTAATGATGGTCATCCTGACAGGTGTGAGGTCATACCTTATTACAGTTTTATTTACATTAATAATTAGCAATGTCAAACATCTTTTCATGTACTTACTGGCCATGCTGTGTATCTTCTTTGGATAAATGTCTGTTTAGGTCTTTTCCCCATTTTTTGATTGGGTTGTTTGTTTTTCATTATTGAATTTTAACAGCTGTTTTTATATTTTGGAAATTAAGCCCTTGTTGGTCACATAGTTTGCAAATATTTTCTCCCAGTCTGTAGGTTGTCTTTTCATTTTATTTATGGTTTCCTTTGCTATGCAAAAGCTTATAAGTTTGATTAGGTCCCAATTATTTATTTTTGCTTTTATTTCTATTACCTTGGGAGACTGAACTAAGAAAACATTGCTATGATTTATGACAGAGAATCTTTTGCCTATGTTCTCTTCTAGAAGTTTTATGGTGTCATTCATGTCTTATATTTAAGTCGTTAAGCCATTTTGAATTTATTTTTGTGTCAGTATGAGGGTGCATTCTAACTTCACTGATTTGCATGAGGCTGTTCAGCTTTGCCAACACCACTAGCTGAAGAGATGGTCTTTTCTCCACTGTATATTTTTGCCTCCTTTTCTGAAGATTAATTCCCTGTGATGTGTGGGTTTGTTTCTGGGCTCTCTATTCTGTTCCATTGACCCACATGTCTGTTTTTGTGCCAAAACCAAGCTGTTTTGATTACTGTTGCTTTGTAGTATTGTCTGAAATCTGGGAGGGTTATGCCTCCAGCGTTGTTCTTTTTCCCCAGGATTGCTTTTGCAATTCTGGGTCTTTTATGGTTCCATATAAATGGTATGAAATTTGCTCTACTTCTGTGAAAAATGTCATGGGTAATTTAATAGAGAGCGCATTAAATCTGTAGATTGCTTTGGATAGTATGGCCATTTTAAACATATTAATTCTTTCCATCCAAGAGCATGGGATAGCATTCCATTTCTTTAAACTATTTTCAATTTCCTTTATCAATGTTTTATAGTTCTCAGTGTTTAAATCTTTCAGCTCCTTGGTCAGGTTTATTCCGAAGTATTTTTTTTAATGAGATTTTAAAGGGAATTGTTTCTTTACTTTCCCTTTCTGATATTTCATTGTTAGTATAAAGACATATAATAGATTTGTTGTATCTTGCTACCTTTGTACAATTCTTGGTAAAGGCTTTTTCTGATCTTATAGGGAAAAAATAGCACTAAGCAAAGTTAAACATCTAGATTCCTGTCCCTTCATATCACTGAGGATTGGAAAATGGGGAGTATGGGAATTGTTCTAATTTTTTTCTCAGCTAGAGTTATTTCAGAAACAAAAATTAGAGTGAACTCCTCTCTTCCTTGCTCTCTAACTGAGGGGCTTTGGGTACAAAGTTCCAGTTATGCAAGATGAATAAGTCCTAGAGATCTATTGTATGGCACAGTGTCTATAGTTAACAATACTGTATTGTACATATAAATATTTGCTAATAGGGAAGATTTTATATTAATTTTTCTTATCCATATATATTGGAGAAGGAAATGGCAACCCACTCCAGTATTCTTGCCTGGAGAATCCCATGGACAGAGAAGCCTGGCAGGCTATGGTCCACGGGGTTGCAAAAGAGTCAGACATGTCTGAACAACTAAACAAAACAACAGTCCATACATATAAAACATAATGAATAAGATGTTGGGAGGAAACTTTTAGAGGTCATGGATAGGTTTCTGGCATAGACTGTAGTGATTCTTTTCATGGTTTTATATTTATTTCTAAACTCAACAACATGTATACATTAAATATATATAGCTTTTGTGTACCAGGAAGATCTCCTGGTGGAGGGCACAGCAACCCACTACAGTATTCTTGCCAGGAAAATCCCACGGACAGAGGGGCCTGGCAGGCTACAGTCCATAGCGTCACCAGGAGTCGGACACAACTGAAGTGACTTACCAGGCAGGCAGGCCGTGCCTCAATAAGATGATTTAAAAAAGTGGGTGTGGAATTTGAAGTTTAATCTTCTCTGAGTTTGCTGGTCTTTTGCTACCTCCAGCTTCCTGTCTTATTGTGGCTAATTCACTAAGAGTAGTATGGCAGAGAAGGTGTCCCTCTGGTATAGGAATCTTTTAGAAGAAAGAAGTCCTGCTCTAACTTACGCCCCCAAGTATGGCAGGTATAGAAGGTGAGTCCTTTGAGATTTATGAAGGTGTGCCAGAATGATAATGATTTAGGCTGAGAGGGAATGGAGCCTTGAGTCTCCCTGCACAGTCCTGCACAGAAAAGGAAGCTATCTTGATCGTATTAGTGTCCTCACCAGTTACTAAAAGCCCTCCTGATGTTTTGGCGGCTTTGAATAAGGGTTGTTTTTGTCCTGTACCACAGAAAACATACCTTTCTACAGAAATTTGGATCAAAGTTCTAGTTCTCAAACCATGGCTTCTACATAGGTCCTTCAGCAGTCCTGTAAACATTTGATTCAAATATTATTTGCATATTTACATTAACCATTATATTTTAAGAGTAAATAATGCTGGCTATCATAACAAGGTTCTAAACCTTACTTGCCTAACACAGTTAAAGTTTAGTCCTTGCTCTTCCAAGTGTAGTAAACTGTTCCTGATCTGCAGGTGGCCTTCTGCTTGGTCCTTGGAGAGCCCAGGCTTCCTCTGTCTTGTGGCCTCATCCTCCTCACTGGATCCTTGGAGTCCTTTCCAGCCATCAGGCTGTCGGGGGTTGGAGGGTTGCCTGTGACAAGTCTGCAGGTGCAGAGTCTGGGAGTGGTGTGTATCAGCTCCGCTCACATTTCGCTAGGTAAATCTCAGACAGATAACTACAAAGAAGGCTGGAAAACATGGCTGAACTGTGTACCCAGGAAGGAAAGGAAAGAGAGATGATTTTTGTTAAGAGTCCAGCTAGCTATCACAGTCATTTTAAAAAGATATTTTAACTCTTTGGAGACTACAGCTTCTTAAAATATTGCCAATGTTAACTTGCTTCAGTGAAGACTTTGGAATGAAATTTCATTTGCTTTATTCAATAAAATGCCCTATGGTTGCAGAAAAAAAAAAATGCTGTTACAAAAACATCCTCACCACCAGCAGCAATTTATCTGTGAGAATCGCTGTCATCACCTTCAAAAGCAGTTGCAAAGAAAATACCCAAAAAAACCCTTTAAATTCTAAAATTGATACAAGTCTTCAAATCATCTCTCAAAATCCTGATCACATTCATCCAAAAAACCTCTTTGTTCATAGTGACTAAACTTGCAGCATTGGGCAGAAATGTGAACTTATACATTTATGTCAACAAAACATTTCTCTCATCTGTTCTAGGTATGTTCAGGTTATATGCAAGATTTATCTCTTTAAAAAGGGGTTGCTTTGCTTAACAAAGTAAAAATAGTGCTATCTAGAGTTTCTTCCAGCTCTGACATTTATGCTTTCTATTTTTATGTGCCATTGAAGAGAAGACTAACTCTTGATTGCATATAAATGGCTCAATGCAAATTACTAAAGTTGTTTTCCTTAATAGGAAAGTGAAGTGGCACTAGGGAAACTCCTATACAATGTGCTTCCCCAGCTTCTCTTAAATCAAGTATTTCTAGAAAATCCTAGTGGGTTAAAATCTCTAGAGGTACCTATCAGCTAATACTCCATTCTGACAGTTTCCACAGTTTATTTGAAGTTTTGCAATTCAGACATGCTTTTGCTTCTTCAGAACCACCCTCACTTCTCTAGCATTGATTGTAATGTCAGGTCAGGGGTCTGTTTAATTAAGAGCCACAGGCCTGCCAAAACTGGCATTGATTGTGTCTGCTCTTAGGTTTCTACTCGATTAGGTTTGGACATCTGCTTTGGACTTCCTGGTGCTCCCACCACCCTTTTAATGGACTAGCCCCTACCTACCTCACTCAGGGGCTGCCTTGGGTCTGAAATCTACAGCCAGGCAACTCAGACATAAATTAGACGTTGCCAAGGCTGTGGAGGTGCTGTGGCTTTTGTTTTCAGGCTTGCAGTTTGAGGCAAAGGTCATAACTCCCGTTCCCATGACTGCTGGCAGCAGCCACAGGGTTGCTAAGGGAGCAGCCACAGACCAGACTGTGATGGAGAAATAAACTCAGGTGACCCCGCCTGCCTCACACGGATGAAGCCGTTTGGAGCTGTGCCTCCACCCGGGAATCCTTGCTTGGGACCAGACTCCTAGATTGTTCATTGCCCTTTACTGAATCGGCACAGGCATCTGGATGGACACTGGGGAGTTTTGAAAAACAGTGTTAACTTACAGAACTGAGCTCTGAGGAAGTGGAGACCCCACAACTTATTCCTGACTTTATCTGCTTGCCATTAGCCAGTGACAATGATTTGCTCGGTTTGACATCTGCTGATACTGAAACTGGCCCCATCTGTAAGATCAGCTAGGTTTGGATTGCACTTGATCTGGTCCATTTGCAAAATGACTGTTTGGGGTTTGAAAGCAGATGTGTTTAGATCAGAGATAGGAGAAGACAAAATGGTTTCAGAATGCTGAAAAAGGACCTTGGCAGCTCTGAAACAAGTGTTTTCATTCAGGGCTGACTGTATGTCAAAGTGGGTGCCAGAAGGTCTCCTAAATGTTCTCTTAAAAATTGCTATTATTCTAATAAAATTTTTAAAAATAAATCAAATGCAAAAAATTTACTATTACTTCTATGACTATTAGTCCTTAAAGAGCATAAGATGTGTGGAACTGGCACAGAAACACTCAGACATCTATTTTCTTTAACCACCAAGTATGTCTTTTATATTTCCGTGTATTGCTCCTCATGTTACCTTTCTGTAATTTTTTGTTTTCCCTCTTATTTATTTTCAATCTTTCTTGACCCACGCCCCTGTTTTATTGTATTTTTTTTATCCAAACCATTGCAAAGGATGACAAACTTGAAATGCTACAGGTGCAAAAAAAAAAAAAGTAAATCTATGAAATACATGTTTTACACGCTCATTGGAGAAAACAGAAAATTCAAATTTTAGAAAAAAGAATTAAATCATTCTGTTTCTCTAGATCCATCCTTCTCCATGCTACGGAGTATCTAGGAGCCTGACCGCATTGCCTTCTGACTCCCCCTTGGGTTTTGCCAGTGTGAATGAGGCTGGGTTATTTATTTCCTCCCTGCAGGGTTGCCACCAGCTGGCTGTGCACCTTGATCGAAGGGCACAGCTCCTACCAAACAGCCTTCTTTATAGAATTCTCTCTATACGTTCAGGAGACCACTTCCTCCTCCAGCCCCTACCATGTAGGCCAGGAATGTGGTCTGCTCTGGAAGCCTGTACCATTCTGCCCTGTATCTTGCTAATAGTCCCTTAATACATGTTCCACTCTCCTTAAATTATTTAGTTTAAGAGTTTCATCTCTTTTCTGCTGAAATCCTGGGTAGTACAATTATAATTATTAACCACAGGTAAGCACTGATAAACATTTTGATATATTTCTTTAGCTGCCTTTATTTATGACCCCATGTATGGGCAACAGATTTAGTATAATTCTGGGTATGAATCTTTATATCTCTGTTCCCCCTGGGATTATTTATGAGCGTGATCCCTCATTAGTAAAATGTCCCATACCCTAAATCATGATTTTCATTGGCTACATTTTGTTCCACTGTATGGGGGTAACTGGAATTTGTTTTAGAATTCAACAGCAGTTTTATGATCTTTATTTATGATTTTGATGTCCTCAAAGTTAGTAACTCCCTGTTTCTTTTGTGTGTTCATTTTACAGCTAGGTCAGTGGGTCGTCACTCATTCAGGGACGCTCCTTTCAGGCACAACCTTAAGCCAAGTTTCCTCACAGACAATTAAACCTATTTATGTCCAGTCTGCACTCTCCTCAGTGGTTAAGGGACTTCTCCAAGGTCTCATTCTAGTAAATTGCAGAGCTGAACAAATTAAACCCATGACTGCTGTCTCTAAGTCCAGGGCTTACCTACTCCAATATGTTATGTTTACCAATTTGTAAAATGGAAACTCTTCCTCCAACTATGGAAACCACAGTTCTAAGTTATGGAAGAAAGTCAAATAAAAATACATGTGGTTCCAAAGAAATGGACTATCAAGCCATGAAAAGACACGGAGGAAACTTAAATGCATATTACCAAGTGAAAGAAACCAATCTGAAAAGGCTACATACGGAGGATGACATTTTGGAGAAAAGCAACACTGTGGAGACAGTAAAAGGATCAGCGGTTGCCGGCGATTGAGAGAGATGAATAGTTGAAGCACAGAGGAATTTAGGACAGTGACACTGTTCGGGATGATACTGCAATAGTGCATACATGTTATACATTTGTCCAAACCTGTATGTAGCATGTATGTATGTAGTCTATGTATGTAGTATGTGTGTATGTAGTCTATGGACCTGTATGTAGTCTATGGACCTGGGTGATGAGGATGTGTTAGTTCAGGTACATCAGGGGCAACATACATTATCATTCTATTGTGTGGTACTTGTGGGGAAAGTGCATATGCGTAGGGGGAAGGGACATATGGGAACTCTCTCTCTCCCCTCTAAAAACCTAAAAATACTCTAAAAAGTAACATCTGTTTTTAAAAATGTGTAGTTCTTTTAAAATAGGCAAAGTTTTAGGTTTTAATACCAATAGATTTGCCATGTCTGACTCTAGTTTTCCTTTAAGACAAATAACTTTCCTCTTTCATCAGAATGTCTGTAGTAAATTGGTGCCCCATCTCTGGGGCTTTCCACTGGCCCCCAATTTTCCTATTGTTATTTTCAAGCAGCTTCAGCATTGGTCTCCTATATTCAGGTAATGTGGACACATAATTGATTATAAAATATACCTGGCGCTCAGGATGGTTTCCTGCTGGAGAGTTTCATACTCAAGTCTTGCAGTGAAGATATGAGAGATCATTTTTTACAAAGCCTTGGAGATTTAGTGGAATAAACTAGAAGCTTAACTTGAGACTTTCAAAACCCGAAAATCTGTTCAAGCATCCATCAGACATGACAGAATGGTTTTATTACCTCCAGAATTGGATGCAGAACTGTATGTATGCTTCATCAAGTTAATCTGGCTCTCAATTCTGATGTCCACTAAGTATGTCTTTTCTCCAGTATATCAACAAGCATGGAAACTTTAAAGTCAGAGCTTTGAAATGATTATGCATTAATTTCTTTTTGTTGAAACAGTTAAGGAAATATTCTTCATGGGCTTCCCTGATAGCTCAGTCAGTAAAGAATCTGCCTGCAATGCAAGAGATCCAGGTTCGATTTCTGGGTCAGCAAGATCCTCTGGAGTAGGAAATGGCAACCCAATCTAGTATTCTTGCATGGAGAATCCCACGGACAGAGGAGCCTCGTGTGGGCTACAGTCCATGGGGCCGCAAGATTCAGACACGACTTAGCAACTAAACCAGAAGAACATATGTGGATAGGTTGCCCTGTGGGTTGCTCAAAAATGAACAACTGAGACCATAACATAAACAAGTCTTCGTGCGCACCTTTTCTGAGACTGGGTGAGTTAAGAAATGCATAAAGGATCAGTGACTGATTTGTAATGGGTGAGTCCTATTGTGTGTATTGACTATTTGTACTTCTAGTGTCCCCTTTCTGTTGGTGCGTGGTTATGACAATAATGTTTTGGAAATTTGGTCACCTCCTGGTTTGTAAAATCAGGTCTTCCTGGGCACAGAGTTTTGTTTTTCCCTTTGTCTTCTGACATAGATTCATAGGTTGTTCTTTTTACTTCCACAAAAGGGGGAGGAGAGAGATGTAGATGTGCTAAAACCGGATTATCTGAAAACCATTTCTGTTTGGATTTACAATTCATTGTTTATTTTTAGATAGAAGATATACTGTCCTACGTCATTTTCCTTGGGCCAATTTCAAAGTTATATTACTTGAGCATAGAGTGGTAAAAGGCAGCAGCGGCATTTCTGAAGGACGCAGGGTGACAGGCGAGGAGAATGAGATTTGAATTTTATGGCTATCGCTTCTCTTGCTCACATATACTCAGATAACTTAGTTCTGTGATATTTGCTCACAGTGCTGTCTTTTTACAAGTTGTATAATAGATAAACAAAATAAACAAGTTTCTTTTTCTGCTATCAGTTTGCAGTGTGCTCACTGCAGACTGGGAATAACCAACTATCCTGTTTCCCTAGGACTGAGAGGTTTCCAGCATGTGAGGCTTTATGTTTTAACACCAGGAAAAGCTCTTCATCTTAGCTCAAGGGAGTGGCTATGGAGAAGGCGTGAACTCTCCTGGTGGCCTAGGTGAGTTGTAGAACCTTGGAGACAATGAGCAAAACTAGTGGGGTTAAAGAAAGATCAGAGCAGAGTTAAGGAGAGAGGCTGAAGTTAACGGCCAAGTCAGCGTTTGAGAGAGTGAGGGCTGTCCTGGTTTAGAGTCAAATGAAATTAGAAAAAGCTACCCCTGTTCTAGGTGGATAGTGGGGATTATTCCCCACTGCCCCCAACCAACCCCTGCCCCAGGAATTCCAGAAGAGCTGGCTTCTATCATGGCCTTCTCATCTGATTCCTTCTACTGCAGGGCTGGGCCGGCAGGGGAAGCCAGCACTGTCCTCAGAGCAGTAGGCTGTCTCCATCCTACCCCAGGAATGAAGGAAACACTTCATCCTAATAATGAACATAATGAACTCTAGTTTCTTGTTTTCACTTTTTAAAAGTGCTGAGTATTTTATTTTATCATTATACAGGAGAATTGAGTGGTATTACAAGACACTCCAAAATGCATTCCCGGAAAGGTACCCTCCCTGGATGAGGTGGCCTGGCAGGTGATGGCAGCTTGTGATTTTCTTGTACTCTTTCTCTACGGGAAGAAGAGAGGCTCAAACTCCTTCCTGGGTCTTCATGGGTAGGATTCCTGTTCAATCCCCATGTGCTATGTTTGCCTCTCTCCATATGTGGGCAGGAGTTGTGCTACCCTAGCCCATGGTATGTTTACTCAGCATCCTACATTGACTAATGCAAAAATATAAAAGAGTGGAAATATTTGAATGCAGAGAAAATACGTAAAGAATGATGGCTCTAGCAGTGAATCCACAAAATGTATGCTGTGAGGTTCTGTATGATGGACAAAGGCTACAAGTCACCTCTGTGCCGAGTGAGAAACATCATCTATTCTGAGTGAGTGTCCATGAGAAAAGAAGTACAACATGTCTTTGTATCAAAGCAAGAGGTCATTTTTCCCCAGTGGGTCTTCTTTTTCTTAACTTTAATCTTTATTTATTTGTGTCTTAGGCCAGGCTATGCACAACACGCAGCTCTAGTTCCCCGACCAGGGATTGAACCCGTGCCCCCTGCATTGGGAGAGAAGAGTTTTAACCACTGGACCATCAGGGAAGTTCTCCCAGTGGGTCTTCTTAAGGAGGACACTTTGAAATATAATGAGTAACATTCTCAACAGTACTTTGATAGGCGTTTCATAGTTTCATATGGGCGTTTCCCATAATGTTCCTCAGATAAAAAATGGTATTGGTCTACAGTTCAACAAAATTCATATCTTAAAATTTTTATAGAACAAAGTGAACTATAGATGTATACATTTTAAAACCAAAATAAATAAAATTCATCAAAAGGTAGAACTGAATGAGACTATCTAGATATGAAGATCTCTGGCTTCGATCTCTTCAAAGATAGATTTTAGAGTATGCAGAGGAATGGCTGGGTTTTCTATCCGTCAGGCAATTCTCCATCATGATATTTCCCAAGCAAGCTTTGAGGTATTGAAAGCGATGATTTTGATGAGATTCTGCCTGACAAATACCTCCTGGAATGCACATTGCTCTGTGGTCAGTTGTGTCTAGAACCTGACCTGATCAGATAGAATTCCTCAGGTGAATGTAAAGAATTCAGATATGGATGCCACCTGAGTAGAGGTCTTTTTTTGGGGTTGGGCCAAGGAGTCGTTGTGGCACTACCAAAGCTCTCCTCACAGTTCTAGTTCTGTTCCAACACATGGCTGAACGGAAGGGCTGTAACATTATGTGTCTGTAGAGCAGTGTGGTTAGAGTGTAAGTATAATATGTAAAAAAGATTAAGCTCTCAGTCGTGGAGAACTGAGGTCCTTTTATGACTAGGCCTTAGATAAATCTCTTTGGCTTCATTTTGACACTGTTCCCAAAATCGCCTCAGAATGGAATCTCTGCTTAACTTGCTCACTGACTTTTCCTTTGATTTTTAGAGCACTGCTGAATGTTCAAAACACTGAGTAGCTTGGCCTATTTTTTTCCCCCCAGAACTCTTTCTTTTCTTTTTCTTCCTCCTTCCATCCCTCCCTTTTCCTCTTTATCCATTCTCCCTTCCTCCTCCCTCCACCTTCCTATGTCCCTGCCTGCCTCCCCAACCCCTGCTCCTTAATTCATATCTAAATTCACAGACACTCTCAGAGCTTGAAAGTAAATTTCTATTTGTCTTCTCCACTTGCTGTTCAACCTATCTGGGGACCATAGCTCCAATTTCTTAAAGGGTTTCCACTGCTTTTCTTAATTAAATTTTGACCCATATTTCGCACAATTTTTTCCTAATATACATATATGAACACAAACATAACTGTTTATATAATTTATTTCAGGCCAATTACTCTGATTCTAGACAGTCTGACAACATCCCCAAATTAATAATGTTGTGGGGCTGAAGGAAACTGTTATTATATTCTATCTTTGACAGGCTTCAGAAGGAGCATTAAGACAGTATGGGAATTATAAACTTTTGTTAGTAATTTTATCCTGAGATGCTAATCACATTGATTTATGTAATGTTTTTATAATCCTTACAAGCTGTACGTTTCCATTTTATGTGAAAAACTGATATATAGGAAGATATTTTTAGTTTGAGAGTTTCCCAGAGATAGAGATTTTTTTAATCTTATGAACAATGAGACATTTTCTTTACATTTGCAATATTACACTAAGTGTTTTACTGATACTCCCTGTTTTGGGTCTAATTTTGTCAAGAGACATAGTCTTAGAAGCACTTTTGACCAAATTTCTGGTGTTCCATTGATAACCTTGAAGTGGACCTCTTTCCTATTACAGAATCAGCATTTGGCACCTAATTATGAATTAATAAAACTGAAATGCCATTTTCCATGTTAAATGATACCTCATTTTTTGGCATTTCTAGCTACTATTTTTTTTTAAATTGTGTCCTTGGGATATTCATATATTTTTAATCTTAAATATCAAGCTTTCCACATTCGTCCTTTTAGAGACTGTGTCACAGGTTGAACTCTAATACCTGGAAACGGCTGAGTTAAATACTTTGCAACTGTGTGGATTATTTATCACCTGTTCTACTTCTAGCTTGTTGTATAAATTCAGATATTAGTATCTGAGTCTGATTCAAAATGTTTTGAAATATTTCAGTAACTAAACAAACCATGCAATGATCAAGAGTTTCAAACAACATGCTTGTGGTTATGGTTATCAAGGAAACCGTTGCCTTATATAATGTTTGACAACAGCCCTGTTTTTTTTGGGTTTTGTTTTTTGTAATACTATAAAAACAAAACTTATCTAGTAGCATGTAGAAGTAAGTGTACAATGAAATGAGCCACAAGCTAACCGGAAGTAGTGAGAATGTGCTGCTGCTGCTGCTGCTGCTGCTAAGTCGCTTCAGTCGTGTCCGACTCTGTGCGACCCCAGAGATGGCAGCCAACCAGGCTCCCCTGTCCCTGAGATTCTCCAGGCAAGAACACTGGAGTGGGTTGCCATTTCCTTCTCCAATAGGTGCAAAATGCTTGATATTAATTGATGTGTTGTTTGATAATATAAACATGAAACTCAAGAGGGATAATACGTTGAAAAGTGTGATAGAATAGGAATAGGAGTGAAATTTCCTTGTTGAAACAAATTTGAAGTCCCACTATGTTCTTAAAATATACTGTGTGCATGGTTAGGGGAATTGTTTCATTTAGCAAACTGACAATCCCATCTTTACCAAAGGCAAATTCAAAAGATGGGATTTTAAACAGATTTGTTAACAGAATTAGTTGGAGGTTTAAATGCATTGCCCAGTGATGGCCTAGACTGCTAGAAGCTACAGGGCTGCAGGACATGATGAGCTTATTTTGGAAGTTTCTCCAGTTTATGCTGGGTTTTGCTTTAAAGGGAAGTAGCAAGTTGTGGAGCACAAATATGCTAAAACTCCTTACAGGAAAAAAGATCCTAGAGTGTTGATAATGGATGAAATATATTTCTTAAGCCTTTTCTCAAGGTCTATACATGTAGAACAAGACCCTAAAGAGAAAAAGATGCTGTTGGTTTGGACACTGATTCTGAAATTTTGTGGTCCCATATATAAATCGGGAACATAAACTGTGACAAGATGATAAGAAAGGTGAATTGTAAAGTGAATGACTTTACAGGGAAAAAAAAAAGAGGGTAAATTGAGCCTCATTTGAAGCCATTCAACCTGTGAAAAGAAGTATTTTATTTAAGAGATACTTGATTTGAAGTGTTAGAAGCCAGATGTCAGTCCAATTGGAAGACAGTTTTCAAATAGATTCTGATGTCTGGAAGAAATTATAGTATCTTTTTCTTGGTTGAGCAATGTCTTTCCTAATTTTAAAAGCTATTAAACTACGCATGTAAACAAAAAAAGCTGAGTTTACACCTCTCTCCGCTTTCACCTTGGATGTGTTAAGGCAGATGCAGCACAGAAATAGTGAAATGCTCAATTTTTTCCCCCTTAAACTTGCTACAAAGGATGTTTGGATGACTTAAGATGGCCAAAGATAGAGCTGGCTCATCATTGCTTGTGGCCTCACACCTAAATATATTTTATTTCTAAAAGACTATGAAATATCGGTACTTATCCTACTGCCCAGCACATTATTTTCATAAGTAGTTTACTACAGAAGAATGGGAAGAGAAAAACAGAATTAATATAGTTTAAGGGCATGAGAAACCTGTATGCAGGTCAAGAAGCAACAGTTAGAACCAGACATGGAACAACAGACTGGTTCCAAATTGGGAAAGGAGTATGTCAAGGCTGTCTACTGTCACTCTGCTTATTTAACTTATATGCAGAGTACATCATGCAAAATTGTAAGGTTGCGGTTGCCAGCCATGTGCTACGCTGGGATTCATGACCTACAGAGGAGAGGATTTTCATCTGGGGCCAGAGACCAGGCTTGCCTACTCAGAGCTTTTGGTGTAGCAAAGTTTTATTAAAGTGTAATAGAGATAGGGAAAGCTTCTGACATAGACATCAGAAGGGGACAGAAAGAGTGCCTGCTCGCTAGTTTTTGGCAAGGCGTTTCATGTCTGATAGCCAGCTGCTAATCAGATAAGAGAGACACCTCTGGGCTGAGGGAGTTGCACCAGGCCCCTCTCCCACAATATGCATTTTTGAGATAAAATGGCACAAGGTCTGTTGTCCCTGGCCATAAAACAATGGACGTGAATACTGGTTTCTTGAGCCATTATCGGCCCAAGGTTTGAGAAGAGAAAAAAATTTAGTCTTCAGCGGAACAGATTTGAAGGCAGAATCCAAAGCAAATACATAGTTTCCTTAACATAGCTTAAGAAAAACGTTTCCATAAGAAAAGCACGTAGATCAGCCCAAAGTCTGAGAAAAGTTAAGTTCAGGCGGAACCAGGTGTCCTCAACAGAGAAGGGAAACCTTCTGCCACTTGCAGTTTACTTCCTCCTGATGCTTGAGGACTTCTGGCCTCCCTCTAGTCAAAGCTGTGGTTTTTCCAGTGGTCATGTATGGATGTGAGAGCTGGACTATAAAGCTGAGTGCCAAAGAACTGATGCTTTTGAACTGTGGTGTTGGAGAAGACTCTTGAGAGCCCCTTGGACTGCAAGGAAATCCAACCAGTCCATCCTAAAGGAGATCAGTCCTGAATATTCATTGGAAGGGCTGATGCTGAAGCTGAAACTCCAATACTTTGGCCACCTGATGTGAAGAACCGACTCATTTGAAAAGACCCTGATGCTGGGAAAGATTGAAGGCAGGAGAAGGGGACGACAGAGGATGAGATGGTTGGATGGCATCACCAACTCAATGGACATGAGTTTGAGCAAGCTCCAGGAGATGGTGAAGGACAGGGAAGCCTGGCATGCTGCAGTCCATGGGGTCTCAAAGAATTGGATATGATTGAGTGACTGAGCAATAACAAGGGCATGATAAGTGACCTAGTAAAAGAAAGTAAATGGGAATGAACTGAAGGAGGAGAATAAGGCATCATGGAATTAGCTTCAGATCCCTACAACATTTCAGTTTGTATAAAAAGGTCCTAACCTAGTGTTTACCTGTAGGTAATTTTTTCCTCTTCTATTACCACACCTCCTAGCACTGTCAACCATAACATTTCTTATCTTTCATATTCTCTTAGTGTTTCCATCTTCCAATTAGTCAATGTAGAAGCATAAGTATGAGGAAAAATGGTGAAATGTATGAAAACCGTGAATAAACCTCAGACCAAAGAAAAGGAGTGGGGCATGCATTTAAAGGGTTATCACATAGGAGAATCTAACCTATTCTTCTAGATAGAACTAGGATCAGTGAGCAGAAGATATATCAAAGTAGACATTAAGCCCTCAGAGTTGCTAAAAATGGACTAGGAGCTTTATCGTGGAAAGAACTCCCCATTATTGGAGGGATACTTAGCTTATGACCTGACCTGTCTTTGGGTGTCGTTTGGATGAGGGAGGAGGCTTTAGGGTTTTCACTACATCAATTATC
This sequence comes from Bos indicus x Bos taurus, assembly GCF_003369695.1. Classification (NCBI taxonomy): domain Eukaryota; kingdom Metazoa; phylum Chordata; class Mammalia; order Artiodactyla; family Bovidae; genus Bos; species Bos indicus x Bos taurus. Next base: position 65,837,160 of record NC_040091.1, read on the forward strand.
TCCTTTCTCTCAAATGGTTTTTCCCCTTAGACTAGAGTCTCTCATGTTTCTCCCTGTAATCCAAACTCTTCTAATTTCCTTACCATCCATTCATTCCATCCAAGCGAGAAACTGGTATCCAGTGCTGTTGGTTTGGTGTCCCCATTGTCTCTTGAGTCTGCCCTCTTCTTTCTTTTCCACTGCCCCTCCATCATAGGTCTTGCCTCCTGCTTGAGATGTGAGCTCCTTGAGGGCATGTATATTGCCTTTTATTTCCTTTTTATCCCTAGTTAGCATAAGATCTGGGTGCTCAGTAAAAATCTACTGAATGAATGTATGACTTTCAACATTTTACTCTGAAGCCTCTTTTACTTTGAGTGGCATGTTGGTCCATTCATTCAGTAAATATTTTTGAGCATCAACTATGTGCATTGGGGATATGGGAATGAATATGACCTATCAATTTTCCCTGTAAAGATCGGGGTCTAGTTGAGAGAAAAGTAGGTACACAAAACTTGGATTTGCTCAGGCAATGTTATAACAAGAAATATCTACCTGATCAACTTAACTGGATCTCCAGAATATCAAATTCCCATCACTTTGCAGGAACCCCACAACCAGCTTAGGCAGATGTTCTTAGAGAAGCCAAGGTCAGGGTCTGGATTTCATGGGGCTGATAGTAGCTCCTCCCGGAGGTAACAGAAGACATCGATATTTGAGTAGGTGAACTAAGCAAGTTTAGGCGGACAAGCCACAGTTCCATAGTCTTGATTCTGACGACCAGTGTCTCCTTGCTAGGGACTATCTTCTCACAGGCTAATGAGGCTCATGTTTTTAGTTTTCTTCTTGGGTCTCATCTGTTTCCACATCAAACTGTACCACACTGGTTCACCACCAAACTGGTCATTTCTTAGAATTAGAGTGAAAATATAGTTACAGAGCTTTTGATTTTTCAGTTCTGCAGTTGTTTAAAGTTCAGACTTTCTTCTTGGCTTCGTAAGTGTGGCCAGTTGTTTTATGATCCCCTAGTTATTTATTTTCCCATCTTCAGTACAAATCCAAGCAAATGTACAAAATGTTAGACATGGGAGGCTCCTCCAATGTTATGTATTCTGTTAACCAGTTCACTGGAATTTCTTGTAAATGCCTATTCCTTCCCTCCATCAAAAATGCTTGTCAAAGTTTTTTCTGAAGCTTTAATGAGAGTGGTTTTATAGACCACCCCGAATTTAGGAAGAAAAAGAAAACATGTTCTTGGCTGGGTAAAGGCTGGAAGACTTTCCCTCTTTGCTATGATCCCCTTCTGTCTCTATTTATTTCTGGTCTCCAACTTCTAAATGTCCTGAGGCTATGGTTCTTGCAATAAAATGTGATTTGGTTATTTTATCTGTTTCATGCTTCTCCCACATAAACAAGATGGGTATTATTATTTTACTAGCAGAAGAGGAGAAACATAGGAACTGCATATATGTGTGTTTTTATGTAGATAATTATGAATACATATGTGTGTATATGTTCATGTGAAACAGAAAATTCAAAGGATAAAGATCAGAATTGCGAATAAGACAAATAAGTAAAGAAATAAAACTTGGTCATTTGTGACCTCCAGTTTTCCCTTCCTTTCTTTTGGTCCATTTAATTTCCTCCTGTTTAATCTCTAATCGTCCTGGCGTTTGGAATGGCAGATATCTGAAATGAGCTTTGTCTCATTCAACTCGTTTCCCGGCTCTGCAGTCTGTGACCGATGCTGTGTGCGCAGCTGGTGACCTGTGACACACCTCAGCCACGTGAGGCCATCACACCACAGTCAACTGACAAACAGGTGAAGTTTGAAGTCTGTGAGTAGAACCATGAAAGATGCCCTCAGGTTACTTTCCAAAAACATTTGACATTTAAAGAAATGTCTGTGTTCTGATTTTATGATCTAGCCAGTTACTCATTCACCAAAAGTGTTATATGTCAGTAATGCAAAACTTATTTTATCAAGTTATTCCATTGCTGCCTTGTAATGATTGAGGGTAGAGTGGGGTGGTATGAGAAACCACGGAACAGCCCGTGTTCAATGTTCTCCAGCTCATTTAAAAGTTCCAATTAGTCTAACAGGCGTTTGTTTGGGTACTTTTCAGCCTTAAAATCTTCTCTCCAAGTGCCTTTACTAATTTGATGTTTCTTTCCCATCTTTCCCTTTCAATAAGAATTAAACAATTAAATTCTGCTATTATTTGTTGATCTACATATCAACCTCAGAATCTCTAGTGTTTTCTGGATTCACAGGGATGGATGTGCCCTTGAGGAAATATCACCTTCAAACCTAGTGTTCATGGAAGGCTTAAATCCAAGACTAACTTAGACCTCTTGGGCTTAAGATCACATAGATTTTTTCCTTAATAGGTAATCCCAGAGTTGGATAGTAAAAAATTACATGTTTTATACAATACAATATGGCCAACTCCAGACTATTAAGAAAAAAAGATTTTGTCATAGATAATCTCAAACTTAAAATATATCAGCTTGTATGAAAGTTAGGCATTTCATTCTGCCTGATGAAAATTGGGCAGAGCATTTAAGTCAGGCACAAACTAATCTTTCTAAGCATATCCAGTGTTCTCTGCCAACTCTTGATTATGTGGGAGTTGACGATCTGTTTCTCAGATTCTCTGGGGGTCTCCTAAGGTCATGTTCTGTTTTAAGATTCAGATTTCTATGCTTCAACACAAGGCCCAATTCCAGTCTGCTGCTTCTAACAAGGATAAGGAAGGAATTCCCCCGGTCCCCTGAATCGTGAGAACCTGGTGTTGGCTAGTTCTACCTTGGGTCAGATTAAGTGGCAGCTAAAATACCTGTCTTTGGCAAACCTCCTGGAAAGCACCACCTTCCCTCAGTTTGAAAATCTTCTCTGTTGTTTTCTATGGAGAAGGCAATGGCACGCCACTCCAGTACTCTTGCCTGGAAAATCCCATGGGTGGAGGAGCCTGGTAGGCTGCAGTCCATGGGGTCGCTAAGAGTCAGACACGACTGAGCGACTTCCCTTTCACTTTTCACTTTCATGCATTGGAGAAGGAAATGGCAACCCACTCCAGTGTTCTTGCCTGGAGAATCCCAGGGACGGGGGAACCTGGTGGGCTGCCATCTATGGGGTCGCACAGAGTCGGACACGACTGATGTGACTTTGCAAAGTCTATTGTCTCCTGAAGACCTTGGTTAAAACAGGGGAGGGAAGGCCAGGACTCCACATTGATGGATAATACAGACTGAGTTCCTGGCACAGGGCTTCTATGTGTTTGTCCAGTGGATCTATATTCCTTGTGAGAGGAAAAAAAAGTCCTGATGAAGTTTATCTGATCAGCTAATTAATGGGAATAGACAGTGTTTGTGAGCAGAGGGAGAAGGACTGGAGGAAGACGTTCATGATACAGAAGCCTGTGGTAATGACACGGAGGCACTGTGTCGCGCGTCTGGACACAGATGCTGAGAACCCCATCCAAACACTGAATCGGGCTCCTTGGAGGGTAGGGCCCAGGGATATGCAGTCACCATCCCCTGCCCCCAAACTCCGCAGGATATTTATCCACAATCACGGCTGGGAATTATTCCAACAAAAGTAAGTTTCCTAGAACAGGCTTGAGTTTAGTGCTTTCTGGCTATGTGGAGAGACAATGAATGCTGACTGACTGATGGACTGAATGAATGAATTCATCAGCGACTAAGTAGAACTTGAGTATTTAATGATAATTATAGCCTTGCGGCCCCACTCACCCCATTGCATTCAAGCCTAAACTTCTTTCCTAGTGCCTCTAGATCCTTAGCTGCAATCCGGAGCAGAAGGAGAGGAAAGGAAGAGCAAGGAGAAGACGAGCAGAAGATGACAATTGAAGTAGCATCTAGAGATGGTTGAGGTTCAATCTAGCTGCCTCCTTTTCCCCAAAAGAGGCAAATCAACATCCCGTCTCCTCCAACCGACTGATGGCATGTGCATGATCGAAAGTAATTTATGGCTCCTTCCCAGGATCAGCCTCAGTGCAGGAAAGCGGAGAATAAAATGGTGCATGTGACAGAAATGTGGCCCTGCCGGACCCCCAGGGGAGCTCCAAATTCAATCAGCTGTCCTTCATTAATCAAAAGTTGGCTGTAGCTCACTCCTCTATTTGGAATGAGTCTAGCTTTCCATCATTACCGCAGAACAGCAGGTTCATGAATAAGGTTTTAGCACGAAACTGGGTACACGCTTGCAATTGTAATCTCAGCCTGCGAATGAAACGTCTCAAAGGCCGGATCAAGCTCATGATCTGCAGTCCCACGCTGTGTGTTGGCTCTTTCTCCTTTATTCTCCAGTTGGTCTCCTCTTTCTTCCAATGTAAATTGTGGCTGGTGTTAAGTGCATATGTCCTTATGCATTCAGCTGGAATCTCCAGTGATAAGTCAGGACTGGGAGTTGTCTTCAAGGAAGAAGCAGTGGCAGAGGGGAGAACTTGAGATCTGTGCCATTTAGTTAAGCACTGGGCATGCACTCTGCAGCACAGAAATTTACTGAGACATATCATTAATCCCATTTTACCAATGAAGAAACTGAGACTCCAAGGTGCTGAGAAATTCCCCTAAATTGACATAGGCAATGATGTGGCAGGGTGGTCAGTAGAGGGTGAGGAGTAGAGAAGTGGAGGGGAAGGCACAAAGAGAATGTGAGAAGATCAGTCATAAAGCAAGAGGAACAGAGGTGTTGAAAAAGAATGAGGAGAAGAAGGGTTAAATGAATGCAGGTTTGTTTTTTTTATATACCCTGTTCTCCTGGATTTCAGTTATAAATCATTTGACATTTTGATCAGTTGTCTCTGTACTCCTTGCCAGTTTAGAGTCTTGTCTCTAAATAGCACAGCACGGAAGGCCGGTAGGGGAAATACTTTGGGCAGAGCTGGCTGAAGTCTGGTGCCAGACCAGGGTGCCAGACCAGCTGGCTGAAGTCTGGTGCCGACCAGGGGACCAGACCTTCTCTGCTGCTGGTATCAAGTCAATGTGTCCCAGTTTGGATAGAGATTTTCCCTGCTTCCTTCTCCTATGGTCACCAAGCAAGGGTCATGCATGTTCCAGGGACCATGTGTCTGTGACCTCCTCCACCTGTCACTGTTCTCTGTCCCTTGTTTCTCGCTCCAGCAAGTTGGACCCGGAATCAAATCACATCACATGATGCAGTCAGAAGAAAAAAGAAAAAAATTGTGTTTGACAAAGGTTCCTGCCACACTCTGCATGCTCAGCTATAGATAAAATAAAGGTGGCAAGAAAGTACTTAAAATCGTAATGATCTATTTCTTCTTGCATTTTCTTGTACATGTTGAACTGTAAAAGTAACTTTAAATTAGCCACATTTCTTATTCAAGTGGTCTGAAACTCACTGTTTATTTAATAATCTTCAGCCATTGAGAACTTGGTGCTATACTTGCGAAATTTTAAAACTGAAAAGGACTGATAATTGCAGAAGGCTGATAGTTATGCAAACATTAGAGGGGGTTAGATTTTGTTTATGGTATCTTTACAGTTCCCTGGAAAGTAAATATTAAAACTGTGTTTTCAATTAGGGACCTTGATTTCATTAACCAGGTCCTTGAAGAGAGTGTCAGGAGGTTGACTGAACATTTAGTGAAAGTCTGAGAATTGCCATAGCTTGTACTTGTACAGAAATTTTTGTCACTGGGACGCCAATCATGACAAGAGACTAATATATGTCATAAGGTCCCAACTCTCAAATTTATAATGACTCCATTATGATCATATTTTTTCTTTGTCAATAGGGAAGAAAGACTTAGAAATAGCTCTTCTAAGAAGGAGAGTTTATACTGTGCTTTTTATTTTATTTTTTTAAATGATGCTTGTATTGTTGATCATAACATACTCTCTGTGTGTCTTCTCAAGGCTGCCATCAATCCTGGAAACTACCTGCTTTGATGAGCAGCAGTTAGGAGGCGAACTAGGTCAGAATTCTGAGTGGGAATTGTGAAAAGTACAGCAAAAGCTGTGTAACTCAAGACACCCTACATAAAATTAGTCCCCTATACACTGTTAGGGCTTTTGTTGGGGCCACAGGTGCTCCCAGCTACATAGCTCCAGGCTATGGAACACCCTATGGTTACAGCACTGGAGAAGGCAATGGCACCCCACTCCAGTACTCTTGCCTGGAGAGTCCCAAGGACAGAGGAGCCTGGTGGGCTGCAGTCCTTGGGGTTGCTGAGAGTCGGACACGACTCAGCGACTTCACTTTCACTTTTCACTTTCACGCATTGGAGAAGGAAATGGCAACCCACTCCAGTGTTCTTGCCTGGAGAATCCCAGGGACGGGGGAGCCTGGTAGGCTGCCGTCTATGGGGTCGCACAGAGTCAGACACGACTGAAGCGACTTAGCAGCAGCAGCATGGTTACAGCACAGCTGCCCCTGCCTATGGTTTACCCAAGAGAATGGTTCTGTTACCCGTTATGAAATTCCCAACATATCCTCTTCCCCACTACTCATTCTTTTAGCAAATGACAGAAGCTAATTCCTATTCCAACAACAACCCAGTACATACAGAATGTTAGCGAAAAAGCCTTTTTATCCTGCTTTCTTTGAACACATACTTGATCAAAATTATTTATAAAGAACATCTTTTCCTACTTTTTGATTTTAACAAATGCAAATTTAGTTCTCTAAAACTTGAAAACAAAAAAGAAACTATTTCTGTGAAACGGTACCTCATTTCCGGAAAATAACTTATACCAGCCCTTCTGTTCTAGGGAAATAAGCCTAGCAGTTCAAAGTTTAAGTTTTAAGAGGAGTATCAGATTATGTAAAATTAAATTTTACATAATGTATAGAGTCTCAAACACTGATCACAAATAAACTGCTTTGTTGTAACACAGAAAAAAAAAATTAGTCCCCTATAAATATTGGCAGGCAAATATACCTGATTCTGAATTACTAGGGGCTTCCCAGGAGGTGCAAAGTATCCACCTGCCAATGCAGGAGATGCAAGAGACGTGGGTTCGATCCTGGGTCAGGAAGATGTCCTGGAAGAGGAAATGCCAATCTGCTCCAGTATTTTTGCCTGGAGAATCCCATGGACAGAGGAACCTGGCAGGCTGCAGTTCATGGGTTTGCAGAGAGTCAGACATGACTGAGTGACTGAGTGTGTGCACACACACACACTGAATTTCTACTGTTGCTATGTGAGAGTCTTTGAAATTGATTTTTTTTTAATATTCCTGGTCTCTAGCCCTTTATCCTTCTGAATTATTAGTTGAAACTTGAAACCTTAGTAGAATGTCTGTCTGTTCTTTGTAGGAATTGGTTCTCCAAAATAATCATGTAAACTCTCTCAATTAGAAGAAACTGGCTAGCTATTATATGGATTGGACATTGCAACCAAAATGGGACAGCTCCCCTCTGTCCACCGATGTCCGCCACCAGTTGGCCTCTGCCTTCTGACTATGATTTCCTATCCATAAGTGGAGCAATCCAGCTGGAGTTTGTATGATTATTTTGGAGACGTTTCCAAGTACTGTGTCCTGTCTTTCTGTCCATCCAGCCAGCCAGCTAGCCAATAAATATTCACTAACCATTTAGTATGTACAAGTCATTGGGCATATAATAGAGAGACAGGAGAGGATAGATAGGGTTTCTGGCTTCAGGAAGCTTATTATAGAACAGGAAGACAATTTAAAAAGAAAATATAAATAATATGAGAAGTGTTATGGTACAGGACGAAAACAAGAGCGTGGGAACACGCAGTGTAAACACATTAGCTGTGGTGGTGAGGTGGGGGAGGGTGTGAGAAAGGCCCTCACAGAGGAAGTGATGCCTGAGCTGAAACCTGAGGCTGACTGGGAGGAAGTCAATCAAAAAGCAGGTTGAGCCATGCTCTGGACAAGAGAATTAGCCAACAGGGAGAGAGAGTCATGGGCGTTCGAAGAACTGAAATGTTAAAGTTCAGGGAGAGGAGTAACAAGAAATGGACTTGCAGAGGTTGAGAGGTGTCTTCCTCTCTCTTCTGAGGAGTCTTGAAAGAGAGGCTAATGAGACTGGATTTCATCCAAGACAGTTGTAGGTTTGGAGTAGGGAAAGAGCACAATTAGATTTCTGTTTCACAAGGATACCGTGGCTGCAGTGCAGATAGCAAGGGAGGCTACTTGATTTTCCTAGTCTTTTTTAAAAATTCGGCATGCAGGATCTAGTTCCTTGACCAGGGCTCAAACCTAGGCCCCCTGCATTGGAAGCACAGAGTCTTAGCCACAGGGCCACCAGGGAAGTCCCTGATTGTCATAGCCTTGACAAAGGACATAGGTGGTTTGAATGATGTAGCAATAGTAGGGAATAGAGAGATAAAGGGAGCGAAATAGCATAAATCATCCCACATCAAGGACATGATAAATCCTTATGATGCTGAGCCTGGATTCTCAAAGGAAAATATGGGAAAATTCTTAAAGGAGAAGCATGAAGTGCGGGGATTTTCTGGAGCTTGGAACCAATTGTCACTTGGATTCTGTGTTTGATCTTTACTAGACTTGACACTCTAGATAAGTTCCAACAGTTAGGAGGATAGAAATCATGAAGTGTAGTATCTCCCTATCCAATTGGTATCATGAGAGAAATCACATGACAACTGGGTTTGAGTCATAGCTTTGTAGTTCAGTAAATTTGAGCTATCAGGCAAAATATGTAATGTCTAATCAGAGCCTAAGTCAGGCCCCAGGAAGACAACAGGGAACACGAATGAAGTCTTTCACTTTTATGAGCTCTAGCTGAGAAGATAGATGATACACAAATAAACAGAAAACTAGGTAATGACAAATTGTGGCAAGTTCTATGAAAGAAATAAAAATGATCATGAGATGGAGCTAAAGAGTGAAAATTGGTCACTCGCTAAAGGGCTGGGGGAAAGTCATTACAGGCAGAAGGGACAGCACGCACAAAGCCTGCCAATGGGAAGAAGCTTGGTGGTCAAATAACAGGCACTCTTTGGAGGCAGGCCTTGTAGGCTAAGAGGAGGTTTATTCTAAGAGCAAGAGAAACCATTAATGCATTTTAAAGAACGGAATCTACATGTCCAGGTTTACATTTGTATAGTGTCATTCTGGCTGCTAAATGAAGAATGAATTGAGGGGGAGAAAGTGAAGAGAGCAGCTAGGAGACTATTACAATGGTCTAGGAAAGGTAAAAGTAGCTCAAATAATAAATAATGTGTCTACAGCGCTTACATTCTTTACACAAATGTTTATTTGGCTGTGTCAGGTCTTAGTTGCGGCGGGCAGGATCTTCCCTGCCTCGTGGCAGGGTCTTCCGTTGCAGTGCACAGACTCTCTAGTTGGGGCACGTGGGCTCTGTAGTTGTGGCTCACGGGCTTAGTTGCTCTGAGGCATGTGGGATCTTAGTTGCTGACCAGGGATCCAACCTGTGTCCCCTGCATTACAAGGCAGATTCTTAACCACAGGACCATGAAGAAAGTCCCTAGAAATTTTTTTATAATTATTCTGGGTAAGATTTGGATAAAAAAGACACTGAAAATGTTCTGCTCAATGTATGCATTTCCATCACTTTATTATAAAAATGCAGAAAACTTAGAAAAGATTATAGTGTTGCACTATATACCTACCTCAAAGATTCTAAAATTAACCTTTTACTATTCTTGCTTTTTTATTTTTTTCTCACTTCCACTGTATAATCACAAGGGATTTGATTTAGGTCATACCTGAATGGTCTAGTGGTTTTCCTTACTTTCTTCAATGAAAAAGCAAGAGAGTTCCAGAAAAACATCTATTTCTGTTTTATTGACTATGCCAAAGCCTTTGACTGTGTGGATCACAATAAACTGTGGAAAGTTCTGAAAGAGATGGGAATATCAGACCACCTGACCTGCCTCTCGAGAAATCTGTATGCAGGTCAGGAAGCAACAGTTAGGACTGGACATGGAACAACAGACTGGTTCCAAATAGGAAAAGGAGTACGTCAAGGCTGTATATTATCACCCTGCTTATTTAACTTATATGCAGAGTACATCATGAGAAACGCTGGACTAGAAGAAGCACAAGCTGGAATCAAGATTGCTGGGAGAATATCAATAACCTCAGATATGCAGATGACACCACCCTTATGGCAGAAAGTGAAGAGGAACTCAAAAGCCTCTTGATGCAAGTGAAAGAGGAGAGTGAAAAAGTTGGCTTAAAGCTCAACATTCAGAAAACGAAGATCATGGCATCTGGTCCCATCACTTCATGGCAAATAGATGGGGAAACAGCGGAAACAGTGTCAGACTTTATTTTGGGGGGCTCCAAAATCACTGCAGATGGTGATTGCAGCCATGAAATTAAAAGACGCTTACTTCTTGGAAGGAAAGTTATGACCAACCTCCACAGCATATTGAAAAGCAGAGACATTACTTTGCCAACAAAGGTCTGTCTAGTCAAGGCTATGGTTTTTCCGGTAGTCATGTATGGATGTGAGAGTTGGACTGTGAAGAAGGCTGAGTGCTGAAGAATTGATGCTTTTGAACTGTGGTGTTGGAGAAGACTCTTGAGAGTCCCTTGGACTGCAAGGAGATCCAACCAGTCCATTCTGAAGGAGATCAGCCCTGGGATTTCTTTGGAGGGAATGATGCTGAAGCTGAAACTCCAGTACGATGGCCACCTCATGCGAAGAGTTGACTCATTGGAAAAGACTCTGATGCTGGGAGGGATTGAGGGCAGGAGGAGAAGGGGACGACAGAGGATGAGATGGCTGGATGGCATCACTGACTCGATGGACGTGAGTCTGAGTGAACTCCAGGTGTTGGTGATGGACAGGGAGGCCTGGCGTGCTGCGATTCATGGGGTCGCAAAGACTTGGACACAATTGAGTGACTGAACTGAACTGATTCTTGCTTTGTCACATATGTGTTGCCCTAATCTTTGCTCTATCAGGCCATCTTATTTTTTAAATGCATTTCAAAGTAAATGCATACACAACTCATAAGCACAGAAGCATAAATAAACTTAACTCAGAAGCTGTATTTTTTTATAATTCCTTTTTTCCTTTGTGATAAAACATACCTATTTGTAATGCATAAATTTAAATGTACTCTTTGATTCATTTGCCAAATAAGTATAATTGTGTATGCCCTTTTCTTTGGGGATCCCAGTCATACTTTGAGACTTCTAATATTATTTCATAGGTCCCCAAGGCTTCGTAAACATTTTTCAATCTTTTTTCCCTCTGTTATTCAGATTGGATAATCTACTGAACTGTCTTCAAGTTCACTTAGGTTTGTCATCTTCAATCTGCTATCCATTTCATTCAGTGATTTTAAAACTTCATAGTTTTTTATTTTTCAGTTTGAAAACTTCTTTTGGTATTGTTAGTTTATGTTTCTCTGCCAGATTTTCCTGTTTTTTTATTCATTTGTTGTTGTTGTTCAGTCACTCAGTCATGTCCAACTCTTTGCAATCCCATGGACTGCAGCATGCCAGGCTTCCCTGTCCTTCACTATCTCCCAGAACTTGCTCAAACTCATGTCCATTGAGTCGGAGATGCCATCCAATCATTTCATCCTCTGTTGTCCCCTTCTCCTCCTGCCCTCAATCTTTCCCAGCATCAGGGTCTTTTCCAATGAGTCAGCTCTTCGCATTAGGTGGCCAAAGTACTGGAAGTTCAGCATCAGTCCTTCCAATGAATATTCAGGACTGATTTCCTTTAGGACTGACTGGTTTGATCTCCTTGCTGTCCAAGCAACTCTCAAGAGTCATCTCCAACACCACAGTTCAAAAGCATCAATTCTTTGGTGCTCAGCCTTCTCTATGGTCCAACTCTCACATCCATACATGACTCCTGGAAAAACCATAGCTCTAACTATGTTGACAAAGTAATGTCTCTGCTTTTTAATACACTGTCTAGGTTTGTCATAGCTTTTCTTCCAAGGAGCAAGCATCTTTTAATTTCATGGCTGCAGTCACCATCCACAGTGATTTTGGAGCCCAATAAAATAGTCTCTCACTGTTTCCATTGTTTCCCCATCTATTTGCCATGAAATGATGGGACCGGATGCCATGACCTTCCTTTTTTGAATGTTGAGTTTTAAGCCAACTTTTTCACTCTCCTCTTTCACTTTCATCAAGAGGCTCTTTAGTTCCTCTTTGCTATCTGCATATCTGAGGTTATTGATATTTCTCCCGGCAACCTTGATTCCAGCTTGTACTTCATCCAGCCTCGCATTTCTCATGATGTACTCTGAATATAAGTTAAATGAACAGAGTGACAATATGCAGCCTTGATGCCATCCTTTCCCAATTTTGAACCAGTCTGTTGTTCCATGTTTGGTTTTAACTGTTGCTTCTTGACCTGCATACAGATTTCTCAGGAGGCAGATAAGGTGGTCTGGTATTCCTATCTCTTTAAGAATTTTTCATAGTTTATTGTGATCCACACATAATGTTAATTATGTAGATATTTCTCATTGTAATATTATGTGAATTGTAATAGCTGCTTTAAAATACTTGTCTATTAATTTGAGTATCTGGTTCATTTAGGATTGGTTTCCATTGATTGCCTTTCCTTTTGAATTTTGTTTGTATTTTTCTGTTCCTTTGTGTATAAAGTAATCTTGGATTGTATCCTGGACATGTGGATAATATTTTGTGTAGACTCTGGATTCTGTTAAGATCTTCAGAATAATGTTAATTTTTTCAGTTTAAGTAAAATAAAAACAAGAGCTACCTGGTCCTAATCTGAATCTTACATTTTTTGTAAGCAGTCTATGTATATTGACTGATTAATTTTCACAACCCTATAAATCCTATAAGATAGACCATATTATAGATGAGGAAACTAGACACAGAGAAGTTAAGTAACTTGCCCAGACAGCTAGTAAGTGGAGGAGCTCCAGAATCTGACCTTCAAATATTTCTTAAAGTGGGGTGCTAGGAGTGGATACAGAAATTGGTGCACAGATCTGAAAATATTAAGAAGTTAGAGTTTCTATAAGACTTGGAGAGACTAGGTATGAGAAAGTGACGGAAAGAGAAGAATCTAAGAGTGCTCTGAACTTTTGTCTTAAGCAACGGATAATTGGTAATAAAACCTATTGATGTAATGAAAACTGGAAGAATACCTAGATTCTGTTGTTGTGGGGAGGGAAGTAGTACTTTCGGTTTTTTGAGTTTGAAATTTTGTTAGACATTCAGAGTTGTCTAGTAGGCAGTTGAGAATATGAGTCTGGAGTTTGGGGGTAGGGTGGTTAGGGCTGTAGATATAAGTTTGGGTATCTACACATGGATATCCTTTAAAGTCATTGGACTGAATGAGATAACTAAGGTAAAAGTATAGCTAGAGAAGAGCAAATGGCTGGGGAAAAATTCCCAAGATACTTACACACCAAGGAACTGGAAAGTATTTGGCAAAAGGAACTAAGAGCAGCGAGTAGTTCTGAAGAAATTTTAGGAGAACATAGCGTCACGAAAGCCAGGAGGAGAGAGAGTTTTCAGAAGAAAGAGGGGGTAATATGCATGAAATACCACTGGCATCTTTAGAAAGATGAAGACAGAAAAGTGTCTATTGGAATTAGTAAAATGGAGGTCAGTAGAGTAATAAGGTTGGACATACTGGAGTAGGTTGAAGAATCAACCTACTATTTGAGTAGGTTGAGTGAGTAAGTGGAGACAGGAATTTCTGAATCATAAGTTAATAGGGTTGTAGTGAGTTGGGATCAAAGGAAAGAGCAGAATTTTTTATCTGAGTGGGAGTCATACAATAGAAAGTGATACATTTATCAACATTAATCATTAACCAAATAGTTGCTTTAGCCAATTCATTGGATTGTTTTGAAAATCAAATGATTTCTGCAGAACATGAACTATTTTAGGAATTTTTTTATATGCTTTGTAATTTCTGTGGATTATCCTTTTATATAGTAAATACCTGTTGATCACAGTCCACATTGACTTATCTTTTTTGTTGTTACATTAAAAATTGATGCTTAATGAATGCTTTTTCAAAATCATTTCTTTTGAAACATTGACTAATTGTTTTATTCCTCTGGATTTCAGTTTTCCCATTTTGGAAAATAGATGATAAATGAGGAAGAAATATATTTCTTGTCAGAGATGTCTGAGCATGGAATAGGGGTTTTAAAAAATAACATATAGTGTATGATTCCATTATTGAAAAGCAATATACATACATCAATGTATTTACTATTCAATTAATTTATTTTATTTATCAATGTCTGAAAATATTTTAATAGAATACCAAATAGAATTGTGTTTATCAAAATGTAACAATACAAAATAGTAAAATGAAGAGAATAAAGAAACAGAACTGTATAAAATTAGGTAACACTAATTTTTTTCATAAGGTAGGACAAATTTTGTCATTTGCAAAAAGATAAGTATCAAAATCAAGATGTCTTATATGGAGTGAAATCCAGTTCAGTTTATTTGAGCCTGAGCCCATCAAGGACAATGTTAATTCTGAAATTTCTACTGTCCCTCTAGGAAGGAAAAAGGCTAGCCTGAATCCCAGGTGTCTTCTGATCCTTCCTTAAACTTTCCCGTTTTCTGTATGCCTGTTCTTCAAAAGGACCTGCCTCCATCTATCTTTTGCTAATAGTACCAGCTCCACTTCCTGACCCATTTCTATAAGTCACTTCTTTTGGTTCTGGCTTTGAACATTTTGTCAGCTGACTCCCACAGGCTTCCTTTTATTCTGTGCTTTATCCAGAGAATGCTGAGTCCCGGCTCAGTGTCAGTTTTGGAACACAGATTTCCTGCCTGGCTCTGTAGGACCAAAGCTACTCTGCAAAGTGTGTGTGTGTGTGTGTGTCTTTCTCCCATTCTGTCTGCGGTGGGCAGTGGTGGCCATCATGTTCTGATGCCCTCAATGCAGTCTGCCACTTGCTCAGCTGCATCTTGGCTTGCATCCCTGTGTTCCAGTGTTCTTTGTCAGTGTCCTTTTTGGATTAGGAGTGCTTTATAGGAAACTGGTAACACTGCTTATTTTTGGCCACTGAGAAAAGAGTCAAAAAAGTCTCAATCAAAAAAAAAAGGACATCTCCTAATTTCTCCAGTGGTTTTCTTTGTTTTTAAAGGTTATCTGAAGGTGAAGGAGTTGAAGAACATTTTGGGGGGCTGTTTACTCTGCCTTAGGGGCCCTTTCTTTGCCCTTCTCCTTATCTACTGCACTTCTACCTTCAAAATCCAGTTGAAATCTCAGCTACTCCGTGAAGACACACCACCCCTGCCTTAGGAATCTGCCTTTTCTCTGTGCTCTGGTGACACACAATGTCTACACTAGTTCTCAAACTTAACATGTACCGCCTCTCTACTAAGTATAAGTTTTGTCTTCTCAGTTAGACTGTTGACTTAAAAACATTCACAACCTAAAAGCTGAGAGTTATGTTTTATTTGGTGGGAAATTGTAGGATTTCAAGCTCAGAAGACAGTGTCTCAAGTAACCAACGCTGAGAGAAGTGATCTGAAGAACAAAGGGAGGAGCCAGGTTATATAGAAACTTTGCAACAATGGGCAGGTAGTCTGAACATCAAAAGATTAATAATGCTAATTTAAGAAAACCACATATGCCAACTTAAGGAATTTAGTGCTTTTCTAAGCATAGAAAGATGCGAGAGTCAGGGCTTACTGACATCATTCCTTTCATGGTCATCTCAGCTATCTGGGCCAGTATCCTGTGTTTTTCACAGACTGAGCTCTCTTGGGACTCATCGTAGGGAGTGGCTATCGTCTAATGGCTGCTAGATGGGAGCTGTTCTCCTTCCTGAGTGCCCTTAGGACTCACCAGCTCATATTGAAGGCTTGCAATTGCTGATTACAGTGACATCCTTGTTTACTGGTATACCGGGAATATTTCATTTCTTAAGCCTATCAGCTTTGCCCCTCACTCCCTGATTCTAAGTACAGGCTCTGGAGTGAGTATCTGAAATCCTGGCTGTATCACTGGTTACTTGTATGACCTTGTTCAAGCCTCTAACCATCTCTATGCCTTAGACTCCTTCATTGTTCAGTGTGACAATAGTATCTATCTAAGGTTGTTGGGTGAGTTAATCGAACTTGTGTACGTTACATGTTTATATATGTTGGTACATAGCTTGGCACATAGCTTGTTGTTCAGTCCCTAAGTCGTGTCTGACTCTTTGTGACCCCATGGACTGCAGCATGCCAGGCTTCCCTGTCCTTGACTATCTCCTGGAGTTTGCTCAAACTCATGTCCAGTGAGTCCGTGATGCCATCCAACCATCTCATCCTCTGTTGCCCCCTTCTCTTTGATATATAGCTAGACTTCAATAATTATGTTTGTATGGTTATTGTTATTTAACTTTTGAGATTAAAAGAACTGGAGAAAGTTATGGAATATTCTACAAAAGTGGGTTCTGCCATAGTGGAATTTAAATTCTAAATGTTAATAACTACTCAATTATTTATTTAAATACTACTCTTTTAATAAGTACAGGGTAATCTGAGCACCCTGGAGGGTTTGGAAAAGTTACCCTGAGGAAGTGATAAATGAATTTAGGTCTTGAAAAGAAATAGGTATGAACCGGGTGAATGTCAGGAAGAATATTCCAGACAAAAGGAATGGCATGTGTGGTGACTCTGATCTGGAGGAAAGCATAGGGTATCTGAGGAACTAAAAGGTCAGCGTGACTAGAACACAGTGATGGAGTGAAGAACTGGGTTTTATATGTTGTCATTTTGCTGATATCTTATGTTTATATATTGAAGAGCTCAATTATTAATAATACTTGCTGGTACTGGAGTCTTCTTGGGTAAAGCTGGCTCACCTGATTCTTTTAGACACCAAAAAAAAGGAACTTTCTGGCTAAGTGGTGCATCAGTAAGGGTCCAATCAGAAAACAGAAACCACATTTAACATATCAGCAGTGAGAATTTGAAGGATGAGTTAGTTCCACAGGGTACTGGAGAAATGAACAACTGGGGAGCGAACACCAGAGGGAGTGACTGAGAAGCCACTACATCTCCAGACCAGAATCTTGTTGCCTCTCTGTCACACACACACACATCCATTCTCTCACACAGTCCTGGCTTCATATAGCCCAGAGGAGCTAGAACCACGTGTGTGAGGGCCTGGGGCTGGTGGGAGAGGGGCTCTCTGGGTGCTGCCAGTAGGTGCTAGTACCTCAGGAGCTTGGAAAAGCTAGGAAGACTTCTCAGTTGGTGCTGGTACCTATACCATTAAGAATGAACCATTCACAGTAGTTCCAAGAATACTGAAATAAAGTAGGAGACTGAGGCCAACTGCCCGTCCCAGGGTGGGACGTCATTGCTAAGACCAGTGATAGGAACCGGAAGAAAGCAGAAAGGAACTTGCCTTCTGGGCTCCCTCTAGCGGCCACTATTGGTAGAAAATGATAGGGGGTCAGAAGGCAAAGCAGAAATGTGATTTACAGAATCCTAGTGTGGGAACTTAAAAGGACTGATGTTGAAGCTGAAACTCCAATACTTTGGCCACCTGATGCGAAGAGCTGACTCATTTGAAAAGACCCTGATGCTGGGAAAGATTGAGGGCAGGAAGAGAAGGGGATGATAGAGGATGAGACAGTTGGATGGTATCACCAACTTGATGGACATGAGTTTGAGTAAACTCAGGGAATTGGTGATGGACAGGGAGGCCTGGCGTGCTGAAGTCCATGGGGTCACAAAGAGTCGGACACGACTGAGTGACTGAACTGACCTGAGTGTGGGAACTGGCGTGCTGCCCGTTCAAGGGGTCACAAAGAGTCGGACACGACTGAGTGACTGTACAACAACAAGGCTGCTGAAGCTGAGCAGGTGCCACCAGAGACCATTTTATTACCCCCTCCCCTCCAGCCCATGGTGTGGAAGATTTTGTCACCTAAACCGCAAACTATAGGTTATAAGTAATTTCTCAATATTTGTGAATAGCAAAGTTAACCACTGTTTGATACTAAGTTGACTGAACTCCAACCACAAGCAAATGGATTTTTAGTCATCTCAAAAAGTTCTAGCAAAGACTAAAATGTGATGTTCATTAGATACTTCGGAATATTAAAAATAATGACTGGACTACCCAATACTACTTTTAAGTACCTTAAAATACACAGGTTTAGGTATAGCTAGTTTTTTTCTCATGTGTCCTATATTGAAAGATGTGTTTGTGTGGAAGATCTATTTAGTGAAAAGTGATTTTCAATTAATTTCTCTTTGTCAGTGACAATACTTGAATTTAGTACTTTAGTTCCATTATTTCAACTCATATTCCTCCAAAGAATTAGTGAATTAAGGACATTGGTTTGAAAGAAATGAACTTTTTACCTAAAAAAAGCATTGAGATGTTATTTATCATTCAGATTGATTCATCTGTCTCAAACATTCATTTCCTGAAAATAATCCATTGGTATTATTTGTATGATAATTGAAACCTTATTGTTTTATTTCACATAGTTTTCCTGTTCTGATTTTCAGCATTAGAAAGCAATAATAACCTTGGTGAAAGAAAATTCCTGTGTGTCATTATTCATGGCCAGTCCTAGCTGGCCATTAATCCCTCAGTAATGCCACATACTTTGATTCTGTTGCTTAAATCAACAGGAACTAGAATTACTGGCAGTCACAGAGGTCTGATAATTCAATGTTCAACTGTAAAACAAAATTCAGTTTTTATCAGAAATACAAGATACAATAAATGGGTGAATATATTTATTTCTCAAAAATATAGGCATGTTATAGATTCCTGAAAAATTACCCAGATAGTAATTTTTTTAAATAAGTTATGCATTATTTATGTGTTTGTTTCTCAACTGATAATAATATTTATGTGAGAAACAGGAAAAAAAATCATGGTGCAAACATAACATAAATCTATAATGGATTTGGACTTCTTTCTACATTTAATATGCATGCCATTGTTGCTTCTTTATGGAATCAACTATGGGTTCGACAGACGAGTCTTCAAAAGTTACTTCATTTACTCTGGATGCTTCACTTTCTGTTAGAATATATTGCCATAAAGTGCTAGCTAGTATCTTGATTATGTTGTATAGTTGCATACTTTAATATTAATGCATAAAATGTAACTTATTAACATAGTAAAGCATAAATGTTGACCTGAATTATGAAACATCATTATTATTTTTAAAGTAAATACCAAATTGAAAACAAGATTAAAGTATGTTTAAAAAAAATAAGTAGGTATAATTCTGTACCTTTGTTGATGATCTTAGCTCTTGTCAATCAAACCTCAGCTCTAGTCTAGTTTTAGTCTGGGAGAAGTTGCTAATACTTAACTTGGCCACAGACCTTTTTGGCACTTCCCCAGTTTACTAAGAGTTTGAGTAGCTTCTCTAGCTTCACTTGTATTCCTGGTACAAGATTTAACTTCCTTACAGATGCAGTCTTCTATTTGTCTTTAGCTTCCACACTTAATACTACTTAGGTTTTTTGTTCTCTAAGATCCATATACCCAGTCTCTTACTTTCTCTTTAATGGGGTAGAAGGTTGTCCTTCTGATTCACAAGGCCAATGTTGATGGAGAGAAATTGCAGATATGATATGCCTCTCCCAGGCAGCCGCACACCTAAGTTGACAATCACATTTTTCCCCCTCAACTACATGAAGACTTACTAGTCTCATTTGCCCTTTCTTAAACTACTCTGAGCTTCTTTTCTATTTCTCTCGACAAATTGCTTAGTTGAGTGTCTGTAGAATGAAATGTACATTAAATCAATTCTACAGGATGCCTCATACCCAAGGTCTAACGTGTTTTTCTTTCTGGTCTTGCTGAGACCATCTATTCTAAGTTAACTTATCTAAGCAATATCAGAGTGTAACTTTTTAAAAAACATTTTCTTTCTTTGTTTATTTTTGGCTACACTGGGTCTTCGTTGCTGCATGTGAGCCTTCTCTCGTTTCAGTGAGCAGAGGCTGCTCTCTAGTTGCTGTGCATGGGCTTCTCGTTGCAATGGCTTCTCTTACTTTGGAGCACAGGCTGACGTGTGCACAAGCTTAAGTAGTTGTGGCTTGTGGGCTCAGTAGTTGTGGCACACAGGGCTAGTTGCTCCGAGGCACGTGGAATCAGACCTGTGTCCCCTGCATTGGCAGGTGAATTCTTAACCACTGGACCACCAGAGAAGTCCCAAAGTGTAGCTTTTAAAACCACACCGAAACTCTTCCAGAGAGCAACCAACAGGTGCAAAGTGGTTTTAAGATAAACTCTAGAGTTGGACTATGAAGAAAGCTGAGCACAGAAAAATTGATGCTTTTGAACTGTGGTGTTGGAGAAGACTCTTGAGAGTCCCCTGGACTGTGAGGAGATCCAACCAGTCCATTCTAAGGGAGATCAGTCCTGGGTGTTCATTGGAAGGACTGATGTTGAAGCTGAAACTCCAATACTTTGGCCACCTCATGTGAAGAACGGACTCACTGGAAAAGACCCTGATGCTGGGAAAGATTGAGGGCAGGAGGAGAAGGGGACGACAGAGGATGAGATGGTTGGATGGCATCACCGACTCAATGAACAGGGGTTTGGGTGGACTTTGGGAGTTGGTGCTGGACAGGGAGGCCTGGCGTGTTGTGGTTCATGGGGTCGCAAAGAGTCAGACACGACTGAGCGACTAAACTGAACTGAAGAAACACATTAGGGAAAATAATAACTATGTGTAATGCTAGTTTTGTTGACTAGATTAAGGCAACTGCTTACAATAGTCCTTTCATAGGCAGAGTTCATCTTTGGGGAGGACATAGGAAAATTTGCATAGGAGCCAAGGAATTTTCTGGGACTAAAGCATCAAGAACCTGGCCCCATCTCTTTTGAGTTTCAATGTTATTAGAACATCTTCAGTCAGTTGATGCTAACTGAACTCTGCCATCAGGAAGGACTCCAAACGTTCTAAGAAATGTGCAAAATATTATGGTGTCCTAATTTTAACACCAAGGTTGCGTGTTGGTGGCAGATATCCACCAACAGAATGTACAAAATGTGAATATGGTAGAAGCTATTCTTGGCCAAGCCAGAAACGTTCTGGGGAGCCATATTTTAGATGGAATGACTGCATATTTGATTATGACCTAAAAGAGCTATAGCAAGGGTCAGTGAAGAAGTCATTACAAGTGGACAAGCATCCTATGGGCATTCAGAACTCAGTAGTTATGTGATGGGGTTGCTAGTGAATAATCATGCTAGTGGTTTTGTTATACTTCTTGGCTCTCATCATGTGATATTTGAAAATAGGACCAGCAGCCTTGGGGTAAGTAAGTAAACTGAGTAAGTAAACTTGGATGGTTCAGAGCAAGTAGTGGTTCCTAGGCTTCCCCAGTGGTTCAGGTGGTAAAGAATCCCCCTGCCAGTGCAGGAGACACAGGTTCAGTCCCTGGGTTGAGAAGATCTTCTGGAGAAGGAAATGGCAACCTATTCCAGTATTCTTGCCTGGGAAATCTCATGGACAAAGGAACCTGGAGGGCTACAGTCCAGGTTCCTCTTTCCAGGGGTTGGAAAGAGTCAGACATGACTTAGTGACTAAACCACCACCGTCACCCAGCAGTGGACCCTAAAGGAAAATATAGTTACCTTTGTATTCCAAGCTTGGTAAAGAAGGTCATAATTAGTAACATGTATTTGAAAATGTTAAGATAGTCATAATTTATTCTGACTGTGTATGTTAGTCACTCAGTTTTGTCTGACTTTTGTGACCCCATGGGGTGTAGCCCACCAGGCTCCTCTGTCCACAGGATTTTTGCAGGCAAGAACACTGGAGTGGGTTGCCATTTCCTTCTCCAGAGGATCTTCCTGACCCAGGGATTTAACCCAGGTCTTCTGCTTTGCAGGCTGACTCTTTACTGTCTGAGCCACCAAGGAAACCTAATTCATTCTGAACTTCAGAAGAATTTGTCCTACATTATGACATTTATCTGGGTTTCCCAGCTGATATTAGTGGTAAAGAATCCACCTGCAATGCAGGAGCCACAGGAGATGTGAGTTCAATCCCTGGGTGGGGAAGATCCCCTGGAGGAGGGCATGGCAACATCCACTCTGGTATTCATGCCTGGGGAATCCCATGGACAGAAGAGCCTGGTGGGCTACAGTCCATGGGTTCAGAGAGAGTCAGACACACTAAAGCGATTTTGCATTCATGCAGCACACATGACATTTATCATATTTGTAACATTAAACCTATTTTTTGCAAAGATACAGCCTCTCCCTTCAAAATTTGTTTATTAAGGGCCATGATTTATCTTTATCTCAACTCTTGCTTCACCTCCCATGGAGTACAGCAAAGCACCTTATGCAAAATAAGTAGTAAATTAGCCAACTCAGTATTAAATTATAGAATGAAAGAAAACATTTGGAACACCCAGAATATTTTAAAATGCTCACACATCTTTATGAGCAATATTTGTTTTATTTAAGAAAATTAATTTGTTAGAATTAAAGTTTAAAATAATTATTTTAATGTTCCAATATACAGAAAAATGATGTGATTTGAGGAGTTAAGTCTAAGTGAAAAGAAGACTTAGCTCTTAGCTATGCGCCAGAAATTCTGATTGATGTTTGGAACTTGCTGTTGTATGTTTTGGGAAAGTCTTTTGATCTCAGTTCTTTACTTTCCTTGTCAGTTTTATCTGTCTTTATATTTTTATATGTGTAGTAAGTGTTTCAAGTGGATTTATTCTCAATATTTGATTTTTAAAAGTTTACATGCCATTTCTTAAAAAGTCCATATCCTGTTTGTAATGACTAATTTGATGTGGCAACTTGGCTAGGCCACAGTACCCAGCTACGTAGTCAAATATTATTTTGGATGGTTCTGTGAGGCTGTTTTTGGATGAGATTTATATCTAAACTGGTGGGATTTGACTGAAGTAGATGGTCTTCCATAATGGCCATCCAGACACTGGAACTTTACAGATCTTCTCTGTATCTTGCTTGTTCATAAAGCAGGAATAGCCATTTTGGGAAGCAGGGAGGGAGCTGGAAATATGGAGAAGGATGGTTATTTCATCACAAGCCTACATTTTCCTTTGAGGGAAGAGTCATAGCTTTCATTAAATGAGGGGACAATGAAAGATTTTTAGGTTCAGGAGTCAGCTGATCAGGTCATAAAGACATAACTTCAGTGGCTGTATGGAGGTTGAAATCAAGGAGACAGTATTTCGGAGTATTAATGCTTAGGTGGTGATTACAGCAGACTGGATGAGAGACAATAATAGTCTAAATTTATGCACTAAGCAATGATGATGGAGAGAAAAGAAATCTAAAGAACTATTAAGAGCATATGGATCAAAAGGCATAGAGATCATATATATTGTGAAGGGAAGACAGAAAAAATCTAGAATGACCCCCCACTTTGTGGTTTGAGAAACCACTGTGTGATGGTCCAATCCCTGAAATGGCAGAAAAGATAAACAAGCATATAGTTTAGAGGAAGACAATAAATTTATCCTGGGATATGCTAGTTTGAGAGCCTCTGAGCCATCTAGATGGAAATGTCTGGCAGGCATTTGAAAATACAAACCAGGAGGTCAAGAACAAAATACCGATGGTAGAAATGGAATGGAAACCCCCAGGCACTGAAGCCAAGAAAATGGATAAGATCATCAAAGGAGAACATAGGCCCAGAAGAGATGAATTCTTGACCAAAGAATCACAGAGAATACCAAGTCATGAAGAAACAGAGGAGAGTCCTGAAAGAAAATGTGGGTAAGAGTGGTGAGAAAGGATGGAATCATTAGGAAGGAAAAAAGAGAATTCTGTTTTAATTTACTATCATTTCAGGAAAATAGGTTAAGCAGCTGTGGCAGACACACTGCTCTGTGCTCAAAAATCTGTCTCCTGCTCACTGCTCTGGGTCCCAGGAACACTACATTTTCCAGTCCCCCACTGCATCCACGTGGGACCAAAAGATTGAAAATCAGCCAACCGGAAGAAGGTAGAAGTGGAAGTAAGGTAGTCTACTTCCGAGCCAGGTCCCTAAGACACTGCAGGTGGTTTTTGTGCATCTCTCTCTTTCCCATCCATGTGACCAGATACGACAGAGCTCCCTCATCAGAAATATTTATATCAGACTTTGCCTAAGTGGGAAATAGGCGTTTATTGTGTTAACCTACTAAGATATTGGGAGAAGGCAGTGCACCCCACTCCAGTACTCTTGCCTGGAAAATCCCATGGATGGAGGAGCCTGGTGCAGTCTATGGGGTCGCTAAGAGTCGGACATGACTGAGTGACTTCACTTTCTCTTTTCACCTTCATGCATTGGAGAAGGAAATGGCAACCCACTCCAGTGTTCTTGCCTGGAGAATCCCAGGGACGGGGGAGCCTGGTGGGCTGCCGTCTCTGGGGTCGCACAGAGTCGGACACAACTGAAGCGACTTAGCAGCAGCAGCAGCAACTAAGATATTGAGGTTATTTATTATAGCAGTCAATATCCTTTTATCTATACAACAATTTAAAAGCTCTTTTTTAAAGTTATCTGTTTGGTATTGCTGACACACTTTAAAAACATAGCCATCCTAACAATATTTATCTTTCAAGACTAATTTACTGTCATTTCAGGATATAAGTTTCAGGGTCATTGGAATGGCATCAAGTTTTAAATTTATGTTTAAAAAGACTAATAATAGATGGAGGAATAAGAGGTTAGTACGTGCATACACTTCATGATCTTGTCCTGATTATGTTGTAGCCTGTCAAGAACACAGGCCTTCTCTCTACCACCCTCTTGGGGCCATCCAAATCCTTAAAGGGTAGAACCTAGAGTCTCTAGTGTCACGGGTTTGTGATGTTGCATGTGATTTCTCTTGAATGGAATGTCTAAACAGTGATTTACTACCATAGCAGAAGCCTCCTGGTCCTAGGATTATGAACAAAATATAATATAAGTGGAGAATGTTACAAGAGCACACAAGGAACCTCTTCCAAGTCAGTCTTCTGGACTAATAGCAAAGACCTCAAAGGCAGACTGACCAATTATGAGCTCCTCAGAGGATGTGTTCAAGAAAAGTAATTCAACCACAAAAAGAAATGTAGACAACAAAATTAATAACTTTTGGATTAATTATCCAAAGTATGAAATGCATCCATACTCAAATAAATAATAAATAATAGAATCATAAAAATAAATAATTAAAAAATAAGTGGGGAGGAAGAGACAAATCTCCCATAACAAAAATTCCAAATAATTCATGTCGATACTAACCTTCAAGGAGGTGGAATAGAACTCGGCTTGCTCCCAAAGAGTACAGGACAGGAAAGGGGAAAATAACTTGACAGTGGAGAAACCTGGCAACCAAATGCCTCCTCCAGGTAATCAACACCATTGGCAGTGAGTCGTGTCGACAGCATGTACCCTTGATATGATGTTGTAAGAATTGCATTTCACCTCTGTGGTCTTCGGTAACCCCAGTGAGATCAAGAGAAACACATCAGACAAAACCAAAGTGAGAGATATTCTACAAAATAGCTGAGCAATGCTCAAAACTGTCAAGGTCATCAAAAACAAGGAGAGTCTGGGAAACTGTCTCAGCCAAGAGGAGCCACGACAACTAAATGCAGTGTATCTTGCGTGGGATCCTGGAAGAGGTGAAGGTCATTGGAGAAGAACTAGTGATATTTTGATAAAGCGTGGTTTGGTTAATAATAGCATATACATATTGGCTCATCAGGCTTCCTGGGTCTGGTGCTAGTGATAAAGAACCCGCCTGCCAAATGCAGGAGATGTAAGAGACGTGCGTTCGATCCTTGGGGCAGGAAGATCCCCGGAGGCGGGCATGGCAATCCACTCCAATGTTCTTGCCTGGAGAATCCCCATGAACATAGGAGCCTGGTGGGCTATAGTCCACAGTGTCGCACAGAGTCAGACATGACTGAAGTGACTGAGCACGCACACATTGGCTCACGAGCGGTAAGGAATGGATCACAGCGATCTAAAATCTTAATGGGAAAGCAGGTGTGGGATACATGCACACTCTCTGTACTATTTTTGTGACTATTCTAAGAAATCTAGAATTATTCTAACATAAAACTTTGTGTGTTTTATTTTTAAAAAGCAACTTAGAAAAAAAATCATTTATTTATTGAAGAAATATAAGCATGTAATTCACAGCGAAACTGACCATAATCTTCTCTAATTCTCCAGCTTTCTGAAACTCACTGGTGGACCGTCTCCCCAAATCTATATTAATTCTTCATCTCCATCTGTCTTCCTGGTTACTTTCCTGCCTATATTCCTTCTTTAAGCTCCATCTTCCTTACTCTAAAATATTCCCCATCAGACACAGCCCAATGGGTAGTTTTCCCTCTGTTACTGCTATTTTTCTTGGAGAAACTAGGTGATCCAGTTCTTGTCCTCTGCATCCCTTCTCATCTTTGCTTCAGTTCCGGTAGAAGGCTGGGGTGAGCTGTGGGTGTGTTGATCATTCTCAGCCCCATTATACAGACAGATGACTTTAATAAATTAGCAGATTAAGGGGGGAAAGGCAAATTTCTTTGTTTTAGAAAAGCTACTGCAAAGTTAGTGAAGGAGGAAGTAAAGGTAGACCCTTAACTACCAGGCTTTTTATATTTACTGCCCAATATCATATATTTAATAAGAATCAGCAACTATTAAATATGAAGTGAAAGTCACTGTCGTGTCCAACTCTTTGTGACCCCAAGGAATCTTCCAGGCCAGAATACTGGAGTGGGTAGCCTTTCCTTTCTCCAGGGGATCTTCCCAACCCAGGGATCAAACCCAGGTCTCTCACATTGCAGGTAGATTCTTTACCAGCTGAGCCACAAGGGAAGCCCAAGAATACTGGAGTGGGTAGCCTTTCCCTTCTCCAGAGGATCTTCCCAACCCCGGAATCAAACTGGGGTCTCTTGCATTGCGGGCAGATTCTTTACCAACTGAGCTATCAGGGAAGCCCATTAAATTATAGGAAGCCCATTAAATTAAATATGAAGGAAATTTGATAAATATCTAATTCTCAAGTTGCACGTTAGATAAATAAGGGCCAGATGACCTCAGTGGCCAGCTCACCACAACGCAGTTAATGACCAGAGGATCCATGACTATTCATCTCTTCCTTCTTGCTTCTTTTATGTTCTTCAAACACCAAGTTCAAATTTTTGTCATGATGCAGGAGAGATACAGGCTTTGATATGGTAATTCTTTCCTGTCAAGTACGAATCATGGAAAGAGATAAAACAGCAAATGAATACACGAAATGGGTCAGACTAACCAAACACTGTTATATTCTCTTTGATTTAAAGACATATCTACAGATATGTACCCCATAAGAGTCTGAATGAGCGGCATGTCAACCTTCCTGATCAGCCAGCAGCCACTACCTTCTAGCTCTTGGTGCTCAGACGTGTGGGGTTTCTCAGCCCCATCTCTGAGGTTTCATCCTTCATTAAATACACAGGAACCACTGGTCTCCTTCAACCTTGGAGAGCTCCAGAAAGCTAACATCTTGTTTGGTAACCCCTGCCTTTATCATTTCCTTCAGTCGTCATTCACCCGTTTGTTCAGGCATGTGTTTGTTCAATTTGCCGAACACTAGGGCAAGGTGCTGAAAATACCAACAGAAAATGCATCAGCCCTAAAGTCCACATTCATACTGTCTACTAATTTAAGTGTTATGAGAAGAGTCTGTATCATTCTTCCAGTTATAAAAATCAAAAGTGTCTCTCAGTTCAGTTCAGTTTAGTCGCTCAGTCGTGTCCGACTCTTTGCAACCCCATGAATCGCAGCACGCTAAGCCTCCCTGTCCATCACCAACTCCCGGAGTTCACTCAGACTCACGTCCATCGAGTCGGTGATGCCATCCAGCCAGCTCATCCTCTGTCATCCCCTTCTCCTCCTGCCCACAATCCCTCCCAGCATCAGAGTCTTTTCCAATGAGTCAACTCTTCACATGAGGTGGCCAAAGTACTGGAGTTTCAGCTTTAGCATCATTCCTTCCAAAGAAATCCCAGGGCTGATCTTCTTCAGAATGGACTGGTTGCATCTCCTTGCAGTCCAAGGGACTCTCAAGAGTCTTCTCCAACACCACAGTTCAAAAGCATCAATTCTTCAGCACTCAGCTTTCTTCACAGTCCAACTCTCACATCCATACACGACCACAGGAAAAACCATAGCCTTGACTAGACGGACCTTTGTTGGCAAAGTAATGTCTCTGCTTTTCAATATGCTATCGAGGTTGGTCATAACTTTCCTTCCAAGGAGTAAACGTCTTTTAATTTCATGGCTGCAGTCACCATCTGCAGTGATTTTGAAGCCTCCCAAAATAAAGTCTGACACTGTTTCCACTGTTTCCCCATCTATTTGCCATGAAGTGATGGGACCAGATGCCATGATCTTCGTTTTCTGAATGTTGAGCTTTAAGCCAACTTTTTCACTCTCCACTTTCACTTTCATTATTGACAAATTTCCTGTGGGAGGAAATATTGCCCTCTGTTGAGAACCACTGCTATAGTGTATTCATAAATCATTCCTTAGTCAAATACTCTCTGCAATTAACCAGAGTTCTTGTTCTATGTAACTGCCTCCTTTCTCATAATCTGTCCTATGAATTTTAGCTAATTTTTCTCCCCAGATTCAGATCTCCAGCTCTTCAACTCAGAAAAATCTGGGTCTATTTGACTTCTCTCTCTCTGGAAAGCCATTGAAAGGCAAAATGAAGGTTTTTTGCAGTCTTGTGGAACAAAAATTAGAGTTTGTAACTATAAGGAATATACCAGGTACCCAGATAAAAAAACTAGAGGCTGTGGATAATAGTAGAATGAGCATAAATACAGCTTTAATTTGGCATAATTTCTCATAATTTCCATAATTTCTCTTGGATTAAGGTCAGTACCATCCAGTTAGCCTAGTAGAAAGAAAGTGAAATATTTCTGGAGGAAGGCAGTAGCATCTGTAACAGTCATAATTTTTACATAAAAAAGTTCAGTATTCAATCTAAAAATACTAGACACATTGAAAGACAAAGCCACATGACTAAAATTCAAGAGAAAAAAAAATCTAAACAGATCTACATGGGATTCAGATGTTAAAGTAACTGACTTATACTTTAAATGACTATAATAATACATAAAAATAGAGATTTAATATTAGAGACTTCTCCAAAGTGATTGAAATCTATAAAAAGTAGAAATTATGAAATTGAAAAGTATAGTTTCTGAAATTATTAACTAATTTTATGAGTTTTAAAGAAAAAGTAGAAATTACGAAATTGAAAAGTATAGTTTCTGAAATTATTAACTAATTTTATGAGTTTTAAAGGAAGCCAGATCAGCAGACGAATGGATAGTAAATATTCAAATTAATGACTACAGACAGAATGAAAAACACAGCTCTCCAGCAGCAGTGGGCCTCAATGAAAATGTATGAAAAGTTATAATCTATGTGTAATTAGAGTCCCAGGAGAAGAGGAGAAAGAGCAAAAATAGTATTTAAGGAGATCATGAATGAGAATGATCTCATATTGTTAAAAGAAACTAAGGCATAGATTAAAATAAGTCAAAATAGACTTTATAGAAAGAAACCATTAAGGATAAAGGGGATACTTACATAAAGACAAAAGGCTTAAGTTAGCATTTGTGAAAATTGTATACACCTAATAAAATGGCCTCAAAATACATAAAGTGAAAACTGTCAGAACTTAGAAATCGACAAAATAAATCATTGAGTGAAAGATTTTAACATATCTCTTAGAAAGGTCTTCAAGAGAAGATGTTAAGTTCTTTTAGGAATTCATGAACTGAGAAGACCAAATGATCAGAAATACATACATGTGTAAAATTTGAACAACACAAATAAGTGCAACCAAATAACAGAAAAATGTACCCCAAATTTAGAGAATGTATACTTTTCTCAAGCATACAAAAATACTTAGGAAAATGAACCACATACTAGGTTATGAAGCCATTCTCTATTCCCTCTCTGCTTCTTTATTGAAGCATAACTGATGTACAGCAGCAGTAGTTCCTGGTGTACAGCACAGGGATTCCGTTTCTATACATTACAAATGATCATGATGGTAAGTCTAGTTACCATCTGTCACTACACAGTTATTACAGTGTCATTGACTGTATTCCCCATGCTGTACTTTTGATTCCCGTGATTTATTTATTTTGTAACTGGAAGTTTGCACCAACAAGTTCCTGTCATCTATTTCACTCATCCTTCTAATCCCTTCTGATCCAGAAACCATCTGTTTGTTCTCTGTACCTATGACTCTATTTCTGTTTTGTTATGTTTGTTCATTGGTTTTGTTTTTTATTTTTCATATACAAGTGAAACCATATATGATATTTATGTTTCTCTAACTTATTTCACTTAGTGTAATACTCTATAGGTCCACTCATGTAACAAATAGCACAATCTTATTATTTTTTATGACTGAATAATATGTCACTGTGTATATAAGACAAAGAATGGACAAGATCTTTATGGAGAATATGTTAAAACTCTATTAAAAGATATGAGAAAATGTTACTAAATAGAACAGATCATGTTCATTTATGGAGAGATACAGGATTTTGAAGATGCCAGCTGCCATCAAATTAGGTTTGTACTTAAGGCACTTTTCATAAATTTTCTGATAGGATTATTTTTGGAGCTTTTCACAAATTGATTTAAAATTATATGGAGCTCTTCCGAGCGGGGTCAAGGCCCAGCCGGCGGGAGCCGGGTTTGGAGAGTCCCGGGCACTCGGAGAATCCGGGTAGCCCCGGCTGGAGCCATGTCCCGGAACCTGCGCACTGCTCTCATTTTCGGCGGCTTCATCTCCCTGATCGGCGCCGCCTTCTACCCCATCTACTTCCGGCCCTTAATGCGGCTGGAGGAGTACAAGAAGGAACAAGCCATAAATCGAGCTGGTATTGTTCAAGAAGACGTGCAGCCACCAGGGTTGAAAGTGTGGTCGGATCCATTTGGCCGGAAATGAGAAGACTAACACCACCTCTAATTATGAAAGTAGACAAGAGACTTCATGCTTTCAGTTCTGCAGCAAGTTCAATAAGTCACCTGGCTAGAGAACGCTGGCTGGAGCAGAAAACTCTAGAAAGCCATAAAAAGTCCTATGCATGAGGAGTACGTCCCTCCTTAAAAGGACCCTGGAACAAATCATACTGTAGGAGGGTTTTCATGATTTGGTTTCCTTTCTAAAAATGAAGCTGTCTCACTCAGCTGGACTTGAAGGCTATCTACATATTATTCAGTCTCTACCTCTTAGCCAGCCAAGCTGTGATATGAATACAAACAACTAGTAGCCTGGGGAAGATTCTAGACTGTTTTGCCATCCTCCAAATAGGAAATTTCAGGGGGAAACTACCATATTGAGCAGCCTCATAGGGCTCTTTGAAAATGTTAAAGTTGATAAAACTCTTTGAGGACAAGGTACATTGTACTCTTTAAGAATAAATAGTTCAACTCAACTCTCTCATTAGGAAGGTTGCTGCATGTTGGGATATAAACAAATTTGAAGCAAACTAAATGGGTCTGCATGCCTATTAGAAATCATTGTTGAATTGACTGAAATGAAAATATATATATTAAAATGATTTCTCTTTAAAAAAAAAAAATAAAAAATAAAATTATATGGAAAAATGAATTTACATGAAAAGATAAATTTGTAGAGAAAAGAGGGAAATACTTTATCAGATATTAACAATCAGTAATAAAAGGAGAGGTCTGTCACAGAAACATCATGCCGATGAAAGAGAAAGGGAACTTAGAACTTCTTATTTATGACTGAGAAATTGGCATATGCTAATGGTGGTCTCTCTGAAACATGGAGAAGGGGATGAATTATTAGATAGTATTGGGGAAAATCATCTCACTGGGTAGATAAAAATAAATGTGGATCCCAATTCATACTATATATAAAAATAAAATCAGAATGGACTGAGTGAGAGCTGATGCTATGAAGTTTGTAAAAATAATAAAGAAGGTATTTTTGTGACTTAAGCTTTAAATATGTTATCTTAACAAGATAAAAAGGGAAAAACATGAATTTGCCTATAGCACAATTAGGATTTCTGTTCCACAAAATTGAGAACAGACTGAGTGGGAACAATTATGATGTCTAAAAGTGAAAAAGAGTTATTATCTAGTGTTTATACGGAGTAACTGTGAACCAAAGAGGGAGAGACAACACACAATAGAAAAGGGGAAAAGAATATGAATTAGCAAGTCTTAGAAGAGTAAACCCCGGTGGTTAACATGTTTAAGAGATGTCCATGTCAGTAATAATTAGAGAATAAATAAATGAGAATTACAATGAAATATTCCTAATTTATATACATCAAATTGGCAAAAAGTAGTGGGTTGGATGATGCCAAATGTTGGTGAGAATAGAAACTCTTAACTCCCCCAAGGAAATGCAGACTGGTGTGGCCATTGGAAAAGCAATCTGGCAGCATGGAGGGAAATCTGATCCATATATACTACTAGAGCCAAAATTTGTGTTCTTCTATGTATTTACTCCATAGAAATCTCTTAGGAGTTATATATTAGAGTATTCACCTCATCCCTGATGGTGGGAGCATGCTTTGGAAACATGCACTGGAGCACTCCGCTACAGTCAGTATTAGTGGCTCCAGTATACATACAGCCACATGGGTCCATCTAGAAACTCAATGTGAAGTGACAAAAAGGAAGAAACAATTTATGCTCTAGCATATTACCATTTATATAAATTAAAAGGCATAGGGACACAAAATTATATTATGATTATATTAGCCAACTCTGACTGTCATAACACAATACCACCGAATGGGTAGCTTAAACAGTAGAGATATGTTTTCTCACAGTTTTAGAGGCTGCACGTCTAAGATCAGGGTAGCAGCATGGTGGGGTTCTGGTGAGAGCTCTCTTCTTGGCTTGGAGATAGCTGCTGTCTCACGTGGGGAGGAGGGAGGGTGGGTGAGAGGGAAGGAAGGAGAGCGAGAGAGAGAGAATATCTTCATCTTATAAGGCTACAGTCCTATTGGGTTAGGGCTTCACTTCCCTTGTAGCTCAGTTGGTAAAGAATCTGCCTGCAGTGCAGGAGACCCGGGTTCGATCCCTGGGTTGGGAAGGTCCTTTGGAGAAGGAAATGGCAACCCACTCCAGTATCCTTGCCTGGAAAATCTCATGGACAGAGGAGCCTGGTGGGCTGCAGTCCGTGGGGTCGCAAAGAGTCAGGCACGACTGACCAACTAACACTTACACTTACTTTATAACTTCATGTATCCTTAATTACTTCCCAAAAACCCTAGCTCCAGATACAGTCACAGTGGGGATTAGGCCTTCGACACATGAACTGGGGAGGGACATAATTCAGTCCACAGCATTCCACCCTAAGCCCCCACCCCACATTCGTGTCCTTATCCCACACAAAATACAGTTATTTCATTCCAGTAGCTCCCAAAGTCTTAACTCATTCCAGCATCAACTCTAAACTCGAAAGTTTTATCTAAATATCATTGAAGTCAGGTATGTTTGAGACTTAAAGTATGATTCATCCTGAGGCAAAATTCTTCTCCAGATGTGAACTGTAGAACTGCACATGCTAACGTGTTTCCAAAATACAGTGGTAGGCAGGTATGTGTGATTAGTCACTCAGTTATGTCCAAATCTTTGCAACCCCAGGAAATGTAACCCACCAGGCTCTTATTTCCATGGGACTCTCTAGGCAAGAATACTGGAGTGGGTAGCCATTCCCTTCTCCAGGGGAATCTTCCCAACCCAGGGATCGAACCAGGGTCTCCTGCATTGTGGGTGGATTCTTTACCTTCTGAGCCAGCAGGGAAGCCCAGGTAGGTATAGCATGGATATTCCTATTCCCAAAAGAAGACATCAGAAGGAAGGAAGGGATGATGGATCTCAAGCAAGTCCAAAACCTAGTAAGGCAAATACTATTTGAGCTTAATTCTCAGATATAATCCTTTCCTTCAGTACTTTGCAAGGTCTCCACCTCTGAGGCATGGGTGAGGGTCATGTTGACCCCCTGAAACTGGGGAGATCATCCCATTTTTTGAAATGGAGGGAAAAGTGTTGCCCATGAACTTGTGGTAGGATGACAGTGACAAGATTTGATACATAGCAAACATTTTTTAATTTGCTCCTTGGAAGAAAAGCTATGACAAACCTAGATAGCATATTAAAAAACAGAGACATTATTTTGCTGACAAAGGTGCATCTAGTCAAAGCTATGGTTTTTCTAGTAGTCATGTATGGATGTGAGAGTTGGACCATAAAGAAAGCTGAAGGCCAAAGAAGTGATGCTTTTGAACTGTGATGTTGGAGAAGACTCTTGAGAGTTCTCTTGAACTGCAAGGAGATTAAACTAGTCCATCCTAAAGAAAATCAGTCCTGAATATTCATTGGAAGGACTGATGCTGAAGCTGAAGCTCCAATACTTTTGCCCCCTGATGAGAAGACTGACTCATTGGAAGAGATCCTGATGCTGGGAAAGATTGAAGGCGGGAGAAGAAGAGGAAGACAGAGGATGAGATGGTTGGATGGCATGAGTTTGAACAAGCTCTGGGAGTTAGTGATGGGCAGGGAAGTCTGGCGTGCTGCAGTCCATTGGGTCTCAAAGAGGTGGACATGACTGGGCGACTGAACGGAATCATTTTTTAGAGATACATACATAACTGACACATCAAACAAAGTAGAGTGGGTCTCTGTATAGGAGGGAGGAAAATGGAAATATGAATAGGGGATGAAGAGAAAAAAAATATTAAACAAGGATGAGACTTTGCATGAAGCTGGGATCATAGCATATAATGAACAGAGAGGTAGGATTACCCCATCTTTGTGCACTTGAGATCCAAATAGGAAAAATGAATCTAGCCTCCTCCCTTTTCACCTTGCGCCTGCATAATTAGTTACAGCTCATAAAAATTCTCCTTGTGTGACCTTCTGCCATGGAAATTGAGAAAACAACTCCTGTGAAATGTTGATGACTTGGCTGGATTTTGACTTTTCCAGATGAGCTTCAGAAACAAGTAAATTTATTTATGGTAAGAGAGAACATCTAAATGTTAATTATACCAAAAGGAAAAAGAGGCAAAGGGGAGAGAGTATCAACAACTCATTTCATTATTTGGCAGAAAGTGGGAAAAGCAGTGAGGAAGGGAGAGTAGGGTTTCCATTTGTTGACTGGCTCATTAGGGTTCTTCTTGCTCTGCATTAAGTTTTGTCAATGGCATGTTGAGGTTCTAGTCTTCCTCCTGGCCAGGCATGTCTTATCCTGCCTTACAGCCCCGAGCCTTGGACTGTCTCAGTATTGCATTAGGTGCTCAGCAAATGGCTTGCCTGGTGGCTCAGACAGTAAAGAATCTACCTGCAATGGAGGAGACCCGGGTTCAATCCCTGGGTTGGGAAGAACCCCTGGAGAAGGGAATGGCAACCCAGTCCAGTATTCTTGCCTGATGAATTCCATGGACAGAGAAGCCTTGCGGGCTGCAGTCTATGGGGTCACAAAGAGTCAGACACAGCTGAGTGACTCAACAATAGCAACAACTGACTAGAGCAAGTTTCCAAGAAGCCTTAGCCCTGCCTGGAAATACTCCAGCAGCAGCATCTGAGCCAGTGTGGTTGGCCTCTAGGATGCCAGAAGACAAGTTTGAATACTCTGTTTTCAAAATAAAGGACCATCTTGGTTGAATTTCTAGCCTGGCATCAAGCGCATATCAGTTTAGTTCAGTTCAGTTCAGTCGCTCAGTCGTGTCCGACTCTTTGCGACCCGATGAATCGCAGCACACCAGGCCTCCCTGTCCATCACCAACTCCCGGAGTTCACTCAGACTCACATCCATCGAGTCAGTGAAGCCATCCAGCCATCCAGCCATCTCATCCTCTGTCATCCTCTTCTCCTCCTGCCCCCAATCCCTCCCAGCATCAGAGTCTTTTCCAATGAGTCAACTCTTCGCATGAGGTGCCCAAAGTACTGGAGTTTCAGCTTCAGGATCATTCCCTCCAAAGAAATCCCAGGGCTGATCTCCTTCAGAATGGACTGGTTGCATCTCCTTGCAGTCCAAGGGACTCTCAAGAGTCTTCTCCAACATCACAGTTCAAAAGCATCAATTCTTCAGCACTCAGCCTTCTTCACAGTCCAACTCTCACATCCGTACATGACCACAGGAAAAACCATAGCCTTGACTAGACGGACCTTTGTTGGCAAAGTAATGTCTCTGCTTTTGAATATGCTATCTAGGTTGGTCATAACTTTCCTTTCAAGGAGTAAGCGTCTTTTAATTTCATGGCTGCAATCACCATCTGCAGTGATTTGGGAGCCCCCAAAAATAAAGTCTGACTGTTTCCACTGTTTCCCCATCTATTTCCCATGAAGTGATGGGACCAGATGCCATGATCTTCGTTTTCTGAATGTTGAGCTTTTAAGCCAACTTTTTCACTCTCCACTTTCACTTTCAGCAAGAGGCTTTTTAGTTCCTCTTCACTTTCTGCCATAAGGGTGGTGTCATCTGCATATCTGAGGTTATTGATATTTCTCCTGGCAATCTCTAGAGCATATAAGTTCTTCTAAAAGTAATGAAAAATATCTGTGCCTCTGTTGGCTGGATGAAGTTATATGTGAAAGGGTCTCAGTACAATAATAAAAATTTTTCATATTCTTTTCTTCAAATCTCTGTTCGGTCTGAGGAATAAGTTTTATCTTTGTTTCTCATTCTGAGATCTTGATTTATTTCTGTGGCTCACAGGGGATTTAGTGTTTATTTCTTTTTTTAACTGCCACTGAGAGACTAAGCATAAACTATTCGTTAACTTCTAGCAAGAACCATAATGAAGAAGCATTAAACAAGAAGTTTAATAGCATGATATTACTTAGCAGCCATACTTGCTTGTGTTTGGGGGTATATAAATGAATGTAAACAGTACTTGCTAAGAAATAAACAATGATACAGAAAAAGATAATGAACTTTCTGGAGCAGGTTCAGGGCAAGGCATTTTTTCCCCTGAACACTCAGTTGTAAATTTTCCATGCAGTTTTCTTTGCAGACTGAGAATTATGCACCAGGCTTTTGGATTTGTGATCTAACTATTTAATCTTCTTGCTCCAGAAGTTAGAAAACTATGTGCTAACTGAACCAAGATTGGGGAAACAACTAGAACTTCTGATTTTTGCTTGGATTTAAGAATTATAGCAAATTTAGAAAATGGAAACAATAGAACCTGTTTTCAGAAAGAATATGATATGTTTGATTCGGGGCATGTGAAGCCTAAGATGCCCATAGAATCTTTAACCCTAACCCTAACCCTAGCCCTAACCTCATTATTACTGAGCCAGAGCAATTAGCTGAACAAGACAGGGGTGTGGGATAGAATTTCTATTTTGGGAGTCACTGATATTGAGCTATTATTATATGTTAATATTGAGCTATTATACGTCAAACAGTATTAATTCATTTTACAGGTAAGGAAACCAACTTCAGAAGGGTTGAATAAACATCCTGAGGTTCCAGAGCTAAGTAAAAGGCAAGCTGGGATTCAAACCCAACATTTATTGAGATGTTGCATGATTATCAACGATTTTGCTGGAAAAAAGAAATCCTACATGGATGGAGGAGCCTGGTGGGCTGTAGTCCATGGGGTCGCTGAGAGTCAGACACGACTTTCACTTTTCACTTTCATGCATTGGAGAAGGAAATGGCAACCCACTCCAGAGTTCTTGCCTGGAGATTCCCAGGGACGGGGAAGCCTGGTTGGCTGCCGTCTATGGGGTCGCACAGAGTCGGACATGACTGAAGCGACTTAGCAGCAGCAGCAGCAGCAGAGGGACAGGACATGTGGAAAGGAGTAAATGTCTTTTAGAGTCTGCTAACCTATACTTTCTATGGGTATTTTGATTAGTATTTATAAAGGAAGCAGTTAATAAGTTTGGAGTCATGGTATGACACTGTTTTAGTAAGAGCAGTATTTTATTGAGCTACTAAAAGAACAAATCTGATTTAGTTAAGAAGTATAAGACCTCCAAGATAAATTGCATACAATGAGTAATCTTGAAATGCAATATTGTAGAAATTTCCTAAATCAGATTGTTGCTATGAAGAATGTAATTCTGCAACATGTATAATGATGCTTTCTCTGTGCTGTCGACAGCGTTTGTGAGAAATGCACTTTCAGGGCTTCCCTGGTGGCCCACTGGTTAAGAATCCTCCTGCCAATGCAGAGGACACAGGTTCAATCCCTGGTCGAGGAAGACAACACATGCCATGGAGCCATTCAGCCCATGCACCATAGCTACTGAGCCTGTGCTCTAGAGCCCATGCTTGGTAACAAGAGAAGCCACTTCAAGGAGAGATCCATGCGCTGCAACAAGAGTAGCCCCGGCTTGCCACAACTAGAGAAAGCCCACGTGTAGCAGTGAAGACCCAGCACAGCCATAAATAAAGAAACGCACCTTCAACAATCTTACAGATTCATCAAATTTCTGGATTTAGGTGAATCAGTGTTGGAGCCATATCAGCCCTTTAAGCGCACCTTGGATAAATGGATCCTTCTGTGACAGGTCAACACATGTCACTTTTCCCGTTGCCAGACTTTAGTAGAAATATTTTAAATGCCTTGGAGTTTAACATCTCACTTCTACCTCTGAGTCTTGAAAGCCTCCTCCTGTCCACACTGGGGACAAGATACAAACCTCTTTGTTTCTCAGACTTTCATTGTTATTTCAGTTTCCCCTTCCTTTGCATCCGTACCAGTGTATTTTATGGGAACTGGCTGTACAGTATCAGTGAAAAATTGACGACGACCTCTATTTGAGCCAAAAAACTTTCAAGAGTCCTGAAGATCAGGACTCTCCATTTTGCTTGTTTTCAGATGGAATACAGACTGATCACAATCTGAATCCTAAGCAGCTTCCTGGGCAATACTGGGCATTTATTTCAGCGCCAGGCTAAATAGACAAAAGATCTACTTAGATATTAAATCTGTTCCAGTTTTGGGAGGAGTTGTTACCAATTGCTTACAATGGTTCTTTACATTTCTATTGCTATTAATTATTGCTTTACTTATAGAAATCTTAATCCATTCTGCCAAAGATTTGGGAATGAATAGATCTTCTTAATGATATTTCTTAATTAAATGACACTTACAATTAAAAGCCCAGCTTACATCACTAACA
Organism: Bos indicus x Bos taurus; assembly: GCF_003369695.1. NCBI lineage: Eukaryota > Metazoa > Chordata > Mammalia > Artiodactyla > Bovidae > Bos > Bos indicus x Bos taurus. The sequence continues at coordinate 65,876,231 of NC_040091.1, forward strand.
CATACAGTTATAGAAACTAAAACTATCAAGATAATAACAGAAATCAAAAGACACAAAAGCCTCTGGCCTATGTAACTGAAAGACTCCAGTTAAGTAGTTTCTAATGGATTCACATTCTTCAGCTTTATGATTTTTTTTTTTAACCTCATGTCTAATATTTCTACTTCAGCTTTTAATTAAAGCAAAAGAACACATACAAAATAAGCATATTTTTAAAGTGAAATAGGGAGTGGTGATTTCTGAAATGCAATCAATATTTATCAATTAATAGCTTTTTGGGAAATTCAAGTGTTGGGAATTTAGTAGAGGAATGCATTGTATTCTTGTCAAAATTATGACATAGTGATATTGTCTCACTTGCCTTCCCTCTAGTTCCTTAAGACAGATAATCATCCATCCATCATTTCCTAAGACACAGTTATTGTGAGCCTCGTATATTCCAGGTACTGTTTGAGTGCTGAAAACACAAAGACACAGCTTCTTCCTTGGAGAGGAAAGGCAACTGAGTCAAAAATTACAGAACAATATTCCTTAGCTACCCAGAGTCCCTTGTTTCAAGGCAAGATCCAGGTCTGACTCCTCAGGAGAGTAAACCAGGGACCTGGAGCTTTCCCTTTTGTTCCTATTAACTCCAGCAATAAAAGATAAAAGATTTTTTTCTCTTATATGGAACATAGAATTTATTATCTCAAGCGGTATCACAAAAACAAAAGGATCAAGATGAATTCATGTCTGATGCTCACGGTTGACTCCAAATGGAAACCAGGACACCCCTAACTTTTGAAAGTGATGACGAGAGCAGCCATGTTCTTCCATGTCCCTGCAGAACCACTGTCACCAGGAGAATAGGGGTTAGTACAGAAAGGGACAAGAGAAAGAAAGAAATGGAAAGTTCTGAATACCATTCAACCTGTTGGGCTAACCTACTGGGAAACTTAACTGACTTTTTTTTCCAGTTGTGATGTGTGGAAACTTAGAAATTACCATGGCCTTTTTCTGGAGAGAAAATTATACCAGAAAGAAAATAATGCTTTTGAGAAAAACTGGAAAATGACCTAGTTGTTATCTGAATGACACAGACATAAGTAATCTCTTTATTAGCATCTCTATAGCTTCAGAGAAGGGAAATAAAATCTGAACCAAAGGATGAAAAAATACATGTATTTTCACTGATAAATCTAAATGCAAGATGATGACAACATAGATTGCTTCCTTTTAAGGCCTTGAGCTTTAATCCCACTGGTTGAATATGTGTCCTCTGTTGGTTTATTGCTTTGCTCATCTTTCCCAGACACCCAGACCTCCTAGCACAAGTGTGTACGTTCCATCCGACTAGATTTAAAGTGCTGATGGATAGAGCTTCTGGATTGGGACCTGGCAGGCTGTTTTTCATGTTTCCTGATAAAACGTGGAAAAACACCTCCAAGGTCTCCCAAAATATGACATGTGGTAGACGCACTCAGTTTTCCACTGCGTTGCAATCACACAATAATATGACTAACCACGGCACTGGAGATCAGTTTAATACCATCCCATCCTCTAGCCAACGATATTTTTAAAAATAAGTTTTGTGTCCAAACAATTGTAAAACTCACAATATGGGACTTATGGATATGATAGTGAGGTCCCAGTGAACCAGGAGTCACTTTGTAATTCTTAAGATTTAAAAAGTAAACTTCCTCTGTGGAGTATAAGAGCACACTCTTTGTGGATATGGGCAAACTAATGATTTTGGCAGTCCTCTTTTTTACCTCCTTGTTCAAAAATCACTGAAGTTCTGAGTGCATGTAAGAGGCCTCGGCAGTCTTAAGTCCTTGGAACACTGCACATGGCCGCTTTATAACCAGCACAATATCATACGCATAGCACAGTAGCATAATGAGCTATCCTTGTTTCCAAATTGTAGGAGGGATGCTTAGAATTTTATCCCAAATGTTGTTCTTTCTGGACCAGATAATGTCAAGGTGAACAGGAGAATCAGAATGAAACAAACTTGCATTTCTGCCAAATACTGAATCAATAATCCTTTGGGAAGAAAGCTTTGAAGCCTATTGATTGTAAGAAAGAGCCAATAGGGGAACAATGATGTACCACTCATTATGCAAATATAGTATTTTACCAGACTCTTAAGAGGGGCTTCTCAACCCAGATTTTTCTCCTTTCAGGCAAGGCCACCATTTGGGCTTCATTGCACAGTGTTTAATCTCCGTCCTTGAAGTTCACAGATTAACTTGCTCTGTGATTTCCTCCCTGTGACAGCCTCTGGCTGTGTTTTTACTGCCTTAACAGCTACTGGCAGGCAGCTTGTCTCCCACATTCACTACAGAGTAAACAGGAATTTGGTCCCAGGGTAACTGGCTGTTCTCCAGCCTAAGAATGCAAGGTATTCGTGAGCCCAGTGGGTTTGCTTCTGCTTCGTGTAGACTGTTTTCACTCCGGAGCACAAGGACAAAAAGAGCTGTGAAGGTTTTGGATCTCAAGGATTATTCTTTGCAAACATGTGATAACCGGTGTTTCTTCTCCCCAGCTATTTGCTAACCTCCCCCCACCTCTTCTACCATCTTACATTTCATGGTGATTACCAGAAATTTACCAAAGAAACAGCCATGAAATGGCATATTTCTTTCAAAAATATAACTGACTCAATAAACACATCTGGGTGCGTGATTATCTTGGAGAAAGAACTGGTTTACAAAACTTTTAAAATTAAATCTTCATGAGAATGTGGGGGTAAGTGCCAAACGAGTTTGTGAGCATGTAGATTAATGATAATTCAAAAAAATTAAGAAAACAATGGAGGGGAAAAAAACGGCTTCAAGGGTAGGTGTATATATACTTTGAAATTTGAGTTGGTGAATACTAGATTTAAAGTTTACCCAAAATTAAGAGATTTAAGCAAAATTTAAAAAGACAAAAAGAGTTATTAATTTATGAACACTGGGAGATGGTTCGGAGAAGGCAGTGGCACCCCACTCCAGTACTCTTGCCTGGAAAATCCCATGGATGGAGAAGTCTGGTGGGCTGCAGTCCATGGGGTCGCTAAGAGTTGGACATGACTGAGCAACTTCACTTTCACTTTTCACTTTAATGCATTGGAGAAGGAAATGGCAACCCACTCCAGTGTTCTTGCCTGGAGAATCCCAGGGACAGGGGAGCCTGCTGGGCTGCAGTCCATGGGGTCGCACAGAGTCGGACATGACTGAAGCGACTTAGCAGCAGCATCAGGAGAAGGTTAAGATTTCCTGCTCCTCTAAGATAAGGCACTTAAAAGACTGTTATCTGAACGATGCATACTTTTACCCTGGATACCATACTTTCTGAATTCTTTCACGAACCACGCTACAAACAAGACTCTAGTATTTGATACTATAGCCCTAAAATCTGCTTAGCAGAGACATTAACAATTGTTTGAGATTTAGGAAAAAGAGAAAATGTTTCATTCCTTCAGTTTACTCGAAGTCATGCAATGAATGCACAGCACATAGTGTATTAAATACATTACCCTGATTTACTTAGATATTTATTAGTATTTGCTGAAAACCTGAATGGAGGTATTTTGTGGTTTTGGAATGTAATTCACGGTATCAATTTCTTCATATTTCAGTTCCCAATCAGGGTGTGGGCTTCCCCTGTGGCTCAGCTGGTAAAGAATCCACCTGCAATGAGGGAGACCTGGGTTCGATCCCTGAGTTAGGAAGATCCCCTGGAGAAGGGAAAGGCTACCCACTCCAGTATTCTGGCCTGGAGAATTCCATGGACTCTATAGTCCATGGGGTTACAAAGAGTTGGACACGACTGAGCGACTTTCACACTTTCACTTTCAATCAGCGTGTGGCTGTTTCTCTCTTTCTTGACGATGAGTCTACCTTTTGATCAGCACTTGCCAACTGTGTGGAATCTTCCAAAACAGACCCGTGGAGATTGGCAGAGATCTATTTTTATTAGTGGGTGAAATAGAATATCAGCTAACTTTAACATGTCACCTGTAGCTTTTAAGACCAGTATATTTCATAGTTCAAACATTTGTGTTCCAGGCACTGGAAGCTATAAAATTGAATGATGTATGATTTTTGCTCTTAAGGAGATTTCAGTCCACTGGAGAATATAGAAACACAAACAAACATTAATGATAAAGTATAAGTGCAATAAAAAGGAATGTAATAAACTGCCATGGAAGTACTGATGAAACAGACATTCATCCTGAAAGGGAGATTGGTGAAGGCGAGTCTAGCAGATGCAGTGCTACCTGAGCTTGGCCTTGAAGCCTGTATTGCAGAAGGTGGAGGGAGGGGATGGGGAAGGTGCTTCAGGCAAAGGGGCAATGTGGACAGAGGTGTGAGGCGTGAACTTCTGGGCAGTGGTGAGAGGAGAGGTACTGGAGCAAGAGCTCTCCTGTGCGAAGGGCATCTGTGTACACACGGTGTGGTTTCAAGGTCCTACAAATGGTCAGGAGTCTTCAGAGCAAGTAGCATAATCAGGTCCAGGTGCCATTTGGGGTTTTACATGAGAAGAATCTAAGCATTTGTTAAATGTTCACAAAGCATATATCCATCTGATTCATACATTTGGATGTGAATTATTATCCCATTATTACCAATCTTGTTCCTTAAAGATTCAGAAAATTCTTTGTAACTAAAACCCTCTGCCTGGGGATATGTGAAGAGTAAACAGGCTTATAATGTTCTGCACTAATACCAGCTTGAGCAAGATTGCACTCTTAATACTTTCTTACAGGCTCAGACTTCCTCTCTTCAGACCAGCTGCAGGGGCATCAGTAGAGTCAGATATGAGTCCCAGGGTTTTATTGCAGCTGCCAAGCCAGCTATGCTCTCTTTGGCAAACTGCTTGACTTCTTTAAGTCTCCGTTGCTTTGTCTGTAAAATGGTGGGTTGAAAGAACGGAGGAAGATGATTATACCTACTTTTTCCAGAGCCTTATGAAAATTAAATGAAATTAATCAAGTGACCTAATAGACACACAGTTTTTTGAAACCGTGAAGTATCACAAAAGATACAGGGTTATGGTTATATTTGTCAAAGACCAGATTGACAATTATTTCCTAAGGATTTGTTTCGTGCCAGCACCCTTCTATGTTCTTTACGTATGTGATCTCATTTAATCCTCATAACAATCCTATAATGGAGGTTTTTTTGAAAAAGGAAGCTGGGCTTGATAAAGTTAAAAATTCATGAGCAATAGAGCCAGAAGTTAGACCCATGCTTTCCTGACTACAAGCCTAGGCTCTTAACCACAACTTCCCCATCAATCTTGGCAAAATTTTTACTTCTTCCTTTAAAGTCCAAAGAACTGACAAGAGATCAGCCACAAATGATAATTTCAAAGTTACTAGGCTAAAGTTGATCAGTGTTCCTTCTTATTAATACTATCTGAATTAGGAATCTAGAGATGGAAATTAAAAATGTAATTCCTTGCCCTTTATTCCATATAGGAACACTAGCTATGGATTGACCAAAGCATGCATTCGGGTTTTTCTGTACCATCTTATGGAAAAACCTGAGTGAAATTTTTGGCCAGCTCATTATTATTGACTACAAATATAATATGCTATGAATTTTTGTTGTGAAAATACAACTCAAGGAAAAATATAAAATAGGAGTCAGTTTTTCAGGGCAGCAAAACTACACAAATTTTAAAGTAATGCTTCATTTTTTTTTTAATCTTTAAAGACTACGTTGCTAATAGTGGAACACACAGAAAACCTAGAATGCTTGTACCCAGTCCCCTACTGCAAATCTTCCCTTAAACAATGGGTAAAGATTGTGTTACTTTCAGGTATGTGAGAAAACTGAAAAAAGGTACAACTGTCTTTCCACAATGTAGCTGAGCATTCGAAGAGGTTGGTGTGGTGAAGCTTTAAAAGGCAGTGGAATGCATTGTTATATATTTGATATAGATACATTAGAAACCCTGGCTTGGTTTAATTATCCACAGTGTTGAATTGATCCTAGTATCTGTTATTTGCTGCTGCAAGCCTTGTTGCATATCCTGGGCAGTATCTCAGTGGCTTCTCTCCATCCTTGTCTAAGTGGGTGTTGGTGCTCCAGCAAAGATCCTGGGGACTCAGGTCCCAACCTTCCATGGTCTCTGCTCCAGGCAGTAGATGGCAGAATTGAGCTTGGCTTTTGTGATTCTTTGTTCTCACATGTCTTCATTGGTGAAGTTTAAATAGTCTCAAGCTACTCCTTAAAATAACTTTCGTCGTGAAGTCGTGTCTGACTCTTTGTGACCCCATGGACTGTAGCTTTAATCAAAAGAACTTCAGTGTGTCTCTCTTATTCTATTGAATCTCATATATTGCATACTGTATAATGCCTTTTAAAAAAGCTTATAATAACTCTGGTGTATCTCTACCTCATTTGGAGGTTATCTACTCTAAAAAGGATACCACCCTCATTTCTATACTTATTCTTCTGTCCAAGCTCATCAAAATTCTCTATTTACTTCCCATTCATTTAGTAAATCTTAAAAATCAATGCTAGATTATTTTCTCTGTGTCCTTCAAGTCACTCAAATAGATCTACCAGTCTTAAGACTATGATACTAACTCTTGCTTTGGTAGTATGTGAGAACTAAAGTATACTCTGTCAATGGAGGCAGAATCCTCTTTTGATATAAATGTGTATTTTGAGAAAGCCAAAGTGTTATCACTTCAGTTTAGTTCAGTCGTTCAGTCGTGTCCAACTCTTTGCGACCGCTGCAGCACGCCAGGCTTCCCTGTCCATTACCAACTCCCAGAGCTTACTCAAACTCATGTCCATCATGTTGGTGAAGCCATCCAGCCATCTCATCTACTGTTGTCCCCTTCTCCTCCTACCATCAATCTCTCCCAGCATCAGAGTCTTTTCTAATGAGTTATTTGTATCAGGTGGCCAAAAGTATTGGCTCTTCAGTTTCAGCATCATTCCTTCCAATGAACACCCAGGACTGATCTGCTTTAGGATGGACTGGTTGGATCTCCTTGCAGTCCAAGGGACTCTCAAGAGTCTTCTCCAACACCACAGTTCAAAAGCATCAATTCTTCGATGCTCAGCTTTCTTCACAGTCCAACTCTCACATTCATACATGACTACTGGAAAAACCATAGCTTTGACTAGACGGACCTTTGTTGGTAAAGTAATGTCTCTGCTTTTTAATATGCTGTCTAGGTTGGTCATAGCTTTTCTTCCAAGGAGCAAGCATCTTTTAATTTCATGGCTGCAGTCAACATCTGCAGTGATTTTGGAGCCCCTACTCACCTAGAGCCAGACATCCTGGAATGTGAAGTCAAGTGGGCCTTAGAAAGCATCACTACGAACAAAGCTAGTGGAGGTGATGGAATTCCAGTTGAGCTATTTCAAATCCTGGAAGATGATGCTGTGAAAGTGCTGCACTCAATATGCCAGCAGATTTGGAAAACTCAGCAGTGGCCACAGGTCTGGAAAAGCTCAGTTTTCATTCCAATCCCAAAGAAAGGCAATTCCAAAGAATGCTCAAACTACCACACAATTGTACTCATCTCACACTCTAGTAAAGTAATGCTCAAAATTCTCCAAGCCAGGCTTCAGCAATATGTGAACCATGAACTTCCAGATGTTCAAGCTGGTTTTAGAAAAGGCAGAGGAACCAGAGATCAAATTGCCGACATCCGCTGGATCATGGAAAAAGCAAGAGAGTTCCAGAAAAGCATCTATTTCTGCTTTATTGACTATGCCAAAGCCTTTGACTGTGTGGATCACAATAAACTGTGGGAAATTCTGAAAGAGATGGGAATACCAGACCACCTGACCTGCCTCTTGAAAAACATATATGCAGGTCAGGAAGCAACAGTTAGAACTGGACATGGAACAATAGACTGGTTCCAAATAGGAAAAGGAGTACATTAAGGCTGTATATTGTCACCCTGCTTATTTAACTTTTATGCAGAGTACATCATGAGAAAGGCTGGGCTGAAAGAAGCACAAGCTGGAATCAAGATTGCCGGGAGAAATACCAGTAACCTCAGATATGCAGATGATACCACCCTTATGGCAGAAAGTGAAGAGGAACTAAAAAGCCTCTTGATGCAAGTGAAAGAGGAGAGTGAAAAAGTTGGCTTAAAGCTCAACATTCAGAAAACGAAGATCATGGCATCTGGTCCCATCACTTCATGGCAAATAGATGGGGAAACAGTGTCAGACTTTATTTTGGGGGCTCCAAAATCACTGCAGATGGTGATTGCAACCATGAAATTGGAAGACGCTTACTCCTTGAAAGGAAAGTTATGACCAACCTAGATAGCATATGCAAAAGCAGAGACATTACTTTGCCAACAAAGGTCCATCTAGTCAAGGTTATGGTTTTTCCAGTGGTCATGTATGGATGTGAGAGATGGACTGTGAAGAAAGCTGAGTGCTGAAGAATTGATGCTTTTGAGCTGTGGTGTTGGAGAAGACTCTTGAGAGTCCCTTGGACTGCAAGGAGATCCAACTGATCTAAAGGAGATCAGTCCTGGGTGTTCATTGGAAGGACTGAATTGAAGCTGAAACTCCAGTACTTTGGCCACCTCATGTGAAGAGTTGACTCATTGGAAAAGACTCTGATGCTGGGAGGGATTGGGGGCAGGAGGAGAAGGGGATGACAGAGGATGAGATGGCTGGATGGCATCACCAACTTGATGGACATGAGTTTGGGTGAACTCCAGGAGTTGGTGATGGACAGGGAGGCCTGGCATGCTGCAATTCATGGGGTCGCAAAGAGTCGGACATGACTGAGCGACTGAACTGAACTGAAAATAAAGCCTATCACTATTTCCATTGTTCCCCATCTATTTGTCATGAAGTGATGGGACCAGATGCCATGATCTTAGTTTTCTCAATGTTGAGTTTTAAGCCAACTTTTTCACTCTCCTCTTTCACTTTCATCAAGAGGCTCTTTAGTTCTTTGCTTTCTGCCATAAGGGTGGTGTAATCTGCGTATTTGAGGTTATTGATATTTCTCCCGGCAATCTTGATTCCAGCTTTTGCTTCATCCAGTCTGGCATTTCACATGGTGTACTCTGCATATAAGTTAAATAAGCAGGGTGACAATACACAGCCTTAATGTACTCCTTTCCCGATTTGGAACCAGTCTGTTGTTCCATGTTCAGTTTTAACTGCTGCTGCTTGACATGCATTCAGATTTCTCAGGAGGCAGGTAAAGTGGTCTGGTATTCCCATCTCTTCAAGAATTTTCCAGTTTGTTTTGATCCACAGAGTCAAAGGCTTTAGTGTAGTCAATGAAGCAGAAGTAGATGTGTTTCTGGAATTTTCTTGAAATTCTCTATGATCCAGTGGATGTTGGCAATTTGATCTCTGGTTCCTCTGCCTTTTCTAAATCCAGCTTGAATGTCTGCAAGTTCTTGGTTCAAGTATTGTTGAAGCCTGGGTTGGAGAATTTTGAGCATTACTTTGCTAGCGTATGAGACGAATGCAATTGTGTGGTCGTTTGAACATTCTTTGGCATTGCCTTTCTTTGGGATTGGAATGAAAACTGACCTTTTCCAGTCCTCTGGCCACTGCTGAGTTTTCCAAATTTGCTGCCATATTGAGGGCAGTACTTTAACAGCTCCCCATCTAGGTCATCACAGAGCACCAAACTGAGCTCCTTGTGCTATACTACAGGTTCCCACATGAACGCTATTTTAAAAGCCATTTCTTAGTATCAGTTTCCCATGTTAATTGGCTAGCCAGACTTTGGCAAGAGAATAATAGTCATTTTGCTCAACCTAAATTTAAACAATACCTGATAACCTTTGTCCTTGCTGACCAGAACCAAAGTAAACAAGAGATGCCATAGCTCTGTTGTTATTTCTACTCTACTGAATTCGTTACGATATGGAGAAAGAATGTGATGTGATTGGAAAAGAATTTGTTCCTGAATGAGAGATTAATCTATGTTCTGTGATTTTTTAATCCTCTGGATAAAGACTTTAAAAATAAATTGGAACTAATAAATGTTACAGAAGTAATAACTTAACCCAAGTTAAGCTGTACCCCACCATTTCTTTTAGAGAGAGAGCAGTCAGTACAGACAATTTCTAGGAGCCTCCAAATGGAGATTTCGAAAGCAATTAGATTGGGTTCTCAATCTTTGCTACACATTGTAATTACCTGGAAAGCTTTAAAAAGATATTGATGCAGCTTTAATCAGTCCAGGGGAAGACCCAGGCAGTACATTTTTTAAGAGGTCCAGAAGTGATTCCAAGTTGGGAATCGTTCATGGCTGGAGTGAAGGCTACTTGGTAAAGAATGGCATAAAATGAGATTTGAGAGAAATTTGTACATCTGGTTAAGAAATCTGTATTTATCCTACAGATAATGTACAGTGATTGAGGGTACTCTAGGCAGAGAAGAGCCATCATTTTGATAGTTTTGAAGATTACCACCTTTTTGTTGGTGTGGATAATGAACGAATTGGGATTGGGAGCCCTTGGGAGCAGGCTTCAAGGGTTGCCTTCATATTTCATGATCTTGAGATTACATGTTTGCCCTCATTCCAGAAAATGTTTTTCATTTTATTTTTTAATAAAAAATCAAGTTAAAATTAATAAAAATTTAAAAATTGAATTAAAAACTAGAGTATAGTTGATTCACAATGTTAGTTTCTGCTGTACAGCAAAGTGTATCAGTTATAGATATACATATATCCACTTTTTGTAAGATTCTCTTCCCATATAGGTCATTATGGACTATTGAGAAGAGTTCCCTGTGCCATACAGTAGGTCTTTATTATTTGTTTTATATATAATAGTGTGTATAGTGTATATGTCAATCCTACCAGGAGGAAAGGGTTTTCCTCCTTCCCCCCTCCCCACTTTCCTCCCAGCAACTATAAGTTTGTTTTCTACATCTGTGACTCTATTTCTGTTTTGTAAATGAGTTCATTTGTATCATTTTTTTTAGAATCCACGTATAAGTGATATCATATTTGTCTTTATCTGTCTGACCTACTTCACTCAGTATGGTCATCTCTAGGTCCGTCCATGTTACTGCAAATGGCATTATTTCATTCTTTTTTAAGGCTGAGTAATATTCCATTATACATATATATACACACCACATGTGTTTTAAATTTTTCTTTTTTTTTTTAATTCAAGCAGTCTTATTAACATGTCCTCATGTGGTAGCTCCTTTGATGATGATTTTGTTCTAGTCAAGACTTTCTCCAGATGAAGCCTTTAAAATTGTTTCCTACAAATCAACAGTTGTTAGATAATAAGCTTACATGCTTAAGTCCCTTTAGTCTCTAAGCCTTTTTAGTTTGGAACATATAGACTTAGTTTACTTCTTTGGAAACGTGTTTCTCTTTCAGACAACCTGGAATTGTGAATTCCTTTTTGGGGAAAAAAAAAAGACAATGAACAAGTTATCAATTTGCTGTTAGGAAGTTTATGGTGCATAAATTGGAGAATCAAATGATATTGACTTGAAAAAATACAGTTAAAATAAGAATCACCTTTAAAAAATAATGATTTTCTATTTTGTCCATTTAAGCCTCTAGAGACGCTTCATTGTCTGGATCAGGAACTTCCTCAAGGGTTTCTGTCTTGGAAGTGGTGTAATGAATATGCCAAAAAATTATAAAAGGCTTTGAAATGGGAAAAAATATTATGAAGTATTTTTTCAATTGAATGCTGTGCTTTTTTTAGTGTATGCTCTAGAGTTATCTGATTCTGTAAGAGTCTGTGTCTTTCAATGTCTTTGACTTGTTTTAGGACTCTAAACTGAAGAAAACTGATAGCAATGCAAATTACGATGCAAGCCATTTCCATCTGCCCTGTAAAAGAGTCCTGTTTGAAATCCATAATGTATTTCAGCAGTCCTAATCATCTGTTGTGTCCGACATCCTCCAACCACTCTCGGGCTTGATGATTTACTTGAAGGACTTACAGGACTCAGGAAAAAACCCTTATATTAGTGGACATAGTTTGTTAAAGTGAATGGCTACAGATTAGAATCAGCAAAAGGAAAAGGTGGGTAGGACAGAGTCCAGAACACACTAGGCACAAGCTTTGAGTGCTGCCGACCTGGGAGCCTCATCCAAGCCTTGGAATCCAGGATTTTTATTGGGGATCAGTTGTGTAGGCATGTAGTATGTGGGTGACTGACATTAGCTACTCAGTCAGTATGTCCCAGAGGTCAGACTGATACAGTGTGACCCAAAGCCTCAGACATGAAATAAACGACTCTTGGCAAGCAGGATATTCCAAGAACTCAGAGGTCTTCTCCCAGGTGTCAGCAGAGGACCAGTCCTTTCTTTGAATGTGCAGGGTCGAATAACCAAGCCTGCTGAGTCAATCCTTTCCTGGGCACACCCACCCATATATACTAAAGAAATGTGTGTGTGTGTGTGTGTGTTCTTTAGAGTTCCCAATGAACTGCCTGTTGTTGAGTTTACCTTACTTGTTCCCTCATTAGTGGGCTAAATAAAATCTATGACACATTTGTGTTTACGTTCATTGTCATAGTTTAGTTTTACCCTTTAAAAATTAATCCTTTAACAAATACATGAGCATAAAAATCAGGAATTTTGTTTTGTTTCTGTTTGTATGTTCTGTCTTCCTCCTTTCCTTCCTTCCTTCCTTCTTTCATTCCTCCCATTCCCCTTCCATCCTTTCTTCCTCTTTCTTTATTTTGCCCCCTTCCTCTTTCTCCATCTATGCCAACAGGGACATATGGAAACACAGAAACTTATTCTATGCCCTAATTCACATTTTCCTTACCAGCACAAGGACTTATGTGTCACTAACCAAGCACGCTGCACATCTGCACTGAGTTATGGTTTAGAGGGCCCTTCACAGATGCTGCTTCATCTGTCTTCCATCCATCCTCTTGCGGCAGGCAGGTACTGGGTCTCATTTTTCAAATAATGAGACTGAGGCTCAGGGTTTACAAGGTGACTTGTCCAAAGTTTCATGACTGATAGATGGCTTGACGTGCTTACAGATCTAGACACACGTACATAACAGCCCACTGGTGTTTCTGGTTGAACGTGTTGCAGACAATGCGGACTTCACATGCAGAACTGAAACTCTCGTCTTACTCTGTCCCCTTCTCCATTTCTTCTGCTCCAGTTTTTTGCCATTCAGCAAATCCACACTGGTGGTATTCCTGACTCCCCCTTTCTTTTCTCTCACCTCTCATATCTAACCTATCACTAAATCCTCTGCATTATAACTGTAAAACATATCTCCAACCTATCCTTTTCTTTCCACCTGTACTGTGTGCGTGATGGTTTAACACCAGGTCCTCTTGCCTTGAAACTATTTCCTACTTACCTCTAACCCTATCTCCATATGCCGTCCAGAGTGATCTTTCATTAAAAAGAAATTTCATTATTGTACTTAAAATCCATTCAATGCCACAGTAACTTGCTTTCTAATGTTCCTGCAGAGTCTCTGTACAAGTTGGGCCTGTTTGCTTTCCCAGCCTCCATGCTGCTTCTTGCCAACATGTTCTAGCCCTGTGAACCTCTCTATGGCTCACACATGCCAAACTTGCTCTGCTTTAGTGCCTCTCTATGCTGTTTTCTCTGATAACACCCTCCCCAACCCACCCCCCACCAAGTTTTCATTAATCAGTTCTGTGTCTAATTAATACACATCCTTTAAATGTCACATCCTCAAGAAAAACTTTCCCCAAACCCTCCAACTCATTATAAGTCCTCCTGCATTTTCTAATGATACCTTTTCTTTTCCTTCTGGTTTTTATTATAACTTTAATAAATATATATATATATATATTTATGTTCCCCTAGCTCACAAAGCGGAGAAGGCAATGGCACCCCATTCCAGTACTCTTGCCTGGAAAATCCCATGGATGGAGGAGCCTGGTAGGCTGCAGTCCATGGGGTAGCTAAGAGTCGGATACGACTGAGAGACTTCACTTTCACGCATTGGAGAAGGCAATGGCAACCCACTCCAGTGTTCTTGCCTGGAGAATCCCAGAGACGGGGGAGCCTGGTGCACTGCCTTCTATGGGGTCGCACAGAGTCGGACATGACTGAAGTGACTTAGCAGCTCACAAAGACAATGATTATGTCTGTTTTGCAATATTCCAGCACCTGTAGAGTCAGAAAAGAGTTTAGCATACAGTTGGCACTTAATACATGTTTCGTGACAGAAGGAAAACATAGCAAATCCCAGAACCAAAGCTTTTAATTCTGATGATGGTTTACTTGCTAAGTTATGTCCGACTCTTGTGACCCCATGGACTGTAGCCTACCAGGCTCCTCTGTCCATGTAATTCTCCAGGCAAGAATACTGGAGTGTGTTGCCATTTCCTTCTCCAGGGGATCTTCCTGACCCAGGAATCAAACCTGGGTCTCCTGAATTGCAGGCAGATTCTTTACCAACTAAGCTATGAATCAAGGACTTTTTCTTGATGCTACATTGAGTCTCTAGGGAGCCCTCTTCCCATTTTTACAATTTCATTTTCCGTTTCACTCTTACAGATTTAATTTTCTATTACCCAAGTAAAACATGATTAACTCTTTTACCATTAATTTCAAGTGTTGCATTAAAGGTTTGAAAATGACTGTGCCCTGAGGGGTGGTTAAGTCAGTGAAAGGAATTTGAGGCTCTTATTCTTAAGGCATTAAGTCCTAGACCATACCGGACATTTCTATTCTCCATATCATCCCCTTAGCTCATTTCATTTTCTTCTTTTATTGCCTCGATCAAGTCTATAGTTTTCTTTTTTTAATTTAAATTTTTTTTCTTGTGGTAAAAGTCACGTGATATACAACATGCTATTTTAACCGTATTTAACTGAACAGTTCCGTGGCACTAAGCACACCCACACTGATGTACAACTCACTATCGCCCATCTCCCAAATTTTTCACCTTCGCAAACGGAAACTCTGTCCCCGTTAAACTCTAACTCCTGATCCCCCTTCCCTGCTGAGTCTATACTTTTCAAAGACCTGCAAGTCGGCCTTTCCACCAGCACCCACACAGCTCAACTCTCTTCTTGTCAAATTACTTTTGAGGTTGAAGAGACCTACTTTTCCCTCTAATCCATGTTGTGTTACATATTCTAGATATGCAAATGATGCAGAAGGTAGCTCACCATGTAGGGGAGCCGCTAACTAGCAGTCAGAGCTACCCTTCCCGAGGAGAGGCTGCGTAACAAATGAGGCACAGCCATTCCTAACCCTCACAGCAGCCTTGGAATGGAAGTATTATTATTTCCATTTGTATTAACTGTGTAACAACCCCCCCTCCAAAAAAAAAAAAAAAGGCTTAGAAGCTTAAAACTATACATGTTTATCTAACCCATAGTTTCTGTGGGTCAGAAACTTTTAGGGTCAAAAGTGGGTCAGGTTTGATCCTAAATGGCTAGGCTTGGCCCTCTGCTTTTGGGATGCTCAGAAAGCTGCACTCAAAGAGGTGGCTGATGCTATAATCATTCAAGGATCAATTAGAAGACGGTGTACTCCCACACTTCCAGGAAATTGAACTTCCACCTCACATGATTGTTGTTAGGCCTCAGATCTTCACTGCCTCTTGGTCCTAACAGAGGGAGAGAGGAGAGAGAGAGAGAATATGAATACGGGAGGACCTAATCTTGCAAATGCTATCAGATCGCTTTTGCTGGATGCTGTTTTCTAGTCATTAGAAGCAATGCACTGGGTTCAAGCAAGCCACAAAGGAAGCGGAATACACAACGGTGTGAATACCAGGAAGCCATCACTGGGAGCTGTCTTAGAGATTGCCTACAGAGCCGGTGGACAGAAAAAGAAGAAAAGAGAGACAGATAAATTAATTATGAGACTAGGGTTCACACCCAAGTCTGTCTGATTAAGAACTCATATTCTTTCCATCTCATTTTGTAGCCTTATGATGCTCAACAAATGACGGTTGCTGAAATGACTCTGATATCACAAACTGGTGCACTAAAATAACCAGGTATTCTCCACATTCATAGACTAAACTGCTAATCTTGGCCATCCGTTTAACAATGGCCTACAGTTGTTCTGAAGAAATGTCTGGTTAGATCAGCAATCAGTAGGAAATCAAGCACAAGAATGCAGAGAGCGCAACCTAAAAGCAGTCAGCTGAGACATGTCTGAAAGACATAGCTAATTATTCCTGTAGAATCATAGGAATATTGGTGTAGCTTCTGTCTAGATAAATGGGAATTTAGTCAAAGAGTTATTGACCCAAGTATTCAAGTAGCAAATGATTCCACAAGTTCGTGCTTGGTGGGAAATAAGTCTACTAGAGACTAAGTCTCCTAGAAGATCATTTCTTTTGTTTCTATTTTCTTCTGTTCAATTTTTTTTTTTTTTTAATCTTGGCCACGCCACAGCACATATGGGATCTTAGTTCCTGACCAGAGGTTGAACCCAAGCCCCTGCACTGACAGCACAGAGTCCTAACCACTGGATCACCAGGGAAGTGCCTCTTCTATTCAGTTTTTTAGTACTATTCATTGTACATTTTCTGTACCCCAAATTTTGAGATCACTAATAAAAAAAAGTCACTCGCATAACTCCTGCTTACTTAAAAAAAAAAATCTTTATTAGAATCACTCAGATAGACCTGAATGAACTGACCTTTTAAAAGGTTTCAGGTGCCAATCACCAGAGGAAACAGGGAATAGCTAGCAGTCCAATCATCACCCCTCCTCTGTCTCTAAGTTTTGTTTCTCTTACCTTCTGTTTCTACACACCCAGCAGCTCTGGAGCAGGTGAGCTGCAAGAGTTGCCAGCTTCTTCTTCCCAAAATTACATTAGAAGACTTTAAATACTAACTGTAAAGGTTATTCTTCATGTCATAAAGCTAGTTCATAGCTGCAGATTTATGTCTAGCTGTAAGAAGGACTTACAGAAATGGACACAGAATTGTTTGATGTCAACTACATGGTCACTGGTCTTCCCAGGTGGCACTGGTGGTAAAGAAGCCCCCTGCCAATGCAGGAGACATAAGCAACGCGAGTTTGATCCCTGGGTTGGGAAGATCCCCTGGAGAAGGGCACAGCAACCTACTCCAGTATTCTTGCTTGGACAGAGGAGCCTGGTGGGCTGCAGTCCATAGGGTCACACAGAGTTGGACATGACTGAAATGACTTAGCACGCACACGCACATGGCCACTACTTTGGGCATTTATAATTTTTTAGGATCTAGGCATGAGAATTTTAATAGATGGATGTTTTGTATTTCACATACTTTCTCCTAACTCTTTTAGAACAAAAATGCAGCTGGGTCCTCCTTATAACGCTTCAAAGTTATCCTCTCAATGTCAAACTGCAAAGCAGCAGCTCTTATAAGATCCACTGAATGATTTTTAGGTTTTAGGAATGGAAGAAAGGGCAAGGATTCCACGCTAAGCTCCTAGTCAAATCTCTTCTGGAATAGATAGCTTATGTGTAAGTGAAAGAAGATTAGTGCCTTGTTCTGATAAGTGTCAAAGTACATGAGCTCTTTGTTAGCAAGGAAGATCAGGGAAACAAGATAACCATCACCCATGTGATGGCAGGTAACCCGCCCTGTGTAATATGGCTTTCTTTGAATTTTCTTTTCACATAACTGCTTTTAAAAAGCACTCCAGCAGTTGTGCAACAGAATTGCCAGGGCCTTTCCTTCTCGGATAAGAATGACTTCGTCTGATTCATGTGACAGTCAGGAATAATAAAGAAACACACTCAGCATACTTAACTCCCATGAGGGCACTTTACCAAATAGCTCTACAGATCATAATTGAGACCAGAGAACATTTTTCCTTTCTCTGCTCAGTGATACTGTCAGTGGTGTATGAGATACAGTTGTGGGTTGGGCAATGGGGCATGTAGAATTCTCAGGATCGGCCCTAATATAATTTAATCACCCAAGGTCCAGAACTCCCCTACTGACTATAGTTTTCAAAAGACCCAAGCAATTCTGGAAAAACTGGTGTCTGGTCTATCCATCTAGAAGACACACATGCATGTTGATAAATGAATGAGAAGCACGGGTCTGGGGTTAACATAATGTTTACTTCCTTCACTGAAACTGCCGTAATTGACATCAAAGAATTTTAGAACAGGAAGGGGGGTTAGACACATAGTCAGAAATGGTCATGTTTACAAGTACATCATCTTATTAATCCCAGAGTTTTTAGGTGAGCCTGTCAGTTTGCTGATCTGTAGAGTCCAGTTGAATTCAGTAGGAGTCTTCATTATAAGTGACCTTTGAATGGTTCAGGCAGAAAAGAGATTTATCTAGAAGATACTGGGTGGTTCACAGCATCCCCAGAAAGGCTTGAGAACCAGGATCAGAAGGGGTTGGGAGCAGGGGGCGCTGCACTCTGTGTGGTATATGAAGCTGCTGGCACTGCCCCTCTTGGAAACTGGATTTCAGTTGGCTCTCATCTGCCATCAACATGGTAGAACCTCCAGGGTCTCCATGGTTTCCCTGGTGGCTCAGAGGGTAAAGGGTTTGCCTGCAGTGCGGGAGACCTGGGTTTGATCCCTGGGTTGGGAAGATCCCCTGGAGAAGGAAATGGCAACCCACTCCAGTACTCTTGCCTGGAAAATTCCATGAACAGAGGAGCCTGGTAGGCTACAGTCCATGGGATCACAAAAAGTCAGACACGACTGAGCAACTTCTCCAGCATCTCTGCTTGTCAGTGTCATGAAGTTCCAGTTTGAAATGCGATTGAGGGATTGGAGTAACCAGGAACTTGGGGAAGTGAGTATCTACCTTTATACAAAGGGAGTTATATAAAGCTTTAAATATTGGTTTGGCCAAAAAGTTGGTCTGGGTTTTCTATACCATCTTACAGAAAAACTTGAATGAAATTTTTGACCAACGTAATATATGAGGGAAGTTTAGATGGTTGGAGATCAAAAAATTGAGTGTTCGCTGTCTCAGGTATCTCCTGTTACAGTTCATCAGAGAGTATTAAGGTCCACTCCACAGTTTTATAATAGTTCATTCCATGTAATTTTTTGAGCAATTAGAGTGTCCTGAGCATATTACCATGAATTCAGCAATTTCTCTCCTTCAGAGTTTCACAGTCAGACCTGTACAAAGGTAAATTATAATAAAATTGGAAGAATGTTTTAGTGTCTGTTCCAGCTGCTATAATAGAATATCATAATCTGGGTGACTTTATGCAACAAATATTTATTCTTCACAGTTCTTGAGGCTGGAAAATCCAAGATCAATATGTGGGGTCTGCTTCCAAGTTCATAGACAGCAGTCTGTGTCCTCACAAAGTGGAAGTGGACTAGGGAACTCTGAGTCTCTTTTATAAGGGTACTAATCCCATTCAAGAATATCCACTTAGTATCTCCCAAAGGCTCTAGCTCCTAAAATTGTCATATTGAGAGATGGAATTTAATGTATAAATTTGGGAGGGGACACAAATATACAGATATTAGCAAATGTCTCAAGAAAAGAATTTCTCCCTAATCTACTAAATAGACAATATTCTTCCTCTAATTCTAATCATTCTGCAGGTTAAAGTAGATTATATAGTTATTTGGCTGCTTGGTGATAGTTCAGAAGTTCTTCTGACCAAAAAAGCCTGTAGAGAGACAGGTTATATTGTATCCTTATTGAAAATAAATTTTTTATTTTAGTCTCTACACTGAATAAACATCACTCCTCTTTTCTTGTCCAATGAACATTTGAAAAATCAAAATACTGGTTTATACTGAATTTTAATTGGTTTCAGAATGTTATAAATTTGTCTTAGTTTTTTCTCATTTTGAAGTTTAATAATAAAGGTCAAAAGTAAATTTTCTTTTTCTTCTGTACAAAAATGTATACATAATAAAATTTTCATCAGTTTTGGTTTTGCTCAGACATTCTTATTAGAAACAGTTTAGAAATAAGACCAGTCATGTCTCTAATACACAGAAAGGAAAAACATGTTATTTACTCAAGATATACACACGAGAAAATTGTGAGGGGATGTTTGTTTTCAGGGTCACTGCTTCTGCCCCCACCACCCCCACCCAATTTAAGGGCCTTTTTCTCCCACCAGCACCCTCCCTGGGCGCCTGTGTCCTTGACTTGACCACAAAGGCCAGCCCATAGTTCAGGTGTTTCTCTCCTACACAGAGTTTACTGCTGTTGCTACCTTTGGTTTTTAACCAATTCCATATCTTCTGTTCTGAGTTGCGCTTGAGATATTTTGCTGAGCTGATTAAATGTATTAATTTTGTAACAAATGAAAAGGGTTAGAGGAGAACTTCTTAAGTGAGGCTCAGTGCTCTTTCTTCAGTCTTCTGATAATAACAGTTACCACTTACTGAATGTGTTGACAGACTGCTGAACCCTTAACAATTCTCACACCAACTTCCATGGGTGAATAGCATCATTGGCGTTCCCATTATATGTATTCATGAAAGTTACATGACTTCTTTAAAATCCGCTGATGTGGCTGGGTTTTCAGTCTAGATTGGTATGACCACAAAACAATGTATTTCCATTAAAGGGTTATTTCATTTTTGAGAACTGTTTTGCTTTTCCTCCACTTTAAGATTAGTTATAGTGAACTTTATAAGTGTATGTTCTTTTTTCTTTCCTTCAGTTTTAAGTATCCCCCTTTTCTTTCATTTTTTTCCTTTCAGTAGAACTCTATTCACTTGCTTCTTGTTTATAATTCCTTCCCTCGTTATATGTAATGGTAAGTAATGAGCCAAATTTGAAGTTGCCATAGGCAAATCAATCTAGTTTTTATAAATAGGCAGGATGGAAAAAAATGGCAGAACAACAAAAAATCCTGGCCTTTGCAATAAGTACTTGGAAGACAGGCTGTGCACCAGTTGCTTAGGGCTACCATAACAAATTTACAAGCTGGTGGCTTAGAACAAAAGATGTTAATTCTCTGAATTCTCAAGGGAAGAACTTTAAAATCAAGATGTGGCCAGGGCTGTGCTTCCTCTGAGGATTCTAGGGAAGACGACTTCCTTGCCTTTTCCTAGCCTCCAGTAGGTGTGGGCAGTCCTTGATGTTCCGTGGCTTGTAGATACATCACTGCAATCCCTGTCTCCACTGTCACATGACCCTGTGTGTATCTGTCACTGTGTCTCTTCTCTTCTTATAAGAACATAAGTCGTATTGGATTGGGCTTCCCAGGTGATGTAGTGGTAAAGAGTGGTGGCAGTGGTACTGCCGATGTAGGAGACGCAGGAGATTCGGGTTCGAGGGAAGACCCTGGGGAGGAGGAAATGGCAATCTGCTCTAGGAGTCTTGCCTAGAAATCCCATGGACAGAGGAGCCTGGCAGGTTCTAGTCCATGGTTGCAAAGAGTCAGACACGACTGAGCAGCAAAGCGTGCACATGCGCACGCATAAACACACACACACACACACACACACACACATTGGATTAAGGGCCCATAGTGGGCCCTTAAGGATTCTACTCTAGTAGGATCTCGTTTTAACTTAACTAAGTAAACTTGCAATGACATCTGTTTCCAAATCAGTTCTGAGGTTGTGGAGATAAGGATTTCCCTGTGTCATTTTGGGGAGAAACATGTCAACCCATAGCAGGCCATAATATTTAAGCTAACATTAATATCCTCTTATTTCTTAGGGGTTTCAGTTTGTGCTGCCATTGCTTAAAAAATACATGTGAAAAATAGCCATAAAATGCAATTATCCTTATACTGGGAAAAAAAAATGAGTCCTTGAAAAATTATTTCTTTAGCATCTGTTTATGCCTGGAGCTAGGTATTATGGAGGAAGATACAAGAGGGGAAAAAATTGTTGCAGTATCACCCAGCAACTGGTTAAAAATGCAGATTGCCAGAATCCATCCCAGACCTCAACAATCAGAATCTGAGTTTTAGCAGGTGCCCACAAGCTGCACCAGAGCAGGGACTCAGGGCAGTGAGTCTGAAACTAGGCTGCACGTTAGAATCACCTGAGAATCTTCAGAAACATTCCCATGCCCAGGATGTACCCCATGCAAATGAAATAGTAATTTCTGGAAAGAGATCAGGCAAGAGTAGTGTGAAAGTGTTAGTCACTCAGTCATGTCTGACTCTGTGACCCCATGGACTGTAGCCTTCCATGTTCCTCTGTCCATGGGATTCTCCAGGCACGAATACGGGAGTGGGTTGTCATGCCCTCCTCCAGGGGATCTTCCCATCCCAGGGATCGAATCTGGTCTCCTGCATTGCAGGAGGATTCTTTACAGTCTCAGCCACCAAGAACAGTGAAAAAACAAAAGCAAGCCCACATGATTCCAACTCACAGCCATAACTTTGCTTCTCAAATTCTCAAGCACATACAAATCACTTGGGGCTCTTGCTAAAATGCAGATCCTGATTGATTAAGACTGAGGTAGAGCCTGAAAACCTGTATTTCCAACCAGTTCCCAAGTGATGTTGATGTAATTTTATATCTCTTGTATCCTCTGCAATGTGTTGAGCTCCAGGCACAAGCAGATGCTAAAACTAAATTTTTAAAAGGTAAAATAGTCCAATTATAGAATTAGTTATTTCAGATATGAAGGAAGAAATACTCTTCGCAATGTTTAATTTGTAAGTACTTCAAACAGATTTCTTCTCCCCCTCAAACTTGAAGAAGGCAGAAACACTTCAAACAAGATGGCTTTTGTTTTCTCAGGATTCTCTACCAAAAAATAGACTCAATAAGAGATAACAGCTAGGGTTGTTTTCCTGTTCCTTTTACACAGTTGCTTCAAGTTTCATTTTAGGTTCCCTGGATACAACACACAGAGAGCTTTCCCAGAGTGTATTAAGTTCTTGTGGACTGATTATTTCATCACAGCCCGAGTACGTAGACCAGTCGTTTGATAAACAAGAGATCACCCAGAACTCTTTATTAAGCTTCATGCCACTAACGCATTGTTTTCTGTTTCAAAGGAAATACATCCCAGTTTTGTCAGAGAGATGCTTTTGTGGATAAAAGTTATATGATTTCTTAGTTCCTGATCAAAGTTTAAAGCATTTGACTTGATTAAAAACTATGGGCTTCCCTTGTGGCTTAGCTGCTAAAGAATCCAACTGCAATGTGGGAGACCTGGATTTAATCCCTGGGTTGGGAAGACCCCCTGGAGAAGGGAAAGGCTACCCACTCCAGTATTCTGGCCTGGAGAATTCCATGGACTGTAGAGTCCATGGGGTTGCAAAGAGTTGGACACGACTGAGCGGCTTTCACTATACTTCTTTTACACAGAATCCATTGCAAGATAATCTGACTTTGGTATGATAAACTGTTTTAAGGCATTCTAGAATTCAGAATATAAAAAACATAAAGCTCTGTACATTTCATTCATTTCTTGTTTCCCTCACTCTCACTGTTTCAAACCTCTAGTCTCTTCTTGTTTTTTTTTTTTCTAACCTCTTTTTAAAGGTTCTTGTTTACCTCTGCCTTAAGTCAAGGGCTGCGTGACTCATATAATTTCACAGGAGAGTCAAACTACATACAATAATAATCTACTCAGCCCCGTGTGTTCAAATTCAGTTCCTGCTTAGCACTCGGTTCAATGCTTCCTCCCGCCCCCGTCCCTCTATGCCCCTCTTCATCCCTCAGGCATTCCTCCAAATTATTCTGTTTGTCTAGGTACTGACATCTGGTATTCTATCTGTTCTAGGTGCTGAGCGCAGGGCTAAGTATACTGTGATGAATAAAATACAGCATTCCCTGAAACCTTTCTGAGTTTTTCCTTTTGCTGAATTCTCATGTACTTCTATTGAATACAATGTCATTTTGGATTAAACGGCTCTGTAATTTTTTTTTTTTCTGTGAGTTATTTTTCAGTTATTAAGCAGATAGATCAAAGACTCGTTGAAGATGTTGAGCTGGTAGTATTCAAAGTTATTAGTACACAAAGAAAATGCATACCTGGAGGGCTGAAGAGGCTTTGGAAAATGGTAAGGGAGACACCCGCTCTAACTTCTAGGGTCATGGAAGGCTCATTGGAGAAGATGACATTTAAAGCTGAGTAGGATAAGCAGGAGGTAGCTCAACCTGTGTCCTTGACATGCAGGGGACAATACACAATTAGTATGATGAAGTGTCAGATTGTGCTATAGATGCAAAATTCTGTAAAGTAATATTTTACTCATCTTCCCAGGAACTTTACAGGGCTAACAGAATGCTATGAGACAGATGAGAGATGTATCAGAGTTGGAACAGTGTCCATAGCAGAGATGGCCTCAAACCGTGGGCTGACTTGGAAAGACAGAGAGGAGGGTGATAACACTTCAGACTGGGAATACAGTCTGAACAAAGGCCCAGAGGTTGGTAGTCATGTTTTACAGGCCTGCTGAGAACAGAGATTTCTGCTCAAATTTGCCCAATGATACATTGGGTGGGCTGGAGCAGGACCATAAAACCAACTATCTGTTTCCTAGATCACAGAATTATTTATTATGCCCCAATGTCAATTTTCTCGAATCCCTGAATATGCTTTCTTTACCTTTTCATTATTTTTCATTGATAATCATACAGCACTGACATCTTTTGTGTCCAAGTTTGCAGCTCAATAGGCCAAGTAAGTTATACACAGAACATGAGTTCAATACTGAAATAACAATGATCTTTATCTTCATCATCTCAGAAATATTATCATTATTTTCTTGTTCACTATCATTCTCTTCTTTCTTTTAGCTACTTTTCTTTAAGTTCTTTATGCTTTAAGCACAATGGTAAGTTATTTACAAATTGTAAGATATAATGGATTTGTTAATTTTTAGCATCCCCTCCCTCTTCTTCCAGAAATATTTCTTTTTTTCCTGTTTAGAGACCAACCCTTCCTCATTCTAGGTCATTGCATCCATACCACTGCCCATAAGCTTTGCAGTGGTTGGTGGTCATGGCTTGGCTGAGTCCACAGATGGGCACATATCCTGAGGTATATTCCAGGCGTTTGCTGGAGTTTTTAGAGATGAGCTGCTCGCCTTCTGGTGGGGTCATTAGGTATAAGAGCCATTTAAACCTGAGACTGCCCAGAAGCACCTGCTCCGATAAGAAGAGTCCCTACCTGACTGAGGTCAACACACAGGAAAGCAGTCCAAGAGGTGGATAGGGAGCAGCAGCATCCTCAAGACATGAAATTCTGAAGCCAGCCATTCCTGAAGGGAGCATGCTGCTGGGCCTTTCTGTTAGGTGACCCAAGGGATTCCTATCTGTCCTCATTAAGCTAGTTTGAGTTGGGCTTTTGTTCTCGGTCAATGGAATAGGCACAGACCTTGCCTTTTTTTCTTTTTACTAAAAAGCTCCTGTTTTTAAACACCAGTATCTTGAAGGATGTATATTGGTGAAATAATGTGAGTAGTCATGTATGGGTGTGAGACTTGGATCATAAAGAAAGCTGAGAGCCAAAGAATTGATGCTTTCAAACTGTGGGGTCGGAGAAGACTCTTGAGAGTCTCCTGAATAGCAAGGAGATCAAACCAGTCCATCCTAAAGGAAATCAGTCCTGAATAATCATTGGAAGGACTGATGCTGAAGCTGAAGCCCCAAAAGTTTTGCCACCTGATGTGAAAAACTGACTCATTGGAAAAGACTCTGATGCTGGGAAAGATTGAAGGCAGGAGAAGGGAACAACAGAGGACGAGATGGTTGGATGGCATCACTGACTCGATGGACATGAGTTTGAGAATGCTCTGGGAGTTGGTGATGGACAGGGAAGCCTCGCGTGCTGCAGTCCATGGGGTCAGAAAGAGTCAGACACGACTGAGCAACTGGACTAAACTGAATGTGACTAAACTCAGAATCGCAGTCCACCTGCCCCCACATTTTGAGAGCTTCCCTTTAAAGAACAACATATTTAGTATGGCAGCTTAGCAAAGTGTTAGATCGTCCACAGAAAAGCAAGTACACGAGAGTGCTTATTTTCTCTTGGATGAGACCTGTAATGGGACGGGAACAGCTGTGTGAGTTTTGGGGAGCTGTTCAGGGTGCCTGCATTGCACCCAGTATTCTCCTAGTCCTCGCAGAGGGGATCACAGGCTTGAGGCACTCTCCCAACCCAGCCTGCAACCGACAAAGGGTCCTGGCTCTTCTCTTTTGCAACTGGTAAACAAACTCCTCACCATCAGTTGAAAAGCCTGCTGTCAAAAGAAAACAGTTTTGCTTCAATATAGTCAGGCTTGAAATTGATGAAATGGCCCCCTCCGGTGGTTAGAGCGGCTGCTGTATTCTCCTTTTTCAAGAAGCTGCCTGCAGATAAGACACCTAAAACGAACCTTAGAGACTCTCTTGTAGATTCTGCTGTCCCCTCATATTTACTGTGTTGGGAAAACTGTACAAACTAGCCTGCAATGACCACAGTACTACTTAGATGGCGTCGTTCAAGAAATCCCAGTTTGAATGACTTCTAAATATTAGAATGGAGTTCCTTATATTCCAGGAGTGTTAATTCACCTTTATAAAGGGAGGCTCAAGAAATAAGCTTTTCAGCAATGTATACTAAATAAAACAAAGCAACCCTAACATAGTAGATTAATTTATCTGTGTTTAGTCTGTAGAAGAACACGATTAAAATGGAAGTACTATATCAGAAAATTAAAAAAAAAAAAATTACAGGCGTCTTGATGTCCCTGAACATTTGGCCTAAATACTTCCTGGCTTGTTTTTAAATCAGCTGATGTGAATGACAAGTTATAAATAATCAGAGAACCAGAGTGCCCTGCACTAGAGAGATGACCTTTGTGTTCCCTGAACATCTGTTCTAGTATTCTCTAGTGAGTCTACCTGAAATTAGAGTAAGTAGACCTCATGATGATGTTAAGAATAATTCTCCTTCTTTTCTTCTTTGAATTGCATGAGCCTTAAAGTGATTCTACACTTATTAAGATGGACCTTTTAAATATTTTCAGAAATATTTTAATTTTTCATTTTGCAGTTAGATTGGTAGGCCCAACTCCTATAAAACTAATCATTTAATTGGAAAAATAACTTTGTAGATGTCACTGCGATGTTGAAGTCTTAATCTTCAAATACCTTTCTGATTCCAAAATTTTGATAGACATATTCTTAATGAAAGAGACAACTTACACCAGTTAGATACTGTGATTCCTTCTCCCTTTGAAATGTTCCTCTGGCTTTGAGATGCCTGATTTCCTTGTATTCTGTCCTCTCTCTTTCTGCTGGCTCTTCATCTTTAACAAGTGCCTTGAACATTGTTCACCCCAGTGCCCTGCCTGTCCTTGGTTCTCTTCTTAATATACACCTTATCCTTGGGCAATTTCATCCAACCTCATGGCTCTACTTAGCTACCCGTATATTATGGCTTCCTAAATTAGTGCTTTTATCAAAACTCCAGAACTCAATCCCAACCTCCAGACCTAGACATAACACTGACTGCCAAACATCTACCTAAATGTCCCTTAGGACTCAAATTTAATATACATAGTAATTTAATACAGCAAAAATAAACTTACTCTATTTCCTCCCAGAACTCAGTATGAGTTCATTTTATGGCACCAAAACCCAGGAAACACATCAGAATTTCCTTTCCCTCTCTTTCTTCAACCAGTCACTTACCTTACGCTAAATCTTCTACTTCTTTGATGTCTCTGGTATTGGTCTTCTCTTTACTATTCCCACTGATGTTACATCATTGAGGCATTTGCTGTCTTGAGATTCCACTCTCAACTTAGCCTGCATTGTAGCTAGAGTTACTTTTCCAAAATGCAAACCAAGTCATGTTTCTCTTCTTTGAATACCCTTCAGGTTTTCCATTTCATAAGCTCAAATTCCTCAGAGTAACAGACAAGATCCTCCATACCTGACCAACAACTATCTTTCTGTATCAGTTGTGTATTTCCAGGACCATGCTGTGTAACAAACAACCACAAAATCTCAGAAACATACTCAGGAAACATTGATGCTCTCTTGTCTGGGCTGGTATGCTGCATTGGCTCTCTTGATCTTGGCTGAAATTGCTCTTGTTCTGGTGGTTGGCTGGCCTGGACTGGTCTAGGACAGGCTTAGCTGAAAGACTGGGACAGCTTGACTCGACCTGTGTGTCCCTCATCTTCTAGCAGGGTAGCCTGGGCGTGGCTTATGGGAACGGTAGAGGTACAAAAGAAACCATAATCAGAAACATACAAGGTTTTTTGAGGCCTAGGCTCAGAAGCAACACACTGTTATATCTGCTAATTTTTTTTTTTTTTTTACCAAGGAGGTCATAAGACTACTCCAAATCAGGGTTCAGGAAACAGAATCCTGTCTGCTTAATGAAAGGAATTGCAAACTCATGTGGCAATGGGCTTGAAACAGGTTTGGGGGAGGGTGAAGAGGGGGAGAGTTAGAGGCTTTATTGTACTCTCCATGTATATCTTCACTAGCCTATATCTCTACTCTGGCTTTTCTGAACAGAATGGATGACAGTCTCCTAAATATGTTAAGTTCTTTGTCACTTCTGTTTTGTTTAGCTCTTATGTATATTAAAAAAAAGAACAGGGCACAATGGAAGAAGAAATGAAAAGAAATACAATTTTTGAAAGGATGGCAAAATAAATCAGTGGAAAGGTTGGAAGATAAAACTGAGTTATATTCTAGAAAGGAGAGTAAAAAGGCAGCAAAGTGGAAAGCGGCAATAGGAAAGACATTATGAGGAGATCAGAGTCAATCTGGCTTCCCCAGGGGCAGAGAATCTGCTTGCAATGCAGGGAACACAGGAGACGTGGGTTCAGTTCCTGGGTTAGGAAGATCACCTGGAGGAGGATATGGCAACCCACTCCAGTATTCTTGCCTGGAATGTTCCATAGAGGTCCATAGGGTCACAAAGCGTCAGACACAACTGACTGACTACATGTACACACACAGAGAATCAACCTAGAATATTCAATATCTAATGAACAAGGGTAGAAAAGGCAATGGCACCCCACTCCAGTACTTTTGCCTGGAAAATCCCATGGATGGAGGAGCCTTGTAGGCAGCAGTCCATGGGGTTGCTAGAGTCAGACACGACTGAGCAACTTCCCTTTCACTTTTCACTTTCATGCATTGGAGAAGGAAATGGCAATCCACCTCCAGTGTTCTTGCCTGGAGAATCCCAGGAACGGGGAAGCCTGGTGGGCTGCCGTCTATGGGGTTGCACAGAGTCGGACACGACTGAAGCAACTTAGCAGCAGCAGCAATGAACAAGGGATCCAAATAAGAGAAGGAAATTATCAAAAGTATAGGGAAAAAATGCAGATGCCTAGGGTTTATGGCTGGAGAGCTCTTGATTCAGAAGGTCAGTAGGTTGGATTAATGAATTAATTTTATACCTTTCCTCCAGCTTCTTTGAAGCATTCAGTATGAAACACGGAGCAGAATTTTAGAATTGATGATGCATTATTAAAAGTTGTTTGATTTGAAAATGTGGAGGCTGAATGTGGGAAAACGTCACAAGGATGGGGTAACTATGATTAAAACTTATTTTGAAAGTAGAAAATAGCTACACAATGTTCAGTGATTACAGGAAGTACAGACAATGCAGTTGCTAAATGAGTCCCTTAAATATTGACATGATTGATTCTGGTGTGACTTGTTTAGTAGGAAGTGGAAGAGGAAGCAAAAATAGACCAAAGCAAACATTTGCTCAGACAAATGAAGAGAAACACATCCTCTCTGTGCTCCTGCACCCCTGTGAAAACATGGCCATACGCTTATGACAGGTTTTATCCCTTGTGTTTCTATTGTTATATTTATAACAATATAGTAATTTTAATACAATAACTATATTATTTCTAAGTCATGATTGTGATGTAGCACATTCTAATGACTTATTTGTGCTTATTTGTCTGATCACATGCTAGACAAATATTTTGTGTTTACATTGTCACAAACTCTTCAGGGATGAAGGTTACTGCTTTCCTTCATCAGAGACTGGAAAGAAGTATTCAGCACTCGCATCTTTTCTATTATTTTAAAATGAAATTTCAAGGGATCTCATTTTTTAAATCTCATCTGCTTAAAAAAATTATTGAAGTATTGATTTATTGATGTGTTTAATTTGTGGTGTACAGCAAAGTGACTCAGTTCTAAATATATAAATATTCTTTTCCATTATTTCCATTATTTCCATTATGGGTTCCATTATTCCAATATTATCACAGAATATTGAATAGAGTTCCCTATGCTGTATAGTAGGATCTTGTGGTTTATCCATCCTGTATATAATAGTTTTCACCTGCTCTTACCGAGCTCCCAGTCCTTCCCTCCCTGGTCCATCTCCCCCTTAGCAACCACGTCTGTTCGCTATATTTGTGAGACTGTTTCTGTTTTGTAGATATATTCACTTGTGTCATATTTTAGATTCCACATAAGTGATATCATATGGTATCTGTCTTTCTGACTTACTTCACTTAGTATGGCAATCTCTAGATGCATGCGTGATGTTGCAAATGGCAGCGAGAGACTTTATTTTTCTGGGCTCCAAAATCACTGCAGATGGTGACTGCAGTCATGAAATTAAAAGATGATTGCTCCTTGGAAGAAAAGCTATGACAAACCCAGACAGCATACTAAAAAGCAAAGACATTGATGGAAAACCATCAAAGCTATGGTTTTTCCAGTAGTCATGTATGGATGTGTGAGCTGGACCACAAAGAAAGCTGAGTGTTAAAGATTGATGCCTTTGAACTGTGGTGTTGGAGAAGACTCTTGAGAGTCCCTTGGACTGCAAGGAGATCCACTCAGCCAATGCTAAATGAAATTAGTCCTGAATATTCATTGGAAGGACTGATGCCGAAGCTGAAACTCCAGTACTTTGGCCACCTGATGAGAAGAACTGACTCACTGGAAAAGACCCTGATGCTGGGAAAGATTGAAGGCGGGAGGAGAAGGGGACGACAGAGGACAAGATAGTTGGATGGCATCACCAACTCACTGGACATGAGTTTGAGTAGGCCCTGGGAGTTGGTGATGGACAGGGAAGCCTGGCGTGCTGCAGTCCACGGGGTCACTAAGAATCAGACATGACTGAGCAACTGAACTGATCTGATGAACATAGGGTTGCATGTGTCTTTTTGAATTATACTTTTGTCTGGGTGTATGCCCAGGAGTGGGATTGCTGGGTCGAATGACAACTCGATTTTTAGTTTTTTAAAGAGCCTCTATACACTTTTCCATAGTGGTGCACTGATTCACATTCCCACTAACAGTGAAAGACAATTCGAGTGATCCCATTTTACAGGTTATGGAACTATGTATAGACAGTTAGTGGAAGAAATTGAGGCAACACTTAAGTAATTCTGAACAGACACTATTTTACTGAAGTTTCAGTTATAATTGAGGCAAATTCAGTAAAATATGAACACAGTTGGATAATTGCTTAGTTCTCCACTGTGCCTTTTATGTGTAATGTGAGCACTGCTGCTGCTGCTGCTGCTAAGTTGCTTCAGTCGTGTCTGACCCTGTGACCCCATAGACAGCAGCCCACCAGGCTCCCCCGTCCCTGGGATTCTCCAGGCAAGGACACTGGAGTGGGTTGCCATTTCCTTCTCCAATGCGTGAAAGTGAAAAGTGAAAGTGAAGTCACTCAGTCATGTCCGACCCTCAGTGACCCCATGGACTGCAGCCCACCAAGCTCCTCCATCCATGGGATTTTCTGGGCAAGAATACTGGAGTGGGTTGTCTTAAATCCCCTGCAGAGAAATCTCAAAACAAAGGAGTGGAGAGCACACAAGTCTCTTTTGCCTTTTCTTTTAATGGATGAGGAATATGTACTACAACAATTAACTCACTCAGGCTATATGGAGTGTTAAGCAAATATTTTTTATGTAAAGTAAATTAATTCATTATTCCTATCTCTACTGTTTGAGAAAGTATTTCTAGAGACATGTTAGGTGGAATTAGCGTAAGCACCTTGAGAAATGTCTCTTCTTATTGTATATGTCTATCCTTTCTGTGCTGAATAGATACAATTAGACTGAATTTTTTAAAAAATTAAAGTCATAAAAATCATAAGCATTTATTGAATAAAATGATAAAAAATTCTTATTCTCTGACTTTCTCTTTTATTCTTTATTTAGACTGAGCTTTTCATTTTAAACTATGTACCTAAAAATAAACTATGTATTGGTGGTGGTAGTGTTAATACTTCTAATACTTCGAAGTTTTACAGTGGTAAGCAATTACATTCTATCATCCAGGTGTCGTTGTCGTTGAGTCGCCCAGTCATGTCTGGCGGTTTGCCACCCCGTGGACTGCAGCACGCCAGGCTTCCCTGTCCTTCACTATCTCCCGGAGTTTGCCCAAACTCATGTCCATTGAGTTGGTGATGGCATCCAACCATCTCGACCATAGCATTGACTAGATGGAACTTTGTAGGCAAAGTAATGTCTCTGCTTTTTAATAAAATGTAAATCCAATTGTCTGGGTCTGTCATAGCTTGTCTTCCAAGAAGCAAGCGTCTTTTAATTTCATGACTACGGTCACCATCTGCAGTGATTTTGGAGCCCAAGAAAATAAAGTCTGTCACTGTTTCCATTGTTTCCTCATCTATCTGCTACGAAGTAATGTGACTGGATGCCATGATTTTTTTTTTTTTTTTTGAATGTTGAGTTTTAAGCCAGCTTTTTCACTCTCCTCTTTCACCTTCATCAAGAGGCTCTTTAGTTCCTCCTTGCTTTTTTCTGCAATGGTAAATTTTGAGAATATATTGCAAGTGCTGTCCTAATATGAAATCCTGAAACTTAAGCACAATTTCTAGCAAGGAATTGCTGTAGTAAAGCAAAATATTAATTGCCTATGTCATAAAGTCATACTCTAGGTCATCTGAAAACTTCTTCAGGTAAATTTAGCAACAACCTACCATAGCTATTTAAATGTGAATGATTACTATGGTTTTCCAAAGATTCTCCTCATGTTTATCAACAATAACAGTTGTATGAAGTAAGCCTGGATCAATAATAAGCCAATTATAGAAAGAGGCCACCAGTAGAATCCAACAAGAACTCTGCTACCCAAATGTACTTGAACACTTATTTTTTAAGGTCTATTTAAATACTGTTTTTAAAGTATTATGAATTCTGACTAACTTTGACAAGTCGTAGCCCCCATTTCTTTCTAAATAGACTTAATACAATACTATTAGGGGATGAACTGAAGCAAAGAAATAAGAAATAATAGTTCTTTGAGATGATAGAGACCAATGTATATATATATTCACAGGATAATTTCAGAAATCATCAAAGGCAGGTTGATGTTTCTTCCTAATCCTTAACTTCTTTCCCTAGAAGATGTCAAGAAAGTAAGATGAATGGTTTTTTATTCTGTATAAATTTTAATAATTGTGCATTTTAAGGATCTATTTTTTCTACCATTGCCACACTTTCTTACCTTTTCCTTCTGCTTTACTATAGTCCAAAACTACAGTGAAAAACCTATATCAATGAAAAATACTGATTCCAAAAATATCAGAATTCCAGTACATGGTACTGGAAGCCCTGTGGTAGAAACAGTAAGGGAGTGAAGTTTACTGTCATATTAACAAATATATTATCCACATATGGTTAGGAACTTTAAAAACATTGTCTGATTTCCTCTTTGCAACCAACCTGGGAAGAAATAATGAATTCCTCCACTTTATAGACAAGAAAACTGAGGCTGAAAGAGTTTATATGAATTTCCCAACATTACACTGCAAGTAAGCAACAGAATTGTCACTGGTAATCCAGATTGCATGATTCCAGAGTCCATACTCCTTTTACTCTACCACCTAGACCTCAGGATCAAAACAAAATAATGCCAAACCAAGTCATTTAGAGCAATGTTTCTCATAGCCTGTCTGTATCCATCTGAGGTGAGGTAGGTATTTGTGCTTCCCTGGTAGCTCAGCTGGTAAAGAATACACCTGCAATGCAGGAGACCCCAGTTTGATTCCTGGGTTGGGAAGATCCCCTGGAGAAGGGATAGGCTCAGTTCAGTTCAGTTCAGTCACTCAGTTGTGTCTGACTTTTTGTGACCCCATGGACTGCAGCATGCCAGGCTTCCCTGTCCATCACCAACTCCCGGGGCCTACTCAAACTCATGTCCATTGAGTTGGTGATGCCATCCAACCATCTCATCCTCTGTTGTCCCCTTCTCCTCCCACCTTCAATCTTTCCCAGCATCAGGGTCTTTTCCAATGGGTCAGTTCTTTGTATCAGGTGGTCAAAGTATTGGAGTTTCAGCTTCAGCATCAGTCCGTTCAATGAATATTCAGGACTGATTTCCTTTAGTATGGATTGGTTGGCTCTCCTTGTTGTCCAAGGGACTCTCAAGAGTCTTCTCCAACACAGGGATAGGCTACCCACTCTAGTATTCGTGGGCTTCCCTGGTGGCTCAGATGGTAAAGAATCTGCCTACAATTTAGGAGACCTAGATTTGATCCCTGCATTGGGAAGATCCCTTGGAGGAGGGCATGGCGACCCACTCCAGTATCCTTATCTGGAGAATCCCATGGACAGAGGAGCCTGGAGGGCTACAGTCCACGGGGTCACAAAGATTCAGACACAACTGAGCGACTAAGTTCAGCACATCACAGCACAGGAGTTTGTACGAGAGCACAAAACTACACACCGCTTCCCTCCCTTTGCCTTGAGAGCAAATGTCAGTTGAACTAAATAGTGTGCTTAATGAGGTAGCTGATTTGTTTTCTGGAATAAGCCCTTTAACATAGATCCATAACAAAGAGTTTGGAAGTGGCAGGACTACACTTTGAGTAGCACTCAACTCAAAAAAGAAACCATAACTACCGTGAACTAACCAGGGTCACCACCAAGCCCCCTTTGAAGACGGAATCAATACAATTGCATGCCTTGCACCTGTCTAATTTATTACATTGTTATCCGTGTGTGCGTATATGTTCATCTGTGTCTGACTCTTTAAAACCCCATGGACTGTAGCCCGCCAGGCTCCTCTGTTCATGTAATTTTCCAGGCAAGAATACCGGAGTGGGTTGTCATTTCCTTCTTCAGGTCGTCTTCCGGATCCACAGATTGAAACCGAGTCTCCTGCATTGGCCAACGAATTCTTAACCACTGCGCCACCAGGGAAGTCCATTGTTATTCATAGAGGAAATCAAAGTATTTACTGTAAAGAAGTTCAACATTTCCTATACAAGGAGAGGGAAATGATTCTGAAATATGGACAGAATCCTGGCTTAAATCCTGACACTTTCTGGAGCTGTGGTATGAAGGAAAAAGCAGAGTTCATGTTTGAATTACTGGAACTTTGGTAATTGGATGGACTGGTGAAAGTGTGTCATAGTGAGGTTAGTAGCGTAGGCCTGGGAACTAGACCAATTTGAATTATAAAAGGGTCTTCTTTAAAGGGCTGTTGTGAATGATGCAAAATGCTTAGCACAGCCTGGCATGCAGTGCTCAATAAATGGCACCTCTATTAGATTAGGATCAACTTTACAGGGAAGATACATAAGTGAAGTAATTTGAGCATCTGATTCACAATACATGAAATGCCATCTTAAATTGTAATTTCTTCACATCTTAAAGCCTTTTAATCTTCCAAAAGCCAATTTTAAAATACAAATACTCCAGACTCGTCTTATCTTTGGCTAGTATGAATAAGGGGTCAGTTTAATTTTCTACTGTGTGTTTGACAAATTTCCAAAATGATCATTCAGAATTGTAAAAAAGTATCTTTCTGGAAAGGAGACATCTTAGGTAAACTCATTAGGAATTAGGTTATGTAACAGTGTTTCCCAAATTGTGTTTTAATTTATTATAGTGCCTGTGACATATACTTTGGTTTAGAACAACAAAAAATGTACTAAATAAAGTTGGAATAGGAATATCTGAAGATATTAAAGACCAGGAAAAAGTAGACAGAAAAGAAAGGAAACCTTTGTTTAACCTAGAATTTCCAAACCTCATTTTATCAGAGACCTCTTTTGTTAGGCAACATCTAATCATATGCCATGGAGCACATTTTGGTTTAAGGCCATATAGTGGTTTAAGAGATTATTTTCCAAACAATAGTTACCTGGAAAACCAGACTTTTTAGGAACAGGACATAGCCTAAGCACTCGGAACAAAGGAACATCGTGGGGTTGAGGGGAGTCCTAAAAGGGTATAGAGGAGGATGACAGTTACCTCTGTCCTACATGCAAAGAGCAGAGAAGAGAGATTCGTGTGACCTTTCGTCTGTTTCTTGTTTATTCACTAATAGCCACTGACCTGTACTTACCTCCAAGTCAGTTAACTTATCTGGTTTTTAGATTTTTCCCTCTGTCAAGTGAGGGGTTCAAGGCAAGATACTTTGTAGTCAGTCAGTTCAGTTCAGTTCAGTCACTCAGTCGTGTATGACTCTTTGTGACCCCATGAATCGCAGCACGCCAGGCCTCCCTGTCCATCACCAACTCCCGGAGTTCACTCAGACTCACGTCCATTGAGTTAGTGATGCCATCCAGCCATCTCATCCTCTGTCATCCCCTTCTCCTCCTGCCCCCAATCCCTCCCAGCATCAGGGTCTTTTCCAGTGAGTCAACTCTTTGCATAAGGTGGCCAAAGTATTAGAGTTTCAGCTTTAGCATCAGCCCTTCCAAAGAACACCCAGGACTGATCTCCTTTAGGATGGACTGGTTGGATCTCCTTGCAGTCCAAGGGATTCTCAAGAGTCTTCTCCAACACCACAGTTCCAAAGCATCAATTCTTCGGCGCTCAGCCTCCTTCACAGTCCAACTCTCACATCCATACATGACTACTGGAAAAACCATAGCCTTGACTAGACGGACCTTTGTTGACAAAGTAATGTCTCTGCTTTTGAATATGCTATCTAGGTTGGTCATAACTTTCCTTCCAAGGAGTAAGTGTCTTTTAATTTCATGGCTGCAATCACCAACTGCAGTGATTTTGAAGCCCCAAAAATAAAGTCTGCCACCGTTTCCACTGTTTCCCCATCTATTTCTCATGAAGTGATGGGACCAGATGCCATGATCTTCATTTTCTGAATGTTGAGCTTGAAGCCAACTTTTTCACTCTTCTCTTTCACTTTCATCAAGAGGCTTTTTAGTTCCTCTTCACTTTCTGCCATAAGGGTGGTATCATCTGCATATCTGAGGTTATTGATATTTCTCCTGGCAATCTTGAATCCAGTTTGTGCTTCTTCCAGCCCAGCATTTCTCATGATGTACTCTGCATATAAGTTAAATAAGCAGGGTGACAATATACAGCCTTGACATACTCCTTTTCCTATTTGGAACCAGTCTTTGTAGAGTTTAATCTATTAATAGATCAGCTGTCCTAATCTTTGCTTATTTTGTTTTGAAAAAAAAACACGTATTTTTTACTTTGCTGTAAGTAGTATAAATTTGTTTTACACTTTTAGAGGTGTTTCATTTTCTTTCAAGAACTCTATAGACTATCCCAAAGGTCAATAAAAATATTGTGTTGGCCAAAAAATTTTGTTCCGGTTTTCCATAAGATGTTATGGAAGACCTCGAATGAACTTTTTGGCCAACTCAATATTTGACATAAAGCATTATAGTAACTTTTCTTAGTTCAAATATTGTTACTTGTTATAGTTCAAAGTCTCTTGTCTAGATATGGATTATTAATTCAAAAACTGAATTAATATTAAATGTTTTTTTAAATAATGGTAGATATTTTAGATGGACAGATCAACTCATGATTTCATTGCCTCCTCTATTATGTCCACTCAGCTTACTGACAAATTGAATGAATCTCTAGACAATGGGAGAAGTAGAAGATGCCTCATGCTCAGTGGCTAACTGGAATTACTCCGTTAAACCAGCAATTGTGTTTCACTAATGTGCTCACTGTTGACTCAGGTTATTAGGTCTTAGGGAGAGATTAACATATTTTCACAAAATACGGATGGATTGTCAGGTAGGGACTGGATGTCAGGTGGTCAACTTTTGTTATGAGATGACCTGTAGAGGATTCAGAAGCTTTATGGACTTAATAGCCATAAAGTGAGTTGGCTGACAAAGGAGGAGAATAAAAAGAGAGCTCTAGAGGGAATTACTAACCTCTGAATAATAGGTATGCATATCACTAGATTTTCAGAAGTAGCAGGTGGTCATGAGTCACTGTGTTTAAATTTGCCCACTTTTCTGTTATGTAAGGGAAGTGTTTTGGTAAAATACATAGTTTTATTGCAAAATAGTTATTTATCCATTATCAATTTTGTTTGTAGCCACATTTAACAGTTTTACTACAGTGATTATATTTTCACTTAACAACTTGGTTTTTTTCCACTCCTTTTAATTCCTGGGAAAGAAAAGCACTTTCTGTTAAAGTCTTTTCTCTTCTTCAGACAGCATGATTATACAGAACATGAGGTCTCTTTTATACCAAGTAGGAAGTGCTTTGAACTTATTGGATGATTAGATGTCAGCAGTTATTTTTTATGAACTTCTCAAGAATATTAAATAGATCTGAATTTAAATTCCTAATAATTTTCATCTAATATTTATTCTTTGAAACTGCAGTCAGCCTGGAGAAAGAAAATCTTCACTATAATAATCTTTCATTTTTCTAATTTAATTAATACATAATTGCTGTCTTCAGATCTCCAAAAGAATGACCATACCTTTTCTTGGTAAAATGCCATTACAATTAGGTATCTAAATAGTAGAGTTTAGAGAAGGTGGTAATTATTCAGTGCTAACAAGTGTGTAGGGGCTTCTCTGGTGGCTTAGTGGTAAAGAATCTGCCTGTGATACAGGAGATGCAGGTTTGATCCCTGAGTTGGGAAGATCCCCTGGAGAAGGAAATGGCAACCCACTCCAGTATTCTTGCCTGGAGAATATGGACAGAGGAGCCTGGTGGGCTACAGTACATGGGGTTGCAAAGAGTCAAACACGACTGAAGCGACTGAGCATGCTCCCACTGCTCAATTTAGCAAAACTGTCATAGTTTTTCAATTATACTTATTTTCTTGTTAGGTGTTAAATTGTATTTATACTTTTATGGCTGAACAAGACTAGGATTTCAAGTGCAAAGAGATAAGTGATAAACACATTTAGTTAAATGAAAATAGAGACATTTAAAAATGAAAAATCCAACTAGCTAAGACAAAATTATATCTAAGGAAGCTCTAAGGTCTCAGAAGCAAAGGAAATCTCCACCTTTTAAAATATTCCAAAAGCTTGTTTTTAAAGCTAAACTTTTAAGTTGAGAATAAAGACCAAAAGCAAGGTTGAAACAAAAGCATGTTTGGAAATGTTTAAGAAAATATGTGGCAAAATATCCTTTAAACTGCATACTGACTTGGAATTTTAATATGAAACATATATTTCTAAATGTGAAATTTGGGAACGGAGGATGTGGAATGGACATTTTCTGGAGCATAGCCTTGGATTTTGAGGAATGGAAGACCTATATTCTTATCCTGGTTTTGTACCCATCAATTTTTTCACTATGAATACATCATGCGTGGCCTTGGCTTCCTCATCTGTAAAGTGACAGGAATGTGTTGACTATTTCATTCATTTCTAACAGCATTTCACCCTATAATTTTAAAATCCTATGGAAAAAATTTTTGACTAGTTTTTCTCTAGATACTATTTTTCTGATCTTAGCTCCTTGGAGGTCTAATATTTTGGCACTTAATATATGGTAGCCTTTCAATTGTCTGAAGAAACAGATAAAGGTTTCTTGCAACTTTAGGATGCCTCGTTTTTCGTAATCCTGCAAATTGGAGGAACTGAATATCAAGACACAGGCTAGGCTGGAACTTTCTAATATTTTGCTCTTTGGAAAGGTCTATCACGAAAGCATTTGTTTGATGACGTTTCAGGCAACATGGTTAAAATCCTTAGAGAATAGCAGAATTGAAAAGGAATAAAGTAACTTCAAATCCCCACCATCTATCCTAATAAACACCTTATACTTCCAGAGGTTCTCACAAATTCTTTTCTAGATACAGGCCTTGATCTTATTATCATTCCAGGAAAAAACAAATGAAATGTACGTGAAATAACTTTGCAACTTATTCATGACTCCTGAGTTAGTGTCTGCCCTTAGGGAAACTCAAGTGTGAAAAGAAAATGAGGATTTCCTTCTGTTTACAGAACAGATCAGTTTATAGAATCAATCCATTGACGAGGAAGAGAAAACAAGCCTCCTTGACCTTGATTGAACTTCCTCAGGCGACACCCCTGAGGGGTGAGGAGCATCTAGTAGAGAAATTCCCAGCCACACAGCCAAGGACGGGGGTGGCAGCTCCAGGAGCCCAGTGGAACAGCTCCGGGAAGGACTGTGTGCACACACCCACGTTGGCAAGGCACTGAGTGAAAAGATTATACGTGCTGCGGAGCATCCAGTGGCCTTGCCTCCCTCTAGGCTTCTTCCTCTGTTACATAACATCCTAACAAGCCTTCAACAAGAACCAAACAGCATTTATTTAGCTGTGCACCAGAAAACCACTGGAGCGCTTTCTCCTCTGGCAGAAGGACATGATGCTTAGTCAGTTTTTACTATGCCTGTGGTACAGAGAGAATTATTACACAGCCAGATGAAAATCACAATTGATTGTTTCTGAATCAAGCCTTTAAAAAAGTTTTTTTTTTTTTTTTTTTCTAGAGTACAGTTGATATACAATGTTGTGTTAGTTTCTGGTATACAGCAAATTGAATCAGTTATACATATACATATATCCACTCTTCTCTTTTTCATTTTTTTAGATTCTTTTCCATATAGGCCATTACAGAGCATTGAGTAGAGTTCTCTGTGCTATACAGTAGGTTCTTATTAGTTATCTATTTTATATATGTGTGTATGTGTCAATCCCAATCTTCCAATTCATTCCCTCCCCCCTTATCTGTTTCTGGGTACTGTTTCTGGCTCCCAAGCTATAGATTAAGTTACCCTCTGCTCACAACAAACAGTTTACTTTCTCCACATCCTCTTAGCTCTGAAATTCTAGCTTAACCAAGGCCTTAGTTTCCTCTTACTTAAGAGAGGTGGTCAGACCTCTGCCCTCCCAATAGTATAAACAGAACTTTTCTGACTCATTGCTTTCACTTAGCTCTGTTAAATAGCTTAATATTCCCCATGCATCAGAATTCTATCCGGTAAAATGTGAGCCTCTGACCACCAGTGTCTGTGGCAATCATTCTGGATCCTCTTTCTTTTGCTAATCTACACCCATTTCTCTCCTTTCCTCCATTTTACACAGATCAGCTTCATCTTCAGGTACCATTTTAACCTGACCCCTTGATTCTAGAGCATGTTTCTGATCTCTGATTCCTGATTTATGGGTCCCTCTTGTGAATGTTGGCTTGGGTTTAACCTCATCAGTTTTATCTTGCCAGAACTGGTTCTCGTTTATCCCATTCCTGAGAGGAGGAATTCAAATAATGGTAATATTGTAACACATAAATATGCTGTATTAGAAATATGACTAAAGTATATTCGATATTAGGAAGGCCTAAGTCAGTCTGGGAGAGTCAAGTTAGACTACACAGAATTGTGAAGGAAAAGTAGGAACTCTCCAAGCAGACAAGAGGAAAATAGGGTTAGATCATAGGCACAATACACTTTGATAACCAGGTAGATGGGCTTAAGAAAAGGGGAGCGTCCAAGATATAGTACAAGCCAGGTTTCTGGCATCAGCATCTGGTTGCTGTCCTCCATATTGGAGAATTGGCAGGTGTTTCTCTTGGTTTAATAAAATATGTCTTCATATTAATAGAAAATGGAAACTGATGCTGAAATTACCATACTGAAATACCATGCTAGAATATTTAAAGGTATCATATGTATTTGGATATGCTATGCACAGGCCAGTACTATAATTAACAGAGCAGGACTGGCATTACATCAGAGTGTACAGACTGTGCACTGTGTGCAAGAAT
The DNA here is from genome assembly GCF_003369695.1 of Bos indicus x Bos taurus. Lineage (NCBI taxonomy): Eukaryota > Metazoa > Chordata > Mammalia > Artiodactyla > Bovidae > Bos > Bos indicus x Bos taurus. The sequence continues at coordinate 65,917,977 of NC_040091.1, forward strand.
GGCATAAAGATTCTGATGTTCTTTGGTCTACCCAAAGACAAATAGATGGAAAATTAGCTGCACAAATGGTTGATTTACAGCAGGTTGTTATACTACTAGGTGATCAAGTAAATGGTCTGCAAAAACAGATTCGTCTTAAACGTGATTGGAACATTACTTCTTTTTGTGTCACTCCTCACAAATATAATGAATCTTCATTCCATTGGGACAAAGTTAAATAACACATCTTAAATCAAGGTAATCTATCTCTGGATATTAATAACTTACAACAAGAGATTATGGACACTTTCTCTCAGAAACTACACCTTTTCCCAGCATATCTAATCTGCTGGAAGCAGCAGCAGATGGTATTTCTCAATTAAATCCCATTCCTCACTTGAAAACTACCGGAGGATCAATGGCTGGTTTTATGTTAATCTTTATGTATCTTTTTTTTCTGTTTCTACATAGTCTGTTGGTGAATCACCAAGAAAGTCGACAGACAACAATAGCAATTAGCGAGTATCGCTTTGGCTTCTGTGATCAACAATAATCACCAAAAATAAGGTTCAAAAAATTAAAAAGGGGGATATGTAGGGAATATGCTATGCACAGGCCTATATTATACTTAACAGGGCTTCTTTGAAAAATAAGAATGACTTTGTCATCACCCCCAGGCGAAGGACTGGGAGCAGTAAAAAGTACATCGTGGAAAAACATCTTGAAAACAAGATGTTGAAGTACTGATGTGACTGATGGAAAACCATTAATGACTGTTCTCATAACCAGAGCCTTAAGGGAGTTGCTGAGAAAGGTCATCACTAGCTGAAAGGCTAAACAGAGTCATGAAAGGCCTGAAGGTTTGACATTGAGGACTGTGCATTGTGTATCTTTATCCCCAATCTGAGAATCTGAAAAACAGATATTTCTAGATCAGGTACAAGGAAGTAGACGTTAGCAATAAAAAGCATGGAAGGATTAAGATCTGGGCTTTTGCCTGCAAGCCGCATCAGCCCCTGATCCTTACCTTATTTCTGAGTCTTATTTTTCCTTATTCTTCCGCAGCACCACTCCCTCAGGTCGGTTCGTTGTTGGGCTGGTCCCAACAATTTTGGCTCTCGTTATCAAAGGAGGTTCTCTAAAGTCTTTTGTCAAGATACAATTTTGTTATGTTCTTAGAATAATAACCCTGTGTATGTATATTCTTCTATAACACAGGCTTTTAATAATTGACTCTGCATCATTAGTCCAAACTGATGGTATTAATTCACTTACTCATTCGATAAGAATGCATTCAGCTTCTCCAGGGTGCATGGTTTACATGTGATCCTGTGATAGTGAAAATCATAATAGGTTGGCTCTACTTAGTACAGGTTATTTGAAAATTTACAACAGTAATCCTGGCTTCTGTTTTGTTATAGTCTATGGCTCATTAATAGCTCTTGCAAATATATTTTATTTTAGAATTGACAGAATTAAATGTGTGGAAAAATATCTCTAGCTGTCAGACTGAGCCATCACTGAATAAGATTTTCATAAGTTCAGCAATATTGACACACTTCAAGCACTTAAAGTTAAAAAAAAAGTATAAATTAAGTTTATGCAGCCCACCAGTCTCCTCTGTCCATGAGATTTTCCAGGCAAGAATATTGGAGTGGGTTGCTATTTCCTCCTCCAGGGGATCTTCCTGACCCAGGGATTCAACCCAAGACTCCTGCTTGGCAGACGGACTCTTTATCACTGAGCCACCAGGGAAGCCACTCATATTATCTACCACTTGTTGAAAACTGTTAAGACTTATCAAGTTTCATGTTATTAGTAGAATAAATAACGTAGAAATGGCTACCCACTCCAGTATTCTTGCCTGGAGAATCCCATGGACGGAGGAGCCTGGTGGGCTACAGTCCACAGGGTCGCAAAGAGTCGGACATGACTGAGCGACTTCACTCACTCATGTATAGTCTTTTAATTATTTTAGAAAGGATGAACTTGGGGGAAAACCTAAGTTGTTTTTATCCTTAGCAAACTTAATCTTTATTAAAGAGGACTAGAAACTCTTCTCTATAACAAACAATCCTATATTACTTATCAATGTGGTACCTAAAATGAGCAAACAGAAATGTTAGATATCGCTATAGGAATGCTAACCTTTTTTATTTGTATCAGCTAAAGCTTGAAAGGACCAACAATGAGCAAATAACTACATCTGTATGTGGGAGTGTGTGTGTATGCACCTGTGTGTAAACACATGGGCACCCCTGCATCTTTCCCCAGTCTCTCATGGAGACCGCAAAGGAAAATAATCAAGAATAGAGAGTATATCGTCTCCAGAACCATGTCTCTCATACAATGTGAGGTTCAATAAATAGGCGTTGAGTCAATGGAATCATATCTGCCAGTTAGGACAAAAGACAGCTATCAAGTTGCTGTTTCCTTGAAACCAATGCCATGTGCATTGAAATCTGATTTGTGTAGACTTTGATTTACATTTGCATAGGTGTCTAGTGTCTGTTTTTCTGTCAGGTACTCTACCTGAAGCTGATGAAAGAATGATCAGAAAGACAAAGACAATCCTTGCCCTCAAGTGGCTGATTGTCTCATGGGGTGGGGCAGACAGTCATAAAATGGTGTAATGATGAGGTGAGCTAAGGGGCTAGGAGACCAAAAGGGGTCCTTGGGTTTTAGAAGTGTAGCTGGAATTGGGAGTCCAGAAAAGGCTTGTTGGAAGGCAGGGAGCCCAGTATACCTCTACTTTTTGTCTTTCTTTTAAAAAATATTTGTACTATGAAAATTTTCAAACATACACAAATGTAGGGAGATAATTTAACCATTATCTACAAATGCTCCAGGAAATGGTGAAGGACAGGGAAGCCTGGCATGCTACAGTCCATGGGGTCGCAAAGAGTTGGACATGACTGAGCGAACAACAACACAAATGGTCAGTTTTGTTCATATTCTCATCACACCCTACAATCCATTACTGGACTAGTTTGAATCCAATTTCAGACCTATATTATTTTATTTGTAAGTATTTTATGATGTATCTTTAAAAGATAAGGATACTTGTTTTATTTAAAAAACAATACTATTCAGTTCAGTTCAGTTCAGTTCAGTCACTCAGTCATGTCTGACTCTTTGCAACCCCATGGACTGCAGCACACCAGGCCTCCCTGTCCATCATCAACTCCCAGAGCTTACTCAAACTCATGTCCATTGAGTTGGTGATGCCATCCAATCGTCTCATCCTCTGTCATCCCCTTCTCCTCCCGCCTTCAATCTTTCCCAGCATCAGGGTCTTTTCCAATGAGTCAGTTCTTTGCAGGGGGTGGCCAAAGTATTGGAGTTTCAGCCTCAGCATCAGTCCTTCCAATGAACATTCAGGACTGATTTCCTTTAGGATGGACTGGTTGGATCTCCTTGCAGGCCAAGGGACTCTCAAGGGTCTCCTCCAACACCACAGTTCAAAAGCATCAGTTCTTCAGTGCTTAGCTTTCTTTGTATTCCAACTCTCATATCCATACTTGACTACTGGAAAAACCATAGCTTTGACTAGATGGACCTTTGTTGGCAAAGTAATGTCTCTGCTTTTTAATATGCTGTCTAGGTTGGTCATAACTTTCCTTCCAAGGGGCAAGCATCTTTTAATTTCATGACTGCAGTCACCATCTGCAGTGATTTTGGAGCCCCCAAAATAAAGTCTGTCACTATTTCCATTGTTTCCCCATCTATTTGTCTTGAAGTGATGGGACCAGATGCCATGATCTTAGTTTTCTGAAGGTTGAGAAACAATACTATTATTTCACCTAAAGTTAATAATAATTATATTTTCAAATACCCAATCAGTTTCAGATTTCTTTGGTTGTCTCATGATTTTTTTTAAGATGACATACTTGACAAAACTAAGAGCTGGTTCTCTGAAAAGATAAACAAAATTTATAAACACATTTAGCTAGAATAACCAAAAAAGGGGAGAGAGAGGATTCAAATAAAATAAAAATTGAAAAAGGCTTTACAACAATACCACAGAAATACAAAGGATCATAAGAGACTACTATTGATAATTAAATGTCAATAAATTTTACAGTCTATAAGAAATGGATACATTTTTGGAAGCATTCAAACTACCAAGACTGAATCATAATGAAATAGAAAATCTTGAGGTTGATTACTAGCAAGGCAATTGAATCAGTAATTAAAAAAAAAACTTTCAACAAATAAAAGTTCAGGACTAGATGACTTCAACTGTGACTTATACTGGACTTTTAAATAAGAATCTTCAAACTCAAAATATGGAAGGTGGAGGGAGGATTCTTCCAAACACATTTTAGGAGGTCAGCATTGCCCTGATATAAATCCAGAGAAGGACACCACAAGAAAAAAAAAATTATAGATCAATATCCTTGATGAACATAGATGCAAAAGTCCTCAGGAAAATATTAACAAGCTGAATTCAACAACACATTACAAGGATCATACATTGTGATCAAGTGATATTTATTGCAGGGATGCAAGGATGGTTCAATATCCATAAATCAGTCTATGTGATATACCATAATAAAAAAAATGAGGAATAAAAATCAAAACCATCTCAATAGATGCAGAAAAACCTTTTGATGAAATTCAACATCCACTTATGGTAAAAATTTCAAACAAAACACGTATAGAGGCAATGTACTACAGCATAATAAAGATGATAATGACAAGCCCACAGCTAACATCGTGCTCAATGATGGATCTGACATCAAAAGCATAGGCAACTAAAGCAAAATTAAACAGGTGGGGCTAAGAAGCTTCTGCACAGTAGAGGAATAAACAAAATTGAAAGGAAACTTACTGAATGGGAGAAAATATTTGTAAACCATATATCTGATAAGGGGCAAATATTCAAAATACAGAAATAATTCATATAACTCAATAGCTGAAAAACAAGCAATCTGATTACAAATGATCTGAATAGACATTTTTTTCCAAAGAAGACATACAGATAGCATGCTCTAAGTACAGAAAAACATGCTCAACTTCATTAATAACCAGGGAAATGAAAATCAAAACCACTGTGAGATATCACTTCACTCATGTCAGAAAGACTATTATCAATAAGACATGCAATACCAAGAGTTGATGAGAATGTGGAAAGAAGGAAACCCTTGTGCATGCTCAGTGAGAATGTAAATTGGTGCATCCACTATGAAAAACAGAGGTTCCTCAAAAAATTAAAAATAGAATTACCATATGATCCAGCAGTTCCTCTACTCTGCACTTACCTGAAGAAAACAAAAACACTCACTTGAAAAAAGATATGCACCCCCATGTTCACAGCAACATTGTTTACAATAGCCAAAATATGGAATCAGTCTAAGTGTCCATCAACAAATGAATAAATACAGAAAATGGGATACACACACATATATATACAATGGAATATTATTCAACCATAAAAAATGGAATCTCGCCATTTCCGACAATATGAATGGGACAAGGGCATTAAGCGAAATGAAATAAGTCAGAAACAGAGGAAGACAAATACCATATAATCTCTCTTCCATGTGGCACCTGAAAACAATAACAGCAATAGCAATAACAAATTAATACCAAGCTCATACACAAAGAGAACAGATTAGTGGTTACCATGGAGGAGGGGGTGGAAGAAGGGGATGAACTATTTTTTTAATACATTATAAGCAAAACAAAACAAAGATGGCATTCTTGAGACCAGATTCAAATGAGATCCACACAGTGTTGTGCTGAGTTTAGAGTGTGTTTAAATGGCATAAAGAATTAGCCAAGATAATATGTGACATATGTAGGGCTTTTTGTATGTGTTTTGTTCACTATTTTGTAACTCTTCTTGTAATTATTATTCACCATTTTGATCACCCCAGTGCTTACACATAATAGGTGCTCAGGAAATATTTATTGTATAAGTGAATGAATGCAAGGATGGGGTAGGGAAGCATTTCAAGCCAAGGGAGCAGCTGCAAGTGTGAGATCACAGTGCATGTGGGGAACTATTCATTTTATTTATGGCTGAAGTAAAGCATTGTGGTAAGGATAGGAAATGTGGCTGAACCAAAGTCAGGGCCAGACCATGCTAAGCAGAGTGGGAAGAAACTTCTGGAGGACTTTCAGGAGTGGAGGGACATGATCCAATTTGCATTGTCGAAAGGTTGTGATTTCCATTTACCCTTGAGGGACCAGTAGATCCCTTGGAGATCATGTCATATTCAAGACCACACCAATCAAGCTATGAAACTTAATTAAAGAGAAGTGAGTGAGTGTTGAACATTAGTCACTCAGTCGTGTCTGACTCTCTGTGACCCTACGGACTGTAGCCTGCCAGGTTCCTCTGTCCATGAAATTCTTCAGGCAAGAATACTGGAGTGGGCTATCATTCCCTTCTCCAGGGGATCTTCCTGACACAGGGATCAAACCTGGGTCTCCTGCATTGCAGGCAGATTCTTTACTGTCTGAGCCACCAGGAAAGTCCCAGTTAAAGGGAAAGTAAATGTTTATAGCAATGTCCCAAGGAAAATTTTCTGGGAAGGTTCATCATAGAGAATCTCTTCAAATGTTCTCTTCCAAGTCTGTCTCCTGCTAAAATCTCTCTCATGTCCTTAGTTCACACAGGCTGTCTTGGATCTTTCATCTCTGATCCTTTCCTCATCTAGTTCGCTTTCCTGTCCTCTAGTATAAATCCAGGTGGACTTCAGGCCTCTCCTGTTGTCCGCGTGCCCAGTAGGTCAGATGGACATATTCTCAGCCCAATGGGAGCAGAGAGGTCATTTTTAAAAATTAAATGTATTTTTTTTAATTGAAGGATAATTGTTTTACAATACTTTATTGGTTTCTGTCAAACATCAACATGAATCGACCATAGGTATACTTATGTCCCCTCCCTCTTGAAAGAAGTGGTTTAACCATATGGTCTGTTCTCTGCTACTCTTATGTGATACAAACTTCTGTCAGGTTCTGCAGCACCTGTTTGGATGATGGTGAGACTCTGACTGATGCTCTTTTCCCAAAAGGCTACACATCCAATTAGTACACTTGAAATTGGCCTCTCTTCTTTCACCAGAACACAGTTCCGCTACATAACAGAAAACTGTATCATCAGTGCCTTAATGGTGTGTACAGTTAACTGGAAGGTCACTGTTCCAGTCTGAGAATTTTGGATGCCTCCTGGATGCCCCCACAAGGGATGAGTAGCACCCTGAGGCTCTTGTGTGAACAGCAGTGTTGGAGGTTGATGGACAGGAAGGGAGGCAGGCTGGGGAGGCTTCAGGCTGGAGGCCATGAGCCGACTCCCAAGAAGCTGTTTTCTGGCAGGATTCAGATGCTGAAGCTGAAGCTCCAATACTTTGACCACCTGATGTGAAGAGGTGACTCAGAAAAGACCCTGATGTTGGGAAAGATTAAAGGCAGGAGGAGAAGAGGACGACAAAGGATGAGATAGTTGGATAGCATCACCAACTCTATAGACATGAGTTTGAGCTAGCTCCAGGAGATGGTGAAGGACAGGAAAGCCTGGCGTGCTGCAGTCCATGGGGTTGCAAAGAGGTGGACACAATTAAGCGACTGAACAACAACACAAAAAAAAGCACATCCTTTTTGGATCCAACTTATTTCTGGGGACTGGCTTGTTTTGAGTAAAATTTAGAGTCCATATGTGCCTGCCAAGTCACTTCAGTCCTGTCTGACTCTGTGACCCTATGGACTGTAGCCCACCAGGCTCCTCTGTCCATGGGATTCTGCAGGCAAGAATACTGGAGTGGATTGCCATTCCCTCCTCCAGGGGATCTTCCCAACCCAGAGATCGAACCCACAACACTTATGTCTCCTGCATTTTCAGGCAGGTTCTTTTCCACTAGCACCGCCTGGGAAGCCCCTAAAGTAATTAGTGACAAAATAGTGATTATTCTGGGCCATTCACTTTATATTTGTGTAAGTATTTTATAGCCTACTAATGTGTATAGTAGGAATGAAACCTGATATTTTAGAATTTTATTTATGTGGCATGGGCTTCCTAAAATAAATCTTTATAGATCAATAATGAGGGTTTTTTCCCCCCTTTTTGGAGTAGCTGCTGCCATCTTCGCTTTTATTGGATTTTCTTTAACAGCCTGTTTGGAAACATGCTTATTTTGAAAAAGCCTTTAGGAGCACTCATGTATGTAAAAAAAAAAAAATCTTAATATCCCTGTGAAAGATACCAAAAATATCCTCTGATGAACTGCTATAAGAAAGGTTTCCTTACATTTTGAATCAGTACAAACGTCAATTGGTTCAATGGGATATAGTATCAAAACAACCTCTTTGTAACCCAATTGAAAGGATTTTTCTCAAATGAATGTTCATAGAAACAGAAGGGAAACTTAGAGTTGTAAAAACTTTTGAAAAGTGTAAGTGTTAGTCACTCAGTCATTTCCTTGTGACCCCATGGACTGTAGCCCACCAGTCTCCTCTGTCTATGGCATTCTTCAGGCAAGAATACTTGAATGGGCAGCCATTCCCTTCTCCAGGAGATCTTCCCAACCCAGGGATCAAACCCAGGTCTCCTGTACTGCAGGCAGATTCTTTACCACCTGAGCCACCAGGGTAGAGTTTTAAAAGCTTTTACATTCCAATAAAATAAAAGCATTAGTTTTAATGCTTGCTTTCCACTACTAAAAAGTCCTTTTTCCACTTTAAAAAGATACCAATGTTCAAACTATTCTTAGAGAGTGCTTCTTAAATTTATGTTAATCCAGGACACAATTCATAAGGAAAGAATAAGATATGAAACAGACCAATCATAAGCCCTGTTGACATGCTTAGCAATTCTGACAATGAAGTAGAAATTCAAGTGCATTAATAAACTGTTAACCTCATTATAGATTTCAGCTACTGTGTAGTTTTTCCTCACAGAGGATGAAAAGTAACCTGTACAAAATCAGGGGCAAAATCGACTTTTCCTTCTCTCGGAGCAGTGCTTTCTCTTTTTTATTTTCCATATACTCTTCTTTGCTTTTGAAATGAGTATTTAAAATATATATTGGTTTGTTAGTTTTGAGAAGTTCAGCTCATGAAGAAACTTGTAAGATGTGTTAAAGGAATTTGTATCCTAATGGTAGTCACGTAAGTTTTATATTCCAAACCTCACTATTCTTTGCATGTGTAATTTATGCCATCTCTCAGTCTCTACATGTCCTTATTTTTATATTATCTAGTAATAAATTATAGGCTTGCTAATTATATCATGCGGAAGTTGGTTCAGAGGTTCCTACACTTGAATTTTAGACATGCTTGTAGCATATGTGTATACTTAAGGTTCTGAAGTCCTTCCTTCCACCAAAAAGGAAATAAATTGCAGAACGGTATATAGCTTCTGGCAAGAATGCCATTTCAACTGCATTCTTTTTTTATATGTGTGCAAGAATCTTTTTTCCTAATCTGGTAAAAATTATGATTCTTAGTACTGGGATTTATTTTTATAGAAAACTCAATTTATCTTGGAAACTACCGTTAACAGCAATAAAAGCTAAAGCCAAACATTTCTTCCCTGATAGCTCAGTTGGTAAAGAATCTGCCTGCAATGCAGGAGACCCTGGTTTGATTCCTGGGTCAGGAAGATCCACTGGAGAATGGAAAGGCTACCCACTCCAGTATTCTGGCCTGGAGAATTCCATGGACTGTATAGACCATAGGGTCACAAAGAGTCAGACATGACTGAGCGACTTTCACTTCACTTCACTTCAAATATTGATGCACAGTGTTTAAATGGCAAGCACTCTCTCTTCCCAACCTTTGGCAAAATTCTACATAATCCACTGAATACTTCAATGTTATTACTGAAGATGATGGGAAGATGATAGAGAATTGTGGTCAAACAGATGCTGGACTTGCCTGAGTAATTTCAGAGGTTTCACACAGACCTTATTAGTTAACAATAGGTTATATCAACCTTTTCCCATCTCTTCCACTCTGGATTGTGTTACAACTGGGAAGTCCTATGGAAAGAGAATCTTATTAATTAATCCTCAATCACTCAGTTGCATTTCAAAGTAAATCTGAAACTCTTAGAGCTACCTAGAATAAAACATAAGCACTGTGCTGAGGACTTTATGTACACTCTCTTCAGCAACATAGAAACCCTATATTATATTCAATGCATAGGACAAAGAGAAGATTCGATAATAAATTTAAACCTTGGATCCATGTGCATTATAGAGGCATCAAAACTGAAGGATTCTTCACCTGTAATATTATTTGTGTTTGAGCAGCACAATTCTTGGTTATGTGGGAGGCCCCCAAAGTCGAGAGATTTCACATCTCTGACTCCAGACCACAAAATACCCATAGCATCCATAGGTCAACAGTGTGACCTTGCCACCTACATTCCCAAATGTCCATTAGAGGGATGTTTCCATCCCATACAGGCTTCCCTAGTAGCTTAGCTGGTAAAGAATCCACCTGCAATGCAGGACACCCCAGTTCGATCCCTGGGTTGGGAAGATCCTCTGGAGAAGGGAACAGCTACCCACTCCAGTTTTCTGTCCTGGAGAATTCCATGGACTGTGTAGTCCATAGGGTCACAACTGAGTGGGACACGACTGAGTGACTTTCACTTTCACTTTCCATCCCACATGGAGACGAGATGATATCCATCTTGCCTGTACTCAAACCTCACTCTAAAAAGAATTTCAGAGGAAAGATGGCAACCTTTTTGTCAGAGGTGAAATTCCTGATCAACCTACTTGATTGACCTCGTGAATGAAGCTCTTTAGGATGCTGCATGGGTGAGGAAGGCTGAAAGTTATGTACAATCTACTCCTTCCCCTCCCATTAACTAGAGACTCAGTGTGCATCCATAGAGGGTGGTAACACCGTTGCCATATAGCAGTGGTTCCTAAACTTCAGTGTGCTTAGAAATCACTTCGAGTGTCTATTACAGTGTAGATTTTGATCTAGTGTGTTTGAGCCAGGGTTCAGGATGTGCCTTTTGCAAAATCACTCTAGATAAATATGATTCAAGTTGCTACCTCTCCACACTTTCTTTTATTTTGTTAGTTATTTTTTCTATTTAATATAGTTTCTGTGCAGTCAATGTTGTGTTAGTTTCTAATGTACAACAAAGTGATTCATATATATATATATATATATATACACATATAGTTGTTGTTGTTCAGTCGCCAAGTTATGTTCGACTCTTTGTGACCCCATGGACTGCAGCACTCCAGGCTTCCCTGTCCCTCACCATCTCCCAAAGTTTGCCCAAGTTCATGTCCATTGAACCTGTGATGCCATCTGACAAATCGTCCTGCCACCCTCTTCTCCTTTTGCCTTCAATCTTTCCTAGCATCAGAAGTTTTTCCAGTGAGTCAGCTCTTTGCATCAGGTGGCCAAAGTATTAGAGGTTCAGCTTCAGCATCAGTCCTTCCAATGAATATTCAGGATTGATTCCCTTTAGGATAAACTAGCTTGATTTTGTTTGTATCTGCTAATCCCAAACTCATAATCACTCCCCAACCCTGTTTCCCCTTTGTTAATCATAAATTTGTTTTCTAAGTCTGTGAGTCTGTTTCTGCTTTGTAAATAAGTTCATTTGTATCATATTTTAGACTCCACATATAAATGATACCATATATTTGTCTTTCTCTTTCTGGCTAACTTCACTTAATATGATAATCTCTACGCTCATCCATATTGCTGCAAATGGCGTTATTTCATTATTTTTTATAGTTGAGTAGTGGGTGATGGACAGGAGGCCTGGCATGCTGCAATTATGGGGTCACAAAGAGTCGGACACGACTGAGTGACTGAACTGAACTGAGTAGTCTATTCTATGTATATATAACACATATATGTATACCACATGGTGTATACCATGTCTTCTTTATCCATTCTCTCTACGCTTTCTATAGATACTTCCTTAGAAGATTTCAATTCCAGGAAGAATCTTACAGAGCAACTGGCAATAAAACCCCCTATGTACACACATATAGGGGACGGGAAAGGTTCTTAGGATAGGTAGATGGCTATATTAGAGGGAGAGGAAGCAGTAGTCTTCTGTATGTAAGTCTAGTGGATCAGGATTCAAACTTATTTGAAGAGAGAGGAAATAAACATCTGGTCCCATGGGAGTGGTCAGGTTATGAACCCTCTGTGGCACTCTCACCAGAGAGGAAGGATGTAGAAATTGATGGGAATGTCTTCAGCATACAACTGGGTGGAAAGGGAGAACAGAAGTAGTGGCTTCCTGAGCTGTGGTGGACAGGGAGACTATGTTCATGGACATGCCTTTCACCTTTGCTGGGATCATTTCCAATAATGAAGGCTCTGATTAGAAATGTATTACTGGGCTTCATCTTCACTGTTGGCTGATACTCTACAAAGGGAGCATACTAGGGAAACTGATGTAAGATGGCAGCCTACTACCTGTGGCAAGCTCCTGCAGCTCCACATTTACAAGGCTGGTCCCCGGCAAACCTGAGGAAGGAGACAGAGTTTGTCCTGGGAGCCCCGTGCCCTCTTTCTCAGCCTTCTTCAGCACCCCTTCTTCTTCCACCACCTCGAGGCTACTAAAGCAGACCCTCAGTCCTATTTTTCCTGAGGCTTGTACTCAGCTAGCTGCTACCTACTCCTCACTGGTGGCTTAACCAGAAAATGAATTCAAACTGTCCTCCAGGAGCTGTGTAGTCAAGTAGTTCCTGAAAAGTGATAAACCTTTACCACACAAGTTATAAAATGCACATGCTGAGATCAGGCACCAAGGTGATGGGTCTTATGGGCAATCTATTCATTAGTCTTGAAATAAAATGAAATATCATTCATAAGTCTGGTTATATAACAGTATGAATTAGAAGTTCATCTAAATCATGTTACAGGGTTAGAAGGGATATGGAATGGTCATGTGGCTTTTAGGCACATCAATACTTGGACCCCCTGGAGAAATGACATGTTTTTCTTCTTTGCACAAATTTCCACTAAAGAAGATTATAGTGGCTACTTTACTACCATAGAGTCCAATCTACCACTGGACTCTTAACAGTAGTGCCCTAATCTTGCCACAACTACCCCTTTGCCATCTGTTCTCCCTTCTAAGCCCCATCCCCTCATACCTGGTAATCCGTTTGGCACACTGAAGCCCAAGTGATCTTTTAAATATACTTATTAGAGCATGCGAATTCCCTGCTTAACATCATTTTGTGGCTTCTTGCTGTTTCTAGGATAAAGACCTTCTTGTCCTACAACAACCTTCATGATCCTTACTTAGCCTGTCTCTCTCCCTCTCACCTCCAGCCTCTCTGGTCTCCTTTCATACCCTCACCTCCTGTAAGAAAAAGTTCATTTGACCTCACAAGTGTTGTAATAGCTCCTGCAGGCTTTGCTCTGTGCTGCCAATCCCACTGTCACTGCGATGTTTTAACCCATTTTTTGGTCCATTGCAGCTGTCAGCTTCTCTTTGTTAATGTATTGTGTGCTTATTTGATAAATGCTTGTTTTCTCATCTAGACCATGAGCTCCATGGGATGAGGGTCTCTTTTACTCATATCCAGTGTGTTCCCACAGAGAGAGACTATAGTAAGTTCACAATTAATATTTTTCCCAATAGATGAATGAGATATTCCTTTTATCTAACAACCATCTCTCATGCTTTGGATTGAGCCCATTTTTAATCATTGGAAGAGGTGGAGAACTGGTCATTTTCCTCAAGTTCTCCTTTGTTTGAGGATGTAATATACTAATATTTTGGTGGAAATGCACAGATGCATCATTAAGATGGAAACTAGGTGGTATGAATAAATTTTAGTCTCACTAGAGTGAGTTTATTCACACATGTTGTTAGTTTTCTTCAATTTGTTAAAACTCTGACTTCGTAACTGGAGAGGGTTAGCTCCACTATTCAAGAGTTTAAGGCTCCTAGACTTTTTCCATATTAAAAAAATAAAGTCTTTTTGGGTGGTGCGAAGAGGTGTAAACAGCAGGGGAGAGAAATACAGCAGCAAGAGACAAATAAAAAAAGTAAATGTTAGAGTGAGCTTTAAAATGGCAATAAAGAAATGGGAATTAAGGATGGGTTTCAAGAAAGAACCAGGGATCCTATCAGAGATTTTATTTTAAAGGAGAAAGATTGCTCTTTAGATTATATCAGTCACTTTTTATTTAATCCGAATACAAAACACATATGGGATCCTAACCAAAGTTTCTCCTGTGTTTAGATCTCAGATTATTGCCTACAAGTGAACTGTTTGGTTGGTTTGTTCTTACTAATAGTGTCTGTAATTTTTAAAATAAAAACAACCATTTACAGAGTTTTATGTGCCAGACACCTTACATACAGTATCTTGTTTGGTTCTCAGAAACAGATGCAATTATTAACCCTCGTTTTACAGATAAGGAAAGTGTGGGTCAGGAAGATTAAGCAATTTGCCTAGACTTACAGTTTTGGACAGATTCCTGATTCAAATCCCAACTGTGACTGGTTCTAAACTCGGTGCTCCTGTTTTGCCTCAGTTCCTCTTTAAAATGAGATCCCAACATTTGCTAAGGTTTAAGTTCTCTCCATTTTCACAAGTAAACTCACTCAGAGAGAGCTGTGGTTCTCCAAGTGGGATCCTCAGGTCAGATGAATCAGGGTCACATGGTGGCTTGTTAGAAGTGCAAATTGTCTGAGCCCATCCAAGAACTGGAGTGAAAACGGGATGAACACAATAGTTTTCATTTTAACTAGCCCTCCATGCAATTCTGTTGCACACAATGGTTGAGAACCACTGCCTGCAGGAATTAAGAACTGAGCAGCCCAAATAGCTCACTATGCTTGTAACTGATCATGTTATAGCCCACACATCACACTCCCTTTCCAGATGCCACTCCTGAAGAACTCTTTTCGGTTCTCCAGGGGTGAAGCCAAGCTGCAAGTCTTCTACAGATTTTGTCTGGGTGAAATGATGTCATATAAGTTTACACTGGGTTAAGTAGAGACAGCATTTGAACAATTTTACTTGAATATTGTGATGGATCGCAAAAGGTCAAGTGTTTTTTTGGTTAATGTTTTCATGTTTCTCCACTTCTGCTTTCCTCCAGAACAGGAAGCGGAAGTTCTAAATACTACTATGAAGCCTGCTCTTGGTATTTCCGGACTGGCTGAGACCAGAAAGTAGCGGAAGAGACAAATATTTCTTGTTAGAGTTCCAATTTGATTTCCAAATCAAGGTGAACAGGATCAAAGGTCTTTTCAGTACAGATCAGCATCCCAAACTTTGATGCTTATCTAAATAAACAACTCTGGACTCTGTGCTACTAGTTGTAACACAGGCAAGTGACTGAGATAAAGAGATAAATCAACCCTAAGGAATGAGGGGGAAATTCTCACCAGATAGCTGAAAACAACAATCCTTGAGATTGTGGTTGCCTTTCTTATTAGTTTTCTAAGTATTGATGATGAAAACCTATAATAAATTGAAGAATGAACATCTTAAAACCTGAGTAAACTAGGAAGAAAAACAATTTCCACAAATGCATTCTTTCATTATGATAAAAAGTTGCAGAAGACCTTGAAGAAATTACTATTTGGAGAATTTTAGCTACTTTTGAGCCTCATTCATTTACTTTTGTTGCATTCTCTGGCTAAGTTTTCCTCAGTTGTGTCCAACTCTTTGCAACCCCATGGACAGTAACCAGGCTCCTCTGTCCATGGAATTTTCCAGGCAAGAATACTGGAATGAGTTGCCATTTCCTACCCAGGGAATCTTCCCGATCCAGGGATCAAACCCACATTTCTTGTGTCTCCTGCATTGGCAGGTGGATTCTTTACCACTGCGCCACTTGGGAAATCTGTTCTGTGTATAATCACTAAGTTAAGACATATGAAAGTAGAAGAAACAGAGAGGGATAAAAGATTGTACCATATTTTCTATTTATTATCTAGCTTGGATTTTTGCTTTCAGTTTGTTTTGGTTTGTTTTTATAGGGAAGAGTAATAGTTCACACTACAAAAAGAAAAGGAAATTTAGATTATTTTTAAAATAATGAAACTTCTCGATGAGTAAACTGGGAAGATAATTTGTGAATCAAGCAAGTACATTTACTATGTAATTTCGGAAACGGATAAAACGCACTTATCTAAAAAGGAGGTGAGGGTTTTCTGCTTTCACTGGTGCTTCGCTTGGTGAGCTGGTCCCACTACCATATGCAAATAAATAAAACTAGAGGGATCTTTCATTCATACTCTTGGTTTAGAATCTTCAGAATTATTAGTCTAGGACTGCTCTCTGTCAAGGTAAAGGGATTTAATTATTCATTATCAGCCATAAAATATCTGTACTGATATAGTCACATTAGCCCCTTGTTAAATGTGCTCATGATCAACTGATAAAACAATGGTGTTCTCTCTCCTTTAGACCTAAACTTGACATTTCTAAACAGTATCTCCACTTTGCCACCTTATGTTGTATTGCTTAGAATTTCCTGAAATACTTTGCACGTCAGGTGTATTTCCAATCTATACAGAAGAATCCTGATACATAAGCACCGTTTTCTTCTAGCTTAAAATAATAAGTCAGTTTCTGGCAGAATCTGAGAACACGCACCACTCGAATCTTAAAAAAGAAATTCTGGCTTCTAAACTGGAGCCTGCTGTGAAAACTAATCTTTGCTTTAGATCTCCACCTTGTGGCTGTGCTTAGCTGCTCAGTCATGTCAGACTCTGTGACCCCATGGACTGCAGCCCGCCAGGCTCCTCTGTCCAAGGGGATTCTCCAGGCAAGAATACCAGAGTGGGTTGCCATGCCCTCTTCCAGGGGATCTTACCAACCCAGGGTTAGATGTTTAAAATATAAATTCTTTTTGATTTTGTGATCCTGGTTTACAGATTCTTTTTAGAAGGAAGTCAGGACGAACATTGTCTGAAAATAACTTAGAATAGGTGGTGTTGCCTGAAAATAACTGAGACTGATGATTGGGGTATTTAGAAATTTATAATTTGGATTTAGCTTACTCTGGAGAGAATTTTTCCTCTGAAGCACATTTTCTTCATTTTTTGTTCAACTATCTTGAGAAATTAATTTTAGATTTCTCAAGAGACATTCAGAGATCACCGTTTGTGATTTCTCATATAGAAGGATCCCATAAGAGAAATCTCATTATTAGCATCTTCCTTTGCCTTCAGTAAACTCCCATGGGTGGATTATAAGGGGTCCAGAGCTTGCAACCTCAGAACGCTAGGGAAAGATGTACAAACTACTCAAACATGCGGTTTAACTTGGTCCAAGAAAGCAGGTGACAACTAGGTGACTACTAGGAATTCTGTGATTTCATTTTCTAAATTTCTTAGTTAACAATATGGAAAAGCTGTATGGGATTCCCTGGGTGCACTGCTCAGCTCTGTGCAGCTTTACACAGGTAGGTCACACATGAAGACATGCTAAGTGTGGGCCTGATGTGCTGAGATCAAGATTAGAGCTCTTTGGACTTACATGAGACTTGATTTACAGGATGTGATTAACAAAACACAGTATTTTATTTTTTGTATTTGTTATATCCTTGACTTCGATCTCTTTTGTCTGAATCTAATGGCAAATGGTGACTTTACCCAAAAATCATATCCAGAATCTGATAACTTTTCATCACTTCCATTGTTCATTGCAGCCTGACATCCTATTAGAACAGAAGTCGAATTCCCATCACTCTGCTGCTCAGAATGCTTCTGTGACTTCCTTTCACTCAGAGGAGAAGCCCAAGTCCTCACGGCAGCCCTCAGGACCCATGCTACCCGGCTGGTGTTACTGCTGGAAACTCACGTCCTCTGACTGTCACCAGCGGTCCTGCTGCAGCCCTGTCAAGGTGGCCTCCCGCGGTGGTCTCAGCACAGAAAAAGCCTTTCATTACTGCCCTGTCCGCCTGGGGCGCTCTCCCTCCAGACACCCATGAGTTGGGCTCCCTCACTCTTCAGGATTGCTCACAATTCATGTTTCTTTCCTGGATGCGTGCTGTGTGCATGCTAAGTTGCTTCAGTGTGTCCGACTCTGTGCGACCCCATGGACAGTATCCCGCCGGGCCCTCTGTCCATGGGATTCTCCAGACAAGAATACTGGAGTGGGTTGCCATGCCTTTCTCCGGGGATCTTCCCAACTCAGGGATAGAACCCACATCTCTTATATCTCCTACATTGGCAGTTGGGTCCTTTACCACTAGCACCGCCTGGGAAGCCTTCTTTCCTGGCCACCCTGTTTAAAATTGCAACGCTCTCCCTACACCCCCATCCCCACTTCCCTGCTTTATTTTATTAGTTCCGCTATGGTGTGTGCATGCTCAGTCAGGTCCAAGTCTTTGTGACTCCATGGATTGTACCCTGCCAGGCTCTTCTGTGCATGTAATTTCCCAGGCAAGAATACTGGAATGGGATGCTCTGCCCTCCTCCAGGGAATCTTCCCAACCCAGGGATCGAACCTCTGTCTCTTGCATCTCCTGCGTTGGCAGGTGGATTCTTTACCACTCTGCCACCTGGGAAGTCCTTAGTCCTGCTTTACATTTTACTTATTAATCTCATGTATTATCTGTCTCCTCCACTGGAATGTAAGCACCATGAGTAGGGATTCTGTTTGTTTTGTCTGCTTTTGCATGCTTAGTGCTCACAATAGTGCCTGGATCCAGGGGATAACAGTAACTGTTTTCTGAAGGAGTGACTTTGTCACACAATAGTCTTTAAGTTCCTTGGGTCCACATCTTATTTGTTTGCGCCCAGCACAGTGCCCAGCAATTTGATTTTTAACCCATGTTTGGTGGATAAATGAATGACTGTTGATGTACCTTTCTGAGGGCTCTCAACTTACTGAACATAGAAACATATAATAACTGTATTTTTTTTCCTATTACTGACTTTAAATGATCTCTGCTGCACTGCCCTTAAAAACATCTTGGCAAACTTCATTTTGTTCTTGTCAGTTTGATCATTGGGTCTGTCTTATTTGAACACCTACAATGGTTCATTTGTAAACTTCATTCTTAAACTTTATCTAAAGCTTTTCTCTTCCCCTTTCTCTGACACTATCTGCTGATCTGATACCTGAGCATATGTAGGCTGTCTTAGATATTCTTTCTTCTTTTCTCTTTCCTTTGGAACTTTCTTTTTGACTCTCATCAGGCCCTGGACTTCCGCAGGATTGCAGTGCCTGTTGCAGAAACTCAGCAGGAAGGGCATGGAGGCTCCACTCCCCTGATGGGTGACAGATTTGTGACTGACAGCGCTGTCACTCAGACTTTCATGTGTAGGTTCACCTCCTTCTGGTCTTGAAGCAGATTCTGATTCAGGAAGTTGAGGGTGGGGCCTGAGACTCTGCATTGCTAGTAACTCCCTGGCAATGCTCATACTGCCTATCAGAAGGTCACGTGTAATAGGAAGACACAGCGCAGTCTTCGGCTCCTCCTGACCTAGCCTACTTCTGTCTAATGTTGGAAGCCGCTGTTGGTATGGTGGTCTCTGCACAGGGGCAGTTGGTGGCTTTTAGGGGTCACAGCTTAGCTTCTTTTTGGCCCCTTTATTGCTGCCAGTAGGAAAAGTGCTGAACGCTCCTCCAGGTTGGGGCCCAGGCAGCTCCCAGGGCTCCTGCCCCACTGCTAATCTAAGGGCACTTCCTTTTGGGAGCAAGGAGTGAAAGGGGGTGATTGTGCATATCGTCTAAGGGCCCTGG
The DNA here is from genome assembly GCF_003369695.1 of Bos indicus x Bos taurus. Classification (NCBI taxonomy): domain Eukaryota; kingdom Metazoa; phylum Chordata; class Mammalia; order Artiodactyla; family Bovidae; genus Bos; species Bos indicus x Bos taurus. Next base: position 65,937,623 of record NC_040091.1, read on the forward strand.
GGAGGTGGGATTGGGTAGGGCTCCCCCCATCCTCCTCTTCAGCATGTTAGAACTGTCCCATCAGACCTTGCCGATGTAGCCTTCTGGGATCTCTTAACATGAGAACTGATGTTAGGTGACCCTTCCTTCATCCCCGGACTGGGGAGGAGACTGTGGAGGCTAATGTGCCACAGGCCACTCCTCTGAGAATGCATGTTTCCACCCTGAGAATGGTTTCACCAAGCCTGGCTCCTGTGCTGAGATGAATGTGGACCCGTGGGCTCTGCAGCCCAGTGTGGATCCAGCTAGGACATGATGTCCTTTTCTGCAGCCACCCTGCTGTCCTTTGGGACTTTTCTCAGGGCTTCCCTCCCTTGCCTTCAGGAAGGAAAACTTCCCCACTGGAAAGTGGAGGCATATCCCCCTTTCTGGCAGACACATGACCTCAAAACCATGGGTGATGACCTCTTCTTTCTTTCTTCTTACAGGACTTGGCAAGACCCCATTCTGTGAATTTGCCTCCTTTTGGGGCCCTTCCTTCTCTCCTTGTTTTTCTGTGACTTCAGCCTAGACTCAAAATTTCAGGAGGCAAGGAGCCAGGGATGAGTAGAAATGATGGTCCATCCTCCTTGGTCCTTGCCCCAGGGATGAAGCAAAAACTGAGCCCCACTCCCCGCTCCACCCCTCACATGTTGATCTTTTCCTCTTCTCTCTCCACACCAGAGATGTGAGTTCTACCTTTCTTTCTCCAACTCAGTCTCAACTGACAAGGACCACTCCTTGTTCTGGCCCATATTCATGCTCACTATTCCATATTCCCATATTCATCATCTCTGTATCACCTCCAGTCAGGCTTCCCATCTGCAGTCTCATTCCCAAGATCTTGCACAGGTCAAGGCCAGTTATATCCTGTTCTCCAACCTTAGTGAAAGGGAAAGTCACTTAGTCGTGTCCAACTCTGCAACGCCATGGACTCTAGCCCGCCAGGCTCCTCTGTTCATGGGATTCTCCAGGTAAGAATACTGGAGTGGGTTGCCATTTCCTTCTCCAGGGGATCCTCCCAACTCAGGGATCAAACTCAGGTCTCCCACATTGCAGGCAGATCCTTTACCATGTGAGCCACTTACACTTTACCCCAATCTAAAATCAAGCTTAGACCTGCTTGTAGGGCAGGTCTAATCCACCTTCTCTCCCTTTGAGGCCTCCATGATACTCCATTGACAGAAGGCTCTGCACACACACAAAAAGGAATAAATAGATGAATTTTTAAAATTATGATGGGTTTTGGTGGTGGTAGGGCTGACCCTAAATGCTCGAAGTTCTACGAACTTGAAATAAGGAAATATGAAGTGCCATTTACCATCATCCGGATTTAAGACTTAAATGCAGATTTGGGATGCTGGGAAAAACCACATTTCATATCCTGGTACAGTTGAATGAATGAACTGCAGCAACCCAAGTCTCACTGTTGTTTCTCCTCCTTTCCTGGGACTGAGTCAGTAGATAGAGGTTTTATAGGGAGGAAGGGAGGGTAAAAATGAAGATGAGAGGCTTGAGAGTTTAGGGTGATCTGTTAAAAAGATATGTAATGTGGTAGAGGAAGCACAGATTTTAGGTCAGAAACACTTGCAGTCCTGTCATTTGAAAGCTCTGTAACTGTGGGCAGTTAATAAACTTCCTAGACCTTGTTTCCCTAGCTGATAAATGGGGAAAATAATGCTTATTTCTGTGGTGGTTAAATTATATAAATATTAAATTAAATGTTCATGTACTTAATAATCTCAGACCTATAGTGAATGTTTAGTAAAAGGTAGATATTTGGCTTCCCTGGTGGTCCATTGGTTAAGATTCCACGGGGGAATCTTATTTCTGTTGCAGGAGGCATGGGTTCAACCCATGGTCAGGAAAGTTCTACATGCAGTGCTGCCCAAAAAGAAAAGAGGTAGATATTCAATGAACTGTGCTATTACTACCTTAACCTTGCTTTTTATGACTTTAAAGATTTATTTTATCCTCAAAATCTTAGTGTCCTTTGGACACAATGCATTGAAGAGGGTTTTTTCCCCTGAAAATAGTAATAAGTTCTATAACAGATGCAAGTGATAATAAATTGGAGAGTGGAATGTTATTAAATGAAAATCACTATTTAGTTAAGTAAAACTGAAATGTTACTAGTGTTAAGTTTAGCATTATTTATTACTTTAGATGATGCTCACAACAAACTCTTATAAATGAACCTGTAAAATTTGTTACTTAAATAAGGTGAATTTCATATTTTTTGAGATCTTAGGCATTGTGCTTAAATTTTTAAAATTGAAACAAAATTTCCTTCTAAAAGTTCATACTATCCATATTTTTTAGGGCCAATGAACAGTATCATGCCATTTGAATTAATAGTGACATTATAAAAACATTCTAGAGGCTATTGCAGATGAAGAGACTTGGCAGTTTGCTAAGGAAACTTCCTTCAACAGCCATAGCTTAATCATAATTCTAGTTGTTACCCTGTTTTATTGTTGATGCAATATTTTGACTTTTTTTTTAATACAGTAAAAAGTCTTGGACAGATATGTAGTATTTTCCATTTGCAGGGTAATAAAAGATTATAAATATTACATTGTTAATCTTTTTACACTCATGAGAGAATTATTGTGAAATCCAAAATTTAATTTCAATTCTTAACAAGATATCTTAATGTTACAAGTGAGTTGCACTTGTAACTTGTAATCAAAACAAGCATACACAGCTGTGAAGATAAATTTTTTTAAATAATTATGCAAAAATGTTCCTTCAGCTGTGAAGTCTTACCATATCATGGCTGCAACAGTAAAAATAATTGTTATTCATTGAGTAAAACTATATAGTAGTTACTGTATCAGGCATTTTAAATATACTTAGCCATTTAACCAACAAAGGTCCATCTAGTCAAAGCTATGGTTTCTCCAGTAGTCATGTATGGATGTGACAGTTGGACTATAAAGAAAGCTGAGCATCAAAGAATTGATGCTTTTGAACTGTGGTGTTGGAGAAGACTCTTGAGAGTCCTTCGGACTGCAAGGAGATCCACCTAGTCCATCCTAAAAGAAATCAGTCCTGAATATTCATTGGAAGGACTGATGTTGAAGCTGAAACTCTAATACTTTGGCCACCTGATATGAAGAAGTGACTCAGTGGAACAGACCCTGATGCTGGGAAAGATTGAAGGCAGGAGGAGAAGGGGACGATAGAGGATGAGATGGTTGGATGGCATCACTGACTTAATGGACATGAGTTTGAGTGAACTCCGGGAGTTGGTGATGGACAGGGAGGCCTGGTGTGCTGCAGTCCATGGGGTTGCAAAGAGTTGGACGTGACTGAGCGACTGAACTGAACTGAGCCATTTAACCTTCAAAATATATACAGTAAGTAGCATCTCTTTTCCCATTTTACAGATAAGGAACCTGATAAGTTTAAGTGACTTGACCAAAGTTATTCAATTTGTAAGCATCAAAACCAGGATTCATGCCCCTAAAGGCTATTTCCAGTAACAAATGAAAAATGTAGGTTTGATCTCCTACCCTAGCAACTAAACATTTGTTGCTAAACATCTGTTGCTAAACCCTCGTAACTAAGCATCTGTAAATTGGGTAGAGAATGAAAAGCAGTGCTAGAAGAAAGATCCGATCTGCATCCTCATTTTACAGTGGCCGAGTGACTTGACCCAACCCAGACAACTGCTTGTTGGTAAAGCTCTGATTGGAAGCCCTAAACTCTGCTTTGTTTGGTGTTCTTTTCCACTCCGTTTCCTTAGGCAAAACAAGTTAGGAGCGTGAGTAGATCCATTACAGGACATAGTCCTCTCTCCTTAAGTGAGCTGAGGCTACGAGAGTTTTCTGGCGATTACTTCCCTCATATTACTTTAGGAATGTCTTATGTAATGTGTCCTCTTGAAAGTTGTCTGTAAGTCACGAAATGAAGTTGGATGGAGTCTTAAAATTCCATTAGACCCACTCATTCATTCTTGGATAAGGAAATCCTATCCCAGTGAGATGAATAGGTTCCTCTAAGGTCACACACCACCAGTAGCACCAAAATCTCCCTCACTCTACCACATTGCTTTAAGCATTTGTATTGAGATACAGAGAAAAAATAAAAGAGAAAAGAGAATTTTAGAGTCCTAGGGAATTTTGTTCCTAAAACTTTTATTATGAATGGTTTTGTACAGTGGAAAATCCTTCTATGAAGAGAATAATTCTCTCCATTTATATCTTCTGTATCTTTTCTATTTTTCTATTTTAAGTTTATTGAATTCTTTGTATCCTTCAACTTTTGTCCACAGAAATGTAGATCATTAAACTCAATTATTCATACAAATTTAAATTTAAATCTAGATTGTCCGTATCTTTCTTTCTTCTAAATCTTGGGTATGGGAACCTACGATAATTCCCATGGCTTAAAGGAGTCATGAATTGAATGGAAATTTGGCTCCAAGTTTTGCCAGATAGTTTCTATGTTGATGAGCATTACATATTACCAACGTGAAAAGGAGCTTAAACCAACGAGCCCACTCTTTCAGAGTCTAACTTTGTTCTCCTCTGTTGGCAGGAAAACTAGAAAGAAACTATATTTTGTATGTGCAAAGCTAGCCAGACATTGTAAGCATGTGGTAACATGAGCCTTATCTCTCAGACCATTATCAAAGATTGGAATAAGCAAGAAAGGGACGCCGATCACAATCATTACAGTGATTTCGAGTTCATTGCAAATACAGTTGTACGAGAACTTAGAACTTCTGCCAACTTATCTGTTGCAGCAAATGGCAGCTCTTCTTGAACATGTCTGAACACAGGAATGCCCAGCTATAGGAAAATATGGAGAAAAACTCTGAATTGATTTAATAGAAGAACTAGAAAGTGATCATTCACATTGCCAAATCATGTTTCATTTTGTTAAAGATTATGGTAATTACTTTCCTAATAAGTTCTTCAGGGCTGCTGAAATATAATTTTTACAAAATGAAAACCATGACTCACATGCAAATATAAAATGAATGCATGTCAAAGATTTAATTCACTCATTTATTAATGAGGGAATTGGGAAGATGTCAAGACTCTTTCAAAGAGCATTTGAGGACTTAGATTCTTACAGGCAATTTAATAAAAGAATATTAGGATAAGATTGCTGGAATAGATACTCCCCAAATATCCTATAGGGCAATAATCATAATCTCTGGGTTTATCTATTTCACAAGAAAAAAAACATTGTTTGCATCTCTACTGAAAAAAAAATCTATATGTTTCCTGGTAACATCACTGAGCCTAAGATCTTTAATTAGTAAATAGCAAATGAAACATGACATCCCCTAGATATCCCTGGGTGGACCTTCAACCAAAATGATCCTGACAAGATTTACCATTTACTCTTCCCACTTTTTCCAGTGTTCGCTACTTTTCCTTACAAAGATATCTAATTTTTAAAATTAATTACATATTTTTGGTAATATTGACACGGGGAAGACTAGAGATCTCTTCAAGAAAATTATAGATATTAAGGGAACATTTCATGTAAGGACGGGGCACAGTAAAGGACAATTGTAAGGACCTAATCAAAGCAGAAGACATTAAGAAAAGGTGGCAAGAATATATAGAAAAACTATGCAGGAAACAATTGAGAACTATTCCTTAATGACCCGGATAACCACAATGGTGTGTTCACTGACTTAGAGCCAGAAATCTTAGAGTGTGAAGTCAAGTGGGCCTTAGGAAGCATTACTATGAACAAAGCTAATGAATGTGATGGAATTCCAGCTGAGCTATTTAATATCCTAAAAGATGATGCTGTGAAAGTGCTGCACTCAATATGCCAACGAATTTGGAAAACTCAGCAGTGGCCTCAGGACTGGAAAAGGTCAGTTTTCATTCCAATTCCAAAGAAGGGCAATGCCAAAGAATGTTCAAACTACTGTACAATTGCACTCATTTTACATGCTAGCAAGGTTATTCTCAAAATCCTTCAAGCTAGGCTTCAGCAGTGCCTGAACCAAGAACTTCCAGATGTACAGGCTGGTTTCAAAGAGGCAGAGGAACCAGAGATCAAATTGCCAACATTTGTTGGATCATGCAGAAAGCAAGCGAGTTCCAGAAAAACATCTACTTCTGTTTCATTGATTATACCGAAGCCTTTGACTGTGTGGATCACAATAAACTGTGGAAAATTCTTAAGGAGATGGGAGTACCAGACCACCTTACCTGACTCCTGAGAAACCTGTATGTGGGTAAAGAATCAACAGTTAGAATTGGACATGGAACAACAGACTGGTTCCAAATTGGAAAAGGAGTACAACAAGCCAGTATTTTCCCTCCTGCTTATTTAACTTATATGCAGAGTACATCATGAGAATGATAAATCACAAGCTGGAATCAAGATTGTTAGGAGAAATATCAGAAACCTCAGATATTCAGATAAGGTACCACTCTTAAAAAAGCCTCTTGATGAGAGTGAAAGAGGAGAATGAAAAGGCTGTAAAACTCAACATTCAAAAAACTAAGATCATGGTATCTGGTCCCATCATTTCATGGCAAATGGATGGGGAAAAATTGGAAACCATGACAGACTTTATTTTCTTGGGCTCCCAAATCACTGTGGGCAGTGACTGCAGACATGAAATTTAAAAGATGCCTGATCCTTGGAAGAAAAGGAATGACAAAACTAGAGACGGTATTAAAAAGCAGAAGCATCACTTTGCCAACAAAGGTCTGTCTAGTCAAAGCTATGGTTTTTACAGTAGTCGTGTGCGGATGTAAGAGTTGGAGCATAAGCAAGGCTAAGCACTGAAGAATTGATGCTTTTGAATTGTGGTGCTGGAAGAGACTCTTGAGAGTCCCTTCCTTGGACAACAAGGAGATCAAGCCACTCAGTCCTAAAGGAAATCAACTGAATATTCATTGGAAGGAAAAGGAATTCAAATTATTACAAAAAATAAAAGTTGTGTGTAGAAGAATGGAAAGTACTTAGAGGAAGCTTTGAGATGGGGCACCATAGACTGCAAGCCGCCTTTGATCTACTCCTGTGCTGTGCTGTAGGAGTGCTTAGTTGCTCAGCTGTGCCTGACTCTTTGCAACTCCATGGACTGTAGCCCGCTAGGCTCCTCTGTCCATGGGCTTCTCCAGGCAAGAACACTGAAGTGGGTTGCCGTGCCCTCCTCCAGGGAATCTACTACTGCTATTTGTCAAATGCCAGGTGTGTCACATTAGGTATTTTATTAGCACGGTGTCTAATTCTCAGGTAATGATCCTAAAAATAACTCTATTATGATACTAGATTCGGAGAAGGCGATGGCACCCCACTCCAGTACTCTTGCCTGGAAAATCCATGGACGGAGGAGCCTGGTAGGCTGCAGTCCATGGGGTCCCTAAGAGTCGGTCACGACTGAGCAACTTCCCTTTCACTTTTCACTTTCATGCATTGGAGAAGGAAATGGCAACCCACTCCAGTGTTTTCGGACACGACTGAAGCGACTTAGCAGCAGCAGCAGCAGCAGCATGATACTAGATAACTTACTTGAGATCACACAGCTACTGAGTATGAATCAGGGTCTAAATCCTCAATTAGTGGGCTTCAAAGCTTGTGCTCTATGGAGGTTACTCTATACTCTGCCACTTCTCACCATGTTATTATGAAAGTAAGGATCTTAAAACTTTACACGTTTAATTTTAACCACAAATATAGACTCTCAATCCTTGCCTCTGTATGAAACCTATAACTGATATTTAATGGAGATAGACTGATTGCTAGCCAGCGTTCAAGTGCTTTGCCCTGGTTGTCTTATTCAATTATCCCAACAGCCCCATGAGGGTGATTATAAAGCACCCTTACTTTACAGTTTAAGACTAAACACAGTGATATTTAATTAAATCCTCATTTGCTCTAATTTTAAAACCTCCAAGTGTCTTGTAGCATGGTGTAGCTGTAAAATAGACTCTCTTTCGCTCTCTGAGTGTATAATCCTTAGATACTGTGTAAATGTAAGAAAATATTGACGTTTGTAAAACGAGGCAAATACTGAGCAGAAACATAGATTAAACAGAGATGTAAATCATGTCCATTAGTAGCTTTCCTAAAGCATTGTGAACATTTCAGAGAAAAATATATCAGTGGTAACTTTTAACTTTTGGAAAATCATGAGCTTGCTTTTTATGATGGTACAAACACTAATTCAGTAATCTGGACTTTCTTACTCCTGGCCCTTGATTTAGAAAGTGGAGTTATATACACTGATATTCTTTCTTTATTTTTCTTTATTTCAAAAAATCTCTAGGTAGGAGATTTCTTGGTAGGACACAAGACTTGAGAAGAACAAATTTGTCATTATCTGTGCTTTGTTTTATTTTTTTATTTTTGTTGTAGCTAATAGTTCCAAATGACTTTCATGGGGTTAATTTATTAGAATTCCCTTTTTACATCTTGTCAGAATAAAATGTTGGAACTGATGGGTAGAGATATGTGGACACATGGTATTTTCGGAAGCTGAGTACATCTAATTTTAAATGTATGGGGTTTAAATGAATGCACATGTTAGTTTGTCTGACCTTTCTAACTCATTAACTGCAATTTACATATTTATTGGCATGAGAATTTTACTGGATGGATATGTGTAGAATCCCAGAGTCACAAGGGATCTTTTGAGATCATCATGTCCAAATTCTCATTCAATCAAGATAGCTGTTTCACAACATCCTTGCTGTATAATTGTCTCATCATAGGGAATTGATTATACCTCTTTGGGCTTTTAATGACTAACTAATGTCTATTAGTTTCCTAGGCTGCCATAACAAATTACCACAAACTTGGTGGCTTAAAACAACAGAAATTTATTGTCTCACAATTCTGGAGGTTACAAGTCTGGAATCAAGGTATTGGCAAAGCTATACTCCTTCCAAAACCTTTAGGGGAGGATCCTTCTTTGTTTCTCCCAACTTCCGGTAGCCCCAGATATTTCTTAGTTTGTGGCAGCATAACTCCAATCTCTGCCTGTCTGTATCTCTCTCTTCACACAACTGTCTTCCCTTCTTCTTATTATTATTCCCCCTCCAGCCATATTGGATCAAGGTCCCACCCTAATGATCTCATCTTAATTTTGTTACATGTGCAAAGACCTTACTTCAAAATACGTTTAGGACTTCAATGTATTTTTGGTGGGGTACTTGGCGGAGGAGTCATAATTCCATTCACAACACACAGTATACCCGAAAGAGCTAACTGAGTACTCTGGCTATTTCCCATTATTGTGCTTCTGTTCTTGGCTTTTTGGCCACGAATCCTTCATAGCTATTCAATCCTAAAGTCTCACCTGTCATTGTTTCCTTGTGACCCCCTACCTGCTGACCGAGTACCGCAGGGAGATTCCAGACTCAGATCAGACTTACCCCGAACCAGTCTTAAATCAGTCATTCCAGGAAGCTTATTATACCTTTGGATAGATAAAGTTGTTTAGAGTTCTTTTTTATATTTGGTATAAAACTCCCACCTTTGGTCCTAATTCTTTTTTTTTTTTTTTCTGTAGTAATGAAAGGTTGATGCTGAGCCATGAAAGACACCAGGATTCTTGGCCTCCAGAAGAGAGGAATTCAATCTGGGGCCAGTGACGAGGCTTGATCACTCAGAACTTCTCTGCAATAAAGTTTTATCAAAGTATAAAAGAGATAGAGAAAGCTTTAGACATAGACATCAGAAGGAGGCAGAAAGAATTCCCCCTGCTAGTCTTTAACAGGAAGTTATATACCTACTAGCAGGCTGCTAATTAGAGAAAGGAAATGTCAACATCTGTTGGATCATTGAAAAAGCAAGAGAGTTCCAGAAAAATATCTACTTCTACTTTATTGACTATGCCAAAGCCTTTGACTATGTGGATCACAGCACACTATGGAAAATTCTTAAAGAGACAGGAATACCAGACCACCTTACCTGCCTCCTGAGAAATCTGAATGCAGGTCAAGAAGCAGCAGTTAGAACTGAACATGGAACAACAGACTGGTTCCAAGTCAGGAAAGGAGTACATTAAGGCTGTATATTGTCACCCTGCTTATTTAAATTATATGCAGAGTACATCATGATAAATGCTGGACTGGATGAAGCACAAGCTGGAATCAAGATTGCTGGGAGAAATATCAATAACTTCATATATGCAAATAACACCACCCTTATGGCAGAAAGTGGAGAAGAACTAAAGAGCCTCTTGATGCAAGTGAAAGAGGAGAGTGAAAAAGTTGGCTTAAAACTCAACATTCAGAAAAGTAAGATCATGGCATCCAGTCCCATCACTTTATGGCAAATAGATGGGGAAACAGTGGAAACAGCGGCTGACTTTACTTTTCTGGGCTCCAAAATCACTGCAGATGGTGACTGCAGCCTGAAATTAAAAGACGCTGGCTCCTTGGAAGAAAAGCTATGACCAACCTAGACAGCATATTAAAAAGCAGAGACATTACTTTGCCATCAAAGGTCTGTCCAGTCAAAGCTATGGTTTTTCCAGTAGTCATGTATGGATGTGGGAGCTGAACTATAAAGAAAGCTGAGTGCCAAAGAATAGATGCTTCTGAACTTCGGTTTTGGAGAAGATTCTTGAGAGTTCCTTAGGCTGCAAGGAGATCTAGCCAATCAATCCTGAAGGAAATCAGTCCTGAATATTCATTGGAAGGACTGATGCTGATGCTGAAATGCCAATACTTTGGCCACCTGATGCGAGGAGCTGACTCATTGGAAAAGACCCTGATGCTGGGAAAGATTGAAGGCAGGAGAAGAAGGGGACGACAGAGGATGAGATGGTTGGATGGGATCACTGACTCAATGGATATGAGTTTGAGTAAGCTCTGGGAGTTGGTGGTGGACAGGGAAGCCTGGTGTGCTGCAGTCCATGGGGTCTCAAACAGTCAGACACGACTGAGCAACTGAATTGAATGTCTCGAAACTCAGAGAGTGGCACCAGGCCCCTCACCCACAACATGCATTTTGAGATAACACTGGCATAAGGTGAGTCATCCCGGGCCATAAAACGATTGACATGAATCTTGAAGAAAGGCAGGTTTCCAAGCAAATACATAGTTTCATTAACATAGCTTAAGAGAACATTTGCATAAGTAAAACATACTGGTTTGTCGGTTCTGAGCCTTAGGCAAACCAACTTGAAGAAAGACAGAGTCTAATGTAAATACACAGTTCATTAAAATAGCATAAGAAATACATTTCCGTAAGAAAAACACATTGGTTGGCTAAAGGTTTGAGAAAAGTTAAATTCAGGTGGAACCAAGTGTCATCATGGCAACACAGAATTTTAAAAGAAACCTCCTTTTAATTTTGTATAGAGAAGAGAAAAAACATTTGACACTTGTAGTTTGTTTCCTCCTGCTTCTTAAGAGAAAGATAAAAAACGTCTTGACACTTGCAGCCTGTTTCCTCCTTTGGAGACCCCTAGGTTTCCTGCCTGTTACCCTCTCAGTCACACACAAAATAATACATCTATTTGTAAAAATAATGCCATATTTTACAATGAGAAGTCTGCTTCCTGGAAGAGGGCTCTCACGTGATGATGCTGGCACCCTGATCTCAGACTTTGAGCCTTTGCAACTGTGAATAGTAGATTTCTGTTGTCTATTTTTAAAAATCATATTTCTATATCACTATAATTTACAGAGATTTTATATTTTCACATTAAATATCAACAAGAATTTCTTAGAAATTAATAAAATGAATTGTCCATGGTCATACAACCTTTGAATGGCAAAACTTGGATTCTCTTCAAGGTCATGTGACTCCAGGGCTGAGTTCAGTTGCTCAGTCATGTCCAACTCTTTGCAACCCCATGGACTGCAGCACACCAGGCTTCCCTGTCCATCACCAACTCCTGGAGCTTGCTCAAACTCACGTATCGAGTCAGGGATGCCATCCAACCATCTCATCCTCTGTTGTCCCCTTCTCCTCCTGACTTCAGTCTTTCCCAGCATCAGGGTCTTTTCCAATGAGTCAGTTCTTCACATCAGTTGGCCAAAGTATTGGAGCTTCAGCTTCAGCATCAGCATCAGTCTTTCCAATAAATATTCAGGACTGATTTCTTTTAGGATGGACTAGGTGAATCTCCTTGCAGTCCAAGGGACTCTCAAGAGTCTTCTCCAACACCACAGTTCACAATTCTTTGATGCTCAGCTTTCTTTATGGTCCAACACTCATATCCGTATGTGACTACTGGAAAAGCCATAGTTTAAACTCTACAGACCTTTGTTGGCAAAGTAATGTCTCTGTTTTTTAATATGCTCTCTAGGTTGGTCATAGCTTTTCTTCCAAGGAGTAAACATCTTTTAATTTCATGGCTACAGTCACCATCTGCAGTGATTTTGGAGCCCAAGAAAATAAAATCTCTCATTGTTTCCATTGTTTTCCCATCTATTTGCCATGGAGAGATGGGACCAGATGCCATAATCTTCATTTTTTTATGCTGAGTGTTAAGCCAGCTTTTGCACTCTCCTCTTTCACCTTCATCAAGAAGCTCTTCACTTTCTGCCATAAGGAAGGTGTCCTCTTCATATCTGAGGTTATTGATATTTCTCCTGGAAATCTTGATTCCAGCTTGTGTTTCCAGCCTGGCTTTCCTTATATTGTGCTTTAATTATTGTAGTCCTCTTCCTTATGATGCTCCTTTAAATATTTGACCAAACACTTATATATTCTACTTTCTAGTAACCCCATTATTACTTATATTCCTAAAATCAACCTTTGTAAACATATTCCAGGAGACATATAAGAATGTTCTTGGCAAAACTAATCACAATACAAAAAACCTGAAATAACCTTACAGCCCCATTGACAGTAGAATGGATGATCAACTTTGTATATTCATTCAATGTAATACTGTTTTGCCACAGGAATGGGAAAGGTCAGTTTTCATTCCAATCCCAAAGAAGGGCAATGCCAAAGAATGCTCAAACTACCGCACAATTGCACTCATCTCACACGCTAGTAAAGTAATGCTCAAAATTCTCCAAGCCAGGCTTCAGCAGTACGTGAACCGTGAACTTCCAGATGTTCAAGCTGGTTTTAGAAAAGGCAGAGGAACCAGAGATCAAATTGCCAACATCTGCTGGATCATGGAAAAAGCAAGAGAGTTCCAGAAAAACATCTACTTCTGCTTTATTGACTATGCCAAAGCCTTTGACTATGTGGATCACAATAAACTGTGGAAAATTCTGAAAGAGATGGGAATACCAGACCACCCGACCTGCCTCTTGAGAAACCTGTATGCAGGTCAGGAAGCAACAGTTAGAACTGGACATGGAACAACAGACTGGTTCCAAATAGGAAAAGGAGTACATCAAGGCGTATATTGTCACCCTGCTTATTTAACTTCTATGCAGAGTACATCATGAGAAACGCTGGGCTGGAAGAAGCACTAGCTGGAATCAAGATTTCTGGGAGAAATATCAATAACCTCAGATATGCAGATGACATCACCCTTATGGCAGAAAGTGAAGAGGAACTAAAAAGCTTCTTGATGAAAGTGAAAGAGGAGAGTGAAAAAGTAGGCCTAAAATTCAACGTTCAGAAAACTAAGATCATGGCATCTGGTCCCATCACTTCGTGGCAAATAGCTGGGGAAACAATGGAAACAGTGAGACTTTATTTTGGGGGGCTCCAAAATCACTGCAGATGGTGACTGCAGCCATGAAATTAAAAGACGCTTACTCCTTGGAAGGAAAGTTATGACCAACCTAGATAGCATATTCAAAAGCAGAGATATTAGTTTTCCAACAAAGGTCTGTCTAGTCAAGGCTGTGGTTTTTCCAGGGGTCATGTATGGATGTGAGAGTTGGACTGTGAAGAAAGCTGAGCACCGAAGAATTGATGCTAATAAACTGTGGTGTTGTAGAAGACTCTTGAAAGTCCCTTGGACTGCAATGAGGTCCAACCAGTCCATCCTAAAGGAGATCAGTCCTGAATGTTCATTGGAAGGACTGATGCTAAAGCTGAAACTCCAATACTTTGGCCACCTCATGCTAAGAATTGACTCATTGGAAAAGACCCTGATGCTGGGAGGGATTGGGGGTAGGAGGAGAAGGGGACGACATAGGATGAGATGGCTGGATGGCATCACTGACTCAATGGACATGAGTTTGAATAAACTCCGGGAGTTGGTGATGGACAGGGAGGCCTGGCATGCTGTGATTCATGGGGTCTCAAAGAGTCAGATATGACTGAGCAACTGAACTGAACTGAATATTATTCAGCAGTATAAATTATTGAACAAAAACAGAAAAGCTGGATACTACAAATGTTAAACATTAAGTGAAATAGTAAGTTCTAAAAGAATATATTAAATATATCTTTTTACAGAGTGAAAATCAATTAAAATTAAAACTATACTTTTAGATGAGATGAGATCTGATTATGTAAGATGAAAGGAAGGGATGCAGAAACACAAGGTACAAGATGGTGGTTACTTTAAGTTGAGGAGAAAGGGATGGTAGAGGATGAGATGGTTGGATGGCATCACCGACTCAATGGACATGAGTTTGAGTAAACTCCGGTAGTTGGTGATGGACAGGGAGGCCTGGTGTGCTGCAGTCCATGGGGTCGCAAAGAGTCGGACATGACTGAGCGACTGAACTGAACTGATTCAAGTGAAAACAAACCTGAAGGCCACTGTTTATATCCCTCAACTTGGATGCCCCATGTTTCTTAGTTTCTCATCCAGGGACGGGGGAGCCTGGTGGGCTGCCATCTATGGGGTCGCTAGAGTCGGACACGACTGAAGCGACTTGGCAGCAACAGCAGCAGCATCTGATGTAGCTTTAGAGCGTCTCACCATCTTGGTCATGCTCTTCACTTAGTCAGCATTTTCTCTTCAAGTGTCACACCAGAGGGCAAACGTGTGTTCTGTCTAATGCAGGGCCAGTGGACCATTTACTCTCATGATCTGTATAGAAAAGTCCTATAAATACTAAACTTTACATTAACTTTTTAGAAGTCATTTGACATCATGGGCTCATACTGATCTGTGGTCATTTGAGAACTTTGTATTATTTTTTCATGCCATAACTCCCATGGCACATTTTTCATCCCACTGAATCCAGATTCTCTCATCTTACATTACATTTAAAAATTGTTTTCATGAATCTAAAAAGTCATGTAGGGCTTCCCTGATGGTCCAGTGGTTAAGAATCTGCCTGCTAACATAGGGGACACGGGTTCCATCCCTGGTCCAGGAAGATTCCACGTGCCAGGGTAGCAGGGGGCAGCTAGGCCCTTGCACCACGACTAATGAAGGCTGTGCACACTCTAGAGCCTTCAAGCTAAACAGATGAAGCCCAGGCAATCTAGAGCCCAAGTTCTGCAACAAGAAAAGCCACTGCAATGAGACGCAACTGGAGAGTAGCCTCTGCTCGCTGCAACTAGAGAAAGCCTACAGGCAGCAATGAAGACCCAGCACAGTCAATAGTAAGTAGACTAATAAGTAAAATTAAAAATTCATCATACACATAGTTACAAGTTTCAAAAAATCATTTACATTTATCTTTGTTAAAATTTCAAATAGTCCATTTTTTAGATCTTTCAGATAAAGTAGAATCTCCATTCTGTTATTGAGTATATTAACTTTCCTCACCAATTTTGTCACGTTCACAAATTTAATTAGTGTGCTCATTATGTTTTGATCCAAATTGATCAGGACATGGCAAAGAATAAAATCCTCTTGGATTTAGCCTGGCATGATTTGTTTTTAATGAGTCTGGGCTCTTTCTGAAGGGTCACAATTCATCTGCGCATTTCTCACTTCAAGAGAAGATAGATGTTATATTTGCCAGTTTATCTGAGTTTTGGTATCTGAGTTTCTGTCATTCATTCATTCATTCATGTATGTTACAGATACTTACTAAGTGCTGCCAGTAAAAAAGTATATAAAATACAGCCTTAATTTCAAAGACTTTGTTTCTCCTGATCCCCATTCCTTTGAAAATCAGGGTTTTGCCTAACTTTGGTCTTCTAGGACATCTAGTAAATATCCCAGAAAATGACATCCATCATTTCTTTAAAAGTGCTGCCATGGGATCAGATTTATGAACATTTTATTAAGACAAGGATAGGATAAGAGGGCAGGAAATTGCTATTGAGGCAAGTCTTTGTGGAGGAGGTAGAATTTCAGGGCGTCTTAAAATAGCTGATGAATTTTGTTTGAATATTGACATAATTGTATTAGATTGACATGATACAGAAATATGATCGAACTGAGGACTAATTATTAACTTGTCCTGAAACAGATAGTAAATATGAACATTTTTACTGCTGTTGGAATAAATCTTAGAGTGTGAGGAGTAGCTTGCATCTCACAGGAAAAATGGTTTTCTTTAAAAAAAAAAATAACCTTATTAAGTTCCCTACTTAAAGTTTTATTTTGATATTCTGTATGTGCACATAATACTAGGCTATAAACCTCTGGAAACAGTACCTCAGGCACTGCAGAAACAAAGTTTACAAATTTAATGTAGAATCAACTTTTTTTCCCTTCAGAATAGTAACTTTTTACTGCCTGGTCGTGCTCCATTACTGTGCTAACAATTCTATGGGGATAAGGAATTGAGATTTTACTAGAAGTAAGCCGAGTAACTTTCCCCTAAAACTACGTGGTAGAATTGTCACTTCATTACTAACATGGACTTCATTTTACCATTCAGTTATTCTTTTCAACCAAAATTTTGCCCATTATGCTGGGTGTGTGTGTGCATTTTGCTTTCTGTACTTGTCCATTTCTTACATCTGTTTCCTTACTTGTCCATTTCTTGTACCTAAGTCCCTTTCTTGTTTCGGAGAGAAAGAGGGGAAAAAGCAATATTTTCTCAGTTCCCTTTCTTTAGTGTTATTGTTTCTCTTCTCAAAGTGTCTACTTTTGGCCATATTGAAGGTGGTGAGAAACAAATCGGCCAAATTGAAGGCGGATTAGGCATGGCTTTGTGACAGAGTGGTTTTTCCCTAGGGCTTTTAAAAAGCAGTCAACCACTGAGAGATTCTTAAGAAAAAGGCTACAGAAGTAATTTAAAGAAGGTAGAAATGGCGAGGCAGTAGAAATTGTCACATGTGCAAGGCTATTTTTTCGGTTATTATGTAAGTCAGTCCTGAGCTGACTCCTCTGACACCAGAGAAAGTCTACACTTAATGTCTGTTTTTTCCTTTGTTTTGTGGGGGAACAGGGTGAAGTGGGCAGCAGAAGCAGGGCCAGAGAAGAATGTCAAAGAAAGAGAGGGAAAGGATGGCAGTGTGGGTGAGACGCCTTAGGTATTGGTAGGAACTTGAGACTTCTTACTGAATTCTCAGCTTAAATGCAATTTGGGGGAATACAAATTGTGATTTTGCAGGAAAACAAAAAAGTGATGGCTTTGGCCAATACCATAATATATTTTGGTGTTGGGTATAAAGAGGCAAAATCAGAATTTCTGTGAACTTTTATACATGATGAGAAGGAAGCAAGATGGACAATGGCTTTGAACCAGCTGCTTCACTTGATTAATGGGAAGGTGAGCAAAGAAAAACAGTGACTATCAGCAAATTGCAATCTGTCGATTTATAAATTATTATTTATTAAAATTGATTATGTGCTTTCTTATCAGATGCATCATGAGCTTATAAACTTGAAATACGACCTTTGCCTCCCAGAAATCCTCTTCCAGAAGTTTTTACAAATACTTATTGTTAATATTGGAGAAGGCAATGGCACCCCACTCCAGTACTCTTGCCTGGAAAATCCCATGGGCAGAGGAGCCTGGTAGGCTGCAGTCCATGGGGTTGCAAAGAGTCAGACACGACTGAGCGACTTCACTTTCACTTTTCAGTTTCATGCATTGGAGAAGGAAATGGCAACCCACTCCAGTGTTTTTGCCTGGAGAATCCCAGGGACAGGGGAGCCTGGTGGGCTGCTGTCTATGGGGTCGCATAGCGTCGGACACGACTGAAGCAACTTAGCAGCAGCAGCATTGTTAATATGTTGACTAAAAAAGGTAAAATTATGGTAGAAAAGTTTCTATTTTATAACCTACTCTTTACAAGTGATTCATCATCTATTGCCTGTTAACAGATATACTATTTGAACTTAAATTTCCTTTCCCATGTTTTATTCCTACATTAGTCTTCAACTTACCTCCAGAAGTCTCCTATTGTTGACTTAAGTTTTAAGATGAGAAATAAGTATTATTTTATTTGCATTGAAAATGAATATAATGGGGTACCTCTCTACAGCCACTTTTTCTTTATCCCTGTTCTGAATAATAGATCCACCTGAAAATCTATTAAAAACATGAGCCTTCTCTTCATCAAAATGTACAAATCTGAATTTGAGTTGGGAGATCAAGTTCCCTTAAAGGTACAGGGATCCCAGCTGAATAAACTTTATCTGGGATGTAGGACTGCAAGGGTAAGGATATTGTTAAAGCCTAAGCATGGTGATAGATCTGATACAGGAACAGTGGCAGGGAGGTGTTACACATCTTTTACACAGAATATTTCTTGATAGTGTGGAAGCTTCTTTAATTAAAATATGATGAGAACAGCTGGCTACCAGCTAGCACTGGCAACACAACAAGAATGTCAATAATTGCGTCGCAGGAAAAAACTGAAGGCACAGCTGTTTCAAATGGAGACTCTGAGTCTCTAGCCCTACAGACAAGAGCTTCAACTTTTCCATTCGATTCACATTTGCTTTAGCATCTTGAATGTTGAAAATAAACTGAGAACCTTCCTAGAATTGTTTAAAAAAAAAAAGCCACCAAGGGCATTTAGCGTTTATAAAATGATGAAAGAGTGGTTAATTCTAAACAACTCATCACAAGCCTGATTGTGAGTTACGGAGAACTCAAAAAAAAAAAAGCTCTAGGACTCATGACTCGGGGGTGTCCTTTTAAACTGTGCAGTCGCATGTGCCTCTTAGCGACCTCATGGACAGATGTGCCTCTTAGCGACCTCATGGACAGATGTGCCTCTTAGCGACCTCATGGACAGTACCCCGCCAGGCTCCTCTGTCCATGGGATTTTTCCAGGCAAGAATACTGGAGTGGGTTGCCATTGCCTCCTCCAGGGGATCTTCCCGACACAGGGATCAAACCCGAGCCTCCTGTGGCTCCTGCACTGGCAAGGAGATTCTTTACCACTGAGCCATAGTGGGAAGCCCCACGATGCCATCGGCAGCAGGAAACGCGGGGTTTGGGATGCAGTGCCCAAATCAGGCGGCAGGGAGTGCTAGCGAGCAGGTAATGGTGGCTCCTTGGGAGAACGCATGGAGCAAAGCATCTCAGGTGGGTTAGGAATGATGCCTGGACAAGTCAGACACATGGTTTTACTCTCCATATTTGGCAGCTCCCCCACCCCTTATTTCCCCTGCTCTCAGTTTCCTTAGCTTTAAAATGGCGGCTAATATGAAACTGAAGTGAGAGAGTACAAAGTGTTTTGAAATCTGCAAATCATTAATGTAATGGGAGGTGTTACAATTTTCTCCACTTTTAGTTAATTGGAAAATGACGGTAAGTAAAATAAATTTTCTTAGTGCCTTTCCCAGTGTATTTAATCTCTTTTGAAGTTGGTAGAAACCCTCAAGCAAGCAAAATATGGGAGCTTATATATACATCTTAGTCCTGGTGGGGGAAAGAAAGGTTTGTAGATTAAATCAATAATGTAACTACAACACGTTGTCTTTCTTCTTTTGTCAAAATGTATCTGAGCTAAATTTGTTCTGTAATACTGATTAGAAAGAATGAAGTTGGCAATTTAACTAAAAAGAAAGGGAACTAAATTTTTGAATGCCTGTTACGTGCCAGATACTTTGCATAGTTTATCTTATCTAATCTCTACAGCAGCACAAGAAAGTATTGATATAATATTTCCTATTTACAGATGAGAAACCTGTCGCTCACAGAGGTTAGGTGAATTTCCTACCACACAGCTGGCTATCAAAGCTAGGATTTAAATCCAAGCCTGTTCAACTCCAAAGCATGTGTTCTTCCTACACACCATACCCCATTCTACCAGAAGCATTTTATTGAGAAATAAGGCTTAATCTATTCAAGAAGACTTCTTTAAATATGTATTATTATAGGACACTGCTAAGTCCTAGAAATACAGAGAGGAAATAAGAGAGCACTTGCTCACAACCAAAGCTTCTTGTATCCACATGAAAAAAAGGTAAATTCATTGAAGAATGTTGGAATTAACTTTCAAGTGTGATTCAAATCTTTTCAACAAACAAGGAGCTTTTATGTTATAATGCCTCTCAATCTATTAACACAGGATCATCTAAGACTGAGAGTTCCTACAAATATCTTGAGACATTCATGTCCCCAGATCTTGTGCTACAACTGAAGTTTTAACTGGAGTGAATTCATACACCTCAATGGTAAAAAGAGAGGCATCATTGTCTATCACATGGACTGAAAAGCCTACTCAAATGTCAGAGCTATCTAGTTTACAGGAGCCTAGAGAGTCTTGGACGATTAAATTCAGGTTCAGTGAGATGAAATTAAGATATCCCTGAACTGCTATGCTTGGAGACAATACCTTCACATGATGTGAATAGAACTGTATTTTTTAAAGTATTTATTTTAGTTGGTGCAGACTATGCTTTCCATCATTGCCTAGACATTTTGGACTTTGTTTCCAAAGGAATTGCAAGCTTTACTTATATAAGAAGCAAACTCTAATCTCTTAACCTCAAAAATGTATCCCCAAAGACTGAGGAATAAGGTAAATGGCAAAACAGACACAATGCTTTTTACTTGAGGGATCTGCCAGTAGAGGGCAATATTAGTTTTCACACTTTCCTAATACCTCTGCTGCTGCTGCTAAGTCGCTTCAGTCATGTCCGACTTTGTGCGACCCCATAGATGGCAGCCCACCAGGCTCCCCCGTCCCTGGGATTCTCCAGGCAAGAACACTGGAGTGGGTTGCCATTTCCTTCTCCAATGCATGAAAGTGAAAAGTGAAAGTGAAGTCGCTCAGTCATGTCTGCCTCTTAGCAACCCCATGGATTGCAGCCTACCAGGCTCCTCCATCCATGGGATTTTCCAGGCAAGAGTACTGGAGTGGGGTGCCATTGCCTAATACCTCTAGTGATCCTTAACCGTTAAGTTTAAAATAGCTATTTATCACAGAGTGTCAGGCTGGGCTCCCTCTGTTAGATAGCAACTTCTCACCAGCTATCTATTTTACACATGATTTTGTGTATATGTCAATGCTCTCTTCTCTGATCGCCCCACTCTCTCCTTCCCCCACTGTGTCCACAAGTCTGTGATGACTTAGAGGGGTGGGACAGGGTTGGGGCAGGAGAGGCGAGGGAGGCTTAAGAGGGAGAGGATATAAGGATTATGGCTGATTTGCGTTGTTGTACAGCAGAAACCAACACAGCATTGTAAAGCAATTTTCCTCCAATTAAAAAATAAGTAAGAAAGGAAGTTTAATTAGGGGAAAAAATAGCTATTTAACAGAAATCTTGGGTGAATAAGACCAGTAACATGTTAGAAGCAAAGATAAAGTGTTCGTTGCTCAGTCATGTCTGACTCTACTTGACTCCATGTACTGTAGCCTGCCAGGCTCCTCTGTCCATAGAATTCTCCAGGCAAGAATACTGGAGTGGGTTGCCATTACCTTCTCGAGGGGATCTTACCAACCCAGGGATCAAACCCAAGGCTTCTACACTGGCAGGCAGACTCTTTACCACCTAAGCTACCAGGGAAGCCCCGGTAATATCAGGAGTGGGAAGAAGCAGAGATAAGGCAAATGTAAATTATCAAAGACAATTCTGCAGTTCTATACACATTATATGAAGGTACTGTCACAAGACCTTTTAGAATTAACACCCAAAAAAGATGTCCTTTCCATTTTAGGGAACTGAAATACAAAAGTAGGAAGTCAAGAGATACCTGGAGTAATAGGCAAAGTTGGCCTTGGAATACAAAATGAAGCAGGGCAAAGGCTAACAGAGTTTTGCCAAGAGAATGCACTGGTCATAGCAAACACCTTCTTCCAACAACACAACAGACAACTCTACACATGGACATCACCAGATGATCAAAATTGAAATCACATTGATCATATTCTTTTCAGCCAAAGATGAGAAACTCTATACAGTCAGCAAAACCAAGACTAGGAACTGACTGTGCCTCAGATCATGAACTTCTTATTGCAAAATTCAGACTTATATTGATTAAAGTATGGAAGACCATTAGGCCATTCAGGTATGACCTAAATCAATTCACTTACAATTATACAACAGAAGTGACAAATAGATTCAAGGGATTAGATATGACAGAGTGCCTGAAGAACTATGGATGGAGGTTCATGACATTGTACAGGAGGGAGTGATCAAGATCATCCCCAAGAAAAAGAAATACAAAAAGGCAAAATGGTTGTCTGAGGAGGCCTCACAAATAGCTGAGAAAAGAAGAGAAGCTAAAGGCAAAGGAGAAAACGAAAGATATACCCATTTGAATGCAGAGTTCCAAAGAGTAGCAAGGAGAGATAAGAAAGCCTTCCTCAGTGATCAGTGCAAAGAAATAGAGGGAAAAAAAAGAATGGGAAAGACTGAAGATCACTTCAAGAAAATTAGAGATACCCAAGGAACATTTCATGCAAAGATGGGCACAATAAAGGACAGAAATGGTATGGACCTAACAGAAGCAGAAGATATTAAGAAGAGGTGGCAAGAATACACAGAAGAACTGTACAAAAAAGATCTTCATGACCCAGATAACCACAATGGTATGATCACTCACCTAGAGCCAGACATCCTGGAATGCAAAGTCAAGTGGGCCTTAGAAAGCAGCACGATGAACAAAGCTAGTGGAGGTGATGGAATTCCAGTTGAGCTATTTCAAATCCTGGAAGATGATGCTGTGAAAGTGCTGCACTCAATATGCCAGCAAATTTGGAAAACTCAGCAGTGGTCACAGGACTGGAAAAGGTCAGTTTTCATTCCAATCCCAAAGAAAGGCAATGCCAAAGAATGCTCAAACTACTGCACAATTGCACTCATCTCACACACTAGTAAAGTAATGCTCAAAATTCTCCAAGCCAGGCTTCAACAGTACGTGAACCCTGAACTTCCAGATGTTCAAGCTAGATTTAGAAAAGCCAGAGGAACCACAGATCAAATTGCCAACATCCACTGGATCATGAAAAACGCAAGGGAATTCCAGAAAAACATCTGCTTTATTGACTATGCCAAAGCCTTTGACTGTGTGGACCACAACAGACTGTGGAAAATTCTTAAAGAGATGAGAGTACCAGACCACCTTACCTGCCTTCTGAGAAATCTGTATATAGGTCAAGAAGCAGCAGTTAGAACCGGACATGAAACAACAGACTGGTTCCAAACTGGGAAAGGAGTACGTCAAGGCTGTATATTGTCACCTGCTTATTGAACTTATGTGCAGAGTACATCATGAGAAATGCTGGGCTGGAAGAAGCACAAGCTGGAATCAAGATTGCCGGGAGAAATATCAATAACCTCAGACACGCAGATGATACCACCCTTAAGGCAGAAATTGAAGAACTAAAGAGCCTCTTGATGAAAGTGAAAGAGGAGAGTGAAAAGTAGGCTTATAATTCAACATTCAGAAAACTAAGATCATGGCATCTGGTCCCATCACTTCGTGGCAAATAGATGGGGAAACAATGGAAACAGTGAGACTTTATTTTTTGGGGCTCCAAAATCACTGCAGATGGTGACTGCAGCCATTAAATTAAAAGACAGTTACTCCTTGGAAGAAAAGCTATGACCAACCTAGATAGCATATTCAAAAGCAGAGACGTTGCTCTGCCAACAAAAGTCTGTCTAGTCAAAGCTATGGTTTTTCCAGTAGTCATGTATGGATGTGAGAGTTGGACTATAAAGAAAGCTGAGCATAGAAGAATTGATGCTTTTGAACTGTGGTGTTGGAAAAGACTCTGAGAGCCCCTTGGACTACAGGAGATCAAACTGGTCCATCCTAAAGGAAATCAGTCCTGAATATTCATTGGAAGGACTGATGCTTAAGCTGAAACTCCATTACTTTGGCCACCTGATGTGAAGAACTGAATCATTGGAAAAGACCCTGATGCTGGGAAAGATTGAAGGCAGGAGGAGAAGGGGATGACAGAGGATGAGATGATTGGATGGCATCATCGGCTTGATGGACATGAGTTTGAGTCAGCTCCGGAAGTTGGTGATGGACCTGGAAGCCCGGGGTGATGCAGTCCATGGGGTTGCAAAGAGTTGGAGATGACTGATGGACTGAACTGAACTGACTATCAAAATATTAATGTCTCTGATAAGAGATGTTTATTTATCTTATCATGATAACTCTAGATATTGGCTGATTATAATGTGGCTGGAGGGTTGCTATCTCTTTGTGGTATTTCCCTGCTGCTGCCGCTAAGTCGCTTCAGTCATGTCCAACTCTGTGCTACCCCATAGACGGCAGCCCACCAGGGTCCCCCGTCCCTGGGATTCTCTAGGCAAGAACACTGGAGTGGGTTGCCATTTCCTTTTCCAATGCATGAAACTGAAAAGTTAAAGTGAAGTCACTCAGTCGTGTCTGACTCTTAGCGACCCCATGGACTGCAGCCCACCAGGCTTCTTGGTCCATGGGATTTTCCAGGCAAGAGTACTGGAGTGGGGTGCCATTGTCTTCTCCAGGTATTTCCCTAGTGTCTAACATATAAAAGGTTCTCAATGACTATACACTGAATGACATTGAATAAATAAATGCTGATCAGATATATCCATGTGTACAGACTAAGGGTAGGACAAAGACTTCACACAGTTCCTTCTCATTTAGAATGTAGTCATTTTGTGCATAATATCTCTAAATGTTTCCAATAGCACTTTGGAAAGTAGTTTCTGGCCATTCTGAAAATTTTAGGGTAAACTTAAATCAGTGAGCTAATTGTCATAGCTTTTTGTTAGTAGAAGACAAAATTGCTGAATATTCCTTAGAAGAGTTCCAAGTTTTATTTAGTATTGGTTAAGATATTTGGCTAGACTGATTTTATGAAGAGAAAGCTTTGGAATATTAACATACTGCTGCTAAGTCACTTCAGTCGTGTCCGACTCTGTGTGACCCCATAGACGGCAGCCCACCAGGCTCCCCCATCCCTGGGACTCTCCAGGCAAGAACACTGGAGTGGGTTGCCATTTCCTTCTCCAATGCATGAAAGTGAAAGTGAAGTCGCTCAGTCCCGTCTGACTCTTCACGACCCCATGGACTGCAGCCTACCAGGCTCCTCTGCCCATGGGATTTTCCAGGCAAGTGTACTGGAGTGGGGTGCCATTGCCTTCTCCCACGATATTAACATACTGTTGATCAATTGCTGGTTTACTTAAAGGAGCCACTTGTTAACTAGAGTCAGAGAGAATGAAACTGTGACCTTTTTAAAGGATGAATATAGTTGAGAGATATAATACAAATGCATTTGTTGAATATGTCTGTACCTCATTTTGTCAATTTTGGTGTTCAGTTATTATTATTTTGTCCTTTATATAATTTGATAGTAGTAATACTGGTAGTTTGAACTAGTTGGCATAACCCCAATTTTTTTCCAACGTCTCTTAAATATGGTTCTAATTTTATACAAAATTTCAGCATATAGCTAAATATTTAGCATTAAAGATTGCTCTTTGGGGATAATTGAATAAGTTTTCATGCTTCTAATAATTCATTGTACATTTGTACTTAGAAAATAAACCCTACACCATGAACTACAAGTCCAGTGGGAGGAAACCCTTTTCTCTGCAAACTTGATGTTCAGTTCATTGGCCAGTCTATAAGCCACAGCAAAACAAATTTGTGGAGATGTTTTAAATGTGGTACAGAAAATCCTCTATCAAGAGATTTGGGATTAGCTGCAGTGTGAGTGGAAGGATTTTGCTGAAATTTGTCCATCAAATTGAGCAAAGTTCTCCCACTAGAGTCATTTATGATAGAATTTGCTTTGGTTCTGCTCAGGTTCTTTCCCAGGTCAATGCAGGTCAAGTTCCTTAAGAAAGTAAAATACGTGATCTATCATCAATATGACATTTTGTTTAAGCAATTTTTAAGGGTTTGGGCTTATGCTAATCTAGGCATACTGTTGTCCTATACTGACTAATGACTGTGAGGCAACAAGCTGGTATGAGGCTATAGTTTGTCACCAGCTGTATTACTAGTCAGTCTAAATAATTTACATGCTAATGACTTTGGTTTCATTAGCAAGCTGTTCTGATTGAAATAGTAGTTGCAATTTATTATAGATAGGTTTTGTTTTTGAGAAAATAATCATGAATTTCTCCCAGCCTCTATGTTTCAGTAACTAACACTAGCTTGAGCAGCAATGATTTGCCATATGGCAATCAGTATTTTTGCTTTAGGGTACATTTTTTAAATGCTTATTTATGCTATATAATGCATTTAGTCTGATTTCAATAGGCCCAATAGAATTTCTTTCAGATGTTATGTATTTTAAGCTTGAGACATTATTCTACTGATAAAATACACTCATGAATTACCATGAATTACTTAATTCACTTCATTGTATGGATGACAAATGACTAATACAAATCATTCATGTTTTTTTACTCTATCATATTCCTGCCTTGTAAAAAATGACTTCAAGTCTCCCTTTGCTATTTATTTTATAAATAACCTTTTTAAATTTTACAACAGTTTTAGATTTGTACAAAATGTGTAAAGATAGAACAGAAAGTTTCCATATACCCCATATCTAGTTTCCCACATTGTTAATATCCTTCATTGATATGGTACATTTGTTGCAACTATAGCAGAAAGTGAAGAGGAACTAAAAAGCCTCTTGATGAAAGTGAAAGAGGAGAGTGAAAAAGCTGGCTTAAAATTCAACGTTCAGAAAACGAAGATCATGGCATCTGGTCCCATCACTTCATGGGAAATAGATGGGGAAACCGTGGAAACAGTGTCAGACTTTATTTTTTTGGACTCCAAAATCACTGCAGATGGTGACTGCAGCCATGAAATTAAAAGTCGCTTACTCCTTGGAAGGAAAGTTATGACCAACCTAGATAGCATATTCAAAAGCAGAGACATTACTTTGCCAACAAAGGTCCATCTAGTCAAGGCTATGGTTTTTCCAGTAGTCATATATGGATGTGAGAGTTGGACCGTGAAGATAGCTGAGCACCGAAGAACTGATGCTTTTGAACTGTGGTGTTGGAGAAGACTCT
This sequence comes from Bos indicus x Bos taurus, assembly GCF_003369695.1. Taxonomy (NCBI): domain Eukaryota; kingdom Metazoa; phylum Chordata; class Mammalia; order Artiodactyla; family Bovidae; genus Bos; species Bos indicus x Bos taurus. The sequence continues at coordinate 65,964,813 of NC_040091.1, forward strand.
TGAGAGTCCCTTGGACTGCAAGGAGATCCAACCAGTCCATTCTAAAGGAGATCAGTCCTGGGTGTTCTTTGGAAGGAATGATGCTAAAGCTGAAACTCCAGTACTTTGGCCAACTCATGAGAAGAGTTGACTCATTGGAAAAGACTCTGATGCTGGGAGGGATTGGGGGCAGGAGGAAAAGGGGACGATAGAGGATGAGATGGCTGGATGGCATCACCGACTCGATGGACATGAGTTTGAGTGAGCTCCGTGATGGACAGGGAGGCCTGGTGTGCTGCAATTCTTGGGGTTGCAAAGAGTCAGACACGACTGAGAGACTGAACTGAACTGAACTGAGTGAACTAACATTGCTGTTGTTGTTCATTGTTCAGTTGCCAAGCTGTGTCCAAATCTTTGCAACCCCATGGACTGCAGCACACCATATTTCCCTGTCCTTCACTATCTCCCAGAGCTTGCTCAAACTCACGTCCATTGAGTTGGTGATACCATCCAACCATCTCATCCTCTGTCGTTGCCTTCTCCTCCTGCCCTTAGTATTTCCTAGCATCAAGATATTTTCCAATGAGTTGGCTCTTCACATCAGGTGGCCAAAGTATTGGAGTTTAAGCTTCAACATCAGTCCCTCCAATGAATATTCAGGGTTGATTTATCTTTAGGATTGGCTGGTTTGATCTACTTCTACTCCAAGGGACTCTCAAGAGTCTTTCTTAAGCTCCACAATTCAAAAGCATCAATTCTTTGGCGTTCAGCCTTCTTTATGGTCCAACTCTCACATCTGTACATGACTACTGGAAAAACCACAGCTTTGACTACATGGACCTCAGTCAGCCAAGTGATGTCTCTGCTTTTTAATGTGCTATCTATGTTTGTCATAGCTTTTTTTCATAGGAGTAAGCATCTTTTAATTTTGTGGCTGCAATCACCATCTGCAGTGACCAGTATTAACTAAATATTAATTAAACTCTACCATACTTCATTCATATTTGCTAGATTTTTACTGAATGTTTCTTGTTTACTTCAGGATTTCATCCAGATACCAAATTGCACATTAGACTTCTCTAGTCTATGACAAGAATTCTTGGGGGGATTCTTGGAAGGAAGATGACAAATGCTAATCTCATCTCATTAAGAATACATGCTACCAACATGACTTATCATTGTTGATGTTAATTAACCTTGATCACCTGGTGGACTTAATGTTGATGAGGTTTCTACTCTGTATTTTCCCCCTTTCTTTACTGTATTTTTGAGGAGCAAGTTACTTCGTTTAAGGGGTGAGTATTTATCTTCCTTCTCCTTGAGGGTGGTGTTTCTACATATATTATTTGGAATTCTTCTGCATAGTAGAAGAACCCCTTGTTTGTTTTTTTATCCAGTTATTTATTTGTATCCTTATGGACTCAAGAATAATTTTATACTTAGGGTTGTAATTTAGTATTATGTTTTGCTGCTCAAATTGTTTCAGTTTAGACACTAGGAGTTCTTTCAGTGGCTTCTGTGTCCCTTTGACATAAACTATTATTGTGTGTGTGTGTGTGTACCTTTTTTGTTTGTTTTGCATTTCCTTCATTTATGACCCAATAATCCCAGGGACAGGGGAGCCTGGTGGGCTGCTGTCTATGGGGTCGCACAGAGTCGGACACGACTGAAGCGACTTAGCAGCAGTAGCAGCAGCAAGATACTCTAAGCTCATCTTGTGTATTTTCTGTTCCAGCCTTATAATCAGCCATTTCTCTGAGGAGCCCTGGTTCCTTTTTATTGGAAATTTCCACTAGAAACCAAGATTTGGGGGACTTCCTTGGTGGTGCAGTGGTTAAAAAACTCCCTGCTCCCAAGCAGGGGACGAGAGTTCAATCCCCGATTGGGGAACTAAGATCCCACATTCATGCTCTGTGGCCAAAAAGAAAGAAAGGAACCAAGATTTGGGCACTAAGTTTGCCCATTGCTATTGGAGTATCATTGCTTGTAGGCCCTCTCAGCTGACTGAGAAAGGAAATACATATGAGTACATTAGCCTGCACATAAATATGTGTGCAGAATTGCTTCAGTACTATCTGACTCTTTGCAACCCCATGGACCTGCCAGGCTCCTCTGTCCATGGGATTCTCCAGGTAAGAATACTGGAGTGGGTTGCCATACCCTCCTCCAGGGGATCTTTCCAACGCAGGGATCAAATCCACATCCCTTATGTCTCCTGCATTGACAGGTGGGTCCTTTATCACTAGTGCTACCTGGAAAGCCTGCCTGCATATATACACATCTCTATAAATATTTTCATATGTATTTATTTGTATCTGTATCAAGGTAAACTGATTCATTTTCTAGTCTCTCACCACAGGATCACCATAACCTTCTTTTTAATTAAAAAGAAAAAAATTAATTTTAAACTGATTTTAGGGTAAAAATTAAAAGGAAAGAAAGATTGATTTTTATCATATATTCCCTTATTTCTTCAAAGGAACCTGGAATTATTTATCATATTTTGATTAACGTGATTTCAATAGTGCTAAGTGTTTTTTTTTTTTTTTTTTAATAAAGGCAGAAAGCCTATATCCAAGTGCTTATTATTGAAGCCAATACCTTTCCTTTTCCATGAATTGATAGAGAAAAAAAACATTTGGAGGGATGTGACCAGCTGTAGTTCTTCTGAAAACAGAACAAGAAGAAAAAGGCTTAACTTATGTTAGAAGAAATGTAAGGAAAACATTCTGATCAAGAGAGTTACTGAATGTTGGAATGTAAGATAGAAAGTTAGAATGTCTTCCTCTGAAGTTAGGACAGATTCCCAGCTGTCTAAAATAGTAGGTGTTTTCTGATTTTCAAAGCTCTCTTTCCTCCCTGAATTCTGGGACTCTTTATAATCAAAACCTTAGCCTAGGGAAAATCCCTGTTTGAAAACATGGAAGGGAGGTCTGCAAAAAGAGATAAAAAGTTTCATCCCTAAAAATAAATTGTAGTTAGACTAGAAGTGAAAACAGAAAATGGGTTATGTCTACCATCTGAGCTATACTCTAATACCTTTTCTTATTCTTCAGAATCAAATAAATTGATGTTAGAATATTGGTCTTTCTCTTGTCGTTAATAGAAACTGGTCACAGGCATTGATAGATGTTTCTAATAAACAGATGACTAGCTAAATAAAATATTCACAGCTTCACACTATTCCCTTTTCTTAAGAGCTGCTTTTTTTCCCCCAAAAAGCTACATCCTGCTAAATTGTCCTCACTTTTACAACTCTTTGACTATCATCTGAAGTTAAATAATGATAGCTTCATATAAGCAAGATAATTTAAATACATAAGTTGGCCTTAGATACATAATTTTCTTTGCAGAACATTTATTTTTCCTAGAAATGTCAGGTTCAGGCTAATAATGAAATTATTTTGCATGATAGTGATGAAGTATATTGGAAAGAGTCCTAAGAGACTTGGGTTTAACTCCTAGATGTACCATGTACTACAAATGTGATTTTGGGCAAATTGCTTTCCGTTCTTAATTTGTTCATCTTTGAAATGGTTATAGAAATATTTATCTTATAAGATCATTGTGAATATTGAATGTTTTTATTTCATTTATGTGACAAGAACATGGTTAAAATATCCCTTAGATGGCAATTGTTATTACTGTTGTCATTATTATTGACCATTATGAATTCAGCAGTTCATTAAAGAAACATTATTGAATTCCTACTGCATGTCGAGCACGATGTGTCTGTGAAGATGACCCCAATATAGCCCTTCAGTTCAGTTCAGTTGCTCAGTCATGTCTGGCTCTTTGCGACCCCATGGACTGCAGCACGCCGGGCCTCCCTATCTATCACCAACTCCCAGAGTTTACTCAAACTCATGTCCATTGAGTCGGTGATGCCATCCAACCATCTCATCCTCTGTCGTCCCCTTCTCCTCCAGCCTTCAAGCCCTTATTCTCAAGGAATTCATGGAATCATGGGAAAAATATAAAATTAGTTTGAATCAATACATAATGAAGGAGAAAGCTCAGAACTAGGCTTAGGGGCAGGAAAAGCTCATTATATACATATAATAATAAGCATCCAAAGACTGCTTAATGGATAATGGACAAAGCAAAAGAAATAAAGATTGTAGTATCTTTTTTTCTCCTCCAAAAAGGCCAGTAAAGTGTTTTTTATTATATTACTAATAAAACTTTGAAATATACTATATGGTAATTACTTCAAAGTGTGATTATTAAAATTTTCAATTTTACTGTAAAATAATAGGAAACATGTGGACTGAAGGCAAAAGGAGGAGAATAAAAGTGAAGAGAAGAATGAAAATCAGATAGAGAACCAGGCCAGATGATCTAACCCCTTTGTGTGAATTTCATCTTTAATTTCCTCTTCTGTGAAATGGGGGTCATTATGTTAAACACCTCATAATTTCGGAATGAGAACTGAAGGCGGTTAGCTGTGTTCATACATAAAAAGTACTTAAATGCTCAATAAATATTAGCTAATATAGCTAGTGAGGTAGAAAACTGATAATTATGGGTCCAAAATATACTTCTAAGCCCTACTTCAAAATTTTATGAGACCTTGGACAAGTTACTCTCTGGGACTCAGTTTTCTCTCTGTAAAATGAAGACCCTGGAGTAGAAAGATACTCTCTAAAATCTTTTCTGGCATTTGAATTGAGATAAAGGAGCAGAAAAGACTGGCTTTTTTGCCCTGGCTTTATAGGGACCGATGCTTTCTATGAGAGGGGATGGAGGTTTGAAAGGACATCTGGAGAGAGGTCACTGAGAATAAATTTTAATTTCTTCCTTTTTTTTTTTTCCCCCCCAGAAAGGGAAGCTTAGACATTCTTGATTCAAGCCTCTCTCCTCCATTAAGTGTTCAGTTAAGCTTTCAAAAGTTCTCCCCAAGTAGTCTGATGACAGCTTGTAGGTCTCTCGGTCTATTTCAGGGGCGGGTGGGTGGATAGCTGAGGTCCTTATGAAGAGCTCACCATTGAAATGCAAACCAGAGTCCTGAGTCCTAGAGAACTAGGACAGAGGCTGGGCCAAAAGGGAGGCTCCCTTTGGACAAACCACCAGACACATGTTCCCTCTTCCTTAGGCAGCATACTTCCCATTCCGTAACAGACAACAGGGGTTTGGCTGACAAAGGGTAGAAGACTCAGTCCCAGTGCTTTTCCCTCTTCTGTCCCCCTGGCTGGCCACAAGCTTTGTGGCTTCATTAAAAATGTAAAAGTAGAATGTTCTATTCCGCTAAGCACGCCATGAAAGAGTTATGCTGTTCTTTCTTCTCTTGACATTTGTACCAAAGGAGAATAAGATTGTAAACATCTGTTTTATATAAGCCAATTCCAGGCTTATAACTTGATTAGTATGAGAATATTTGATGTGATTAATTTTCCAGTTACAACACGATGGCTTTCCATTCTTTTATTGCCTTCTTAAGGAAGACGAGAAAAAAATAATCTAACTTTATTATTTTTTTTTTAAGTTTCATAGCGGTGCCAAGTACAACCATTATGGTCAAAGTACAAATGTACTTATGGTGCAAAAGTACTCTACTTTTAATTCATTGTATTGCAAAGAATAGCCCATTACTTACCCTGTAGAAATGTGCTAAAGTAAACATCAAATAATCCTGGGGCTCGTTACATGGAGAACTAGACATTTGGGGGAAGATCATTGAGGATAATGTCAAACCATCTAGTGAGTTGCAGGAGGCAGTTTACAATAAGCAGTGTATAGACACATTACTTTCTAGCAATTGTCTTGAGAACTCAGTCTTTTAAGGCAATGTTCTCCTGAGCGAGGCTTTATTAGGCCTAGTGTGATAAATGCTTCCAATTAGGTGATCTCTTAAAATTCTTAGCCAGTGAGCAGAGTCTGATCTTCTCCAGAATAGGTAAAAGAATTCCAAGGGAGAAAACTGAATTGGAGAGAAGATTTTAGTGTTGACTTTGCTATGAATGTGCTAGACCACTTTTAAAAACACATTACCTTTTCATATTTCCATCCTAAAATAGAGCAAAGAGAAGAATCTTCTTAAAGAGGACTTCTGAGAGCTAATTTGGTGATTGTTAGCATGAAACAGGAGATGTTCTGCAATCTACTCCACCTTACTACAAAATCTGCATTGTGTCTTCACTTCCAGGAGCAGCTACTCCCTTCTGAACTCCCATCCTTTACCTCCAAGGACCTTCTAGGACATCTTGGAGGTAATCTAGGATAGTATTTAGGGTTGACCAAGAAAGGATAGGTATTAGCTACCATGAAACTTGCTTTTTCCTCTCATCCTGGTCTCTGTCCGTGGAAACTTTAAAGAATGTTTTTGGCTTGCCCTTGTTTGGAATTACCTCTGCAGATCTTTCATAAAAGGCAATGGGAAATTGCCAAATAGTTCTGCTGCTTTTTAAAAAAGTAAAACTGTCTATATTTGCAAATAATGTAATCACATATGTAGAAAGTCCTAAGAATCTGTATGAAAAACCACATCTTATTAAACCGATAACAAATTTACAAATTCAGCAAGGTTGTCAGAACACGATGACACCCCACTCCAGTACTCTTGCCTGGAAAATCCCACGGATGGAGGAGCCTGGTAGGCTGCAGTCCATGAGGTCACGAAGAGTCGGACACGACTGAGCAACTTCACTTTTACTTTTCACTTTCACGCATTGGAGAAGGAAATGGCAACCCACTCCAGTGTTCTTGCCTGGAGAATCCCAGGGACGGCGGAGCCTGGTGGGCTGCCATCTATGGGGTCACACAGAGTCGGACACGACTGAAGTGACTTAGCAGCAGCAGCAAGGTTGTGGTATACAAAGTCAATATATCAAAAAGCAGTGGCATTTTTTAAACTTTTATTTTATATTGGATTCTAGTTGATTTACAATGTTATGTTAGTTTCAAGTATACAGCAAAGTGATTCAGTTATACATATAAATCAGATCAGATCAGATCAGTCGCTCAGTCGTGTCCGACTCTTTGCGACCGCATGAATCGCAGCTTTCTTTTGCAGAATTTTTTCCCCATTTCGGTCATTATAGAATATTGAGTGGAGTTCTCTGTGCTATGCAGTAGGTCCTTGTTGATTATCTATTTTATATATTGTTACTGTTGTTCAGTCACTAAGTCGTGTCTCTTTGTGACCCCGTGGACTGTAGCACACCATGCTCCTGTCTTTGACTAATTCCCAGAGTTTGCTCAGATTCATGTTCATTGAGTAGGTGATGCTATCTAACTATCTCATCATCTGCCACCCCCTTCTCCTTTTGCTTTCAATCTTTCCCAGCATCACAGTCTTTTCCATTGAGTCAGCTCTTTGCATCCGGTGGCCAAAGTACGAGAACTTCACATCAGTCCTTCCAATGAATAAACAGGGTTGATTTTCTTTAGGATTGACTGGTTTGAAGTTCTTCTAGTCCAAGAGACTCTCAAGAGTCTTCTCCAACATCACAGTTCAAAAGCATCAATTCTTTGACATTCAGCCTTCTTTATGGTCCAACTCTCACGTCTGTACATGACTACTGGAAAAACCATAGTTTTGACAATATTGACCTTTGTCAGCAAAGTGATGTCTCTGCTTTTTAATATGCTGCCCAGTTTTGTCATAGCTTTCCTCCCAAGGAGCAAACCTCTTTTAATTTCATGGCTGCAATCACTGTCCATAGTGATTTTGGAGCTCAAGAATATAAAATCTGTCACTTCGTCCACTTTTTCCCCTTCCATTTGCCAGGAAGTGGTGGGACTGGGTGCCCTGATCTTCGTTTTTTGAATGTTGAGTTTCAAGCCAGCTTTTTCTCTCTTTCACCCTCATCAAGAGGCTCTTTAGTTCCTCTTCACTTTCTGCCATTAGAGTGGTATCATCTGCATATCTCAGGTTGCAGATATTTCTTCCAGCAATCTTGATTCCAGCTTGTGATTCATCCAGCCTGGCATTTATATGATGCAATCTGCATAGAATTTAAATAAGCAGCATGACAATATATAGTCTTGTAGTTTCCAATTTGGAACCAGTTTGTTGTCCTGGTTCTATTGCTTCTTGACCCGCATACAGGTTTCTCAGGAGATAGGTAAGGTGGTCTTGTACTCTTATCTTTTTAAGAATTTTCCACAATTTGTTATGATCTATACAGTCAAAATCTTTAATGTAGTCAATGAAGCAGATTTGTTTGGAATTCCCTTGCTTTCTCCATGATCCAACAAATGTTGTCAATTTGACATCTGGTTCCTCTGCCTCTTTGAAACCCAGATTGTACATCTGGGAATTTCTAGGTTCGTGTACTGCTGAATCCTAGCTTGAAGGCTTTTGAACATAATCTTGCTAGCATGTGAAATTAGTGCAGATATTTGGTAGTTTGAAAATTCTTTGGCATTGCCTATCTTTGGGATTTGGATGAAAACTGACCTTTTCCAGTCCTGCAGCCACTGCTGGGTTTTCCAAATTTGCTGACATATTGAGTGCAGCACTTTAACAACATCATCTTTTAGAATTTGAAATAGCTCAGCTGGAATTCCATTACTTCCACTAGCTATGCTTATAGTAATTGTTCCTGAAGCCCACTTGACTTCACATTCCAGGATATCCAGCTCTAGGTGAGTGACCACACCGTTGCGGTTGTCTGAGTCATTTAGACCTTTCTTGTATAAGTCTTCTGTGTATTCTTGCCACCTCTTCTTAATCTCTTCTGCTTCAATTAGATCCTTACCATTTCTGCCCTTTATTGTGTCCATCCTTACATGAAATGCTTCCTTCATATCTCCAGTTTTCTTGAAGAAATCTCTAGTATTTCCCATTCTGTTGCTTTCCTCTATTTCTTTGCATGGTTCATTTAAGAAGGCCTTAACTCTCCCTGCTACTCTCTGGAACTCTGTATTCAGTTGGGTATCTTTCCCTTTGTCCTTTGCCTTTTGCTTCTCTTCTTTCTTCTGCTATTTGTAAAGCCTCCTCAGACAACCACTTTGCCTTCTTGGATTTCTTCTTCTTTGGGGTGATTTTGGTTGCTGCCTCCTGTACAATGTTATGAACCTCTGTTCATAGTTTTTCAGGCACTCTGTCTACCAGATCTAATCCCTTGACTTTATTCATCATCTCCACTGTATAATTATAAGGGATTTGATTTAGGTCATACCTAAATGGTCTAGTGGCTTTTCCTACTTTATTCAATTTAAGCCTGAATTTTGCAATAAGGAGCTCATGAACTGAGCCACAGTCATCTCTCGGTCTTGTTTTTGCTGACTGTATAGAGCTTCTCCTTCTTTGGCTGCAAAGAAAATATTCAATCTGATTTCAGTATTGACCATTTGGTGGTGTCTATGTGTAGAGTCGTCCCTTGCGTTGTTGGAAGAGGGGGTTTGCTATGACCAACATGTTCTCTTGACAAAACCCCTATAGCTTTTACCCTGCTTCATTTTGTACTCCAAGGCCAAACTTATTTGTTACTCCAGGTGTCTCTTGACTTCCTAGTTTTGCATTTCAATCCCCTATGAAGAAAAGGACATCTTTTGTTTTCTTTTTTCTTTTTTGATGTCAGTTCTAGAAGGTGGTGTAGGTCTTCATAGAACCAGTCAACTTCATCTTTTTTAGCATCAGTGATTGGGGCATAGACTTGGATTACTGTGATGTTGAATGGCTTGCCTTGGAAATGAACTGAGATCATTCTCTCGTTTTTGAGGCTGCACCTAAGTACTACATTTCAGACTCTTTAGTCGACTATGGGGCTACTCTATTTCTTCTAAGGGAATCTTTCCCACAATAGTAGATATATTTTATACATAGCAGTGTGTATGTGTTAATCTCAGACTCCTAATGTATTAACAGTTTCCCCTTGTCTTATCCATTGCCGTTATACCAGTTCATAGTTTGGAGCCTGAGGGCAGCAGTGCAAAGCAGTGAAGGGCGGGAGCTTGGGAATCAGCTTGCCTGTGTCTAAATCCTGGTTCCGCTCCTCACTAACCATGACCTTAACGCAAATTTCAGAAACTGGCCAAGTCTCAGTTTTGTTAGATGAAGGATGTTGTTGATATTATTACTGCAGCCTACTCCTACTTTTGTCTCTTTCCCCAGTTTACTTCCCTTATTCCATTTCTCACTCATTGTCTGATGACTTCCCTGGTGGCTCAGACGGTAAAGCGTCTGTCTACTATGTGGGAGATCTGGGTTTGATCATTGGGTTGGGAAGATCCCTTGGAGAAGGAAATGGCAATCCACTCCAGTACTATTGCCTGGAAAATCCCATGGACAGAGGACCCTGGTAGGTCGCAAAGAGTGGGACATGACCGAGCGACTTCACATTCAACTAATCGTTTTGTTTTTTTGCTCTTTAGTTTGAATTCCTTCAGTGTCTTTCATGCCTTCAGGATATAACACAAGCCCCCACCAACTTCACACAGGTGTGCCCTGACAGCATCTTGCCCCTGACGTCTCCTGTGCCTCTCCTGTCTCTGTCCTGGGCTTTCCTATTGATACTTTAGAGCAGACTGCCAAGGAAAGCAGATCAGCACACATATTTGTAGGACCCCAAATTGTGGGGTTTTTGGCCTGATGGGATCAGTCTTTGACCAGTGAGGATGGTTGCTGATGGCTAGCTAATTTCCTCTTTTACTTCCTTCACTTCCTTTGCTCCTTCACAACATTGAGGGGCTAACATAGGGTTTTCAGTCTGTCCTATAGGACCCAGCAGCCAGTAGCTGAAAGCAGAGGCCGACTTGAGAGTGTACTTTTACACCCGCTCTCCTTCTCTGCTGCGTCATTCCCTCTACCCCTCATGCCTGCCCCCTGGCATCACACCCCAGACCTTCATTTGAGGCTCTGCTTTCTGGGAACTTCAGCTAAGACCAACAGAGAATGTTACAGCTGGAACAAATTTTAGAAATTGTTTAGTATGACCTGCTTGTGAGTGACAGAACTGAAAACAATTAGTGGTTGAAGTCACTAGATTCATAGACTAGTGTTCCTTCAGCCTCACAGAGAGTGTTTTTAATAACACAAGTGTGAAAAAAGGCTATATATTACTATTTATTATTATCGTTATTTCTGAGAAATACTCTGTTATTTCCCAGAAATTTATATTGTTATTTCTGGGCTATACTCTGACTTAAGCATCACCGTCTTTTTTGCCCCACCCTTCCTTCTTCCATCCTGGGCCATGTCCTCTTCCTAACCCAATCACTTTCTCCCATTTTATATTCTTGGTGTTCTTAGCTGACTGCCTGCCAACATCTACTTTCAGGGAGTCATTTATTTTATAGTGTAAATAACATTTCTGTACAGGGCTACTTGGGCCCTAGAGATCTGCATTTGAAAAAGAGTTCAAATTTTATTGAAAAGCAGTGGGAGAACCATGTATGTCTCCCCCATGTTGCAAATTATAGTCATCAATTATATGAGACTGGAGTGGAGAGATGCACCGGGATTATGGAAGTCAATGTGTATTTACACTAAATATCCCTTTTCTTTATCACCTGTTTTCCCCATCATGGCACCTTGTAAACCTTAAACATGTTCTTGAGTGTTACCACCCACTTCGATTTGAGGATGCTAGTGAAGCTACAAAAGATTGTCTATAAATAAACAAATACAAATGCTTCCGTAGTTATGCGTCCCTTCCAAAGCATTGTGTCCCCAATGCATATACACATAGCTTCAAACTTGCAATGCTGTAACTTCAAATAAATATAATGGTAATACTACTGCTAAACTTTATTGAGTACTTGCTGCATTGCCAGGCATTGGGCTAAGTGCATCATAAGCATACTTTTCATTTCGCTCTCAGGCAAAGAAGGACAATGATCCCAGAGAGATGGGAAGCAAGTCCTATAACTGTCCCAGTTCACCGTCTACAGAGAATTTCCAGGCCATGGTGTGCGGCAGTGGAATCAAGATGGAGCGGGGAGGAGAGTTCTCCTTGTATATTCAGCTGAGTGCTGACCAGCAATGGGCATGTGAGGAAAAAGCCACTTGAAAGAGTTCAGGTGACCGTGCCCACGCTCACACTGGGAGGCGGATGGCTCTGTCCCCACCTGCCGGGCTAGAAAACTTCATGCTGCGAAGTGCACTGGGTAGAGTACTCAGGAGAGTCTTTCCTCAGCAATGCGGAATAATTCATTCTCCACTGAACAGTGCTTTGGTCTGACAGGACAAATTTTAAAAATGAGTCGCAAACGGATCAAACTCTTTCCAAATAACTTTAGTCTGTCCCAGAATAGAGTTAATAACAAAAATATCTAGTATAAATTCATAATATAAAGGTAAAATTCATATGTCTGACATTCAATCAGAAAATGTGAGACCTGAAAGGAAGCAAGAAAATACAACCTATACTAAGGAGAAACACTGATGAATTGAAATTGATGTAGAGCTGATACAGATAGTAGAATGTCAGTCAAGGACATAAAAAGTTATTAAAACTGTATTCCAGATATTCACACATTTAAAATGAGACATGGAAGACATACATATATATATATGATTCTGACTGAGCGACTGAACTGAACTGATATATAGGATTCAAAGAGAACTTCCAGAAATAAAAACTGCAGCATCTGAGATGTAAGGTACACTGGATGAGACAACTGGCAGAATAAACAGTAAAGAAAAATAGATTAGTGAACTTTAAGAAATAGCTTGAAAACTAGCAAAAATTGAAACATAACAAGAGAAGAAAATAGTAATTAAAAAAACTGAAGAGACCATCAGTTACCTAGTGAACTAGGTAACAATTTCATGGCCTCATATATGTTAATTGTTTCATATAAAAGGACAAAATATTTATGATAGAAATTTCTCACTGGGAACAGTGCAAAAAAGAATAAAGTGGAGTAACATCTTTAAGGTACTAAAAGGAAAACGAAAACCTGCCAACCTAGAATCCTCTATCCAACTAAATAAATAAAAACAACCCACAGACATAAATGAAACAAAACCCCCAAACTGTCAAAAACAAAGATGAAACAAAGAATTTTTTGAACACACAAAAGTGAAAGAATTCATTACCAGCAGAACGGCACTACAGGAAACAGTGAAGCAAATGCTTCGAGGGGAAGAAAATGGTATCAAATGAAAGCCTGGACTCACAAAGAGCTGAACAGCGCCGGAAATGGCGACTACATGAGCAAATATGTTCATTTTTAAATTATTTAAATATTTTAAAAAGATAATCGACTACTTTAAAATTACATTAATATAGTGTTGGGTTTAAAATATTGTAAAATAAAATGGAATGAAAATAGCAAACAAGATGGGGAGGAAATTAATGGGAGTATATTATTCTGAGGTTCTTTTACTGCATGGGACGTGGTATAGCATTACTTGAAGGAAGATGGTGACATATTTAAACACCATTGTTATTTAGTTTCTGAGTCCTGCCCGACTCTTTTGCTTTTCCACGGACTGGAGCCCCTCCACTCCTCTGTCCATGGGATTTCCCACCACCAGGCTCCTTTGTCTGTGGGAATTTCCAGGCTAGAATACTGGAGTGGGTTGCCAAGTCCTTCACCAGGGGATCCTCCCAACCCAGGAATTGAACCCATGTCTCCTGCTTTGCGGCAGATTCTTTACTACTGAGTCATCGGGGAAGCCCTGTTATAAACGCTGTGTGGTTAGTCACTCAGTCCCGTCTGGCTCTCTGCGACTCCTCTGTCCTCCTCTCTGTAGCCCTCCAGGCTCCTCTGTCCACGGGGTTCTCCAGGCAAGAATACTGGAGTGGGTTGCCAAATCCTCCTCCAGGATAAACACTATAGCAACCACTAAAATAAAATAGTTATAGCTAATAAGCTGGCAATAGAGATAAAATGGAATCATAAAAAAACATTCAGTCAACCCAAAAGAAGGCAGAAAAATGGGAAAAAAGAAACAAAGAACAGAAGAACATATAAAAAACAAATAGCAAGATGATAGATTTCAACCCAACCATATCCACAATCATACTGAATGGAAATAGTCTAAAGAGCTCAATAAAAGGCTGAGATTGTTTGCATAAAAAAGCAAGACCCAATGCTAAGGTGACTACAGGAAACACATTTTAATACACACAAATAAGTTAAGAGTGATAAGATGGGAAGTTATATATCATGCTAAAACACTAATAAAAACTGGAGTGCTATATTAATATTAGACAAAGCATATTTCACAGTAAATAATCTTACCAGGGATAATGAATGTAACTTCACAATGATAAAAAATCAATTAATCAAACTGACATAATAATCCTAAGTATTTATGCATCTAATTACAGGCTTCAAAATGCATGAAACAAAACCTCATAAAAGGACAAGAAGAAATCGACAAATCCACAATTAAGTCAGATTTTGATTCCGCTTGTTCTGTTAGGAAGGCAGAAATCAGTAAGAATACAGAAGATTCGAACAACACTATCAAACTAATTGACATTTATGGAGAATTCCCACCAAACAACATTTTTTTCAAGTGTACATGAAAAGTTACCAAGATAGATCACTGAATCCTTACTAGGTCGGTTCTACCATTATTTCCATTTACAGCTGAATCAACAAAGGCATGAAGAGGTAGGTAACTTCTGAAGATACACCGTAATTAAGGGTCACAGCTGGGCATTGCACCCAGATTATCTGACCCAGAAGTCTTAATCAGCAAGCTCTACCCCCTCCCCTGAACACCTGGAACAGCTCAGGTCTCAGTGAAGTCTCTAAGACTTAGAATGCAATCCCTTTAAGATAAACAAAGGAGTAGGTTACTCAAATAGCATTTTCTAAATACTACTTAGAGAGGAAATACTTTCCTCCTTTCTTCTCATATTCTCACTCAGCCCAAATGGCTAGGCTGCTTCCTTTAAATGACATGACTTATAGGTATCATAAACTCAGGTTCCAGAGTCGCTGGGTCTGAAAGGGAAGACAGTTGCAGATTAAAGTCTAAGAGACTCAGGGGAGCTGGCTCTTCCTGAGGTTGCCTCCGTGTCGGATGGGTGGTCTAACACACATTCCAACTGGATCAAGATGCCTGCTGGCCCCTCTTTAAATGCCAGGATCCGGATAGCAGCTCCTTTAGCAGGATGTGAATACATTTTTATTAAAAAGAGGCAAAGAACCTTCAGCTTATGGTTGACGTTCTTTGTCCACCTTCTTATCTGTTACTGGTACCAAAATGTATGTAATAATGACAAGACGGAAAAACGCTGTACTGTTCTTCAGGGCGAGGTTTCCTCACTTATCAGCAAGAAAATGCCACAGAGGGGAACACCTTTGTAATGAGCCTTTGGCTGAGGCTGGGCACACGGGTGTTCTATGGGAGGAAATATGAAATGATATTATTCTGCCTCACTATGCTGAGGGGAGGATTTATGTTGCTCGGCAAGCATGAATCTTGATAGTGGAATTTAACAAAAAATCAATTTTCTCCTTCAGACGGTCTCTCTCCTCCTCCCTCTTCCTTTGCCTCTCTCGCCCTCTCATCCGGTGCACTGAGCCTCCATCCTGTACTCATCACACCCAACTGCTTTGACTCCTACCATCTTTTCCACCTACACTCAGTGACTACCAGGCCCCGATGTCTCTCTCTCGTTTCCCTCCACAACCCTTTTCCCTGTCCTCCCGTTTCTGGCCGGTCCAGCTCTCTCCTCCCTCCCTCCCCACCAAAGCCCCACAGTACCCGAGGAGATCAGAGTGATTATGTGGCTGCAGCCCAGCCGGGAGGACCTTTCCAGCTCCCCCTCCCGGCTGGGTTAAGGGCTGAGGACGGGAAGCTGGGCTGCGCAAGGGGGGTGGTCTCGGTTTCTTGGGGGCGGGCGGGGGTTACTATGAAAGAGGTGTCTGAAGCAACGTTTTGCATCGTAGGGGAAAAAAAAAGGCAATCCCCTTTGTGCACTGGGTTAGCGCAGTGTCCCTCGGTTCGGGACCTCGCCACACATTCTTGCAAGCCATTGTTTACCCCGGGGTTTTGGAGGGGAGGCGCCGCGCGGGTGGGCGCGGAGGGGACCCTGGGAGCGCTTCCCTGGTACTCAGTTGACCCGAGACTCGGGGGGGAGAAGTTGCCCTCCAGGAGGCGGGGCCCCAGAGCCAGGAGGAGGAGGGGGGCGTCCCCTCGACCAATCAGGAGGCGAGGCCGAGCCCGTCTTCCCTTCCCCGGCCCGCTCGCGGGCGGGCGGCGCGCAGTGGAAAGTTGGGAGCCGCTGCGGCTGGTCCGGGCGGAGAGCGGCGGCGGCAGCGAGGGCAGCGGACTCGGCGCGGCGCCGCTGGCTCGGAGCAGTCCCCGGGGCATGGGCCGGGCGCGCCGCCCGCACTCAGCCACACGCCGCCCGGGCCGCGGGCACTCGGCCGTCCCGAAGGAGGCTGCGTCCGGACGAAGGCTGCCGCATCTTTGCCTCCCCAGCCCCGTGCAGGGATTTCGGGTTCGGTGCTCGTCCCCATCTGATTCTCAGCCCCCAACTTTTGGCAAGTTCAAAGAGGTTTCTGTAGTCGAATAAATTGCCCCGAGAGGAAACCCGCTGCCTATTGAGGAGGGCTCAGCAGAGTGCTTGGGCGCTCCAGGAAAAAAAGAAAAAAAAGACAAAATGATTTCCTGGGACATGATCCACACCATATTCTTGCTCGCTCTTCTTTATCCTTCCCGAGCGCAGGATGCAATCCCCCAGTCCGAGGTCGAGGCAGAAGAAATTCCCGAGGGGGCCTCAACCTTGGCTTTTGTGTTTGATGTGACTGGTTCCATGTATGATGATCTAGTTCAGGTGATCGAGGGGGCTTCCAAAATTTTGGAGACGTCTTTGAAAAGACCTAAGAGACCTCTATTCAACTTTGCTTTGGTGCCTTTCCACGACCCAGGTAAGGGAAATACTTGTTCTTTGTTATTCCTTATGATTACGTTCTTATGCCTCGAAATTGCGTGTCAGTAAGTTTCAGAACCATTATAAATGTGTAGCTGAATACAGTTGTAACAAAGAATTGCTCGCCTACATCTGGGCTTGCTCTCTGACACCTGCTCGTGTCTCATCCATGGAGATGGCTTGTTTGGGGTGCTTGCACAGTGGTACCCAAACCTGGAAAGCGTAGAATTATGAAAACCAGAGCAATGATATCAAAATCAGAGTTAATTAACTTAAAAATTTTGAAACTAAAGAATGTTTAAGGCAGAGTGGTACATTGGGTATTCAGCAGCAGTACTTTAACAGCTAACACCCAACTTGAGAACATTCTCAAGATAACTCTCAAGTTAGGGGGAGAAAAACCTGTTGTGTGAGACACAGGGAAGCTTGTAAGCAATAATTACTAATGAACTGAAGAGATGAAAATAAGCCATTCATTTGTTAATTGAATCTACTGATCTTCGCACCAGATCATCATTAGTTCTCGGCTCACAGATGGTAATAAATGGGTCCTCCTCTCTTTCAGTAGAAATGCATGTAATTTGCTATGGTGGTGCTCTTTAAAGGTAGTTGAAGTACAATCACTTTATTTTTTGCCCTAAAGCCATGGGTTTCAGCTGCTGCGCGGTAATTTGATCCTCTCTGCTTTTTTCAGTTTCTATTTAAAGTGGCACCTTTCTGTGAGGCTCATAGGAGCCCTCATTGTCAATGCGAGGGTAGCATTACCTGGGGAGCCCTGGGGCTGGCTGTCTAGCATCCACCTGAGTTTTATTAGCACAACTCACTGCCCAGTCGAAGAAATAAAGCAGTGGTTTCTTGAAGTCCTCCCCCACTGTTCTCTCACATTTTTATTGAAATTCTCTTTTCACTAGAAGACTTTGACACAGCCACTTCGCAATGAAAACTTGATATTGAGAATCTCAAATTCTTTCCTTGTGCTTTTGACAGGCATGTGAGAGTTCAAATTATTGCTTGGTTTTAAATGTGGTAGGTATCAGCTATTAAAGAATTGGCAGGGGGAGGAGCTTAGAGGGAAAAAGAACTCTGGGATTTTTGTTTGTTCTTCAAGTGATGAAAACAACCTGTCCTCCTCTTTGCTATACATATAACCTTAGTAAATTCAATGTTGATTAAAAATAAAAATTTTAATATTTGAATAAAGAATGATCATTGACTGTGTTAGCTGTCTCAGTGAGACGCCTCATGTGTTACAACGTTTTAATTTATTAAATGTTAAGAGTTGACTTATTGGAAAAGACCCTAATGCTGGGAGGGATTGGGGGCAGGAGGAGAAGGGGAGGACAGAGGATGAGATGGCTGGATGGCGTCCCTGACTCGATGGACGTGAGTCTGAGTGAACTCCGGGAGTTGGTGATGGACAGGGAGGCCTGGCGTGCTGCAATTCATGGGGTTGCAAGGAGTCGGACACAACTGAGCGACTGAACTGAACTGAAGATGCCAATTGTGATGCAGACCAAGACTTTGTAAGCTTGGAATAGGCTAAATATATTTCCTCTATAGGAATGAATCTGACGTTGGCAAAAACGTAAAGTAAAAATTCTTTTCTGTGACACCACAGTTTGCTTTCCTCCAAAAAGCTCTTATGAAGTGATATTGCTGTAAAGAGAACTCAAAAAACTGCCTCAAGTCATAAATGGAAACTAGATCATCATGATATTTATTTTGATATGATATGAAAAAAATTATTGGAATAAATTGTATTGTGGTGTGCTCCCTTCCAGTTGTTACCAAATAGAAAAATTTGTTGTAGTTGACTTTCCTTTATTTTGGCAATCACGATTCAAAGTAGGAGAAACTTAGTATGCTAATAAAAAATGACTAATAAATTAGTTATTTTGAATTAAATAATAAGAGAAAATGATTAATTTAAATTGGCTCCATAAAATTAATTGTATGTATAATTCAGCAAAAGCTATTCTAATTTCATTGTGATTCAAAGTGTTTTTGAACTTAAAGGTGAGAATAGAAATTAAAACATACTAATAACCTTTAGTTTACTAACTCACAATAATGGGTTGTAATATTATCTTTGTATGTCATTTTCTGTTTGTGTGTATGTACAATAATTAAGAGTTTTTGATTCCCTTGTACTTCTGGTTGGTTATCCACTTGGAATCACCAGTGGACAGAAAGGGCCTTGAATAGAGATTTACTGGCTTACTGAGTGACATTGGAAAAGTCTGTCTACATTTTTGTATCCATTTTCTCAATTATAAAATGGCAGAATTGGATTTGAACATCTCTAAGGTTACTTCCAACAGTAACGTTTTATGACTATTTTACACATGGTAGTTTTTCACAGCCCCTGATACAACTGACAAGCAAATAAATGATGTGTGTAATTTAATACAATTATATTAATAACTTTGCTTATAGCTGTTCAAAGTGCTTTGGCATCTGTGGTTGAATTTAGCTAGATGAAGTAATGAATAAGATTTGGGATATAGTCTCAGGCATTTGACAGAGACCTTAAGGCCTTCACAGGTGATTGCTTTGGGCCTCTGCATATTAGTGGGGGGCAAGCTGTATGTTTTGAGGTGGGGGTAAAAATAAAAATACATGGAAGTGTAGGTGGCTCAGACATTAAAGAATCTGCCTGCAATGCAGGAGACCCAAGTTCGGTCCCTGGGTTGGGAAGATCCTCTGGAGAAGGGAATGGCAGCCCACTCTAGTATTCTTGCCTGGGAAAACCTATGAACTGAGAGGAGCCTGGCAGTCTACAGTCTGTGGGGTTGCAAGGAGTTGGAATGGCTGAGCGACTGACACTTTCACATAGACATACAAGAGGAATAAGTCAACAAGTTGACAAGGTGGTAAAAAAATCACTCAGAAAAATGTAGGAAGCTAGTGTTAGAGGAGTAACAGTGTAACCCATGGTAGGAGGAAGTTCCACAGAGCACCGGGGTCATCACAGGTCAAGACAACTTTTTGATGCTACTACCTCTGCTTAAGATGGGTTTTCCACTTTCATGATCACATTTGATGTATTAATTTTTAATAGCTTTATTGACCTTACTATATAATCACTCATTTAAAACATACAATTCTGTGATTTATAGTATATTCAGAGATTGTTATTATTGTTCAGTCACTAGGTTATGTCCAACTCTTTGCGACCTCATGAACTTAAGCACCCCAGGCTTTCCTGTCCTTCACTATCTCCCAGAATTTGCTGAAACTCATGTCCATTGATTTAGTGATGCTATCTAACCATCTTATCCTCTAGCGCCCTCTTCTCCTTTTGCCTTCAATCTTTCCCAGCATCAGGGTGTTTTCCAATGAGTCGCCTCTTCGCATCAAGTGGCTAACATGAAGCTTGAGCTTTCCTTTAGGATTGACTGGTTTGAAGTTCTTGTAGAGCAAGCGAATCTCAAGAGTCTTCTCTAGCACCACAATCAAAAGCATCAGTTCTTTTGTTCTCAGCCTTCTTTCTGGTCCCAACTCTTACATCCATGACTACTGGCAAAACTGTAGTTTTGACTATATGGACCTTTGTCAGCAAAGTGATGTCTCTGCTGTTTAATATGCTGTCTAGGTTTGTCATAGCTTTCCTCCCAAGGAGCAAGCGTCTTTTAATTTCATGACTGCAGTCACTGTCAGCAGTGATACAGATGTATGCAACCATACCTCAGTCAAGTTTGGAACATCTTCCTCACTTTAAAGAGACACCCTGTGCATTTTTATTTATCTGTCCTCTCACCCCCACCCCCTCCCCATATTATCCTCCTCCCAGGCCTAAGCAGCTACTAATTTACTTTTTGTCTCCCTGGATTTTCCTATTCTAGACTTTCATATGAATGGAATCATATATTATCTTTTTTTGACTGACTTCTTTCACTTTAGCATAATGTTTTTAAGATTTATCCACATCATAGCATATATCAGTAATTCATTTTTATGGCCAAATAATAATCCATTTTATAGATATAGCATAGTTTATTTATCTTATAATCGATAATGGATGTTTGAGGTGTTTCCACTTTTTGGCTAGTATGAATAATACTTCTATAACTATTTGTGGGCAGTTTCCTGTGTGGACATATGGGATACTGTGATTTGTAATAAATATTTGATCTTTGTCACCTTTTCTGGCATGCAACTCTTAAAACTCTTGAACTTTGCCAATTGATGAGAACCATAAAGGTATCTTCTGTCATGTTAATGAGGCGACTTCTGGACTCCACCGAAGAGTGAGGGCTCATTGCCAGGAGACTCATCCCTGCGATTAGAGGGTTGGAACTTTCAGTCCCACCCCTAACCTCTGGAGAATGTTCCGTGTGTACTTGAATGTATTTTGCTGTTTGGGGATGGAATGTTCTATAATAGTCTATTATGTCCATCTGGTCTACTGTGCCATTTAAGGCCAACTTTTTCATATTGATACTCTGTCTGGATGAGCTAGTCATTGATGCAAATCGTATGTTCCAGTCCTCTGTTATTATTGTATTACTCTCAGTTTGTCCCTTCATGTCTGTTAATGTTTATATTTAGGTTTGTCTGTGTTGGGAGCGTATTACAAGTAGTATCCTTTTATTGGATCGTTCCCTTTATAATTACGTAACATTCTTCTTTGTTTTAAAGCCTGTTTTGTCTGATATTCTTATTGCTACTCCAGCAATTCATTTTGTTTGTTTGTGTGGAATATCTTTGTTTCATTCCTTCACTTTTAATCTATGTTTTTACAACTGAAGTGAGTCTTTTGCAGGCAGTGTAGATACAGGCTATTAAAAAATCCATGCAGCCACCCTATGTCTTTTGACTGGAGCACTTAGTTTGCATTTAGAGTGATTAGTCATAGGCTGTACTTACTGCCATTTTGTTAGTTGTTTTCTGGTTATTTTTCTTAGTTGGACTCTGTTCCTTCTTTCCTTCTCTTGTTCTCTTCCCTTGTGATTTGATGACCTTATTTTTTTTTTTGTCTGTGTGTGTGTTTGTATTTCTTTCTCTTTATTTTTTGTGTATCTAGTATCAATTGTGTGTTTGTGGTTACTATGAGGTTTGTATGTAACAACCTATGTAAATATAACAAGCAATTAGTCACTTAAGTTCAATTACATTCTGAAAGCACTGAATTTTTATTTCTCCATTCTCAACATTTTATACTTTTGATGTCATATTCATATCTTTTTATTCTGTGTATTGCTTGACTGATTATTTTAAATATCAATGATTTTTATTTTGTCCTTTGACCTTCATGCTAGTTTTATAGATGGTTGCTGATGCTGCTGCTAAGTCGCTTCAGTCATATCAGACTCTGTGTGACCCCATAGACGGCAGCCCACCAGGCTCCCCCCGTCCCTGGGATTCTCCAGGCAAGAACACTGGAGTGGGTTGCCATTTCCTTCTCCAATGCATGAAAGTGAAAAGGGAAAGTGAAGTCGCTCAGTCGTGTCTGACTCTTAGCGACCCCATGGACTGCAGCCTACCAGGCTCCTCCGTCCCTGGGATTTTCCAGGCAAGAGTACTGGAGTGGGGTGCCATTGCCTTCTCCATAGATGGTTGAATCTTTGCTATGTGTTTGCTTTTATCAGTGATTTTTTTTCCTTTAATAATGTGTTTTATTTTGCTTGGTTTGGTTTTTGTCTTTTCTAGTTAAAGAAATCTCTTTAATACTTGTTTATAAGGCCAGTTTAGTGGGAATGAACTCCTTTTACCTTTTGCTTTTCTGGGAAACTCTTTATCTTTCCTTCAGTTATGAATGATAACCTTGCCAGGTACAGTACTCTTGATTGTAAGCTGTTTTTCTTCATTGTATGTATCTTTATATACATATAGTGCCAGTTTCTTCTGGCTTGTACAGTTTCTGCTGAAAACTAACTGATGGTCTTACAGGGTTCCCTTGCATGTAGCTAGGTGTTTATCTCTTGCTGCTTTTACGATTCTCTTTTTTTAACATTTGGCATTTTAAGTGTAATATATCTTTACATGGGTCTCTCTGGGTTCATCTTGTGTGGGACTCTTGGTGCTTCCTGGACTTAGGTGTCTGTTTCCTTTGCCAAGTTAGATAAGTTTTCAGTTATTATTTCTTCAAATTGCTTTCATATCCTTTCTTTTCCTCCTTCTGGAGCTCCTGTAGTGTGAACGTTACTATGCTTGATGTTGTCTTAGAGGTATCCTAAACTGTATCTTTTTATTATTCTCTTTCTTTTTGCTGTTGGGATTGGGAGATTTCCACTATTTTGTCTTCCAGATCACTGATCTGTTCTCTGTATCCTCCATTCTACTGTTGATTTCTTTTAGTGTATTTTTCATTTCATTGTTTCTTCAGTTTTGACTGCTGCTGCTAAGTTACTTCAGTTGTGTCCGACTCTGTGCGACCCCATAGAGGGCAGCCCACCAGGCTTCCCTGTCCCTGGGATTCTCCAGGCAAGAACACTGGAGTGGGTTGCCATTTCCTTCTCCAATGCATGAAAGTGAAAAGTGAAAGGGAAGTCACTCAGTCGTGTCCGACTCTCAGCAACCCCATGGATGTCAGCCTTCCAGGCTCCTCCATCCATGGGATTTTCCAGGCAAGAGTACTGGAGTGGGGTGCCAATGCCTTCTCTGTCAGTTTTGACTGGTTCTTTTTAATATTTTCTCTCTGTTGAAGCTCACTGAGTTCATCCATTCCTCTTCCAAGATCGTTAAGCTTATTTATGACTTTTAACTGTTTACCTGGTAAATTGCTGTCAGTGTTTTGGTGAGTTGTTTTCTGGGGTTTTTATCTTATTCCCATGTTTGGAAGGTATTCATTTGTCTCCTGTTTTTGCCGAATTCTTTGTGTTTGTTTCTATATGTAAAGTATATCAGTTATGTCTCCTGGTCTTGAAAGAGTGGCCTTAATATAGAAGGTATCCTGTGGGACCCAGTGGCACAGCCCCCCCAGTCATCACAGCCAGGTGCAGAAGAGGGTGATATATCTTGGGTGAAGTTGGTAGCTGTGAAAATTTTGAGAAATAGTTGGATTCTATGTATATTTTGGAGATAAGACCAAAAGGATTTAGTGATGAATTAGATGTGAGAGAAAAATGATAGTAGGCAAGACAGATTCTGTGGATTTGGCCTGAGTGAGTGGAAGCATAGTGTAGTCATTTACTGAGATGGAAAAGAGGAACCATGAGCAGGTTTGAGGAACAGTGAGAGACTGAGGTCTTTATTTTTGGCTATACGGTTCAGTTTGAGATGACTTTGTTATCCAAGTGGAGATGGTACAAAGGCAGCTGGATATATAAGATTACAGTTCAGGGGAGATGTCTGGGTCAGAAACATAAATTTGAGATCAGAAGGTGTGTATGCGATGATAATCAGGGTGAGGCTAGGTGGGACCACTGAAGGACCTATTAGATGAAGAATCAATGAAGGTCTGAGGACCCAGTTCTGGCATACGCCAGCGTTGAGCAGTCAGAGACAAGAGTCAGAGAACAAAGCAGCCTAAGAAACTGAAGACAGAGAAGAGTGTAACTAGAAGTCGAGAGAGGAAAACTTTTCAAGGAAGAAGCACTAATTGGTTAGTTAATAAGAGGCCTGAGGATTGGCTAATCTATTTAGCAATGTGGATATTATTGATGTCTCACCAAGAAATGTTGGAAATGAAAGCCCGTTTGGAGAGAATTTAAAAGAGAATGGGAGTAGAGGAATTGGAAATGTTTGGAATTATATTGCTTTTTCCAACTACTGGAAAGATTGTTTTGTTCTTGAAGCTAAAATTGAAACTAATTTTGATAAATAATTCACCCAGCATCTTACAAAATGCAAATGCAATGTAGTAGAGTCTCCAGTTTGGAAGTGAAGATTTGTGTTCTCTTCCTTATTCTTGTCATTTAAGCAAATCATTTAACCTTGTCAGACTTCTGTTTCTTTACCTATAAAAACCAGTGCATTGCTAGATTATTACCTAAGTCGATGGTTTTAGTGATCGTAATTTAATAAATGATAATGGACTGCAAAGAGACTCAAAGTGGCAAGGACTTGATTCATTGGGAGAATTAGCAGCATTACGTATCTTTGCACTTGTGTTTCGTAGTAATAAAAGTTTTGAACTCTCAATGACTGTATGGTTCTGCAGGACCTACACAGTGTTAAAAAAAGAACACTCTAAGACTTTTGTAATGAAAATATTCTTTTAGAATTTTTTTTTGAACAAAAGAATAGAAAGATTTTTACAAGGAAAATATTGCACATTGAGACCTTGAAAACCTATACAAATTTACATGAACTAAACTTCAAATTGAATGTTTTCCGTTTCAACATATTAAAAAAAAAAAAGGAGCCAAGAAACTATGAGTCTCCCTTTGCCTTTGGCAGATCCTACAAGAAGAAGGGTTTTCCTGAGGAAAAGGATTTAAGTCCAACAGAAATCTAAAGGAAATGAACTAAAATTTAAGAGTGAGAGATTTTGGTTAGACAATGATACCTTTGTTTCCTAGAATGATAGACGATTTTAACCTGAGTGTCTAGATCTCATGTCACTGGTTGTCTTCTGAGGATACGGAGATAGTTTGCACAGTGAAAACTTTGTCTTGAAGTATAGGGACTGAGTCTTGATATATCAAATATGTTAAATGTGTTGGAGATGTTTCTATTTTAAAACATCATCTTTGACTCCTGAAGGATGAAAGGTGTTTTTTTTTTTTCATATTAAGTTGAGAAACAGCCCTTTAATTGATTGATAGTAAATCAGAATTTGGTTTTATGTATAGTTTGTCTTTGGTCAAACAATAACCATTCTTAGTGAACTTTATGACTCTACTTGCCTATAATTAGAGGTAATAAAGTTACTATTTGTCAAGGACCATGCTAGGTGCCTTTGATTCAAAGATGAGGCGTAACTTACAAGACGTTAGTTAACAGGCTTTAGGGAGAAGGGCTAGAGAAATAACAATATTATAAACTGTGAAACATTTTATAGTGGAAAAATAAGCATAAGGAATTGTGTGAGCTGAGAGCAGTTTCCCTGATACTGCGTTCAGGAGGGTGATGGTTAGCAAAGGTTTTCTAGAAGTGTAACCTGGAGAAAGTGCGTGAGTAAAAGCAGTTTAACAAAAATATTAAGGAGTTTGGATTTCCTCCTGAAAGCTTTCAGGAGCCTGGAAGGATTATGAGTGAAAAGTGTTTGAGTTTTCATTTTAAATCCTTATCTTTTGGATAGATTGGAACCAGGCAATCCTGAGAGCTGAGAGAGAAAACCTGAGGCCATCATAGCAATTCAGGGAAGAAAATGGAGGTGACTCTGACATAGGAAAAAGGCTATGGATTTCAGAGTTATTAATAAAGTCCAAAAGAGCGGACTTGGCCTTTAAAACATGGAGAAAAAGGAAATATTGCCTTTTGTAGATTAAAATATGAATTGGCATATGATTAAAGAGAAAAGATATGTAAAGTTAGCTTTAAGAGACACTGTTACTCTCTGAATGGGAGTCTTGCTTATCAGCTCCTTATACATTAACTTGTCCAAAATAAAGTCTCAACCAAAAGTGTCGAGGTCAACAATGAAAAAGTCACAGAAACAGACTTAGACATTGTACAACCAAGTTATTTTTCTTAAAAAAATTGCGGTGTAATTGACATGATACTAGTTTCAGTTGCACAGTATGATGGTTTGATATTTGTCTGTGTCATGATATGATCACCGTGATAAGTCAGTATCTGTGACCATACATGTTGCAAAATGCTTTTTCCTGTGATGAGAACTTTTAAGATTTACTCTCTTAGCAACTTTCACATATACAGTACAGTCTTGACTGTAGTTACCATGTTGTACATTACAGCCCCATGACTTACGACCCCCCCTCTCATTTTGCCTGCCCTCTGCCCCTGACAACCATCAGTCTGTTCTCTGTATCAGTGTTTAAAAAAATTTTTTTAGAGTCCACATATCAGTGAGAACATAGAGTATTTGTCTTTGTTTGATTTTGCTTAGCATAAACCTGTCAAGGTCCATCCATTTGGTTGCAAATGGCAAGATTTCCTTTTTTATGACTGAATAATAGTCCTTTCTCTCTCTCTCTCTCTCTCTGTGTATGTGTATGCACGTCACATTTTCTTTTTCCATTCATCCATAAATGGACACTTCAGTTGCTTCCATATCTTGGCTACTGTAAATAATGCTGCATTGAACCTGGAAGTTCAATGTATCTTTCTGTGTTAGTGTTTTTGTTTTCTTTCAATAAATACCGAGCAGTGGCATTGCTGGATCATATGGTAGTACTGGTTTTAATTTTTTTGAGGAACCTCTGCATTGATTTCCATAGTGATTACAATAGTTTATATTCTCACCAATAGTGCAGAAAGGTTCCCTTTTCTCCATATCCTCACCAACACTTTATTTCTTTGTCTTTTTGATCATAGCCGTTCTGACAGGTGTGAAGTGATCACTCATTGTGGGTGTGATTCGTGTCCCCCTGATGATTAATGGTGTTGAGTAGTTTTCATTTACCTGCTGACCATCTGTATGTTTTTGGAAAAATGTCTCTTCAGGTCCACTGCCCGTTTTTAAACCAGACTTTTTTTTTTTTTTTGCCAAATTTTATCTAAGGTTCAGAGTGTTCATTCTGTGCTTAAATAACCAGTCCATCATGAGCAGTGTTCCGACTGTGGTGGCGGACTGTTTATCTTTATAAATATGTAATGATGTCATTACATATTTGGATCATACTATCAGTGCTGCTTGTTTTGCTCCCTCACTAAACAACCTCCCAGTGATTTTTAACCTCATGACTTTTACTTATAGGAAGAGAATGTTCTGATCACACTGGCATATGCATCCGATTCACCAGACAGTTATAGTCCTCATTGGTAACTCACAATTTGGCACACCAGCTTTATACATCTGTCTCTATTATTTAAAATAGTCTGACAGTGTCAAGTTAAAAGGGTCTGAGTTTGCAAGTCTGTGAGCCAGACATTGGTTGACGGTGGATTTATGAAAGTAAATGTCTCCCTGTGTGGATCTGTTTGGGTGGCCTGTCAGTCTCCAGGTATTACCCCTCCGCATTTCCAGCTGTCAGTGTTAGTGTGAATAGTGCCAAGGAACGGTTCTGTCCACTTGAAACTTACGCAGATGACAGCTAAAGCCATTGGAATGAATGAGATCATCTAAAGAGAACATGTAGATTGAGTAAAGAAGGGAGACAGGCAAGAACTATGGCAAACACAGCATTTAAAAGACAAAAGGGAGGCACTTCCCTGGTGGTCCAGTAGCTAACACTCCTGTGTTTACAATGTAGGGGGCTTAGGTTTGATCCCTGGTCAGGGAACTAGATCCCATATGCTACAACTAAGACTCCCCCTCCCTCTGTCCCCCTCCCCACCCAGCCAAATAAATAAATATTTAAAAGACAGAAGGGAAATTTATAAAAGATTCTGAAAAGGAGAGTCCAGGTAAATAGGAAGAGAAATAAGAGTGAGCAGTGTTTGGAAATCTGAAAAGTTGTTAGTTTTAAGCAGGAGAAGTTGTCAGCTCTATCCGTTTATAAGGTTACTGAAAGTAAAGGCTAAACAGAAGGCTACATTAAATAGACTGTTTTGTAGATGTGGAGCCAGGAGGCTGAAATGATGGGTAAGAAAATGGAGCTAACAAATGCAGTATGTTTCTGTCAAGAAACATAACATCGTGGTTTATAGCATAGGTTCTGGCATCTGATGCCTGGCTTGGAAAATGGGCTCCACCAAGTACTTTTGTGTGATCTTAACTTCTCTGTGCTTCACTGTCAGTAACTGGGGATAGTATTATCTGCTTTGTAAGGCTGATGTGAGGATTGAAGTACTAGATGTCCAAAACTTAGCACAATCCCTTTTTTTTTTTTTTTTATTCTGGCTTCCTGACCGACTTGTTCCTCGGCGAGAGCGAACAGCGGTGAGTCAGGAGCAGGAGCGGGCGGCACACAAGTCCGCTGCAGCCGTGACCGCGTCTTCCTCAAAGAGCAGCACAATCCCTTTGACACAGTAAATTCTCAATAATCATTAGTTATTGGACTTGAGGAAGAACATGTTCTCTTAAGGTGGGAGACAGGAAAGAATATTTAAATACTGCTAGAAGATCGTCAGTAGAATAGAAGAGATAAAATACGCCAGAGAGAACAGATGATTTACAAAACCAGTACTTTGAGAAAGCAAGAGGAGATAGGATGCAAATAGAAGGATTGGTTGTTCTCCTCCAAAGGAGAAGACCTTTGGCTCAGTGAGCCAAGTGGACCACTGATCGGTACGGTCATGGTCAAGGTGGTAGGTGAAGATGCAGGATGCTGGATGACTTCTTGTCTGATGGACTCTTTCTTTTCTCAGAGGAAAAAGGAGGGTCATTTGATGAGAGGAGGGAACTGGCAGAAGGGTAAGTAAGATTTTAGAAAACTGGTGGAGTTGGAGAGGTACAGGGTATCTATGGACACAGAGACAGTTTCAAGCCAGGACGAGCTGTGGTTCAAAAGATGAATTTGTAGTGCTTGTATGTTGCCTACCTGGGTGATTTTCTCCAGCAACTCTCAGCAAGCTGGGTATAATTGCTGAGTTTTATCTTTTGTTTCATCTAGGACTTGGATTTCAT
The DNA here is from genome assembly GCF_003369695.1 of Bos indicus x Bos taurus. Classification (NCBI taxonomy): domain Eukaryota; kingdom Metazoa; phylum Chordata; class Mammalia; order Artiodactyla; family Bovidae; genus Bos; species Bos indicus x Bos taurus. Next base: position 65,994,162 of record NC_040091.1, read on the forward strand.
TGAGCAGATTTGGCTAAAGAAATAGGGTATGTTTGAGAAGAATCAGTTCAGTCACTCAGTCACGTCGGACTCTTTGTGACCCCATAGACAGCAGCACTCCAGGCTTCCCTGTCCATCACCAGCTCCTGGAACTTGCTCAAACTCATGTCTATCAAGTCGGTGATGTCATCCAACCACCTCATTCTCTGTCGACCTCTTCTCCTCCTGCCTTCAGTCTTTTCCAGCATCAGGGTCTTTTCCAAGGAGTCAGTTCTTTGCATCAGGTAGCCAAAGTATTGGAGCTTTAGCATCAGTCTTTCCAATGAATATTTAGGACTGATCTCCTTTAGGATGGACTGGTTGGATCTCCTTGCAGTCCAAGGGACTCTCAAGAGTCTTCTCCAACACCACAGTTCAAAAGCATCAATTCTCCAGCACTCATCTTTCTTTGTAGTCCAACTTACATCCATACATGACTACTGGAAAAACCATAACTTTGACTAGACAGATCTTTGTCGGCCAAGAAATGTCTCTACTTTTTAATATGCTGTTTAGGTTGGTCGTAGCTTTTCTTCCAAGGAGCAAGCATCTTTTAATTTCATGGCTTAGCCATCTGCAGTGATTTTGGAGCCCAAGAAAATAAAGTCTGTCACTGTTTCCATTGTTTCCCCATCTATTTTCTATGAAGTGATGGGAGCAGATGCCACGATCTTAGTTTTTGAATGTTGAGCTTTAAGCCAACTTTTTCACTCTCCTCTTTCACTTTCATCAAGAGGCTCTTTAGTTTCTCTTTGCTTTCTGCCATAAGGGTGGTGTCATCTGCATATCTGAGGTTATTGACATTTCTCCCCGCAATCTTGATTCCAGCTTGTGCTTCATCCAGTCCAACATTTCGCATGATGTACTCAGCATATAAGTTAAACAAGAGGGAGGGGGATATATGTATTCCTCTGGCTGATTCATGTTGATATGTGGCAGAAACCAACCCAATATTGTACAACAATTATCCTCCAATTAAAAATGAATAATTAAGAGAGACTGAAGAGATGAATCATGGAGTCAAATCTGGATGTATTGACTGACAAGAGTTGAGATTTTGCTTGTGAAACACAATATATAACAAGGAATTTGGGATTAATTAGTAAGAATAGCCAGAGTGATTGATTGTACAATTCAACTTGAGTAGAAATGAAGATTATGGAATTGATATCAAGGAACTTGAGTCTGTGGAGTATATTATGGATGTTACCATAACCTGGATAATAACAGAGCTTAAAGTAAGGAAGACAGTGAGTCAGGCATCAAGTTTGTATTTAATAACAATTTTTCAGAATTCTTCATGTGGCTGCCAACAATGATGAAGAAGGTTAGAGGGTGTCAGGTGGCATACACCTCAAAATGGAAGGTGTTTTCTCTGAAGGTAGAGGAATGGCATATTGGGTGTGGATAAAATGATGACCCTCCTCTTCTGACCTCAGGTGCTGGAGAATGAGTGGACTCTACTCAGGATGTCTGTGGGGGAGGGGTCATCAATGATGAAAAACCTTATTTCAGCTAAAGTGGGAATTAGATGGGGAGTTACCGTGGGGAAGGCTTCCCTCATGGTTCAGACCACAAAGAATCCGCCTACAAGGTGGGAGACCTGGGTTGGGAAGATCCCCTGGAAAAGGGAATGGCTACCCACTCCAGTATTCTGGCCTGGAGAAACCTGTGGACAGAGGAGCCTGGCAGGTTACAGTCCCTGGGGTCGCAAAGAATTGGACATGACGGAGTGACTTTCACTATGTGAAGATGGTTTGGAAGCCATAGGATATGTGAGGAAATAGGATGTGAATGAATGGGTCAGGAGAGAGGAAACGGAATGAGAGGAAGAGGGAAGTAGAATGGTTTGCTTTTGGGGCAGTGGTGACCATTGACGGTGGTATAAAGCAACTTGGGATACTTTGGTTGCAACATCTGACTTGTTTAATCCCTAAATCATGTCCGACTCTGCAATCCCATGGACTGTAGCCTGCCAGGCTCTTCTGTCCATGGGGTTTTCCAGGCAAGAATACTGGAGTCGGTTGCCAATTCCTTCTCCAGGGGATCCTCCTAACCCAGGGGTTAAACCTGTGTCTCCTGTGTTGGCAGGTGGGTTCTTTACCTCTGGGCCACCAGAGAAGCTTGCATTGTCTGAGACTTGGATATAAATTTAAGATACCAACTCAGGCTGCTGATAGTTGGAGCCTGGTGAAGTCATCTGTTGCAGACAACCTGGTTGGCAGAAACTCCTGAGGAAACCCTTCAGCTCACACGTCTTAGTGACACAGGCTTAGTGGCATCATTTTTACTTCTAATAGTCACAGCTACCATCATAGTTTTTGAGTCATTACCACGGACCAGGAACTAGATACATCGTTCTCAAAATTGACATTAGCTTTATTTTACATATGAGGCAACTGAGGCTTGTATGGACTCTTGCTTTATGTAGCAAATTTCCTGAAAAATAATAGCTTTCTACAAGTTATTTTTTGCCACTTTTGTCTGTTTTGAGAAATGTGTAAAATTAAGGAGATGTGCCCAGGAAGGTATGGCAAAGGGGCAAACTGTATTGATTTGTGAGGGCTGCCATAATAAAGTGCCACACGCTGGGTGGTTTGAACAACAGAAATTTGTTGTCTCACAGTTCTGGGGGCTAGAGTCCTACAGTTAAGATGTTGGCAGGGTTGTTTCCTGCTGAAGATTGTGGGGAAGAATCTGTTTCATGTGTCTCTCTTGGCTTCTGGTGCTTCGCTGGTGATCATTGGGGTTCTTTGGCTTGTAGATGTACAGATCTCTGTCTTCATGTTCACAGGGTGGTCTCTCTGTGCGCTGTGTTAATTTTCCCTTTTTGATAAGGACATCTGTCATTTTGGATTATTGGCCCACTCTTTCAAATCCTAAAAGATGTTGCTGTGAAAGTGCTGCACTCAATATGCCAGCAAATTTGGAAAACTGAGCAGTTGCCACAGGACTGCCAAAGGTCAGTTTTCATTCCAATCCCAAAGAAAGGCAATGCCAAAGAATTCTTAAACTACCACACAGTTGCACTCATCTCACACGCTAGCAAAGTAATTCTCAAAATTCTCCAAGCCAGGCTTCAACAGTATGTGAACTGTGAACTTCCAGATGTTCAAGCTGGATTCAGAAAAGGCAGAGGAATCGAGATCAAATTGCCAACATCCGTTGGATCATTGAGAAAGCATGAGAGTTTCCAGAAAAACATCTACTTCTGCTTTACTGACTACGCCAAAGCCTCTGACTGTGTGGATCACCACAAACTGTGGAAAATTCTGAAAGGGATGGGAATACCAGACCACCTGATCTGTCTCCTGAGAAATCTGTATGCAGGTCAAGAAGCAACAGTTAGAACTGGACATGGAACAACAGACTGGTTCCAAATAGGAAAAGGAGTACGTCAAGGCTGTATATTGTCACCCTGCTTATTTAACTGTATGCAGAGTACATCATGAGAAAGGCTGGACTGGAAGAAGCACAAGCTGGAATCAAGATTGCCAGGAGAAATATCAGTAACCTCAGATATGCAGATGATAGATACCACCCTTATGGAAGAAAGCAAAGAACTACAGAGCCTCTTGATGAAAGTGAAAGTGGAGAGTGAAAAAGTTGGCTTAAAACTGAACATTCAGAAAACTAAGATTGTGACATCTGGTCCCATCACTTCATGGCAGGTAGATGGGGAAACAGTGGAAACAGTGTCAGACTTTATTTTTTTGGGCTCCAAAATCACTGCAGATGGTGACTGCAGCCATGAAATTAAAAGATGCTTGCTCTTTGGGAGAAAAATTATGACCAACCTCGACAGCACATTAAAAAACAGAGATATTACTTTGTCAGCAAAGGTCTGTCTAGTCAAAGTTATGGTTTTTCCAGTAGTCATGTATGGATGTGAGAGTTGGACTATAAAGAAAGCTGAGCATTGAAAAATTGATGCTTTTGAACTGTGGTGTTGGAGAAGACTCTTGAGAGTCCCTTGGACTGCAAGGAGAGCCAACCAGTCCATCCTAAAGGAAATCAGTCCTGAATATTCATCGGAAGGACTGATGCTAAAGCTGAAACTCCAATACTTTCGCCACCTGATGCAAAGAACTGAATCATTGGAAAAGACCCTGATGCTGGGAAAGATTGAAGGTGGGAGGAAAAGGTGGTGACAGAGGATGAGGTGGTTGGATGGTATCACACACTCAGTGGATATGAGTTTGAGTAAACTCCAGGAGTTGGTGATGGACAGGGAAGCCTGGCGTGCTGCAGCCCATGGGGTTGCAAAGAATCGGATACAACTGAGTAACTGAACTGAACTCCAGTATGATCCTTATCTTAACTAACTGTATCTGAAACATCCTTATTATTATTATTTTTTATAAGTCACATTGTGGATTCTAGCAGATGGAACGTTACTATATGAATGTTGGTGGGGACACAATTTAACCTGTACTGAGACTGTTCAATAATTATCAACACTGAATAAAACAAAACGCTTTCATTCTTTTACTAAAGACAGTTCAGTCCTTAGTAAAATTTATAAATTTCTAATAAAAGATGTTTGCATCAGGGAGTATCATGGACTCTAAATTCTGAGCTCTTTCTGGATAGAAACTGGGTTCTCAGTGGGAGTTACGGAGAGAGATACTAGTACATTTGGAATGCTATGTAAGTCCTTGAAGTAACTTGAATTTAAAAAAATCTGTGACTTTTACCCTTAAAGCATTTAATGCTTTAAAGCATTTAGTCTTAAAATATTTTATAAAGCTTTATTTGATTTTTTTTCTTTTGGAGACATTGAGACATTTACTTTAATTTTGAAATAAGGGAAATTATATAGAAGCTAGGAATGCTGGGAATTATGTGTGTGTTCCAAAGTATTTGGGGTTTGTATACATGTAGATTTCTTTTCTTGGAAACTTCAAACACTAATTGGAGCAATTTTTCCATTAGCACTAAATCTCTGAGAGCTTACCTTTAAGCATTGTTTTATTCTCAGGTAGGAGGAATTCCTTGAAGTTCCCAGGCTGGAAGTCACTCTGATTGCCGTCGAAAATGTTTCAGGGCAACTCAGTAGCTGTTTTTGCCAAGATCTGACTGGGAGAGGCTGGTTAAATAAGACTGATGGGTGATGGGGAAGAGATAAATCCATGAGATAGATCTTGTTCTTTAATATTACCTTTTTCTTTTTAAATCAAATGGAAGGTCCAGAGAATACATTGTTTCATTAAGCAGTAGAGAGCAAAATTTGAAAAAGATGTTGTACTACAGAATATTAATTTTTCAGATTCAAGGTGATAACTGTTTTGCTTTTTAGTTCATTATTTGTACTTCAAAGTCCTTTGTGGGAGTCACAGCAAAGCTCAGTTCTATTGTTTCATATTCCCCAGAGGGTCTTTGGTCTTCTTGGGTGAACATGTTCTCTAGCGCCTGGATCAGGTGGTCATACTTGTGCCTTGAAGTTTTCTCTGAATTCACACCCTGTGTTGGAATATCTCTCTGTGTGCCAGACATTTTCTCTCCTGTCATTAAAAGATTTTTCAAAATTTTACCTCTTCCAAGGAATTTTTCTGCAGTATTGGAAAAGTGTCATTCAATATTCCATCTGTCTTAAATGGACTTAATTTGTGCCTTTGATAACTGCACTCCTTTTCCCTTCTTCTACGTTGTAACAGATATCAAGGTATTCTTTAATCATTCTTCCTTAAATTATTCACACCCTTTAGTAGTAACCCCCCCCCCCCCACCCTTGGGAATTGTGTATAAAAGTAGGTGTTGATTCACAACCACAGGAGTTTCCCAGGTGAAATTTGAATCCCTTCTCTCAGAGGGTAAGAAGAGACCAAAGAAAGAGGCAGGCTATTCTGGATTCTGCAGTGTTAAGAAAAGAAACTTACACACTAGTCTTGTCTTGGGTAGCTTCAAGATGAGTTGATCTTTGCATCTACCAACCAGAATCTTAAAAGAGTTTATGTGGAGGCCTTAATGGGATTCAGTACAGATGGTCTTAAAAATACATTTGTCTCTCAAGGCTTTGTCCCTGAAGTAGCTCCCAGTGTGGGAACAGTGGTCTGAATGAGCTTACATTGTAAGGAGAGAGGAGGAGGTGAGGAGCCTCCAGCTCAAGGTCCTGGTCTCTTGGTGGCCTCCTCCAATAATAGGAAATCCTTTTGGTCTTTTTTTAAAGAGTGTATTTATAGAACCTTGTTTTCTGATTAGTAGTTTAGTTAGGTATAGAATTCTGTACCTATCCTAGTTCATTGAAGATACTATTTTATTTTCAGTTTGTCATCCCTTTTTAGGCAAGCTGTCTTTCCTTTTTGGTTATTTTAAGATTTATCTGTTTTGTCTTCCTGTTGCTGCAGGTCTTTATTGTCTAACCTTGGATTTGATTTTGGTTTTCCTGCTTGGAACCTGGTTTTCCTCCCCATCCCGAGGACTTCAGTTAGTATTCAATGCTGGACAATTCTTATCTTTCAGATATTTCTCCCTTTATTCTGTAGTGTCCCCTTCATAAAAGCTTAAGTGTATTTTGGGTCTTTTCATTCTGTTCTCCAAACCTCTTTATCTTGCTTTCATAGTTTTCTTTCTCTCTTTCTCCTTGCTACATTCTGGATGATTTTCTCAAATCTTTTATACAGTTCTTTTCAACTCTTATCGACTCTTTTAAGTCATCCATTAAGTTTTCAATTTCAATAACCATAGTTTGAGAAAAATTTCTAGAAGTTTCATTTGGCTCTTTTTCAGATCTGCCTGTTTTATGTTGTATGCTCTTCAATATTACAGTCTTTTTAATATTGTATTATTTCTACCTCTTACAGCGGTGCAAATTCTTTCAACTATTTGGTCTGCTGACATTCTCTCATTGTGATCTGTTTCCTTGTGTGGTTGCTGTCGACTGTGAATTCATCCTTAGCAGGGAGCCTATTATTCCCTGGACTGTGCATGTTTCTACAGAGAGGTTTTGCATTTGATTTTGTTGAGTTCCTAAAATTAGTCTTTAGGCTAATTTTCTCTGGCTTTGGGATCTTGCTTCATGCAGTTAGTACAACTCCTTATCTGTTACTTGCTTAGGGTTTCAGTTTATCCTCAGGAGATTTATTCCCCCAATTAGAGACCTGGATACATGGTAAACTTCCTTGCCAGTTTTCTAGATTAGTGTGAGGAATTTTTCCTGACCCTCGTTTCACTGATAGGACTTGACTTTTAAAAGGGTACTCTATTTTAGTTCTTTGATCCAAAAAGACTGATACCATGAAAACTATACTCATATGGACATTAAAATTTTAGCAGCCAAGCCATGTATCAGAATCTGACACCCTTTTTGCTGCCATTGTGACAACTGAAGGTTACTTCTGGTTTGAGTTCTTTTTATTTTAAGTACTTGGGAGATTTCCCCTTTTTATTATTTGAAAGTTTGGCTCTTTATTAAAAAAGAATTGTATTTTGTATCTAGCATTTCTGTTTTGTAGGGGGAGTGTCTTCCTGTCAGCTTAGCCTGCCTTGTTGCTGAAAGGTCTCTTCTCATATCTTCGTACTTTTCCTTCCATATGATTTTCCTGAGTCCAAATTTCTCCCATTAAGAAAGTTTTACTCATAGTGAAATATCTGCGTGCTCACTTGCTAGGTTGTGTCTGACTCTTTGCGACCCCATGGGCTGTAGCCCACCAGGCCTCTTTCTCCTTGGGATTTTCCAGACAAGAATACTGGAATGGGTTGCCATTTCTTCCTCCAGAGGATCTTCCTTACCTGGGGATCGAACCCGTGTCTCCTGCATTGGGAAGCGATTCTTTACCACTGAGCCACCAATGCTCAGTATTGAGCAGTAAAATTTCTGCAAATAAAACTCTAGGTCCAGATGCTTGCTCAGGAAGGCTTTACCAAGTATTCAAGGAAAAATAATCGCAATTCTACAAGACTACTTCTTGCCTAAAAAAGGCAACATTTTCCATGAGGTTCACATAAGTCTTGTGCCTATATCTGATAAGGTTAATACAAGAAAGAAAAATTATAGGTCACCTTCCTTCAGGAATCTAGTTGCAAAAATTCCAAATGAATTTTAGTAAATCCATCCAGAAATTTATTGACTATAAAGAGGGATATATGTAACGATCAGGTTCTTTTTATCCCATAGCTAAGAAGATTAGTTTAACACTAGAAAACAGTAATTTATTATATTAGTAGTAAAGAGAGAAAATAACATCAAATCAACAGATGTATTGAGATGTATCAGTAGATACATTTGTTATAATTATATAATTATAATCATTATCAAATAAGGAAACAGACAGTGCTCAGAAAACTACGAATATACAATAACTCCTTTAATCAAAAAGAAAAAAAACCCATTAAAAACCTCTTCAAAAATCACTAAAGTGATCATCATGTTTGATGGTTAAATGAAAAATTTTCCCACTGTAATTGCAATCAAGATTGCATAAAGGAAAAAAAAAAAAAGATTGCATAAAGGAGGTGTAACTCTAGTGTATCCATACCAATAACTTAGTTTTTATTCCCAGCATCATTTCATTGTGCTTTCTCTTTCTTTATGATCAGTTTACATCAGTTTGTCTGTTTCAAGGAAACGGCCTCTGTTTTTTTGGTCATCTCAGTTTTTTTGTTTTCTACTTTATTAATTTGTGGCCCTATTTTTCTTATTTCTTAGCTTCCACTTTCCTTAGTTCTCTTCTCTTGTTCCTTTTTATCTTCTAAATTTATATGTTTATTTTTACCATTCTTATTCATAATGCAGAGATTTAAGGCTTTTAACTCTAATTCATACTTTTTCTTCTATTAAAAAAATTAAGACTACTTTTATGAAGAAACCAGTTTTGTCAGTTATTATTTTCTAAATATTCTGAGTGTGTTTGAGAAACATCAGTATTTTCTGCTTATTGAATGTGATTCTTCACATATAGCTAGATAAACTTACTGCTTATATTAATTAGAGAAGCAGTGTAACAGTGGTTAAGAACGTAGGTTCTGGGGTAGACTGTCTAGGTTTCCAGCTTGGCTCTGCTGCTTACTATCTCTGTGAATTTGGGCATAATCTCTCTAGCTTCGATTTCTTCATCTGTAAAATATAATAATAGTACCCTTTCACAGAGTTATTTTCAGGGTTAAATTAATTAAAGTGTTTTTTAATAGTGCCTGGTACATATTAAGTGCTGCAGAATATCTAAAATGCTGTTGTTCAAATCTGTACTTGTGATTATTTTTGCTTGCCCTATACATTTATAACAGAGACGTGTGGAAATCTCCTGTCGTCATATGTGTTTTTGCTCTTTTACTTTGCTCGGTCTCTTTACTCTTTTTGTTGTAAACTATTATGTGCATTTGTTGTGTACTATTATGTGCATATAAATTATCATTTTTCTCTGGGCTTGGTGAGTTTCCAGGGAGATGGGAATGGGAATGAAGGGGCTCCCCATGAGTGGAGCAGAGGAGAATCACATTTCTTATCTCCTGTGTAGCTTCCTCAGAAAGCATGAATTCTAGAAAATCAAATCCATAAGCTGGACAGACAACGTTCACAAATGAAGGTTTGGCAGTGGAAGTCAGTGAAACAGTGTGAATGGTTGGGGAGGTGGAGCTGGAGAGAGAATTTAAGCCTAGAGTTTTACTGGAAATCCATGATGAAATTCTGGGAGAGAGTTGTTAAAGGCTGTAGCCAGTTCAGTTGCTTATTCTTCTCCTTTGAACATTTTCCAGACAAACTGAGAAACATGGAAGTTTCCTGTGCATACTTTTTTTTGCTTTATGTCTTTACTCCCACCTTTTCATAACCCCAGAGAGACACTAGGTTAAAAAGGACACAGGTTTGAGTCAGAGGGACCTGGATTTGAAACTGTTCTCTCCTAGTCATGAGGCCTTGGACAACTTACCTAACATATTTCTCTTTTAATTTTACCTTAGAAGAAAAAGGAGGGGGTGAGAATGATATCCTCTGCAGTTGTTCTGAGAATTAAGTGAAATAATTGATGTAAAGCACTTAGACATAGCAGGTGATCAATAAACATGAAATCCTTTCCAATTTTCTTTCTCTGCCTTTTTCTCTACCAATATTCTAAATCATGAAGTCAGTCAGTTTTAAACACACATGCACCTTTATTCCACTTGTTTTGCTCTAACTTCAAAATACAGCCTCAGTTCAGTTCAGTCACTCAGTTGTGTCCGACTCTTTGTGACCCGATGAATCGCAGCACACCAGGCCTCCCTGTCCATCACCAACTCCCAGAGTTTACCCAAACTCATGTCCATCGAGGCGGTGATGCCATCCAGCCATCTCATCCTCTGTCGTCCCCTTCTCCTCCTGCCCCCAATCCCTCCCAGCATCAGAGTCTTTTCCAATGAGTCAACTCTTTGCATGAGGTGGCCAAAGTATTGGAGTTTCAGCTTTAGCATCATTCCTTCCAATGAACACCCAGGACTGATCTCCTTTAGAATGGACTGGTTGGACCTCCATGCAGTCCAAGGGACTCTCAAGACTCTTCTCCAGCACCACAGTTCAAAAACATCAATTCTTTGGCGCTCAGCCTTCTTCACAGTCCAACTCTCACATCCATACATGACCACTGGAAAAACCATAGCTTTGACTACATGGACCTTTGCTGGCAAAGTAAAGTCTCTGCTTTTTAATATGCTGTCTAGGTTGGTCATAACTTTTCTTCCAAGGAGTAAGCGTCTTTTAATTTCATGGCTGCAGTCACCATCTGCAGTGATTTTGGAGCCCAAAAAATAAAGTCCGACACTGTTTCCACTGTTTCCCCATCTATTTCCCATGAAGTGATGGGACCAGATGCCATGGTCTTACTTTTCTGAATGTTGAGCTTTAAGCCAGCCTGAACCTGCCCATTTGTCTCAGTTGCCACTACTATCAACCATCACCATCATCTCTCTCAACTGTATAACAGCTTTCAACTTGGTCTTTATGCTGTCAGTCTTGCTTACATCCATACAAGAGCCATGGGAATCTTTAAAAAACGAAAATAAATCATATTAGAAACCTTTCAACAGCTTCCTTCAGATTTTAAATTTTGGGTTGGTGGAAAAGTTCTTGGGAGGTTTCCATAAGATGATACAAAAAAACCCAAACTAACTTTTTGGCCAACCCAATAATAAATTCCTTCTGATTACCTATGTTTGCCACCCCATGGACTATAGCCTGCTAGGCTCCTCTCTCCATGGAATTCTCCATGGATTGTTGCCTGCCAGGCTCCTCTGTTCATGGAATTCTCCAGGCAAGGATACTGGAGTGGGTTGCCATTCCCTTCTCCAGGGGATCTTCCAGACCCAAGGGTTGATCCTGGGTCTCCTGCATTGCAGGCAGATTCTTTACCGTCTGAGCCACCAGGGAAGCCCAGTTACCTATGAAGCCATATGTGATCCGAGTACCTCTCTGTGTACTTGCCCCCCCCTTTTAAAAATATTTATTTATTTATTTATATCACTGCAACCAGTCTTACTCAAGGCAGGCATGACTTGGTAGTTGCCAGGAGCATGTGGGATCTTAGTTCCCCAGCCAGGGATTGAACCTGAATAGCCCCCATTGCAAGGCAGATTGTTAACCACTGGACCACCAGCAAAGTTGCTGCTGCTGCTGCTGCTGCTAAGTCGCTTCAGTCGTGTCTGACTCTGTGCGACCCCATAGATGGCAGCCCACCAGGCTCCCCCGTCCCTGGGATTCTCCAGGCAAGGACACTGGAGTGGGTTGCCATTTCCTTCTACAATGCATGAAAGTGAAAAGTGAAAGTGAAGTCTCTCAGGTGTGTCAGACTCTTCGGGACCCCATGGACTGTAGCCTACCAGGCTCCTCTGTCCATGGGATTCTCCAGGCAAGAGTACTGGAGTGGGGTGCCATTGCCTTCTCCAGGGAATCTTCCCGACCCAGGGATCAAACCTGGGTCTCCCACTTAACAGGCAGATTCTTTACTGTCTGAGCCACCAGGGAAGCTCTAATTATGCCCCTGCCTTTTCTCAGCCCAATTAGGTTTGTACAATTCATTCATTCTTTATTCATTTATACACAGCATTTCAAGCAAACAGCCAGTTGATGGCTTTATTTCCTTTTGTGCTTTTAATTTTATAGCTGTTTTGCTTTTGGAGTCAGTGGGTTTCCATACTTGATGACATGATTAAAAAAACACAAACAGAACTTTTCCATTGTCTTCCTTCTCTTCCCCCATTTTCTTTTTCTCCTCTTCCTGTTACTTCCCCCTCACTTAATCTTTTTCTTCCTCCTGCCTCTGTTCTCTTCCTCCTCCTTTCTTAAAAATTAATTTTTGATGCAATAGTTAGAGAAACAACAATTGTTAGGCATCCTCATATTTTTAAAAGATTTTTTCTATGTGGGCCGTTTTTAAAGTCTTTAATTTATTGCAATATTTTTATGTTTTTTGGCCTTGGGGCTTGTGGGATATTGGCTTCGCAACCAAGGACTGAACCCGTACCCCTGCATTGAAAGGCAGAGTCAACCCCTCGACCCCCAGGGAAGTCCCTTCATATGTCCTGTACTTTTAAAAGTAGTTGTTATAGCTACCATTGTGTAGATGAAGATCAGTGAAGTTAATGAGCTTGATCAGGACCTCCTCAGGTGGTGGAGGGAGAATTCAAATCCAGATAGGCCTACTTCCAAAATTATAACTGTAGACTAACCCAGCAATGTTCCTTGAAACTCTGTTAATAGACAGAAGAGGACAGAAACATGACTGAAGGCCATAGTTGGAGGTTTAAGAGCCTAAATTACATTAGAAGAAAAATGTGTACATTTAAGCAAAACTTGACTGGGGTCTGTTTTTTGTATGTCTGTGATTATAAACACTTGAGAGTACTGTCCTTTCCCCTTATTTCCTTCTTGCCATATGAACACATTTTCACTGTTTTAACATGGCAGCAATGTGAGTTCACTGTACAGATGAGAATTGTGGAGGGAGAGGGTCTTTGGCTGTTGAACTTTGATTCCTTTTTTGCCTTTCCGCTGATGTTCCTTGAATATTAACACTAGAACATTATAATGAGTTGGTTATTCTGTTAGACTCTATCCTGACCTAAACATTAGGGCTATATATAGAGAAAGTCCTTTTGGATCTGTGTTTAGAAAGATTTAATAGAAATGAAATACTGCAGAAAAGATGATTTTAGCGGCTATCCTTCAAGATCGTGATAGCTCCTTATCCTTTGGTAAAGAGCAAAGTTGGAAGCTGCTTTAATTTCAAACACTTAAGTATTGTTTTAACCTAAATTGAAATCCACTTATTTATGAACTTCTTAAGGCATAGAACGTGATTCATCTTTACAGCTCTGTTCTTTAATACATCACAGTGTAATAGGAATTCAATACATATTTTTGAATGAACAGATGAAATAACATTGTTTTAGTACCCTTGATATGGACTTGTATATAACCTTGTATTATCATCCCAAGATTTTGTTAGTATGAAATGTTTTCTGTTACATGTCATGGACAGTGGGATGGTGTTATGGATATGGAATATTCTTAAACATTGCAACTAATGAAATACAGAAGAGTAAACTGATATTGAAATGTATTGAGTCAAGTCATTATTAATACCCATTGTCATTGTCCGTAATGATAAGAAAGTAACAAATATAATTCTAATTGATATTCAAAACAGATAATTCTTTTCTTTACAGCCACCTAATTAATGAACAAAGTTATAGTTTGGGGTCTTATAGTGTCAGTTTCCTCAATTACTGGTTGGGGATAAGATACAAGTTAAATGGGAGGAAATGTGCAGTTAGGTGGTGACCCAGAGCAGGGTATTTCTTATGCCCCGCTAGGGTACCACGTCCTGTACATAGTTTAAGAAACAAGCCAAGTCCAAACACTCAGCAAGTAGTTCAGTCCAGATTCTCAAATATCAGGTTTAGAGTATTCCAACAGCTGACTCAAGTCCAAAAGCCGAAAAGTAACACACAGTGGAATTTGGTGTGAGAGCAGGTGAACGCCTGTTGCTGTGAGTGGGGCACGTGGACTTGTAGGGGCACAGTGACAGTTTCCTGAAAGCAAGTTTGAACTCATGTCTTGGAGGCAGAGTCATTGTCTGATAGTAATTCACTTCTACACTGATTCATTAACGCTTACTGAGTGCAATTCTATGCCTTATATCGCCAAGGCATATGCCTTGGTACTTGGAATGCAATGGTTAATGAGTCAGATAAGGTCTTTTATCTTAGCAGAGCTTATAATGTTTGGAAGATCATGTTATAAGAATAAGAATTGTGATAATAATACACGTCATATAATAGGATGTGGGAAATCCAGATTTTGTGGCAATGATAGTATCTAATTCTTATTGAATAGGTACTGCACATCCGATACTGTTATTGCTTTACATGCTTTAACAGATTTAAGCCTCACAAAAATGACAAAATAACAATATTGTTTATATTTTGTGTTTGTCAAAGTAGAGGCCCAGCGAGGTGACATTTTCCTACCTTGGGTCTCATAACTAGTAAATGGTAGATCTGAGATTTGAAATCCAAGATTCATCTCCTGAATCCAAGTATCTAGTCAATATACCCTCCCACCTCCCTGTGGCCTATTGATTTCTCCAGTTCTCAGCAGAAGGTGATGGGACTGGGACAAAGAACCAGGAAACATTCCCCCAAGCAGGGGCATGGCAGTTATCTGGGTGAAGAGTTGGAGGTGGAGTTGGGGTGAAAGGTGGATGGCACAGGGCAGAGAGGAGGAAGGAAAGAGAAAGCATGTTTAAGACTCGAAGGCAAAAAGGAAATGGTGACATTGGAGAGCAGTCAGTCAAGTTGGCAATAGAGCTGTTTTTGTTGGCTGATGTGTAAGCTTCAGCGTGAAGTTACTAGGGTCACAGGGAGAGTCTTTTGACTGTAGACATGTAAAGACTAAAGAAGAGCGTGACTAGGAGAGTACGATGGGCAAATGGAGTCTTAGGAGAGAGATACTTGACCATTAATAGGATTGTAAGTCTTAACATAATTAATCTCAAAAATGCTATATTTAAGTCTTAGCATGAGAGAATTGGAGAAGGCAATGGCACCCCACTCCAGTACTCTTGCCTGGAAAATCCCATGGATGGAGGGCCTGGTAGGCTGCAGTCCATGGGGTTGCTAAGAGTCGGACACGACTGAGGGACTTCACTTTCATTTTTCACTTTCATGCATTGGAGAAGGAAATGGCAACCCACTCTAGTGTTCTTGCCTGGAGAATCCCAGGGACGGGGGAGCCTGGTGAGCTGCTGTCTATGGGGTCGCACAGAGTTGGACATGACTGAAGCGACTTAGCAGCAGCGTGAGAGAGTTGTGATAAATGTGAGGACATGTCTTAAAACAACATTCACCTTTAAAATTGACTGTATACAGAATAATTTCCTGGCCTGCTGCTGCTAAGTCACGTCCGTCGTGTCCGACTCTGTGTGACCCCATAGACGGCAGCCCACTAGGCTCCCCCGTCCCTGGAATTCTCCAGGCAAGAACACTGGAGTGGGTTGCCATCTCCTTCTCCAATGCATGAAAGTGAAAATTGAAAGTGAAGTCGCTCAGTCGTGTCCGACTCTTAGTGACCCCATGGACTGTAGCCTACCAGGCTCCTCCATCCATGGGATTTTCCAGGCAAGAGTACTGGAGTGGGGTGCCATTGCCTTCTCCTGGCCTGCTAACCTATTTTAACGGGCTCACAGCAGCCATTTCAGTTTTACCAGTTGTAAGGAACCAGAGGCACTAGTGGTAAAGAACTGGCCTGCCAATGCAGGAGGCATAAGAGATGTGGATTCGATCCCTGGGTTGGGAAAATCCCCTGGAGGAGGAAATGGCAACCCACTCCAGTGTTCTTGCCTGGAGAATCTCATGGACAGAGGAACCTGGCCAGCTACAGTCCATGGGGTCACAAAGAGTCGGACACAACTGAAGCGACAACTGGGAACCAGAAGGACTTCCATATAGAATATTCTGTGTGACTTGTACTCTAGGGAAAAAAGAGGGGAAGAGTATTTTAGAAAAATGATTTCTTTTGGCCAGGGAAAGACTTAATACTCTACCCAGCATTCCAATTCTGTCTGGGAAGGAATAACTGGCATTATTTTTGTTTGAAGGAGTTTTCCTTGAAAAGTTTTATGTGTCTCTGCACTTTAAAAAAAGTACAATAATTTGTTATAATAAAATTCTAGTTTAATCAGGAAAAGATCTGCAGATGTTACGTAGGTCTTTCATTTATAGATGCTTGAGATACATGGTGTTTTTGAGTGTACATACTCTGGATACTTGTATTAAGGGGCTCATATTTTGCTTGGACACTGAGGTTATTAAAATGAGTGAAGCCTGTGCTTGTAATTTTTTTAGTTCCTATAGTCATGGTTCCTAGTAAATATTAAATAAGAAAACCGGAGAAACTAGAAATTGTATCAGTCTGTTAATAGCTAATCAGAGGAGAACCAAATTTCACTACTCCTGGTGATGAAGTCAGGCAGAGAGGCTAACAGGACAGAACCGACGGAGCATTTAACACGAGTCCGTTTTAACACTAAGTTAAAGTATCAACAGTAACTTAAAGGGAAAAACTCCAAGAACCTGAATTGAAAGCTTGTAGGGTAGAAGAGATTTAGGTGTTGGTTCAGACCACAAGATCCCCCTTGTTTTAACACTAGGAATGTTTATGCAAAACTTTTTAAAAGACTTTTGTAGAGGTTTTTGTTTTTCGTCTAATGTTATTGGTCTCCTCCTTTTTGTCTTCCTCGAATGATGGAAGTTTCTTCCTTGGTTAACTTATGTATCCCTTTATTTATGCTTAAACCATTATGGCCCAAGGATTAAGGAACAGGGCTGGGGGCATGAGAAGACGTGAAGGTGCTCTCAGGAAGTTATGTAGAAGAGGGTGGCATTGAGTCCAGAGGTACCGAGGCGTATAAACCCACGAACACTGGTAAATTGATCATGTCTGGAACTACTCCATTTTCTACAACAAAATGTGAGGGACAGCTGATACCAGAAGTGGTATCAGAAACCTGAGAGCTAGTCCCAAGCCCCTTAGAAACAGGCCGACAACCACGGAAATGAATTTAGGCCTGAGGGAAGACTCCAAGGGTGAAGTGTGGGGTCAAGAGTTGGCTGGAATTACAGAGATACAAAGGCACATTCCCATCTTACTTGATGGAAGATCAGAAAGATCTAGCTGAAGGTAGAGACGCAGAAAAGATTTTGTCTAAAGTGATATCCTTTGCTGGTGCTCTCTCCTCCCCTGGCTGAAATCTGCCTCTGTGATAACTAACTTTTGAAACAAGCTGATGGTAGCTCTTTGAGAAACTTTGTAGTTTGTTTTCCTAAATGCATAGTGATAATAAAGAGCAATATCTCATTTTAAGGCAGACTCTGTCTTACATTATATTTTGTAGAAGAAAAGGAAAGGAACTTATATTTCATAAAAGTACTCTGCCAAGTGCTCAACATGCATTACCTCATGTGATTCTCATAATTTTGGCTTGATGAAGTTCTTTGTACCCCCATTCTACAGATGAGAAAGGTAAGGCCCTGAGAGATTACGTAATTCACCTTGTCACCCACACCATGCGTGTTCTTTGCTGTCGAGTCACTCATGCTGTAAGTTCTATGTGTTATAATATTTGTAACCTTCCTATTTTATACTTAAATGTTCAAATGATATGACAGTTTCACACAGCTGAGGCATACCCAAACAAAAATGTTTATGCAACTTCTTTATTCAGGTCAGGAAGAGAAAATGAATTCTAGGACCCAGGAACTAGATGTTATCCCTGGGGGCGGGGGGGCATCCATGAGGAAAGTTCCAGTGAGTTTCCTGAATGGAGAATAAATGTATGTCAAGAATAGCTCGCGACTCTCAACTTCTTGAATCAACTGGTGGAATTCCCATAAAATGAATTCAAGAAAGAGAAGTATATGCCAGCATATATACTGTACTTATGTACAAATAATGTATTACTGGACATTATGAGATGGGAAACCTACATTTTCTGCTTTGCATGGTAAATTGGAGAATGAGAGAGAAAAATGTATATGTGTTTTTCTTCAGTTCAGTTCAGTTGCTCAGTCATGTCCGACTCTTTGCGACCCCATGGACTGCAGCACACCAGGCCTCCCTGTCCATCACCAACTCTCGGAGTTTACCCAAACTCATGTCCATTGAGTTGGTGATGCCATCCAACCATCTCATCCTCTGTCATCCCCTTCTTCTGCCCTCAATCGTTCCAGCATCAGGGTCTTTTCTAATGAGTCAGTTCTTTGCATCAGGTGGCCAAAGTATTGGAGTTTCAGCTTCAGCATCAGTCCTTCCAATGAACACCCAGGACTGATCTCCTTTAGGATGGACTGGTTGGATCTCCTCGCAGTCCAAGGAACTCTCAAGAGTCTTTGCCAACACCACAATTCAGAAGCATCAATTCTTCAGCACTTAGCTTTCTTTACAGTCCAACTCTCACATCTGTACATGACCACTGGAAAAACCATAGCCTTGACTAGACAGACCTTTGTTGACAAAGTAATGTCTCTGCTTTTTAATATGCTGTCTAGGTTGGTCATAACTTTCCTTCCAAGGTGTAAGTGTCTTTTAATTTCATGGCTGCAATCACCATCTGCAGTGATTCTGGAGCCCAAATGTGTGATAAACTCAAAGACGGCAGATCCATAACTGGCATTTCTGTAAGAAGTTAGGGCTCTGTGGTTGATATTTCAAGATGGTGTTTTTAAAGCAACTATCACAGTTTGCATAGCATTTTTGTCTGATGCCATTTCCAGAAAGAGTTGGGAACATTGTTTTCATCCTTACTAATATTTATTGTGCTCTTCATGTTAGTATTATGGATTTTCTTTTGAACATCACTTTCTTAGGCGGTCTCTATAAATTATCCCTTTTACTGTGCTTCCTGACTGATGGATTCAATAGTAATATCAAAGCAGGTGATGTACATATACACATTGTGGAACCTTTCCCCTGGGACAGGATCAGTTTCTTCCTGTTCCCACTCAGGAAGGTCCTGCTATACTTATTGCTGACAACCTCCAGTGATCTGAACATGTGTGAAACACATGATATGAGCACTCAGATATATTTGAATAGGTTCTGTATAAAAAGAGAAGTCCTGGCATATAAGGGAACTTAATCACAGCATTTCGTTTTAATGAGAACACATTGAGCAACAACACTAAATGTCTTTAAGCCTGTAATTATGTTTAGACATGTCAGTCATGGTGTCTGCTTCATTTCCAGCCTTTCTTAGGGCGTCGTCCCCAGTGGGAGTCACTGTTTGAAGAGCCGGCCTGTGCGGCCTCATTTTGTTCTTCCCACCCTCTCATCCTACTGCACCATGGCTAACAGGACCAGGGAGGGTGACTGGTCCCAGGGCACTGAAGTCATGGATTGTGATGTGACATGGCAGCAAATGAGAATGTGACTAGTGAGGTTCCCTCTTGGGAATTTAAACTGGGAAAAATGGATGGCATTAAGTACATGGAGTGTGTTAGTCTCGCAGTCATGTTCAACTCTGTGACCCCAGGGACTGAAACCAGCCAGGCTTCTCTGTCCATGGGATTCTCCAGGGAAGAATACTGGAGTGGGTTGCCACTGCCTTTTCCAGGGGATCTTCCCAACCCAGGGATTGAACCAGGGTCACCAGCGTTGCATTGAAAAAGTTGGCTTAAAACTCAGCATCCAAAATTCGGAAAACTAAGATCATGGCATCTGGTCCTATCACTTCATGGCAAATAGTAGGGGAAACAATGGAAACAGTGACAGACTTTATTTTTGGGGGGCTCCAAAATCACTGCAGATGGTGACTGCAGCCATGAAATTAAAAGACGCTTGTTCCTTGGAAGAAAACCAATGACCAACCTAGACAGCATATTAAAAAGCAGAGATATTACTTTGCCAACAAAGGTCTGTCTAGTCAAATTTTTGGTTTTTCCAGTGGTCATATATGGATGTGAGAGTTGGACTACAAAGAAAGCTGAGCACCGAAGAGTTGATGCTTTTGAAGAAGGTGTTGGAGAAGACTCTTGAGAGTCCCTTGGACTTCAAGTAGATCCAACCAGTCCATCCTAAAGGAAATCAGTCCTGAATATTCATTGGAAGGACTGATGCTAAAGCTGAAACTCCAATACTTTGGCCACCTGATGCGAAGAACTGACTCATTGGAAAAGACCTTGATGCCGGGAAAGATTGAAGGCAGGAGGAGAAGGGGATGACAGAGGATGAAATGGTTGGATGGCATCACCAACTCAATGGACATGAGTTTTAGTAAGCTCTGGGAGTTGGTGATGGACAGGGAAGCCTAGTGTGCTGCAGTTCATGAGATCTCAAAGAGTTGGACACAACTGAGCGACTCCAGTGAACTGAACTCCAGCATCGCAGGCAGATAACTTTACTGTCTAAGTCACCAGAGAAGCCCTGAGTATACTGCAGTCATTAATAAACTGAAAAGATTGGAAATAGAGAAGCTATATATGACATCATGTCCCTCCTGATACAATGTGTTAAGAAAGATGCAATATCATTTCAGTGGTATTCTTGCCATAAATATGTAACTGCAATCTAATCATGAGAAAATACTAGGTAAATCCAAATGGAGGGACATTGCATAAAACAGCTGACCAAGACTCTTCAGAAATGTGAAAGTCATGAAAGATTAGGAAACATTGAGGAGTGGTTATTGTCATTATATAAGATGTTACGAAGGCAAGCAGTGTAGGGGGTGTGCAGGAACTGTGTGCCATTCTTGCCACATTGATGCAAGCCTAAAGTAATTGCAAAATAAAAAGCTTTAAAATTGTTTCATAATTAAAAAGTCATGAAGGGGGATAGTGACTAGTCTGCGAGTGTCATGGTGAGCCAAAATCACAAGGAAGCTATGCTTGAGTATTTTTAACGGGATTTGTGAGAGGGAGGGAGTTGCGGGCAGAAAAAGCCAGTTAACACAGTAGAAAATAAAATTGTACATAGGCAAAAGCAGAATAAATGCTGATATATGATTTAGTTAGAATAGATGAGTGATAATGTCATGACCAGTAACTGATGTTACCAAGTGCTTGTCATTATAGATACTGGCACTATGCTATGCATTTTACATCTTTTGTTTCATTTAATCTTCTCAACACATGCTTTGACGTAAGTACTACCAGTTTCTCTGTTTTATCGACAAGGAATCTGAATCACCCAGACAGGAAGCAAGCATAGAGAGGTGGGAAAATACAGTCTGTCTCAGTTCACATGTGTGGCAGAGGGGCAGCTAGGATTGGGATCTCAGCAGTGAAACTCCAGAGTCTTCATGTTGGAACGTGGATGCAGTAGGGCAGTGGTTCTCAAGGGCTGATCTCTGAGATCGTGGGCAGCATGAGTATACCTGGGAATCTAGTTGTTGTTGTTCAGTCACTTAGTCGTGTCCACTCTTTGTGAACCCGTGGACTGTAGCACACCAGGCCTCCCTGTCCTTCACCATTTCCCAGAGTTTGCTCAAACTTACGTCCATTGAGACGATGATGCCATCCAACCATCTCATCCTCTGTCATCCCCTTCTCCTCCCGCCTTCAATCTTTCCCAGCATCATGGTCTTTTCTAATGAGTTGGCCCTTCACATCAGGTGGCCAAATATTGGAACTTCAGCATCAGTCCTTCCAATGAATATTCAGGGTTGCTTTCCTTTAGAATTAACTGATCTCTTTGCAGTCCAGACATGCAAATTCTCAGGCCCTGTTTCAGAAACCCTGCAGGTGGGGCCCAGCAATCTGTGTTTTCACAGCCCTCCAGGCTATTCTGAGTCTTGCTAAAAAAGGTTTAAGGAGCTCTGAGATGGAGTGAAGGCCCACAATCTCCTACTCTTTCCAGTTCTTCTCATCTCTCCTGGCACTGTGAAAGGCTCCTTCTCTTCCCGGTTACTCCTGGGATCCTGTGCACCTGCATTCTCGTAACTTGTTGCTTAGTCACTAAGTCTTGTCCAGCTCTTTTGCAACCCCATGGACTGTAGCCTACCAGGCTCCTCTGTCCATGGGACTTCCCAGGCAAGACTACTGGAGTGGGTTGCCATATCCTTCTCCAGATCTGCCTGACCTAGGAATCAAAACTGCACCCCCTGCATTGGCAGGAGAGTTCCTTACTACTGAGCCACCTGGGAAGCCAATCCTTGTAACTACTCTCAGTTATTTGAAGTAACTAGAGCCATGTTTGTTACTTGCAATTGAGAGAGAGAGTTAAAACAAACGCTTCAGACATGTGGAATATGTTTGTTTGAATAGGGCTTATTAACCCTGGGGAAACATCTGTTTCTGGAACCATAGTGGACTAGGACACTCAGGACCAATCCTGCCACTGAAAACAGCTAACAAGTCTGGGATGGATGCATATAATTTTAGAAGTATCAGAAAGCTAAAAAAATAGTAAAGGAATTACCTGGCTAAAAGTTTAGAGGAAAATGAGACCCAGAATAGTCAGTGGAACACTGAAGCCACTTCTGCTTGAGGACATACTTTAGTTGCAATCCAGGAGACCCAGGTTTGATCCCTGAGTTGGGAAGACTTCCTGGAGAAGGGAATGGCAACCCACTCCAGTATTGATGCCTGGTGAATTCCATGGACAGAGGAGCCTGGTGGGCTATAGTTCATGGGTCACAGAGTTGGACACAACTGAGTGATTAACACTTATAAAGAAATAAGAAGATAATTAAGTGAAATGATAAATTTGTCAAGTCCTAAGTGTGAGGTTTTCTACATAAAATGTGGGTGTATCAGTTTGTTTACAAATTGAGTAAGTTATTCTTATTTTCTTTCTCTTAATGGGATTATAAATACTTATGTGTGTGCTGAGTTGCTTTAGTTGTGTCCGACTCTTTGCAATCCCATGGACTGTAGCTGCCAGGCTCCCTTATCCATAGAATTCTTCAGGCAAGAGTACTGGAGTGGGTTGCCATTTCCATCTCTAGGGGATCTTCCCGACCCAGGGATTGAACCTAGGTCTCCTGCATTGCAGGTGGATTCTTTACCACTGAGCCACCAGGGAAGCTTGAGAACATGGGCAGGGATTATTCTTGGTTGGAAAACCTAGTCACATTGAACCCAGGACCTACCCATGGTAGGGAGTCTAAGAGGAAATCTCTCTGTGTAAAACTGAGATCCCCAGGCTACCCTCTGAGCATAAGGATAAGGGTGAACCAGAAGTCAACACTCCTTGCCCTCCCGTCTTTAGTGCTGAGTAGGAGAGGGTGCAAAACCCAAATCCTAATGAAATAAATCATTGAGAAGTTACAGCCAAACCGTGATCTTCTCAAGGATGTGGTACCTTAAACACACTTCACCTAGGCAGTTCAAAGAATGATGGGTGTGGATTTGGTTTAAGGTGGTCCTGAACTGGTCGTGCCCCTGTGTGTACCTAGTAAAAGCAAATGAAGATCCTAGGCTTCCAGGAATTCCCAGAATAGTTCTATGAGTGTAAGGGGAAAATCATAGTAAAATTTAACCAAGCATTTGTGGAAGCCAGGCACCAAGGGTAAGTACAAGCAGAAACAACCAGCTGCCAGAACAGATGCACAAAAATGTAAGGTTTTAGACTTGTCAGAGTATAAGATGCAGTTCTATCTTTAAAGAAATAAGATAAGCTTGAAAATATTTTTAAGGAAACAGGAAACTAAAGTCCTAGGAAATCTGACGGAAAAAAATAGAATTTCAAGAAGGGAAAAAGTAAAAATATATTAAACCAGGACTTATAATGATTAAAATACACTGTTTTATACTCTGAATAACCTTCTATATTTTTGATGAGTGTATTTTGTGAGATCTTATATTTTATGTGGTTAACTTTTGATTTAAATTTATTTGAAATTAATAAATGACATGTTTAAATTATAACTTGATACATAAAGACAATTGAAAGTGGTTTAAGCTTACATTAAATCTGTATTTCAGTTTCGACATCTGACTGTGATATAGATAATGATATGGATGTATGAGTGACTTCTCCAATAAATTAAACAGTGGCCCAAGTTGGTCTTAATTATCTGAATATATCACGAACACTTGTGGATTTTGAGACTAAATATTTCAGTTAAATATCCTGTCCCATCACTTCATGGCAAATAGATGGGGAAATAATGAAAAAAGTGACACACTTTCCTTGGGCTCCAAAATCACTGCGGATGGTGACGGTAGCCATGAAATTAAAAGACACTTACACCTTGGAAGGAAAGTTATGACCAACCTAGACAGCATATTAAAAAGCAGAGACATTACTTTGTCAACAAAGGTCTGTCTAGTCAAGGCTATGGTTTTTCCAGGGGTCATATATGGATGTGAGAGTTGGACCAAAAAGAAAGCTGAGCACCAAAGAATTGATGCTTTTGAACTGTGGTGTTGGAGAAAACTCTTGAGAGTCCCTTGGACTGCAAGGAGATCCAACCAGTCCATCCTAAAGAAAATCAGCCCTGAGAATATTCATTGGAAGAACTGAATCTGAAGCTGAAACTCCAATACTTTGGCCACCTGATGTGAAGAACTGACTCATTGTAAAAGTCCTTGATGCAGGAGGAGAAGGGGATGACAAAAAAATGAGATGGCAGGATGGTATCACCAACTCTATGGACATGAGTTTGAGCAAGTTCCAGGAGTTTGTTATGGACAGGGAAGCCTGGTGTGCTGTAGTCCATGGGGTCACAAAGAGTCGGACACTACTGAGCAACTGACCTGAATTGAGTTCAATTAAATGGAGTCAGTCCCCATTTTATTTATCAAATTTAATTAAAGAGTTTAAAGAGTATAAATAACTTCGGAGGAAATGCAAAAATATGACAATAGGCTCAGTATATAAGCATGTGAGTGGAAAGTTTCAAGACTCAACTGGTATGCCAGTGATTCAACAGTAAAACAATCTGTGTTCCCCAGAGGAAAATGTCAACTTTCAGGACTGGTAAAACTTATGACTGAGGCTTAGTGTATGGAAAGGTTAGAACCACCATTTTCTAACTGTGAGTAAATGTATCTGCAAATGTTGAATGTGTAATATTTGATTCATCCCCAGAGATGCTAATTATTCTTTAAGAATGTGGTAATGAGATGAAACATACTGTGTGCCAGCGGGCATAATAGAATATGTTTCATATCATTCGTTTAAATCAGGGCATTAATTTTCACTACAAGATAGAATTAGTGATAGAGGCATACTGTAGAGGCATAGATGGAGGCAAACTATGGGAAAACATTTTTAGCAAGTATAGACGATCAGCCACACAAGTATTGGCTCTAAAAATGCTGATCTCATTTGCTTGCAGCCAGACTTGTTGAAAGATGGCTATCAGAAGAAAAAAGTCCCCTCTGTGGTGTCCTATTAATAAATAGCCCTTAGTAAGGGAAAAAACATCAAGTTCAAGTTAAATGCCATAAAAGATAATTCTTTTGAATGCAGCATGAAGCCACTGGGGCCACAGTTTCCACTTTTGTAAATATTATTATTCCTCAGCATTGATTTACTGAACATATGCCATGTCAAGATATAAAGGAAGAAGTAGACTTTGTCCAGAAAGTTTACAGTATGTATGACCAAGAGCTTGGGATGCATCTCATAGGTGAGAGTAAGTTGGCATCTTATTATATGTTTAATGAACGTTTTCATGTTTTGATTTGAATTCCACCTTTCTCCCCCACTGTCTACCTCAGTCATAGATTAGAAGAAAGGCTGGAAAAAGTCAGACCTTTTGGAGTAGACGGTTGATTGGTTTTTAGAGACAGGAAAACACATGTAGAAATGAGTTAGGTGAAAGTGGCTTAGTCCATTGTCATGATCTCTGAGAAGAGCAGAAGCAGGGAAATAGGTAGGTCAGTGCTGAGGATTGTAGCTTCAAGAGTGCCCAGACTTAGGCAACATCTGTCACTTGGATGGGTGAGTAAGCAAGAAGGATTCTGGTTTGAGTTCTATAAGTTGATGCAAAATTTAGTATCTCTAAGTCTTGTAAGAAGTTAGGGCATTAGTCACATACTCTCAAAGTGAAAATAACCAGTATGGTTTAATGAAAAAAGCATAGACTTTGGAATCAGAAGGACTTGAAGACATGAAGAGAAGCCTAGTTTCTCATAGCGAAGATGAAAGGAGATGCAATTTGTAAAATAGGTGGCACATAGCAGATTATATAAAATCCTAAAAGGATTTGTTTCTATACTATATGACAATTGTAGGAATTCATATAATCTTAAATATTTGACTGAGGGAAATTTTCTATCCCATCTTGAGGTGGACAGAAAAGGAACTCAGCCATCCTTTGATGCCACATATTTTACAAATTATATCTCCTTTTATCTTTTCTATGAGAAAATAGGCTCATTCATGTCTTCAAGTCCTTCTGATTCCAGAGTGTCTGCTTTTTTGATTAAAACATGTTGACTGCTTTCAGTTTGAGAGTATGTGACTAAGGCCCTCATTTCTTAAAACACTTAGGTATACTACATTTTGCACCTGAAACTATCACAACATTGTTAATCAGCTATGCCTGCCTGCTAAGTCGCTTCAGTCGTGTCCGACTCTGTGCGACCTCATGGACAGCAGCCCACCAGGCTCCCCCGTCCCTGAGATTCTCCAGGAGTGGGTTGCCATTTCCTTCTCCAATGCATGAAAGTGAAAAGTGAAAGTGAAGTCACTCAGTCGTGTCTGACCCTCAGCAACCCCATGGACTGCAGCCCACAAGGCTCCTCCGTCCATGGGGTTTTCCAGGCAAGAGTACTGGAGTGGGGTGCCATTGCCTTGATTGCTATACTTCAATGTAAAATGTTTAAAAAATTAAGTTCACAGTCTTACGGGCCAACAGTTTTGGCTGAACTCAGTTCTCCGGGTAGTTCTTCTGGTCTTGGCTGGCTTCACTGATGTGTCTTTGATAAACCGCTTAGTCAGCGAGGGCCTGGCTCCTCTCAGATGATTTCAGCTGGGATGCCTTGCTCTGCTCCTTGTGGTCTTCCATCATCCAGGATGCTAGCTTAGGGTTCATCCAAGAGATGTGAGGGATCCCAGGAGACTGAGGGGAAGTGTACAAATGCTCTCAAAGTCTTCTCTTGGGACTGGCACACCCTTTCTTTTACCGTATTCTATTGGCCAAGAATCAAGGCCAGTCTAGATTGGGGGTGGGGGAAATAGATGCTACCTCCTGTCAGGAGGCCACGTCACATCACAGAGGGCAGGCATGTATGCATATAGTTGAGGCCATTTTTGCAAACTACTATAGCTGGAAAGTGAGTTCTGGTAGATTTTATGAGGAGAACAAAAGATCTTGAGAAGAGATTGATTCCAGCAAATGCAACGGTTTCTCAGCAGAGGTGGTTAGAAAGGCCTGGATGACTGAGGTAGAACTTGATGGAAACTCTTTTTGGGAAGAATACTGAAGAGAGGTGCAAAGGTGATTTAAATTTTTTCAGAGAAAATATATATTTAAAGTATTTTGTAGATAAAAGAAATTAACTTTGGAGAGAAAATTACTAGTGTTAAACTTTAAGTTAGATACATGTTGAAGTCAGCAGTTGAGTAATGGACCGTAGCTCTTCAAGCTCCTCTGTCCATGGGCTTCTCCTGGCAAGAATACTGGAGTGGGTTGCCACATTCTCTATCAGGGAATCTTCCTGACCCAGGGATCGAACCCAAGTCTCTTATGTCTCCTGCATTGGTAGATGGATTCTTTACCACTAGCATCACCTGGGAAGCCCGGAGAAAATCAAGTGGAGTGTATATGTGTTAAAAAAGAAGAGAAAGGGAAAACCCTACGAGAAAAATTCAGATCCTATCCAAAAATATAAATATGACATACAGCTATCTGTGATTTTTTTTTTCCTGTAGAAATGTGGTACTTTTGTTTTATGAGGCAGTAAGTTCCATTTTAGGGTACCCAGATGCAAACAGGAATTTCTGAGAAATCTGATCTTCCCCTTGTAAATAGAATGAGGGCAGAGGGGAAGAGAAGTAATGTCCCTTCAGCCTGCAAACTGCCTTTAATTCTGGCAGTGCCTTACCATTTTTCAGAATTTATACTCTATGTGCCTGTCACTAATACTCAGTTGCTTCTACCATGGAGCAATCATTTAGCAGTGATTCTCACTCTATCCCAGCCAATTAAGCAGGAAGTGAAAACACAAGGGACATTTAAGGGCAGTGCCTTATTAAAGGGAGAAGGCAATGGCACCCCACTCCAGGACTCTTGCCTGGAAAATCCCATGGACGGAGGAGCCTGGAAGGCTGCAGTGCATGGGGTTGCTAAGAGTCGGGCATGACAGAGCGACTTCACTTTCACTTTTCACTTTCATGCACTGGAGAAGGAAATGGCAACCCACTCCAGTGTTTTTGCCTGGAGAATCCCAGGGACGGGGGAGCCTGGTGGGCTGCTGTCTGTGGGATTGCGTAGAGTCGGACATGACTGAAGTGACTTAGCAGCAGCCTTATTAAAGAAGTGTTTGTGATCACCAGGCTATTAGTTAAAAGCAATAGGATCACACCATAGCTCAGGCCGTCTTATTAGCTTTTGTTTCTATCTTGGTGTCTGTAGCAGTTTTATGTTATTATGGATGAGAGCAGGATCTTTGGCTATTCCTGGCAAACAGGGTTAAATAGAAATCTAAGGGACAGAGAGAATAGGTCTACAATATAGTATTTTTATACAAATCTCACTTTGGATATAAGATTTAGCAGTGTATTACTGGGGCACTATTTATGTCTCTTTAAATAGATTTAAGAACAAAAATAGATTTTTATGTATGCACAAAAAGAAACCCTTAGAACTACAGTAGTTGACAATTCTGGTCTTCTGGCACAGTGGCCCACAGGCTAATGCGGTTAAGGTTCTCTGTAAAGAAGAGCAGTGAACAGGGTTTGGCAAATAATCACAGGTGCATCTTCACCCTGTCCAGGCAAGATAAGTGTCTAGGCTGGGACTTCCATCACGCTGCCAGAACAGCTAAGTTTAGATTTTTTTGAGTGAAACCTCATAAACATCTGTCAGCTAATTCATATTTTTTGGGACACTGCTGATGAATCTTATGACTGTGGTTTGGAGTTGAATTCCAAGCTCCTGGGACTTTCTAAGAAGTGAGATCAAACTGGGCCCGGGACTCCAACAGGATGTGTTCATCTTTCTCAATGGCATTCCACCCAAACGCTGGCCTTTCCAAAGACAGGTGCTTTTTGCTGCCTGTGCTTAAAGGCGTACGTAAATGGATGCGGTTTATTTGTGGTTCTCTTGCCGACCTGAAATTAAACTTTTGCAAGTAACATAACCACAGTATGGAAAGTTTAGAAGATAATGAACATCCCAAGTGTAGAAGTTATTAACACTTTGGTATAGCCATTATCTTTTTTTGATATATTTAGGTAGAACTTTTCCACATATTATTTTTTTAAGTAATATAATCATGACTGAAATGTAAGTATCAGGTATCATAAGTGCCTCATGTTTTCACAAAGACGCTGCATAGTTCCCAGAGCCAATTTCATTGAATGAATGTAAAAAGATGTAATTAGTCTTTTATGGTGGATTTGTAGATTTCTATTTTTTCTTGTTTATAAAGAGGGCTATAGAGACACAGAGGTGCTTACAGACTTCCTTCTGGGTTTTTGATTATTTGCCCAGCAGAGATTCCCAAAGCAGAACCTCTGTGACAAAGAGAACTCACATCTTTATGACTCAACACCATAGTGCCACGTTGCTTTTACCACTTATAGGCCTTTATAAATTCTACTGTTATTTATCTTCTAATCAGGCATCTTGTGTACTAAGAAATGTAACGGGCCAACAGCATGACACCTCTGTTAGTCCCCAGGTGGTCTCTGTTTACCTTGACTCCTTCCCTTTGTACTCAGTTTTTACTTTGGTTTGAATTGAAACCAACAACAGCAACCACAAAACCCCTTTCTTCTTATCCCTTTGGAGATGTGATTCTTGCTTGATTTCTCTAGTTCAGCATCTCTTGGGGTCCAAGGACGCTTGTACTCGAGCTCCTGTTCTCAGAGAGCCTACCCAAACCCTGTTCATCATTGAGGGTGAAGTGTGAGAAGGGATTTGGACAGTCTGTGGGGATACACATGTGTAGAAGACTCTCTGAATCATGCAAATAATTGGAAATTATCATTCCTCTTAATACAAAATGATTTTTTAGATATTGATGAATTTTTATTTGGCACACTGATTTTCGCTTTTTGATTTGTTATTTAATTACTAAACAGGCATTTTGTATGTGTTCAGATAATTTGACTTATTATTCCCTGGTGGCTCAGAGGTTAAAGCGTCTGCCTGCAATGTGGGAAACCTGGGTTCGATCCCTGGGTCGGGAAGATCCCCTGGAGAAGGAAATGGCAACTCACTCCAGTATTCTTGCGTGGAGAATCCCATGGATGGAGGAGCCTGGTGGGCTACAGTCCATGGGGTCACAAAGAGTAGGGCATGACTGAGCGACTTCACTTTCACTTTCATTAGAGATGAAATACTTTAAAAAATGATTTATTATCTTTTTGGCTACGCTGAGTCTCCATTGCTGTGCGTGGGCTCTTTCTAGTTCTCCTTGTTGCAGTGGCTTCTCTAGTTGCAGAGCACGCGCTCTAGGGCCTGTGGGCTTCAGTAGTCGTGGTGCGTGGGCTCAGCTGCCCTGAGGCATGTGGAATTCTCCAGACCAGGGATCAAACCCGTATCCTCTGCATTGGCAGGCAGATTCTTAACCACTGGACCACCAGGGAAGTCCAGAGATTAAATACTTTTAACTGACTGGTTAGACGTGGTCCCTGAGACTTATAATAGTTTTGGGCGTTGAAATCTATTGAAATCAGTTCAATTCTGTTCTTTTATTTCAGTAGCTCTGCATTTAGGGCTGTTTTGTTATGTTCTAAGCACTGGACCAGAAATTGTTATAAATAGAGATAATACCTTTTTAGTAGCCCTGATCTAACTGCCAGATGAATAAAGCTGTAACATGTTGCATTAAGTGCTCAATCACCATTATATGTTTAATAAATACTGTGTGGATACAGCTGCTAGAGTAATTAATTTCCCATGGGGAGAATGTAAGTTACCAAAAAAAGAAATAGTGCATAAGAAGTGTGGAGGACTTGAAGCAGGATTAGGAAGTGAGAGTGAAGAGGTCATTCCAGGCAGAAGAAGTGATGCAAACAAATCACTGATATAGTAGATGTCTGGTTTGAAAAATAGTAATCTTGAGTGGTAAAGAATAAGGTAAGTGGAGGGGCTGGAGTTTAGCCTGCAGTAATAAGCAAAGGGTATATCATTGCAGCCTTTGTGTATAATAGGCTAAAACTTTTCAATTTGCTGTTTTGGATAATGAGGAAGTATCATAAAATATTTTTAAGTTGTGGGGTGATTTGACCAGACTTATCCTTAGATGATAACTGTTAAAACTGTAGGAAAGCCTAGGAGGCAGGAAGCATAGTAAGGAGGCAACCGCTGAGATACTGAGGTGACAGTGGAAGTGGAGAGAAGAGACATCCACAAGGAGCTTCGGCATCAGTGTTGACAGGAACTGTTGCCCACTGGACATGGGAAATAAGGAAGGTATAAAGACGACACCGGGCTTCTTTAAGTTTGGGCCACTGAGTGTCTCGACAGCGGTATGAATCAATATCAGAAATTCAGGAGGAGAAATATATTTTGAACGTGGGAAGGACAAAACGAGTTTGGTTTTGGACATTGCAGTGGTCACTGATGGTTGTCTAGTTAACTTTAATTTCTTACCTCCTTTCTTAAGATGACCTTTACTTGTGTTCTAAGGCTATATTATAGCTAGTCTAAGCCAGTGGTGATTGTGCCTCCCCGGGGACATTTGGCAATATCTGGAGACATTTTTGGTTGTCATAGGTGGCAAATACTATTGGCATGTAGAGGCCATGATGCTGCTGGACATGATGCTGCATTACAAGAAAATACAAGAAAGAATGATCTGGCCCTAAATGTCATTAGTTCCAAGGCTGAGAAACCTTGGTGTAAACAAAGTATGATAGTCTCATTCCATTTGCCAGTGATTGGTTTAGAAATAAGCATGGATCTCTTTCAATGGGGCTTCTATAATGTTTTTTTCTCTTAGCCCTAAGAGAAACACTTCATTTATGGATGATACTGTGTTTGAATATTACATTATTGCATCCATCTTACCATCATCCTTACCATGGAGGATAAAGCCAGCATGCAGAGGAGGGCAGAGCCAAGAAAAATGCAGAGAAGAGATTCAGAAGCTTGATGTACATCTGAACAGTGCCTGGAGCCTCTTCTGCCTCTCGTTACATGGGGCTGTAAATTTACTTCTGGTCTAAGATTGAATGAGTAGAACTTTCCTATTACTTGAAAGCAAAAGCATCTTGATACTGCCATGTTAACTTGCTAGTGGATGATTCAGAATGGTAGTGTTAAATGAAGTGTTGAAATGTGTTATTAGAGCTTAAGGAGAAGTTTAAGCCTGGAGTTAGAGCTGTGGAAGATTTCGTATAGAGATGATAGGCACAGCCATAGAGCTGATGATCTAATTCAGGCTGGGTTTGGAGAGTGAGAAGAAAAGGCAGTAAAGACAGAATCTTGCATTGTGGGTCTGAGAAGAGAAGGATTTAATAAAACACTTGCTGAACGAAGTCAGGGAAACTCAGTGTCAAACCTAATGAGAGACACAGTATGTAGGAGACAACTTGCCATCTTCTGATAAGTTGTGTTCTTGGTTCTGTGCTGTGGAAGAATCTCTGGGATGCAGTGGGAAAATCTCTGGGATGTTCAGCCAGAAATTATCTTTCCCAGACCCCTCTAACTTCAAGATAGTCCAGTAGGAGGGAATTTGTTATTTAAAGTTTGTGAGAGTTTTGAGCACGTATCCTGAGCAGGTGGGGAAAAAAGGCTCTGAAGTGAAAGAGAATCATTGATTAAAGAAATGAAAGTTGTGATTGATAGACAGCTCTGGAAAAGTGAAGAGCTGCATGTGAATTCACTTGAAGTGTGAAAGTCACTCAGTCACATCAACTCTTTTGCGACCCCCTGGACTATATAGTCCATGGAATTCTCCAGTCCAGAATACTGGGTAGCTGTTCCCTTCTCCAGGGGATCTTCCCAACCCAGGGATCAAACCCAGGTCACCCGCATTGCAGGCAGATTCTTTATCAGCTGAGCCACCAGGGAAGTCCAATTCATTTTAAGGAGGGGGGTATACCTTTGGCAAATAAGCACTCACAGTAATTTGTCTATTTCAGGAAGGAATGTAGGAAGAATGGATATAAATATAAATCAAGGGGGCAGTTTTGGGGGTTCTTGGCTAAAGTCATTTATTTTTTTCTGACAGTTGTTTACTGAGAGTGAGGAGGGCAGAAGCAAGGAGTCTAGTGCTTGAAGTGCGTGATAAACATTTGGAATAACTACTTGTAGGCAGTGGAAAAGGGAGCAGAGGAAAACGAAATTAATGGATTGCTGAACAGCTGAGGTTGAATCTAATAAATTTGTGATGGATCCCATTAACATTTTTATGTGATTTCCCTGGCAATGCTCAGTAACTCTTGAAAGGAAATACAGTTGTATTAATCCAAACTTGGAGATTGGAAGGAGGAGTAGAATGGGGGTAGAATGGACAGTAAACTGGCAAAGTAATAATTCTAAAAGCTGGTAAGAAAGTTGCTGGTATTATTGAGCATCAATCACATTGTCAACGGAAACACATTCAGGTAAATTCTGAAGGGTATTGAAGATCACAGAATTACGAATGATTAGAATGGATCATTAGTCATCAGTTAATCTTTCAGGGATAAGGCTTATGGGGTGGTGATAGGGTTTGAACACTTCCTTAAAATGAGAGCAGGATAGAATGTAACTGAAGGCAAGAGATCACAGATGGATGTCCTGTTTCACAAATTAACTTTTTTTGTTTTGTTTTTAAAACTATTTTAAACTTTTTTATTTACTTATTTGGCTTAGTTGCCACACATGGCAAAGATCTTTGATCTTTTTTAGTTGGGTCATGTGGACTCTTAGTTGAGCACGTGGGATCTAGTTCTCTGACCAGGGATCGAACCCACACCCTCTGCAGTAGGAGCATGGAGTCTTAGCCACTGGAACACCAGGGAAGTCCCAAATTATTAACATTTTGAAAGAGAAACGGAGTTAACCAAAATTCACCTAGTTTGTAGATAAGGAATCTGAGCTTCAGAGATGCCGAGGTCAGGTAGCTTTTAGTGACTAAACTGAGATTATAACCTGGACAGCTTTGTTTCCAGCTGAATATTCTCATCCCAGAGCAGTTCTGGAGTAGGTGAAAGAAAGATCCTTAACAGAGATGTCAAGCAAAGAACGAGGAGGCTTCTTCAGTTGAACAAACATGTGCCTCAGTTGCCCCTGCGCAACTGTTTCTAGAACATCTCTCTACCACACTGTTAGAAGTTCTAGAAGGCTAGTCACGTCTGTAGAGGCTGACTCCCATGGTCTGGGAAGGGCATGCTTTGCAGGGATTCTGGATGTGAGCCAGGTGAGGCATTTGCTTAGGAGTCAAGTAACAGGGTGGCAAGAAGTCACTGGAGGGAAACAAAAGGGGATTTGATGTAACTAATTGATTGTGAATGTAGCCTGAAGCCTATGAATTGGGGGGGACCTTCACAGTCCACTGGCTAAGTATGTGCTTTCTAATCAAGAGGTTAGTGTTCCTGTGAGTCCTGTTTCTCTTTTGAAAGGGGCTTATTCATTGGGGGAAGTTATTGGGAACATGTGTTTATTAGGCTGGGCTGGTGAAAGCCTTAACATTGTTGAAAGAGGTCAGCTCTGTTCCTCAACCTCTGCTGTGCCCTTCAGTAATTAACAAAGCCACTCATAGGAGTAGGATGGAGAGAGAAGGTGTGGTTTTCTCTGCAGGTTTTATTGACTGTTCCATACGTTGAAATACAATACTGCCAAGGCTGGGTTTGTTTTTTTAAAGTGATCCAAATTGTGGCTCAGAGCATAGGGTTTACTAAGTGATAAGTCATTGGTATTTCCTGTTTATATTTATTATTAGATCTAGTTTATTGTTTTCATATTTAAATTCTTTGTAAACTTGCTCTGATTTTCTTTTTAGAGTTGTTTATGGACCTTTAAATGGCCTCTTTTGTGTGTTTAGTAATTGGAGAGCTGGGCTGTCTTTCTGCATTTTAATTAGTTTGTTTTAAGGGGGTCACAGCTTTCTTTAGTCTTTATGATGGAACGTCCTTTGTTGTCACTGAATTCTCCTACACTTGGGTGAGTGAGGAGCATGCCCTTGAGGAGGTGGTTAACTTTCAGTATCAACAATAATTTTATAGGTCTCTCAATTTCCTCCCTTCCTAGCTCCCTCCCTCATTACCTCAGCTTCTTCCTTCTTCACTCACTCAAAGAACATAGCCATGCTATAACGTGGAGTAAATACAACTAAATGAAAATCTTTTTGAACAATTTCATTCACATGACTTCCTTTTTCTATGATTAAAAAAAAAAAATCTCACTAAAGATGAAACTGGCTTCATTAGGTCTCTGCTGGAGGTAAATTGTGAAAAACTTAGTAAAATAAATAGGATTATTTTAAGAGTGGGAAAAATGCATCAGCTTTTAGCATCCACAGATGCTTCATTTGTTCCAGGATAGCAGAAATCATGATTACTTCAAAATGTTAATATGAATGGCGTGTCTTCTGGTTGTCTATGTAGGATACTTTTCTTTTATCTTGTTCCTGGTGGAATACTCACTGTTTGTAAGACTTTGCAGATTTTATTTCAGTAATTTCTGTTTTCAGTTGGTGAACTCCACTTTGTCGTGTTATTGGTGATCGTTAAGAATAGAGTCTGCGCTGCCTTTGAATGTGGATTGCTTGTATGAGAGAGTGCAATCGTGCTGCTTGCTTTACTCTTTCAGCTTAGCGTTCAATTATAAAGCTGAAGTCAGTAGATCAATATAGGAGAGTACTTATTATTATAGTCTTACTTTGCATAATTTTCAGTACTCAGGAGTTTAGGTTCCAGTGCCTTTCGTTATTCTTCATTTCTGCCTTTCCCCCTTGGCCAGCTGCCTGATAAATAAGGACATGGAGAGGTGGGGATGAAGAGAAGAGTATACATGTAGGTTTCTTGCAGTCTCTTCTCCTTCTGGCTCCGTTCTATGACATCCACTCAGAGCATGTCATCTTCTGATATCTCTTAGGTAGGCATTTATTGGCTGTGTTCACTTACTGTCTGTAATCTTACAGTTGTATTATGAAAGATTCTGCAAATTCAGATGTGTGACAGTGTGAGACTGGGATTCCCGTGCACACAGTTCTGGTGCACCGTGCCGTTCCTTTACGAATCATTCATGTCAGATGCAGGCAGCTCCAGAAGCCTCTAATTGATGGTGATACGGCCTCGATGAGTTCTCTTTTGTCGTCACCCTATTTAAGGCCTACTCGTCATGCCCTTAACTGCTCTTCTGGGACTGGATGTATTGAGTCTTCAAAATGCTGTTCTTTCACAGCGTGAGGAGGGAAGACAGTGGAACTTGGAAAGAACTGTGACTCTGATGATGGGTGGACCCTCTCTGTTTGCCTAAAGGCTGATAAAAATACACGGACTGGAGTTTCCTCTACCTGTTTGGGAGACCTTTCTTATTTTGGGAGGGGTTTCAGACCTTTCTCTAGTTTGTGAAGGGACAACTCTGGTTTTTGGCTACAGCCTCTTAGTTCAAAGAAGTGCTGGGACTTCTATAGGGATCTCTGTGTGTTTCTCCCTGAAGGACCTCCCATCCCCGCCGAATATCATCTTACTTTCCCTTTTATTTTTCTTCCTACCACGTCTCTCTTTATTGCTAGAAATTTAGTGGATTGGTTTTGATAGTTCTATTTTCTCATCCTAGCTTTCTTTCTAGGTAGGAGAAAAGAGTTGGACCATTCATTGGATGTTTCTAAACCTGTAATATGCTGTGGTGATAAGAAGTCTTTACTCATGTGAGGGTTTCCGTATCTTTTGCCTGGGCTGTCCACCTGTCCCCTTAACAGCTGCTTTTATTCTGTTTGTTTGTTTAAAAAATAACCTACAGTAAAATGTATAGATTTTGAGATTGTGGTTTGAGAGTTTGACAGATGTCTACACTGTGTAACCTATAGGCCAGTCAAGGTAGTGAACCTTTCCATTTCCACAAAATGTTCCCTTATGCCCCTTCTCTGCCTCTCCTCCTACCATAGAGATAACCATTTTTCTAATAACTGTCACCATGGCTTAGTTTTGCACATGAGTGTTGCCGAAAGACTACGTATTCACTTGTGACGGACTTCTTTCACTCAATGCATTGGTTTTGCGTGTGTAAATTCCTTTTTCATGACCAAGTAATATTCAGTTATATGCTTATACCACAGTTTGTTTATTCAGTCTTGTGTTGATAGACATTTGGGTTGCTTCTAAGTTTTTGACTATTATGAATATTTTTGTATAAGTCCTTTTGTGGACATTATACAGAATGTTTTCATTTCTCTTGAATGAGTATCTGTAAATACAGTGTTTGGTCTTGGATTGCTTAGGCTGCTTCTTTAAAGAAGTAATTAGAGATATAGTGGAAAACTTGGAAATTTGTCACTGCTTACTGCTCTAGTAGAATGTGGTTTGAGATGACTGAGCTACTTTCTAGAATCTTTTTCTCCTCTAGCATCATTTCCTTAAAAAAAAAAAATTATTGAAGTACAGCTGAGTTACAATTTTGTGTTAATTTCTGCTGCACAGCAAAGTGTAGACATATATTCTTTTTCATATTCTTTTCCATTATGGTTTAATCACAGGATACTGAATATAGTTCCCTGTGCTGTAGAGCAGGATCTTGTTTTTCATCCATCCTAGATATAGCAGTTTGTATCTGCTGCTCCCAAACTCCCGATCCTTCCCTTCCCCACCTTCGGCCTCCTTGGCAACTGTAAAGGGGCAGTTGTTCTCTGTGTCTGCAAGTCTGTTCCTGTTTCATAGATATATTCATTGGTGTTGTCTTTCAGATCCCACATTTAAGGTATTTGTCTTTCTCTTTCTTACTTTGCTTAGTGTGATAATTTCTAGGTCCATCCATGTAGCTGCACATGGCTTCGTTTCCTTGTTTTTCATGGCTCAGTATTATTCCATTTGTGTTTGTGTGTGTGTGTGTGTGCACACGCATGCGCCTAAGTGCACACGTGTAAACCACATCTTCTTTATCCATTCATCTGTCAATGGACATTACATAGGGGTGCATGTGTCTTTCTGAATTATAGTTTTTTCCTAGATAGATGCCCAAGAGTAGGATTGCAGGGTCATATGGCAACTCTAGTTTTAGTTTTTTGAGGAACCTCCACACTGTTTTCCATAATGGCTGCACCAGTTTACATTCCCACCAGCACACCAATGTTGCAGAAGGATTCCCTTTTCTTCATACCCTCTCTAACATTTGTTATTTGTAGGCTTTTTAATGATGACCATTCAGACTGGTGTGAGGGGGTGCCTCACTGAAGTTTTGGTTTGCATTTCTTAATAATTAGTGGTGATGAGCATCTTTTCATGTGCTTTTTGATCATCTGTATGTCTTCTTTAGAAAAATGTCTATTTAGTCTTCTGCCCATTTTTGTATTGGGTTGGTTTTTTTTTGTTGTTTTTCAGTTGTATGAGCTGTTTTTATATTTTGGAAGTTAAGCCCTTGCCAGTAACATCCTTTGCAAATATTTTCGCACAGTCCTTAGGTTGTCATTTCATTTTGAGAACAGGTGTCATCTGTTTATTTTTGCTTTTATTTCTATTGCCTTGGGAGACTGACCTAAGAAAATATTGGTTGGCAGTGTTTCTTAAAAAGAAAGTTGCATTAAGGTTTTGCCTCTTGCTTTATTTGATTGCTGTGATACATTTTTAATTAGTTTTAGCATATTCTTTTTTTCATTTGTTAGTTTGTAGGAAGGATGGTTCTGTGATCTGGCTTCAAACAGCTAATATAAAATATTGAATATTGCTCAACTGATTCAGATTTCTCCTTGACATGTATTGTATATATTTCTCAGAGCAGATAGTTTTTTTTCTTTGTTTAAATATAAATTTATTTATTTTAGTTGGAGATAGATATTTTAAAACCAAATTTGACTTTATATGGCCATCTGCCCTCAGAAGTCCAATAAATCTGCTTTTATGATCAAACAGGGACAATATTTTTGCAGTGTGACAAATGTTACATGATTCTGTTTGTGGCTGACAGTAGACTCTCTTGTGCTTGAAAATCAAACTTCATTAACATGAGCAAATCCAAGGACAATTCTGAGATAGAGTCATCTTCCTCCATGGGATGTTTTAAAACACATGGATCATTCTCTTCACTTGCTGGACTTTAAGTCATTCTGTTGTGAGGACACTTGACTAAAACAGCACTGCCTACTGAGTAGAAGTCTGTTCCATACACCGGGTGATCGTGTGTCTAATCCTGTCTCCACCTATTAGCTATTGTTGGCAAGTGCCATTTTTTTATGTGACTGAAATCCTCAATCAGTAGTGTTTTGTGTATATCTTAGGGAGTCCCATGCCAATAAACACAGATAATCTGTAAGACATTTTGAGATATTTTAGAAGAAAAAAATGCATTTGTGATGATGATGTTATTTATCTGGCTCCAAGGAGGCCTCTTTGAGTTTCCAGATTGAAGGCCCAGAAATGGTTTTCCCTAACATGAAGTTTTCCATGGGAATTCAGAAAACGATATTTGGAAATTGCGTTTATGGAATTCGTATTCTTCCGTGTTCTCTTTGCATGCCCGTTGCTTTATATTTAGTCTTCTTTTTTTCTCTATTAACGGTGATTATCCTTTTCTTCCCTGTCATTTATTTCTTTGTAGGGGGCTCACTATTTGGCCAATAAGAAATAATCCTAATTTTGTTTTAAGATGAAAATGGACATAGGCAAAGGGAGGCTGGGCTTTATATGAAAAATGGCGTCTTGGCTCTTTTTGCCTCATCTGGGATTCTCTGCATCTTGGCTTTCTTTGACTTCCTTGGAAGTCTGTTCTATGGCTCAGTCTGATTCCAGCAGTTACGATGTAGCATTGTGCAAATCTTTGCTAGCTGCAGATACCCCCTGAAAGATGTATGTAACTGCAGATTTCAATCTGCAAATTATTAATGCTAAAACTATTTAAAGACAGACACATTTCCAGATACCAAGCCAACATGAAGCTTTTACATAAATTAAATATGGCAGAACCAAATTAAAACGATAGAATTTTCTAGGTTTGGGCCATTGTGACGACCTAATATCCCGTTTGTGGTTAGCATCATTATATCCTATACCATGTGTCAAGCCAATGCTGCATCTGCCAACATTGCACAGGGAGCGCTTTTTCTCTCCAGGCAAGTTAAATGTGAGATGAAGGTTCATGCTTTTTGGGCTTGCCTCTAGCAACATGAGATGACTTTGCTATTTTTCAGTGTTTTCTCTTTCTCTTTTAAAATGTAATTTCACAAATTAAAAAACTCTTTTTAAAATTTGAATTTAGGAGGTGAATGTGTGCGTGTGTGTGTGTTAGGGGAGGGGTGTTGTACATAAGTTTTCTCGATGAAAATTTTGCCTAAAAGGCAGATGGAAATGAGAGACCTACTGGGGTGCTTCCTCTACCAATCAGCTATACGAGGATTTAGTTAAGACCAGGCTTGAAGGTGGCGAGAGGATGCCCTTCTCAGAAGCTGTTTTAAACTCCATCTTGGCTTGGTTTCTCACTTTGGGGCGGGAAGGTGGGAATTGACAGGCAGGTGCATGGCACACTGAATTAAAGTCCGAGAGACCGACAGAAGCACATTCAGGGCTCAGGGATGCCGCTTGACCAAATACATGGTATGCTAATATTGTAAGATGTTTTCTGAGTGCTCACAGGAAAGTGTATTGGAGAGGGAATGATCAAGGTAAGAACATGGAAGACAGAAGCCTTAAAAATCCTGAATACTTCTATTGCCATTTTTCAGCTCTCCTTGGCAAGTCCTTTTTCTCTCTGTGGCTGAAATCCTCAGCCAAATGGAATGTATTTTATCTTCATATTTCAGGGTGCTGTGCTTAATTGCCCAGTCGTGTCTGACTTTTTGCAACCCCATGGACTATAGCCCACCAGGCTTCTCTATCCATGAGGATTCTCCAGGCAAGAATACTGGAGTGGGTTGCCATGTCCTCCTCCAGGGGATTTTCCCAACCCAGGGATCGAACCCAGGTCTCCCACATTGCAGGCGGATTCTTTACCGTCTGAGCCATCAGAGAAGCCCAAGAATACTGGAATGGGTAGCTATCCCTTCTTCAGGAGAACTTCCAGACCCAGGAATCAAAGTGGGATCTCCTGCATTGTAGGCAGATTTTTTTTTTGCCAGCTGAGCTGCCTATTTCAGGGTAGAAGGAACAAATGCTGGAGAAGAGATAAGGAAACTAACATCCATTATGCTTATGTGGATTTTCTCTTTTAATCCTGTGAGATTGTTTATACCAAATTACAGGTAATAAGGCAAAGCTCTGAGTAGTCATGTGACTTCAGTTCAGTTGCTCAGTTGTGTCCAACTCTTTGCGACCCCATGAATTGCAGCATGCCAGGCCTCCATCACCAACTCCTGGAGTTCGCTCAAACTCATGTCCATCGATCGAGTCGGTGATGCCATCCAGCCATCTCATCCTCTGTTGTCCCCTTTTCCTCCTGCCCCCATAGCGAAGGCCAAATAGCAGGTAAATTGTACCTGGAATTCAGACCCTATTATTTGGATTCTGAGTTTATGTTTGGACTAATAGATACTAAACGTTTCTCCCACTTGCTTACCCACAAGTACTGATACCCAAAGTAGCAAGTCTGTCCATAATTAAAAATTAGCTTAGCTTGCTCTCTTCTAAAGGCTATAACCCAGTGAATTAGATTAATTTTAAGCTGAGAGTTTGATGTGTTTGAAATGTATGATATTTCATCTTATCTTAATTTTTGTTCTTGAGAGATTTTATGGACTATTGCAGACTTTTGGCATTTCTCTAATGCCAATAAATAGAAATAGGACATAGCTTTATCTCTGCATTTATTAAAATGCCATTACAAAATACCCAATTTAGTACATCTGTACACACATATGTAAGGCACTGTGCCCAGACTTCCCCTCCCCTTACCTTACTCCTCCAAAAAGAGAGGGAGAGAAAGACAGAGACAGTGTAAATGAATATAGCATTAGAATACATGACAGTTTTTTATTTTCATGGAACATGTAAAACGTGAAAGATTTAGTACTGACAGATAAATGCACAAATCAACTTATAAGTAATAGATGTTTTTAACTTATGCTAATGGTTTGGTTGGAATTTTGCCATATTGTTTAAATTAGTCCCATAGCCTGGAGGGGGCTTCTGCAGGAAGCCATTGTAATTTTCATCCCTTAGACGCTGGTATTTTCATGAGCTGAAGTTAAGTGTCTCAAGGGGTAATGGAATATCACTAAAACATTTCCTGAGCTCTCCTGAATTGGACATTGGTATGCCCAGGTCTCTTCTCAGAAGAACAGAGCTTTTGTTTCATTTTGTGAAAAAAATGTTGCTGCCCCCAAATGCAATTTTTTAATGGATTTTAAAAAATATATTCAGAAAAAACTAGTTTAAGTAATGTGAAACAGTGAAAATGTTCCATACTTAGTTTGAAGAAATCATGTTTTTTCTTTGCATTTTCATACCTATGTAATAAAGTGTTTGGTTTAAAACAAATTCAAAGTGTTTGGTTAATCTAAGGTTTTCTGAAAAATTATAAAATAAAGCTTCCTAGGCCATTTTGAGACAAAGAAAGAAAACACTTTAACAACACTTGTTTTTATTATAAATTCCTAAAGACTTGTAAGTTATTTTAATAAAAATTAAAATTTACATATAGTATTTGACAAAACTTATCCACCACTGATAATGTATAAAGCAGTAAATAACCATCATAAATAATGGTACCTCGCTGGATATTGATGTGATTTAACTGACATTTATGTTCTCTGCTTTAGCAGTTAGGTGGATTTGTTTTCTCTTAAGATAAACAAAAAGGATATATGAGAAAAGAGTTGGCTGTTTGGGTAGTCTGAGGTAGCTTATGGGACCCTCACAAGTAATCACAGAGACACTGGCAAATAGTTCCAGGTTCAGCATGATGTGGTATTCAGACTTCACTATGGCTCAGATTGCGTGAAATCACCAGATTCTCACTAGACATGATACAGAATGCTTGATTATAATCACAAGACCATAATCAAGGCAGAAATGTGGTGGAGAAGATAGCCACGTCACATGTCATTCTCTGGATTGCTACCACAATCAATGGTACGATTTAGTTAAAATCTACAACAGTTCTGTTCTGTAACATTTACAACATTCCCGTTGCACAAAATCACAAAGAATCAATGTACATGACCTGCTTTCTAATTGATGTAATCAAGCATTCTTTATCATGTCTAGTGAGAATCTGGTGATTTCATGCAATCTGAGCCATAATGAAGTCTGAATACCACATCATGCTAAACTCTGTGATTACTTGTGAGG
Organism: Bos indicus x Bos taurus; assembly: GCF_003369695.1. Classification (NCBI taxonomy): domain Eukaryota; kingdom Metazoa; phylum Chordata; class Mammalia; order Artiodactyla; family Bovidae; genus Bos; species Bos indicus x Bos taurus. The sequence continues at coordinate 66,037,636 of NC_040091.1, forward strand.
GTCCCATAAACTACCTCAGACTACCCAAACAGCCAACTCTTTTCTCATATATCCTTTTTGTTTATCTTAAGAGAAAACAAATCCACCTAGCTGCTAAAGCGGAGAACATAAATGTCAGTTAAATCACGTCAATATCCAGCGAGGTACCGTTATTTATGATGGTTATTTACTGCTTTATACATTATCAGTGGTGGATAAGTTTTGTCAAATACTATATGTAAATTTTAATTTTTATTAAAATAACTTACAAGTCTTTAGGAATTTATAATGAAAACAAGTGTTGTTAAAGTGTTTTCTTTCTTTGTCTCAAAATGGCCTAGGAAGCTTTCAGTAATTTAAGTGACTCAATCAGCCCTGGCTACTGGCAGAGGCAATTTTATTTTTATATGCTGTTAGCTCCTGTGGGATCACGCAGAGTATATTCCACGGTCAAAGATTTACTGTTTACTGGTGTAGCCATTAATTCTATGCTTTCCTTTTCTTTTTTTTTTTATCCTATCTCTGGGCTATACCTGCCAAGAACTATAGAATCTGCCCGAGTTTTTATGTTTGAAAGATCTTCCATACTTGAGTATTTGTCAGATCCATATTTTCTACAAAAATATCTGTTCTAGTTCTGTTCCTCTGAGACTCTGTTCTAAAGTCAGTTTCAATGGGTTCTTGTAAACAGCTTCTCATATCATTTGTGAAACACACATACCCTACACTTTATTTTTTGATATTTATAAGTAATATATTTGATAAAGCGTTGATATTAAAATATACGAATTACATAAGCAATAACACCACCACCAACAGCAATAAACAACAAGATTTTAAAATGCGCAGAGGACCTGAATAGATTTTTTTTTTCCTTCAAAAAACATAGACACTGGAAAAGACACAGAAAAACAGATGCAGAAAAAGAAAGTCGAGAAATAAGTGTTACTGAGAATGTGGAGAAAGGGGCATCTTTTTTATTGAAGAGACTCTCCTTTCTCTATTGTATGTTCTGTATATCTTCGTTGTACATTGTCTCTATATGTGCACAATTTTGGAAATATAAATTGGTACAGTCACTATGGAAGACAGAATAGAGATTCATCAAGTATTAAGAATTGTTACCCTATACTTCATATCCTCATGTCCTGATCAAAACAACAACAGAACAAAAATTTCCTCTCCAGCCTAACAGCTCTTTCAAACTGCTACTTCAGTATCATGCATTCCTTCATTGTCACATTTATTGAAAGCACATTTTAAACCTACTTGAAATTTCCACTTCCTAGTCACCCCTTCCTGTATTCCTTGTTAAAAAAAAAAAAAAAAAAAGCTACTGTTCTTCAGTGGTCACCAGCAACAAACTTGTTGCCAAAGCAAACAGTGTTTGATCAGTCTCCTTCTCCTTCCCTTTTCTGTAGACCAGGATGCCTCAGTCCTTTCTCACTCACTGTCTTTGTGCTTGACTTTCATATCACAGCTGTATCCTGACTTGTGGAAGGAGCAAGGCTTTGCAATTGGATAGACTTGGTGGGAACCTCTGACTTGGTATCATCCCTATTGTGCTAGCCAAAAAAGGCCCTACACATTCCCAGGTATCATCTGCAGAGATGATTCTGCCCTGGGTTGAGGGGAAATGGGAGGTTTTGATTATGTTTTTTTCCTCAGAGAGTCCTTGACCTTGCATGTAAACCCTTACTCATTGATTTTGTTTGAGAGGCTAGTGTGGTATATAAGTCCAGCATCATTTATTTCTACTACCTCTGTCACATAGAATACCTTTTATCCTATTCATACTTCTCCAGACTTGTTTCTTCTTCACTTCTAAGCCTCTATGTTAACTGATGCAAAACTGTTATGCTTGAGAAACTCCTATGCACACTTTGAAATCCATCAAGACCTAACCTCCTTGACGCCCAGATACAGGACCTGCCTCCTATGAGCACCCACCACCTGCAGAGCACTTGTACTGAAATCCAGAGTCTGTTTCCATGTCCAGTTCTCTCATACTCAGAGACAGAGACTTGATCTCGTTCATGTCTAGGGTCTGGATATAGTAAATATTTACTGTTACGTGAATAAAGCAAAAAGTATAAGATTCAGAAACATTTTAGATGGAAAGAGCTTATATTAATGGGTTATGAATGTTGTAGAGTGAGATGGGCTATTTTAGAAACTTGGAATGTGGAGGGAAATTTTCCTGCTCTTATCCTGACAATGAGAATGAGTTAACAAAGAATAAATAGACTTTGAAGTAGCACCTGCTCCCATCTGAGCATAGAAAGAATGTCTTTGTAGTTAATTTTTATTCAAGTAATTTTCAAAAACCCCAGGGCAAGACTGAAAAAACTATAAAACTGTAAAGTTGAAATCAGAAACATGAAGGATTGTGATTATTCAGAAAGATTTCCAAAGGTCAGAATTGGGAAAGAAGGAAGAGCTGGAGTCCCGCATAACAAGAGTAAGTAAAAAAGCAACAAACTTTTTAATGAACTATATCTGTTTAGTACAGAGATTTAAATACATTTTGAGAATTTTATTTTTCATAGTTTCTGAACCCCTATCTTCATCATTGAGGATATTAAAAAAAATCTTTATTTAAAACTTAACTTTTTCTCAGCACTATTTACAGTTGTCAAGACATGGAAGCAGCTTAAATGTCCATCAACAGATGAATGTATAAAGGGGCCATCACTATGGTATATACATACAATGGAATATTACTCAGCCATAAAAAAGAATGGAATAATTCCATCTGCAGCTACATAGATGGACCTAGAGATAATCATACTAAGCGAAGTAAGACAAAGAGAAAGACAAATATGATACGATATAGGTGGAATCTAACATATGATACAAATAGATTTATTTATGAAACAAACAGACTCATAGACATAGAAAGGAAATTTATGGTTAACAAAGGGAAAGGGCAGGGAGGAATAAATCAGAAATTTACGATTAACAGATACAAACACACAACAAGGTCCTACTGTATAGAACAGGGAAATATAGTCAATATCATGTACTTAACTATAATGAAGAATATGAGAAAGTATACATTAATATGTACATATATATGTAGGGCTTCCCTCATAGCTCAGTTGGTAAAGAATCTGCCTGCAATGCAGGAGCCTTGGGTTCGATTCCTGTGTTGGGAAGATCCCCTGGAGAAGGAAATGGCAACCCACTCCAGTATTCTTGCCTAGAATCCCATGGACAGAGGAGCCTGGTGGGCTACAGCCCGTGGGGTTGCAAGAGTCGGACACTACTGAGTGACTTTCACGACAACTACTACTACATATATATGTGTAACTGAATCACTTTGCTGTGCACCAGAAAGTAACACAACATTGTAAATCAACTGTACTCTAATTTAAAAAAATTTTTATAGTTGCCAGATTATATTCTCAAAATTATATTCTGTTTGTTCTTATAAGCATGTCTTCACTTCTCTGACCAATTACTTTGTTCCAAGTATTACTAGTTGGCATAGCTGTTTTGTGTAGAAGTCTTTTCCTTAGCCCATAGATAAATATGAGCTGCTACTCAATGAACATAAGCACACTTGCTCATATTTATGTGGCTTAATCTTCATTTTTTTGGTGCTATTTAAGATTGTATGTGGTTCAAGAGATAGGATACTGATTTGGTTTCCTAGTAGTCTTCTAACTGTGTTAATAAAACTGTGCTGTAGCTAATAAACCAAATCATTGGCCAAGGATCCTATGAAATTTGTAGTTTTCTTATTCTGGTAGTCAGGAAAGCTAGAAAAAGGTCTTTGCCTTAGGGCATTACAGTTAACTGTTAATATAATCACTTGTTTGGAAGCAAAAACTTAGTTAATGCTTAAAACCAGATGAATGATTTTTTTCTAAATACTTTTTTGCTGATTTTATTCAGTGATTTTTGATCCATTAGCTGCCTAGTAGTATATTTGCTTTTGTACAAGAAAAAAGAACTCAGAAGGATTAAATTAGCCAGTTGGTTTATATATTCCAATTGAATGATGTCATTTTTAACATGTCATGATTGTTCAGAGCAATCCTAAACAACTTAAGTGAACCCATGTAAATCCTGAGCTTGTACAGGTGATTTTGCTGTCTTTTGCTGTGGGAGATGCTTCACCCAGGTATAGGCCAAAATGAGATTGAGGGCACTGATGAGTAGGTGGAATGGTTAATTGAATAAACATTGATAAAATGCCTACCATGATACAAGCAGTTGAGGGTATAGAGATGAGTAATAGATATGAAAAAATAGCTATAAGAAAAACCCCAAAGCCATGCAATGAAAGTAGAGAAGTCATTTAAGAAGGACAACTCAAGGTGGTATGGTGACTAAAAAATAAAATTGCTTGGCTCTTTAGCTAAGGGGCCTTCACTATGCTAATAAGAGCAATTGTTTTTACATGCCTGGGCCATTTAGCATTCATCTGTCCTATAACCACAAACGGTATTCCCAATCGCAGTCTTGTGGTAAGTGAGATGTAAAGATAAAACTTTAAGAGACGGACATAAATCCTTCATCATGGTAAGAAAAACCATTCAGAAGTGTCCAGTTAGCTGTTGTTACAGGTGGCTAAGTGCTGCCATCTTTTTGAGTAGAAGATAATTTCTTCAGCGTGTGTGTGTTTAGGAGCTATTTGAACTGATGATGTATTTAGTCTTTAAACGTCTTGATGTCAGAATAAAAACTTGACCTATTCAGTTCCAGCATTTCCTTTGTGCATTTTCTTGGTTTTTATTTCTACTATTATGGTTTAAGTAATGATACTGTATCATTAAATCTCTTAAAGTGGTTTTTACCTGCTAAAACATAGACATAACAGAGAATGGCTTCCACTGGGAATTTTCAGGCGAGTCCACAACCACGTGAGAGCCCTCCCTTTGAGTGACTGCACCTCGTTGATAGTTCATGGTGGGGGTGCAGTGACATCTGCCAACCACGGGTCGTCACGATCACCCCCTCACACTACAGCAGACTGACCGTAATTATTAGCATGAAGGGATTTAAAAATTGGGTGATCATTAATATATTACTTTAAAATAATTTTATAGTTATTAGTACATTTTTGTAACAATATTTTCAGTGTCTGGACTTAGAAATAGACAGTCTGGTATCTAAAAGGAGCCAGCATTTCTTTGAAAAAATAACTTACTGATGGCTGTGATTTAAATAAATACCTTTAAATATGATTTTGTCTAGACATGTTCAGGTTATCACAGATTAGCAATTTATAATTTGTAGCCAGTCAATTCTAGCATGGTTCTGGTAGATTTTACAATTCTTGACATAGTAGTACTGAATTAGTTTCCTATTGTCGCTGTAACAAATGGCATTGAAAAAACACTATCTTACAGTCCTGGACTTCAGAAATCAAAATATCAAAGTAACAGCAGGGCTGTATTCCTTCTAGAGGTTCTGTGGGAGAATCCATTTCCTTGCCTTTTTTATCTTCTAAAGCCACTTGGATTCCTTGTCTTATAGCTGCTTGCATCGCTCCAATTTTTCTTTCGGAGTCATAGTTCCTTCTTGGACTCAGATCTACTTGCCTCCCGCTTGTAAGCACTTTTGGGATTACATGGGACCTACCTGATTAATCTAGGAATATCTCTTTATCTCTAGATCCTTAATCACAGCTGCAAAGTCCCTTTGCCATTAAGGTAACTTATTCTCAAGTACTAAGGGATTGAGATATGGACATCTTGAGGGGACCATTATTCTATCACAGATGCTTTAAAAGTGTCTACATCATTAATAATTATTTTAACTAATTTAAAATGCTGATTAATATCAAAGATGCATAACATCAAATATTGAAATTGTAAATTTTTTAAACAGGGAATGGGGAAGTGTTTTAAGAATCATTTAGGTTTTTAGCAGGGCATTTTTCAAATAATATATGACTCTAAGAAGATTCTTACATACTCAACATGCGGGTTAAATGTTGCATTCCCTTACCCTCCCTTCTGTTGAGAATCACTGTATGTAATGAGAGATAATAATTGGAGTGTCTTTGTGCAGAGGAGCTGTATGCTGACTTAAAAAATGGTTCAGAACTAGTGAATTCAATTTTTAGAAACTGTCAAAAGATTGAGCCATTAACTGTATTTACATACATAATCGTTCATTCCAAATCATAATAATTTCTGACTTTAATGGCATTAATTTACAACCAATGTTGTTACTTGATTTCCGTAAAACTTGTTGATAAGGAGACAGGCCTGGGAAATGTTATGATTGCCTTAATTAGCCAGAATTTTGTCTTTATTTGATAGGTCCTCTTGAAATTTTTGTTTCCTCCTCAAAGGAGAAAACTTTAAAAAACCTTGTTGAAAATAGTAGGGATGTTTTAACAAGTCTGTAATGTAGCTGCAACCTCAAGCCCAAATTATGTATTTAGCTATGTCTTATTAATGTATGCAGGGCATTCATTTAAAAACGTGTTATAATAGCATTGCCAAAATATGACTTTTGTAAGTAACATGAAAGTAATGTAACTATATTTAGAGCAGGAACTCTTAGATTAGAACCTTAGCTTTTGGAATATTAATGTTCAGACATTGTTTCCATTCTCCATTAAGATCCACTGTGTATTTTAGGAAGCAACTACAAATCTTTGCCTACTATTGAAGAAACAGTGTGTATGTATGTTGTATTGGAAAGAAGTGAGTGTACTTTTCTCCACACCCGCCTTTACAGAAAGTCCCATAACTGAGCATCCAATAGTCTAGTCTAGTGTTAGTTGCTCAGTCGTGTCCTACTCTTTACAACCCCAGGGACCGTAGCCCATCAGGCTTCTCTTTCCGTGGGATTCTCCAAGCAGGAATACTGGAATATGTTGCCATTTCCCTCTCCAGGGGATCTTCCCATCCCAGGGATTGAACCCAGGTCTCCTGCATTGCAGGTAGATTCTTTACCGTCTGAGACACCAGGGAAGCCCCTGAATGTCGAATAGTAGTGTTTAAAGATAGGAGCAGTCATAGTTGAACTTGGGAAATTTCTTTCCCATAGTAATTTGGCCACTAGCTGACAGAAGCTATAGTGCCTTTGACTCACTTAGAACATTCAGTTGCCAACCCAAATATTTTAGTTTCTTAGCTGTCCAAGAAGTGTACATTTTAATCTTGTTACTTCATAAAATCACTGAATTTGAAAACAATAAGTTAAAGAATCATTTCAAAATATTTTCCCAAGAGAAACGCCTTCCCCCCACCCCAAGGAGTTGCATGTTGAACTGGTTGTGTTACAAATTATCAATTTCTGACTGTTGAAATAACCTCTTAGTAACATACTAAATTGGGTGCCCTCATGCCAAAGATGCAGCTCAGGAAAATCATGATGAGAGTTTGGGTGCCAGATTCTACTTTATACTTCTTCACAGGAATGTGTTGAATGTGAGGATCTTGCCTCATTGCTTTAAGTTCTCAGAAATGAACGTGATCTCAGTTTACATTGGTAAGGTCATGAAGAGGAGCGTGTCCCGCATATGAGAAGAAATTTCTTACCTCTTTAGTCCTAGAAAACAGCTCCTTGAAGACCAAGGTCTTGGAGTATCCTTTTTAAATTGCAACACTCATTTCTTCTTCAGGTTTTACAAGTTACACTTATTAGCTTCAGTGAGGGTGAAGGACACTGGCCGTCTTGTTCCCTGTCGTATACTGAAGTCTTGACCTGATAGGTACTCACTGAGTATCTGTTGATTGACTAAGAGAATAATGTTAGTGATGCTTCCATAGTTATGTCTCCTTCTTTTTAACTCCATGTTAGAAATCATCTCATTATCTATTTGATCTTTAACATTTTCAAGCTTTAATTTCCTTCTCTGTAAGTGTGACATTGTTATATTAATTTTACAGAGTGTTTTGAAGATTAGTGATGAGCACTTGATACATAATAGATACTTATTTGATGGTAGGAAATAGTATTATAAATAATTATAAATGGAATAAATGCAGCTTTATTTCACTATTATATTGTGTTGCAAATGAATAAGATCTTCAGTAAAAATTTCCATGCATCAAAAATAATTGGATTAACCACATATAATTTATGAATTGTTTTTACTAATTATAATTCTTTATGTTAAAAAGAAAATAAATTCCTGCTATTGAAAATACATGAGGCTGTGTATGAGATGTGAATATCTGATAATATCTCTTCTATTTTTGTGGAGAGTAAAACATTTTTAAAAAAATATAGATTTATATGACAAGAAAATAAATTGCGTTACACAAAGTGAAAGATGAACCGGTTTCAGCATCTATAAAAATAAAAACAACTACATCATAACAAGCACAGTAGCGTAGCACATGTGTGATACCAGTTACACAGGAAACACTTTTTGTTTTCAGTTGCGCTGACTGAAACAGCTCCTTCCTGAGCAAAAATCGTATGCTGCGACAATGAACATCTTGCCTGGTTAGAGTTTGGTCAGTAATTTAGAATGATTCATGTTAGTGATGAGTGCTGAAACAGAAAAAAATCAGTTGGCTAAGATATATCCGCTTGTGTGCTAAGAAAAAGAAACATTCTGGAAAAATAGCAGCTAGAATGACTGGATATGTTCTTTTCCATTTCTTGCAGAGCTCCAACATCTGCAGGTTATTCTGGTGTTTCAGAGGTCCGAGGCTCTAGTTTGGTCATTAGTTCTTTTTGTTTTTAATTAATTTTTAGCTGCGCTGGCTCTTCCTTGCTGCTTGTAGGCTTTCTCTAGCTGCCGCAGGCAGGGGCTACTCTCTAGTCGGAATACACGGGCTTCTCACTGCGGTGGCTCCTTGATCCTCTTGTTGCAGAGCACAGGCTCTCCATCGTGGGCTCAGTGCTTGCGACTGCTGGTGGGCTTAGTTACTCAGTGTCACGTGGGATCTTCTCAGACCAGGGAAGATTGGCAGGCAGATTCTTAACCATTGGACCACTAGGGAAGTCCTGGTCATTTGTTCTGTTCGTCAACAAATATTGTTTCCATAATGTCTTAGGAACTCACGTGGCACTGGGATGATTGAGAAACCAAAAAACCAGATGCAGCCCCTTCCTCCTTTGGCTGACAGTCTTGTGGAATGATAGAAACTGATGAAACAGTCAAAGTAAAGAGCTGAAAAGGCAATTTAGTGAGTATGAGGCAGTTGGGGGCTTTTGTCAAGGCTTCCTCAAGGTAATGAAGACAGAAATAAATGCCAAGGAGGGACAGGAGTTAATCAGAGGAAAGGATAGAGGGAAGAATACTGTAGGGTAGGGACACAAAGGGAAGGTCCTATGGATTAAGAGTGAGCAGGTAAGTAAGAGAAAAGGGCGTGGAGAGGATTAGGGATTGCTGGAGGAATGGGTAGAAGCCGGACCATACAGGAAAAGAGTTCATGTTTAGGGGTTTCAACTTTCTTCTAAGAGCCATAGAAGTCATAGTTGTTATTCAGTTGCTCAGTCATGTCTGACTCTTTAGCAGTCACTGGGAAGGTTTATTTGGTAGATGATGTAATTAGATTTATGTCTCAGAAAAATCACTGTGGCCCCCTGTGGGGAGTGGATTAGAAACAGTGAATGATGGGAGGACCGGTCAGGCCTCTTTCTACAGTCTAGTTCGTCTAAGAGATAAGAGATGGTAGAGCTAGGACTAAGGTTGTGGTTGATGACATTGGGACAAGGAGAAAGATTCAAGAGCTGTTTAGTAGGTAAAATGGTTAGCGTTTGGTGATGGTTTCGGTAATGGAGGAGTGAGCCTGGGAGGATGAGTGATGATAAATCCAAAGGTTTTGTATTGTGCAACTGGATGAATGGAAGCACTTTTCCGAGATGGGAGACAGTGTAAGAGGACCAGATGGGAGGGTGGAGATAAAATAAGTTTTTCTTTTATATAATGAATTATATGTAACTGAAAGACATTTTAGTTCAATATACATTCTTGGGTCACCGTTGCCTAGATTTTAACTGACATCACTGGCATGTATGATATCAGGGAAAACTATTAATGAGATGGCTTAAAGAAAACAAAAAAATTCTGTAAAGCAATTATCCTTCCATTAAAAAGTAAATATACGTTAAAAAAAAAAAAAAAAAAAAAAGAATGAGCCTTTAGGAACTGCAAAGTCATTATTGGCCAGGTGAGGCAGAATGAGCATGCAGCTAAGAAAGCTAGAATTAATGATAAGAGAGGAGGGAGGGTGACTTCCCTGGTGGTCCAGTGGCTAAGACTCTGCACTCCCAATGAGGGGAGTCTGAGTTCGATCCGTGGTCAGGGATTGAAATCCTACATGCCTTGACTGAAAGATCCTGCATGCTGCAATGAAAATCGAAGGTCTCACATGCCGAAACTAAGCCCTGGCACTGCCAATTAAATAAATAATTAATAAAATAAATATTTAAAGAGGAGGGAGAAAATCAGGACAGTGTGATGTCAGGGACACAAAGGAGAGTATTTCGAGAAAGAGGGAGTGTTGCCAGACACCCTTGAGAGAGCTTACAAGATGTGGACTGTGTGCTGATTTGATTGAATGGAAGCAAAGCCACCTGTAACTTCATGCAGAGCTGTTTTGGTCAAGTGTTGGAGGAGGAAGCTGGGTTTGGTAAAGTTAAGGCTTCAGAAAGAGATGAGGAGATGGTGAGCGTAGACAACTATTTTGAAAAATTTGCCTCCAGAAAGGAAGAGAAATAGAGGATGACAGTGGAGGAGAACAAGGGGAGCAGGAGCTGCCTTTTTTTTTTTTCAGTTTTAATTAGAAAATTTGTAAAGTTCCAAAGCTAATGGGAAATCAGTGTGGTGTAGATGTGTATAGTAGAAAAATAAAATAATCTAAAAACTGAAGTTCCTACTGCATATTTAGAATTAGTTTTTTTTTCTCTTTTGCTTATTAATCAGAATCTGATTAGTTTGCACCAATCTATAAGAAGAGGAAGGTCAGAATTTTCTGTGAACTACTCAGCTCCCCATGAAGTAATAGTTAAATAAGAAATGATTTTATTAAACACCTCCACTAAAGTTAGCAGAACCAGGAAAACAAGACTTTGAGAAGTAAAAATGATGAGACAAGAAAGCAAATGAAACATAAATTCCTCTAAACTAGTTGTGTAAACTTATGTAAGTCCACTCTTCAATTTTATCATCTCTAAAACCGAAGGGTTGGAAGAGATGACCTCCGAGTTTCCTTCCTGACCTAAGATTCCAGGTTTCAGTAAACTTTAGTCATTGCTTCTTGGCTGTCCTTTTTTCTCCTCAAAGTAAGTCTTTCTGGATCCTTTAGCTATCTGTCAACAAAAATAAATTTTTTATTTCTGAAATATCCCTGCTAGAGCCCCAGATGTGCGAATTGGTACAGAAAAGGGAAGAGATTTTATCCATCTTTCAGCACACTCCCCGGATGAGCTGTTGTGCAGAGCACTTACAGGGTACTGTCTTTTATGTTCATTTGAAAATTGAGAGAAACGGCTCAAGAGGGCATGCTGTGTACTCTCTGCTTTCAAGGTAAATTTTTGGTAATCAAAGAATGATTGTGATAATTGCAAAATCGAGTAACAATAATTATACGTTGAGCATCACAAAAATAGCACTAACAAACCCTCATTTGGTATAATATCTGCTTACTGAGATACTGACTTCTTTGTATATTTCAGCAGTAGTCTTCATGATTTTGGTGCCTATTGAGTTGTTTTCAGTTTGTTTGAGAGTCTTCTGGAGTGCTTATTACCTAAACTTCAAATGTCTAAATCATTCTCCTCTAAATATTTCAAGAATGCTTCACTGAGTAATTAAAGAAAAAGAAAACCTGATTTTCCTCAAACTCACAGCTTCACCTCCTGCAAGATCTCAGGAGTGACAATGGAACTCCAAACACCCAGAGGCCTGTGGAATTTTGTTGTGCTTTGCATTTAAAAATCCACTTTTATGGTTTTCAGTGCAAAACTTTTATGTGCTTAAAGATACCTGCGTTTATCACCAAACAGGTCTCCTACACCCACTTCCGCTCATTACATCATTATTTATCTGTTAGTTTCACCTTCAGGACATGTCTTAAATGTGTACTTTAACCTGATTCTGCGGAAATTCTTATTTATGTCTTAATTGCTTCCTGTCCTGACTATAGCAGTTCCTCTTTTATAGTCTTCCTAAATCCTGTGCTCTAAACTTCAGAGGGGTCTTAGAATGATGTTATGACGAGATTACAAATTCCTGCTTTTGGAAAGAATGTGCATTGTGTTAAAGTGATGTCTGTTGCCCTAGTGTTTTTTTTCTTTTTTAAACTATACTATTTTCCTATTGACCTGTTATGATTGTTCGGTTAGGAAATGGACAAGACTAACATTTGAAAGGGAGAGTACATTTGACAGTTTCTATTGGAAACTGTATCCTGAATCATTTCAGTTAGATTTTTCGTGGAAAAAAATGATTATAATGGTAGATTATTCCTTAAATTTATGGTAGACTTTTATTCAAATTTTACTTATCTAGCCTTTGCTGGGAAGATGAGAAAAGTATGCAAACATACTCACATTTCTCTTATTCTAAAGACATTAAATTTATAGACACAAAAGTTGTAATTATAGTAAAGTTAGTATTTTGTCTTATATTTTCAAAGTAGTTTTAAACTTAGTAATCCAGTTAGTTGCCCACATATGCTTATAAAGTGGACAACTAAGAGTTTTGTACTCCTCCATTCCACAGTGATCAAGTGGGGAGGCTAAACTTCAAATATTTTACCTCTGGAAATAGTAAGTTGTCATTGTTATCTAATAACATTTAGGTAGAAATGTAAATTTTTGTGTATGTGAAATGAAAGTGACTATCAAGTTTGACTAACATATGCTAACATTAGCAGGAATTATTAAGTTTTTGACACTCCTCATTATTAATAAAGAACAAAAGAATATGTGTATTTTATCTCTCTCAAAAAAAATCTTTAGTGAACTTCTTATTTTTGTGAAAAACATAAGCTGTTTGATCCTTTTGTGAGTTTGTTCTGGGAAAGCAGGATTTTCTTTTGTGGCATATGTGTTCTTTCTTTCTCTGTCTCTCTGTTTCAATCTCTGTCTGCTTATCTCTCACGTCTAACTCTCATGCATGGATGAGAGATGCTTGGTAAATATTGCTGAATGAAACTTGGAGTACAAAAGTACTTCTGAAGATTCTGTGGGCAGCACAGTCATTTGCCTTCTTGCTAAAACACTCCAGGGTTGGTCCAGCCAGGACTTTAGTTGATCCTGGTGCAGGCAAAATACACATTTTACTGATTACCACTTGATAGCACATTCATGATTGTGTCATGGCTCATTTTCCATTAAAAAATTATGGCTGAAGAAATGGAGAGCCGCCTGTGAGTGAATCTAAGCATAAATAAATGTAACATAATGATAATAATAATAGGTAAATTTATTGGGGCTTCCTTGATGTCTCAACAGTAAAGAACCTGCCTACCAATGCAGGAGACATGAGTTCGATCCCTGGGTCAAGAAGATCTCGTGGAGAAGGAAATGGCAACCTACTCCAGTGTTCTTGCTTGGGAAATCTCACGGACAAAGGAGCATGGCAAGCTATAGTCCACAGGGTTGCAAGAGTCATACATGGCTGTGTGACTAAACAACAACTTTTATTGAGAGTTTGGCTGTCAATAATGATAACTTGCTAAAAATAACTGTCCTCAGTGGTTTTATTTATTAAGTCATTTACATGTACAGTGACTCAACAAAGTAATTTTATTATTTGATAGATGAGGAAACTGATACTAAGAGGTTCAATGCTCAGATAGTTAAAAAAGACACAGAAATGGGATTTGAACACAATCTAACTTTAGAGTCCACATTCTTAACTGTCTAGCCTTTCCACCTCCACCTCTGATAACTTGGGGAGTACTTTTCTCAGATTATAATTCTGTTTCTGAGGTCTAACAGAAGTTTCATTCAGCAATATTTATACCAAGCATCTCTCATGTATATTGGCATTCTTCTTTCATTAACCTGTACAAACTGTCTTACTTCTTAGAAAGAGCTTTTTTTTTTCCCCCAGAGTTTGAAAATTAAATGCAATCCACAGGGAGGTTTGTATCGATGTAATATTATGTGTAGGTATGTAAAATGATCACTGTGTTTTGGTTGTGTTTACTTCGACATGGCTTAAAGAAGGCAACATGTCGAGAAGGTTGAATTAATTAGTCTTGTTATGAGAGGATTTCCCTTCTCATTTCCTGTCTTGTAAATTTTTTTCATAACATTTCATTTATGAAACAGTTGGGGTTTTTCCTCACTAATTGAGAATACTTAAGATCATGCATCAGAGAAGGCAATGGCACCCCACTCCAGTACTCTTGCCTGGAAAATCCCTTGGACGGAGGAGCCTGGTGGCCTGCAGTCCGTGGGGTTGCTAAGAGTCGGACATGACTTCACTTTGACTTTTCACTTTCTTGCATTGGAGAAGGAAATGGCAACCCACTCCAGTGTTCTTGCCTGGAGAATCCCAGGGACGGGGGAGCCTGGTGGGCTGCCGTCTATGGGGTCGCACAGAGTCAGACACGACTGAAGCGACTTAGCAGCAGCAGCAGCAAGATCATGCATTTGACTTTGAAATAACTTTAATTTCACTAGACTTTATAATTATAATAGTAATTATAAGAGGATGTTTAAGGTTTGAGTTATTTGTATGTTGAAGTTTGTAAAATCAGTAAAACAGGTTTTCTGTTAAAAAAAGCCCTTGTCCCAACTACCTAAGAGCGTTCAAAAACCTTGAACGATATGAAAAATTTCAGCACTGCAGTGTGGTTGTTTCCTGTGGAAGATTACATAATCCTTGTGAAATAAACAGTGATGTTTTGGTTCCAAAGAGTTAATGTTCGGACTGTTTTCCATCTTGCCAATATTCTATTCCACAGTTGCATGTAATACTAGGGTACCTATACCTTCTGCATGGTTCACAAACAAAACAGATTGCTTCTTAAAATATGAAGAATAAATATGGTTGAGAAAAGCAAATTAACATATTGCTGGTGGTTTAGTTCCTAAGTCGTGTCTGACTCTTGTGACCCCCTGGACTGTAGCCCACCAGGTTCCTCTGTCCATGGGATTCTCCAGGCAAGAATACTGGAGTGGCTTGCCAGTTCCTTCTCCAGGGGATCTTCCTGGCCCGGGGATTGAACCCAGATCTCTTGCATTGCAGGCAGATTCTTTACCCACTGAGCTACGAGGGATCTAAAAGATGCACAAACATGTTCATACATATGCACACATGCTCATGCACCCTCACATATTCAAACATAGATTCAAACACATGCACAAGCACATATATACACATGTACACTAACCGACAAATACATATGTATGCATACACGCATGCCTGTGCGTGCTCAAGTAAACACTCACAAATACACACATGTGCACAGAGATACTCACATACACACATACGTACTCATGCTCACACACAAACATATCTGAAAAACTAGTTTTGCCCGAAAGGCTATTCTTGGATGACTGTGTTTTGATGTACAGATTTAAAAACTCCTTTAAAATAAGCTCTCCAACATTATTTAGAATTTGTGAAACCGAACCTTGCATTACTATCTTTTGTATCACTTCCTTCATGTTTATGAATTTTATATCTTTACACTGGATTCTTTCTGCAGAAATTCTTTTATGACAAGAATACTTTTTTTTCTCTATTAGCTGAAAGATGAGATAACAAATTAGGTGGCATAACTTCACCAGTTTTCTAAAAAGTAAACATCTTAAAACATTATGTTCAGAAGCACAAGTGACAGAAAATTTCTCCTGTAGAAATATTTAAGGCGTGGAATTTTCTGATCTAACTTTTGGACGTAGAGAGACAGTTCTGGTTTGTATTGTAATTTCCAAATAATTATAAAAATGATGAATTGAAGCTGAGGAAACTATCTTTGATATGCTTCTGTTACTGTTTATGGAATGGACTACATATTACGCTTTTGAGTGGGTTGTAGTGCTTCCTACAAGGTTTTCTTTTTTGTGGGAATAAGCTTAACAGCTGCGTTTTGTGTTATATTTCAGTCTTTGCAACCTGATAAACTTTGTGAAATAAGGGAATCCTTCAAAGTACATTCTACTTTCTCTGCTCCACAGGCATCTGAATGACACAAGAGGTTAACTGCTCCATTTTTCTTGGCAGATCAATATTTCCTTATTTGACTATTAATGATGTGATGGCATCCAGCATGGATCTTTGGGCAACTCTTGTAAGAGTCCAAAGTATTCAGAAGGGAAATAGCAGCAGGCAGTACGTAATGGATTAGCTCTTTGGAATGGATAGCTATTAATTTATTCCAGACCACTTGTTCAAGGTTACTTTACCCACCCTCCTCCTCTGTGATCCAGAGCCAAAGGATTCAAATGGGTAATTACCTTTTGTCAAATTACATTTTGACTTACCTTATGAGAGCACTTGGTATAGAATTTTTCTCCCAAAGGACATATAAGCACTTTATTAACATCTCTTTCATTCCTAACATATGTCTAAGAAAAAGATTGAGGCCAAGTTTTTTTTCCTTCACAGTAGTAAAAACCCCATTTTACAGACAGGGCTGGACCATAAGGCCATTTTCTGGAACACAAACTTTGGCAGTTTTCTCCAAGAATTTTAATTTTGAAATACTTTCTTTTAATAAGCTTTATTAATAGGAATCTTTGAGATACTCATGATTAATAAAATATGTTCTCTTCTTTGCTTCATTAACAGTTGAGATACTCATGATTAATAAAATGTGTTCTCTTCTTTACTTCATTGACAATTGTATATACAAACAATCATATGTACGCACACACATGTGATTAGATATATCACTAGAAATTCCTAGTGTGTGTACACACACACACACACAGCTTCTTGAAAATAGTAAGTATTTCTGAAATAGCTACTATGCATCTTATACTCAGTTGATGAAGATAGGAAGGTAATATTGATGAAAAGGGAATCCTTGCCCTTGTATAGTTAGCATTTATGAAACTATTATTAAGTAGGAACTTGACATACTTCTGATATGTGGATGTGGGGATCAGCCAGGTACGAAGTACTCCAATGGTATTTAGATATTGTCTATACTTATCAGATTTAGTAAATTACTTTCAGTCATTAATCAGTCATCACTTTGAGAGGCTTAAGATACTTCCCAAAGCTATTCGAACTCCTACCGCTATCTACCAGAAACTTCAAAATGTTTGTTGCTTAATGTAGGCCATCTTTATAGTATTATTTTTCACCTTGGGATCAGTTTTTATTCTGTATTCTGGAATTCCTTTGGTGCTCCGTATTGTCAGTCAGTCAGTTCAGTCGTGTCTGCCTCTTTGTGACCCCATGAACCGCAGCACGCCAGGCCTCCCTGTCCATCACCAACTCTTGGAGTTTACCCAAACTCATGTCCATCAAGTCGATGATGCCATCCAACCATCTCATCCTCTGTTGTCCCCTTCTCCTCCTGCCTTCAATCTTTCCCAGCATCAGGGTCTTCTCAAATGAGTCAGCTCTTCGTATCAGGTGGCCAAAGTATTGGAGTTTCAGCTTCAACATCAGTCCTTCCAATGAACACCCAGGACTGATCTCCTTTAGGATGGACTGGTTGGATCTCCTTGCAGTCCAAGGGACTCTCAAGAGTCTTCTCCAACACCACAGTTCAAAAGCATCAGTTCTTCGGCGCTCATCTTTCTTTACAGTCCAACTCTCACATCTGCTTTTTAATATGCTGTCTAGGTTGGTCATAACTTTGCTTCTAAGGAGTAAAGTCTTACCTAGTGAGGAGATTAAAGGTGAGGAAATAAAATTCTTGGAGAGGCAAGGCAAGCTCATCTTTGAAACACTGTTTAGGGATTCTTGGTAATTGCAAAGTAATCTTTTGATGCTATGATTGTAGCACTGCAAAGCATAAGAAACTCAGACTCATTTGAGTTTTCATCACACAGTTAAATGGAATGAGGGGGAAGATATTTTTCAGTTAACTTATTCAACCTCATTCACTTTCATCTGTCATTTTTTCCCCATTGATGAAAAAGTCTTTAATATCTCAATAGGGCAACTGCATTATAACTGAATTTAGAAAGTTTTCCGTAATAATTGGGAAAATTTTGCATATTGGACAGAGTTTGGAAAGAGATAGAAGTGAAACTTATCCAATATGTTGTTCAGCTGATAAGTCATGTCCAAGTCTTTGTGACCCCATGGACCACAGCATGCCAAGCTTTTCTGTCCTTCACTATCTCCCCAAGTTTGCTCAAATTCATGTCCAATGAGTTGGTGATGCTGTCTAACCATCTCATCCTCTGCTGTCGCCTCCTTCTTTTGCCTTCAATCTTTCCCAGCATCAGAATCTTTTCCAATTGGTGGTATCTGATTTAATCAGTGACAGTTTTAAGTTTAAAAGGAAAAAAACTATCTGACCTGATAAAAAAGACTCAGGGGCATCACAGTAATGACTGAAAGTAAAACTCGGGTGTAAGAAAACCTGCATCAGTGTTTTACTTGTTGGGTATTGTTTTGACTTGACAGTGAACACTTAAAGGTAGTTTTGCATGTTATATAAAAGTGAACCCAAAGCTCTGTGTGTAGTAAAATGAAATATTTCATCCCATAATCTGCTTATGGACAACTTTAAATATGTTCCTGGAGAGTGACACTTGAATAAATACTGACTCAGTGTGTGTATGTACATGTATGTGTGTGTACACAACATAGGAAGACCATGAATTCTTCTCACAATTAATTAAAATGTATAAAGGACATGGAAAGTAAAAGTTGAGCAAAGAAAGATTGATCAGAAATGATCAAATGTATAATCTCAGTGGTAAATTGATAATTCCATTTTTCAAAGTTTAGCTGGATGGTGGTTTAAGACAAAAATATTCAGACATTTCAACATTGTTTGCTTATGGAAAACATTTGAAATTTTGTTAGCAAAGAACAGTGTAAAAAATCTAAGCATTTTTGCCTCAACATCTGCATTTGCTTATTAAGAAACACCCCACACCCCCAGTCTCTCAAACAAGTTAAGTTTGTCACAAAATGTTTTCAAATGTCATGAAATTTAGTCTTAATTTGTTTGTGCTTCTCTGAGTTTTAGTTTATTTGCTTATTTCATTTGAGTTCTTGTTGATTTATTTATTTCATTTCCACATATCCTTATATTTAAGACTTAAGATGGGAGTAGTCTTACAGAAATTTGAAAAAAAAAATGCTTAAAATCGTTTGGGGTCTTAATTTGGGACATAGCAGATTCTGTTATCCTGGCTCCACAAAGAAAGAAATATGTATATCCCCCTCCAAGGTGCTATCAGGCCGTTTCAAACAGGGAAATAGAATTTTGATAGACAGGTGTGAGTGTCTATCACACTCACATAATAAAGATGGGTTGGTGTAACCCATCTTTATTATGGTTCTGATTTTTAAGTTAGGAGACTAAAAGGAAAGAAAGCAATGTGATCTTTTGTTTTACTTGCTCTGAGAAAAAAATAAATGTATATTTGAACACATAGGCAGATTCCTTCATTGAGTTGTATTAACGAAAAGATTGAAAGAAAATATACTGAAGTAACTGAGCTAGGAGACTTTTCTTCTTGATGTTTTTTTATATTTTTCTTTTTAATACTTGGTCAGTATTTTAAGATTGCCTCAGTTAATGAGATGAAGTAGTTTCTAGGGCATTTCCTTAAGAATTGTGATCTTATAGAAAACTAGAGACCCATTTAATAACATTTATGAAGTGAAGTAAAGTAAGTGAAGTAAAGTCGCTCAGTCGACCCCATGAAACCTACCAGGCTCCTCTGGCCATAGGATTCTCCAGGCAAGAGTACTGGAGTGGGTTGCCATTTCCTTCTCCAGGGGATCTTCTCCACCCAGGGATCGAACCTGGCTATCCCGCATTCCAGGCAGATGCTTTAACCTCTAGCAGATCCTGTCAGAGCTCTAGAATACTCAGTTTTTGATCACCTATCAACTAATCTCTTGATAGTATATAGATGGCCAGCTTTAAACACTTTGCATCTGCTTAATAGTATGTTGGTATTTTTAGAGCAAGATGTAAGTGATGATAACAAGGAAACACAGCATATGAGTGACTGGCGTCCTCTCTGTGTCCTCTCTGGTGTCCTCTCTGAATTATTTGGCTGATTTCTTCTCAATCAGTATCTTTCTGCTGAAACATTAATTTTAGTATTATATTTGACTGAAAAACAATACAAAAAACAGTATTATATTTGAAAAAACAGAACAAAAACTGCTGAAATATTAATTTTAGTATTCTATTGGACTGGAAAACAAAATACACGTGATACCACCCAACCAATGAAAAACACAAGCAACTGGATCTTTGTAAGAGTTAATTGACATGGACAAATGAATCTAATTTTGACTTACTGCAAATATTCCTTAAAAAAAAAAAAAAAACTGTATGTGTTGCCATATTCAGCTCCAAGAAAAATTAAAGTGCTTTCTTATTTGAAATGACTTTGTTTTTTTTCACATTCTCTGGTTATCTGTTGGTGTTAACAATATGCAATATTCAAGATCTAAGAAATAAAAGTTATACTTATGATCTGCTTCCCAGTATAGAGCCCACTTTGTAAATTTTTTAAAATAAATATTTAGTGCAGATACTAGGAGAAGGCAATGGCACCCCACTCCAGTACTCTTGCCTGGAAAATCCCATGGACGGAGGAGCCTGGTGGGCTGCAGTCCATGGGGTTGCTAAGAGTCGGACACAACTGAGGGAATTCACTTTCAGTTTTCACTTTGCTCCATTGGAGAAGGAAATGGCAACCCACTCCAGTGTTCTTGCCTGGAGAATCCCAGGGACAGGGGAGCCTGGTGGGCTGCCGTCTATGGGATTGCACAGAGTCGGACACGACTGAAGCAGCTTAGCAGCAACAGCAGACATTTGAAACAGTTTACATATTGGTACATAATGAAAGAATAATTGAGTAATTGAGAGAAAGTATTGAAAATACTTTTGGCAGTTTTGTTATTCATCAAATTGTTTCCTAGCCTTTAATTATCCCAGTATAATACTTTCATGTACATGCACACACACACACACATTCCTTCATTGTATATCATGCTCAATGAGATGGGAACAAGTCCTAATTTTTTAATCTAAGAGGGAAAATATACAGCATGAAATTTATTAAATTTTCAAATTGTCAGTGCTGCACTTCCAAAGAGATGACTATTATGAGTTTTCCCTGAAAAGTGCATGGGCACACTTTTGATATGCTTTCCTTGATATGGGAGCATTTCCTGATGGTTTCCTCATTGCTTCTCACTGAAATGATAACAATAACCTGAATAAGGATTTTGTTTAGTTTTTGTTCATCAATTTCCCTGTAAAGTTCATGTCTGCCTTACTCAACTCTGTTTCCCACAGCCTAGCATGGAACTTAGCCCATGATACGTAGATGTTCAATTAATATTTGCAAATGAATGAATTAACAGATATTAATTATGTAACTTTTGTTCATTTATTAAGATTGAAACATGGGTATTTGGAAGCAAGGTGAACTGAGTTTAATGACTGAGGTTTTGACTACCTAGTTAAAATGTGAAGATACAAGAAGCTTTGTACAATAGCAGAGTAATTTCCATTTAACTGTACTTTTGGACACGTTTTAAGCAAATAAAAGTCTAATTATTCTTGTGAGAAATACTGCTATCGGAGGATTTAGGTCAGTTTTGAATAAACAAATTTAGGTAGACAGGTTTTTAACTTCGATCTAGAAATACCAGTAGGTGGCTCTGTATTCCAGTGCTGAATAACAAATAACCCTTCTAGAGGGTTGACTCATGGGGTAGGACCAAAATCTTGGTCAATACTTCCGTAAGGAATTTTGTATATCATAGTGTGAAGTGGATATCTTAAGTTCTATATACAATATAACCATAATTTGGAGTTTAATATATATATATATTTATATATATATATATATATATTTTTTTTTTTTTTTTACTCCTTGGCATTATTTTTGGGTCTGAACCACAAGTTTACTATCATGAAGCAGTCATAATTTCACTATATTACATTTGATCTACCTTGACCAGGAACTGAAACAGGAGTAACTGCAAAGCCAAGTATAGAATCATCATGAAGAAAGAGTGACAGGGAAGCTCTAGTGAAGTTTTAGATGGTATTAGTTGATGTAAGCGTGTTTGGCTTACATATCACTTTTACATTTATGGCATTTTATTATTCACTGCTGAAGACACTGCATGTTTTTTTCTGAATGATACACTGGAATTCTAAAAAGGAAAACAGGAACAGTCAGGTGTAAAGTTTAATTGGGAGAGAAATAGATGGAACCTGACAACTTGAGAATGGAAATGGCCTTCCTTCAAATTTGAATGTTGTTTTCCTCCCTTAAACCAGTAGTTGTATAAGCTGTTCTTTTGAAGCAGTTCTTAACTCTTTGACTTATATGTTTATCCTTCTGCCTTTTAAATAGATGATGCTTTTCTGGAACATTTATATACAATAAAATTTTATTGTATATAAATGTTCCAAACAAGGATGAGGAAATATTTCCCAGTATGTACTCGTTTTCACCATACAATAAATTTTAAATGACTCCCAGTTCTACCTGGGTGTAGTTGAAGATAAACATCTGCTTTCATGTTTCTTTTTTTATTTGAACAATAATTTAACCTGCCCAATAGAAGGCAAATTTGGTGCTTGGTGATATTTCATCTGTTAGCCACCGGGGACTCAGCAACGAAAGAATCTATTTTCTCTTTTCTACTGATTGTTTCTCAAGAAGTTATCTTTTAATTATATTATTATACTTAGCATTTTTTGAATATTATTGTATAATTATCATAATTTAGATGTTGTGAAGAGTACAAAATAATCTTTTGGAAAAGATCTTCGTTAAAAAGAGAAAAGGGAATAATCTTGTTGGTTTGACAGGAAAAACAGCATTGAAAACAATAACAAATAAAAAGAGCTTTATATCTGAGAAATTTTACACTTATAATGGTAGCTGTATCACTCAGAAATGCTGACTAGATGATGCTGAAGCACAATATCCGAAGAATGATCTAATTAACCTTCAAAACATATTGTTTGACACGGACAGTAAGGAAATGGGGGGCTCCCCTGGTGGCTCAGAGGGTAAAGAATCTGCCTGCAATGTAAGAGCCTGGGGTTTGATGCTTGGTTGGAAAGACCTCCTGGAGAAGGGAATGGCAACCCACTCCAATATTGATGCCTGGAGAATTCCATGAATAGAGGAGCCCGATGGGCTATAGTTCTTGGGTCACAGAGTTGGACACGACTGAGCAACTAACACTTATAAGGAAATGAGCAGATAATTAAGTGGGATGATAAATTTGTCAAGTCCTAAGCTTGAGGTATTCTACATAAAATATGTGTGTATCAGTTGTTTACAACTTGAGTAAGTTATTCTTATTTTCTTTTTCTTAATGGGATTATAAATATCTAAGTGCATGCTAAGTTGCTTCAGTTGTGTCCGGCTCTTTGCAACCCCTGGGACTATAGCCCGCCAGGCTCCTTTGTCCATGGAATTCTCCAGCAAGAATACTGAAGTGAGTTGCCATGGCCTCTTCGAGAGGATCTTCCTGACCCAGGGATTGAACCTGGGTCTTCTGCATTGCAGTTGGATTCTTTACCACTGAGCCACTGGTGAAGCTCATAATACCCGCAGTCATCCAGTATTCTTTGGAAGGGATTTCATGTATTGTCATCTATACTGCTAAGAACTTTGCTTACACATGGAAGGTACTCCAGGAAGATAAATCAATGAAAGAATGTGTTTGTTCTGAAAAGGAATTTTCAGATCTTTACTTTCATTATTTAGATTATTTGCTGCGGAGGTAATTTTGATGTAGTGTTAAAAGCATCAAGCCAAGCAGTTCGGTATGCACCCTGGGAAGAAAATGACCTATGTTAGTGTGCTCAGTAACAAGTTTGTGACAGTGTTATGCAGATATTTGTTTCTTCTGACTTTGAAAATGTGTGTACACTAACCCATGAATGCAAGTGTTACTGACAGTAGTGTCATTAGACAGTATCAACCTGGTTGTCTATGAAAACAACTCTTCAGTTTTGAGACTATTGCTATTTTCACAGGTGGTCATTTCTTACAACTTAGCCACATAAGACTTGTGGATGAGTGGAACTCCTTGCTAAAAGTTTTGTACTGCTGAACACCATTTTGATGCATTTATTTATTATAATGCCAAATGGTGCTGTATACTCCATATCTTGGTGATAATGCTGTTTTTTTTTTTAGCAGTATTGTACCCATGAGACTGTATAATGAACGTCCCAAGGAGTCAGAGTCCAGGCAAGAATTCATGGACTAAGTTTGGCCATAAGGAAAAATTAGGAGCAGCAGAGTGGAAAGTCTTTTGCCTTAACCAGAAAAATTCCATTTTGTTTCTCCTTTAAGGAAGGGCATTCAGCATGGTCATCATGGGATATGTCACCATCTGGTCAGACTGGAAGATTAAGGGACCCCAAAGAAGAACAAATTATAGGCAGTTACTAATGCAGATTCATCAGTCCATATGCTAAGGTGACTTTGTAACGCGGTCAGTGATAATCTTCTTCTACCCCTTTAATGTTTAAAAAACAGACTTGTATATTGATGGATGCTTATAGTATGGTAAAAGGAGAGGAGGTTCCCAGAATTTTACCACCATAGCTTGATCACAGCTTTTAAATCTCTTAAAACAGTGCTCATCCCCTTTTGACTTCCTGATATACATTCACTTTATTGGTTACAGGCAAAGAGATGAAAACAGTTTATCTCCACTATGCCTGTGACAGAGTAAGTTTTAGATAATGAGGGATGATGTTGGTATGATAATGTCAGCTGTATTTGATTAGCAATAAAGGCAAATTGGAACATAACATGGAAAACCCTGTGGTCAGTATTGGGTAACATCCTAGCAGCGAGAGTGACTCAGTACTAATGCCCCAACGTGGGGGCCGAGGCATTTCAGTACATCTTGTCTTAAGGCCTCAGGAATGTCAAATGTTGTTAGGGTTAGTGCCTGGAACTGGGTGCATCCATGGGTCAGCAGGAGACAGAAGTAGAAAGTGGCAAGAGCTTCATCTTTGATTTCATATGGTTTGATGGCTGACTGCAAGATGCTCCTGATGCTGTGGCCTGAACCTCTTCCCAGTCTTCTGCTTAGACCTCCCTCTCCTCACCAGTGGATGCCCCACGAGGGCCAGGGTTGCTGGGGGTTTATCTCCTTCCCACCCCTGTCCAAACAACATACCTTTGGTGTCTCGAACAGGGCCTGCTACATAACAGGAGCTCAGTAAATATTTGCAGATAAGCTGAATAAGAGAGACTACTCTGTGCAAGGTGATTTCATAGGTGTGACAGGAGAAATAAAGATGAATGACAATCTCTCCTTTTCTCAACCAGCCCAGAGCCCAGCAGGGAAGACATGTCATGTATATAAGACAACAGAGGATATCCCTGAGGGTCCGTAGTAGTGAATGAAGTCTCTCAAACTACAGGAGCAGCACTACAGGCCTCACCCCCACCCCCCGGCCAGAGTAAGAGACATTCAGCTTGGTCCTCAAAGATGGGTTGGAAGCAAGGGGCACAGGGGAAGGTGTGCACCCAGGTGATGGCACAGAGACAGGAGCAAAAGACAATGGTGGAAGCATCAGAGCACGATTGCAGAGCAGTAAACAGAGAGGGTGGGCCCAGGGTAGGATATGTAAGAGGGCAAGGTAGGAGAGAAAGTCGAAGGGGAAGGCTGGGGCCCGATGCTGGAGGGCTAGCAAAGCCCTGATAAAACTGCTCACACTTGAGGCAGGGGAGATTTTTACTTTGAATGAGAGATTGGTGCATGCTTAAGGGTCAGTTCTCAAATCCTGAAGATCACTAGCCACAGATTATACCTCTTAGCATATTCAGTTCAGTTCAGTTCAGTCGCTCAGCCGTGTCTGACTCTTTGCGACCCCATGAATCGCAGCATGCCAGGCCTCCCTGTCCATCACCATCTCCCGGAGTTCACTCAGACTCACGTCCATCGAGTTGGTGATGCCATCCAGCCATCTCATCCTCTGTCGTCCCCTTTCCTTCCTGCCCCCAATCTCTCCCAGCATCAGAGTCTTTTCCAATGAGTCCAAAGTACCGGAGTTTCAGCTTTAGCATCATTCCTTCCAAAGAACACCCAGGACTGATCTCCTTTAGAATTTGGACTGGTTGGATCTCCTTGCAGTCCAAGGGACTCTCAAGAGTCTTCTCCAACACCACTGTTCAAATGCATCAATTCTCCAGCGCTCAACTTTCTTAACAGTCCAGCTCTTGCATCCATACCTGACCAATGGAAAAACCATAGCCTTGACTAAACAAACGGACCTTTGTTGGCAAAGTAATGTCTCTGCTTTTCAATATGCTATCTAGGTTGGTCATAACTTTTCTTCCAAGGAGCAAGCATATTTTAATTTCATGGCTGCAGTCACCATTTGCAGTGATTTTGGAGCCCCAAAAAATAAAGTCTGACACTGTTTCCATGGTTTCCCCATCTATTTCCCATAAGTGATAGGACCAGATGCCATGATCTTAATTTTCTGAATGTTGAGCTTTAAGCCAACTTTTTCACTCTCCTCTTTCACCTTCATCAAGAGGCTTTTTAGTTCCTCTTCACTTTCTGCCATAAGGGTGGTGTCGTCTGCATATCTGAGGTTATTGATATTTCTCCCAGCAATCTTGATTCCAGCTTGTGCTTCTTCCAGCCCAGCGTTTCTCATGATGTCCTCTGCATAGAAGTTAAATAAGCAGGGTGACAGTATACAGCCTTGCCGTACTCCTTTTCCTATTTGGAACCAGCCTGTTGTTCCATGTCCAGTTCTAACTGTTGCTTCCTGACATGCATATAGGTTTCTCAAGAGGCAGGTCAGGTGGTCTGGTATTCCCATCTCTTTCAGAATTTCCCACAGTTGATTGTGATCCACACAGTCAAAAGCTTTGGCATAGTCAATAAAGCAGAAATAGATGTTTTTCTGGAACTCTCTTCCTTTTTCCATGATCCAGCAGATGTTGGCAGTTTGATCTCTGGTTCCTCTGCCTTTTCTAAAACCAGCTTGAACATCTGGAAGTTCATGGTTCACGTATTGCTGAAGCCTGGCTTGGAGAATTTTGAGCATTTCTTTACTAGCGTGTGAGATGAGTGCAATTGTGCAGTAGTTTGAGCATTCTTTGGCATTGCCTTTCTTTGCGATTGATTGAAATGAAAACTGACCTTTTCCAGTCCTGTGGCCACTGCTGAGTTTTCCAAATTTGCTGGCATATTGAGTGCAGCACTTTCACAGCATCATCTTTCAGGATTTGCAATAGCTCCAGTGGAATTCCATCACCTCCACTAGCTTTGTTCGTAGTGATGCTTTCTAAAGCCCACTTGACTTCACACTCCAGGATGTCTGGCTCTAGGTGAGTGATCATACCATTGTGATTATCTTGGTCGTGAAGATCTTTTTTGTATAGTTCTTCTGTATATTCTTGCCACCTCTTCTTATATCTTCTGCTTCTGTTAGGTCCATACCATTTCTGTCCTTTATCGAGCCCATCTTTGCATGAAATATTCCCTTTATCTCTAATTTTCTTGAAGAGATCTCTAGTCTTTCCCTTTCTGTTGTTTTCCTCTATTTCTTTGCACTGATCGCTGAGGAAGGCTTTCTTATCTCTTCTTGCTATTCTTTGGAACTCTGCATCCAGATGCTTATATCTTTCCTTTTCTCCTTTGCTTTTCACTTCTCTTCTTTTCACAGCTATTTGTAAGGCCTCCCCAGAAGGCCTTTTTGCTTTTGTGCATTTCTTTTCCATGGGGATGGTCTTGATCCCTGTCTCCTGTACAATGTCACGAACCTCCCTGTCCGTAGTTCATCAGGCACTCTATCTATCAGTTCTAGTCCCTTAAATCTATTTCTCACTTCCACTGTATAATCTTAGCATATTACACAGATTCAAAATGTGGTTCATTAAATTGTTTCAGATTTAAATTCACTGAAGCCTATGCACTGTATCTAATATATCTGTTGTTAAGTGGCTCAAGAAGT
Organism: Bos indicus x Bos taurus; assembly: GCF_003369695.1. Classification (NCBI taxonomy): domain Eukaryota; kingdom Metazoa; phylum Chordata; class Mammalia; order Artiodactyla; family Bovidae; genus Bos; species Bos indicus x Bos taurus. The sequence continues at coordinate 66,065,637 of NC_040091.1, forward strand.
AAATCTGCATTCAGATTTTGACACATGGGAAAGGAAGGTTGAGAAAAGCCTTCCTTTGCAGAAAAATGGTCCTTCTGTGCGGAGCATAGCAAGCTGCTTTGGCTTATGGAAGCTCAAGAGTTAGAAGGCAGTGGAACCAAACTTAGATGCTTGGTACCTTGCAGCTACTATTTTTTCTCTGATATTAGTGGTTTTTACCTGTGTTGTCTTCTTTGGTTTTCCCTTCATCATCTGTCTATCTCTTGTATTTGACTAAACCGAACTCTTTCATCCAAACTTAGATCATTTGTTATTTTTTTCTGTGCTTCTCTCAAAACCTTCCTTCAACTTACCCACATTTATGAGGCAAACAGACCCCCATGTGCACCTAAATATATTCTCTCTTCATATCTCTTCCACTGTACAATCAGTGTCTTTGATGTCAAGAATGGATCCATTAATCATTCATTCATTCCAAGCCTTAAAGTTGATTATCTAACTGTCCTTAAACATTTCAGGTGACTGAGTATATGTCATCTTATACCAGTTTCAAAGCATACCTTGGTGATTTTGTGGGTTCAGGTCCAGACCACTGCAATAAAGCAAATATTGCACTAAAATGTGTCCTGTAAATTTTTGGAGTTCCCAGTGTATATGAAAGTTCTGTTTACACTCTCTTGTAGTCTATTAAGTGTGCAATAGCATTATGTCTAACAATGTATGTATCTTAACTTAAAATATTTTATTGCTAAAAAGTGCTGTTCATCATTTGAGCCTTCAATGAGTAAATCTTTTTGCTGGTGGAGGATGTTGATTAGGGTGATAGTTGGTAAACGTTGGTGTGGTTGTGGCAAGTTTTAAAAATGACAACAGTAAATTTGCATCAGTTGACTCTTCCTCTTGAACTCTTGAAGGCCATTGTAGAGTCATTAACTGGCTTAATTTCATTATTTTTGTGGGAATAGGGAAGCCTAGAAAGAGGGAGAGAGACTGGGGAATGGCCAGTCAGTAGAGCAGTCAGAACACACGCAACATTTATGGAGTAAGCTCACTGGGTATGGTTTGTGGCACCCCCAAAACAACCCAGTAGTAACGTCAGAGGTCACTGACCACAGATCACCATGACAAAGATAACAATAATGAAAAAGTTTGAAATATTGTGAGAATTACCAAAATGTGACACAGAGACACAAAATGAGCAAATGCTGTCAGATAAATGTCATCAGCTTGACACAGGGTTGCTACAGACCTTCAATTTGTTAAAAAAAAAAAAAAAATGGTGTGCATCTGTGAAGTACAATAAAGTGAAGAACAATAAGCCAAGGTATGCTTGTACTGGAAAATTCCTTACTATATTGAGCTAAATCTATTTATCTGTTTATTGTTTTTATTGCTATTGATTTAAGTTCTTTTCCTTATAAATGACACGGCTACCAGTGTTTGAAGATGATTATCTTGTTATTAAATATTCATATGAAATGACTTCCAGATGAATATGGCTTGTAACCTTATAGCCCTTCTCTGGATATACTTTAATGGGTCACTTTACTCTCTTAAAACATGTACTTGCATACTATTCTCCAGATATGAATTGAGTAGCACTGAATGTACTGAATTCTTACCTTCCTTATGTTAAACAACATCTTTATTAGCCCTAAGAGTTTTAGCTTTTTTGTTAGTGATTTTGCATTATTGGATGACATAAAGCTTGCAGTTTACTAAGTTCTGAATATAATAAGAGTTGAAGTACTCTGTGCCCAATAGCCACAGTTATTTTCTCAGATTGAAAATTTAGCTTCCCAGTCCATATATGCTTTCTAAAATTTGTCACTCTTTTCTTCTTTTTTGAGAAAAGAATTTCCTATTTGTCATTTTCTGTTACATTTTCTTATTGTCCGTGAATTCTGAGATACTACATACATCTATTTCCTTCTTTCAGAAAATAAAATATAGTTTAGTCAGAAATTAGAGAATATCTTCTTTAAAATGATTATTCTTGCCTTGTCTTTTCAATGATTTTACATGTTTCTTTGATTACCATGACTTTTAAAAAATACCTCTATGTAATCACTCTTCTTAAATGTTTTATTTAAAAAATATTCTTTTGTTTGGAAAGAATTGAATAAAGAAGCAGTCTTACAAGAAATTGTCCCAAATATTTAAAAACAAGAGAAATCCAAAATAGACTAAGGCGGTATATTGAACCAGTGATGTTTTCTTAATGAAAATAGTCAGTAAAACAGTCAATATTATGAACCCTGATCAAGATTCTGAAGTGTAGTTTTATTTTCCTTTAGTAACAGTGCGTCATGCTGTATACCTGTTAGACATAATCTCTTGAAGGTGTAGTAAGGCAGGAGAGAAGAAAATGAAAACTCAGAGAAGGAGCAGGAGGTAGAGAAAAGAAGTAGCAGAAAGGAAAAATGCCCAGTGAGGTGTGGTAAGAGTACAGAAGTGTGGGAACCGCCGCCAGTGGGCTGACAAACGTTTGTGTGCCTGCTGATGCCTTTGGAAACTGTCGGCAGCGGGAAATGTTGGTGTAATCTGTGAGGATACTTTGTTCTTATCCTCCGAGAGACAGAATGCATTTGGGACATGGATCCTAAATGAGATTAGCCTCTTGTTTCATTTCACCTGAACCACCTCACCCACAGACAGTGGATCCATTTCTGTCACACAGGGATGAATAAAATTACTGAGTCATAAAAGTAAGTTATTGGGGATTGAATTTTGCTGTAGTCATTTTATAAACCAAGGCTTTCTTTATTCATATCCTTTAAATTGAAATTTAAAATTATGATGCTGAGACAGCCCCAGATAATCTTAGTCGGTGGAATGTGTGCATGCTAAGCCGCTGGAGTCGTGTCTGACTCTTTGTGACCCCGTGGACTGTAGCCTGCCAGGCTCCTCCATGGGGATTCTCCAGCTAAGATTTCTGGAGCGGGTTGCAGTGCCTTCCAGGGGACTTCCCGACCCAGGGATCGAACCCGTATCTGTTAAGTTTCCTGCATTGACGGTCGGGTTCTTTACTACTGGTGCCACCGGGGAAGCCCATTTGGTAGAATAGATCGTCAATAAATCTAGATCAGATTTGTCAGAAGAGAAAGACCTGGTTCCACATGACTTTTTGTAATGTCTTTCTCTCTGTGAAATTAAAAATTGTTTTCTTTGATTCAAAGAAGACTACAAATAATAAAATTTAAAATATAATCTGAAAAATATATTTAAAGCTTGTGGTACATGTTCTTAGTCAGGGAAGCCTTTCTTCTTGGGCTTCTTTGGTGGCTAAGATGGTAATGTGTCCCTCGGACAATTCATTTCTGAGTGTTAGACAAGAGCCCAGTTTCGGGCCCTGGAAGGGGTCCGCCTTCCTGCAACAAGTGGCGACTCTGGTGGGATTCTTCTTCGCTGAGACTGACATCCTGACCACTCGGGGTACTCAGGGGCCAGCTTGCCTGCCAATGGACCAGACCCAGCAGCCGCAACTGGGACCCTTTTGTCCCTGGTCTCCTCCTGATGCGGACAATTGGCCAGAGTGCCCTGACCGGTAAGGAACAAGAGACTTTATTGACCTCTCCCCTCTTCCCTCTCTCTTTCCTCTCCTTAACCCTTCCTATCCTTCCCCATTTTTGTAGTCCCCTGGTCCTGGACCCAGGAATCTGGTTGAAGGGCCCTCAGCCTGAGCTGAGGATTGGAGACTGATCACCTCCTCTTGGCAGAGAACTCGAATTCTGGTTCTGGTCTGGTCTGATTTCTGGTAGGGCCAAGTTCCAGTCCTCCCTTCTCTGGAGGCCCAGGGAAAAGTCCCATAACGCCTGGGTATCTGTAGGTGGCAGGAGACGTTTGTAAGGCCACCCCTTTCACCCCCTCTCCTGCCTCCTCCCCCTTCTTCTTTCAACCTGGCTTCCTTTCCTCCCTTTGAAATCTTTGATGTTAGTACTTGGATCTGAAGTTCTGTGTCTCTATAGGTTTTCTGAGAGACTGTATTCTTATATTTAAGGGCTTCCCTGGTGGCGCAGAGGTTAAAGCGGCTGCCTGCAATGTGGAAGACCTAGGTTCAATCCCTGGGTCGGGGAGATGCCCTGGAGAAGGAAATGGCAACCCACTCCAGTATTCTTGCCTGGAGAATCCTATGGATGGAGGAGCTTGGTGGGCTACAGTCCACGGGTCACAAAGAGTTGGACAGGACTGAGCGACTTCACTTTCACTTTTCAAGATGATAAAGAATCTGCCTGCAGTGCAAGAGACTTGGGTTTGATCACTGGGTCAGGAAGATCCCCTGGAGAAAGGAATGGCTACCCACTTCAGTATTCTTGCCTGGAAAATTCCATGGACAGAGGAGCCTGGTGGGTTACAGTTCATGGGGTTGCAGAGTCGGACATGACTGAGTGACTAACACGTGTTCTTTGCAGCTTTGAGATTTAGTGAATTAATATGATTAAGATCAAGTTGAGGACCATTAATCAAATGTATTTGAGTCATCAAAGAATACTTTGTGGGAAATATTGATAGAATATATAATATTTCAATGCCTTATAGCATTATTTTCTGGCTGTGCAGTGCTTGCGATAAACTGTAAGTGAAATGGATTGTCTGTTGCCTTGAGCTGGGTAAAGATTCTTGCTCAGAGATTAGCACACTGATTTTTATATAGAGAGAGTTTTATATAGAAATTTTCCTTTGCTAGTTCTGATGATCAAACTTCAAACTTCTAAAATCAGTCATGATTACTGATAAAAATTTCGAGTATATAACTATAGTCATATACATATTAATTGAAAATCACATGCATGTACTGTTGTTCTTATAAAGTATATTAACTGAAAAACACACCAGAAATACATTGGTTGAGATAATTAAATATAACCAGAAATTTCTTGCATACTGATATCCTTATGTACCCTTTTGAGATATGTATACCTCACTGTAGAGACCACCAGTATAAAGGATTGCATTCTCTGGCATAACTTAACCAAAGGTACATACATTGAGAGGAATTCTGAGGCTAGTGTCAAGTTTTGTTTTCTCTCTCTTTAAATTTATACTAACTGGATGTCATTAGGTATTTGACATACATTTGATCTAAGAGAAATGAATTTTTTGTGGGTAGAAAGGTGTAGGAAATTCATATTCTGTCATGTATTAGTAAAAAGCTAATGTAATAACCAAGTTTAAGGGTAGCATACTGTAATCCCTACTGAGTTGCAGACAGCTGTGGACAGTTGGTTTCCCCAGAATTGATATATGTAATTTATGCAACCAAAGCAACATTTCAGAATGTATTAATAGTTCATTTATCAGTTTTGTGAGAGTCTGGTGACAGTTATATTTTGTGTGTGTGTGTGTGAGCAACAAGTATGTTTCAGTCTTGGTGTGACTCAGTATTTTCAGCTTTTCTGAGAGCTATGGAGCTAGTCTGATTATATCTTATTTTTGAACTGAGGAAGATGGTTAGCAGCAGGGCCTGTCCCTGGTCCCCATCTACTTGGCCAAATTGGGAAGGGCTCAGGAAGGCCACAGAGAAGGCTAGGCAGCTGGAGAGTAGTTGAGCAATCAGGCAGAGATGATTCTCTGGGGGTGGGATAGAGTGTGTCTTGACCTGGGATATGAAACCTGTTGATTGCTTTACTGTATATTAAGTTAAAAAATTTTTTTTTCCCTCCATGTACCAGAACAGTAGAGCTTCAGATATATCAAAACTAGTGTTCTACTTTCTGCTTGCCTGGTCAGCATTTCCTTATTAACCTGAAGAACTTGATTGTGTTTGGTATAAATTACATCAACCCTTCCCTATACAGTGACTTTCATGTGCTTAAGCCCATTAGAATATCTAGGAGTGTTTTTTTTTTGCAGCTGATAAAGGTTTTAAACTAAAGAGTGAGATTAAAAAAATCTTAAATTAGCATTAGAAATTAGTCTTGTTGAGTCTGTTTCAGTGGCAAAAATCCAATGGCATATTGGTTGCTTGCTGTTGTTCAGTCGCTAAGTCCCGTCCAACTGCAGTCCCATGGACTGCACTACATCAGGCTACCCTGTTCTCCACTGTTTCCCAGACTTTGCTCCAATTCATGTCCATTGAGTTGGTGATGCTATCTAACATCTGGAATTACTCATAATGTATGCATAATATATGCTATCATTGCATCCTCTGCCATCCCCTTCTCCTTTTGCCTTCAATCTTTGCTAGAGCATCAGGGGCTTTTCCAGTGAGTCAGTTCTTCACATCAGGTGGTCAACATATTGGAGCTTCAGCTTCAGCATCAGACCTTCCAATGAATATTCAAGGCTGAATTTCTTTAGGATTGACTGGTTTGATCTTGCCGTTCAAGGGACACTCAAGAGTCTTCACCAGTGCCAAAATTTGAAAGTATCAATTCTTTGGCGCTCAGCTTTATTTATGGTCCAGTTCTCACATCCATACTTGACTACTGGGAAAACCACAGCTTTGACGATATGAACTTTTGTTGGAAAAGTGATGTTTCTGCTTTTTTAGTGTAGTGACTAGGATTGTAATAGTTTTTCTTCCAGGGAGCAGGCATCTTTTAATTTCATGGCTGCAGTCACCGTCCACAGTGATTTTGGAGCCCAGGAAAATAACATCTGTCACTGCTTCCACTTTTTCCCCTTCTATTTTCCTGAAGATAGAACCGGATGCTATGATCTTCTCAGTTTTTTGTATGTTGACTTTTAAGCCAACTTTTCCAGTCTCTTCTTTCAAGAGGCTCTTTAGTTTCTCTTCACTTTCTGCTGTAATCCATGAAGGGAATATTGGTTACGTGGTAGGAGTTAATACACCAAAATAAACAATATTTTAGCAAAAATATGGGCTTCCTTACTTATCGTTTCTTAATTTTAAAAATTGGTAGTGTTTTTCCTGATGGAAACATCCATATTATCCCATTTGACAGATAATACTTCAGATACAAGATTTTTCATTTATTTGCTTGTGAAACCAACTTTGCTCCTTGTAGAAAACGTGGAGACAGTATGAAAGTATAGAGAACAACAAAGCCCGCAGAGTTCTAACAATCTCACTGTTAACATTTGGCATGTTTCATTTGTCTCTTGTCTTTCTCTCCCCTCCCTTCACTTTCCTCTCTTTCCTTTTTTTTTTTTTTTCTAATGGATAGTACATGAGATAGTTGTTTTATATTGTACTATTTTTCCCTACGCATACATTATGAGTAATTCCAGAAACAACTAACATTATACCAAAACATTATTTAAAATATTACATGTGGATCATCATTTCATTTCATTATTTTCTTACTGAGCATTAGAATATTTTTCTATCCTTAAAAAAAGAATGTTTGATTATGATAATTTTTTGGAAACAGTATAGTCTTGTGTTGAGACATTTTATGTGAAAAGGTATCTTTTATTACATAGTCAACAGCAGAATTAAAAATCTTTGTATTGACATTTTCACAAGCTCCCTGTCATATCTAAGGCAAACATGGAGAGTGTGAGTGAGTAGCATATAAAAAGTTCAAGTGTTAATGATGTTTAATGCTAATTTTGTAGCTCTAAATATTGATAGGTATTTTTGTTGTTCTCATTGCGTCAGTTCATGACAACTTTGATGTTGCCTCATTTTACTACAGATTCCTGGCATAGATGCTTATTTTTAAGGTTAAAATTAGTCATGAGCTTCCTAGGCGCCATCACCCGACTTTGTGGTTTTGGCAAAATTCAACCCAGGTCTGTCTAGCAGTTCACAGGACTGAATGCCAGAAGATAGAAGCAAAGTAAAATATCCTGCCCTAGAAAAATAAACTACCCAAAAGACCTGCATATGTTTCCTTATGTCTTTTTATTTCTAAATTAAGAACTAAAATTTAAACAGGAAGCAGCATTTTCAATTTAGAATTAAAATGATCCTGACTCCTAGAAGCAAGTAATTGGATTACCTGGTTCATAGTGCAGTCAAGTGTGTTATTATATTTTTATTGCTTTACTAATATCTTACTACTTCTGTTTTTTTCTTCCAAACATATCTGACCTAGAGCTAAAGGCAAATGAGACCTGGGTTTGATCCCAGGTTTGATCCCAGGGTAGGGAAGATCCTCTTGTAGGAGGGCATGGCAACCCACTCCTGTATTCTTGCCTGGAGAATCCCCATGGACAGAGGGGTCTGGTGGGCCACGGTCCATGGGGTTGCAAAGAGTTGGACACAACTGAGTGACTAAGCACTAAGAACAAAAACAAGTAATTAGATTACCTAGTTCATAGTGCAGTCAAGTGTGTTATTATATTTTTATTGCTTTACTAATACCTTACTACTTCTTTTCTTCCAAACCTATCTGAGCGAGGGCTAAAGGCAAGTAAGTTTTTGTTTGCTTGTTTAAATCACCATAAACAACGTTCAAGGGGGAACTGACAGCATGTCTTTGCTAGAAATGAGAGTCCATATAAAACTATTCTGTCCTTAACTGTGTGACTTAGATCCTGATAGTGATATTATTCTTAACTCCTGGGTCCTGAGTGCTGAGCCTTATGGTGTGTTAAATCCTCTCTGCGACCCTGGGAAGGTCTGTTCTACAGGTGAGGAATCTGAGGATAAAGGAGTTTAAGTAAATTGCCCAAAGCCATACAACAAGTGGTTGAGCAGTATTAGAACACAGGCTGTCTCTCCTTCAAAATCCATGTGTCTGATTGCTAGGCTTTTGTCCCAAGGAATGAGGAACTCTTTCTAAACTCCAGTGGCTTTGTTTGCAATGAACTCATCTCATATAATCTTATTTGCACTTTTTTCCCTTCCTACTAAATTGTAGGTATTTTTTCTTCTTACTAAATTCCTGTTTTTCTTCCTGCTAAATTGTAGACTTTTTACAATCAGGGGTTGAAAAAGCTGAGAATACTCAAGTTGGGTAATCCAGTAAAATATACCCTCTCTGCAGGGTACACAGTGCTTTCTGATAAAATGGCTATTTGATAAGCTGTTTCAATAGGTGTGAGGTGATATCTTGTGTTTTAATATGCATTTCCCTGATTAATGATGTTGGGTATCTTTTCGTGTGTCTGTTGGCTATCTGTATGTCTTCTTTGGAAAATGTCTGTTTAGATATTCTTTCCAGTTTTTAATCAGTTGTTTGTTTGTTTCACTACTGAGTTGTATTGAGTTAGCTTCCTATCAGATATATGATGTGCTGTCATTTCCTCCCATTCAGCAGGTTGTTTTTTTAGTTTGTTGTTGGGTTATCTGTGTTGTGCGGAGGCTTTTTAGTTTGATAAAGTCTACTCATTTATTTTTATTTTTGTTGCCTTTGCTTTTGCCGTAAGATCCAAAAAAGTCATTGCCAAGAATTATGTCAAGGAGCTTATCATCTTTGCTTTCTTCTAGGTATTTTGTGGTTTCAGGTCTTTAAGTCTTTAGTCTATTTTGAATTAGCTTTTGCGTATAGTAGAAGATAGTGGTCCAGTTTCTTTTTTTCCCCCTCAATGTCATTATTGAAGAGACTCTCCCTTTTCCATTGCATTTTCTTGGCTCCTTTGTCATAAATCAGTGTAGGTTTATTTCTGGTTCTCTATTCTGTTCTGCTGTTCCATGTGTCTGTCTTTATACCAATACCATACTGTTTAAGTTAGTATACCTTTGTAATATGACTTGAAGTCAAGGAGTGTGATGCCTCCAGCTTTGTTCTCCAAAATTGCTTTGGCTGTTTGTGGTCTTTTTTGTTTCCATACAAATTATAGGACTGTTTGTTCTGTTTCAATGAATGCCATTGGAATTTTGGGAGGGATTGTATTGAATCTGTATATTACTTTGAGTAGTATGGACATTTTAACAGTAGCAATATTTCTAATCCATGAGTACAAATATCTTTCTGTTTATTTTTGTCATCTTCAATTTCTTTCATTAATATCTTGTAGTTTTCAATGTACACGTCTTTTATCCCCTTGGTTTAATGTATGCTTAAGTATTTCATCTCTGATGCAACTGTAAATGAGATGTTAAAAAATTCTCTTTCTGATAGTTTGTTGTTAGTATAAGTAAGAAACAATGGATTTTTGCAAATTGATTTTGTATCCTGCAACTTCACTGAGTTTGTTTATGAGTTGTAACAAGTTTTTGATGGCATCTTTAAGGTCTTCTGTATGTAATATTGATGTCATCTTCAGATAATGACAGCTGTACTTCTTCATTTCCAGTTTGGGTGCCTTTTATTTCTTTTACTTGCCCAATTGCTCTGACTGGTCCTTTCATTACTATGTTGAATAAAAGTGGGAGTGGGCATCCTTGTCTTGTTCCTGATTTTAGAGGAAAAGCTTTCAGCTTTTCACCATTAAGTATGATGTTAGTTGTGACCATGGAGTATAATACTTTTAATGTATTGTTTAATTTGGTGTGCTAATATTTTGTTGAGACTTTTGCATTGTGTTCAACAGAAATCCTGGCCTGTAACTTTCTTTTCTGTGTCATTCTTGTTGGTTTGGGTATCAGGGTAATGCTGATCTTGTATAGAATGTGTTTGGAAGAGATCCCCCCCTCTTATACCTTTTGAAAGAAATAGAGAAGGACTGTTATTATTTTTGAATGTTTTCTGGAATTCACCAGTGACGCTCTCTAGCCCTGGGCTTTTGTTTATTGGGAGGTTTATGATTACTGATTCAATCTCCTTGCTGGTAATCAGTCTGTTAAGATTTTCTTTTTCATCACGATTCAGTCTATAGGTTGTATGTTTCCAGAAATGTATCCATTTCTTCTAGGTTATCCAATGTTTCCAGTAACTGTTTGTAATTATCTTTTATCATCCTTTGTATTTCCATGGTACCAGTAGTGAGTCTTCTCCTTCATCTCTGATTTTAATTATTTGAGTCTTCTCACTTTTTTCTTAGTCCATCCAAACATTTATCAATTTATTTTTCTGTTCAAAGAACCAACTCTTAGTTTAATTGATCTTTTCTTTGTTCTTTTAAGTCTTTATTTCATTTATTTCTGCTATAGCCATTGTTATTTCCTTCCCTTTACTAACTTTGGCCTTTGCTCCTTTTGTAGTTCCTTGAGGTGTAAACTTAGGTTGTATATTTGAGGTTTTTCTTGTTTCTTGAGGTAGGCATTTATAACTGTGAACTTCCCTCTTAGAACTGCATTTGCTGTAATCCATAAATTTTTGATATGTTACATTTTCATTATCATTTTTCTCAAGATATTTTTAAAATTATTCTTTTTATTACTATTTCTTCTTTGACCCATTGGTTGTTCATTAGCATGTTGTTTTATCTTCATCCTTGTCAACCTCGATAGAGGCCTTTCAGGGTCTGTAACTACCAAGACTTGATGGAGGAGGCCAATAAAGGTAAGAGGCTAATAAAGAAAATGCAGCTCTTGGCTGTTCTGATTCACTCACCGCCTCAAGGGGACCTTGAAGGACTGAGAAGGCTGGACAGACCCCCAAGAAGATGCCTGGGCCTGAACCAATGTGCGTTTGTCAGAAAGGGGGGCACTGCAAGGGGGAATGTCTTGAGCACCCTCCTGAGGGACACCCAGGGGGCAGCCCCGACCAGTCCCAGTTCTTTGTGAGTAAGTTGGATGAGAGAGCCCACACACTGACTGATGGGGCCCGTGCCTGCCTGCCTGTAGATCCCACTTGATCCATTCTCACCACCCCACTGGAGCCTTGGGTCACCATTGATGTAGCAGGTAAAACTGAATTTCTTGTGGACACTGGAGCTGCCTGCTGTGCTCTGACTTGGCCAGCCAGCCCCCTTTCCACCTGCGGACTATACTGTGACAGGAGTCAGTGGACAGCCTAAGGGAGGGCAATTTATCTCTCTCCTTAGCTCCCCAGGTGGCACATTGGTAAAGAATCTGCCTGCAATGCTGGAGGCACAGGAGACTTAGGTTCAGTCTTTGGGTCAGGAAGATTCCCCTGGAGAAGGAAATGGCAACCCACTCCAGTAATTCTTGCCTGGAAAATTCCATGGACAGAGGAACCTGGCTGGCTACAATCCATGGGGTCGCAAAGAGTCAGCTATGACTGAGCACATCAGCACAGTCATGAATTTTTGTTTTCTTCATGTAATTAATTTCTAGTTTCTGGTATGAACCGGATCTTATTTCCTTACTCTTAGAGTTGTTAAGACTCGCTTTGTGACGTAACACGGGGTCTGTTTTGGAAAGTGTTCCGTGTACACTTGAGAAGAATGTGTATTCTGTTGCTTTTGGATGGTGTATTTTATAGATAGCTGTTAATTTTATATGGTCTAACATGTCATTTCAGGCTGATGTTTTCTTATTTATTTTTCTGTCTCAGTGATCTACCCACTGATGTAAGAGGGGTATTAAAGTTCTCTACAGTTATTTGTGTTTACAAATGTAACAGATTCTTCTTGGATTGGCCCCTTTATCATTATGTAACACCCCCTTTTGTCTGTTAAAACTACAGTCTTTGTTTTAAGGTCCATTTCGTCTTATAAAAGTATAGACGTTTGAGAGCTTTCTTTTGGTTTCCATTTGCATGAAATATCTTTTTTATTTCTTTACTTTTTATCTATGTAGGTCCTTACATGTAAAGTGTCTCTCTTATAGGCAGCAAATAGGTGAGTCATTTGTTTTAATCCATTCAGCCATGGTGTATCTCTTGATTGAAGTACTTAATCCATTTAAATTTGAGGTAATTATTAATAGGTATGCTCTTTTAGTCTTTTGGTTGTTTTAAAGCTTTTTTATAGCTCCTTTATTGCTTTCTTCTTTTGTGATTTGATGACTTTATTTAGTAGTATGCTTATATTCTCTTTATCTTTTATGTATTTATGATAGATGTTTGCTTTATGGTTACCATGAAGCTTACATGTAGCTAACTTGTGTCTGTAGCAGTCTATTTTAAATTGATAGCAAGTTAAGTTTGCTATCACTCATCATAATATCATGATATTATGATATATTAATATACCATGATTTTCGTTTTAATTCCGTGGAGCAGAAAGGAGAAATAAGAAATTATTTGTAATGTTTTTCAGATACAGTAAATACTTGTGTTAGAAACTACACTGGCCTGTTTACAAAGGTGTTAGCCACACAGAAACACTGAGGAGAGGTATTTTCAAGTCTATTTTATACACAAAGGCAGTGAAGTTTCAAGGTTAAGTAACTTGCCCAGATTCACACCTTGAATAATGTAGAACTGGTAAGAAAACTCAAGTCTTTATTTGAAATACAGTGCTCTTCTATTGTGTCTTCTTTTAGTGCTATCTTTAGAGGATATCTATTAAAATTTTAAAATAAACCTTTATTTTGAAAGAAGGGAAGATTTGTGCATTGCTTTCTTAATTTGAATGGCAAGATGAGTATGGTAGCAATCACTAATTTCTATCTGTAACTGAAATAGTGCTTGTGTCTGAAGTTTTCATACATGTCACCAGTTTAAAACATTCATTAATTATATCAGTTCTGCCCAAAATGAAACATTTATAATTTACTCTCAGAAATATGTTTTTTTTTCATTTGAATGCTCGCCTATTTATTATTTATGTTTATTAAAAGTTTATTTTTTAGGTAGGGGTGTATCAACATTCTTAATCATTGTCAAATCCATTGGCAGACACTTTTATAGTAGTGTTTGGTCAGTTGCTTAGGGGATGAAACCAAACAGCATATTGGTTGTGTTATGTTGGACTTTGTGGTTTTACAGTTTAGGAAGTCCAGTCCTCGTGCAATGGCATGCAACCATTTCTGTTCTAAAATTTTTCCTTCTATATGTAACCAGTGTTTAAAAAAATATTTGCAGGAGACTAAAGAAATTTAGATTCCAGACCAAGGAAATAATGCCACCATCTAATCAATCAGGAATTCCTTTGTTTCCACTACAATTAAACATTTAAAAATTATATTTGGATGAGAGGGACTTATTTGTGTGTGGTTTGGAGTAAAGAATGTGGACCTTAGAGTCAGATAGAGCGAGGTTGAATTCTGGGCTCTGCTGTTCATTTGTAAAATGAAGATAATAATACCTAATTTGCAGGGCTGTTTTAAGGACTACAGAATAAAATAAATATATTTGTATGCAGAGTGCCAGATACAAAGCAGATGGCTATTATTATTTCTTAGTACTTCCAACTCAATTCCTAAACATGTAAAACATGTGGATTTTGAGAATGTTCATTGTTAAGACTAAAAATGAAAGAATTTAGGATCAGAGCCCTGATTTGAATGTGGCAGTTTATAGTCAGATTATTCCATCCTCTTCCCAGAAATTATCCAAAATAACAAGGTGAAAGAGAAACCAGAATATGAGCAACTATTTTGGGTGTAACTAGGATGGTGATAAAACCCCAGATACACCCGAAAGTGAATTTCTATCCAAAGCTGTGATACTGTACAGTAGGATGTGGAAATGGAACAGAATGGAGTGAGAGTGTAGTCAGTTCACTAAAAGAGTAGTATTTTTGGAGAAGGGGGATGCATACTTTGGTGCAGTGTCTGACCTCATTTTTATAACAGGTCGAATGGGGTGAACCAGCAGAGTGCAGGCTCTTTCTCAGACCTAGCTTGGCTCTCAGCAGTAAAAATAAGTTAATCATAATAAAATATAAGCCATAGTTAAGAAATATACCACAGCTACCATGTCCATTGGCTGAGGAAATGTGAAGTGCAAATAAATACACAAACAAAATCCTTTATCATGACAAAAAGTGCTGTTATCCTGGAACATACCCCTGGATCCTTCCCCACATGAATTTCCAGCACACAGCTGGTACAGAAAAAAAAAAAAAGTACCAGGGCTACTACTGTGATACAACAAAAACAACCAGCCCAGGATCTTTGTAAAGAAAATCACAAGGAAAATAATAAGGAAATGAAGAATACCAAAAGCTAGATAAGGAAAAAAAAAAAAAATGAAAGTGTTAGTCAGTCATGTCTGACTCTTCACTACAGTCCACCAGGCTCCTCTGTCCATGGAATTCTCCAGGCAGGAATACTGGAGTGGGTAGCCATTGCTTTTCCAGGGGATCTTCCCAACCCCAGGATTGACCCTGGGTCTCCTGCATTGCAGGTGGGTTCTTTACTGTCTGAGCCACCATGTAAGGAAAGCTCATGAAAGAGAAAACAAAACAGTGGAGCCAAGAAAGAGACAAAAATTGTCAGAAAAAGAAGAAATAACAATGCTGAAATATAGAAAAGATCTAGAGGATGGATATGAGAAAAGTGAGCAAAATGAAACAAATATAAAGAGTTCAATAAGATTAGAGATAAAATTGTAACTACAGAATACAAGCAAATGAAGTCAACCATGCATATTACTGGAGTTGCTAATAAATGAACTGGAAATTATGTGACAAAATAAATTATGTGAACTTCCATAAGCCAAAGACATGCTTTTACCAAGCCCAGTGAAAGTTGCCACAAGAGCCATCAACATGAAAACATCCATGTTAAAACCTTAACGTTGGAGATAGTGAAAGAATCCTTTGGGTGGCCAAGAAAAACATCACTTCTAAAAGAAAAAGATTAATGTGACCTTAAACTGCTCTGTAACTGTTCAGGACTAGAAGACAGTGGAGCAACATGTACAAAATCTTCAGAGAAAGAGTGTGACTCAAGAATTTTATAGCCAGCAAAAATGGTGTTCAAGTTCAAAAGTCATAGTAAATGATTTTGAACATGCTCAACAATGGGACTGTTGTGCCTGTGAGATAGCTTAAGGAATTTTTAAGAAGGTGAACTATGGACATCTAAGAGCTGTCTGAAGAAACTGCAGTGAAAATACTAACCAGGAGCACGAGATCCATGTAACTCTTTTAGGAGTAGAGCAAATATAAGGGTTAGGGCAACAAAATAGACTGTAATGCTAGTTGTACTGACAGTAGAAACAATAAAAGTTACAAAAGGGGGACAGTAGAGGGAAAGAGAATGGCAGATAAAACAAGTACATTGATTTCAATATGGAAAATTCTGAAAGAATGGGAATACCAGACCACCTTCCCTGCCTCTTGAGAAACCTGTATGCAGTTCAAGAAGCAACAGTTAGAGCTAGACATGGAACAACAGACTGGTTCCAAATAGGAAAAGGAGTACGTCAAGGCTGTATATTGTCATCCTTCTTATTTAACTTACATACAGAGTATATCATGCGAAATGCCGGGCTGGCTAAAGCACAAGCTGGAATCAAGATTGCCAGGAGAAATATCAACTTCAGATGTGCAGATTATATCACTCTAATGGCAGAAAGCAAAGAGGAACTAAAGAGCTTCTTGATGAAATTGAAAGAGGAGAGTGAAAAAGTTGGCTTAAAACTCAACATTTAGAAAACAAAGATCATGACATCCGGTTCCATCACTTCATGGCAAATAGATGGGGAAACAGTGGAAACAGTAACAGACTTTATTTTCCTGGGCTCCAAAATCACTGCAAACGGTGACTGCAGCCACAAAATTAAAAGACATTTGTTCTTTGGAAGAAAAGCTATGACCAACTTAGGTAGCATATTAAAAAGCAGAGGCATCACTTTGTCGACAAAGGTCTGTATAGTCAAAGCTGTGGTTTTTCCTGTAGTCATGTATGGATGTGAAAATTGGACCATAAGGAAGGCTGAGTGCAGAAGAATTGGTACTTGAAAATTATGGTGCTTGAGCAGACTCCTGAGAGTCCCTTGGACAGCAAGGAGATCAAACCAGTCAATCTTAAAGGAAATCAATCCTGAATATTTATTTGAAAGGCTGTTGCTGAAACTGAAACTTCAACACTTTGGCCATCTGATGGGAAAAGTCAATTCATTGGAAAAGACCCTGATGTTGGGAGAGACTGAGGGCAGGAGGAGAAGGATGTGACAGAGGATAAAATGGTTAGACGGCATCACAGACTCAAAGGATATGGCTTGGAGTAAACTCCAGGAGATAGTGAAATGCAGGGACGTCTGGCATGCTGCAGTTTATGGGGTTGCAAAGAGTTGGATACAACTTAGCGACTAAACAATAATTTCAAATGCAAATTAAAAGCAAGCTACAATCATGATCCAGATGATATAAAGCATCTGACTTTAAGTCAGATTAACCTTAAATGAAACAAAAAGAGCAGTTTATAATGTTAAACAAGATAAAATAACACTTTAAAAGGATTGAAGCATTCATAGCAAAGGTATAACAATGAAATATATCCATGTACTATTGGTAAAACAAGAGAAAAAACCAGCAGTTTAAAATCAGGAACTTTAATTTTCTCCCATAGTGCATAACAGACTGAGTGGCCAAGAATATGTAAATCTCTAAGATCTAGTTAATATTATTAAAAAGATTAACTGATGTATAAAACTGTTTCCTTAAAACAGAGAGTACATCTTCTCTAGTGACCATGGAATGTTAATAGAAATGAAACATTTGCAGTAAGACAAGGAAAATTACACTAATCAAAATACTGTAAAACTAAAAATTAATAAGAGAATAAAATTGAAAACAACAAATTAAAGCATCTTTCTCTCAAAGTCATGTCAAATAGGTAATCCAAACTAAGATTAATATAGAAAATAAATATAATAATAAAAATACAGCCTGTCAGTACCTATGATGATAGATAAATAACTTCCAGAAGAAAAATTATGCATTTACTACTTTGAGTAGTAAGTTAGGAAGCTAGAAGAAAACAACAAAATCAATCTATGCAAAGCAAAATGATATAATTAAGAAGCATAAAGGCAGGAAGAAATGAATTAAATAAGAGAGGAATAGTACTTTTCCCTTAGGAAAACTAAAATAAAATTACAAAAAAATGTAGAGAGCAGAAAGAAATACATAATGTAAGAAAGGATAATAGGAAAAATACCTTAAAATGCTGGAAATTTACCTTGTAAGAGAGTTTGCGTTCTAAACTCCTGATGAATAATTTGAAAAATTGAATAAAATGGTTAAATTTATAGAGAGAGATAATTTACTAAAAGGTTCTCTATATTTTATATAGAGAAAATAAAGACAGACAAATTAAGATGGGGTTGGCTAGGAGGGCAGAGAAATGTATACCATTGCCAAAAACACTAGGTCCTAATGATTTCACAAGAAAATTCTACTAAACCCTTTAAAACCTAATGTCAATGGTATTTAAACTATTTCAGGGAATATGACAAGGAAGTGATCAAGTTTTAAAATGATATAAACATGATGTTAATGTCAAAACTTAATAATGATTACAATTAAAAAGAAACTTTAGATCATTCATAGTCATTTTCATGCAAATAACTACACAAAGTCCTAAATTAAATGTTAACAGAATTTAGCACACATCAAAAGAATAAAACATCGTGATTAAGGGAGTTTATTTCAGGGGTATAGTAATGGTTCAATAAAAGGAAATCTAATAACATTACATTTAAGGAGAAAAGCACATGATTGACAACAAAATTTAATTTAAAGTTCATACTTTAAAACAGAAAAATCTCTAATTGTGACTAGGTTGTTATTTTAATATGACAAAATATATGTATTTTAATCTGAAATCCAGTATCATACTTAATGTGTAAACACTAGAAGCATTGTTGCTCATTTTAGAACCTGACAATGATGTCCATTGGCTAACTTTATTTTTTTGGGCTCCAAAATCACTGAAGATGGTGATTGCAGCCAGGAAATTAAAAGACGCTTACTCCTTGGAAGGAAAGTTATGACCAACCTAGACAGTATATTAAAAAGCCGAGATATTACTTTGTCAACAAAGGTCCGTCTAGTCAAGGCTATGGTTTTTCCAGTGGTCATGTATGGATGTGAGAGTTGGACTATAAAGAAAGCTGAGCGCCAAAGAATTGATGCTTTTGAACTGTGGTGTTGGAGAAGACTCTTGAGAGTCCCTTGGACTGCAAGGAGATCCAACCAGTCCATTCTAAAGGAGGTCAGTCCTGGGTGTTCTTAGGAAGGAATGATGCTAAAGCTGAAACTTTAATACTTTGGCCACCTGATGCGAAGACCTGACTGATTTGAGAAGACCCTGATGCTGGGAAAGATTGAGGCCAGGAGGAGAAGGGGACGAAAGAGGATGAGATGGTTAGATGGCATCACCGATTCAATGGACATGGATGTGGGGAGACTCCAGCAGTTGGTGATGGATAAGGAGGCCTGGCATGCTGCGATTCATTGGGTCGCAAAGAGTCAGACACGACGGAGCAACTGAACTGAATCACAACTATTATTTAACGTTGTTCTTGAGTACTAACCAATTCCATTAGACATGAGAGAGAAATCAGAGATACAAAAACAGAAAATGATTTGCAGCTTTCGTGATTGTATACCTGGAAAACCAAAAGAACCAGCTGAAAATTCTTACAAAGAGTAAAAAGAATTCCAAATGGTGGTAAAGATAAATTACTATACAAAATCAATAACTTCTGTATACTACAAAGTTGCAACCACTTAGAAGACATAATTGGAAGAAAGACCCCTGATTTTCAACATCAAAAAGTATATCTAAAATAGCTATAAACTTAGTAAGAAATATGCACTCTTTTTTCGGGGGGGTGGAAATAAACTACAAAAAACTTCTAATGATCCCCAAAGAATACTTCAATAATTGGAATAATGCATCATGAAAAATCTAAGAATTTTGTCCATTTGTCCTAATTTATTCTATGAATTTATTCTATTATTGTGTGACATAGACAAAAATATCTACAGTATTTTTTTGAACTAGATAGACTGGTCTTATATTGTTATAGAAAATAAGCACCAATAGCCAGGAAAATTCAGCCAATGGAGAGTGATGATGTGGAAAGTAGCCCCACCTGAGATTAAAAGATATTATGCCTCAGTTATTAAGACAGTTTGGTTCTAGGCATGAAGGAAAAGATTAATGGAAAGAATATAGAATACACATGTGAATTGTAGTGGCATGTAATATCAGTAGGGAAAAATAGATTTTTCTGTAAATAATTATGAGCCAGCAGGGTACCCATCTGGAAAAAAAGTGGATCCATACCTCACAGCTTACACCAGCAGAAACTTCAAACAAACCATAGATGTCAATCTAAAACACAAACCTTAAAAGTACTAGAAGACATCAGGGGAGAATTTTATATGACTTCAGGATGAAGAAAGTTTTCCTAACTATGATAAAAACCAGGAACCATGGGGAAAAGAGTAATAAAATTTACTTACTACATAAAAGAAAACTATTTTTGCATGACCAAAATTGCCACAAGAGACATTGAGCTAGAGAAAACTTCTTGCAATTCATATCACAGACAAAGCCTAATTTACTTAGTGTAAACAGCTTTCACAGATTGACACCCAGAGAGTAGCAACCCAGTATAAAATTGGACAAAGGTTATGGGCATTTGTTATTTTACACAAAGGAAATTCAAGAGCTCTTTCCTGAAAACTGTACTATTACGCCCGCCCCCCGTCCATCGTTTGTCAGTAGCCTGCTTATTTCCATCACAGCAGTGATTCCAACACGCTGCTCTTTTCTCTTTGCTCATTTACTTGTTTTATTGTCCTTTTCATCTGCCATACTGTGAAATCCTTGGGGAAGTGATACATCTGTCTCCTCCTGCTGTAGGATATGAGGCATTCGCAATTCTGCTCTAAGTCTGTTCTATTCCATCTTAGAAATAGGCCTTCTAAACTTTCTTCCTTATGACCTATGCCAAACATATTCAGCTTTTTTTAGTAAACTCAACAGATGAGTTGAGATTTGCAGAATTAAAACATCACAAATTCACATAGTAACGGTTGCAATATGAATTATTTTATCAGGCTTCCAATGGTCAGCTTTAAGCTTGGGGTGTAAATACCTAATAGGGATTGAAAGATGATTTGTTGAATTAAAAAGTGTTAAAGAGAGCTTAAATATTTGTCAATTTATTCTTTGGCACAATGTGTGCTTTTTTAATAACTTCTTTAGAGTCTTGAATTCAATTTCAGTTTCTTTTAATTTTCTTAATTCATCCACCTGATTAACTTTATTGATTTAATTATCATGATGAAATTAATAGTTATGGAGAATGAATGGGCTTCCCTGGTGGCTCAGATGGTAAAGAATCTGCCTGCAATGTAGGGGACCTGCATTATATTCTGGGTTGGGAAGATCTTCTGGAATAGGAAATGGCCACTTACTCCAGTATTCTTGCATGGAGAATCCCATAGACAGAGGAGCCTGGTGGGCTACAGTCCATGGGGTTGCAAAGAGTTGTACACAACTGAGCAATTAACACTTTCACACTATAGAGACTGAATATGCAGTGAAATGAACCTGTTGCATGAAAAATTATTCTAAGCCTTAGAGTTGAAGCATAACAGATGTTTATTAAATCACACTTTTTGTGAGTCAGGAATTCTGGTACAACTAAACTGGGTTCTCTGACTCTCTCACAATCAAGGTCTCACAATCAAGTCTACAGTCGAGGTACTGACTGGGTCTGTGGTCGTGGCATGGCTTGACTGAAGAAGGTCCAGTTTCTTACTCACGGGGTTGTTGTCAAGATTGAGTTTTTTGTTGGCTGTTGGCAAAAGACTGCCCTTAACTCCTTGCCATGGGGTCCTCCCTGTAGGGATAACAGGATAACTCTCATGGGTAATTTCCATCAGAGAGCGAGAGAGGGCATGCAAGACAGAAGGTAAAATTTTTTTCAACCTAATCTCAGTGGTGACATTTCATTAGTTTTGTTCTGTTCTGTTCATTAGAGGCAGGTCATTAAGTTCATCCCATTCTTAAGGAGAGGGGATTACAGAAGGATGTGAATATCAGATGGTGGGGATCCTTGGAGGCCATTTTAGAGGACATTTAGCACATCGGGTTATTTACCAGACAGGATATGTCATTAAAAGAATTCAGAGGAGTGACCTCTGAGGATTGAGACACTGAGGAATTTGTTCCAAAAAAGTTGACACCTGAATTAAATCTTGAGTAAAAGTTTGATAAGGGAGAAAGCAGTCTCTTATATAGAAAAAATATAAACAAAGGTGTAGAGGTGGATATTTTTCTTTATTTTGGGCAGAGTGAACAGATAATATAGCTTTAGTAGTATTTTCATATACTGTATTAATTAGCAACCCGGAATCATATACCTATTTTTTTTTTTTTGATAAATGGTGTTTTTATCTCAGTCTTGTTTGGGTATTAATATTTTTAAGTATCACTGAAGTGGAAAGTAAAGATCAAACATATCTTTTAAATACTTGATCATGTGACTTCAAATTCTGAGATCTGATTTAATGGCAAGTATGAGAAGTGTTGTTCTGTTATCTCCAAAGGCAAGAAAGAGTTTCAGTCATCTGAAAGTTTGACATTTTTTATCTGATGCAAGGTAAAAAATTAAGGCATGACTTGATGAGAATGTGTGTGTCTGTTGATCGCTCACTCCTGTCTGACTCTTTGTGACCCCATGGACTGTAGCCTGCCGGGCTCCTCTATCCATGGAATTCTCCAAGCAAGAATACTGGAGTGGGTAGCTGTTCCCTTCTCCAGGCGATCTTTCCAACCCAGGAATTGAACCTGGGTCTCTTGCATTCTTTATTGTCTGACCATCAGGGAAGCTCTGATAAGAATGTACCTTACTTTAAAAAAAAAAAAGAGTATACTTAACTAATGCCTTGTTGAGTTGGAAATTCAAATTCATTAAATCATCTTAAACAGTGAGAAGCACAAGAAAAGTATTATGTTTTACTAAACTCCCAGAGTGAATTTGTTCCTTATAGTAGATTTTTAAAAAAACCAATCGTTGTGTGTGTGCTGTTCAGTCTGACTCTTTGCTACACTATGGACTATAACCTGCCAGGTTCCTCTGTCCGTGGAATTTTCCAGGCAAGAATACTGGAGTGTGTTGCCATTTCCTACTCCATGGGATCTTTCTGACCCAGGGATTGAACCCATCTGCGTTGGCAGGCAGATGCTTTACCACTCCCCTTCCTGGGGAGCCCTTAACCAATCATCAGTTCAGTTCAGTTCAGTCCCTCAGTCGTGTCCGACGCTTTGCGACCCCATGAATCACAGCACGCCAGGCTTCCCTGTCCATCACCAACTCCCGGAGTTCACCCAGACTCATGTCCATCGAGTCAGTGATGCCATCCAGCCATCTCATCCTCTGTCGTCCCCTTCTCCTCCTGCCCCCTAACCCTCCCAGCATCAGAGTCTTTTCCAATGAGTCAACTCTTCGCATGAGGTGGCCAAAGTACTGGGGTTTCAGCTTTAGCATCATTCCTTCCAAAGAAATCCCAGGGCTGATCTCCTTCAGAATGGACTGGTTGGATCTCCTTGCAGTCCAAGGGACTCTCAAGAGTCTTCTCCAACACCACAGTTCAAAAGCATCAATTCTTCGGCGCTCAGCCTTCTTCACAGTCCAACTCTCACATCCATACATGACCACTGGAAAAACCATAGCCTTGACTAGACGAACCTTTGTTGGCAAAGTAATGTCACTGCTTTTGAATATGCTATCTAAGTTGGTCATAACTTTCCTTCCAAGGAGTAAGTGTCTTTTAATTTCATGGCTGCAGTCATAATATCTAACATAATGTCTTTTAGATTGCCATGAAAGTTACCAACAGTAGCAGCAGTAGCAATAGCAGAGTTAGCCTGGTCAATCCATTCCAAGCATTACATTTGCTTGCTATCCTCATTAAACAACCTCATCAAACACTTCTCACAACAAACCCAGTGTTTTAGGAATGGTTCAGTTTTCCCTTACTAAAATGGGGGAAATCAAGACATGGAGATTTAGGAACTGGATAAAAGTTAAAAACAAAACCAAAAAATATTATGGCAGAGCCTTGATTGTAACCCAAGTAGCTTTGATTCCAGTGCCTGAGCTCTTAAGCAAAATAACAGACTGCCTCTTAGGTCAAACATTTAGTAAATGAAGGCCACATGAGTGGCTAATTCCAAATTCAGTGTCACCTTTCATCTAGGTTGTATAGATTTTCTGATGGCATTTGAGTCATTTAAGCACTATAAATTAGTTTGGTTGGGAAGTGCACTTGGTCAAATTGCCTTCCCAGTGTCCCTTCTAATTGCTATTAGTGGATCCTTATAAAATATGTTAATTATTGCATTTTGGTTTGAGTAATGTTGTATAGAAAGTAACAACCCTCACCTTGTGGAGTTCAAATTTTAAACAGAGGCATGTGCTTAGTCGCCTAGTTGTGTCTGACTCTTTGAGGCCCCATGGACTGTAACCCACCAGGCTCTTCTGTCCATGGAATTCTCCAGGCAAGAATACTGGAGTGAGTTGCCATGCCCTCCTCTAGGGGACCTTCCCAACCCAGGGATCAAACCTGGGTCTCCTGCATTGCAGGCAGATTCTTTACCAACGGAGCCACCAGGGAAGGCTTGATATAATTGGTTAACAGGAAGGCTCCTCAGAGGGAAGAAGAAAAGCATGGGAACTTGGAGCAGGGGTATTGAAACCCTGAGATGGAAGACTTCCCTGATGGTCCAGTGGTTAGTATTCCACATTTCCAAATTAGGGGGTGCAGGTTCGATCATTGGATAGGGAACTAAGATCCCCCGTGCCATGCAGTGCGGTTAATCAATCCATCAGTCAGTCACACCCCGAGAGAGTAAGAAAGGACTGATTACTGTGACACAGGAGAAATGCCACAGTGTCTCTTGTTTTTTATTTGGATGTGCACCACAGCCTTTTGGGGCCTGTGGGGACATGCGAGTCTTTGCTTATGCAGTAGTGTGTCGATGATTTGGGAGGAGAAGAGGTGAGATGGCTCTTATGTGAAAGCTTTCCTCTCACCAAGTATGGGCACAAAGCACAGACTTGTCTTGGGTTGAAAACGCCTTGGGACCTAGTCACAATGGCATAAAGTAATTAATTTCAGTGACCTTAGACTATAGTAATTTCCAAATCTGGGATGCTTTTAGTCACCAACTAAGGTATATGCAGATCAGGAAGCAACGGTTAGAACTGGACATAGAACAATAGACTGGTTCCAAATAGGAAAAGGAGTACGTCAAGGCTGTATATTGTCACCCTGCTTATTTAACTTCTATGCAGAGTACATCATGAGAAACGCTGGGCTGGAAGAAGCACAAGCTGGAATCAAGATTGCCAGGAGAAATGTCAATAACATCAGATTTGCAGATGACACCACCCTTATGGCAGAAAGTGAAGAGGAACTAAAAGCCTCTTGATGAAAGTGAAAGAGGAGAGTGAAAAAAGTTGGCTTAAAGCTCAACATTCAGAAAATGAAGATCATGGCATCCGGTCCCATCACTTCATGGCAAATAGATAGGGAAACAGTGGAAACAGTGTCAGACTTTATTTTACTAGGCTCCAAAATCACTACAGATGGTGACTGCAGCCATGAAATTAAAAGACGCTTACTCCTTGGAAGGAAAGTTATGACCAACCTAGATAGCATATTCAAAAGCAGAGACATTACTTTGCCAACAAAGGTTCATCTAGTCAAGGCTATGGTTTTTCCAGTGGTCATGTATGGATGTGAGAGTTGGACTATGAAGAAAGCTGAGCGCTGAAGAATTGATGCTAATGAATTGTGGTGTTGGAGAAGACTCCTGAGAGTCCCTTGGACTGCAAGGAATCCAACCAGTCCATTCTAAAGGAAATCAGCCCTGGGTGTTCTTTGGAAGGAATGATGCTAAAGCTAAAACTCCAGTACTTTGGCCACCTCATGCAAAGAGTTGACTCATTGGAAAAGACTCTGATGCTGGGAGGGATTGGGGGCAGGAGGAAAAGGGGACGACAGAGGATGAGGTGACTGGATGGCATCACCGACTTGATGGACATGAGTCTGGGTGAACTCCGGGACATGGTGATGGACAGGGAGGCCTGGCATGCTGCGATTCATGGGGTCGCAAAGAGTCGGACACGACTGAGCGACTGAACTGAACTGAAGGTGATTACTCTGACCTTCCCTGTAGGAGAAGTGTTTAAATTTAAAATGGAAACTTGCGTTGATGGGGCTTCCCTGCTAGCTCAGCTGGTAAAGAATCCACCTGTATTGCAGGAGACCCCAGTTTGATTCCTGGTTGGGAAGATATGCTGGAGAAGGGATAGGCTACCCACTCCAGTATTCTTGGACTTCCCTGGTGGCTCAGTCAGTAAAGAATCTGCCTGCAGTGCAGGAGACCTGGTTTTGATCCCTGGGTTGGAAAGATTCCCTGAAGGAGGGCAGGGTTTCCCAGGTGGTGCTAGTGGTAAAGAACCTGCCTGCCAATACAGGAGACAGAAGAGACATGTATTTGATTCCTGGGTAGGGAAGATCCCTTGGAGGAGGAAATGGCAACCCACTCCAGTGTTCTTGCACGGAGAATCCAATGGAAGAGGAGTCTGGGGGGCTGCTGTCCACAGGGTCACAGAGAGTCAGACACAACTGAAGTGACTTTTGCACTCAAGTTAAACCAGTTCAGAACCATACCAAGAACTTAGAACCATACTAAGGCAGAATGCATGAGCACAACCTCAAGCCTATATGTGATCAAGTGAAATTTCTCTCTTTCTCCTTAATTTAGAAATACAGATAATACTTGTAATTTACAATATTTACAAATACAAATGTGAGAAATTTGAAGATAAAATAATCATTCCTCCACTTATTCCAAACGTCAGTTTTTGCTCTGGTGTGACTTTTCAGAATTTGTCTTTATGCGTATCTGCCTTTGTTCATAGTTGCAATCTAAGTACCTATAAGTCTTTTTTTTTTTTTTTTGATGTGGGTCATGTTTAATGTCTTTATTGGATTTATTACAATATTGTTTCTCTTGTCTCTGTTCTGATTTTTTGGCCACGAGGTGTGTATGGAATCTTAGCTCCCAAACAGGGATCAAGCCTGCAGCTTGGGTTGGAAGGCGCAGTCTTAATTACTGGACTGCTGGCCAAGTGATTTTACCTATAGTTCTGTGTTTTGCTGTTTTTGTTTAATGGTATATGATAAACATTTACTTGTTTTTCGACATGGAACAAGAGTTTAATTGCTGCCTAATGTTATTTAGAGACTCATGTTTTTTAATCATTTCTCTATTTTGATACTATTTGTTGCTGTCCTAGCGATGTCAGTATCTATTTTCAGTGGATTATAACAAAGTGGGAAATAACTTTACCACAAGATAACTTTAAGACATCATACCTATAATCATATCATACATATAACTACAGTGAATTTCATAAAAGTTGCAACTACTTATAATCTTAAAGAGTACAAATATGCCAGGTTTATTTAGTATGACCCTGGTTGCAGTGATAATATTAAACAAAATAATTTTCTTTCTTACAAGTTACTTCAAATTTGCTATAGTTTATGTCTCTCTATAACAAAATACGAGCATTTGTTTCTAGTCTTGTTTTTTTTATTATTCTGTTAATGAATTTTTCTTTCTTTTAGTGATGGTATTTTATACTTTTTTTTGGTAAAAATTTGAATGATTTCTTCAGATAACATGGATTTTTAGTTAAATCGATGAAACAAATGTTCCCAAATCTGGCTTCATAGCTTTTTAGGTTTTAACTTTTACTTGATTTTTATATATTTATATCTGTCAGTAGTGGCCCTTGTGATTTCTTCTATTACTTTGAAAAGGAGAATGTTATTTTTTATATATCTGATATATATATTCTCGTTTAGATTCAGTTGAAGTAATTATAATGGTTATACTGAACCTTTAACCCTTTGGAGGTTATTTTTACTAGATACTATAAAATTCGAATTAGAGTTACATTTTTTAACATAAATAATCTTATTTTATATATCTTCAGATGCTTATTTATAATCATTAATTTTTTTCCAGTTTTTACATATTTATTTGCGCATCAGTAAGTACTTCTGTCCTTTTAGTTACTTGTGCTTACGTTGTCCTATTTATACTTTTTTTGGCCAGTTTTCGTTGATAAAATCACCCATGTGCTATTTAGAATACATTAAAGAATATTGTTGCTAAGTATTCTAAAGCACAAATGAAAAAATTCTTTTTTAGATTTTTAATGTATTAAATCCATAAATTAACTTGAAATACATATATTTCAATATTTAGCTTTTCTTTATATAATCATGGCCTTTTAATTTAAAAAAATCTTTTATGTTTTTCAATAAGAAGTACTCCTTAGTTCGATGTCATGATAAACTTGGAGTATTCATACTGTGACTGAATGGTTCCTCCTTTAATCTGGCTGAATCTGACTTGTGTGTTTCTTCTGGACAGTTGGAGGCACCATCTGTAACCAGCCATGAAATACAAATTGTATAGTTTGCATAAATCTGCATACTAGTCAAATATTCTGATATTTGCATTTAAAATTGGCATTTCACAAAATATAGATGGTAAAATTCATGCTAATAGTTTAATCTAGACTTCATTGGGTTGCAAGGAGAAAAGAAGATCCTTCCAACATGGTACCTGCAAAACGAGCACCCCTGGGTACCAGGGTACCTGGAGGTCAAATGCAGACCCACCCTGGCCCCTGAGGTCCCTAGGGATACAGGCTGTCAAGTTTCCCCTTGTGCCAGTGGGACCCAAGCACTGTGCTCAGGCTGGAAACAGGTGAAGTTGAGACAGACATCTCCTCTGTCCGTGTCCCCGCTGCCTCAACCCTTGTTAGACAGGCGTCCCCCAGGGATTTATAAACTTTGGTGCTAGGTGCTGGGAAATGCTTGGTGCATGAATTGGGAGTGTATGAAAAGGCTCGTCCTGGCTAAGAGGCTAAGACTTGGCCTCTAGCCTTGACCGTCTGTCACATGCCCTCATCCTAACCCTCCCCGTCCTCATATCTAGGTCCTCGCTGCGTAGCAGGCGGATGGTGACAGTCAGCAGAAGCAGGGATGGGGCTGCTGGGTAGGGCCTGGCCTTTAAGGGAGTAGAACAGGTGCCCTGTCCCCTGAAGGTGGTGTGGGGCAGGACTGTGGAAATGAGGCTCCAGGTTTGCAGTGCCTATTACATCTGCCCATTGAACTTTGCTTTACAAAACACAAATTAAGAGATAAAATTACTTCAGGACAGTGACTACAAGCATTAAACTCCAAGGCAGGGATCCTTTTGAGATTAGGGCTTTATACAACATACTGGTCATAAGTCCATTCAACCACCTCTTAGTTTGTAAGATACACCCAGATATTTCCGACTTTCTTATACTCAAACCTCCACTCTTTAAATGTAAATATTTGCTTTCTCCTGACAGTTTGAACCAGGCTTTAGGATAGAATGCCTGTTTGTTGAATGAATGAATGAATGCAATTGTTCAGGGAATACCACACGCATAACATATATACAGATACATGCTATGCTATGCTAAGTCACTTCAGTCGTGTCTGACTCTGTGTGACCCCAGAGACAGCAGACCACCAGGCTCCCCTGTCCCTGGGATTCTCCAGGCAAGAACACTGGAGTGGGTTGCCATTTTCCTTCTGCAATGCATGAAAGTGAAAAGTGAAAGTGAAGTCGCTCAGTCGTGTCCGATTCTTAGAGACCCCATGGACTGCAGCCCACCAGGCTCCTCTGTCCATGGGATTTTCCAGGCAAGAGTACTGGAGTGGGGTGCCATTGCCTTCTCCATACAGATACATAAAAGCGGCTATATTTTTGCCATGTCTCTGATTCTCATTGTTTGCAGATAAAGTGTTTACTTCATGAATATGGTTTTGGACCACTGAATTACATTTTCCCTGAAAACATGATCAAAGGATTGCATGCATTTGTTAAGTTGTAGAAACAATCAGGACTGAGATTGTCTGTTCTCCTAACATGTTGAAATTTCAGCAATATTAATGATTCTTTTCTAAGGATTTGCAAGCATATTTTTTTCTTTTTCAAAAATACTTTACTGCTCTTTTTATAATTTTTATTTTCTTTATCCCTCCCTGCTGCCTAAATTTATTTGGAAGACCGGTAATGCTAAGGAATTGTCTAAGAGAACAATGAAAACTTTGAAATGAATTGTCATATTTTTTTTTAATCTTAAAGTTTAAAACACATTTTTCTGTAAGAATATAATTATTTAAATTTTAAAATATTCTTGAATGTAATATCTATTTTCTTCTTGTTTTTTTTTTTCAGAATACCTTAATCACAATGGAGAGCTTGTTTATTAAATTTGTTAAAATAGCATGACTTAAAATATTATATGTTTTATTATATTTCTGAGTGTAACTTACCAATGCGTGGGTATGTTTTGATGTTTAAATATTTAGGAGTACAGGCAAAACTAAGAATCTGGATTTTGTTGGGTCATTAAAAATCCCACGGCTGTTTTTGCAAGAGTGCTTGCTGGAGCTCTGGCCAAAGTCCAGTCTAAGCAATAACATCCTACTCAGTATACCTCATGATCCTGTGTCAGTTATTAAGGCATTCTTCTTTGCTTCCTGCTCTAAACAGCTATGAAACATTGCTGAATTCATGTGCATGATTTTTTCAATATCCTGTTCAGTCTAAGTGAAATGACCCTTGCAATATACATACATTATCTACAGTTGTGCTAAGTGCAATGTGTTTACGATTATACAACTCATTGTTAAATGAATAACCTCTTTGGAAAGTAAAACAGAATGCTGTGTATGTAATCAATATTACATACTGTGCATGAATTCATCCTTGACTCAGATTTTATAAAACACACCAAGTTACATCACTTCATGTCAAAACAATCATTAAGGGTCTTTAAGTGGTCTTGAAAATTACCTGTTTTAATGTGAGCAGGCATGTACTCAGTTAAATGAGTCCTGAAATATCTTTGACATTAGCTCAGCTCAAAGTCAGGAAACAGTTCTTTTTTGTGACTTAGATGCAAATCATTCAAAAATGGTGCTGGACAGCAACATTATAATTAAATGAGGAGAGAGAAATCTGGAAAGAGTATCTTGTTAAATTGAAAACAATGAAAGTATACTTATTAATCTGATTTTCTATAACATTCCAAAGCAAGAAACGTAATTATTGATTTTTATTTAAATAATTTAAATGCTTTAAATATGTATATATTTATATTACAGTTTTGCACAGAAGATATTATAATTGATTTGTGTAAGATTAATTGAGAGTAGAATTTTTAGAAAGTGAATGTGTTAAGAGTCAGCTCATAGAAGGCATTTTGAACAGGCCATGTCCCAGTGCCTAGAATTTCTTTGCTCTGATATCACCCTCTGTGAATTCAGTGTTCTCTTCAAGTCCCAACTCATACCATGTCTTCTCCCTGATGTCTTCACTGTGTATTTCCCAAGAGCTCAGGGGTATTTCTCTGGACACTGAAAATATTTGCTCTTCTCTGAGGCTAGATTAATTTTTCATAGCTTGCTTTTTTTTAAATTTTATTTTATTTTTAAACTTTACAATATTGTGTTAGTTTTGCCAAATATCGAAATGAATCTGCCACAGGTATACATGTGTTCCCCATCCTGAACCCTCCTCCCTCCTCCCTCCCCATACCATCCCTCTGGGTCGTCCCAGTGCACCAGCCCCAAGCACATAGCTTGCTATTTAAAAAAATTTTCAACTGTATTTAAATTTCCTCCATGGCAAGCACTGTGATTTATATATTTATTTTGACCTTTTGTAATGCTTTGCGAATATTGATTAATTTATAGTGCAGCTTAGGGGTTTTCATTTTAATTTTTCACATATTTATGTACAGTTATAAATATAAAACTACATATTTTAAAAAACCAAGGAAATTGTAAGCATTGTTATCAAACCATTCACAAAAAGTGTTTGAGACTCCAGCAAGCAGCAGTAAATATACCTCTTGTTATCAAGGAACCACTTTGAGTAAAGAAAAACTGTAAGGAGCAGAAATCTGTTAGTGAAAAGGAAAAAGGAAGTGAGGAACTGGATATTGATCTTGCCAAGTGAAGCAGTAAAAGAAAATACTACATTGTGAACTTCTTTCCATTATTTGCTCAAATTCAACTCAGCAACTCAGATTAGGAGAACAATGGCTGAGATGTTGGAAATAAATCCAACCCATCTGATAAATCCCTAGGAAACAGGAAATAACACAATCAATGAGAAGAGGAAAGACTTGTTTAGAGTTTCAGACATTTTTTTTTTAATCAAAAATGATCTTCTGAAGTGTAACTTGCTCCTTGTACTTATAATTCTTTTATAAGCAAAAGAATTTTGCTTATAAAATGTTTTGCTTAAAAATGTTTCTTTTGCTTTTTTAAGATCAGCAGTATGTGGGAAATTGTACATGTTGACTATCTGCATCAATAACTTGATGAAAGAATAAATACTTTTGTGTAAAGAGGAAGTCAACCATTCAGTTACCTAGTGAGTGTCGTCATGCTGATTATGTAGTGTGATCTTTAGCTGTAGCCTGGAGGTTCCACAGTAAAATGAAAGGCACACGAAATGAAGGGTCTGAAGACCTGGGCTTAATCTTTATTCTTTCGTTTCCCGTCTTCTCATCTTCAAATGTTTATTTAGAATTTATTTATAGGTACATCTCCTTAGGCTGATAATCAAGTGAGGGAGACAAAAAGCAATGGCAATCACATATCATGTGATAGATGCTCTCAGGTCAGTATGGTAGGACCCTTCAAAGGGACTGGTGGCTTTGGCTTATCATACCACCTTCAATTATTTGTATAATAATATTGGCTTCCTTGGTGGCTCAGATGGTAAAGAATCTGCCTGCAATGCGGGAGACCAGGTTCGATTACTGGGTTGGGAAAATCCCCTGGAGAAGGGAATGGCTACCCACTCCGGTATTCTTACCTAGAGAATTCCATGGACAGAGGAGCCTGGCGGGCTGTAATCCATGAGTTAGCAAAGAGTCGGACGTGACTGAAAACCACCACCGTACCGAACCATAGGTAATAGCAGTAATTTGATGAAATACAGAGCTGTTGTGAAAACTTGATATATAGAATTTTTAAAAAATTAGCATTAGTAAAGTACTTTTTCATTGTTTCTAATTTGAAATCCTAAATTTTCATTTCCTTTTTGAAATCTCCTTGATTCATTCTGAAAAGTGCTTTTCCTATATTAGTACTCCCGCTCTACTTTTTCCGTACTTTTCTTTCTGTATTTATTGTGAAAAAGTGAAACTGTTAGTTGCTCCTTGCCTTGTGTTGGTCGCTGAGTTATGTCCGACTCTCTGTGACCCCATGGACTGTAGCCTGCCAGGCTCCTCTGTATATGGGATTTTCTAGGCAAAAATACTGGAGTGGGTTGCCTTGCCCTTCTCTAGGGAATTTTCCCAACCCAGGGATTGAACCTGGGTCTCCTGAAATTCAGGTAGATTCTTTACCCTGAGTCACCAGGGTAGTCCCTATGTAATGTCGTATGTCATAATAATTATATCTCAGTAAAACTGGAAGAAAAAAATTGTTTCTTTTAATCTATTTTCAAATACCCAGGCACATGACAATCAAGAATTCTAGATATTGTGTGCATCAGTTTAGGTACTCCAAATACGACCTGTTTTGCCCATGATCCAGAGGAAAGGAGAAAGTTCACAGTGATATAATCATTGATAGAATGAAGATCTTGGAAAAGAGGAAATGTTAGTGAGCTGTGGAGGTTGCTCAGTATAGAGAATGTTTTTAGATGTCTTAACCTCTTTCTTCACTACCAAAGTTTTTCAATTTCATCATCTCTGAACCTCAGGTTTTCTTGTCCGTAGATAACAAAATTGAAGCAAATGATTTTTAATGACCCATCAAGCTTGAGGATTCTCTTTGGAGACTGATGGCTGTTTTATATTGGATTGGCCAAAAAGTTCATTCGGATTTTCCTTTGGAGAAAACCGAACGAACTTTTTGGCCAACCCAGTATATCTATATAGGTGTTATTTTGGTAAGCAACCAGATAAAGTCATTGAATAAAATGGAATATGATCATTTATTCTGTTAAACGTTATGCCCCTTCATTCTTCCCGTGTCTTTATCATACAAACATCAACCAACATTAATGTTTACTGAAGAAATGGCAGAAGGTCCAAGGAGATGGGACTTGATTCATACTTTCTAGAGTGAGAGGTGTCTGGGCAGATGAAAGACGTGGGAATGGCCATGAAAGATGCGAAGGAAGAGCAGTGTCTTCATGCTAAGCAGTGTGACAAAGTTTGAAGATTAGCTACATAGAAGAGAGGACCTGTAATGCTTTGGAGAGTTCTCATTCAATTCTGTAAGCAATAGAGGACCATGCTCAGTCAGGAAAAGAAGACAAAGTTACACTTGTTGAATGTCGTTGAAGGTGAGAAAAAAAAAAAGAGAGAAGAGGAAATTGCTCATGACACAGCTGGTGTAGGGCTCTATTAAATGAAGAGAAAGGCTGAAATGGACACAAGTCCTAAAAGGAAGGTTGATTTTGCCAAATAGTTATATCATTCCATTCAAAAGAGTTGGAAAAGATGCTTATAGCTGGAGGGATATGGCAGCCTGGCAAGGCTTTATCTCTCCTGAGTATTTTTTTTTTTTTGGTCTGAGTATTTCTTATAACTGATAAAAGGTTTATCTCAAGTGTCCAGTGTGATTTGCAAAAATGTATATAAATAAGCTTCAGGAAATATTTCCTGTCTTTGTTGAAAACAGGTGGGTATTTGAATCTCTCGATAATTAAATGAAGGCTAATCAGTTCTCCTATTTTAATAGCATCCCCTAATCTCTACTATTGAAGACAGACATGTGTCAGGGCTATTTAAAAAATTGTTATTATAAGGAATGTTCTTGCATGTCTGTACTATTTATTTTCATATAATTGATTTTTCTAGTATTCTTTTATTCCTTTCTGGTTCTTGAGTTTTCAATTCTAGAATTATTTTAGTATTATGCCATGTAGAAGCACAGAAGCGTGGCTTGATGGTGCTGCTGACAATTTATATGTCAGGGTGTAACTGCCTGGTATATTCTTTGCTGTTTTGCATTCCTTTGCAAAATATGCCTTTGTTTAGTCTTGAGGGAGTAGTCTTCTCCGATTTTCCATATACTCAGGACATGACGTTTACATAGCTAATGACTGTTCTTCTCTGTATGGAATTCAGATGTTTGCATTTTCACACAGTTTCTCCAATCACCTCTTCATTCCTTTTGCATGCTGCAAGATGTCTAATCTGTGGTGAAGAATGGAGACATATTTTCATGTAATTTCTAAGAAAAATTACATGGGCTATGACAAGCATATCATGCTTCCTATCCAGTTTACCTCATTTATTTCTAAAATTCTGCAATCTGTTTTTGTATCACATTTAGCATATTATAGAAGGCCTGGCTCATTAATTATTATCCTTTGAAGTCATAAGTCCTATTCTAACAGTATGTGTTTGAAGCTAATGTCTCATAAAAACTAAATGTTAAGTATCTTTATAATTTTGTATTATTATCTTCATTACATAAAATAGAAAAGCTTTGATCTACCCTAGGAATTTAAGGTGCTATGTCTGTACACATGATACTTGGATGAATTTTAAACTATTACTTAAATATATGGATGTTTCCAGGCTTCCCTGGTGGCTCAGACTGTAAAGCATCTGCCTGCAATGCAGGAGACCTGGGTTTGATTCCTGGGTCCCTGGGCAAGAAAGATCCCCTGGAGAAGGGAATGGCTACCCACTCCAGTCTTCTTGCCTGCAGAATTCCTCCTGGACAGAGGAGCCTTGTGGGCTATAGTCTGTGGGGTCGAATAGTCGGACACAACTGAATGACTAACATATGGGTGTTTCCAGGCTTCCCTAGTGGCTCAGCTGGTAAAGAATCTGCCTGCAATGAGGGAGACCTGGGTTTGATCCCTGGGTCGGGAAGATCCCCTGGAGAACAGCATAGCAACCCACTCCAGTATTCTTGCCTGGAGAATCCTCATGGACAGAGGAGACTGGTGGGCTGCAGTCCATAGGTCACAAAGATTTGGACATGACTGAGTGACTAAATACACACCCATGGATGTTTTCTGGGGGAAGTAATTGATACCTGTAAAGGCCAGTTTCAGCTTGTCTATTTTAAAGGTTAATTTTTTTTTTTTTAAGAAAATGGTCTTTGCAGATTAAAATGTTTGCTATTAAATAAACATGTTCTGTGTGTGTATCTATATTTATATTTCTATCAACTTAACCCTACTGGTATCTGGACTTCTTCTCTTCACCTGACTTAGGTCTTGGTTTTCACCAGGAAACGGTCCTGCTACTTGTTTCCACTTGAAACAATGGTTTGTGCATTATATTAGGACAGTCATGAGGGTTGCAGTGACCCCAGAGGTAATTACTTTCGTCAAAGGCAGTTTAGGAGAATGGTGATAATGAGGGACAGCAACCCCAGCTATGGCAAATGAAGTGGTAGTGACTGTGTTTGAACTTTCAATATCCTGGTATCTGTGCTTCTGATCTTCCTATCTGTGCTCCTGCAAGTTCTTAAAACCCTGTGGACAAAGAAGGGTCATTTGGCTTTTTTTTTGGTTTAGTATTAAATGTTTTATTTGCAAACAAATTTACAACTTGTAGTTGACAAATCAAAATTAAAAGACGGATAGTGATTAATTTAGAGTTCAACAACAAAATAGTTGCTCCGTAAATACTCACTAACTGGTGAGAGTGAAAAGAGACTGAAACTGATGTCTCCTGATTCTTTGCCCTGTGACATTTTAACTCCCTCTTTGCATTTTCCTGGTGGCTCAGCTGGTAGAGAATCCACCTGCAATGTGGGAGACCTGGGTTTGATTCCTGGGTCGGGAAGATCTCCTGGAGAAGGGAAAGGCTACCCATACCAGTATTCTGGCCTGGAGAATTCCATGGACTGTTTCATCCATGGGTTTGCAAAGTTGGACACGACTGGGTGACTCACTTTCACTTTTTTGCATTTCCTAAGGCTAAAAATTCACTATTTTAAGTATGCATCATTTATGCCAAATTTTAAAGTAGTCTTTGGTAGCTCTAAATTGAGAAATGGTCTTTGTTGTTTTGTTGACTATTTCTAATTGTTCAGTTAACTGTACAGTGCATAGTGAAAGGACATTTGCAACCACAGTATGCTAAAGACTTTAATGCTATTGAGCACTATTCTTGACTTACGTCATTTTTATCTCCACAGAGATTGGCCCAGTAACAGTTACCACAGATCCCAAGAAATTTCAATATGAGCTCAGAGAACTCTATGTTCAGGTGAGTGCTTTCTTTTAATTTTATTTCTTTCAGGGGAAAGGAAAATCATGAACTTTTGGCTGATCATCTTCAGTTTTAAGTCTGAAAGTAATAATTCTTAGTTTTTAGATTCCAATACCACTTTTTCTGACTTGAATGATACACATGGAATTGGGACAGATTGGGTTCAAAACACCACCTTCATTTATGCATTGTCTGTAGCTGCTTCCACGCAACAGAGGCAGAGTTCTGTAGTTGTGACAGACTGGCCCACAAAGCCTAAGTGTTTACTGTGTGATGCTTCAGAGAAAAGTTTATTGACTTCTGCTCTAGATGACTTCCAGAGAAGGCAATGGCGACCCACTCCAGTACTCTTGCCTGGAAAATCCCATGGACAGAGAAGCCTGGTAGGCTGCAGTCCATGGGGTCGCTGAGTCGGACAGGACTGAGCGACTTCACTTTCACTTTTCACTTTCAAGCACTGGAGAAGGAAATGGCAACCCACTCCAGTATTCTTGCCTGGAGAATCCCAGGGACGAGGAAGCTTGGTGGGCTGCCATCTGTGGGGTCGCGCAGAGTCGGACAGTACTGAAGCGACTTAGCAGCAGCAGCAGCAGCAGCTAGATGACTTCAGTGGTAAATCCACTTACCAATGTAGGAGACACAGGAGATGTGGGTTCAATCCCCAGGTCAGGAAGACACCCTGGAGTAGAAAGTGGCAACCCACTCCAGTATCCTTGCTTAGAAAATTCCATGGACAGAAGAGCCTGGTGTGCTACAGTCCATGGGGGCTGCAAAAAGTCAGATACACCTGAGCACTAGATGACTCCTTTCGCTGACTCCTTTCACTGTGTCATAAGGAACAGTTAATTTTTTTCCTGTAATCGTTGTGCTATAATTAGGATAACTTAAAAATTCTTTAAGTCATCTATATAAATGTTTGTAAGCATAGTTTTGTTAGTAGAGTAGATGAATAGTTGGTTGAAATGTTATCCTGAAAAATAGGACTTGGAGATAAGGTTAACATGTACCTTCTCCTCATTCCTCGTAGAGGTCATTTTTCTCAAATCCATTGATTTTTTTTTTTTTTTTTTAAATAACTTGCTTCTTTGAGGCTGTTTTACTGTCCTGTCCTCCATGGATGGTCTCTGCTGCAATCACCTATAGGTCTTTTTGGGCACTGCTCATTGAAGCTGTTGGTGACTGGATCACTGGCTACCTGTCCCCTTTAGGGCTGCCATCATTCCAGGGCACCTCCGCAGTGACTGGAATGACCTGTCAGAACCTTCTGCTCTCAGTTCCTGACCTGGTCTTCAGTGACCTTTCCTTTCCTCCGTCTCAGTCTTCTATTCCCGCACACCCTCTGAACCTTGTGTGTTTGTGCTTAGTTGCTCAATCATGTCCAAGTCTTTGTAACCCCTTGGACGATAGCCCACCAGGCTCCTCTGTCCATGGGGATTCCCCAGGCAAAATACCCAATTCACTCTTTTCTCTCAGGTCACTCATTCAAGCTTTTAATCTCCTGCCGCAACCATCTGTCCACCAAGCTTGTTACAGTCTTACTGTAACTGCTTCTTCACCCTCATCAAACATTCCAGTCCAGTGATCCCTATCCTGTCTCCCAGGCCTTCGGAGTCTCCTTTTTTCACTTTCTTCCAATCTAGCTCAGAGTCTTGTCATGTCAAAAACAGCTTTTTTTCTTGTCCATTGCTTTTTTGTTCAAAAGGCAAAACTTCATTCCTGAAGGACCAAAATGACTATGCCAGGTGCCACTGGAGTCTCACGATATGGCAGGTTGATTTCACTATAAATACACAGCCACCTGCTTCCACTGGACTCTCAATACTCCCATGATCCGGTTCTGTTTCTTTGGTCAATTATATCTCCCACGCCTCCCAGTGACAGTTGCAAACTTTAGCTATTCTTCTTAAACCTGTATTCCATTGCCCTTTTCCTATGGACCATTTTCGGCTAATGATCCACTCTGAGCAAGCTGTCTCACTTACTGTTTCACACACAGGCACATTTAAATGGAAGCTCTTGGCTTCCTCATACCTTACGTGTAATCCACATGCATTTGATACCCATCCTATCCACATTCTCTACTTAATCACAACTCCTTGGCTTTCTTAGGATCTTAATGCTCTCAAGCTGTTTTTTTTTTTAAACTGCTTTAGGTTTCCCATTTACTTTTTAAAAAAATTGGAGGTCAGTTACTTTACAGTGTTGTGTTTCTGCTGTACAACAACATCAATCAGCTGTACATATACATATATCATCTCTTTTTTTGTTTTTACTTCCTCTTTAGGTCACCCCAGAGTATTGAGTAGGGTTCATGTTCTATACAAGAGGTTCTCTTTAGTTTATTTATACTATTTTATACATAGTATTAATAGTGTATATATATATCAATCCCAGTCTCCTAATTCCTCCCACCCCCTCCTCTGTTTCCTATAAATATGTTCAAGTCTACCTCCAAAACAAACCCCTGTCCCAGTGAATCCAACTGTTGGAAACAAAACAGACTAACCAACAAATCACTGTTTTTCTCAAAATTCTCTTACAAATAGCAACTTTCATTTCTCAGTTCCTTCAGTGCCTGGAAAGTTGTCAGTATTCCCTGCCATCTTTTCCTCACGTGCCTTCTGCAGTTACTTCTTAGTCTATTTCAATCTCGTCGCCACACCCATGCTCTATGTAGCTCTAGCTGGTGACACATAATCTCTGGCTTTGCTATATGCAGTGGAAACATTTCATTTGTCAGGATGTTAGTTAAACGTCTTTGTAGCTGTCGGCAATACTGGCCTCTCCCTTCATCTTGAGGCATTCTCTTCCTTTACATATTCTTTCACTTTTCATCCCACTATTCTTAAGCTTCCTAGGCAGCTCATTCCCCCCAGTTGGCCATTAAATGTTTAGGATCCTAGTAGGTTTGCAAACTGGCCCCATTTATTTGTCTCATTTTTATTTTTTCTCTTTAGGAAAAATCATCCATACACACATAAATACATTTCTAGCCTAGAACTCTCCTCTGAGAATTAGACCCTTCAGTCAGTCTCCAGGATGTCACAATGGCACTCCAAAGTGAAACTCACAGATGTTCTCTTTCCATTCCTTCTAATATGGTTCTAAATCTTGTTCTTTGTCTTCTGTTTGTTATCTTTGTGAATTATATCTGTAGTATCCTGGTTATTCACCAAAATTCTGAATCATCCTTAATATACATCTTTTCCCCTCCAAACCATCAATCAAATCTTGGTTTTTAACTTTCTTAATAATTTTTATATCAATTGACTTTCATTCATTAATATTAGCATGTCATAGTCCCAGTTATTGTATCTTTCAGTTCAGTTCAGTCTTTCAGTCGTGTCCGACTTTTTGTGACCCCATGAGTCGCAGCATGCCAGGCCTCCCTGTCCATCACCAACTCCTGGAGTTCACTGAAACTCATGTCCATTGAGTCGGTGATGCCATCCAGCCATCTCATCCTCTGTCGTCCCCTTCTCCTCCTGCCCCCAATCCCTCCCAGCATCAGGGTCTTTTCAAATGAGTCATCTCTTCCCATGAGGTGGCCAAAGTATTGGAGTTTCAGCTTTAGCATCAGTCCTTCCAATGAACACCCAGGACTGATCTCCTTTAGAATGGACTGGTTGAATCTCCCTGCAGTCCAAGGGACTCTGAAGAGTCTTTTCCAACACCACAGTTCAAAAGCATCAATTCTTCGGTGCTCAGCTTTCTTCACAGTCAAATTCTCACATCCCTACATGACCACTGGGAAAACCATAGCCTTGACTAGACGGACCCTTGTTGGCGAAGTAATATCTCTGCTTTTTAATATGCTATCTAGGTTGGTCATAATTGTATCTTTAGGCTGAATTAATGCAAAAAAGCTTCTAAGTGATTTCCCTGCTTTTATTCTTGCTTTAATTTTCCAGGCCTTTCTCTACTCTGACCAGCAGACAAAAGATCTAAAAAAAAGTTCAACATTCCCTTCTAATACCCTGTCCACTCACCTCCTACCCTCACGTCACCCAAGTCTTCCCAAATTCCTGAGTGACCTGAGGCCTGTCTACCTGTCAGCCCTTCCTGGAGCCACTGTGTCCCTTGGGCCTGAGATCTGCTCTAGGGGTCTTTGCGTAGAGTCTCCTGTGTCTGGATCCTCACCTGTCTCCCTGTGAGGCCCTTGCATGTGCTACTCTCCTTGCATGTGTGTGTGTTAGTCACTCAGTTGTGTCCGACTCTTTGTGACCCCATGGACAGTAGCGCACCAGGCTCCTCTGTCCATGGAATTCTCTAGGCAGAAATACTGGAGTGGGTTGCCATTTCCTTCTCATCTCCTTGCATAGGAAAT
Source organism: Bos indicus x Bos taurus (assembly GCF_003369695.1). Classification (NCBI taxonomy): domain Eukaryota; kingdom Metazoa; phylum Chordata; class Mammalia; order Artiodactyla; family Bovidae; genus Bos; species Bos indicus x Bos taurus. The sequence goes on from NC_040091.1 coordinate 66,106,905, forward strand.
TCTTGTTCTTCATCTTGGCCTCATGTCCATGCTTCTTTAATCGAGTTTAAAATCCTGTTTTCAAAATCTCATCTGGAATACCACTTCCTTAGAGAATCCCGTCCTGTCCTCCAGGATTGGTCATATCTCATGGCCTCTTTCTGTCACAAAGTAGTTGGGATTTCATAGTGAAAGATTATGTCTGATTGAGTTAATCACTGAATCCCTTAGTAAAATGCCTGGCATATAGAATGTGCTCATATAGAATGAATGGAAGAATGAATGAAGGAAGGAAGGAACAAACCACCACTGTGTACAAATTAACAGTTCAGATTGGAGTTTGAAGTTTAATACTTCAGTTGGTTTCACTGTCGAGTGCATGACTTCAGTTGGGACTATATATGGTATGAGCATAATTGGGGCACAGGGTGAAAAAACTCAGGAGTTTGGCATTCCAAATATGTATTCCATCGCGATTCTTTCATTGTGCCTGTCTCTATTTTTAAATTGCATGCTAAATTGGATTATGTTTCATAAATGTCTAAGTAGGTTTTTATAGTTATCCCTTGTCTCTTTTTCTCTTTTATTAAATTTCTTCTGATAATGTCTCTCATTAATCCTCTATTTCCTTTCTCATATCATTCTTTTTCAGTCATTATCTCAATACTTATTTACAATTCACTTTTCTATCCCCTGATATAGCAAATTCTTTTCCATTTTGGATGTCCACATTCTTTGAAAGAAAATTTACATAAAAATTTCTATCCAGTATGTGGAACACAGGAATTAAAAATTGTATTACCCTAATTGTTTATATTTTTATATTCTGGTGTTTTATCATGAACTCCTGAGTGCAAGAGCCTTACAGCTCTCATTGAGCCTCTGGTCTACCATGGGATGAATCAGTGTCTGCAGGAGAGTGGACTTAAATAGCTATTGAATAAATGAATGTCATACGAGCGTAAATTCTTTTAAAAATGTATATGTAACAGTGAAACTATATAAAATACAATACAAACTTTACCTGATGGTACAAAAGATACTTAAAAATCTAATTATCACTTTTTGTAATATAAAGATTCGGTATGGCCATGTAATGGAGGTTTCTAGCTGAAAGAATGTTTGGAAGAGATTTACTGCATTCATTTCTTTTCCCCTCTGCAAGAATTCATCTGGGATATATTCTTAGAAAGCTGGCCAGAATGCAAATGCCTACATTCTCATTGAGACCTGGCACTTCCTCATTTCCTGCCTCTCCCCTTCTTTTGTTCTAAGGGATCTTCAGATCCTCCTTGCTCCGTTTGTCTCCAGGGTGGAGGGTCATGGTCCTTAATCGTACTCCATTGATTCCCTTCCCAGAGCCCTCCTCAGCCAACCTCTGGAACTGAACTTGGTACAGATACTCTGTAGAGTCATAATGTCTCTGTTCAAGAAAATAATCTTTCTTCCTTCCCTGGAATGAAAACTGGTGTCCATTTCTCTGGAGATTTCCTCTGTACTGGCTGCATCTTAAGGATTTATTTTTACATTGTCTTGAGATACAAGAGGATGCTTAATTAGAACAACTAGCTAGGGATGGAATCAAATATTTACTTTTTCTCTTCATTCAAAATTGGACACTGTTATAAGCATTGGGGATACCATGGAAGTATTTTTATTTTCAAAGTTTCTGGTGAATTATTCCTTTTTTAATCAGTGGCAAAAATTTTCATCAAGTAAAGGTCAAATATGAAGACACTAAGCTATATCATTACTTAACCCTGACCTAAAGAATGTATTTTGTTTTCTCTTCAGTGTTTGCTTAGAGAATATTTTATTTCATAACCCACTCTGAGAAACTAAAATTCAGGAATTTCATAAAATTTTAGTATGGTACTAAAATTTGTGTGTGTGTGTGTGTGTGTGTGTAATTTCCAGACCCTTTTTTGATTCCTCTTCTAATATTTTTAGTAACTCCTCCCAAATCACTGATATGAAGAGCAACAAGGATGGCTGTTTTATTACAATTAACTTGGATTTTTTTTTTAGAAAAGAAACCTTTGAAAATATTCCTTTCATATTTGTTTTGAAAACAAGAAAAGGAAATGCAGTTTGAAGTAAATTAAATAATTGCCCATTAACTTTTCACCAGACTCAGCTATTTTTCTTGTAGAGGTAATTAACTTGAGGAAAAAGCAATTTAAAATTTTACAAGAAAAATGTAAGAGAAATCACTAAACTTAAACCATTAAATGTATAACATTAATTTCATTTTCATGCATCTTCTTTCATTTGGGATACAGAAAAGTAGCGTGTACAGAAAGCATCTGAGGTTTCTCTCTGGGGAAAAGAAGGGACGATAAATGACAACAATGGTATTCAAATCACACAGTGCTTTGAGAATTAATATCCTTGTGAATATGCATTGCAAAGTCTTGTCTCAGGTCACATTCTTTATAAGAAGCTATAAAGCTTGTTGATTTTTAGAAAACAATGTTGACAATGATATGCTTTTTTTTTTTTGCATTACGAAGTTTATTTTTTTTCCTGTATTTCTTTTTTTTCTTTTATTTATGTATTTATTTTAATTGGAGGCTAATTACTTTACAATATTGTAGTGGTTTTTGCCATACATGAATCAGCCATGTGTGTACATGTGTCCCCCATGCTGAACCCCCCTCCCAACTCCCTTCCCATCCCATCCTTCAGGGTCATCCCAGTGCACCAGCCCTGAGCACCCTTTTCCATGAATTGAACCTGGACTGACGATCTGTTCCACATATGATAGTACACATGTTTCAATGCTATTCTGTCAAATCATCCCACCCTCACCTTCTCCCACAGAGTCTAAAAGTCTGTTCTTTACATCTGTGTCTCTTTTGCTGTCTCTCATACAGGGTCATCGTTACCATCTTTCTAAATTCCATATATATATGTGTTAATATACTGTATTGGTGGTTTTCTTTCTGACTTACTTTGGCTCCAGTTTCATCCACCTCATTAGAACTGATTCAAATGCATTCTTTTAATAGCTGAGAAATATTCCATTGTGTATATGTACTACAGCTTTCTTATCCATTCGTCTGCCAGTGGACATCTAGGTTGTTTCCATGTCCTGGCTATTGTAAACAGTGCTGCAATGAACATTGGGGTACACGTGTCTCCTTCAATTCTGGTTTCCTTGGTGTGTATGCCCAGCAGTGGGATTACTGGGTTGTATGGCAGTTCTATTTCCAGTTTTTTAAGGAATCTTCACACTGTTCTCCATAATGGCTGTACTAGTTTGCATTCCTACCAACCGTGTAAGAGGGTTCCCTTTTCTCTGCACCCTCTGCAGCATTTGTTTGTAGACTTTTTGATAGCAGCTATTCTGACTGGTGTGAGATGGTACCTCTTTGTGGTTTTGTTTTTCATTTCTCTGATAATGAGTGATACTGAGCATCTTTTCATGTGTTTATTAGCCATCCATATGTCTTCTTTGGAGAAATATCTGTTTAGTTCTTCAGCTTATTTTTGGATTGCATCATTTATTTTTCTGGAATTGAGCTTCATGAGATGCTTGTATATTTTCGAGATTAATTCTTTGTCAGTTGCTTCATTTGCTATTATTTTCTCCCATTTTGAAGGCTGTCTTTTCACCTTGCTTGTAGTTTCCTTCATTGTGCAAAAGCTTTTAAGTTTAATTAGGTCTCATTTGTTTATTTTTGCTTTTATTTCCAATATTCTGGGAGGTGGATCATAGAGGATCCTGCTGTGATTTATGTCAGAGTGTTTTGCCTATGTTGTCCTCTAGGAGTTTTATAGTTTCTGGTCTTACATTTAGATCTTTAATCCATTTTGAGTTTATTTTTGTGTATGGTGTTAGAAAGTGTTCTAGTTTCATTCTTTTACAAGTGGTTGACCAGTTTTCCCAGCACCACTTGTTAAAGAGATTGTCTTTTCTCCATTGTATATTCTTGCCTCCTTTGTCAAAGATAAGGTGTCCACAGGTGTATGAATTTATCTGGGCTTTCTATTTTGTTCCATTGATCTATATTTCTGTCTTTGTGCCAGTACCATACTGTCTTGATGACTGTGGCTTTGTAGTATAGTCCAAAGTCAGGCAGGTCAATTCCTCCAATTCCATTCTTCTTTCTCAAGATTGCTTTGGCTATTTGAAGTTTTTTGTATTTCCATACAAATTGTGAAATTATTTGTTCTAGCTTTGTGAAAAATACCGTTGGTAGCTTGATAGGGATTGCATTGAATCTATAGATTACTTTGGGCAGTATACTCATTTTCACTATATTGGTTCTTCCAATCCATGAACATGGTATATTTCTCCATCTATTTGTGTCATCTTTGATTTCTTTCATCAGTGTTTTATAGTTTTCCATATATAGGTCTTTTGTTTCTTTAGGTAGATTTATTCCTAAGTATTTTATTCTTTTCATTGCAGTGGTGAATGGAACTGTTTCCTTAATTTCTCTTTCTGTTTTCTCATTGTTAGTGTATAGGAATGCAAGGGATTTCTGTGTGTTAATTTTATATCCTGCAACTTTACTATATTCATTGATTAGCTCTAGTAATTTTCTGGTAGAGTCTTTAGGGTTTTCTATGTAGAGGATCATACCATCTGCAAACAGTGAGAGTTTTACTTCTTTTCCAATCTGGATTTCTTTTATTTCTTTTTCTTTTCTGATTGCTGTGGCTAAAACTTCCAAAACTATGTTGAATAGTAGTGGTGAGAATGGGCACCCTTGTTTTGTTTCTGACTTTAGGGGAAATGCTTTCAATTTTTCACCATTGAGGATAATGTTTGCTGTGGGTTTATCATATATGGCTTTTATTATGTTGAGCTGTGCTCCTTCTATGCCGGCTTTCCTCAGGGTTTTTATCATAAATGGATGTTGAATTTTGTCAAAGGTTTTCTCTGCATCTATTGAGATAATCCTATAGTTTTTATCTTTCAATTTGTTAATGTGGTGTATCACATTGGATAATGATATGCTTTCAATGATACTCTTTTATTCAAATATTTTATAGAGAAAAAAGCATATTAGTCAAACATTTGAAATGTAAAAAAGTAAGATATTTCTACTATTGATCCCCAGAATTGAAATGCTTCACATAAAATTAATTTTTCTTCGAGAAGTCTTTTAATAAAATTGACCATCAAATTTTTTTGATGTCAAACAAATTTCAGTTCTTTTTTTTTTTTTAATAACTTGGGAAGCCCACTAAGGTTTACCTTTACTATGTCAACATTTTTAGTGTTAAATATGAAGACTCTTGGACTTCCCAGGTGGTGCTAGTGGTTAAGAATCCTCTGTCAGTGCAGGAGATGCAAGAGATGAGTGTGCACTGTGGGTTGGGAAGATTCCCTTGAGTAGAAAGTAGCATTCCACTCTAGTGTTCTTGCCTGGAAAATCCCATGCACAGAGGAGCCTGGTGGGGTCCACCTGGAAAATTCCATGGGCCCACAAAGAGTTGGACATGACTGAGTGACTGAGCACAGCACCATGGAGGCCCCTGGTGTTTTTATATTTTTCTCCTTAAGAGAAAAGCAGATTGAATCTACTTGCACAACTAATCTGTGCTAAATACCCATTATAAATGTACTGTATGAATTGTATTAAATGTTCCTACCTCTCAGTTTCTTTCCAAAAAAAACAAAGTAAAGTTGACCTTCATATAAGCAAGAATAAGTAAAAATATGTGAACTAGCTTGTCACACAGAAACAAGATAGAGTTATGAATTAGGGCTCGATACAATTATTGTCATTCTTTAACTGGAACAGAAGAGTAAATAGACAAACTAAAGTTAAGGGAAAAAATATTTTACTATAATATAGGAACAGTTGATGTTAAAATTAACTGCCAACAGAGACTATGAAAAACCATGGCCAGATAGGCAAAAACTGTTAAAACTGAGGGTGAGATAATGCTGGTTTATGATGCCAATTCAGTATACATTTTATTTAATCTCAGGTATTCCAAATCATGCTACTATGTAGAAGTGTCCTTTTCATTTCTAAATTTATAGAAGTCTTCTATATGAATTTAAAAAGCAAAACTGATATATAACCAAAAATTTAAGAAAGTGAAAAGAAATTGACTAGAACCAGAAGAGGGAAAGGATCATATGTTAGCATAGATATAATGTGGGCTTCCTGATGGCTCACTGGGTAAAGATTCCTCCTGTAATGCAGGAGCCTCAGGGGACACAGGTTCAATCCCTGGTCAGAAAGATCCCCTGGAGAAGGGAATGGCAAACAACTCCAGTATGCTTGCCTGTAAAATCCCATGGACAAGGGAGCCTGGCAGACTACAGTCCACTGGGTATCACAAAGAATCAGACATAACTGAGTGCATACACACACACATGGATATAATGTAGAGTTATAAAAGGTGTGGTTTTTATGTTTGGTGTTGGGTGTGATTCCACTGAAGAAAGCAGTTTCAATTTCCACTTAAGTTTTCTTAATATGCATTTCTTATAAATGCATATTTATCAGTGTATATATACACACTTTTACAGGAGGAATGACGTGTTTCATTTAGGGAAGAAAGTGACAGGAGCCAAATGCATGCAACTCACGATATGTGTAAAAGCTACAAGAATAGTAGAACAGCATCTGATTGAAAGTAAGGGCTTGATAAATGTTAGCTATTGTTGCTACTCTTACTACTACTGTCTCTGGTACTCCAGTAGTCTTTTAGAAAAGATAGTCATCAAGTAATTCTACTGTAAATGGACAGCGGTTATCCAAGTAATTCTACCATAAAGGGATAACAGTTATCTAAGTGATTCCACCATGAAGGGACAACAGTTATTATCCAAGTGATTCCACCAGGAAGGGACAACAGTTATGGAACATGTACCTTGTGAAAGATTTTACATGTGTTTTATTAAAGTCACCTTCTCAATTCAAACCCACACAACTATTAATCTTCCTTTTTACAAATTCAGAGACTCAGACTTTGAGGTATTAGATAACATGTTTTCCTCAGGTCGTCAGACTGGCAAGTAGCAAGAGCAGTTTCAAAAGTGGAAGTGTTTAATGTCCGAGCCAGTGTCCTTTCTCACTTTGCTACTTTCCTTTTAAATATTGGTGTAAGTAACCTTAGTAAGCTAATCAAATTAACATTTATTTATTTCATTTCTCTTTGTATTTTACTTCAAAGTAGGAAAGTAGAGAATTAAAGACAGATGTAGGTGCAGGACTGCCTCATTCTCAATGAAACAGTTTTACCTAAAGAAAATAAAATTCCTCTTCTACATCAGTCACTTTGAGTAATTGGCTCACCTAAAGTTACTGAGCAGCAAATGACACAGTTAACTGTAAATTGAAAATCACTTCCTTTGCTCAGCATGTTTTCTTGCTACTTAATGTGGTAAGCTTATTTAAGTGGAACCTCACAGTCATCTTGGAGAGACACAAGAGCAGAGTGCATTTTAAGAGATTGAAAGGTAATGTTTATACTGCGGTTGTGTTCATAGCTGGTTTTGATCATTTTTATTGTTAGAGTTAGGCTTCTTTGGGCCTGATTGAAGCATCTATTAAAACTTTAGTTTGTTGCTGGAGTTTTCTGTTAGAGGACTAAATTTTCTGAGGGACAAACAATCCTATATCTCTAGGAAGTAGGATGTGGGCTAAAGATGGGCACTGAGTGAGAATAATTGGCTCTTTCTAGACTTCCATCCTAGTACCCTGTTCAGAAGCAAATAGCTAGCTGATTTCTTAATGATCTTTTGCATGAACTTCAAAGGACAAGAGAGTATAGAAGGGTGTTCTGACTGTTGGATTGCATTTTCAAAGCAGAATATGCAGATGCTTAACATGGGTTGGGGGTGGATTGCAATGGGGCATTTCTTGATGTTCTTTTGGGAGTGTGCATGTAAGGATACATTCTTAAGTGTAAATGCATGAGTCATTGTGGAGTAAAATAAATACATGTGAAAAAATAACATTTTTAAGAAGAGTCTACTGACCTGTGATGCCTGGATTTATTCCATTCATGCTATTAAGCCAACCAAAGGATTGTTCTATTCCCCACAATAAGTACTGTACCTGATTTTGTCTCTTTTGAGGTGATGGTAAGGATGGAGGAAAAAATGTTTTTTCTTGGGAGAATTTTGTTTAATCTAAAGCCTAGACTCCTAGAGAAAAAACTATAAACCTCACTTTCAACAAAATGGAAAATTAAAGATTTTTAAAGTAAAAATTAATTTCTTTAATCAAATTAAGGAGTTAATCTTCTCAATCCAACTTGATCAGAAGCAGTTCTCAAGAAGCCATCTTTTTTCTTCTTAGGTGTTGAAAAAGTCTCAAGAATTGTGGAATCTTGGTTTCGGTATTGACTTTGAGTATTATTTGCTCAGTTAACCTGTCAGTTGTTGGGAGCCCTTCCAGACACGTATCAGTACCCCAGGCATCTCTAACATCAGGTAGAGATTTGATAGCACTGGCCTGTCTCACCAGACAGTACCTGGGCCTTCTGTGTGCAGTGTCTGGGACCCTCTGTTGGTGTTCGAGGCTGATATGGACTTTCTTGGGCAGGCATATCCCACTGTTGATTACTGGTCCAGTCACCAGCTAAGTCCCTCAGGTTTCCATATATAAATTTTAAACTAAGTCTCCATTCTTCTTTATTCATGTTGATTTAAAGAAAAAAAACTCCCCAGGTAGCTACTGTCTATATGTATTAGTCTCGTCCTTTGAGATGATGTAGCTCTTAGTTAACCAGTCTTGCTTAGTGACTACTTACTAGTTCTAAGAATAATGACTTGTCTATCTCAACTTCCATATAAATGCAATGTTCATACATTATAATGATTTTATTAATAAAAGTATATTCTGTTGATAATTTTTTGTCCAGACCTAATATACACAGTAGAAATATATTTTTATCACCTTAAGTAAAAAGAATCACAACAGTACAACTTCCTCAGTTACTCAGAAACACAGGTAATGTCAGTTATGCTGGAAACATAAAATCCACATGTGAATGTTGGAACAGAAAGGAAGAGAAAGATTTTAGTGGGCAAGGAGAGCCTGAGGAATTCAGAGGAACGGTAGAGAAAAGTGGAACTGAAGTGGCTCAGTCGTGTCCGACTCTTTGTGTCCCCATGGACTGTAGCATCCGTCCATGGCTCCTCCATCCATGGGATTTTCAAGGCAAGAGTACTGGAGTGGGTTGCCATTTCCTTCTCCAGGGGATCTTCCCAACCCAGGGATCGAACTTGGGTCTCCCACATTGTAGGCAGAAGCTCTCACCGTCTGAGCCACCAGGGAAGTCCAAAGGTAGAGAAGGGTCATAGCAGAGAGAAGACAGGGAGAAAGAAAGCCTTCCTGAGGAAGTGTGAGCAAGGTGAAAGCTTAGTCCTCAGATAAGCAAAGATGATTAGCTACAGTGACCTCTTTGCTGGTGCGCTTGTCCTCCCCTGGCTCCTTCTCACTGAGCAAACAGGAGAGCCATCTGATAGGAGACCAGTGTGTGGATGCTTAGTCACTCAGTTTTGTCTGACTCTGTCACATCATGGACTGTAGTCTGCCAGGCTCCTCAGTTCTTGGGATTTTCCAGGCAAAAATACTGGAAAGGGTAGCCTTTCCCTTCTCCAGTGGATCTTCTTGACCCAGGAATGGAACCGGTATCTCCTGCAATGACAGGTGGATGCCTTACCACTGAAGCTGCCTGGGATGTCCTGTTCCAACCAGGAACCAGGGCAGTGTCTTAATCTGATGGGAAAAGAACAAGGTCCCAATAGAAAGGTACAGAATGCTTGAAAAAGGATAGACTTCTCTAAGTATCAGGGAAGAGGAGAATTACTGAAGTGTATTCTGAGAATTCCAAGGTATCATTTTTGTAGTTTTGCATTTTCGCCTAGAGTTAATCCTGAACACGTCTATATGTCTTCTGATCACGAGAAGCTCTATGGTGGTATTTTTGTTGTGCTTGGTTATTTACATGCTGTTTTCCTCTCGAAACAACCATGTGTGTCACGCTGAGTCACTTCAGTCATGTCTGACTCTTTGCAACCCCATGGATTATAGCCCACCAGGCTCCTCTGTCCATGGGATTCTGGAGTCGGTTGCCGTGTTCTCCTCCAGGGGATCTTCCCAATCCAAGGATTGAACTCAGGCCTCTTATGTCTCCTGCATTGGCAGGCAGGTTCTTTACCACTAGTGCCGCCTGGGAAGACGTGGAAGGACCGTGGTCTATTATAATTCATGTACATTATGCAGCTTTTGAAATATTTTAAAGTATGAAGGCACAGTATTTTCTGACTTATTAATCAAGTGCCTGGCGTATACATTCTTTTAACATTTTTTTAAATTTATTTTTAATTGGAGGTGATAAGTGCTTTACAATGTATTGATTTCTGCCATACCACAACACGAATCAGCCATTAGTACACATGTATTTCCTCCTTTTTGAGCCTCCCCCACCCCACTCCCCTATCCCACCCCTCTGGGTCATCACAGAGCCCCAGGCTGCGCTCCCTGTGTTACAGGCAACTTCATACTAGTTATCTGTTTTACACATACTGGTGTAGCTATTTCAGTGCTACTCTCTCGGTTCATCCCACCCTCTCCTTCCCCCTCTTGTCCACAAGCCTGTTCTCTACATCTGTGTCTCTATTCCTGCCCCGCAAATAGGTTCATTATACCATTTTTTTAGATTCCATATATACGCATTAATATTGTTTCCATGCAAGTGAACTGAATATCCTCTTAAGGCTCAACATGAAATAAATTCCAATAAATGGAAAGGTCAGTTTCAGAAGAGTTAGACCCTTACTACTGATAAGTGATAACCTGAAAGCCTGGAAACGGTTGTTGTTGTTAAGCTTCAGCGTTCCTGGAACTGAGGTCAGCAGTTCTTTGATGCCTTGGTTTGGATTCCATCTTCTTCAGCCTAGTAAAGGCAGCATGGTGGACTGCCTGGAATGTGGCATCTTCTTTTTTTGATTATGGGGATTTGAAGTCTGGACTCTGAAATATTCTGTCTCTTAGTACATCCCTGCCATATTTTCTACAAGTGATGCAGACCAAATGTCACTGATGCATTAGGATTCTACAGTCATTCTGATTTATTTCATACTTGCTTGGAAGCAACTTTAAATTCAATTCAATGTAATTTAATGGTTTCCACATGTACATTCTGTTTTCTTGGTTATAGAATCACACGACTGTATTTTTAGAAAGTGAACTGAGGGTTGTAAACTTTTGTACAGTTTATAACGGAGTTTCATTCCAAAATTTTATACATAAAGGGAAAATTGTGCAAATAAGACATTCAAAACCACGGGTGTTCCATGTGAAAGGAATACAATTGCACTCTGAAACTAGGCTTAGTAAATGGTAGCCATGTTAGAATAAGGGTCAATGTTGTAATGCCAACGGGCAGTCTTTTGGACTCAGAAATGAACCTGCCAAAAATGTTTCATTTTTTTGGTTGCTTAGAGTTAGGCGTAACTGGAAAACAATTGGTACAAGCACTAATCCATTGAAAATAGATGATGAGAATAGAATTGAAATGGTCTGGAAGAGAAATAATAAGGCATAGGCAAAGGCCCGCTTTGAGATTAATCTTCTTCCTTCTCTGATCCTTTGTTTGATGAGCAATTTTCCCATTAGGTTTTGGGCAGAGACTTGATTTTTCTTTAATGCCTGTCAGGGTTTAAAGGTTCAGTTTATTCCAGTACTACTTCCCCACTGTTTTGTATTTAGAAAAGACTACATGGTAATCTGTTTTATTACTCCCTTGACTGATAGGATTTCTGTTCATTTTTATTTAATCTTTTTTGACAATAATTTATTTTCTGAACATAATTATCACTGTATTTCTGAAGTTACAGTTTTCTTTTCCCCTTTGATCTCAAGAGCAGTTTCCCGTGGAAGGTCGCATGCTTCTGATTTTTTTTCTCTCTTTGTGTCTTTGGCAACGTGATCAATTGTAGCCATCAGTAGAATTATAAAGACAAAATGATGCATGAACCTACTAATACAAATCAGTTATGTGTCAGAGTTTAAATAAAAACACAACCTTAACAGAGTCAGGCCCTTCTTACATATATTTAGGGAATTATGCAATTCAACACATTATGCAACTTTATATCATCACAGCCTTCATTTTCATGTATGTTTACAGGTTTATATGTGATACATATACATTGCTGTGTTTGTTTTTATATATAAATATAAAATTTGACCTTATGTTGGGAAGCGGGTAGAGGGTGGCAGGGAGGGAGGGGGAGAGAGAAAATGGGGGGAAGGCAATCGATTTAGGGGAGTTAGTTTTACATACTACAATGCATATTCATATATGTATTGCTTAGTTAAAGAGCAGCTTTTGGCACTTGCATTCTTAGGAGACTTAGCTCTGGAGTTTTATTACTTGAATTCCCAGGGATGGCGGAGCCTGGTGGGCTGCCGTCTATGGGGTCGCACAGAGTCGGACATGACTGAAATGACTTAGCAGTAGCAGTAGCAGGCCTGGGTAAGCTCAGACTGAATATAGCAAGTAAGTATGTGTAGTTTCTGTCAAGATTGCTTTGTACAGTCTCATTCACCCATTTACCCACTACTCATTTGTTTATCCACTCATTCATCAAGCAACAGTGGAATACTGAGTTCCCCTTGAAGCAGTGATCTAGTGGGAGGAAGCAGATAGTTTATAAATACAAGTCAGCGAATGTTGTAATAGAAGAAAGCACAATATTCTGTGGGCATCAGGAGAACACGAATCTTTCTTCTGCTTTTTCAGTGGTTCTGATAAGACACTTGCGGTCACGGAAGTTGATGAAGGAAACTAAATGCCTCGGTGGAGTCTGTGTAGACTCTCAGGCCAGGCAAAATTGAGTTCAAATCCCTGCTCTTTTAGTTACTGATTGTGTGATTCTGGGAGAGGGGTTTTTAAGATTTAGTGCTCTGTCAATAAATGTGCTAGAAATGATCTCTACTTCATAAATTGATGTAGAGAGTAAATAACATAGTGTGTGAGACACTGCTGTCTCAGTGCTTGGTGCAGAGTTGATATCCACTGAGTTAATACAAGTAGAGTGTCTTATTACCAACAGAAGTGTCAGTTAAATTAATGAGACTTTTCATAGGTTTAGGTTCATCAGTTCTAAATTTCTCCACTGTAAATGTTTTATAGAATATTATTTTAGATTTTTACTTGTTATGCAGGTAAAAACAGAAAACATTAAGACTTTTAAAGGACTACCTTTTAAGTTTGGAACTAGAAACTGAAAACAGTTTGTTTTTATAGTTCAGTCACAATCCTATTGTCCTAATTTTATAATTTGTACATGAGTTTGACACAAATTAACCAAAGTATATGAATTGTGCGGCGTATTTATAAGCATGGACCTTGGACATTTTGACAATGGTTCTCTTTAGTCCTATTCTGACAAATCTGCCTTTTAGCTAAATTTAATGATCAGAAAATCAGTTAATTACTTGGGAAACATTATAGCAATCCTGTGAGTTAAGTTTCTGAGATATTTTATACATTTATATAAATATGTACAAATTTTATTTATAAACTTTGTGTATATATAACACATATATTTTAAATGAAGCAAATGATTTACAGATTTCTGGAGTAGATTTTAGCTTGATTCCTAACCCTTAGGAAATTAAAGCAGCTTGAATTTTGTTTCTGGTAACTTTTTCATAAAGGCAAAGTTCATGGAAGACTTTCAGATCAAAGCAACAACCTTAGAAATAACAGTCTAGAATGCAGCCTACATAACTAAACCAGACATATTACTCTGAAGCAGTGCTGTCCAACAAAAAGAATGTGAGCCACATAGGTAATTAAAAAACAAAACAGTTGAAAATAATTTTAATCATCTATATAATCCATTATATTTAAAATGTTATCATTTTACCATGTCATCAGGATAAAGAATTAGTGCTTCTTCAGTTTTTAAATTTAAATTAATTGAAACATTCAGTTCCTTAGTTTCACTAACCATATTTTCAGTGCTCAGTCACATACGGCTGGTTAGTGGTGATGATAATGAAAAGAAAGTGAAAGTGAAGTTGCTCAGTCATGTCCAACTGTTGGTTGCGACCCCATGGACTGTAGCCTGCCACGTTCCTCCGTCCATGGGATTTTCCAGGCAAGAATACTGGAGTGGGTTGCCATTTCCATCTCCAGGAGATCTTCCCGACCCAGGGATTGAACCCGGGTCTCCTGCAATGTAGGCAGACGTTTTACCGTCTGAGTTACCAGGGAAGTTATGATAATAGATAGCACAGAACCAAAGTCTTCCTTTTATTGCTGATTTTAGTGGTTATTTATGATTTAAAATGATTAGAAAATTAGACTCAAGTATTAGAGGCTTTTCTAAAGCTGTAACATTTTAACTTCTTTTGGACAAAAGAAACTTATTTTTCTTTTCAGGAACCTGCTTGTACGATGAGATAGACAAACTTCCAAGGATTCTAGTAGTCTCTAGAGTCTACTCCTGGATGATGCTGAGGGATGAACATCCTGAGGTCCTCTTAGGATAAATTTGAATGCAAGTCAGGTGGCTCAGAGATTGTTCTTCACTCAGTAACTGGACAGCATTTTCATCATTCTTGCCATTCCTAGTATGTGTCTCTGGATACGACTTAGCTATTTTGATTTTTGGCCCGCTGACAGATGACTTCTCCTAGGCCCTTGATGCTGCTGCTGCTAAGTCGTTTCAGTCGTGTCCGACTCTTAGTGACCTCATGGACTGCAGCCTACTAGGCTCCTCCGTCCATGGGATTTTCCAGGCAAGAGTACTGGAGTGGGGTGCCATTGCCTTCTCCGCCCTTGATACTAGATGACAGCAAAAAAAACAAGTTAATCTCTACTAGAGTTATTTAGCACACAGCATTATTGTATACTTGGCCACTTAACAAATGCTGTGAAATGGATAATTTATATAGTGATTTATACTCAGATGCACAGTATCAAGTACAACTGAGAAATTTTTTTCCTTTTTTTTTTTTGCTTCAGCTTGTGAAAATACAATGAAAGTCGTTCGGTCATGTCTGACTCTTTTCGACCCCATGGACTACACAGTCCATGGAATTCTCCAGGCCAGAATACCAGAGTGGGTATAGGAGTGGGCAGCCGTTCCCTTCTTTAGAGGATCTTCCCAACCCAGGGATCGAACCCAGGTCTTCTGCATTGCAGATGGATTCTTTACCAGCTGAGCCACAGGAGACACCCAAGAATACTGGAGTGGGTAGCCTATCCCTTTTCCAGTGGATCTTCCCGACCCAGGAATTGAACCGGGGTCTCCTGCGTTGCAGGCAGATTCTTTACCAACTGAGCTATCAGGGAAGCCTGAAAATACAATAGGAATCTAATAAATTTTTGAGCAGTCCAGGATATTCATTACCGATATACAAAGTTGGCTACAAGTATAAATTATTCCTAGCCAACCTACTAAAGTTACCAACGTGCCCAGTAGCTATTTCCCACTTTCCTAGTACACACATGCTCATTCAAGGGCATTTGCTATATGCAATAACCCCCCCCACCCCCCCCCCCCCCAACCACCAATAATTGTTCTGCCATGGAAAATGTGTTACATAAAGAAGAAAACAAATTAGAGTCCATCTGAAGAGTGAGTGAGAAAGTACATCTGAATGGGAGAAAAGAGAACATTTTCAAGAGAGGAAGGCATATTATCTCGAACTTGGAGAATAGTTCAATCTGACAAATATTTACTCAGCAATTACTGTATGTCAGCAAATGCTATGATCTGAGGACTCAGGATTTAGCACACCATTACTGCCATCAAAGAGCTTTTGGAAAATGGAAGATTTTAGACATGCACACATCGGTGAGGAATGTTTGATGGTTGAGATGGAACAGTAGAAAGAGAATTTAATTGAAAATACTAAAGGAATTAAGGTGTGAAGCAAGGGGCATAATTAAAGAATAGAAAATAGATTAAAAGAAGCAATTTTTTTCCTCCGCTTTTATTGAGGTATAATTATTATGACATACAGCACTGTATAGGGGCTTCCCTGGTGACTCAGTGGTAAAGAATCTGCCTGCAATGTAGGAGACCTGGGTTCAATCCCTGGAGAAGGAAATGGCAATTCACTCCAGTATTCTTGCCTGGAGAATTCCATGGACAAAAGAGCCTGGCAACCCATGGGGTTGCAAAGAGTCGCAAAGAGATACAAAACCAGAGAGATATCTCTAGTTTTATATTTCTTTGTGCAAAGGTCAAACCAGAGAAATAAAAAAAACATTTTCCCCTGTGATGAGAACCAAGTTTACTCTCAACAACCTTCATATGTAACATACAGCACTGTTGATTATATTTACCATGTTGTACCTTACATTCCTAGTACTTATTTTAGTTATAACTGCAAGGTGGTACCTTTTGACTACCTTCATTATGTTCCCCCTCCCCCTGCCTCTAGTAACCACAATCTGATTTCTTTTTCTATGAGTTCATTTGTTTCTGAAATGTAATTCATCTACAACACAATTCCTGTTACAAAATATAGTGATTTAATATTTCTCTACATTTCACGATGATTATCATGGTTAAGTCTAGTTACCAAGGAAGCAGTTTTTGAAGAGGGAGCATCAGGAGATAGAAAGCTAGAGAGAGAATTTGATCCAGCACAGTAGTTAATAAAAGATTTTAGTAGGAATGTGATCTAGGCAGCTCTTTACTTCAGGAAATATAAAATTTGGTGGTCGGAAGAGCAGAAGATTAGATAGGAGGCTATACTTGTAATACAATTAATGATAAGAAGAGTGAATTGTAGGAAGTAAAGGGGAAGGGAGGGGACAAATTCATAATGGATGTAGAAGGAAAATGGTTTGGCCACTGATTAGGTGAAGGAAGGCGGGGGCGGGGTCAGAGGTGACTCAGGATTTGAACTAAACCTCTAGGCAGGCAGTACCCACAATAGGGACGATACGGTTGAGGAAAATATAAAGAGTTCCATAGTAGATGCCCTGAATTGTAGATACCTGTAAAACATCTAGAAGTAGATATCTAAAAAGCAATTGTAAATAGAAAATTGAAATTTGGGAGGTAGGTACAGTCTGAAGATAGATGTGTACAAGTTTTTGAGAACAGTATCACTTGTTAAACTAGATGCTGTGAAAATGCATTATCAGTAACAGAGGATAGGAAACATTTAGTGCAAAAATAGAAGGACCTGCTAACTCAATAAAATTTCTGGGAGTCCATAGCTGTTATCTTCTCGAAAGTCACTACAGTATCCAGCCCCCTACTATTTAATGACGTGATTTTTGATGTGTGACATTGTAAAGTGTGTCTCAGTTTCAGAAGTAATTTGTAACAGTTGGTGCTTGGTTCCAACTCATTCCACTGATGATGTTTAAAAGCCAAAAGCATTGAGTGGGATCCAGTGCAAGAAAAGATTGCTCAGGTGGTCCAGACTAAAGGGTAAACAGTTCTAATGTTTGGTTTTGTATGACCCTGTTGAGACCTCTGGTGCTCAGTGTATCTGTATCAAAATTAAAGACTGTTTGGACTCTAGGGAAAGCCACAGTAGGAGAATCAAGTAGAATTTCCAGAGTTTAGAATAAAACCTTATCAAGTAATTCTTTTCATTTTGAGAAAGAGCTCACTCTTACTGGGTTCTGGTGGACTGTGGAATCACAAGCCCTCCCACCCCAAAATGTTCCCAAGCTGCCCTGCTGTTTATTTGACTGCCTTTTGTAGGCATGAGCTGCTTAAGTACAAGATGCTTTGGCTTCTTCATCTGTGTGCCTGAATCCTAGCAGGGGGTTTAAGCACTTACTCATTGCTCAAAACATCCTGGTTAAAAGTTCATTCCTTGGCCCTATAGTTATTGATATCTGCTAAGGAAACATGAGGAAAAAAAATATAAAATTACTATAATATATAATATATATTATAGATATACTATGATAGATTTGTATTTATATCTTTAAAATAGAGGAAGATTTGAAAGAACATTAATGTTCAACAGTAGAGAAATGCCTGACTAAATTATGGGATGTAGACAGAATATTTCACAATCATTAAAAGCTGTGATTTTGAAAAAAACATTGATGACATGATAATATAAGTAGGCTATAGTCCTAAGTTTAAATTATAATGTCTAACACTGTACACACAGCATGCTGAGTTCTATCTTTAAATTCATCTGTGCTTGAAGGAAATATATGTGGCAGGAATTCCTCTTAGGGCGAGGGCTGTTTTTGTTTAGGATGATATATTGAGCCTAGTAGTAGTGTGTGCTCAGTTGAGTCTGACTATTTGCAACCCCATGGACAATAGCCCATCAGTCTCTATCTATGGAATTTTCCAGGCAAGAATACTGGAATAGGTTGCCACGCCCTCCTCATGGGATCTTACCCACCCTGAGTTTGAACCTGCATCTCTTGCATCTCCAGTATTGACAGGTGGATTCTTTACTGCCAGCACCATCTGAGAAGCCTATTTTGAGCCTAATACAATAGCAAATAAAACACAGAAATTATGTGTTAGTAGTAAAAATGAAGCAGAGTGAAAAGAGTTACAATGGGGCTGTACTTTACATAAGGTGGTCATGGAGGTTTTCTCTGATTGGTCACATCAGAGCAGAAACTTGGGGTATAGGAGATAAACCAGTCTATTTGTTTGCTGGTGAAAATGATCCAGTAAAAAGAAAAATTTTGACAATGGAATGCAGAGAAGGGATGGTCACAGGAACTATGTCCTTGATTAGGCACAGGTGAGAAGTTAGCCTTAGCTGTGAGTGAAATGATTCCTTCACCATGAAGGCAGGGCATGTGGCTACTATTATTGTAGGTTAAAAGTTTATGAAAGCTCTCTATTGATTGCATCTATCTTCCCAGTACAATAGAGGGAAGGTCATCAAATAAGAGTCAGAATAAGAGAAGAGGAGATGTATGAAATAGTCATGTATGAGAATGGGAGTCAATCAATATTTAATTACAAAGTATATAATAATTTCTATTTTGTGTATCTGGGGTGAATTTTTTATTTATCCGTAATTACAGTTGTTGTTGTTTTTGTCTCCACGTCACTTTATATCTTTTCCATCTCCTTGTAACCAAAGTGGTTAATCCAGTGGCAAACGGACAGAAAATAGAAATGAAGAGAACTTTCTTGGTTCTTGAGCTTCTAAGGCAATTTGTCGTAACTATCTCTTTTCTGCTAGTGAAATAATAGGATTTTTCTCATTGTTTCTCAACAGGGTGGTGGCGATTGTCCAGAAATGAGTATCGGAGCTATAAAAATTGCCTTGGAAATTTCCCTTCCTGGGTCTTTCATCTACGTTTTCACTGATGCGCGATCCAAGGATTATCGACTCACTCATGAGGTGCTGCAGCTTATCCAGCAGAAACAGTCACAGGTGAGTAGGAGTCAACCCCCTAGCCCCCAGTCTTCCATCTGAATGCAGCTGTAAGAAATACAGCATGTAAGAGATTGCCTCGACTCTCACTATCCCATGTGTGGCAAATGTCAACAGCTACAATTATGGATCCATATATAAGGGCTCCAATATGTATGTATGTGTGATTTAATGTAAATAGATATGTGATATTTGTACATAGCATGTAAATGCATTGTTTCACAATATGATAAAGAAATGATTAGGGTTTAATTAAGATATTTGTTATCATCTTATCCATATAACGGACAAAAGCACAGCCCTAACAGAAAAGCCTGTGTTTCCAATGTCACCTCCTATGTGAAATCTTGTCTGAGTCAATTACTCATTGTATCAGTTAGCTATTGCTGAGTAACAAGCTGTTCTAACTCTCAGTGACTTAAACAATAGTCATGTATTTCTCACGTGTTTGTCGGGCTCAGTTGCCCTAGGCTCTGCTTGCTCACTTGTGTATCTAGGCATAGTTTGGTTTTGGCTTATCTCAGCTGAGCTCTGGGTGACTTGGCTCTTCCTTGCAAGTTTCTCCACCTCTTTCTGAGACCAGTAATCTAGTTTAGGTATGATCTTGTCATGACCAAGGCAGAAACACTAAGAGATCAAGTGGAAATACACAAGGCAATGGCACCCCACTCCAGTACTCTTGCCTAGAAAATCCCATGGATGGAGGAGCCTGGTGGGCTGCAGTCCGTGGGGTTGCTACGAGTCGGACACAACTGAGTGACTTCACTTTCACTTTTCATTTTCATGTATTGGAGGAGTAAATGGCAACCCACTCCAGTATTCTTGCCTGGAGAATCCCAGAGACAGGGGAACCTGATGGGCTTCCATCTATGGGGTCGCACAGAGTCGGACACAACTGAAGTGACTTAGCAACAGCAGCAGCTTGAGTATCAGTTTGGAACCAGTAGAATGTGCATTTTGCCTTGTTCTTATGGCCAAAACTGCCAGGAGATCCAACCAGTCCATCCTAAAGGAGACCAGTCCTGGGTGTTCATTGGAAGTACTGATGCTGAGGCTGAAACTCCAATACCTTGCCCACCTTATGTGAAGAGTTGACTGGAAAAGACCCTGATGCTGGGAGGGATTGGGCAGGAGGAGAAGGGGACAACAGAGGATGAGATGGCTGGATGGCATCACCGACTCGATGCACATGAGTTTTGGTGAACTCCAGGAGTTGGTGATCGACAGGGAGGCCTGGCGTCCTGTGATTCATGGGGTCGCAAAGAATCAGACACGACTGAGTGACTGAACTGAACTGAACTATGGCCAAAACAAGTCAGATTTCCAAGCTTTGATTCATAGATGACAAAGTAAATTTTACCTCTTTTGTAAAGTTAACTTCAAGATCACCTGTAAATTGTGTGAATCAGGAAGATACACACACACACACACACACACACACACATACACACACACATATCTCCCACTTGCCTGGCAGTATGTTAATATACAGTAAGTGCTCAATAACCATATGGTTATTTCCCCAAATCCTTTAAATTATCTTCTTTTTTTCAAAAACTGTAGGTGGTATTTGTGCTTACTGGAGATTGTGATGACAGAAGCCATATTGGATACAGAGTCTATGAAGAAATTGCCTCTACAAGTTCTGGTCAAGTGTTCCATCTGGACAAAAAACAAGTTAATGAGGTCAGTTTAATAAAGTGGGGCTACTTTATTATTCACTACCTTATCAATATCAGTTGGGCAAACCTAATTGTGTCAGTTTTGATTTCAAGAACAATTCAAACAAAAAGGCTTTTCCCCCTGGGCTACATGTTAATAAAGGCATTAAACTGATGTGCAGAAGCATAGGTTTATCTTGTATTAATTTCTAGACACTGTTATGCTATACTGATAAATTATTTAGATTTGAGTATACATTTATTTAAAATTTATTTAGTGGAACTTGAAAATTGTTGTAGTTTTTATTGTTTAGTAAGGTTAGTTTTTATTTCTGATGTAAAGCTTTTGGATAACTGGTAAAATGAGGCTTGATTTGACTCTTCCTTGACTCATTTTACATTTGTTCACTAAACTAGAATATAAGAAGTTAATTATTGAGCCAAATTCTAATGAAGTTTGATCTGTAAAATAAAAAATAAAATCTATTGCCCAATAACTATATACTTATCTAAAAATTTTTATGATAGTCTATAACGTATATATTAAGAAAATCTTTGTGGTTTCTAAAAATGTGTTTGAAGTATGTTTAATTGTCGTGATTCTCTCTTTCTGTTACTTCGCCTTGACCCTACCTGTGATGATAAAATTTTGTTTGCTTATTTGGCTCCCAGGTAAGTTTCTAGGAACATGCCAAAAAAAGATAAGCTATTACATTTGCATAATTCATGTTTGATTTGTTATGGTCAGGGTATCTATCAAATTTTATTTTTTGTTTGTCATTACTGCAATTAGTATTAAAATTTTTCTTAATGAACAGTTTTCAACTATTGAAGAATAACAGCATGATTAACTGTATTGTGTGTGTTTCTATAAACACACATACATAAATATATATCCACAGATATATACACACATACTCATATATATACATACATATGGATGTGTGTGTGTTATTTTCCTCTTTTTTTGTGATCTAATATGTGGTAAACAGTGAAGTTTCTGATATGAGCTAAAAAGATGGGGTTTTTTTTCTTTGTAACACAGGATTTTACATATATATAATATATATATTATATATACATTTATATATTTATAAAAATTTGGCTATAGATATGCTCTATATGCTGTATAGATATGCTCTATATCCATATATAGATATGTTCCAGATATATATAAAGTATCTGGAGCATATTATGCTTAGTCAAATAAGACAGAGAAAGACAAATACCATATATTTTCACTTTATATGTGGGATCTAAAAAAAATAATATAAATGGACAGATGTAACAAAACAGAAACGGACCCACAGAGAACAAATTTGTGATCACCGGAGGGGAATGGGTGGGGAGAGGGCAAAATAGGTGAAGGGACTTAAAAGGTACAAACTAATAAGCATAAAATAAATAAGTTTTAAGGACCTAATGGACAGCACAGGGAATATAGTCAATAAACAAGTTCTGATCATTTCATGACAAACTTCCTTGTCTTGAAAGGAATGGTTCACTATGTTCTCTTACAACTAAAGAGTTCCTATTAGATCATGCAGGAACTAACGGCACATTGCAAATTTCTAGAGTAAATAATTTAGTTAAAATATTTTTTATTGATATATGATATACAAACATGGAATATTGCTTTAGTGTAAACAAATTTTCTTGTAAGAAACAGCCTTTGGAGGAAACTTGACTTGAGTCCGAATTGTGTCCATTGTGGTGGTTGACTCACTAAGTCATGTCTGACTCTGTGACCCCGTGGACTGTAGCCTGCTAGGCTCCTCTGTCATGGGATTGTCCAGGCAAGAATACTGGAGTGGGTTGCCATTTCCTTTTCCAGGGGATCTTCCCGACCCAGGAATTGAACCCGGGTCTCCTGTGTTGCAGGCAGATTCTTTACTGACTGAGCTACAAGGGAAGCATCCCTGAGCTTTGAGGGAAGCTATGAGGGAAGTGTCCCTCAGTGTCCACTGTAGCAATTCAGAAATGCCTGCGCAGGTCTGACAACTACAGGGGGAGACCTTAACAGTTATTTGAATAAACATCTGCATGAGAGTTTGGGAGCCTGAAGTTGGAGAAGAGTGCAAGGTGTCTCTCTCTGGAACTAGGTTTCTTGTCCTTTGACCTTGTGTTTGACCCTAATGATGGGAATGGCAACATTTGGAGTTGTTTTTAACATGGGATTATGTACGACTTGGGTACAGTCAATATCATTAGCATGAAGTAGGGCATAGTGGAGAAGAGCATCACTCTCTTTTATCAGTGAGGATACCACCCACTTAGGGGGTTATGAGGCTTTTGGGGGAGTGGTAGTGGCATTCAGTGCAGACAGATGGGGCATTGATGGCAACAAAGTATACCATGCCCAGAGGACAGGGTGGTTCCCAGCAGAAGGTACTATAGAAGAGAAGAGGTGAGAAGAGTCATGGCCACGGTCAGCAGGCACCTAGTGCATTTGAAAGAGCAGCTGACTGAACCTGCACGCATAACTTGGAGATTCTCAAAACAAATTGGATGAACTTCTAGACCTTTGTCAACAAAGGTCTGTCTAGTCAACGCTATGATTTTTCCAGTAGTCGTGTATGGATGTGAGAGTTGGAGTATAAAGAAAGCTGAGCGCTGAAGAATTGATGCTTTTGAACTGTGGTGTTGGAGAAGGCTCTTGTGAGTCCCTTGGACTGCAAGGAGATCCAATCAGTCCATCCTCAAGGAAATCAGTCCTAAATATTCATTGGAAGGACCGATGTTAAAGCTGAAACTCCAATACTTTGGCCATCTGATGCAAAGAACTGACTCATTTGAAAAGACCCTGATGCTAGGAAAGTTTGAAGGCAAGAGAAGGGGACGACAGAGGATAAGATGGTTGAATGGCATCACCGACTCAATGGACATTAGTTTGAGTAAACTCCAAGAGTTGGTGATGGACAGGGAGGCCTGGCGGTCTGCAGTCCATGGGATCGCAAAGAGTCAGATACAACTGAGCGACTGAACTGAAACTTCTAGGGAGAACCTTATAACTTTATTGTTGGGTTTCCCTTGTGGCTCAGTGGTAGAATATCCACCTGCCAGTATAGGAGACACAGGTTTGACCCCTGGGTCTGGAAGATCCTTTGGAAGGAAATGGCAACCCACTCCAGTATCTTCTTGGGAAATCCCATGGAAAGAGGAGGCTGGCGAGCTACAATACATGGGGTCATAAAGAGTCAGACATGATTTAGTGATTAAATGATGACAAACATAGGACAATATTAGGATTGGGTCCCAGAGCTAGACTATAACCTTGTCTGTCCCATTAGTGTGACAATTTATATTCATACACTCAGAGAAAATTGACTTATGAAAAATTGAAAATACTATTGTCTTAAATGAAGATTATAAGCCCTACAGAGGTACAGACTTTCTTATTAAACAAATGGGGCGATGCGTAGTCCTAAGAAAGAATTCTGTTGTTCAGTCACTCAGTCGTGTCCGACTCTTTGTGACCCCATGGACTGCAGCATACCAGTCTTCCCTGTCCTTCAGTATCTCCTGGAGCTTGCTCCAACTCATGTCCTTTGAGTCGATGATACCATCCAACCATCTCATCCTCTGTTGCCCTCTTCCCCTTGTGCTTTCAATCTTTCTTAGCATCAGGGTCCTTACCAGTGAGTCAGTTCTTCACATCAGGTGGCCAAAGTATTGGAGCTTCAGCTTCAGCATCAGTCCTTCCAATGAATATTCAGGGTTGATTTCCTTTAGGATTGACGGTTTGATCTTGCAGTCCAAAGGACTCTCAAGTGTCTTCTCCAGCACCACAGTTCAAAAGCATCAATACTTCTGCACTCAGCCTTCTTTATGGTCCAAATTACCAACTAATTTATAGGAATAACAGTTTAAAAATTTTGGTATAAATTACAGAAAATTGTATAGATGTAGATATATCACAGAAAGTTAACCCACTGCTATGTTAATAGTCTTTTTCTCCTAGATTATCAGTTGATACCCTGATCTTTAAGTTCAGCTAGGCAGAAGAGGACTAGATAAAAGCATTACTAAAACTGCCCATTTTTATAAGCTGGAGTTTAATGCCAACCAGGATGGACTTTAATGTTTATGTCAACCATAGCAATTCTAATCCCCCTTTCAGTTGGTTCATGAAAGGTCATTAAATCTCAAAGAGACTTAGCTAAGGATGTCTTGGAAAAGATATTTTCTGTATATTGTCCTGCATGGATGTAAATCCCAAGTCTGGTGCAGACATCTTCATACAAGTCTGAGCTTGAAATAAATATGAGGGGGATTAAAGAGCTAAGGAAGTCCAGAGCCTTTGGATTAAGTCAACATTCAGACCATCCTACCTCTAAGCTCAAGAATTAGGGCAGTAATCTTTTTGTTTAAGCCAATTAGAGTTGAACATTACGGTACCTTACAAATGAATGCATCCTAACTTATAAAAGTGAAAAGTGAAAGTGAAAGTCATTCAGTCGTGTCCAACTCTTTGTGACTCCATGTCCATGGAACTCTCCAGGCCAGAATACTGGAGTGGGTAGCCTATTCCTTCTCCTGCGGATCTTCCTGACCCAGGAATTGAACTGGAGTCTCCTCCATTGCAGGCAGATTCTTTACCAACTGAGCTAGCAGGGAAGTCTTCCTAACTGATAAGAATTCTGTATTTTTTGGTGATACGGTCTCTGTAAGTCCCAGTTTCTTTGTAAAAGAGAATGGGGATATGTAAATATAAAATGGAGATAGTAGAATTATACATTTTAGGAAGTTGTTATATTAAATGAGATAATGCATATGAAATGTTCCTCCCAAGTTCCAATATAGGTTAAGTGCCCAATAAATGTTAAGTAGTATTGTTTTAATCCTTATAGTGTTGTTATTTTGCTTTCAAAGTAGGGAAATTGTGCCACTGTGTTTGTTAGAAACCAGATGGTTTGTTGTTGCTGGGAAATAAATTTGAGTGGGACAGTCTGGGAAGAGGCTGGAGAGATGGTTCTTTTTTTGATGTGTGTAAAAGAGATATTCTGAAGGGGTTTCTGGAGCCCCATAAACCAATATATTCCTTAAAACCACCAAAGTAAATGATTTTTTTAAAACAAAAAGCAGAATGACAGTGTTAAAATTGGATTTGCAAAATTTTTAGCATGTAATTTAGCCGTTTCTCTTTTCGAATTGTTCCAGATTCTCCTATTATGTAAATATTATAAACTCTAAGGAACCTAGATGCTATAATGATGTCTGCACATTTGATAGGTATAAGAACTGTGGTGAAGTCATACACATACTGAGTCCTTTCATTTTAATAGAGTGATTTTTTTCATCTTTTGTTTCCAAAGGAATCTGTTGATTATTGTGCTTTATCCTCCTAACCCAGTTCATCAGTTTCCTAAATGAGCAGGTTATATTTTGTGTCAACTCTCTCGAGATTACTTGAATTTTTTTTTTCTTTCTTCCTGTTCATTTTTTTTGGAGAAGATCTAGGTATCTTTCATCTTTATTTAACATAAAAGAGAAACCAAAGAAAAGCAAGTATTTGGCTGAGCATCAGGGATATATAAGTCATTGTGTGGTATTACTCTTTGGCAATACAAGTTAAGACACATCTCAGAGATGCACTTAATTCACCTTTGAAGACGGAAAAGGACCTGAACAGTCTAAGTTTTTCGTTTCTTTATAAACTGGGTGATTGTCAGTGATCCAATTAATGCTTCCTAGGTTTAAGTTCAAGTTTGAAATCTCAAAGTTACCCACAGATGTTATATTCTTGTGTCCAAGAACCTAACACAAAAGATCCATCATCCAGTGGGTGATTCACTTGTTCTGTTTCCCAATCCTTTCTGTCTACTGCTTCCAGCTGATAGCTTCAGATGTCTCCGTTTCCAGTCCCTGCCCCAAAACCTCTCCCTCTACATCCCACACTTGTAGATTGCTTTTATTCCCCCCTCCTAAGTAATGCTGGCTAGCTGACTATGTTATAGCAGAAAGAAATTTTATTAAATAAAGAAATAATTGTCAAGAAATTTACATTTTTTAACGAGGTCAATGATGATATTTAGAAGTCCCATGAGAGTATATTTTAATGACTGTTATAACTTTCAGATTGTCAGTGTAGGGATGTTTTAATTCCAACATTGCTTTTTAATACCCAGGGCTTTCTTCTGGAGTGGTGCCCTGTGCTGCTCTGTTTGGCATAGACATATTCCTCTTGATTTTCTATCAGACATGAAAGACTCCTGTAACTCCTTTCTGTGGTCCAAGCGTAAGAAAATATGCTGTGTGATTAAGAAAATGACACCAGATCAGAATGATTGGGTGCTTGCTATGGCCTCTAAGCAAGAGATGAATTTTATTTTACTTCGTTTCATTTCACTTAATCCTTACTACTGCCTATAAGAAAGACACCATGAAACAGAGCCTCTGTATCAACCTAGAGGGGTGGGATGGGGCAGGAGATGGGAGGGAGGTTCAAAAGGGAGGGGATATATGTATATCTATGGCTGACTCAGGTTGAGGTTTGATAGAAAACAGCAGAATTCTGTAAAGCAATTATCCTTCAATAAAAAAATAAGTTAAAAAAAAAAGACACCGTGAACATCACCTCTATTTCACAGATGAGGGGAAGAGGCCTAGGGAGGCAGACCATCTTGCTCAGGGTTAAACTACTGCTGGCTGCACATGTCCGAATGTAGGGGACGTGTACATTCTTTATCATGTAACTGCACCCATAACCATGGTGAATCCTGCTTCTGATTTCCTCTTTTGTTTTTATCAGACGATGCAGTTTTAACAGTAAAGTGACACATCAGAGATTCCATCCTGATTCATTTGTTCAGCACATGATTGAGCTACCTGATGCTAGTCAGTGCACTGAACACTGGGAAAGCAAGATCTTTGAAGTTTCTTCATTGATACATAGGAGAGAGCCACATGAGACTAATCAAATAGGGAAATTTCAATAGTTGTTCTTGTTCAGTCGCTCAGTCGTGTCCAACTCTTTGTGACCCCATGGACTGCAGCATGCCAGGCTTCCCTGTCCATCACCAACTCCCAGAGTTTGCTCAAACTCATGTCCATTGAGTCAGTGATGCCATCCAACTATCTCGTCCTCCGTCATCCCCTTCTCCTGCCTTCAATCTTCCCCAGTATCAGGATCTTTTTCCAATAGTAGGCTCTTTGCATCAGGTGGCCGAAGTATTGGAACTTCAGCGTCAGTCCTTTCAGTGAATATTCAGGACTGATTTTCTTTAGGATTGACTGGTTTGATCTCCTTGCAGTTCAAGGGACTCTCAAGAGTCTTCTCCAACAGTCAGTTCAAAAGATTCAATTCTTCAGTGCATAGCCGTCTTTATGGTCCAGCTTTCACATCCTTACATGACTACTGGAAAAATCATAGCTTTGACTATATAGAACTTTGTTGGTAAAGTAATGTCTCTGCTTTTTAATATGCTGCCTAGGTTGGTCATTGCTTTTCTTCCAAGGAGCAAGTGTCTTTTACTTTCATGGCTGCAGTTACCATACACGGTGATTTTGGAGCCCAAGAAAATAAAGTTTGTCACTGTTTCCATTATTTCCCCATGTATTTGCCATGAAGTGATAGGACCAGATGCCATGATCTTAGTTTTTTGAGTGTTGAGTTTTAAGCCAGACTTTTCACTCTCCTCAATAGTACCCAGCACAATAGACCTGTACATCTGATCTGAACTGACTACCCTCTACTTTATAAGGGATTGGAAGGGCACTGAAAATGCTGTCTACTTTTCTTTGAATAAGTGGCAGAGTAGTAAAAGTCCAGGGTGTTAGGAATCTCAGTTCTAAGTTCTCCTCCTTTGTAGGCAAGACTGTCCCAGCCACTGCTGAAGCCAACGTGCTCTGGGAGTTTACCATCAACTTTCTTACAGCAGCAAGGAGAGAGGGAAGTCATCCCAGAATTTTTACTCTAAGAATGATTAAAGAAGCAGGATATCAGTAATTATCTGAGCAGAAAAGAGATGGCTCACTCAGCAGGGGCAAAAGAAAGTTTAGTGAATAACAGACTACAAAGGTGTGGGCAGGGCTAAGCGCAGCCAACAGGCAATGGTGAAGCATTGCGAGTCCAGCAACAATAGAAGAGAGAGCTTGGACCAGCGCCCAGGGAGATCAAGGTTGAGCTCGTCTGACAGGCAAACTGCAGCCGTGGAGGATAAAGCCTGGGGAATCCTTCTTCGTGCTTTTCATTTCACCCAGTCTAACTGGAAGCTGGGAGACCACGGAGCCCCTAGTGAAGCAGTTCTTAAAGGTCAGCATCCCTGGATGCAGAGCCTAATGGAGAAGGGCAGAGAATTGATCTGGACGGGCAAAATCAAAGTATCCAGCACAAGCAGAACTGTGCAGTGAAGACTCCAGGCCCTGGGACCATGACTCATAACCCAGCCAGAGGATGTTATAGAAGTTACACAGTCTTTCTCTCTCAGTTTCCTCATCTGAAAAAGAGGAGAATGATAGTACCTATCTCAAAGTTATTGTGTTTAGAACAAGAAATACTAACTGTTATTATTTTTATTTAGTGATGTATTCTAGTCAAAATATTCCAGCAACGTTTTAAAATTTTTTCCTAAAACAAATATGTATTTAGCGTCCATCTGTGTTGAGATAACCAAAGGCAGCATGCTATGATGGGCCTTTAGGATCCAGGAGATCTGGATTTAAGTGAGTATTCTGCCTTTAGCTAGTTGGAAACTTTCTGTAAGTTCTGAGACTTTCTTCATGTGATAACAGGCATAGTAATTAACTCACAGGACTGCCGTGAAGCTTAAATCAAATAAGGGACACATATAATAAGCCGAATAGAGTCCCAGGAAAATGGAAATCAGTGAGCCTGGAGGTCCTCCTACATCAGAGAGAACCTATGATTTTGATTTTATTATAGGTCCTTGGGATGTCCTTCTCCTGCGGGATATTTTGGTGAGCCCCACCTTTACAAATAAATACCTAAGGGAGAATGAACTCAGGCTAGTAAAGGCTTTGTGAGATTCTCAAATATTTACAATTTCCCTGTATTTGTTATACTTTCTTATTTTCACATCGCAGTAAAACCATTTAAAGGTAAAGGGTTTAACTGCTTATTGTGGGATTAATAAGAATATCAATTATAGTCATAATAATATAGGTCACCCCTAGAGAGTGCTTATTATATTCCAGACACTATGCTGTGTGCATTCCTTTAATCATCACAGATCTATGGGCATTAGAAAAATGTTTAAACATTAAGTGATGTTATTTTTTGCCCCCCCCCCCCCCCCAAATGAACTCATGGCCTCATTTAACCATATTTGTAACCTATAAAACACTAGTGATAATAATAACATGATAAGCAGTGTCAGGAAGCTCCGAAGAGAATAAATCCCACTTGCTCGAGAGTCTACCTGGAGTCAGCCTGTGTAGTTGCAGCTGCAGAGAAAAAAGAAACATAGGAAGAGGCCCTGGAAGCCCTGCAAGGAAGGAAGCAGGGGTAGGTGATTAGGTGGAGAAGTGTCCTGGAGCCGAGAAAGCGGACAGGTTCATGGAGTTCTGGAGGAAGACAGAACAGGGATCATCTTTCTGTATGTAACATGTATTGAGACTCTAAAGAAAACATCTTTATTTGTTTCCACTGGGAAGGGAAGAGTTGCATTTACTAGATATTTCAGAGGCGGTAACTGAAACCCAAGAAAATGACGTGGCGATTGGCAATTGATCAGGTGAAAAATATGAACAACCTGGCAACCAAGAGCCCCATTGATTAGAAATTACTGGATATATTTCTCTTGTGAGTTTTATACTCCTTTTCATTGAGGTCAGTATTGATATTAGAAAAGCTGTAAGCTTTTGCTGGAGGATGAATTCAGCACAGCCCCTTCCTACAATATTGCTAAAGGCTACTTGTGATTAGAATTCAGAGTGAGAGCTTTCTGTGTATGGACTTAATGACGAGACTCTGAACCCCGGGGTTTTGAAGTTAGTGCTCCAAAATGAGGTATCTGCCATTTTCTTTTCCTCTGTTTTAAGTTTCACTCCAGTCATTATTTCAAAAACATAACTTTGCTGACCTTAAAAATAAGTAGGAATGGGTGTTTCCTCTGAAATTTGAAAATGTATGAGATGGTTATAACATCTAGAAAGCTTCTGGAAATGTGTGAAAACAACACTTAAGTGTTTCCACTTATCCCTTCTTT
This sequence comes from Bos indicus x Bos taurus, assembly GCF_003369695.1. Taxonomy (NCBI): domain Eukaryota; kingdom Metazoa; phylum Chordata; class Mammalia; order Artiodactyla; family Bovidae; genus Bos; species Bos indicus x Bos taurus. The sequence continues at coordinate 66,138,054 of NC_040091.1, forward strand.
GAATTCACCTAATTAAGTGTTGAAAATGAAGTGGAGAGCTCAGAGCGGATATTTTAAAATAATATGGATATCTCCACATCCACAAAAATACCAAAAAAGGAACACATACCTTAGTTCCAGTGGAATGCTTTCTTCCTTTATTATTATGCTGATTGCCATGTTGTCATGAGTGTGTGCTGGATACACACACTCCTGTCACTGTCTTATCTCTCCAGGGCACCTGGGCGTGCTTTACAGGTCACCAAGATGGCTAAATGAAGCCATGTGTACTTTATGGTTTCAGTTGTTTAGAAAAAAACAAAAGATAATTTATTGTTTAAAAACTATTGCTCACAGGCCTCTGAGAATGGGAACAGTTTTTCAAGATGGCATTTAAAGTATGCATAATACATAATATTTCTTGCATGTGGGGGGAAAAAGATGACTGTTCTCAATAGAATCTTATTTAGGCAAAATATACCAAAATTCAAAAACAGCCCTTCTCCAATGTGAAATACTGGGGAATAGGGAGTATTTAAAAGATATGCTCTGTAAGGAAAATGAGAATTCCACCTTGCATTTCATGGTTTCATTTTCCATGTTGGCTCTGGGAACTGTTTGAAGCACTAGTTACAAACTGTGGCGGTACTTTCTATAAGGGCCATGGGAGTCATACCCATGAAACAAAAATCCCTGCCTATGAAATGTAAAGACAGTCATGATTTTCATCTCTGGCATGACTTGTCTACAAAACTCAGAAAACAAATGGATACCACTCACTGAATTTTCTTTCTAAAACACCAAAAAAGCAAAGAGAAAGGAGAAAAGAAGCTGTTATAAATGCCTGAAAGAACATTCCTTAAAAAAAAAAAATTTAAGGGCAAATGTTAGCCAATAGATTATATGCATTTAACAGAATGAAAGGAGAAGGCAATGGCACCCCGCTCCAGTACTCTTGCCTGGAAAATCCCATGGACGGAAGAGCCTGGTAGGCTACAGTCCATGGGGTCGCTAAGTGTCGGACACTACTGAGCGACTTCACTTTCACTTTTCACTTTCATGCATTGGAGAAGGAAATGGCAACCCACTCCAGTGTTCTTGCCTGGAGAATCCCAGGGACAGAGAAGCCTACTGGGCTGCTGTCTATGGGGTCGCACAGAGTCGGACACGACTGAAGTGACAGCAGCAGCAGCAGCAACAGGATGAAAATAAGTAGAAAAAGAAATAAACTTGTTTACTTAACTGATTCTTTTTTTTAATGTGCATTGCAAATTTTTTAAATGCTTTTTGTTTTTTATTGGGGTATTGCCAGTTAACAATGTTTTGATAGTTTCAGGTGAACAATGTAGCTGATTCTATTTTGATTTTTGTTCAGTTGCTCAGTTATGTCCAACTTTTTGTGTCCCCATGGACAGTATCTCACCAGGCTCCTCTGTCCATGGGATCTTCCAGGTAAGAATATTAGAGTGGGTTGCCATTTTCTCCATTTTGATTAGAAGCTGAAGTAAAATATCGATCTTAACTGAGATGTCTTTAATTCAGTCAGTTACTTGCATAGGAGTCTTACTTGTCAAAAAGTTATAGTGTCAATCTCAGTCTTAGAAAAATTTATTCAAATCTGCACTGACTTGAAAGAAACAATCTGTTTTCTCCATTTTGAAGACTTGATGGAGTTAAAGATTTAAGTTGGGAGAAAAAAATGCCCCAAATGCTTGATGTTTAAAACTGAAACAACTAATTAGCCTCTGAAATCACTGATTGTGATCTCTTAAAGAGTTTCCACAAAGGAACACAAGAAAATATGAAGAAAATTATTGAAGCAGATAAAATTCTACTGAGCCATTTTCATAGAACCTCAACAATTTTGGATATTTCCTTTCATATTTTATCTATTTAAAATTTAAATGTTCCTTTTAAAGTTTTTTGTTTATAGACAAAGCATATGTCTGTGTTAAAATAGTAGGTATGTGTTAAAATAGTAGGTACACTTTCTCCATCTATGTACACACATAAAATATATATGTCAGAGTATATCTGATCTGATTTCAGAAAGAACAAGAGAACACATTTAAGAGGTGATATACCTGTCGTTTCAAAAAATACTGTATTTTATAAAGATTTATATTGTTAAGAAAGCAATTACAAAGCAATAAGGATTTACTGTGTAGCACAGGGAACTGTAGTATCTTGTAATAACCTATAATGGAAAAGAATCTGGAAAAGTGTATATACATACATATATGTAAGTATATACACACACATTTATGTATATATGCATGTACATACATACATATATGGGACTTCCCTGATGGTTCAGTTGGTAAATAATCTGTCTGCAATGTAGGAGACCTGACTTTGATCCCTGGGTTGGGAAGATCCCCTGGAGAAGAGAATGGCAACTCACTCTAGTATTCTTGCCTGGAGAATGCCATGGACAGAGGAGTCTGGTAGGCTGAAGTCCCTGGGATCACAAAGTGTCAGACACGGCTAAGCGGCTAACACTTTCTTTCACTTTCTTTTCATATACATGTGTGTGTATGTATATACAAACACACACACATATATCCCTGGTGAAGGGCCCACTTCAATATTCTTGACTGGAGAATCCCATGGAGAGAGGAGCCTGGCGCGCTACAGTCCCTGGGGTCACAAAGAGTTGGACGAGACTGAAGTGACTTGGTAGGCACACATATACGTATATATGTACATACTAAGTTTTATACCTTAAACTAACAAAACATTGTAAATCAACTATAGTGAAAAAAAAAATGGGAAAAAAGAAAACCAATTACATTTAATTGTCCAATCTAGGAATTATTAAAGACAGCAAGATTTTTTTTTTGGTGAAAATTTAGTGAGATCATGTGTCGTAATTATTTTGAAAAGGACCTAATTTTGAATCTTCGGAGGAAGAATTTTGGAATCTTAGTCCCTTCTTACCCAAAAAGCTTCTGAATGTCTAGGCCCATTGCTCCATCTGGCCAGACATCTGTTTGCCCAGGATGCCAAACGTGTCTTTTGTTTATCATAGAAGTGGGGGATAAGAGGCCTGGTTACCACACACTGCCTCCACGTCAAGAGGTACTGTTAGCAGTTATCTTTAATAATTGTAATTAATAGTTTGGCCTGAGGTAATTGGACATCATTAATCTCTAGACATAGATGAGTTTATATAATTTTCTAATTTTCTTTGGTTAATTGCCTATCCAGAAGTCCTTTTATATAATTACTATTCATTTGAAAAAAAATCATAACTTTTATATGAAAAACATGTTTAGATACATGTTGCAAGGAAAGAGTTGGTTAGTACTTTTGGCAGAAATAATTGTATCATTTAAAAGTAGTTTAATACCTCTGGAGAAAGCATATGAATTTGTTTCTTTAAAAGGCAGTTTAAAGGATTTCATGAATTGAATACATGTATTGAAGCTGCTGTCTGTGGGGTCGCACAGAGTCGGACATGACTGAAGCGACTTAGCAGCAGCAGCAATAGCAGCAGCAACATTGAATACAAAGAGTGAAGAAAACCCATGATTTTATTTCTAATATTTCTGTATAGTGAATCAACAGACAGCTTTGGAAACAGTAGGATTATTTAGGGACGTGATAGGCAATTCCATGAAGATACTAGGTTGCAAATGTAGGTAAATGCCAAATACATATCATGATTTATCTTTATTTGCATTTGTTTCAGCATAAATTAGAAACGTTCATCAGGGACAATCTTAATTTTTTGCTTCTATTTCTGCAGTAGCAAAGAGGGGATGAAAGAGTTAAGAGTCAAAGTAAGGGTAGTTTTATATAAGAAATTTCCTTGTGATTTAGAGTAAATAAATGGAAACAGAGTCTATGCTTCATATATTTTCCAGGTTTCCTTATGCATTCCTGGAATGAACCAGCTGTAATCGGGTTATAAAAGCAAAGTATTTTGAGAGATGGTATGAGCTACTTTTGATAGCTCCCTTGTAACATTTTGTACATGATTTGGCTTTATGACAAAAATTACAAATGGCTTTTTTCTTTTTTGCTAAAGAGCCCAGAAAAAAAATGCACTTTAAGGTCTTTTACCATATAATTTAAACAACTTCAGTGTGAATGAATGAATGAAGAGAAAGAAAAAGAAGATTTTCAAAATTCTTGATTATAATCTTCAATAGACACATGTCATTTACTTTCAAAATACCATTGTTTGAATATTGTATTAACTTTTAAAATTATGAACTTATGGAAAAACACATGGTTTTGTTAAAATCATTTAAAATTTGAATATTAATTTCTTCTGGGAATAGGAAGAAAGTCATCATAATTAGTAACCCATTTGTAAAAGTTTGCCCATTATCCATTCAAATAATATTTATTAAATTAATATATTGACTCAATAATTTGATAATGAATTTTAAAATTTAATAAATTAGTAAAAGTAATAATTAAAATTATTGTTCCTTCAAAGGGTGTTTATTGAAATTATATATCTGGTAAGACTTTAGTTTAAAAAAAACATTCATCATTTACATATATATGCATATTTAAAAATTGGAAAGGTTGTACCTAAATATGCTGATGCAATTACTGTACAGGTAATTTTAATATTTTTTATTTTATGTACTTTTATAAAATTTTAAAAATAATGAATGTGCATGCATGCTAAGTTGCTTTAGTTGTGTCCAACTCTGCAGCCCTATGGACTGTAGCCTGCCAGGCTCCTAAGTCTCCTGCATTGGTAAGTGGGTTCTTCACCACTAGCACCTCGTGGGAAGCCTCACAATAATGAATATATTACTTTGAAAATAAAATAAAAACAGTGAAAGCATTTTCAGTTAAAAAAAAAAATCAAATACCCTGCATATACTTAGAGACCAGGTTTATAGCAAGGCTCTACACTGCAACGAAAGGATGAAGCACACAGAGACCCAGTGTCTCAAGATACCAGATTCTGAAATCTGGGAGGACATAGGTCAAGTCTCATTCATCCAAAAGCAAAATGAAAAACCAAACCCCACCTTCTAAATTTTGCTTCTTTCTTCTTCATCAGATTTGTTGAATGGTAATTACTTCGTCCCCTCATACATATTTATTCTGGCATCTTAATTTTCACTCTCTCCACCCAGTTAGAACTATTCATGTAATCAAAGACTAACCTCAGTCTTGATTCTTCTTAGTAAAAGGTGACACTGTAGGCCATTTAGCTTTTTTTTTTTGGAAACCCCCTTGCCCTGAAAATCCCTAATATGGTTAATGTTTTAATCCCTAAAATGGTTAAGTAGATCTCCATTGCTTCTCTGCCTCCTTTGCCGGTACTTCTTCTTCCTCTTATTCTAAATGTCTGTCTTTCAACCTTGGCTAGCTTCTGAGTATACCCTTTCCCTTGATATTATAACTTAGGCTTTTCTTCCTTTCTCTGTTGTTTGTCTCCTTTCCTCAGTTCATTTAGATCCTTACATGGCTCTTTCTCCTGGAAGTATTATTTAAAATGGCACTTTTCGTTTTCTGTTCTAGTTCCCATTATCCTACTTAATTTCTTATGGCATTTCTCTCTGTCTAGATTTATATTATAAATCCATTGCTGCTGCTCAGTCACTCAGTCATGTCCAGCTTTTCACAACCTTTGGACTGTACCCTCCAGGCTCCTCTGTGCATTTGACATGCTCATTTTTAGAGTTCCCCTTTGCTCTTGATATTACCACCCTTCTTGTATTCATCCCAGCCCAAATGGCGTGAGTCGTCTTTGCCACCTTCCCTTCCTGACTTGCAGTCAGTTATTAAAATGCTTTCCATTGTTTTCACACTAGCTTTCCCAGTCAGCACATCGTTTCTTCACCTGATGTCTCATGTAGTCTGTGGGCATACGGTTGTTTTACTTGTCTCTCTGTCATTCTCTTAGTTCAGTTCAGTTCAGTTGCTCAGTCGTGTCTGACTCTTTGCGACCCCACGAACCGCAGCACGCCAGGCCTCCCTGGCCATCACCAACTACTGGAGTCCACCCAAACCCATGTCCGTTGTGTCAGTGATGCCATCCAGCCATCTCATCCTCTGTTGTCCCCTTCTCCTCTGGCCCCTATTCTTTCCCAGCATCAGGGTCTTTTCAAATGAGTCAGCTCTCTGCATGTGGTGGCCAAAGTTCTGGAGTTTCAGCTTCAACATCAGTCCCTCCAATGAACAGCCAGGGCTGATCTTTAGGATGGACTGGTTGGATCTCCTTGCAGTCCAAGGGACTCTCGAGAGTCTTCTTCTTTTTTTTTTTTCTTTTTTCTTTTTTTTAAATTTTATTTTATTTTTAAACTTTACAATATTGTATTAGTTTTGCCAAATATCAAAATGAATCTGCCACAGGTGTACCTGTGTTCCCCATCCTGAACCCTCCTCCCTCCTCCCTCCCCATACCCTCCCTCTGGGTCGTCCCAGTGCACCAGCCCCAAGCATCTAGTATCGTGCATCGAACCTGGACTGGTGACTCATTTCATACATGATATTCAAAACCATCAATTCTTTGGTGCTCAATTCTCTTGTTTATTTATATCTTAATTTTTTGCTGTATTCTCTTCACTCATTTATTCATTCAACAATGCTGAGGCCTATCTCCTATATGTTAGTCTTTAAGGATTCAGTTTTAAGCAAAAATAGATGTAGTACACATTCTCATGGTGCAAAATGGTTTCAGAGAGAGCAGCTATGTATAAAGTCTGGGGGATTTGGAGGTTGTGGTGAGAAAGTGAGATGTATGGGGCTACCTTTGTTGATATCCAGTCCCTTGATGTGGCTGTGGGAGTCTGTGGCTGCAATGAAGTGGTGATGTGGTTACAAGAGGCAAGAAGGTCAAGGTATTTGAGAAGCAGGTAACAGATCATCTGTGTGAATGTGGAAATGACTGTGTTGACAAGGCTTGGAATAGAAAGGCAACTGGCCAGGTACCAAAGTCTTCAGTAAATAAGGAACAGCAGCAATAGAACAGTAAAGATGGATTGAGACAGGTTTCAAAGTAGCTGGGCTTTATTCGAGGTGGGGCAAGCAGTAGTGAGGAAAAAGAAAGCCACCCCACCCCCTCTAAAATATATGGGGTACAGAAGAATGAACATCCTTCATTAAAAGAAAGTTATCAAAGAAGAAACTTGCCTAAGTGACATATTTCCGTTGAGGTTAGGAAGTATTTTGAGGTTTTGGTGAAGACTGGGAGTAAGGGAGTCTATCAGTGGAATGGGGTTTTTAGAAATCACAGTGAAAGTTTTGGGCTCTAAGGATCAGGGAAAAGTTAAGGTACTAGGAAGAAGGCACAGAACAGAATGAGGTTGATGGGATTTCAGTCCTAGAGGATGTCCAGGTTTAAGGTAGAGTGAGCCGTGTGAGTTCAGTTACAATGTACGTCTTCCTATTTTTAGTTGAAGTATAGTTAATGTACAGTATTAATAGGTGTACAGTATAGTGATTCACAATTTTTAAAGGTTACACTGTATATATAGTTATTATAAAATGTTGACTATATTCTCCACATTGTAAATGTATTCTTGTAGCTTATTTTTTGCATAATAGTTTGTACCCCTTAATCCCTTCCTACAATCTTGCCCATCACCCCATGCCCTCGCCCTACTGATAACCACTCATTTGTTCTTGACATCTGTGATTCTGCTTTTTTCTGTTATAGTCACTAGATTATTGTCTTTGTAGATTCCATTTGTAAGTCATATCATACCTTCCTCTGCCTATTTACTTTATTTAGTCCTTCCACGTTGCTGCAAATGGCAAGGTTTCATTCTTTTTATGGCTGAGTAGAGAAGGCAATGGCACCCCATTCCAGTACTCTTGCCTGGAAAATGCCGTGGACGGAGGAGCCTGGTAGGCTGCAGTCCATGGGGTCGCTCAGAGTCGGACAGGACTGAGCGACTTCACTTTCACTTTTCACCTTCATGCATTGGAGAAGGAAATGGCAACCCCCTCCAGTGTTCTTGCCTGGAGAATCCCAGGGACGGGGGAGCCTGGTGGGTGCCGTCTATGGGGTCGCACAGAGTCGGACACGACTGAAGCGACTTAGCAGCAGCAGTATTCCTGTGTGTGATATATATATATCTCCTGCATCCTCTTTTATCCATTTCTCTGTTTTTGGACACTTGCTTTCATTTCTTAGTAATTGTAAATAATGCAGCTGTGAACACTGGAGAGTATGTGTATTTTTGAATTAGTGTTTTTGCTTTTTTCAGATAAATACCCAGAAGTAGAATTGCTGGGTCATATGGTAGTTTTATTTTTAGTTTTTTGAGAAACCTCCATACTCTTTTTCTACAGTGGCTGCACCAATTTACATTCCCATCAACAGGGTAAGAGGGTTCCTTTTTCTCCACATCCTTGCCAACATTTTTGTGTGTGTGTGTTCTATTTGATGATATTTATCCTGAAAAGTGTGAGGTGATGTATCATTGTGGTTTTGATTTGCATTTCTCTGGTGATTAGCAATGTTGAGCATCTTTTCATGTGCCATCAATGTTTCATTGTTGGAAAAATGTTCAGATCTGCTCATTTTTAAATTGGGCTGTTTATTTTTGATGTTGAGTTGTGTGAGCAGTTCATATATGTTGGATATTAGTCCCTTTTCAGTCATGTCATTTGCAGATATTTTCTCCTATTCAGTAGGTTGTCTTTTTGTTTTGTAGATGGTTTCCTTTGCTGTGCAAGAGCTTTTAAGTTTAATTAGGTCCCATGTGTTTATTTTTGCTTTTATTTCCTATATTTTAGGAGATAGACCCAAAAAAATATTGTTAGGATTTATGTCAAAGAGTGTTCTGCTTATATTTTCCTCTTGGAGTTCGTTTCCGGTCTTACATTTAATCCATTTTAATTTTATTTTTGAACACGGTGTTAAGAGAATGTTCTCATTTCATTCTTTTGTACTTAGCTGTTTGATTTTCCCAGCATCACTTACTGAAGAGACTCTCTTTTCTCCATTGTATATTCTTGTCTCTTTTGTTGAGATTAATTGACCATAAGAGTGTGGGTTTATTTCTGGGCTCTCTGATCTGTTCCATTGATCGATACATCTGTTTTTGTGCCAGTACCATACTCTTTTGATTACAAGATACACTTCTTTTAGTTTCTCTGATGCACTTTGTTTTATCATCTGAGACTTTGGATGGGCTGTTCCTTTCTTCCAGAAAACTTTCCAGACTCTGTATCAGTAACCATCAATCCCTTATCTTCCCTTAACCTGGCTAATTCCCATTAATCCTTTAGTTTCATGTTAGAAGTGATTTCCCTTTGTGGTCCTCCTTGAATCCCCAAGTTTGGGCTAGGTAACTGTCCTTTGTCCATCTCTTACTGTATCATCATTTTATATAATATAGTGTATCTACTGTTGTAGCCTATAAACTTCACATGAGCCTGAACTGCTTTTGTTTTTATATTTCTGCTGCCTACCAGAGTGCCAAGCATATAATAGACTAGCAGAAACTTGCTGTCTGTTGAATGAACAAATGCAGAATTAAAATACTGGAATTAAGTTGAGATTTCGACTGGAAGAAATCCCCAGCAATTTCCACATTTACATAAAATCTCAGATCTTCTGTTCAGTGTCATGGAAAACTGAAGAAGAAAGGAATTGTCTGGCTAATAGTTTCACCCTGCATAGGGAGACCCTGTATCTAAATTTAGCCATGTTCCATGTAAGCAGGGATGCTGAGTCTAAGTAAGAGCCTGATGTTGTCAACTACAAACTGGTACTTGCCATGGGCGCTTGCGATCTAGCTCTGCAAGGATTAAATCCTGGGCTGCTGCTGAGCTCCAGGGCACGCTGAAGGAGTTCAGGGTGCAAAGCAGAAATGAGGCTCTCTACGCTCCAGGAAAACTGGCAGGAGAGGTTTGCAGATAGTTAGCTATTAGGAGCTGACTTTATGAGCCCAATTCTTCTATCTCCTCATATCTAGAAAAGCACTAAAATCCTCTACGAACTTCTCAGGGAACACTAGTGGTGAAAACCTGGCCTGCGTAGGAGATGCAAGAGACACGGGTTTGATCCCTGAGTCAGGAAGATCCCCTGGAGTAGGAACTGGTAACTTCCTCTGGTATTCTTGTCTAGAAAGTCTGTGGACAAAGGAGCCTGGTGGGGCTATAGTCAGTGGGGCCACAAAGGGTCAGACACGAATGAGCGACTGAATAGCAAAACCAAAGTCCTTCATGGTGACGATTGTTTCTCTTGACTAGCAGAAACTTCATGAGACCATAGAAATGTACACCCCCTTTCAGTTCAGTCAGTCAGTTCAGTCACTCAGTCCTGTCCAAATCTTTGCAACCCCATGGGCGCAGCACAACAGGCCTCCCTGTCCATCACTAACTCCCGGAGTTTACTCAAACTCATGTCCATTGAGTTGGCCATGCCATCCAACCATCTCATCCTCTGGCGTTCCCTTCTCGTCCCGCCTTCAATTTTTCCCAGCATCAGGATCTTTTCCAGTGAGTCAGTTCTTCACATCAGGTGGCCAAAGTATTAGAGTTTCAGCTTCAGCGTCAGTCCTTCTGATGAATATTCAGGACTGATTTCCTTTAGGATAGACTGGTTGGATCTCCTTGCTGTCCAAGGGACTCTCAAGAGTCTTCTCCAACACCACAGTTCAAATGCATCAATTCTTCGGTGCTCAGCTTTCTTTGTAGTCCAACTCTCATATCCATACATGATTACTGGAAAAACCATAACTTTGACCAGATGGACCTTTGTTGGTAAAGTAATGTCTCTGCTTTTTAATATGCTGTCTAGGTTGGTCATAACTTTTCTTCCAAGGAGTAACTGTCTTTTAATTTCATGTCTGCAGTCACTATCTGCAGTGATTTGGAGCCCCCCAAAATAAAGTCTGTCACTGTTTTCATTGTTTCCCTGTCTATTTGCCATGAAGTGATGGGACCATATGCCATGATCTTAGTTTTTTGAATGTTGAGTTTGAAGCCAACTTTTTCACTCTCCTCTTTCACTTTCATCAAGAGGCTCTTCAATTCCTCTTCACTTTCTGCCATAAGTGTGGTGTCATCTGCATATCTGAGGTTATTGATATTTCTCCCAGCCATCTTGATTCCAGCTTGTGCTTCATTCAGTCCAGTATTTCTCATGATGTACTCTGCACATAAGTTAAATAAGCAGGGTGACAATATACAGCCTTGATGTACTCCTTTCCCAATTTGGAACCAGACTGTTGTTCCATGTCCAATTCCATGTCCCTCTTTACCAAAATCATATATACAGTGACCTTCCCCCTTGCCTCTTTGGAGCAGTTTCTCAGAGCTAAGTGAAGTGTTATCTCCTGGGCTGTAGTCCTCATTTTGTCCCAATAAAACTTAAACTCCCATCTCTCAAGCTGTGCATTTTTTTAAAGTCTACAGTGTTGAACCCAGGTACTCTGACTCAGTGTCTTGGGCTCTCTCTTCTTTCTTTCTGCCAAGAGACTCGAACTTCCTTTAATGGAGTCTTGGAGATGACAAAAGGAAAAAGATAAAATTTCCTCTACCCTTCTGTGCCTCAGCTGGGAATCTTGTAACAAAAGACAGTTTAAGAAAAGAAAATGAAGTTATTAGTATGTATACCTTATGTACACATGGGAAATACCGAGGGGAAAAATTAGTTGCTTTCCAAGATGACTTAGAAACAGGCTCAAATATCACTTCCAGAAATCAAAAGAAGGAAAGGTTGGGGGAGGCAGTTTTGGGGAGGTGACCAGGAAAAGCAAGGTTATCAAAGGTTAGGTTATGCAGATTTAAGTCAAGCCCTCTCCATTGAAAAGATTCTTTTATGACTTCCAGTTATTCTTGTCTTCTTGGTATGGAGAGGGAGACACCATTACAAATGGAGATTTCCTTTATAAATATAAATTTCCTTTATTCAAAGGGAACTTCTACTCTGTTTTTAGAACCTCTCTTGTGTCTGCTGTTTCTCAAAAGAGTCCAGTCGCTCAGTCTTGTGCAACTCTTTGTGACCCCATGAGATGCAGCATACCCGGCTTCCCTGTCCATCACTCAAAATAATTCTTGTGCCAAAGAAGTATTAGTGGGGATAGCATTCTGTCACTCTTCTGAAGCTCTCAGGAGCCCTCCTTAATTCCTTTGATTCAGCCTGTCCATCAGCTAATGAATGCTGTTTTGTTTGTACATCCACAGATTCAGTTGTTCAGATTGTTCTTGTCACTTTTCCTGCTGCTTTGGGATTCTTTATTTTCCTAATGAGGCTTCCCTGGTGGCTAGGCAGTAAAGAATCTACCTGCAGTGCAGGAGACCCAGGTTCAATCACAACACTAAATATTATAGTGTTAACAAACTCAACATTCAGAAAACTAAGATCATGGCTTCCAGTCCCATCACTTCATGGCAAATAGATGGGGAAACAGTGGAAACAGTGACAGACTTTATTTTTGGGGGCTCCAGAATCACTGCAGATGGTGGCTGCAGCCATGAAATTAAAAGACACTTGCTCCTTGGAAGAAAAGTTATGACCAACCCAGACAGCATCTTAAAAAGCAGAGACATTACTTTACCAACAAAGGTCCGTCTAGTCAAAGTTATGGTTTTCCCACTAGTCATGTATGGATGTGAGAGCTGGACTATAAAGAAAGCTGAATGCCAAAGAATTGATACTTTGAATTGTGGTATTGGAGAAGACTCTTGAGAGTCCCTTGGACTGCAAGGAGATCCACCCAGTCCATCCTAAAGGAAGTGCTGAATATTCAGGAAGGACTGATGCTGAAGCTGAAACTCCAATACTTTGGCTACCTTATGCGAAGAACTGACTCATTGGAAAAGACCCTGATGCTGGGAAAGATTGAAGGCGGGAGGAGAAGGGGACGACAGAGGATGAGATGGTTGGATGGCATCACCGACTCAAGTTAATGAATTTCATTGTTGTTGTTCAGTCACTAAGTTGTATCTCACTCTTTCCAACCCCATGTACTATAGCACACCAGGCTTCCCAGTCCATCACCAACTCCTGGAGCTTGCTCAAACTCATGTCCATTGAGTCCGTGACGCCATCCAACATTCTCATCCTCTGTCATCCTCTTCTCCTGCTTTCAGTCTTTTGCAGCATCAGTGTCTTTTCCAATGAGTTAGTGGTTCGCATTAGGTGGCCAAAGTATTGGAGCTTCAGCATCAGTCCTCCAGTGTATATTCAGGGTAGATTTCCTTTAGGTTGGACTGGTTTGATCTTGCTTTCCAAGGGACTCTGAAGAGTCTTCTCCAGCACCACAGTTCCAAAATATCAGTTCTTTGGCACTCAGCCTTTTTTATGACCCAGCTCTCACATCTGTACATGACTACTGGAACAACCATAACTTTGACTATATGGACCTTTGTTGGCAAAGTTAATGTCTCTGCTTTTAATTTGCTGTCTAGTTTTGTCATTGCTTTTCTTCCAAGGAGCAAGTGTCTTTTAATTTCATGGCTGCAGTCACCATCTGCAGTGATTTTGAAGCCGAAGAAAATAAAGTCTGTCACTGTTTCCATTGTTTCCCCATGTATTTGCCGTGAAGTGATGGGACCAGATGACATGATCTTCTTTTTTTGAATGTTGATTTTTAAGCCAGCTTTTTCACTCTCCTCTTTCACTTTCATCAAGAGGCTTTTTAATTCTTCTTGCCTTTCTGCCATAAATGTGGTGTCATCTGCATATCTGAGGTTATTGATAATTTCTCCAGACAGTCTTCATTCCAACTTGTAGTTAAACCAGCCAGCATTTCATATGATGTACTCTGCCTATAAGTTAAATAAGCAAGGTGACAATATACAACCTTAAAATAGGCCTTTTTCATTTTTTAACCAGTCCATTGTTCCATGTCTGGTTCTAATTGTTACTTCTTGACAGGTTGCAGGAGACAGGTAAGGTGGCCTGGTATTCCCATCTCTTTAAGAATTTTCCACAGTTTGTTGTGATCCATACAGTCAAAGGCTTTAGCATAGTCAGTGAAGCAGAAGCAGATGTTTTTCTGGAATCCCTTGCTGTCTCTGTGATCCAGTGGATGTTTGCAGATTGTTCCATGGCTCCTCTGCCTTTTCTAAATCCAACTTGTACATCTGGAAGTTCTTCGTTCATATGCTGTTGAAGTCTAGCTTGAAGGCTTTTGAGCATTAGTTTGCTAGCCTGTATCAGTGCAATTATGCGGTAGTTTGAACATTCTTTTGCATTGCCCTTCTCTGGGATTGGAATGAAAAGTTACCTTTTTCAGTCTTGTGACCACTGCTGAGTTTTCCAAATTTGCTAGTATATTATTGAGTACAGCACTTTCACAGCATATCTTTTCGGATTTGAAATAGCTCAGCTGGAATTCCTTCACCTCCACTAGTTTTGTTTATAGTGATGCTTCCTAATGCCCACTGGACTTCACACTCCAGGATGTCTGGCTCTAGGTGAGTGATTACACCACCGTGGTTATCTGGGTCATTAAGGTCTTTTTTATATAGTTCTGTGTCTTCTTGCCACATCTTCTTAATCTCTGCTGCTTCTGTTAGGTCCATACCCTTTCTGTCCTTTATTGTGCCTATCTTCGCAAGAATATTCCCTTTGTTGTCAAGTCGCTCAATCATGTTGACTCTTTGTGATCCCATGGACTGCAACACTCCAGGCTTCTCTGTCCTTCACTGTCTCCTGGAGTTTGCTCAAACTCATGTCCATTGAGTTGGTGATGCCGTCTAACCATCTGGTCCTCTGTCATCCCCTTCTCCTCCTGCATTTATTCTTTCCCAGCATCAGGGTCTTTTCTAATGAGTCAGCTCTTCACATCAGGTGACCAAAGTATTGGAGTTTCAGCTTCAGCATCAGTCTTTCCAATGAATTTTCGGGACTTATTTCCTTTAGGATGGAGTGGTTGGATCTCCTTGCAGTCCAAGGGACTCTAAAGAGTCTTCTCCAACACCACAGTTCAAAAGCATCAATCTTTAACACTCAGCTTTCTTTGTGGTCCAGCTCTCACATCCATACATGACTACTGGAAAAACCATAGCTTTGACTGGACGGATCTTTGTTTGCAAATTAATGTGTCTGCTTTTTATTATGCTGTCTAGGTTTGTCAAGCTTTTCTTCCTAGAGCAAGCGTGTTTTCATTTCATGACTGTAGTCACCATCTGCAGTGATTTTGGAACCCAAGAAAATAAAGTCTGTCACTGTTTCCATTGTTTATCTATTTGCCATGAAGTGATGGGACCAGATGTCATGATCTTAATATTTTAAATGTTGAGTTTTAAGCCAGCTCTTTCACTCTCCTCTTACACCTTCATCAAGAGGCTCTTTAGTTACTCTTTGCTTTCTGTTCCCTTGGTATCTCTAATTTTCTTGAAGAGATCTCCAGTCTTTCCCACATGGTTGTTTTTCTCTTTTTCTTCACATTATTCCCTTTAAAGGCTGTCTTATCTCTCCTTGCTAGTCTTTGGAACTCTGCATTCCTTTTCTCCTTTGCCTTTTACCTCTCTTCTCAGTTACTTATAAGGGTTCCTGAGACAATCGTTTTGCTTTTTTTATTTCTTTTTTATGATGGTTTTGGTCGCTGCATCATATACGGTGTTACAAATCTCAGTCCATAGTTTTTCAGGCACCCTGTCTATTAGATCTAATCCCTTGAATCTATTTGTCACTTCCAGTGTCTTATCATAAGGGATTTGATTTAGGTCATACCTGAATGGCCTAGTGGTTTTCCCTTTGTTCTTCAATTTAGTGCTCTTCTGTGCGTAGGAAGATACAAGTTTCTGGGTTCAATGAAATATCTCCTTTTATTTGTATTTCAGCTATCTAGAGCCAGCATCATGCCTCTCAGTTATTCATATCCTTAATTCCTCCTTCACCTTAGGGAGTTGTGGCTGTGGTGGATGGCTGCCTCTTGGACTTTCTCGTATCTTCCCCTCCTCGCAGCTCCTCAGTGCTTACTTTTCAGAGTAGCTGATGGCTGCTGGGTAGCTGGCATTGTTTTTCCCGGCTCAGAAATTCAGAAATTTACTTTTGGAAGGCTGGAATCCCTGATGGCTTTGACATCTTTGTCTACAGATCTGGCAGGAAGTGTTCCATTTGACATATTTAAGAAAATTACAAATAGAGAAAAATCAGACAAAAAGACTGATTTGATTGTTACTAAATTTAATTCACTTTTGTATCCCTTTTAGGAAATAATTTATCTTAAAGTTTATTATTTTCTAGCAGTATAATTGTCACAGAATATGAATTCTGATCTTGGCTTCCTGAATTTTTGCTTTTTGCTTTTTTTCCTACAGTGTTCATTTTTATTAGAAATGTAGAATAAGACAATACTCAGTACATGGATTTAGAAAAATGTTTCTGAATTCAGGGTGCAATATCAAACAGAATAAAGTTCATTTTTAAGTGAAATTTCCAAAGTAAACACAATAGGATTAGCCAGTTATTATGAAATAAAAACCAATATATACTTTTTCCAAACTTACCCTGAATACTTTTGCAGCTTAAAAAATATTTGGATAAGTCTTTTAGTATTTGCTCATTTCACTCACTGCCTATACTTCCTCTTTTACATGGGGCCTGGAAATTGAAGTTCAGGATTTCACAAAAGAACTGTTCTTTCGGAAATGTCTAACCCACACAGATGTAGAAAAGACTAGGACCCTCATGGAAAACCATTCATTACCTATTTAAAGGCTTGTCAGACTGAATAACTTTGAGAGGTTTAAACTTATTTTTGGTTTAGAATAGAAGTATTTAAGTGCTATTTTTAAAGGCACATAAACGTGCTTGGCTAGCTGTATTGACCATAGAAGATTTTCCAAATATACGTTGATTTATGCAGTCATGGAATGAAACAAAGCTTGTTCCCTGACAAGATCCTGTGAGCCTGGCTTCATCGAACAAACTCTAAGGGAACATCTACAGCTTATTATTTCCTACCTGAAATAAGCAAATTAATGTGTTATTTTTGTGCCTGTATCAAAGAAATGAATCAGTTGTTTTTTAAGTAGAATTGTATTCTTTGATTATTCAACAAAGTGGTTTTAAAGTGTACTTCATGGAGCTTGTTTGTAGTAGGTCTTGGGGGCTCTGCAGTGGCCTGTGTTCCAGTTTCTACTGCAACAGTTGTGTCTCTGCCTGTTTTCTATGTTTGTTTCTTTCTGCTTAAAATGTAAATCAACAAATTGTACTGTTTAAAAGAGAAAAGTTTGAGGAGCATTGATACTGGTTGTCATTGCAGTTGAAAACTGACATTGTTTCGAATTCATTCATGTAAAACTAAAGTCTGGGAACTTAACTCTTACCACTGCAGAAATTAATACATAAAGAATGGTAAAAATATTTAGCTTTGCAAGTTGAAATATCAAATGAAGTTTTGTTCCCCCTTGTTGAAATATCAAATGGAGTTAAGCATTTTCCCTATGATGTTAATACTAACGTCAGCTTGAGTCTTCAGCCCTAAGAAATAGTTATTTATAGTGTCAGCAGGAGACCCAGGTTCGATCCCTGGGTCGGGAAGATCCCCTGGAGAAGGAAATGGCAACCCACTGCAGTACTCTTGCCTAGAAAATTCCATGGATGGAGGAGCCTGGTGGGCTACAGTCCATGGGTCACAAAGAGTTGGACTCAACTGAGCGACTTCACTTCAGTGGTTTTCAGGAAAAAAATTTGTGCTCTTATTCGGCAAGAATCAAGAGCTAAAAGATGTGTATTTTATAGCTGGTGAATGAGACCACTTATAAAGATGGCCTCAAACTCAGTTCTCTTTCTCCATAGCTGCCTCTTGAATCCTAGGGCCCACTTGAATTAATTTTTTCCTTTCTCCATACTCTCCTGTTCCTCTCCTTTCTGTTATGATGTCAGGTTGTGAGTCCTTGAGAGCAGATATTTTGTCTTAAACACTTAGAGCATCACAGCATCACCTAAGGATGAACTTCATCCTACTGTGAAGTTCAGTTACATGCTTTCTGAACAAATAATCAAATGAATCATAGAAGATACATATATTTTTTATTCTATTATTATGGTATAATTGCTTCACAGTGTTATGTTAGCTTCTGCTGTACAACAGAGTGAATCAGCTGTAAGTATACTTATATCCCCTCCCTCTTTAGCCTGCCTCCCACCCCCTCATGCCACCCCTCTAGGTCATCACAGAGCACCGGGCTGAGCTCCCTGTCTACATGGCAGCTTCCCATAGCTCTTCGTTTTACACATGGTAGTGTATATACGTCTTGAAACTTTATATACATTAATATTTACTACTTTATCCAGTATGAATGCAAAGCATGCTTATAGCATACATCTTTATATTATTACGGCATTAACTGTATCTTATACATGCTATATATTCACATAATACTTTTCAGCAAATATTACTGAGATAGAGTTTGCATAAACTACGTGAAAGTGAAGTCGCTCAGTCGTGTCCGACTCTGCGACCCCGTGGACTGTGGCCTCTACCAGCTTCCTCTGTCCATGGGATTGTCCAGGCAAGAATACTGGAGTGGGTTGCCATTTCCTTCTCCAGGAGATCTTCCCAACCCAGGGACTGAACCCAGGTCTCCCACATTGTGGGCGACGCTGTACTGTCTGAGCCATTCTGATGAATTTTGACGAATTTATATACTTGTGTAACCACCTCCACAACTGTGTTATAGAACATGTTCATCACCCTTAAAATTTCCCTTCTGCCCCATCCCAGTCAGCTTTTTTCTTCTCCTTTCAGCCTGTCTGTCACCGATTTGCTTTCCATCACCTGGCTGGCATAGTCTTTTCTAAAATTTCGTGTAAATAGGAACTTTTATATCAGGTTTTTTCACTTATTGTTTTTCAGTTCATCCATGCTTTTGTGTATGTCATTAGTTCATCCCTTCGTATTTACTGTATTCTATCTCATGAGTATACCACAACTTATCCATTTCCCTGTTGTCAGACACTTGGGTGGTTCCAGTGTTTGTTTTGGTTAAAGTAGCTTTTGTCTGATCAGTCTGGCTAAAGGGCTATCAAATTTTAAAATTTGTTTTAAGGAAATAGCTTTTAGTTTTATTGATATCTTTCTCCCTTTGTCTTTCATCTGTTCTGTTATTTTCTTCTCTTTATTTTTTTTCTTCCTAATTTCAGATTTAATTTACTCTTCAAATTTCAGAAGGGCAGACCATCTTAAAAACTTTTTTAATGTATGCATATAATGCTATAATTTTTCTGAAAGCAGTGTTTTAGCAACTCCTCAGGAATTAGAATCTATTGTGTTTTCATTTTTACTGTTTAAATTTTCAAATTTCTTTTGTGCTGCCTTCTTCAATCCAGAGTTCCTGACTAGTATGTTGTTTGATTTTCAATCCACACATGGGCCTTTGTTTCTGAAAATATTGTGTATTTTTCTGTTGTTGGGTAGAGTGTTCTATAAACGTCAGTTAGGTTCAATTGTTTGGTAGTGTTTTTCATATGTATATAGTTACTGATTTTGTGTCCATTTGTTCTATCATTTATCAAAAGAGATGCTAAAATCTAATTGTATATTTGTCTCTTTAGTTATGTTAGGTCTTGCTTCATGTATTTTGAGACTATTATTGGGTGTATATGTGTATAGAATTGTTGTGTGTTCTTGATTAATTGACCTCATATCATTTTGAACTCTCTCTTTTAATTTTGGAAATGTTTCTTGTTCCATAATCTAGTTCTTTTTAATAAATCAATTCCCGTTTTCTTATGTTTAATGTTTATATAATAGATCTTTTCTTTTAGTCATTCTTTGCATTTTGTTTACCAGTGTGTTCATATTTAAAGTGTGTTTCTTATAGACAGCACATCTTTGGGTCTTGATTTTTGTATGAATAATACTCCCTTTTTAAAAACTGGAGTGTTTAGACCATACATATTTGGTATAATTACCAGAATGCATGGGCTTAAATATGCCACTATTCTAGGGATAGTTTTGTGCTACATATAAGGAATGGCCCTTCTATGCTATGCTATGCTAAGTCACTTCAGTCGTGTCCGACTCTGTGCGACCCCATAGACGGCAGCCCACCAGGCTCCCCTGTCCCTGGGATTCTCCAGGCAAGAACACTGGAGTGGGTTGCCATTTCCTTCTCCAGTGCATGAAAGTGAAAAGTGAAGGTGAAGTCGCTCAGTCGTATCCGACTCTTAGTGACCCCATGGACTGCAGCCTACCAGGCTCCTCCATCCATGGGATTTTCCAGGCAAGAGTACTGGAGTGGGGTGCTATCACCTTTTCCGGGCCATTCTATAGTGTCTACCAATTTCACCAAGGTCTCTCTGCTCTGGCTGAAAAGAACTGATAAAATACTTGTCCTGTGTGATCTCTAGGAGTTTTTATCTTACTTATCCCAAGAAAATTTTCTTTTGCAAGAAGTTGTTCCATCTTGTCCTCATGGAGTTTGCCCAGGCATGCACAGATTGTTACTCAGACAAGACTCAAGAGGCCTCCTATGCAAATATCTGATTTTTTTTTTTTGTCTTCAAAACTCCCTTTTCTCTAGAATTCCTTCCTTAAAATTCTGGTTGCTTCAGCCTCTCCAAACTTTGATCTCTGTGTGTTCAGTTCAGTTTCATTTCTTGGGTGGAAATTGCCTCCAGCTAGGAATCATAGTCTTTTCTCATTTGTCATCTTTTAAGAATCACAACCCTTGGTTATTGTTGGATTTTGTTTGAAAAAAAGTTATTTACTCTATTGTCTCATGGTTTGAATTGTTTTGGGGAGCACAATTTCTAACCTGTTATTCCCTCATGAAGCAAAATTGATTTTAAAGGATCTGAAACAGGTTACTAAGTACATCAGTCCAACACTGTATCAGTTTTGGAAAGCACAGGGTCCTTTGCAGAGAATGTTTATAGAGGACTCATGGGCACAAATGGAGGAAACTGCAAAGACATTAGAACTCAGGGTCAGACAGAGCTGTTTTACTTTATCAGGTCGTAAAAAAAAAAAAAAGGCTTAAAGGATGGCATTTGTTGTTTTAAAGAGTCAACATTACTGATTTTGCTGAGACATAGGCAAACTATTACGTATTGAGTGGTAAAATAGCCTTGTTATAAATGATGAAAAATCTAAAATCTTAAAATATCATAAAGTTCAACAATAATGGTTAAGTAATATTACACTAAGAAATCTTTAGGAATGGTTTATAGTAATCGATAGAAGCATGACATCCTTGGTTAAGCCTTCACTTTTTATTTTGTCTGGTAGTAGTACTTGTTTGTTGTAAGAACTGTTCAAACTTGAGGAATTCAAGAGAAGTAAAAGTTAGTGAAGGAATTATGAATTCAGTGTATTAGAAAATACTATTCATTATTAAGAATGTAATTATATTTCTAAGTGACATTATTAATATTCAGAAAAGAACAGATAACATCTTAACAAACTCAGACAGGGAGGAATGAGAACAACCTTATTTTACTTATAAGAAGGCATGCAGATATAAAGACCATGATTATACAGTTTTAAAAAATCACTAAATTAAAAAAAATAAATAAAAAATAAAAATCACTAAATAACGTTTACCACCATCTCTCTTGATAGTTTGAGACATAATTGATGCAGACAACTGGATAATGTGATTCCATCCTTTTCTGAAATTATTATGTTCTGTAGGTCTTTCTTTATTAGCTATGTTAAAAACTACCTTTTTACTTTTAGTGTGACCAAAGTATTTTTTTTTTTCTAAATTGCCAGCAAATTATCCTACATGTCACTACAGTAAAGGACTGTGTTCCTATGTTCAGTCATTTCAATTAGGTCTCTTAAGGTATAGGCTTAGCTCCTGTTGCTCTGTTATTAAGGTTTATAAACACATACATGCCTATAATAGGATGAATCAGGAGATTTTGAATGAATAGATATGAAGTTCTACCTTCCCATTCCAGACACATTATCCCCTTTAATTATATCTACTCTGAGTAATGTAGGGACACCAGCCAGTCTTCTACTCTTCAATCCATAAAACTTCTAAGAGAAAAATTGATTCCAGTTGTCTCTTTTGCTGTGTTGATAATACTGTGCTGTGACTCAAGTGAATGATTACACTGCATTTGTGACTCAGGTGGTAAAGAACCTGCCTGAAATGCAGGAGACCTGGGTTTGATCCCTGAGTCTGGAAGATACCCTGGAGAAAGGGAATGGTTAACCACTCCAGTATTATTGCCCGGAGGATTCCAAGGACAGAAGAGCCTGGCGGGCTACAGTCCATGGGCTCACAAAGAGTCAGACATGACTGATTGACTTACACTTTCACTTCACTTTCAATCTAAAAGGAGTCACTCAACAGCTTTGTAGTCATTCTATAATGATTCACCAGTTGGAAATTTAACTTTTTAGGTTAAAAAAGTGCCCAGATGCTTATTGTCACCTAAGATTCTATCTAAAGACAGATATTATTTGCATAACTCATTGAGGAAGGCTACACAGATTTTGCTTTGTTTCATTGAGCAAAGCACTTTACTAAACATTCTAAGCTTAATATAAAGATTATAAACACTTTTAAGACCATGTGCTCTGCATGTTGTATTGGAAGGATAAAAGGAAAAATAGGGATAGAAATACAGACAGACACACACACAAATCCAGTTATGGACATAGTAAATAGTTTTTAATCATTCATGATTTAAATTAAGTAAACCTGTTAGCTCAGCTGGTAAAGAATCGCCTGCAGTGCTGGAGACCCTGGTTCGATCCCTGGGTTGGGAAGATCCGCTGGAGAAGGGCAAGGCTACCTACTCCCGTATTCTGGCCTGGAGAATTCCATGGACTGTATAGTCCATGGGGTTGCAAAGAGTTGGACACAGCTGAGCGACTTTCAGTTTCAAACATCCCACATAGCTAAGTAGGTAAATACCCAAGAAATTCTTTAGTTAGGTGTTTAGAAACTTTAGGTCTTACAAAGTTGAAGCTTGAGTGAATCTCCTTTGAAAAGGTCAGAAATATTTATTTCTCATTCTTTTTTATTCATCTCCCTTACACAAAATATGTATAGATCAAACTCATGTTCAAGTTTCTAATCATAAGTCAAATATTTTATGAAAAAGAAAAACATGTAGTTTGATTTTAGGATGTTAAACTTCTGCAACATCACATTTCATTTTACATATGGAATGCACATAAAGATATATTGTGGAAATTTTATTTAATGCATTTTCTAATGTCAGCACTCTAGTCCCAGTGTTCATCGCTTCACACCTATATTACGGCAATCATTTCTTCTTTTCTGCTTCTTGTTTCCCACATTCAATCCAGTAAGATAAGCCTCCTCAAATATCATTTTAATAACAGCTGGTCCCTGTTCTAAACACCTGCCATTACTGCCAATTGAATGGAGTCCAAATTGTTTTTTGTTGAAATTCCAACCCTTCTATTACCTGGCCTCACCTTGCCATCCAAATATATCTCCAGATATTTCCTAACACTCCATTCCCTGCTCTAATTAGTCTGTCTGTTCTCTAATTAGGCCATCTCTTCTCTACATCCACACAGTGATGAAGACTTTGCTGCCTCTGCCCTTTTTCTTCTTCTAAAGCTTCCTTAACCTGGAGTGACCTCATCTTCCAGCCGTTAACTTCTTTCCTTTCTACCCTTCAAAGGCCATGTTTTGTCCACTTAATAGATAACTGCTTCCTAGAGGATACCTGCCATGTGGACCCTTTCTTAGTCTGAGTACCCACAGCTCCTACTGTTTATTTATGGCACATTTCTCATCCACTCTGAGACACTTACAAAATAATATATTTTTCATGAAATTTATTTTATAATCAGTGGCATTCATGATCGTTTCACCTATTTCATAGATTGAAATATAGAAGTGTTTCACCTTTCTAACTGGCACATAAAATAATGGTGCGTCTAATCAATTTATGGTATCTTAAGAGCTGAAAAATCAGTGTATGTATTTATTGTTTTCTTACGTTTTCCTATGTATCTGATGTGTTATCCTGCATTATTGTACATTCGTACCATGGGAATTTTTTTTTAATCTTCTCTTGAATACTGTATAGTTTTACATGTATGATTGAATTTCTTGGAATTAATTAGCAAAACTTTATTTTGGTTAAATTAAGCTTAATAAATAAAGCCATAGGTTTGGTAGAAAAGTGCTTTTGGAATCATTGTAAACTTTTCTTTAACCTTTTCATTGAAAGTGAAAGTGAAGTCGCTCAGTTGTGTCCGACTCTTTGTGACCCCATGGACTGTAGCCTGCAGGCTTCTCGTCCACAGGATTTTCCAGGCATGAGTACTGGAGTGGGTTGCATTTCCTTCTTCAATTCATTGAAGTATTAAACATATGCAGAAAAATGCAGATAAACCTACAGCTTAATCCACTTTCACAAACTCAACATATCTTAGGTAACCAACACTCAGATTGAGAAGCAATACATTATCAGGATGCCAGAAACCCTCTTTAAACCACCTTTCAATTACATCAGTTCAGTTCAGTTCAGTCGCTCAGTCGTGTCCGACTCTTTGCAACCCCATGAATCGCAGCACGCCAGGCCTCCCTGTCCATCACCAACTCCCGGAGTTCACTCAGACTCACGTCCATCAAGTCAGTGATGCCATCCAGCCATCTCATCCTCTGTCGTCCCCTTCTCCTCCTGCCCCCAATCCCTCCCAGCATCAGAGTCTTTTCCAATGAGTCAACTCTTCGAATGAAGTGGCCAAAGTACTGGAGTTTCAGCTTTAGCATCATTCCTTCCAAAGAAATCCCAGGGCTGATCTCCTTCAGAATGGACTGGTTGGATCTCCTTGCAGTCCAAGGGACTCCCAAGAGTCTTCTCCAACACCACAGTTCAAAAGCATCAATTCTTCGGCACTCAGCTTTCTTCATGGTCCATTACATGGGCTATCCTTATATCCTGGTCTGGAAAAACATAGATTGGTTTGCCACATTCTGCCCTGTATGTAAATACAGTCACACAGCACAGGCTTTAATGTCTGAGTTCTTTTGTTCAACCTTGTTATTTGTGAGACTCAGCCGCATTGTTACCTATAGTTGTAAATCATCCATCCTCATTCATGTGCTGACTTCTGTTTTATGAATATATCACAATCTATCCATTCTCTTGTTGATGTATTTTGGGTAATTTCCAACTTTAATCTTATACTGATAGTACTGCCCTGAATATTTTAGGATGTTCATTTGTTGTGTATATGGATTGATTTCTCTTGGTTAAATATCGAAGAGCAAGAATGTTGGGTCACAGAGAATAAAATCACCTTCAGTAGATGCCACTTAACTGTTTTCTGAAGTTGGTTCAATTTATATTCTCATCAGTAGTAGGCAAGAATCCTGGCTGTTCTACATTTTCACCAACACTTGGTATTTCTGCCTTTTTCAGTTTACCGTTATGGTGGATATGTATAGTATCATCGTTATTATTTTTTTGTACATGTAAAGAAAAAAGTGCTTCCAGTAAAACTTTTGGATTTTTCTTTAGCAATGTGACAGTTACTGAAAATAATTACTTTAGGTTGAATTTAAGGTTTACATGAAAACTGCTACTGCTAAGCTGCTAAGTCACTTCAGTTGTGTCTGACTCTGTGCTACCCCATAGATGGCAGCCCACCAGGCTCCCCTGTCCCTGGGATTCTCCAGGCAAGAACACTGGAGTGGGTTGCCATTTCCTTCTCCAATGCATGAAAGTGAAAAGTGAAAGTGAAGTCACTCAGTCGTGTCTGACTCTTAGCAATCCCATGGACTGCAGCCTACCAGGCTCCTCCGCTCATGGGATTTTCCAGGCAAGAGTACTGGAGTGGGGTGCCATTGCCTTCTCCATACATGAAAACTACTAAAGCTATTATTTGGATATTTGCTTGACTATGGTTCAGTGCCTTTGAGACTAGTAGACATTGTATTGGGAGCTGTTGCTAGTGATAAGTTTCTGGTGTAATGATTAACTGTAATCATGTTTGTCTGTGAAAGTTTACTGACCATTTCCTATATCTCCAGGGTTATCTATTTGGCTCTTCTAATTCTCGAATTTATAACTGGGGCTTCCCTGGTGGCTCAGAAGGTCTAGAATCTGCCTGTAATTCAGCAGACCTGGGTTCAATCTGTGGGTTGGGAAGATCCCCTGGAGAAGGGAATGGCTACCCTCTTCAGTATTTTTGCCTGGAGAATCCCATGGACAGAGGGTTTGGCTCTTCTTCTAATTCTCTAGTTTATAATTAGTATGCTAGTTTTCTGTAGTTGAGAACAATTTGATTAACATCTTGCTCATTACCTCATTGGATTAATGTCATTTATTTTTTGTTTATAAATATCTCTGATTAATACCAGCATTGTTTACTGTGTAGATAAAGTTAGAATAAAACGCTGCTCCCCAGTGACACTATCATCTACTGTGAATATATTTTCCAAGTAAAAGCTGTGGTTTCAAATCTGAGCATTAAATCTCTAATGAACTAGTATTTCTCATTGATTTTTCATGTGCTTCAACATATTTTATTTGCTTGAAGTACTAGATAATTAGCCTGTAATTCCATTTCTCTACCCTGTGACTGCTGAGAGAAACACTGTGGTCATTTTTCTTGCCAGTGTTCTTTCCTACTCATGTTCAGGCCAAGACATTTGATTTCTTACTGAATCATAAAGCTATATTTTTTTAATTATTTTGAAATCAAAGATGCTGACTTCAGTATATTTAACTCCAGAAGTTAGTACAGATTGTGTGACTAATTACCATAAAAATTATGGCTGAGAAATGAGAAAGGTGTAGTCACTCACAATTTTCCATTTACAAAACAAGGTTTTCAAAAATAACCAAAGATGAATGTGGTAGTTTTATGAAACCATGGTCTATTTCCAACTATTTCTTCAGTGGTCTGGAAATTCACAATGCTAAGTTCAACCAGGCACATCCCTCCATAACTACTGGAAAAACCATAGCTTTGACTATATGGGCCTTTGTCAACAAAGTGATGCTATGAACTCTGTCTAATTCATTTTATATTCCCAAATATTTACCTGATGGGTGAGTACAGAGCAAGTGTTTATAAATGATTTGAATAAGGAAACTAAATGTGTAGTATAATCCTAATTATGTAAATAAGTGTGTATAAGCACGTATGCACAAATGCACAGATATAGAAAGAAATATAAAAATATTGAAGAGTGATTATTTGCAGGTAGTACAGTTATGTGTATTATTTTCTCCTTACATGATTGTTTCTTTTCCTTTTTTTTAACATAGCATGTATTACTGTTATAAAAATAGTTTTAATATATAAGTTGAAAATAAAAATATAATATTAAATAGTTTATCTAATTCATATGTTTACCTAAAACAAGTAGACTGCCAGATACTTCTCCAGCAAAGATGAGTTTGGATCAGCAGAGAATTGCAATTTGGAGACTGCAACCAATACAAGGCCATAGGCAAGTCCCCAAAGGAGAACACGTTTATAGAGATAAAAAAGGAAGTAGGGAGGGCTATAATAAACGAAGAGTCTGTGGCTTTTCATTGGCTGAGTTCTTAAAGATGTGGTCTTTCTCCTTCCATTGGGCTCTGCAGTCTTCACAGAGTGTGAGATCACCTCCTCCTTGTCTCTGTTTAATTGAGTTTTCTGTTTATTAACTTGCTTCCTATGTTAGATACAGACACAGCGGGATCGTTAGGGCTGATTCCTCAAAACTATGGGTCAAACAATTTTGTTGTTATTTAATTGATAGAGAAACCAGGATTCTCTATTGTTCCAGTATGTAAATCAGTTGGATAGTCATAAACAGAACAGTGTTATAGTCATTTTGCTGTAGTATAGGAATCTGAAACTAATGAGTTTACCTACTCATCAAATTTATTTGTTTATTAACTTTAAGTGTCAGTCTCTTAGTCGTGTTCGACTCTTTGTGACCCCATGGACTGTAGCCTACCAGGCTCTTCTCTCCATGAAATTATCCAGGCAGGAATACTAGAGTAGTCATTCCCTTCTTTAGGGGATCTTCCCAACCCAGGGATTGAACCCAAGTCTCCTGTACTGCAGGTGGATTCTTTACTGTCTGAGTCACTGGGGATAGGTACACATTACTTTGAGTTTTTTCTTCATTTTATAATTGGTATAACATCTTATCTTTGTAGGAGATTTGAAATATATGTTCATGTTGTTTTAGTTTTCTTTCTCTTAGTAGTTTTTGCCTTCCAGGTAATGACTCTTGAGTGGCTTCCCAGGTAGCTCAGTGGTAAAGGACCTGCCTGCCAATTCAGGGGACATGGGTTAGATCTCTGGGTCAGAAAAATCCCCTGGAGGAGGAAATGGCAACCCACTCCAGTATTCTTGCCTGGAAAATCACGTGGACAGAGGAGCCCAGTGGGTTACAGTCCCTGAGGCTGTGGTGACTCTTGAACCTTACTTTCCTTGGGTGTTTCTGTTGCTGCTGCTGCTGCTGCTAAGTTGCTTCAGTCGTGTCCGACTCTGTGCGACCCCACAGATGGCAGCCCTGGTCATGGTTTAAAAAGATTATCATTCTTCTTATTTCTCAAGCCAGAAGTCTGAGAGTCATTCCAGACTTTCCTTCTTTTTCATGTCCACATTAAATTGCCACCAAGGTAACATTGAATCTAAGGTATCTTTGGCTTTTGTTTCTCTTCTTCCTTCCCTGTATCATTGGTGTTTCATTATTTTCATCCTGGTGTATTTTAACTGCCACATTGCTGATCCCATTGAAGAGTGCTACATGTCTATCTTGTGGACATGTAGCATTAATTCATTGTAGAGATTTTGTAAAACCTAATGGCAATTGCTTAAAATGATCCCTGTCATTTACTTAATAATCAGTCCATGACTGTGATATATTTGCAATGTATACCCTTTACCAAGCAAGGCAATAGTGAAACTCACTATTGACTGGTCTTCAAGCAGCTTGAAAAAAAAATCTGACATTGATGGTTGCTGTTTGAGTGGTATCATAAGTGGGCAAGGAAGTTGTAATTACTGTATCTTCCAGAAAAATGGGAATGGAGGCAGAGTGAAAGTTTTGAAAACTTTTGTTACAGTGAAAGTAACAAAATTTAAGTTTGCCTGTGTTCCTTTGTGTGAATCCCTTCCATACTGGAATGTGAGTGTTCACGGAGTTAAAAATTGAGGCTTGGGGGCATTTGCAAAAGTAAGGTAGTTAAACCATGATTGATTAAGACCATTGTCCTTTTCAGCTTCAGCTGCCCCACTGTGTCCTGTGTCTCATGACATTGGGGTGATCTTGGCTATTTTTTGTTTGTTTGAGCTATAGCTCTAGCAATACTTGAAGTATGTCATGTATGAAGTTGAAAGTTTTAAAGTATCTCAGATAATAACTTTTTTTTTTGGATAACTGATATTTGAGAAAAGACTGTCTTTCTAGTCTCTCTGCATAAAATATTACATTTTTTGGTCATGAAAACAGACATTCAAAGAGTATGCAGCCAAAGATGCAAGGGAGGACATATCATAGCCTCTTGACAGTTAACAATAGCAGATTTTATATTAATGTATTTATTTTGGGGATTTACAGTATTTGTCAGCTTTTAATAATTTGAAATGTATGCAAACTATTTTTTTTATTGCACATATATTTTTCTTAAAGAGGGCCCTCAAGTTGTATAAGCGTTCAGCTCACAGTACCTGTCTTTTACTAAATAGGAGGTCTCTGAGGAAGCATTTATGGTCTATTATCTTTTGCTGAGGCATCTCTCACTGCCCTGTAGTCAAAGACCCAGCACTGTCCCCCTGCTCTAAAAGCATGAATGTACTTACTAGGAGTGGAACAGAGAGGCTATATTATCCTAGTTTAGGATAGCAAATGTCAAATGCCTGTACTCTGGTTATTTGAATCTGGTTTTATAAACTGTTATACGCAGGGCACATACCTTTTTACCCTATGGATTTAATACAGAACGTAGTATTTGATAAAATGACTATTTTTTTTTAGTGTTTATCGACTTAATATAAAATCTCATTTCAGGTCATGAATCCCCTTTCCTTTTTTCCTTCAGTGTAATAAACTGTGATAATTAGATTTAAAGTATAAATATTATTTACTCTAAAGACCTTAATAGGTTACTCACTGGATGCTATTTCTTTTTTTCCTCCTTCTTTACTCCCCCTGCCCAATATTTAAAATATCCTCCTGCCTCTGTATGACCTTTATTTCTTTTTTTTTTTTTCATGTTCAGTTACTTTAAAAAAAAAAAGTTTTATTTTGTATTGGAATATAGTCAATTAACAAATGTGATAGATTCAGGTGAACAGCGAAGGGACATATACATGAATCCATTCTCCCCCAGACTCCTCTCCCATCCAGGCTGCCACATGACATTGAGTAGAGTTCCGTGTACTCTGCAGTAGGTCCTTACTGGTTATCTATTTTAAATACTGCTGTGTGTACATGTCCATCCCAAACTCCCCAAGTATCCCTTCCCACCCCTCCCCTTCCCCTTTACTTTCCAATCTCTTCTTTTTCAAACATGAAGATTACCTTTTGATATGTGGATGGGCCAGACTTTCTCTGACTTAATCCATTGCTTTCATTTACTTCCCAAATTTTGATTCTTGATTTACTTTGCTCTTTCCCCTTGGGAGCTGCTAAGATTTGTACAATTGATTTCAACTACCATCTCTAGTGATGATTTAGTTGCAGGCGCTAATAAAAAGTTTTACTGTAATTTAAAAGGGAGACTGAAAATAACTTGGCAAGTACTGAATATTCACCTATATTATTTCAAACAGTACGAGTAAAACCTAGGCTGTTATATAAATTTAAGTGTTCTTGCTATAGATTACAGGGAATCTGGAAAGAGTTAGTATTGCTGAGGTTTTTGTGCATGGTGCCAGATGTTAAAAGCTGCATAGTATTGAAGTTTTACCACTCCTATAAAGCATTTCCCCATAGTTTTAGTCCACACTGATGGCTCCTCTTCTTGACTGCCTGAGGCACACATTGTTACTAACATTTATTCCTTGTGGGGCCTCTGAAATAGCTGGACCTTTAAAATCTTCCAGTTTATCTCCTCATCAAATGCACTTAAAGTTATATTATGTGACATTTGAATATATGCTTTTTCTTAAAGCTTCTTGTTTTTGAGTGCGTTATTAGTTCTTAAGAAGCTAATTGGAAATATGGAAAGTATGATGAGATCTAGATAACTGCACTTTAAAATCTACCTATAATCAGAGCAGAGATACACAAAAGGTTCCTTTTAGTGGCTGAAAGACCCAGGGGGTCAGATAAACTTGCCTATAACTGTGTTAAAATCTCTACGTAATATGTCAATCAGAATGGATGGGTACAGATCAACGTAGAAACAGGGAGACAGCTAAGTCATTATGGGAAATGTTTGCAGTGCCCATCCAAGTTCTGTCTAAAAGTGAGGGAGCCTCCGCTATCTGAGTTAGGGTTCACGTGGTCCTATATGGTTCTGACTAGTGATGAAAGAGCTGTAGTCTCTAGACTCTGAGATTTTCCCATCTCATTGGTAAGAACACATCGATTGTGAGATTAACTTAATCAACCAAATGCTATTCCTGTTTAATGCATCTGAATTACTTTCTCTATCTTATTCCCAAACTCAGCAACCATGTGACAGTACAGTGGATTTGCATGTTAGGTATGTGTAGGTGTGTGTCTTAGACAAGGACATAATTTGAAATTTGCGTATAATCAAAATTATGCTTGAAATCTTTTGAATTAATTTTGAATTAGTAGGATTTAGGTTTAGAAGCCCCAAATTAAGTTCTTTCTTTTTCTGCCTCCTGTAGCTCCCTTTCTTCTTCCTTTCCTTCCTTTCTTCTCTCCCTCTCTTTTTCTCTCTCTTTCTCCTTCCCCTCTCCTGCTTCCTCTCTTTTTTCTCTCCTTTTCCTTCACTCCCCTTCTATTTCTTTCTCTCTCTTTCTTTTTCCCCTAAGGCCAGTTGGAATCTTAGGTTTCTTTCAATGATAGGAATGAGGGGCAATGGGCACCCAAAGAACTTCACCCTATATTACATTACAGCAGTTAAGAGCATGTGATTTGGACTTGTATACTTTTTTTTGGAATTATACTTACTAACAATGTGTTATATACTATAACATTTAAATACAGAATATAGAAAAATTGAATGAGGTAAAATTTATAAAGTTCTTAGCATGGGGCTTAAATGAAAGTGCTATTTAAGTGGCAGCCATTAAAATAACCATTCAGTTATGATTGGATTCCAGAATCATAAAGTGTATATTGGGATGTGTGTACCTATTGATATACTTGTGTTTAGGAAAAGATTCTTCCCATCTAGTTAATTATTATGTCTACTGCCTCCCATGTTTCTCTTTCTCTCTCTCTCTCTCTTTTTTTTTTTTTTGGTAAAAACATTTAAGTTCTATTCTCCTAGTAAATTTCAGTTATGCTATACAATGTCAGAGAAGGCAATGGCACCCCACTCCAGTACTCTTGCCTGGAAAATCCCATGGACGGAGGAGCCTGGTGAGCTGCAGTCCATGGGGTCGTGAAGAGTCGGACACGACTGAGTGACTAGACTTTCACTTTTCACTTTCATGCATTGGAGAAGGAAATGGCAACCCACTCCAGTGTTCTTGCCTGGAGAATCCCAGGGACGGGGGAGCCTGGTGGGCTGCCATCTATGGGATCGCACAGAGTCGGACACGACTGAAGTGACTTAGCAGCAGCAGCAGCATACAATGTTATCAGCACAATAGTTATGTGGAATCTACCAAAAACATTTCCAGCTCATAGAAACACAAAATAGAAAAGTAGTTGCCAGGGGCTCAATGGTTAGGAAAAGAGAGATTGGTAAAAGGGTCCCAGCTTTCAGCTGTAAGATGAATAAGGTCTGAGGATCTAGTGTATAATAGTCAATGCTTTATGTTTTCATTATTTTAAATAATGCATATTTCTGGCAAGAGAAATTTCCTCAGTCATTTATAGCATGTTGAGTTTGTGACACATAGGAATTTTACGAAGATAAATTAATGAAATATACTTTGACACTTTAGAACAGCAGGAATGATTTCACCCTTCAAAAATGTATGAAGTGTGCTTTTATTTTTTCAGCTGTTACGCATTAGAGAACTTCCATCATGTTGAAGGTGTGGTAGTTTTATGCAAGTTTTATGTGTTCATAGAGTTGAAGTGGAGGGTCATTTTTGTTATCAATCCTCTGTAGTTCCCCCATTGAACCCAAATGTTCTAATGCAATTCCAATTTCTAAGCCTTTTCCCTTTCCCTTCCCTGCTGAGCCTCCCCAACCTGGCTCACCCCTCTAGGTCGTCACAGAGCACCAGGCTGAGCTCCCTGTGTTACATAGCAACTTCATACTAGCTATCTATTTTACATATGGCAGTATGTATATGTCAGTGCTACACTCTCAGTTCATCCCACACTCTTCATCCCCTGCTGTGTTCACAAGTCTTTTCTCTATGTCTGTGTCTCTATGTGTATCTTGCAAATAGTTTCATCAGTACCATTTTTCTAGATTCCATATACATGTGTTAGTATATGATATTTGTCTCTTTCTTTCTGACTTATTTCATCTGTATAACAGGCTCTGGGTTCATCCACCTCACTTCAACTGATTCACATTTGTTCCTTTTAATGGCTGAGTAATATTCCATTGTACATAATATACCACACCTTTCCTTAACTGTTCATTTGTTGATGGACATCTAGGTTGCTGAGCCGTTGTGTACTGATGGACATCTAGTTTTCTGGGCCATTGTATATTAACATCTAAGTTTATTATGGCAGAATGATGTATTTCCTTGTTTGTGTAAGTCCATGGTGGGGGAGTCCATGTTGCTTCTCTTGTGGCTCAGCTGGTAAAGAATTTGCCTGTAATGTGGGATACCTGGGTTCGATCCCTGGGTTGGGAAGATCCCCTGGAGAAGGGAAAGGCTACCCACTCCAGTATTTTGGCGTGGAGAATTCCATGGACTGTATGGTCCATGGGGTTGCAAAGAGTCGGACACAATTGAGCGACTCTCATTTCGTGGTGGGGGAGGGGCTGTGAGGGGGGCTTCAAGACTTTAAATTCCATTATGTTGCCAATCTGAGGCTTCCCCGGTGGTTCAGAGGTAAAGAATCTGCCTGCAGTGTAGAAGACGTGGGTTTGATCCCTGGATTGAGAAGATCCCCGGATTGAGAAGATCCCCTGGAGGACAGCACAGCTACCCACTGCAGTATTCTTGCCTGGAGAATACCATGGACAAAGGAGTCTGGCAGGCTACAGTCCATAGGGTTGTAAAGAATCAGACACAACAAATGAAAAGGCAACCTATTGAATGGGAGAAGTTAGAATAGTTGCATGTCATATGTTTGATGAGGGATTAACATTCAAAACATAAAGAACTCAATAGCAAAAACCTCCAAACAATCAGTTAAAAGTGAGCAAAGATATGAATAACTATTTTTTCAAATAGGACATTCAGATGGCCAACAAGTACATGAAAAGGTGTTCACTATCACTAATCATCGGGGAAATGCAAATCAAAATCACAACGAGATATCATATCACCTCATGCTGGTTAGAATGGCCATTACCAAAAAGACAAGAAATGACAGGTTGTTGGCAAGGATAAAAAGCAAAAGGAACGCTTGTGTACTGTTGGTGGGAATGTAAATTGGTACAACCACTATGGAAAAGAGTATGACTCTTCCCCTCCAAATTAAAAAAGATCTTGAAAAATGAAAGTGTTAATCGCTTAATTGTATCCGACCTTTTGTGACCCTGTGGACTGTAGCCCACCAGACTTCTCCATCCATGGAATTTTCCAGGCAAGGACGCTAGAATGGATTGCCATTCCCTTCTCCACAGAATCTTCCTGACCCAGAAATGGAACCTATGTGTCCTGTGTATCCTGCATTGCAGGCAGATTCTTTATTGTCTGAGCTACCAGGGAAAACCCCCAAATGATCTTATGATCAAGCAGTTCCACTTCTGGGTATTTATCTGAATAAAACCAAAGTATTAACTCAAAAAACATATTTACTTCATGTTCATTGCAGCACTGTTTACAATCGCCAAGATATGGAGTCGGCCTAAGTGCCCATCTATAAATGAATGAAGAAAATGTGGTGTATTTACATATACATATTGGGATATTATTCAGCCATAAAAAGAAGGCAATCTTGTCATGTTTGACAACACGGATGGACCTTGAGGGCATTATGTTAAGTGAAATAAGTCAGACAGAAAAAGACAAATACAGTATGATTTCGCTTATGTGTAGAATCTAAAACAAAAACAAAATAAAACTAAACCAGTAATATATAAAGAACGGAAGCTGGGGATTTGGTGGGGTGGGTGAAATGGGTTACAGGGGTTCAAAAGGTACAGACTTCTAGTTATAAAATCAATAAGTCCTGGGGATGTAATGTAGAGCCTATTAGCTATAGTTAATGTATTGTATATTTGGAAGTTCCTAAGAGAGCAAGTCCTAAAAGTTTCATCACAAGAGAAAAAAATGGCAACTATGTGTGGTGATATATGTTAGTTAGACCTATTGTGAGACTCATTTTGCAGTATATACACATATCGAATCATTATACTGTATACCTGAAATGAATTTAATGTTATATGTCAATCATATGCTGATTAAGAAAAAAAAATTCTTCCAAATTTTTTCTCAAATTCTGTCCTTGAAGATGTACACAAAGTTGATTTCACTTCTTTTCTACTTAATGCTATGTATCATGTTTCATAATACATAATAATGCATTTCATTTCCTTCCTGAGTAAAATAGAAATAGGAACTATTTTTAAGTATCAATTATTATGTAGGATGCAAAATATTTATACTAGGAGAGTATCTTCAAGGACTCAGGGGCTTTATAAAAAATAACTACTGCTCCAGAATCAGTATGGTTAGGTGTTTGAAAGGTACAAGAACTCACATATCAGTTTCCCTCATTTATAAAATAAAGGAGCTGGGTTAGGTGTTCTCAAAGGCCTTTTGAGATTTAAACTGCTAAAAATCATTAGAGACTATTTTTATGTTAAAACTTAATGCACAGTTAACGGTGCCTTAGTGGTTTGAAACACTAAACCAATGGTTTAGTAAAAATGTACTCATTCAAGGGATCTCACATTATTCTAGTTCACTTCTTTTTGTTGTTACAATTTAAGGTCCTTTCCAATCTCATAAGAACATTTCTCGTGGTTAGACAAAGTTTTTTTTTTTTTTTTTTCTTTTTCCTTATATGTGGCAACATTAGAGGTCAAAAACCTCACTTTCGGTGATTGTTTGGCTTGTAGGAATCTGCTTTTATTCACATGTTGGTGATATCTGTATTTTCTAATCAAGTGGGTTGCATCTGTCTTCAATTTTATTTTTTCCTATAATTGTATAAAACAGTGATTTGAGACTTGTGACGGAAGTCTGCACTGTATCTTTCCCAACCAGTAATATCATGATACATGGTAATCTCTTTGTGAAAGCTTCATAAATGTTGATGAATTGGAAACAGTATTAAGAATAAACCAAAAGCCCACTTATATTTCCTACCATTTAAACGCAGTTCCTGTATGAGAATGCAACTAAATCAGAAAGTTTTCCATTTTCACAGGAATGCCTAGAACTTAGTCCTTTTTAATCCATAACTAACAGACAATAGTATAATTTTCCAGTGATATATCATAACCTTTTTACATTTGATTCAAAGGACAGATGTATTTGAGGAGTCATGCAGAATACACTACACATTTAAAGAAAGGTGTATTAAGAATTGATTTCACTTTTACTTCTGCTCAACACTATTGCATTTCATTGTTGAACTTGATATACTATAATATCCTTATTTTCTAATTTTTTTCGTTCTTACATCGAAAATTATTTATGACCACATTTTGTGTCTTGTCCTTAAAACAAATGTTCTTTCCATTTATCTGATTTCTCTTGTCCTTGCCTTCTTTAGTCTCTAAATCAGACATGATTCTCAAAGTTATTTATCACCAGTAAAATTTATCAAGTGCCTTCTCAGAGAGTAAGTCAGTTCTCTGCATTCCTTTGAGTTAGGTAGCCATGTTCTATGTTGAAGACATAAAAATGTCAACACTCTGATTTTTAAAATATGTGTTCTATTTATGGTCAAATGTTAGCAATAATCAGTCTCTGGTTTCTATAACCATATGGACCGATTTGATTGGCAGAATGATTCATATCTTCCTGTTCATGCATGATAGATCACTCAGAACTCATTTTTCAAAATATGGCATTTGCTTCTTTAGGTAATGATATTGATACATACCTATCTCATATGTAAAATCCCAGGTGCTTTATACAGTTAACATCTGAGGAAATATATCATTTGATTTATGTGGTAATTTTTGTGCTCAGTTAGTTGATGATACCACTACAAGCTTTTCTTTGTAAAATACTTTTGTCAAAGTATTACTTCTCTGCTTAAAGCAGGAATTCCTTCAGAAACTTTTCATTTATGTCTTTAGGATAGAATCCGATTATCATAGCTTGACTTTGTGACCATACATACACTGCCCCTGACATAAGCTTCCAACCTCATATTCTGTTTCTCCCTTATCTGAAAACTTAACTGTAGCCAGGTAGATGCACTCATGTTCCCGACATACGAGTACTTCTGTCTCTGTATGTTTTTAAGAACTTCTCTTCTACCTGGAGTGACTTTGTGTCTGTTTTTCATTTACAGAAATCTTGTCTTTCAGGGATACATTTTTTCTCACTTTGCCCATGAAGTCATTATTGAAATTTTCAGTTAGGGGAAGGGAAGGGAATTCAGTTGGAGATGGAGGAAAACATTTGAATATCCACTATGTGGCAAGTACTATGATGGGCAGTTTACATACATTATTTCAACAAAGGCTTCCTGTTTTATGAATTCCTTTCTTTTATTTAAGAAGCTCAATTCAGTTGCTCAGTCATGTCCAACTCTTTGAGACCCCATGGACTGCAGCATGCCAGGCCTCCCTGTCCATCACCAACTCCCGGAGTTTGCTCAAACTCATGTCCATCAAGTTGATGATGACATCCAACCATCTCATCCTCTGGCGTCCCCTTCTCCCCCTGCCTTCAACCTTTCCCAGCATCAGGGTCTTTTCTAGTGAGTCCGTTCTTCACATCAGGTGGCCAAAGTACTGGAGCTTCAGCATCAGTCCTTCCAATGAATATTCAGGACTGATTTTCTTTAGGATTGACTGGTTTGATCTTGCAATCCAAGGGACTCTCAAGAGTCTTCTCTTACACCACAGTTCAAAAGCATCAATTCTTTGGTGCTCAGCTTTTTTTACGGTCTGGCTCTCACATCCATACATCACTACTGGAAAAACCATAGCTTTGACTATGTGGACCTTTGTTGGTCAAGTACTGTCTCTGCTTTTTAAAATACTGTCTAAGTTGGTCATAGCTTTTTTTCCAGAGAGCGTCTTTTAATTTTGTGGCTGCAGTCACCATCTGCATTGATTTTGGTGCCCAAGAAAATAAAGTCTCTCACTGTTTCCACTGTTTCCCCATCTATTTGCCATGAAGTGATGGGACCAGATGCCATGATCTTCATTTTTTGAATATTGAGTTTTAAGCAAACTTTTTCACTCTCCTCTTTCACTTTCATCAAGAAGTTCTTAGTTCCTCTTGTTTTTCTGCCACGAGAATGGCATCATCTGCATATCTGTGGTTATTGATATTTCTCCTGGAAATCTCGATTCCCCCTTGTGCTTCCTCTAGTCCAGCTTTTCCTTCCTTTGTGGTTCAGATGGTAAAGTGTCTGCCTGCAATGCAGGAGACCTGGGTTCGATTCCTGGGTTGGGATGATCCCCTGGAGAAGGAAATGGCAACTCACTCCAGTGTTCTTGTCTGGAAAATTCCATGGGTGGAGGAGCCTGGTGGGCTACAGTCCTTGGGGTCGCAAAGAGTTGAATATGACTGAGCAACTTCACTTTCATCAATTTCATTCATGTTCATCAATTTCATTCACTTCCATCAATTTCATTCACTTTCATCAATACTCAGTGCCCAGAAGAGTTCTTTGAACAGTGAACATTTATTTAATGAATAAACATAATTGCCTCACATTGTTAATTTTATGATAATGTCTTAGCCACTTTCCTCATCCTTGAGATCCAATAAAAAGGGGGGGATCCATTTTACAGAGATTGAAATTATGACACAATACTTGTTTGATTCATTGGTTTGTGACTACCGTTATTGAAATTTAAAAAATACTGTTGTTTGAGTAGCTTGGCTATAGCTTAATACCCAGTGCTATTCAGTGTTTAATGAGTAATTATGAGGGAAATTGTTCATGATGGAATACCGTCTTGAAGGATAAATGAACCAGAGGAAGATCTTAGGTGGATTAAAGCTTAGTATGATCTAGGAGTAATGGTGGTAAGTTCAGCTAAGCAGTACCTGTCCATACATGCCCTGTAAAATGAGGAATTGTATTTGCTGTTGTGGAGCATTTCTGTGGACTAGAAGGTTTCCTTCAAGAGCACACCACTTAAATTGGTTCTAACCTGAAGTATTTTTCCACTTCAAAAAACATAATGGTTATTTTTCCCATGATATTTTTGTATTTTTTATTTTATCATAAAAATGAATGTTTTGCTGGCATTGCAATTATTTTTTAATAATTAATATACTACAGTATATATTATAATGTATAGTATATAATTATAGTGTACTCTATTACAATAATTCAGTACTCAATATATTGAAATTGGATTTGATAATTTGCTAATTGTCTTTTATTAATTGAACTTTGAGAAAAACTGAGAAAGAAAGAATAGAGGGAAAAAGAATCTCAGTATTGCCATTACCTTGTTTTCTGTAGATTCTTTTCATTTGTGTTGAGAAATGGAACTGTCTGTGGTACCTATGCAT
The DNA here is from genome assembly GCF_003369695.1 of Bos indicus x Bos taurus. Classification (NCBI taxonomy): domain Eukaryota; kingdom Metazoa; phylum Chordata; class Mammalia; order Artiodactyla; family Bovidae; genus Bos; species Bos indicus x Bos taurus. Next base: position 66,177,776 of record NC_040091.1, read on the forward strand.
GTCATATCTTGCACAACTAGTTTTTGGACACTGTAATCTCATTTTGAATAGATTACTCCAAGATATAAAAATTGAAATTTGAGCATGGAAGTGAATGAAATTGATGAACATGAATGAAATTGATGAAAGTGAAGTTGCTCAGTCATATGGGTTAAACTAATATTTTTTTCTGAAACTGCTGTAATAAGTGGATGTAGAGAGAGTTACACTTTAAAAAAAAATACAGCAGTATGTAAATGTCAATCCCAAGCTCTCAGTCTGTTCCCTGCCCTTTTCCCCCTGCCCCCAGGTAACCACACATTCATTCTCTAAGTATGTAAATATGTTTCTGTTTTATAAATAAGTCCATTTGTATCATTTTTTAGAGATTCCACATAGAAGCCATATCGTATGATGTTTGTCTTTCTTTGACTTACTTTACTTAGTATGATAATCTCCATGTCCATCCATGTTGCTGCAAATGGTATTATTTCATTCTTTTTTATGGCTGTATTTTTACCACATCTTCTGTTGATGGATATTTTCATTGCTTCCTTGTCTTGACTATTGTAAATAATGGTGCGTTTAACATTGGGGTATGTCTATCCTTTCAAACCATGTTTTTCTCTGGCTATATACCCAGGAGTGGGATTGTTTTTAAGGAACTTCCATACTGTTCTCCATAGTGGCTGTACCAATTTACATTCCCACCATCAGTGTAGGAGGGTTCCCTTTTTTCCACATCCACTCCAGCATTAATTGTTCATAGATTTTTTTTGGTGATGGCCATTTTGACTGGTGTGAGGTGATATCTCATTGTAGTTTTGATTTGTGTTTCTCAAATAATTAGCACTGTTGAGCATGTGCCTCTTTTCATGTGCCTCTCGGCCATCTGTATGTCTTCTTTGCAAAAATGTTTATTCAGGTATCCTGTGCATTTTCCAATTGGGTTATTGGGGTTTTTTTGTTTGTTTGTTTGTTTGTTTTTTTATTGAGCTGCATGAGCTGTTTGAAACTTTTGGAGACTAATCCTCGGGGAGTGCTTTTTACCTGTTCTGTGTGTTGAGAAAGTTTGTCTTGATTGTGATGGAAATAAGCCTCACACAGTACAGAAAGCGACCTCGTCATTTCATTAAGCAAATAGGCTACTGCTTCAGCAATTCGAGGTGGTGTAAAGCTGTAAATATTTTGATATCACTCACATTTCTCTTTTTCTTGTAGGTTTTAAAATGGGTGGAAGAAGCAGTACAGGCTTCCAAAGTTCACCTCTTATCAACAGACCATTTGGAACAGGCTGAAAATACTTGGAAAATTCCCTTTGATCCCAGTCTAAAAGAGGTTACTGTGTCTCTGAGTGGCCCTTCTCCAATGATTGAAATTCACAATCCTTTAGGTGAGCTATATGAAATATTCATATTAAAAATATTTAAAAATATAGAATATGAAAAAAATAGAAAAACCATGGAAGATAAAAGATTTTTAACAGACTTACTTGTTCAAATTAATGCTAACTTTATGAATAAATTCAACCAACTCAAAAATGACTGGAGAAGATGTTTAAAAATTAAAACTGAGTATTTTTAGTCATAAGTATCATTGAGTTAACATGAGATTCAAAAACTGAAACTCCTAATAATTTAAACAGATGGCATTTACTATCTTAATTGTAACTGAAGGATCCAAAAAATATTTTAGATGAACCTGAAATATTTTCTTCATCTTTATATGAGGAAATACTTCACAGTAACTTATTCTGTAAAATTCAGTGTTTTGTCATTTTTAAGTGAATCATATGAAAAAAGTCCTTTATTACTAAAAAAGCTGTCTAATTTTTTACCATATCATTTTCTTGATAGATTTTAATTTTACAGGTTGTTCTTGTTCAGTCACTAAGCTGTGTCCGACTCTTTGCAACCCCATGGACTGTAGTATACCGCCAGGCTTTCCTGTTCTTCACTATCTACCAGGGTTTGTTCAAACTCATGTTCATTGCCTCAGTGACACTATCCCAGTGATACTATCCAACCATCTCATTCTCTGTTGCCTCCTCCTCCTCCTGCTCTCAATCTTTCCCAATCAGGGTCTTTCCCAATGAGTTGGCTCTTCATATCAGGTGGCCAAAGGATAGGAGCTTCAGCGTCAGTCCTTCCCATGAATATTCAGGGTTGATTTCCTTTAGGATTGACTTTTTTGCCCACCTTGCATTCCAGTGGACTATCAAGAATCTTCTCCAGCACCACTATTTGAAAGCATGAGTTCTTTGGTGCTCAGCCTTTTTTATGGTCCAACTCTCACATCTGTGCGTGTTTACTGGAGAAACCATAGCTTTGACTATACGTACCTTTGTCGTCAATGTGAAGTCTCTGCTTTTCAATGTGCTATGTAGGTTTGTCATAGCTTTCCTTCCAAGAAACAAGCGTCTTTTAATTTAATGGCTGTAGTCACTGTCCACAGTGATTCTGGAGCCCAAGAATATAAAATCTGTCACTACTTCCACTTTTCCCCCCTCTATTTGCCATGAAGTGGTGGGACCGGTTGCCATGATTTTAGTTTTTTGAATGTGAGTTTAAGCCGGCTTTTTTCATTCTTTCCTTCCACCCTCATCAAGAGACTCTTTAGCTCCTCTTTAGGAGACAGTCTCTCAGGAGACAAGTAAACTCTGGTAGTCCCATCTCTTTAAGAATTTTCCACAGTTTGTTGTAATCCACACAGTCAAAGGCTTTAGTGTAGTCAATGAAGCAGAAGTAGATGTTTTTCTGGAATTCCCTTGCTTTCTCTGTGATCCAATGAATGTTGGCAATTTGATCTGTTTCCACTGTCTGTTCTAAATCCAGCTTGTATGTATGAAAGTTCTCGGTTTATGTACTACGGAAGCCTAGCTTGAAAGATTTTGAGCATTATCTTGCTAGCATGTGAAATGAGCACAATTTTGCAGTAGTTAAACAGTCCATGGGATCGTGAAGAGTCAGGCACGACTGAGCGACTTCACTTTCCCTTTTCACTTTCATGCATTGGAGAAGGAAATGGCAACCCACTCCAGTGTTCCTGCCTGGAGAATCCCAGGGACGGGGGAGCCTGGTGGGCTGCCATCTATGGGGTCACACAGAGTTGGACACGACTGAAGCGACTTAGCAGCAGCAGCAGCAAACATTCTTTGGCATTGCCCTTCTTTGGGATTGCAATGAAAAGTGACCTTTTCCAGTCCTGTGGCCACTGCTGAGTTTTCCAAATTTGCTGGCATATTGAGTGCAACACTTTTACAGCATCATCTTTTAGGATTTGAAATAGCTCAGCTGGAATTCCATCATCTTCACTAGCTTTGTTTGTGGTAATGCTTCCTGAGGCCCATTTGACTTCACACTCCAGGATGTCTGGCTCTAAGTGAGTGATCACACCATCACGTTTATCCAGGTCATTAAAACCTTTTTTGTATAATTTTTCTGTGTATTCTTGCCACCTCATCTTAATCTCTGCTGCTTCGGTTAGGTCCTTACTGTTTCTGTCTTTTATCATGCCCGTCCTTGCATGAAATGTTCCCTTGTTATCTTCAGAAGCATATTGCACACCTTCTAACCTGGGAGGCTTGTCTTCCCGTGTCTTTTTGTCTTTTCATACTCTGTTGGGTTCTCGAGGCAAAAATACTGAAGTGGTTTATGATTCCTTCCTCCAGTGGACCATATTTTGTGGTAACTTTCCACTATGACCCTTCTTGGATCACAGCCTTGTCATGGCAAAGGGGCTTGTATAATTTTACAGGAGATGGTTGTTAAAAAAACATATTTATATTCTCATTAGAATGATGTTTTAATTTGTTCCTTTGATAATTGTATGATTCTCAGTTTGGGCTTAATTCCATCTCTGGTTGAATTTATAAGATTTAAGGTTGAATTGAATAGTAATCTTAAAAAATAAAAAGAAACCTAATTTTTCTTAATATTCGTGTTTAGGAAATTTTTTAACCAATGATGTTTGCACAATATTTTTATTCCTATTGTAGCTGAAGTATATGTTACATTTTTTAAAACCTGTATGAACATTTATAAATTGGGAAGGAATAACTACCTTTTTTACTTTATTTGAATCTTAGAAAATGACATACCTTAGAGAAAATAGGGTATGAAATTTACCTCAAAGGCTTCAATCATACTTAACAATCAAATTGAAATTTATGAGCAAGCAAAACCAATTTTTTTGAGACTGTTTGGTCTTGAAAATAGATTTATCTGTAGAAATGGATTTGTCTTTTTAAGTAGCATTCTTATAGTACCATATATCCTATCTACCCAGGAAAGATTTGTGTTGTTCATTATCTGTATCGAAAGTACCTGTAACCATTGCCTTAAGTTCTACTACTTTAAAAATTCATTGATATTGATATTTTAAAAGTCATTTGCAGCGATTATAAAACTTCTGATGCAAACATGGGATTCTTTTAATTGATTTGTTTACATAACTGCAGAAATAGTCCACACGAGAGCCAAGCCTGAAATGAATATGTAAACTATGGCTTAATTCCAAATTTGCTTTCCTTCCTAAGTTCCAACTGTCAGATACTGTATGTTGATCTCAGTTGGAGATGGTACGGTGTTACTGCATTATACTGTCTCCTCTAATTATTCCTTTGACAAGTAAAACCCTTCTTGTGCACTTCATGGAAACCTGAGGTTTTACACTTTATGCAAAGTTATGCCCAGGGCTCTTAATGTTAGCAATATCTTGAGTCATATTCAAAAAGACATTTATTCTAGTTTACTGTTTTTCCATCTATTAAGTCTAAATGTCTCTAGTGACTGTACATAACTTCTTTGTAGCCATAATAATCGTTACCTAGATTAACTTTGGAAATACGATTATCGTCTTCCATCTTACTCTGTTTTTAAGATCACATCAACATAGCAAATAGGAATCTGTTACTTCAATTACAGTGTTCAGAAATGCTAAAGTTGCGTATATTTTAGATATAAAATGATGTTTTGAGCTAGACGTGTAAATGTCCATCAGGTAATTTATACTGGAAATGTACACAGCTGATATACATAGCTGAAATAAAGATTATGTTTATAACCTCTATGTCTGTCTTTCAGGAAAGCTGATAAAAAAGGGATTTGGCCTGAATGAGCTATTAAATATTCATAACTCTGCCAAGGTGGTGAATGTTAAAGAGCCAGAGGCTGGAATATGGACAGTGAAGGTACTGTTATGTTACAGAGTCTATTTGTTGTTTTATTTTGATGTTGGCACGTTTTATAAAATATATATAATAGTTTATTTATATCTTCTCTAACGATCATGGAGAATGCTTTTGCTAAAAATCAATAGACATGTTGCATTCTTCGGAGTTGTCTTGATCATATGAATTGATAGTGTTTGGTTGTGATGACCTTGAAAGGGATCAGTACCACCATAAATAGACTTAAAATGCTCCAGGTAGTTTTCCTATCATCGAATCTGTAAATTATATTATTATATTATATATTATTATATATATATATTATATTATTATATATATTATATTAGCCACTGTCTGCCTCCAAAACAATCAGAGATGGAGCCAGTAGAGAATGGTGTTTAGGGACAAAGGCCCTAGTGTGGAACTGCCCTGGGTTTGAAAACACCACCACTTAAAAGCTGCTAACCCCTTAGAACTATAGCTTCTCTTGATTTTCTTTCCACCTCTTTAATATAGGATGGCAATAACAGTCCTTTCTTTCATAGAAGTGTTCTGAGAATTAAATGAAGATGATAAAATGAAGTATTTAACAAGTTCCTGTTACAAAATAAGCACTCAAACATTGCTGGTTATTGGTGTGTAGTAGACCTACATTCATTGTGTGCTTGAACGCAAAATTGTATTTGTATCTTAGAGTCACATTAAATAGTATATGTTCATACTAAGAAAGCATTGTATTTTGGCAATATGGAGGAAAGAACGTGTTTGCCTTCGAAATTCAGGATACCATAAATCTGAGATCTAGTCCTGCTGCAAATTATATGTGGGACCCTCCCTAGTAGATGCTGTGCATGGCTTGCCCATATTTCTCAGAAATTTCAGTGTGCTCTGGCCTACTTCCAACCGCAGGATCTGTATTTCTGTGTCTGAGAAGCTTTTTTTTTTCTCAAGATAGAACAGGAGAAGGCTGTTCAGCTAGAGAATTAAACCCTTCTAGAGCAGCTTTCAGCCCCTGCAGGAATAAGCTCCAGTTGTCCACAGGGAGAGCAGACTTAAAGACACACCTTATATGTGCTGCGTGTATTACTCTTCCTCTTCCATTAGAATCCCTTGTAACTTCCAAATAAACAGTTTACTCTGAAATACTGGAACAACTCAAATGAAGATTCCCCTTGCATCATTTACTCTTTCACCATCTCAGCTTCCTGACATGATAAAAAGAAAAGAAAATGAGATCAACTGGCTCCTTTGAAATTATATAGCTGCTGTGAAAGTACATGGAGGTGTTATACCATAGAAATTTTGCATGCCAGTTTTTTAAAAGAAATACTTAACTTTTATTCTTTAATTTTATAAAGTTAATTTTTATTGTAACTCCATTTAAGTCCTAGAATATCAGTGTTTCTTTTCCTCACAACTCTCAGTCTTATAAGGAAAGTAGTAATATGGATATTTTAACATGAATAATATGGAATAAGGGTTTAAGTAAAAAGGCTATGTGAAATAAAATTAGTAACTTTTATTGAATGGATCACAAATAGTCCCATCTGCCTGTGTTATCCCCCAGTTCCTTGCACAGAGTAGTTGCTCAGTCCTTCCTAAGTGCATCAGATAGTCAATAATGAAGTGTTTCACTGTAATATGGCCAAATTTGATATTACAGTTATTTTAACCAACTTGCCCCACATATAACTAGATTGAGTCTGACTTTCTGTGACCACAGTGGAAAGGAGTATATGAAGTTCCGAGTCTCTGTATTGTCCAAACATTTTCATTTAAGCATGCTCTAAGTCAGCAGTCTTGAGCTAGCTGTTCACTAAGGTAGCTCACTTAGCAAGTTCTCTAAGATGATCCGTTCTTGCTCTCTAACCAGTGATGTTAAGTTGTCTGTTACTGACTTTGAGATGCATACAAGTGATACCATTCTTCTGTATAATTAGCAACTGATTGTGAAGTATTTGAACCCATTTGATAGGTGATTTGGATTGCTACCAGTGGTATTTCCTCTAATAAAACTCTTGCCTAGAAGGGGGATATTTTACATGTCTGATGTTTTTCCTTGTGCCTAACACGCCTATTGATCCAGTCATCCATTCAGTAAACCTTTACTGAGTGTCTGATTCTGGCCATGTTCCATGATACTTAATGGGCACTAAGTACATCTTAATTGATCATTAGAACAGAGAGTCACTGAGGATTAATCTGTGAGTGAGGAAGGAGATAAGATGATAGGAACACTGTTTAGACAAGTCTCTAAACCTGGCCTCCTGTAATTAAGAACACAATAGAAAGACACAATATCTATTATCACAGTATTTTAAATTCATATCTAATCATCATCAAAGAAGCTTCTGGTCCTGTTGTTACACAATATCTGGTGTACAATTAGTGATATCTAAACAAAGGATGAGAATTACAATGCAAGTAAAGATAATGAACTTATTTCGCTCCTGAATGAAATACCAAAATAATGTATCAGGTTGGCATAAAGGCAATTGAGCTGAATCTACTGACATAAATATTGCTGCTGACTTTGGATCTCCCTTTTGGATGGCTAATGAAGGATAGCATTTTACATGTGTGTTTTCTTAAGAGGAGAAACGTCTGAGATTAGACAGCACATCCCCAGTGCCATCTCTCATGCGCTCTGCTATCTGGAAAGTGTCTGCTCTATCGGTGGAATTACTAACAGCTTTTTTGAATGTTTTGCATAACAGTTTTAATCTTATGTGTAGAACACAGCCCATCTCTTATTTGACCTTAGCATGGTATTCAAGGAGCACCAAATTGAGCCTCAACCAGTCTTTTTGGTTATCTTCCACCACGTGCCTTTCTACTCGAATCAAATATACTTTTGCAATGTCTCTCATCTTCTCTTACCACATTCTCTTGGTCTGTGCTTTCTTTCAAGCTGTTGCTTCTTTCTAGAATATTCTTTTCTTATTTTATGTCTGATTCATAACTCCCAATAGTGCTCAGCTCAAATGGTAACACTTGTATCAAGACTTTTCTCATTCAGAATATACTCTTTTCCCTCTGGCTTTCTATTGCAATTTTTTGGCACCTCCCTTTGCATAATTTTTCCCCATTATGTCATATTTATTTCTGTACAGGTTTTGGCTTCCAGTTTTGCTGTAGACCAGACTTTGTCACAAGTATATGCCTTAGTGCCTGGGAAAGAACTATATAAATATTCCTGAATAAGAACGAATTCACTTATTCTGATGATATCCAGGGAAGCAGGCTTTGGTTTAGTTTGGATCACAGTTGATGTACTGGCACAAAACACTTTATTATGCCCATGATTTGACTATGACAATGGCGATTGCTTTTCTTCTGTGGTTTCCCAATGAAACCCTGGTGATTACTTTTCTGTGGTTTATTCGAACACTTTAATTGAACAGAGACAATGAGTCAACTCATCAGTATACTTCATATAAGTAACCTGGATGTTTTAGGTTGCCTCTGATGCAGGTGAAAACTTGCCAGAAAGAAGTAACTGAAATGGACCCCAAGTTATTATTACAAACAAAAGAGACAGTTGTTTGAGGCCTTTAAATTTGTATCTGTAGGGAAGCTAGAAATCCTGGGTCTCATTTCTGAGAAGAAGTGTAAATTTTCCATTAAGACAGCTTAATTATACCTAGGCTATTTGAACATAACCACATAAACTCTCAGGCCAGATTGTGTGCTGCGCTCTTTAAGGGAAACTTTGTTGCAAAGACATTAAATAATTGTCAGTACCCATTATGTTTAGAGACTCTTGCTATTAGTCTAGGATTATCAGTGTGATCATGGGATGTAGCACATCCCCTGAGGTGTTTCCATTAAGTAAATTTGGATAAACTGTCCTTAGATCATCTCCCAAGTAGAGAAGGGAGTGTACCCAACCACATGATTATATTGAGATTCTGAGACTAGCAGAAATATTTCTGGTTGTAGATAGTTACTTTGGTTGCCAGAACCTACTAATGCATTTTCTACAGGATAAGGATAGTTTTAGAAATGCATAAATGGCATAAACTTGTTATGGAATTACAATAAACCTCAAGTCTAACAAAGGACCACACAAGTAGCATATTACACTGGCCTCCAGTTATTCCCACCTGGTACCTCTTTTAAATAAGCAGTCAGACTACACCAGGTGTATTATTTAAAGGGATTAGCTATGGCATTAATTCAGTGTTTAGGGTCAATGGAATCCTCTATAGTAGATTTTTTTTCCTGGAATATTCCCCAGTTATATTTGTCTGCCAATATCACATTGTCAATCAAATGGAATATTTCCTTTAAAAAATATATGTACACTTTTATTTATATTTAAATGGGTATGTGTGGGTGTGTATATGTGAATATATACAGAATTTACATTTCTTTCCTTGTATTACATTTTTTAAAACAAACAATGACTAGTAAAATGATAGTATTTAAATCTAGCTGGCTTCATTGTATCTTTTTGACTGGCAGAAATCCTACCCCATGTTAGCTTCCCAATAAATATTTGATTAAAAGTATAGTATTCTTTACTTTGTAAAGGATGGTATGTTATATAAGAGCAAATGCTTTGAAAATAGATGGACATATATTTTAATTTAAGATATAGTACTTAAAATATTTTTGACCTTGAAAAAATTACCTAAACCTACCCAAGTCTGAGAAAAATAGGGGAAAATAATACCTACTTAATATTGTCATGATTAAATTAGATGTTGGTACATATTTAAACAGTTTCTGACACATGAGTGGTAAAACTAAATTAGTTCTTCTCCAGACTGTGTATAAATAGTAAACTGTATCTCTGCTGCTGCTGCTAAGTCACTTCAGTCGTGTCTGACTCTGTGCAACCCCATAGATGGCAGCCCACCAGGCTCCCCCATCTGTGTCTATGCTGCTGCTACTGCTGCTAAGTCGCTTCAGTCGTGTCCGACTCTGAGCGACCCCATGGACTGCAGCCTACCAGACTCCTCCGTCCATGGGATTTTCCAGGCAGAAGTACTGGAGTGGGGTGTCATTTCTTATCAATTCTAGATAGACATCAAGGCTTTACTTTATTTACTTTGACTTATTTATTATTTTATAAAACATTGAAACTCCTTAGGAGAGAGAAATTAAAGCCAACTCTAGCAATCATATTTTAATTCATGTATAACATGGTAGACTTCACATTTAGTACCAGGATGTGCTCTCCCTGGCTTAATACAAGTTCATTCCTCACTAGTGTCACATGTTCTGTGAGGGTTGATGGGCTGCTGTGCTTCATATGCTCAGGAAGCCAAGCTGATGGAGGCACTGACATATTTAGAACATTGTTGCTGTTCAGTCGCCAAGTCGTGTCTGAGTCTTTGCGACCCCATGGACTGCAGCACGCCAGGCCTCTGTGTCCCTCGCCATCTGCCGAAGTTTGCCCAAGTTCATGTCCATTGAATTGGTGACACCATCCAACCATCTCATCCTCTGTCGCTCTCTTCTCCTTTTGCCTTTAATCTTTCCCAACATGTGGCCTCTTTTTAGTGGAGGAAAAGACTGGAGAATGTGCATAGAAAAAGGAAGGGATTGTGTTACTTCTAGGATGTGATAGGTATTTTTGTGAGTGACAGATACACTTCATTTCCTTGGTAAGCCATTTGCCAGAACTGTTATCATGGCCTAATGGTTTTCTGGAGCTGGTTCATAAATGGTTCATGGAGAGTCAGTTATGTGCTTTCTCTTCCCAACTCAGTGACATCCTGTTGGGAGCTTGAAATCAGCCACTTGGTAGTATTTACATCACAGAATTTGGCAAATGTCCCAAATTAGGGCTTTTTTTTTTTTTTTTTTCAGAGAGAAGTTTCCCAACACTCTACTAACCTGACTCTTCCTAAGTTGAGAGTGCATTTAGAAATTTAGAATGGCAAATGAATAGATGGGGATATTGTTTTCTATCCTATAGGGTCCAAATCAACCCAGAGATTATGTCATCCTAGAATATTATGCATTGACTTAGAGTATTGAACTTGGAGTAACTGCCATTTAACTTGCTGTATAAACCTAGGCAAGTAATTAGTTCTTTGAGCCCCAATTTCTTTTTGGTGCTTAATGAGATATCGTGTGAACATACTTAGCCTAATGTATCTAGAAAAATTCAATGAATTCTTGATGACTCTGACATCAGTTGGTCCTAGGGAAATCTAAGGGAAACTGCCAACGTTAAGTGTTTGTTGGCCTTATTATTAATGGTATTAATAAATTAATTTCATGTATTAAGTACCTATTGAATAGTATTTTATAGGTGATATATTTGATATAATTCTTGCCTTCAAGGGCTTTCTATGTAGAGGAGACTTTCAATATTTAATAGATATCTAGCCTTAAAAATAGATTCATCTGCAATATAGTTGATCAGGAAGATACCGGAAGAGCAACTCATTTTCCCTGGAGCTCTCCATGGTGCTTGCTCCATGGTCCTTCAGCCTGCTCTGCTCCTTCATTTCTTAAAGACTCACTCTCAGTTCAGAAGCCTACACTCTGGTCCACTCTGCTGCTGCTTCTCTCTCACTCTTTTATGTGGCTGCCTATTTATAACTAGAGAATGCCAGGAGGTATCTAGTCTAACCTCATCTTTGCCTCAACTCAGCTTACACTACAGCAGCCTCTGTATTCCTGACTCAGACCCTTCTGCAACTTGACCAACTTGACATTGTAACTCAGGGCAGTAATGTAACACATTATAAACCTTTATAAATAACATGAAGAAGTATATTGTTTAAAATGTGAATTTCAGGCTAATACAAACCCAGTCCAGTGTCTGTCTAGAACATTTCCTGTTACGCTTGGAACCACTGTGAGCCTCCTTAATTTCCCTGTTCTGAGCTACAGGAACCATGAGGTGAGGATGCCTCTGTGCTTAAGTGATACTTCTAGATACTCTGTGGTGGAGAGATGCTTTTTGGAGCCAAATTCTCACTTTATTACAGCACATAGTTTAAAGCTACATGATATAAAGATCAAATAGAAAAACATCAAAGCAGTGGTTTTTGTCATACTAATTTAATTATGTATCTAGAAAAATGGTCCTAAGGTAGCTAAAATAATTCAGAAGGGAAGAGAGGAGTAAGAAATATGCAGCTGGACTTCACCTCTATTTAACTTAGTCATAGATTAGCTAAATTAGCTAAATTTTCTTTGCCCCTCCAAGACTTTCTTATCTTTTAATTCTCCTCCAACCCCACTCTGTCCATAACACATTAGAACCCAAAGCCTTTCCCCAATGCTTCTGGGGTTTCCTGAAGATTTACTTTGTTTTGGTCTCCTTGCCTCTGATTATCTGTGTGTTGATTCTAATCTTTTATGCCTCCATGTTGGGTAAACCTCAGTCCTTCAAAAATTTCAGGGAATCCAGTAACAAGACCATTTTGTAAATATAGTAAATTTGACTATAGATTTGGGGTTTATCTTGAAGTAACTTGTTTCCTTTTGCCTCTCTCCTTGCCCTCCATTCTTCTTTTCTCTATTTTGTTTCTGCTTCTCTCCTGTGAATAGTCTCAGGAATTCCGTATAGATATTCACTTAGCTGTGTCTGACTCTTTGCAACCCCATGGACACTAGGTTCTTCTATCCATGGAATTTCCCAGGCCTGAATACTGGAGTGGGTTGCTACTCCCTTCTCCAGGGGATCTTCCCAACCCAGGGGATCAAACCCAGGTCTCCTGCATTGCAGGTGGATTCTTTACTGGCTGAGCCACCAGGGAAGCAAAATTCCATATTACTCTCCTGTTATGTAGAGCAGTTGGGTATATTTCAGCCTTTACCCCCAAACCAGCATAATTCAGTTCATTGAAATGATCATGAGAAGCGCATGTTGTACCTGTGGAGGTCAGTTTCTGGATCCTCACTGAATTCACATCCCAGCTCTGCTGCTGCTGCTGCTGCTAAGTCGCATTAGTCGTGTCCGACTCTGTGCGACCCCATAGACGGCAGCCGACCAGGATCCCCCGTCCCTGGGATTCTCCAGGCAAGAACACTGGAGTGGGTTGCCATTTCCTTCTCCAGTGCATGAAAGTGAAAAGTGAAAGTGAAGTCGCTCAGTCCTGTCCGACTCTGAGCGACCCCATGGACTTCAGCCTACCAGGCTCCTCTGTCCATGGGATTTTCCAGGCTAGAGTACTGGAGTGGGTTGCCATTGCCTTCTCTGATTATTTACCAGCAGGATACCATATTTTCAAACACTTGGGTAATTTCTAATTTTTCTCAGATATTAAGCATCACTTAAAAAAAACCTTTTTATTTCGTATTGAAGTATAGCTGACCAACAATGCTGTGATAGTTTCAGGTGGATAGCAAAGGGCCTCCGCCATGCACAATACATGTATCCTTTCTCCCCAAACTTCCCTCCCATCCAGGCTGCCACATCACATTGAGCAGAGTTCGCTGTAAGCACCACTCTGGAAACGGACTTATTATCAGTTGGTTTGTGCACATAACACTTGGTAGATGGTTAGTACTCGATAGCAGTCATTAGGCAAAGGGTGTATCACATTTGCCCTTGATAACCTCTCGGTAGCTGTTTTATCAAAGGGGACTTTCTGAGCAACAAGGCAACTAACAGCATAGATGATGTCAGTGAAAAACATCTAAAACAACTCATAATATGACTATTTTGTTTCTCCTTAACAAGAAACTAGCAGACAATAGTATTTTCAGTAAAGCTCTCATTATTAAGGCAGTTGAACGTAGACTTCTCAAGGCTTTATACAGCCATGTAGGAGGTCCTCGATTTTAAATTGGATTATGATATATAGTTTCCTTTTATATCTGTTAATTCATAACACATTTTCCTTTAGAAATAATGGAATAAGTGTACTGAGACTTCTGCACTTAAACATACAGTATTTTTTAAGCCCTGTTAAAATGAGCCCTGGTAATTAGGAACATCATGTATGCTAAGAATACAACACATTTTTTGAGAAGATGTAATTTTTTTTCCTTTCCTTCACCTTCATTTTCCTTTGCTTTGAGTTTCTGCAGGGTTTGCTCAGTTAGGAATGTGATTGGTAGTAACAGGGACATACATATCTCCTCATCTTTTCTGTACTCATTGCCACATGCGTCACAGGGATTTAGGGAAAACTGTGGTTTGCAGAGCCTTGTAGCCATATATAGTCACATATTACCATATATTACATGCATAGTCCTAGACGCCACTGACCAGTACATTTTGGCTGGAGCTTGGAGTCTGTATTTTTACAAACAATCCAGGTGATTTTGTGTAGGTATAGACATAGTCGGTCCTCTAATCATAATTAGAGAGATACTGAGATAGAGGCTCACTCTGACTGACCTTGCCCTTGGGAGAAAATCTAGCACAGTGGAAAAGAGCCCAGAGTCTGACCTTTGGGTTAAAACCTGACTTCTGCAATGTTAGGAAAGTTGGGAACCCTTGTGAACTTGGGCAAGGAATGTAATGCTTTGGTGCCTCAGTCTGTTTATCTGTGCCATGGGGCTAATGATGGTATCTACCTTACACAGTTGTAATGAAAAACAAATAAGCCAATGTATACACAAAGTCTGGATGCAAAGAAAGTGCCCAATAAATGTTAATGTTTTATCCTGTGGCCCTAATCCAAATTATTTATTATTTATGCACATAGAGGTGACCTCAGCTCTCAGCTATTCAATATCTTGTTCATCTCCTTCAGGAGGTTTTAACTGAACTACAACCTAGTCCGTGCTCCTTTAGTATACGGATTTCTTTTCTCTCTACCTTTTCTGTAATTCTATCACTGCATTTACTGTATTGCACTGGAGATTTCTCTTCCTCCATCTGACTTCCTCACTGTCCATAAGCTCTTAGAGGGTGACGACCTTATTTTTTCACTCATACTTGTATCTCGCTAACTGGACACTGCTGAGCTGAAGATGCTGGTCAGCTAAAAGCTAGTTGATAATTGACTCTTGTGCTTGTCCTGGCTGTATCTTCCCCGAGCAAAGAGAAAGGAAATATTTTCCATAATAGAACCTGGATGATGTTTAGGGGAGAAGGTTTAGTCATTCATTTATTTCATGAATATTCATTTTTTGAACATCCACCATGTGAATCAAGTCCATTCACTATGACTGTGCCCCTCTATCTTTTACCACTGAGCGTGCAATATAATACTCAATTGTATAGGCTTTCGGCTCCTGGATATGTATTACAAAACTTGCATTGAAGTTATGGAATCACAGTTAAGTTCAAAACACCCAGATAAAGGCCACAGTGAGTGGACACCAAGTCTAATGGAACGCTCTGCAGTTTCTTTTACTGGTTAGTGTTTAGTGTGGCCAGCACCCTGGATTAACTGCTGATGGAATTTGTCATTAAACATTTTTCAGACATCTAGCACTGGAAGGCACTCTGTTCGCATCACTGGCCTCAGTACTATTGATTTTCGAGCTGGTTTTTCCCGAAAGCCCACCCTGGACTTCAAAAAAACAGTCAGCAGACCGGTGCAAGGTTTGTATGTGTGTATTGGCTCAATTGGCGTAGTAGATATTGAACTGCAAAGTACTTCTCAGACTGTGGTTTTGTAATTTTGTAGTTCTTCAATAAAATTGGGAAACATGGCATCTTTATTTGAAATATGATTACTCCTGTCATAGTCATTGCTTCTTGAAGTATGGCCCAAAGACCAGTGATATTGAACTCACTTGGGGAGCTTATCAAATATTAAGGTTCCTGGGGCCTACCTTAGATCTCCTGAATGAAAATTATAGACAGTAGGTCCCAGTTTTGTTTAGTCACTAAGGTACATCCAACTGTTTTGCAACTCCATGAATGGTAGCCTGTCAGTCTCCTCTATCCATAAGATTTCCCAGGCAAGAATACCGGAGTGGGTTGCCCTTTCCTTCTCCAGGTCCCAGGAATGTACACTTTAACAAGCACCTCATTGATTCCTATACTTACTAAACTTTGAAAACTGCTGACCTAGGTCTTGGGGCTTTTTCTTACTAGCATCTTACTTGCCTGTTGTCAAGGTGAAAATATAGAGTGTGTGTGTGTATAGTTAAAACATTGAAGATATCACATAGCATTATATGTTCCAAGGTGAAATTATTATTGATTTGAAAGGTGCTTTTTCATCTTATTTTTATTCATGCAAGAAGATTTATAGTTCTGTAGCTAAAAAGAAGGCTTAGTCTTACTGTGACTTTAAATTTCTTTTTTTCTGATTGTTCTTTTATTTTTATTGCTTCAGTTACTAGGAGGATACAAAATAACAAACCTTTAAAAATATTCATATAATACAAATATATTATACAATATTCATAATTCTAATTTTCTACATATAAACGTGATTAGAAAACTTAAAAGTCATTATCTATGGTTTCCTGTATTTCTCTGGTCATAAATAAACTTTTTTTATTTGTGTAGAAAAGATTCCACATCTGGGCCACAGTTTTTGGCACAGCCTGTAGTACTCATATATATGATCCTGGTTACCTGCTGTTATAATACAAAACTTACTTGATAGATAACCTTGGGTACATATTACTTATAAATGATAAATTCTTTCTCTTGTAGGAATACCTACCTATGTGCTGCTGAATACTTCTGGAATTTCCATCCCAGCTAAAGTAGATCGTCTTGAACTTCTGAGTATCTCAGGCAGTTCTCTTAAGACTATTCCTGTTAAATATTATCCTGATAGAAAACCCTATGGCATATGGAATATTTCTGATTTTATACCACCAAATGAAGCTTTCTTTCTCAAAGTAACAGGCTATGATAAGGATGGTTTTCTCTTCCAGAGAGTGTCAAGTGTTTCTTTCTCTAGTATTGTGCCAGGTAAGATGTCATTTAGTCCACTAGAGTATTGATCGTTTAAGGGGTTTATGTGGTCCTATAGGTAAAAAATGGAGTCTAAAGTAAAAAATAATATCCTCACATTATTACTGAGTCACTGTGTGGAAAAGCATTTACACATAGGTAACAACTTTTCTTAACCATAAAAAAAAAATTCAAAATTTCATGTTAAATCTCACCGATTTGTAGATCTGAGAATCTTAGTAGATTCAAAATCTATAGATCTTAGAATCTTACTTCAGTCAGTGTAAGAACTTGAACTTGGAAATTCTGATGGTCTTCAGTTCAATTCAGTCGATCAATCATGTCCGACTTTTTGAGACCCATGAACCGCAGCACGCCAGGCTTCCCTGTGCATCACCAACTCCCGGAGTTTACTCAGACTCATGTCCATCGAGTTGGTGATGCCATCCAACCACCTCATCCTCTGTCATCCCCTTCTCTCCTGCCTTCTATCTTTCCCAGCATCAGGGTCTTTTCAAATGAGTCAGTTCTTCGCATCAGGTGGCCAAAGTATTGGAGCTTCAGCTTCAGCATCAGTCCTTCCAATGAATATTCAGGACTGATTTCCTTTAGGATTGACCGGTTTGATCTCCTTGCAGTCCAAGGGACTCTCAAGAGTCTTCTCCAACACCACAGTTCAAAAGCATCAATTCTTTGGCGCTCAGCTTTCTTTATAGTCCAACTCCCATATCTATACATGACTACTGGAAAAACCATAGCTTTGACTAGATGGACCTTTGTTGGTAATGGACTCCAGCATGCCAGGCTTCCCCGTCCATCACCAACTCCCAGAGCTTGCTCAAACTCATGTCCATCAAGTCAGTGATGCCATCCAACCATCTATATTCAACAGATATAGAAAGATTGATTCTAATATTGTTCTACTGGATGGAGCAGTAACAATTTATCATTTATATAGAAGGTTATCATTTGGGAAAGTCAGGAACAACTCTATTGTTTAATGCTGAAAATAAGATCATAGTAGAACCAACCTCAGTATTTCCTCAGAGAAAATATACAGCGTTAGTTGCTTTAGCCCCTGAATTGAATGCTTAAAAAAACTATTGGATTCTTAAGAAATCAATTTTTTCATTCTTTTTCTGGAAATAGTTACTCTATGAATTCAATTCTAAGCTATGTGGGTTCTTACATACCTTTACATTTTCAGAATTAAACTCTCTTCTACCATTGATGATGCTTTATAACTTATTTGGTAATTTTGTTTCTATCTTGCTGGTAAAAAAAAAATATTATGCCTTAAAATCAGTGGAGTCATAGATTCAATGAGTACTTTCTGGAGATAATCCAGAAATTAATAAACTTGGAACAAAGAAAGATAATTAAAGTGATTTTTAGTGATTTAGATTAATTGGAATGCAGAGAATTTACTGGAATAGTTTAAGCATGAAGTTTTGAATGGATTAACAGGAAGTACCAAATATCATTGTGACCTTCTTGCCCATGTTCTTTTTTCCCCAGATGCTCCGAAAGTTACAATGCCTGAGAAAACCCTGGGCTACTACCTGCAGCCGGGCCAGATTCCCTGCGCTGTTGACAGTCTTCTGCCTTTTACCTTGAGTTTTGTCAGAAATGGAGCTACACTTGGAGTCGACCAGTATTTAAAGTGTGTAAATGCTTCTGTTAATAATATTTTATACCATGAAACATCCGAAATACAGATAGATATTTATGTTAGTGTACATATTCATTATACAGTGTTATTTGCTTCATAGTCTTGGGGTGTAGCACTGAGCAAACGGACACGAATCTGTACCTTTGTGGAGCTTATATTGTGAAGAAGGAAGACAGAAATAGATGATAAGTATTCTATGGTAATATAATAAATGCTGGAATACGTTTAAGAGTTGATTGCAGGTTTTATAGAATCTGAATTTTATAGTTTGAGGGCCCCTTAATAAGACAAAGAATATAAAATTATGAATACAAAGTTTGGTACTGAACTTTGCAAGAGCCCTTGCAAATGAAAGACCCTGAAGTTTAAACTTCAGTGGCTTGAGGGGTAAGTATGTCTCTGAATCTGATTTAAAGTATAATGATAAGTGAATCTGATGTGTTACAATAAAAAGTAGAGCAGATTATTTCAGGCACATAATTACTGGTTAGTGGACGGCATGTGATTTTGGCTAAGTTGCAATTTTAAAATTCATAGTAGAGACATTTGAATAAGGACCTGAACATGGTGAACGAGATGGTCCTGCAGACATCCAGGGAGGAGTGTCCACATACCAGGAACAATCAGTGCAAGTGCACTAAAGGCATGTGGGGAGGAAAGACAGGAAGCAGCCTGTGGAGCTGGAGCCCAGGGAGCCAGGGGCAGGAGGGTGAAATGCCTGCTGGGATGCTGTCAGGAGACAGACTGGGGTTCCATCGTTGGGTGGGTAAGATCCCCTTGAGGAGGGCACATGGCAACCTATTCCAGTATTCTTGCCTGGTGAATCACATAGACAGAGTAGCCTGAAGGGTCACAAAGGGTCAGACACTGCTGAAACGACTTATCACACACATACACTGCAGCCAACAATCAATGGGAGTGGGCTAGAGGACACCAACTTGCCTTGAGAAGACTGGTGAATTTTCTAGATAAATTTAAGTCATCTAATGATAAACATTAAATAGGCCTTGAAAACTAGATGATGATTTCTGGAAAACTTTTTTGTTGTTGTTAATTTACTATAAAACAATCTACATTTAAGGAGAAAAACTCTAAGTATTATTTTATAAGACTTTCACACCAGTAACTCAATATTCACATAAATAGCTTCTGTAATATGTTAAGTTTTGACAAATCTTAGCTTATACAATCTCCTCATGGGGTCATTTAAAGCAAAAGCTGTGGCAAGAATGTTTATCATAACTTGAATTTTCCATTAGGTAAAGATTGGACTTATTATTTCCTGCTACTTTCTTAACATACGTCTTGATGATTTCCTTAGCTGCATAGTTAATAACCAGCAACATTAGCTGACCAAGATATAAAATGACAAAGTTACATACCTAACTGATGAAATCAAACAATTCTGCTTTGGATTTAAATAGTAACATTTCTGAAAGATACTTGGGATTCTTTATAAACATTAATTTATTAATTTCACCCAATTCCTCTGAGGTAAACCACAAGGATTCTTTCTTGCACTTTTCCAACTCTGTGGCCCAGAGCTGTGACATGCCTTGCTGACATTTGTTAAGTTCTTTAGATGTAAGAGTCTAGAGACAAAATTGGGCATGGGTGATGATGGATTTGATACTCTAATCCCAGTTCACTTGCACATCTCTGCCCTAGATTTCCTAACAACTCCAGATGCATGACTGGATCTTTGTCATGTGAGTCACGATGATTTCTAGGGGATGTGGGAGAGAATTCGTTTCCATTAGCAGCAAGACTCATTTCTAACTGACGTGTTCCTTCTCCTGTTCCAAAGGCCGTTCCTTCAAAACTTTTTGTTGTGGTCATACAATCTTAGTGAACTTCCCTGGTGGCTTTTATGGTAAAGAATCTGCCTGTAATGCAGGAGAACTGGGTTCGATCCCTGGGTTGGGAAGATCCCCTGGAGAAGGGAATGGCCACCCACTCTAGTATTCTTGCGTGAAGAATTCCATGGACAGAGGATAATGCCTACTGATAAGGCTACATGAAAAGGAGAGTTGTTTTCATGTAATAATTTCATAAATGAGATAGGAATAAATATAATACTAAAGAATATTCTGTAAGCAACCCATACACTGGTTACGTGCCTTTGAATAAATTACTTGTCCTTCTCCCTACTTTGTTTTTAAAGAAAGGGCCCTAAGACTAGAAAAGTTGCTGCTTTCTATTCTAAAATTTCCATGTGTCTTAAGTTTTTGATGAATCCTAACATACACTTGGCTCTGAAGTAAGCACTGCAGAAGGCACAAAAAATGTGTGTAATTCAAAGTCCTATCTTTCTGGAACTTACCCGTACCTTCTAGATAATGGCATCTGTAAACTTGGGCTTAGTATACTGCTTTAAAGCATTCAAGATGCATCTTAGGTGATCAGCGCAGCAAAGAGTAAGTCATACTTCATTTTCTTCTCAATGTGGCAGTAAGGACCACTGACACCCAATACAGAGACACATGCGAAAGGAAACAGTATTAACTGAAGTACATAGTCTCAGTTACTAAAATATATGGAATGGTCACCTTGCTTACTGTCTCACTTTCCTGATGGCAGGAACCTGTGTTTTGACTTTCTTTTAAATATAGGTTAGTGGTAAATGTACATTAAGAGCTCAATGAATTCTTTATAGTGAGAGTACCATTCATTTGAATTGGGAGGGCTCTGGAGTTATTACTGTGAGGACTATATCTTGTACATTTTCAGCTTCAGTGGAAAGTATTTTGACTCTGCAGTGGGTCATTTTATCCATATCTTGAATGTTTAAAATATGCTGTAAATATCTATGGATGATTATAAGAAAAAATATGAAAGTATTTATGACAATCATATTTTAGAACAATATAATGCTTATTTTATAGGTTATCAGAATCTTTTAAATAAGAATTAAATGGCTACTACTAAGACATTTCCAGAAGATGAGTAACAAATTGAAGTGTTAGAGGACATGTGTGCTAAGTTGCTTCAGTCGTGTCCGACTCTTTGTAACCCCATGTTACAAAGCCCACTTTACTGTAGCTCACCAGACTCCTCTGTCCATGGGATTCTCCAGGCAAGAATACTGCAATGGGTTGCCAGGTCCTTTTCCAGGAGATCTTCCCAACCCAGGGCTTAAACCTGGGTCTCCCACATTGCAGGCAGATTCTTTGCCGTCTGAGCTACCAGGGAAGCCCTGCTAGAGAGCAGAGTATATATATTTATTAAATGAGTGAATATATAATATAAGGAAAAAGATTTGTTTTACCTAATGACAACTTTGATTATAAAACTGATCTTTTTTTTTTTTTTTTTTTTACTCATTGTATACATGTATTGAACCAGATATGGTATATAGTCTTATGTGGAGCTTATACATAAGAAAGTTAAAGAGAATTTATCTTTTTGAGAACCAAAAATTCCGTTTTCTACCTTCATACTTGTTAATTACCTGGTTCAGTTGCTTTGGCTAAATCCCACTGAAAATGACCAAAAACTTGAAAAGAGAGGGGAAGGAGAGAAGATTTAAGGAGTGCTTTTCTGCCAATTTAAAAAAATGTTATTTATTTAATTATATTGACCTAGTCAGAGAATATTTTCCTAAAGAAATTTTTTGTAGTCTCCATAACTTGACAGGCACAGACTGTATTTCTAAACAGTAAAGGTAGAGGCCTGATCAAAAAATAATATTCAAAAGAAAGTAGACTTATTAATGTGAAAAAAGTGAAAATTAAAAGTAAAATTATTGGCAGTTTTTTTGAAATGACTTTTGAGAAAAATCAAAGATGTCTCCATGATATTTTCTCAGTAAAAAAGGTTCATTCTTCTATCCACCGCCTCTTTAAAGTTATTCTCACATTTGGAAATGATTTCTCTTGTTAGAACCTAGGAAGATCAATAGAAAAAAACAAAACCAAAGTTACTGTCTTTGCTTTTTGCTCAGATTAGAGAAGCTTCACTTTCTGTTTAAAATATAAGAGGTGTATAGTTTTAAGCTACAAAGAAATCTGCAGTTTAATCAATTTACTTTCTTTAAACTGTTTTCTTTGTTCATTTGAATGAATAAAACGAATAGCGGAATCAGTGCTTCAGCCTGGTCTTGTTTTTGTAGTAACTAAGCATGGTTCTGTTTTCTTACCCCAGAGAATCTGCCAGCGTGACCTGGGATATTGAAGAGGTCACTCTGGCTTACGAAGGCGCCTATGAGTGTGTTGCTGTCAGTACTGCAGGGATTGGACGAGCACAGACGTTCTTCGACGTGTCAGGTAATTATCCCTAACTCCTCGGCAGTTGCCTCAGTATCAACGCAGGTATGGAAATGGGATGTTTGTTAACCAGGCTTCGCTGTGTGTTAACTTGTGTGACCCGTCTTGGACCAGTTACCTAAGAACTCAGTGCCTTGGTTTCCCCACTGTAAAATGATGATAATAGCAGTAATAGTCTCTTTTTTCATGGAGAAATTATGAGGATTAAGTGAGAGAGTATATGTTAAGCACAGGATAGAATCAGGCACATAGAAACAACTAATAGACATGAGTTTTTAAAATTATTGTTGTTGTTATTATTATTGTAGGGGTTTAATATCTTGAAATCCCCATATGGCATTCTCCTTTGAGAAAAAAGGGAGAGATCCATTTTAGAATAGCAAGGTTCAACTTTCCCTTTCTCTTCCCATGTTTATAGTATGCAAAGTGCTTTTGTGAATGGATTCTGACATCTGAGTTGAAGACAGTAAGTGTCACAATTCAAAAACACAGGACCTCAGTGATTACAATATTGGTATTGAGAGTGACAGAAGTCATGCTAATTAATTCACATTTAAATAGTAAGTTTCCTATAAATAGACAAGGCTCTCATTATATTATCATTTTTTTCCTCCAATCTCCCAGAATTCTTTAGAAACCAAAACAACTACCATATATTATCAGTGATCAAGATTAAGCTACCTACTCAACATATATCTAGAATTTATTAGAAATTTTGACTCAGTCATTTTCTGCCTGCCTCATAGCCTAGGGTTGATGTATGTTTAATGGTAACCCTATTCCAACCTAAACGTGCCTGTGGAGCTTTCTTATAACAATGTCTCAACTGGCAGTTTGTGCATCTGAAAAGTCAGAGGTGCATTTTCTTGGTAAAATTTAAGACAAAAGAAGCTTTGTAACTGTAGGACTATTTAGAAGCCCAGAGTTTACGTTTATTATCAGTAAGTTCAAGCTGAACTTTTAAACTGAGGCATGCAAGCCTGTTCTTCTTGCAGTAAATTATTTGTATTCTCTTATTCTTAGAAAAATAAAGTTTGTCTTCTGAAACAATTTAGCAAGTTGACATACATCATAAACTATTCATTTTTTCGTCTCCAGTAATTACGAAAAGCATGGAATCATGTCAACATTCCTCAGCTTCTGGGAAAACAAACACTTGAGCACTTGAGTTTTTTCCCAGCAATATTAATTAAGAGAAGGACAACAGGGAAAAGAGATTTCAGTGAGTGGACTCAGGCGTCTCGCATAAATAACTGGGAAGTGCCAGAAACGACTTGTGAACTGACTTCTAAGAATTTGGCCCTATGGTATCAGTAACTTCTGAATATACACACTGCCCATGCCCTTGCAGCGTTAATCTGTGCCAGCCCATCCATGGTATCACTGGGAAGTTGTACTATGCCAAAGCCAGTTTTCAGGAATTGTGTCCCATTGCTTAATCATCAAAGAGGAGGCAGAAGTATGAATGATATGGCAATGCCTATAAACATAGAAGTAGCAAGGAAGTACCCCTTTGGACTTGAAAGAGTGGACATTTCTTTCTGAACTTTTATTTTCTTTTAACCTACCAGCCTTAAACTTCCATCCAGGGCCTGGCTCAGTCATCCTACTGTTGCTACTGACTAGCACAAGAGAATCAGTTGTTTATTCATAGGATAATTAGATGTTATATTTTGACAGGAGTGTTGGGAAACACAGCATGATGGGATGGTGATGTTTTACTGGTGTCACTGTGGACATTATTTTATAAAGTCACACAGCACCTGAGAAATGTTTCAAGGAAAATTAAAGTTCTACCAATATGTTACTTGAATATCTTCAGCATTTTCTTCTAGCCAACAATTTTTAGGATTTTTGGTTCATTGGACATATTGATATTGATAATTTTAAGTGCAAAATGGGTGTAAAAACAATTATACTTCTTGTTTATTGCATATAAACATATAGAAACTAATGAACAGAACTGCAGAAGCAGGAAAAACTCTTTACACATGGCATTTGGTACTTTAGTACTAGTACAAAGTTATATTAATTTTCTCTACTGAATTTATTTATTAGCATAATGTCCCTCCCCCAACACACACACACACACACACAGAGTACCAAAATTTTGGCCTTATGTAAAATTGATTACAGAATACTTGTCAGGCAATCTTAAATTGTAATTACAGGATATTCTTTTAGAACAGGGTAAGACATGGAAATAATATTGTAGCACCTCATCACTTTGTAGCTAAAGAAAGTGAAACCCAGAGCAGGCAGGTGCCCCATTTCTGATGACGTGGGTTGGTGGTGAGAAGTAGATTCCTGGCCTCCTGACTTTCAGTCTAGTGAGCCTCACTTAATGTCACAAGGCCCATACTTATTCTTTCTCGGTTTTGAGATTCCATCTCTGGTTCCCTAATCTTAGCCTCAGCCATTCTTTCACTTAGGAATGACTACCCCTCACCCTCTCAGGACCAGGCTGTTTCCAGTAATTTGTTATCTTAGACTCTTCTGTAAACTGCTGTCATGCTCCTCCATCATCTCTCCCATTACCACCCATTTATTGACGTATGCATAAATATTTCAGTGTGCATGATGTTTATCATCTCCAGATATTTATGCAGCAGTGGTATTGGATGTCATGTTTAAGAGCTCTTCTACCCCTGGATATTAGTAGAAAACTGGTGTTTGACATACTTGAATGTATATTTGAGGAGGAAATAGAGTCTAAGGCAGATTATGCAAGCGAGAAAGTTATCAGGGAGTTTTCTACGGAAGAGCACCCGTGAAGGAGTGCAAGAAATTACATCGTGATGCAATCACAACAGAGGCCTCAGCGGATCCTAACGGGGGCTTTGATGCTGGGATGGCCTTGAATCGAGGCGAGAGAGCTGTGTGTTTTTCCTTCATAAAGTGGTTACCAGAAGTGGGCTGCAGTGGAAAGGGAGCCTGACCGAGCACGTCAGCTCTCTTGGCTCTGAGCTCAGTAGTCAACAAACAAGAGCAGTTAGGGAAATGAGTGCCTAGGTTCTTGAGAAGGATCTGGGTGAGCACCTGGCATCCCCTGTATGCTGATAATACAGGATTTACAGTTTCTAAACATCCCTAGTCTAACTGAAGAAGGTTGTTTAAAAAGAACAACAACAACAAAGGAAGGTACACAACACATTTTGTGGTCTTCAGGAAGATTTTGATCGAGTGTTAACACCTATTCACAAATGCTCACTTCTGGGTCTTTGGTCTATATTATCTTGTATGCTACAATCATAGAGCCTTGGCGCTAGAAGGGTCTTCTGGATTACCCAATTTAATCATCTCATTTTTCAGGTAGGGAAACATTGTGAATATATTGCCTTTTCTAGGGTCATCCAGGTAAATTGGGATAAAATTAGGCAGCCTATGTTTACCAGATTCAGCAGGTAAAAATAAGGATGCCCACTTACATGTGACTTTCATATAAATATGTCTCAAAATATTTCATGAGTTACAAAAATATTATATATTATTATATAATAATATATAAAATATCTTATATATTATAAAATAATATTCATTGTTAATCTAAAATTCAAATTTAGCAGAGCATCCTGCATTTTATTTGTCAAATCTAACTAGAATTCAGTCAGACCTTTCTCAGTTTCTCATATACTCTTTGTAACTGATTCATTAACTTTTCATAAGAGGTTTTAAAAACATAGCAGAATGGTAAAAATTTTTTACCATTTTACCATTTACCATTACAGATTTTTTAAATAATTTAAAATAGCATATATTCCTCCAAAAATGTTTGGAAAACAAAGATAAATATAAAGGGAAATATGAAAAAATATACATATTTCCTTCTCTCAGAGATAACCACTATGGTTATCTCTGTTTTTGGCATATTATTTCCAGGTTTGGGATTTTAGGCTTAAGATACTCATCTGTACTTATATACAGTTTTGAGTAAAGTTGGGTCTTGAATATCTGATCTTCTTTCACATTTCAACTGAAACAGACACATGGCTTTCCAGCTAGTTTTTTATTGCTGTGATTGCTCAATAATGTCTTGGTATGGCAGGTTATTTTAAAGCTTTTGGGCGGAGTGAGCTTTACAGGGGCATTTAGGTTTATCCTCAGACCTAACTAGAGCAGTATGTGATTTTCTCTAGAAATGCTGGTTAAATATTTAATTGGTAAATGGCTTTTGGCCACATCTGAAATGAGCATGCATCACTCAGTGCCTCTTGTGTGCTTGGTCCTGTGTGTAGACTTTTATTAAAAGTCTATCCCGACTGTTAACTTGAATTTCTTAGACATTCTGCTGCTTCTGAGGGAATATTCATTTTACTCTGCTGTTGCACTGTGTCTTAGTGAGGTGATAATCTCTTTAAAGGTGATGCCATTGTATCTTTGCCATCTCTCTCATCCTTCATGTGCTGTTTTCTTTAAAACACTAAATAAATGGTTTTAAATTTAAAAATCCATAAATGGCTATTTTCTTCAAAATTTGACAGATTCTGCAATACTAAATCAGCATAGTCATATCTTTTTGCCATGCCTCTTTGATGCTCACAGCTGTAACTTATAGATTTGAGTTTTAGTGTACTGTGGTATGTAAACATGCATTTGAAGCATTTTTCAACTATATGATAATGGAATTCTCCAGGCCAGAATACTGGAGTTGGTAGCCTTTCCCTTCTCCAGGGAATCTTCCCAACCCAGGGATTGAATCCAGGTCTCCCACATTGCAGGCAGAGTCTTTACCAGCTGAGCCACAAGGGAAGCCCTCTTGATCACTTGATCACCCCATTTGTATTAATGAATAAGTTCTGTTGTACTGTGTCTTTCCTACCAGTCTTTCCTACCAGATATTCAATACATTCTCATTAAAATTTTAAGCCACCTCTATGAGTGAGTAAAATGACTTCTGGATCTTTCAAGTGGAATCTTCTCATTTCCCACAGAGCCCCCGCCAGTCATCCAAGTGCCTAGTAATGTTACCGTCACTCCTGGAGAAACAGCAGTTCTGACATGCCTTGTCGTCAGTGCAGTGGGTTACAATCTAACCTGGCAGAGGAATGACCGAGATATCAGGCTGACAGATACAGCAGGAATGAGGATCTTGGCTAACCTTTCCCTGGAGCTCAGGAGTGTGAAATTCAGCGATGCAGGAGAGTATCGCTGTGTTGTTTCCAACGAAGGAGGATCATCGACTGAGGCTGTTTTCCTCACCGTGCAAGGTAAGTCCTGACAGTGACTTCTGAGTCATGGTGTCTTTCTGTTTTCCTTCTTTGATCTCTATTCCCTTAAATTGTCTATCTGAGGGTATCTACCCAAACAATTACAGTGTTGAAGAATAGAATGCTTGTGGACCTTGAGGGTATGAAAGTGACTAAGCTGGAAACTAAAACAAAATCCCATGGACAGAGGAGCCTGGTAGGCTGCAGTCCATGGGGTTGCAAAGAGTCGGACACAACTGAGCGACTTCACTTTGACTTTTCACTTTCATGCATTGGAGAAGGAAATGGCAACCCACTCCAGTGTTCTTGCCTGGAGAACCCGAGGGACGGGGGAGCCTGGTGGGCTGCCATCTGTGGGGTCACACAGAGTTGGACACGACTGGAGCAACTTAGCAGCAGCAGCAGCAGCAAATAGTTGACCTTAAACACAGTTAATCCTAGTAATTGAAGACCTTTATTTTAAGGGAGTAGAAATAGAAATAGTCTCTGGATGATTTAATAGGTTTAAAATTTCTTATCTATTTTGTGAACTTGAAAAAAAAAACCTTTTAATTGGTAAAAAATAAAAAGCAAAGTTCCCAATTTGAGTGCATTATTTGTATATTTAATTTACTTTTATGGTTTTAATTAAGTTTTAAGATGTTTCCTATCAAGGTGAAATTTTATTGAAACTTTAACAGAGCTGTTTTTACCTTATTTATCTTAGACGCATATGCAGACACACACACACAAAGAAGCTAATGATAAACCAATCTTAATTGTCTGTATAGACTAAGGTGTTCAAATAGCTCAAAGCACCGGAGATTGAACCCACACTCCCAGCCATGGAAGGCAGTCTTAACTCCTGGACCAGCAGGGATGTCAATGTGGTCTGCTGCTGCTGCTGCTAAGTTGCTTCAGTTGTGTCAAACCCTGTGTGACCCCATAGACGGCAGCCCACCAGGCTCCCCTGTCCCTGGGATTCTCCAGGCAAGAACACTGGAGTGGATTGCCATTTCCTTCTCCAGTGCATGAAAGTGAAAAGTGAAAAGTGAAAGTGAAGTCGCTCAGTCATGTCCGACTCTTAGCGACCCCACGGACTGCAGCCTACCAGGCTCCTCCGCCCAAGGGATTTTCCAGGCAAGAGTACTAGAGTGGGTTGCCACTGCCTTCTAATTGCTACTAAATATGTATGTTAGTCCAGACTAACAAATGAAGATCAGAAGCTATTCCCAAGTATCTCTTTCAGTAGAATCCTATTTGGCTTCTAAATGTCTCTAGAGTCTTAATGTAATGAGCAACTTACTGTTGGCAGTTTTATACTGTTTAGCTGAAAGGTTCAGTTGCTGCCTTAGGAGAGTATTTTATTTCAAATCCTTGATGTGGGAGACTGATTGCCTCAGAATCAGGTCTGGCTACTTGGTTATGGCACTAGAAATAACTTTATAACATGCCTCACTGGGTTATAATGTTGTTGTTTAAGAAACTTACCACCGAGTTTCTTGGAATGCTATTAATGGCAAAAAAGCAAAGTGAAACTACCGTGAGACTTAATAAAATGCTTGACATCTGATTCTGGTTTTCTCACTGGTATTTGAGATATACGCTGCAATCCGACTATATGACTGTGCGTCTTTCATTAGTTAGTCGATCTGCTGAAACCTCTGGGGGAATGTTGCTTTTGTAAATGGTTCACTGCATTTCCAGGTGGTAAACGGCCTAAATATTTGAGTCAATCCAAGTAGTAACTTTAGTTACTAGAGTTTTGGAACTATTTTTTTTTTACCAAACTGATTATTTCAGATAGGATACATGGTAATGGACTTCTGAAATATGACCTTGGTTCTTTCCCTGATGTTCTGTTACAATGGGATTTTAAAAGAATCAGAGCCGTCCTTGTTTCTCCAGGTCAACTGTTTAGTCCTTTAGTATTGCTCAGTCAATTTGAACATTTATGGATGTTCTCAAACATTTATGGATGAAGACTTTTCCAAGGAACTTTTTAAAAAGCAGATTTCTTACTTCATGCCCAGAGATTCTGATTTCACAGGCCTGGGTTAGGGCCTGGAGATCTGCATTTATAACTGACCTCTCAGGTGGTTTCATGGACAACATTTTCCAAAACAATATTTGAATCTATTCTAAAGTATGAACCTATGACATAGAAATGCATATTTTTAAAGGAAACCCTAAAACTTTTATCTTCTTTCTGGTAAATAGACTTATTGTAACCTAACAATTTAAGTTCTGAGGTTAGATGTCATAAAATATACAAAATATAAATACAAAAAACATATGTCATTATATGATTACTGGTTAGCTTGTATAATCTCTGCCTGCATGCATGCTAAGTTGCTTCGGTCATGTCCGACTCTTTGTGATGCCATGGATTGTGGCCCACAAGGCTGCTGTGTCCATGGGATTCTCTAGGCAAGAATACTGGAATGGATTGCCAGGCCCTTCTCCAGGAGATCTTCCTGTCCCAGGGATCGAACCTGGGTCTTCCACATTGCAGGCAGATTCTTTACTGTATGAACTACCAGGAAAGCCCCTATGTATAATCTCTAGTGGTGTAAATCTGTTTAAAGGCATTATTTTTTGGCCTGTCTAGTTGATCCTGAGTTTGAGTGAACAATTTTGATGAAAAATTAGGTTTTAAAAATCTAACAAAACTATATTCTAGAATTTGATAGCACTGTCTATTAAAAATAAGACTCTAGCTTTATTATGCCCCCTGATTATTTTCTGCTTGAATACATTATTGAAAAGCAGTGGATGGTTGATGAAATAAAGTGCTGTACCTAGGATTATAATTCATGAGAATATAAGATGCTTGCCAACCATTGACACTGAAACATAAATTGTAAATTAATTTCACTTTTATGCAGTTACATGTTTTAAAAAGAATAAATCAAAAATAGTTCAAGAAAGCTTAAAAGATATAATAGCTACTTGGATTGAATACACACTAGGAATATTTTTCTTGCTTGCAGAAGAATCAATAGCTCAATTTATAACCTCATTTATCTTGCTCTGCCTCCACAGATCTGTTTGGAAACTTTTATCTGTAATACTTTTAAAAGTTAAACATCCAGACTTTAAAGTTTTGGTAGTAGTTTTATGAAATGTAATTAGCAAGAATTTTCTGGTTAAAAATAGCATATGTCTAGCTACTGCAGCCTTTTCTCATTAACAATAAAATATAAAGACCCAAAAAAGACAAAACTGAAGAATACCAAAAACCAGTTTCAATCTACAGTGGCAAAAATTGGGGGAGGGATTTTATATATTACATATCAAGATTGGTGTTTGTATAAATGAATTCAGTGGAATGAAAATTTCAATTGGTGGTCCATCTTTTTTATGTCCACATGAAAGCAGAGAGGTTGTATCTTTGTTTCTTCATTTCTTAGTTTGCTTCAAAAACAAAATGTTACCCTTGAGGAAGCCAGCACTTAAACCTATCAATAGCGATAACCAGCTAGTTAAGAAAACAGTAGGACGAAAAGTGGGCAGGAAGCCTGGCTGCTGCTGCTGCGTCGCTTCAGTTGTGTCCGCCTCTGTGCGACCCCAGACTCATCGCAGAGCTCTGAACTCTGCCCCCTGCTGTACTGCGGGTTCCCTGCGCTGTACTGCGGGTTCCCACTAGCTGTCTATTTTGCACATAGTACTGTGGATGTGTAAAACCTAGTCCTCCAATTCATCTCACCCTTCCCTTCCCCCCAGGTCTACAGTTCATTCTCTACATCTGTGTCTCTATTCCTGCCCTGAAACTAGGTCCATCTGTACATTTTCTAGATTCCTCATTCATGTGTTAATTTATAACATTTGTTTTTCTCTTTCTGACTGACTTCACTCTGCGTGACAGACGCTAGGTTCATCCATGTCTCAACAAATGACACAATTTCATTCTTTTTTATGGCTCAGTAATATTCCATTGTATATATGTACCACATCTTCTTTATCCATTTATCTATTGACGGACACTTAGTTTGTTTCCATCGGAGAAGGTGATGGCACCCTACTCCAGTACTCTTGCCTGGAAAATCCCATGGACGGAGGAACCTGGTGGGCTGCAGTCCATGGGTCGCTAAGAGTCGGACATGACTGAGCGACTTCACTTTCACTTTTCCCTTTCATGCATTGGAGAAGGAAATGACAACCCACTCCAGTGTTCTTGCCTGGAGAATCCCAGGGACGGGGGAGCCTGGTGGGCTGCCATCTCTGGGGTCGCACAGAGTCGGACACGACTGAAGCGACTTAGCAGCAGCAGCAGCAGCAGTTTGTTTCCATGTCCTGGCTACTGTAAATAGTGCAGCAATGAATATTGTGGTATATGTATTGGTTTCAATTATGGTTTTCTCAGGGTATATATCCAGTGGTGGAATTGCTGGAAAACAAATTTATGGTTATCAGGGAATAAGGGAAAGGGAGAGAGAAATTGGAAGATTGGAATTGACATATACATGCTACTATACGTAAAATAGATGACTTGTAAAGACCTACTGTATATGATAGGGAATTTTATTCAATACTCTGTAATAACCTACATGAGAAATGATCTAAAAATCTAAAAAAGATAAATATAAATATATATATATGTATAACTGATTCACTTTGCTGTACACCTGAAACTAATACAACATTGTAAAGCAACTATATCCCCACAAAATTTTTTTTAAAAAAAGAAAGTGGAAAACAAAAGAGATCAGATAATTACCTTTCCCTAAACCCTTGCAGGTCACATTACCTAGAGTCAGCCACTCAGATGCTCCCTGTGGGAATTTTAATTTTTACTGAGACCATGGACATTTATAAGGCTTCAGTTTTGGCAGCATCATAGGATTTTGAGTCCAACAGCAGCAGAAGTAAATGATCCAGTGGCCTTTTTCCATCACTTTAATTTCCCTCACTGACTGTTAGGTTCATTATCAATTTATCAAAAGAGCCTTGAAAGGAAATGCTGATCTCAGAACCTGGCTGTCAATCAGTTCCACTAATGAGCATGAGAGAATGTGAATGGGTTGATATCCTTATTTCATTGTGCAAATTCCTCGCTCTGGAGGTAATAATGTAACTAGACACAGGAGATTTTCCCAAAAACTCTGTTTACCTCAAGCAGGGTTTATCACAAGATTCAGAAGTACAGCTGTGCAAGCAAAATAACAAACAAAGAGAAGACATTCATAATTATGCTAGGAGGACAAGAATCTGGATTGATACACACATAAATGTGATTGTTGGTGTCAATGGAACTACAAGCAACTTTTTAACTTTGCTGTTCTGTACTTGAAAAAAAAGTAATGGAGATGAATTTTCTTAAAACTTTGTATAAACAGGATTTTGAAAGTTTTGAAAATTCTGGTGTTAATTGTATTAGGGAGATCAAATTATATGTGAATAATATATTTTCTTTGTTTCTTTGCTAAATATTCTATGACTTTGCTTTATAACTTTTATATTTAAAATAATTAAGATAAAATTTAGAAAGTCAATAGGAGATAATGTAAAAATAGGGAATAGTTGAGAAATTAGGAAATACTTTCTCAAAAAAGTGTCATTAGAAGTTTTGACAGTATAAAAAATCATATTTAAAAGCTTATGGGTGTGGAATTTTATAGGATTATATCACAGAGTCATCTATTTTAAATAATTTCTGAACCAAAATGAGGAAAAGCAAAAGGAGAAATGAAGAGTATCAATTGATAATTAAATTAGGTTTTCTTATAATGAATAGCCCAGTAAGGGAGTCTTGAAAATCCCCTTATATTTCCCCTTTGCATTATTTTCACAGGAGTACATTTTGATTTTTAGAAGTCTGAATCCATGTTTGAATAATAAGAATTGAATTTAATTAGTTCATCTGTTTTCCTAGACATTTCAATACATTGAAGTCTTCCTAGTTAAGCTTTTATTTTTGGAGGTTGACCCGAGACACATATATGTCTGCTTTAAATACTAGTGCCATAAATTGTTCTCTTAAAACTTCCAAATCATTACTGGTTGTCAAAAGTTAAGTTTATTCAGTTCCTTCGTTCTTTGATGTCTCAGTGTGAATCAACACACATGAGTAAGATGCTGTCTTAAAATACTAGGTTTTGGTGATTTCTGTACTAGGGATCTTATAAAGAGGATGTTTCAGGTTTTAAGATTTGAAGGAAAATATTCTAGGGGTATTTTACATCATGTATTTCCTGCAGTGAAATCCAAGGAATATGTAGTTTTCCTATAGAAATATTTGCTTTCCTAATTCTTTCTATGCTGACTGTAAACTTTATGAAGAGAAAAGTTTAATATTAACTTCATCTGATGAATGTATTCTACTGACTCCATGGTTAGGGGCAAACTTCTGTTATAATATGATTCAATTCCATACAGTTAAAATGTAAAAAAAAATTAATATTGTGCATTTCATTGTTTTTGTCTTTCATGCAAGGTATCTATATCTTGCATAGATCTTATACCACTTTTTAAAATTTGTTATTTTTTAAACTTTTTAATTTGTACTGAGGTTTGGCCAATTATTAACAATGTTGTGATAGTTTCCCGTGAACAGCAAAGGGACTCAACCATACAGATACATGTATCCATTCTTCCCCAAACTCCCATCCCTTCCAGGCTGCCATGTAACACGGAACAGAGTTCCACGTGCTATATATGGTGCTTGTTGGTTATCCATTTTATTATAGCAGTGTGTACATGTCCATCCCCAATTCCCTAAATATCCCTTTCCCCATCCTTACCTGCTGGCAACTGTAAGTTCGTTCTCTAACTCTATGACTGTTTTTAAAGTACGTTCCTTTTTATCATTTGTTTTTATAGTCCACATATAGGGGATGTCATTTGATATTTCTCCTTCTCTGGATCTCAGATCACTTTAATTGCAGATAGAAAGAACCCTATTTCTCTAAAATTTAGAAGACAGAAACTTTACTGAAATGTTTTTAAGTGGAAGTTATAAGGAAGTTTAAAGAATTAGTTATTTGCATTATAAAAGAAAAAGAGATGTGATGACCTAACAAATACTTCAAGTATATGAGAAATTATTATAAAGAAGTTTTACACCAAGGACATTATAATTTTGAGCAAAACTAGACCATGGGAAAAAAATGTATATTAAGCCAGACCTGATGGATTTAAGTGAGCTAGAAAGATGTCCAGATGTCAGGGAAGTTAAATGATGGAAGCTAATACCTTTTACAGTGCAGGGACTGCTGGATGAGAGGACAGATGAATCAGCAAGCACTTCAATCCACTAAATTATCCAGATGAAACTACAGACATTTAAAAATGTTTGAGAATTTGTGACATACATTATATAATCTAACTCTCACATGTTGTGTGTATTTGTATTGATATCTGTATTTTACCCATAAAGATGAAGAGCCTCTGCGGAGTTAGTGGCTTGCCCTAGGTTATAAAGCCAGCACGTGGCAGAGCCTAGATCTGAACTGGGTCTTTCCATTGTTCTGCATAATATATAGAAATGCCTGTGCGTGCAGTTAACAGGCCTAAGGCACAGGAGGGTAGAAGAAAGTTTAAAAATAGAGAAAGGATTCTTCAGTATCTGTAGGAAATTGAGTACTGAAGTAAAACTTTTTAAATAGAAAAGATACAAAGTGTCTATAAATTGTTGGCACATGAGTCACAAATAGCTGGAAATCTAAATCTAACTAAAAAACTGAAACAGTTTAGTGACCCTTTTGACTTAAGTTCTGGTAGAGTGGCTGGTAAGGAACAGCCTAGCGGAGAGAGAACTGTGAGTATGCACGCAGAGAACCTGTAAGATGACTAGGCTGTAAGCTACATTAGGGCACGGCCCAGTTTTCTTCAGTTTTTTGTCTTTGGTGCCTGACATAATGTTAATTTTTTTATTGACGTATAGCTGCTTCACAGTGCTTGTTTCTGCTGTCCAGCAAAATGAGTCATCCACACGTATGCATGTACCTCCTCTTCCTTGGATTTCCTTCACATTTAGGTCATCGCAGAGCGTTCGGTGGACTTGCCCCGCAGTCTGTTCTCATTAGTTATCTAGAACACGTAGTATTGCACACGTCTGTGAGAAGACTGAACGAGAAGCAGAGTGCTTAGTTAGGTGAAGAAACTATTGCCAAGTCTGAAAAATCCTTTTGTCAGAACATGTACTAACATTTTACTTGATTCTGATTCCCTTGAAACATTGATTAATGTTTCTTTGAATTATTTTATACATTAAGAATTCAACTAAAGAGAAAATTCTGTTTCTAATTCCCTTGAAACATTGATTAATGTTTGAGTTATTTTCTAAATTAAGAATTAAACTAGGAAAATTCTGTTTCTAAAGTTTAGATATTTATAATACAGGAGAAACATAATGACTTGCTATTTTTATACATGAGGAAGGAGCTTTGGTAAATAAAGATGGAATTAGAACTAATGCACAAAGTGGGAGCACTTGCAGGCATATCTGTAGAAGGGTGTGATATGTTAGGGGCGTTTGGTTATTGTGACTACAAAGCTGATCACTGTTATATTGATGGGATCCTCATGTATGCTATTAATTTTCCCATTAGTTGCTCAGTCATGTCCGACTCTTTGCGACCCCATGAATTGCAGCACGCCAGGCCTCCCTGTCCATCACCAACTCCCGGAGTTCACTCAGACTCACGTCCATTGAGTCGGTGATGCCATCCAGCCATCTCATCCTCTGTCGTCCCCTTCTCCTCCTGCCCCCAATCCATCCCAGCATCAGAGCCTTTTCCAATGAGTCAACTCTTCACATGAGGTGGCCAAAGTATTGGAGTTTCAGCTTTAGCATCAGTCCTTCCAAAGAACACCCAGGACTGATCCCTTTAGGATGGACTGGTTGGATCTCCTTGCAGTCCAAGGGACTCTCAAGAGTCTTCTCCAACACCACACCTCAAAAGCATCAATTCTTTGGCGCTCAGCTTTCTTCACACTCCAAATGTCACATGCATACATGACCACAGGAAAAACCATAGCCTTGACTAGATGGACCTTTGTTGGCAAAGTAATGTCTCTGCTTTTGAGTATGCTATCTAGGTTGGTCATAACTTTCCTTCCAAGGAGTAAGCATCTTTTAATTTCATGGCTGCAGTCACCACCTGCAGTGATTTTGGAGCTCAAAAAAAATAAAAGTCTGACACTGTTTCCACTGTTTCCCCATCTACTTCCCATGAAGTGATGGGACCAGATGCCATGATCTTTGTTTTCTGAATGTTGAGCTTTAAGCCAACTTTTTCCTCTCCTCTTTCACTTTCATCAAGAGGCTTCTGAGTTCCTCTTCACTTTCTGCCATAAGGGTGGTGTCATCTGCATATCTGAGGTTATTGATATTTCTCCCGGCAATCTTGATTCCAGCTTGTGCTTCTTCCAGCCCAGCGTTTCTCATGATGTACTCTGCATAGAAGTTAAATAAGCAGGGTGACAATATACAGCCTTGACGAACTCCTTTTCCTATTTGGAACCAGTCTGTTGTTCCATGTCCAGTTCTAACTGTTGCTTCCTGACCTGCATATAGGTTTCTCATGAAGCAGGTAAGGTGGTCTGGTATTCCCATCTCTTGAAGAATTTTCCACAGTTGATTGTGATCCACACAGTCAAAGGCTTTGGCATAGTCAATAAAGCAGAAATCAATGTTTTTCTGGAACTCTGTTCCTTTTTCCATGATCCAGCGGATGTTGGCAATTTGATCTCTGGTTTCTCTGTCTTTTCTAAAACCAGCTTGAACATCTGGAAGTCCACACTTCACATATTGCTGAAGCCTGGCTTGGAGAATTTTGAGCATTATTTTACTAGCGTGTGAGATGAGTGCAATTGTGCAGTAGTTTGAGCATTCTTTGGCATTGCCTTTCTTTGGGATTGGAATTAAAGCTGACCTTTTCCAGTCCTGTGGCCACTGCTGAGTTTTCCAAATTTGCTGGCATATTGAGTGCAGCACTTTCACAGCATCATCTTCCAGGATTTGAAACAGCTCAACTGGAATTCCATCACCTCCACTAGCTTTGTTCGTAGTGATGCTTTCTAAGGCCCACTTGACTTCACATTCCAGGATGTCTGGCTCTAGGTGAGTGATCACACCATTGTGATTATCTGGGTCGTGAAGATCTTTTTTGTACAGTTCTTCTGTGTATTCTTGCCACCTCTTCTTAATATCTTCTGCTTCTGTAAGGTCCATACCATTTCTGTCCTTTATCCAGCCCATCTTTGTGTGAAATGTTCCCTTGGTATCTCTGATTTTCTTGAAGAGATCTCTAGTCTTTTCCATTCTGTTGTTTTCCTCTATTTCTTTCATTGATCGCTGAGGAAGACTTTCTTATCTCTCCTTGCTATTCTTTGGAACTCTGCATTCAGATGCTTATGTCTTTCTTTTTCTCCTTTGCTTTTCGCTTCTCTTCTTTTCACAGCTATTTGTAAGCCCTCCTCAGACAGCCATTTTGCTTTTTTGCATTTCTTTTCCATGGGAATGGTCTTGATTCCTTTCTCCTCTACAATGTCACGAACTTCTGTCCATAGTTCATCAGGCACTCTATCAGATCTAGTCCCTTAAATCTATTTCTCACTTCCCCTGTATAATCATAAGGAATTTTATTGACTATGCCAAAGACTTTGACTGTGTGGATCACAATAAACAGTGGAAAATTCTGAAAGAGATGGGAATACCAGACCACCTGATCTGCCTCTTGAGAAATTTGTATGCAGGTCAGGAAGCAACAGTTAGAACTGGACATGGAACAACAGACTGGTTCCAAATAGAAAAAGGAGTACGTCAAGGCTGTATATTGTCACCCTGCTTATTTAACTTCTATGCAGAGTACATCATGAGAAACCCTGGACTGGAAGAAGCACAAGCTGGAAATCAAGATTGCCGGGAGAAATATCAATAACCTCAGATATGCAGATGACACCACCCTTATGGCAGAAAGTGAAGAGGAACTCAGAAGCCTCTTGATGAAAGTGAAAGAGGAGAGGAAAAAGTTGGCTTAAAGCTCAACATTCAGAAAACGAAGATCATGGCATCCAATCCCATCACTTCATGGGAAATAGATAGGGAAACAGTGGAAACAGTGTCAGACTTTATTTTTCTGGGCTCTAAAATCACTGCAGATGGTGACTGCAGCCATGAAATTAAAAAACGCTTACTCCTTGGAAGGAAAGTTGTGACCAACCTAGATAGCATATCCAAAAGCAGAGACATTACTTTGCCAACAAAGGTTTGTCTAGTCAAGGCTATGGTTTTTCCTGTGGTCATGTATGTATGTGAGAGTTGGACTGTGAAGAAGGCTGAGCGCCGAAGAATTGATGCTTTTGAGGTATGGTGTTGGAGAAGACTCTTGAGAGTCCCTTGGACTGCAAGGAGATCCAACCAGTCCATTCTGAAGGAGATCAGCCCTGGGATTTCTTTGGAAGGAACGATGCTAAAGCTGAAACTCCAGTACTTTGGCCACCTCACGCGAAGAGTTGACTCATTGGAAAAGACTCTAATGCTGGGAGGGATTGGGGGCAGGAGGAGTAGGGGATGACAGAGGATGAGATGGCTGGATGGCATCACTGACTCGATGGACATGAGTCTGAGTGAACTCCGGGAGTTGGTGATGGACAGGGAGGCCTGGTGTGCTGCGATTCATGGGGTCGCAAATAGTCGGACACGACTAAGTGACTGATCTGATCTGATACCTGAATGGACTAGTGGTTTTCCCTACTTTCTTCAATTTAAAGTTGAATTTGGCTATAAGGAGTTCATGATCTGAGCCACAGTCAGCTCCCAGTCTTGTTTTTGCTGACTGTATAGAGCTTCTCCATCTTTGGCTGCAAAGAATATAATCAGTCTGATTTCAGTGTTGACCATCTGGTGATTTCCATGTGTAGAGTCTTCTCTTTTGTTAGATATATTTTTTCCCAAATGATGAAATCAATACTGAAACATACAAAGTGCCTTGACTAAAAATACCTTTGTAAAAAGTATCTCTTTTGTCCATTCATTCATTCTTGTATTCACTGAAAATTTGTGCTAGTCATTCCGCTCCCTGCCAAGAATATAAATGAAAAGAAAATGACATCCTTCCCTTTAGTAAGTTCAAAGTAGAAGAAAGGTTATAAGTAAATTTCAAAAATATTTATTACCCATGTGGATAGGAACTGCATACTTGCATACTGTATCCTTGCATACTGTCTCAGTAATGAGTGGAGTTTGAGAAAGGTTTCATTCAGGAGATGGTGTCTGAAGTATCTACTGGGATATGAGTCAGTATTTGTTAGGTAGAAGTCATGAAAGC
Source organism: Bos indicus x Bos taurus (assembly GCF_003369695.1). Lineage (NCBI taxonomy): Eukaryota > Metazoa > Chordata > Mammalia > Artiodactyla > Bovidae > Bos > Bos indicus x Bos taurus. The sequence continues at coordinate 66,218,108 of NC_040091.1, forward strand.
CTTTCTAGATGAACACTACATGCACAATTCCATGGAAGAATGAGGACACAGAAATATGGGCTTGCTGAGAGTAAAGGCAAGGCTGAATAGGTAGTTGTTTTCCCATGATGGTGCGATTTTTCTTTTTCCTGTCATCTTCAATCATCTTTTCAGTATACACATAGAAGAATTATTTAGGTTTTGGGGTTTTGTGATTTGGTTCAGCAAAAGACAAAGTAATTGAGAAAAGTGTTTGTAGTGTGTAGTGATGCTCTGTGGAGTTTAGACCAGATCAAGAAAGAAGAGAGGGTTAAAGGCATGGTCTGATAGATTGAAATAAAAAAAGAAGGTTCAAAGGAGTTGAGGCCATGATGAACTTGGTGAAGGGAAATGTGGGAGTCAGGAAGTGACAGCTGGAAGGATGGGAGGTTGTGACTCAAATTGGACTCTGGAGACCAAATGTTCTTCCAATCCCATTGTGAGTTGCTTTCCTGATAAGATAAGTAAGGTAGCAAATGCATTTGTCTAGCAAAATAAATGAATTGCCAGATTTTAAATTTTTTCCCTTCAAGAAAAATGCTATGTAGCTCCACTTTCATATGCTTTTGATTCTGACTGTTGCGTGATAATTTGTAAAATAATCCCTTTTTTGTAAAATGGGTAACCACATTTTTTAAAAGCCTTTTTTTTTTTTTTCAGAGCAATTTTAGCTTCACAGCAAAATTAGAAGGAAGGTACAGAAATTTCCCAGATGCTCCATGCCCCCACACATGCATGACCTCCCCCATTATGAACATCCCCCACCAGAGTAGAAGGAACATTTTAACAAGTGATGAACCTGGGTTAACACACCATAGTCATCCAGAGTCCATAATTTACATTAGTGTTCACTTCTGGTGTTGTACACTCTGTGGGTTTGGCAAATGTTTAGTAATATGTATTCATCATTACAGTAACCATGCAGAGTATTTTAACTGCCTTAAATATCCTCTCTGCTCTGCCTGTTCATCTGTTTCTCCCAGCTCCTCAACCCCTTGAAACTACTTGTCTTTTTACGATCTCTATACTTTTGCCTTTTCAAAATGTCGTATATTTGGAATCATTCAGTAGGTAGCCATTAGTGACTGGCTCCTTTCACTAAAATTCCTGCATGTCTTTTCATAGCTTGATTGCTCATTTCTTAACACTGAAGAATATTCTATTGTCTGAATAAACTTTTGATAGTCAAAAGGTATTCTTGCCATACTTTATTCTGAATTAGGAGTTCTAAGTACAGTAAGTATATATAAAGCTTTAATAGTATCCTTCTAGATTCTAAAAAGTAATAACGGTAATTATGATTTGCCTCTCCCCCCCACACAAGTTAAATGAGACTATATTGATATGTCTAAATTTGGCCTTCCTCTTTACTTTGGAAATTTTGTGATTGGGGGAAATTGTTATAAAGACCCACTAAAGAAAAGGCAATGCCACAGGCAATGCTAATTATCATTTAGTTGAAGATTTTCTAAGAAAAAACTAAATTAAAAATTCTTTCTTTCTTATGAATCATATTTATTATCTTAATCTGTTTTGGCTAATCATCTGAAGAAGCTCCCGAATTCATGATTTCTTGTGGTTGTTGTTAAGGAAAGAAAAAATATAGTATTAAATGGAATTAAGGATAATGTGTAATAATTTTACATTAGGAATCATCTAAAATGGGTATCAAGTCAGCAAACATTTGGTACATTTACATATTCCTGTATTTTATATTGGAAAAATAAAAGTTGTAAATTTTAAAGAAGTCTTGATGCATGTATATGCCATGAAGATTTTTGTCATTAAAAGAGAATGTGACTTAAATTTATCATTGCTTATCTCTGAAATTATCGCCTTTCTATTTACAAATTTTTATTTTTATTTTATTTTTTTACTTTTGGCTGTGCTGAGTCTTTGTTGCTGTGTGCAGGCTTTCTCTAGTCGTGGCGAGTGGCGGCTGCTCCTCTTGTGGTTGTGTGGGCTTCTCCTTGTGGTAGCTTCTCGTTTCGGCTCAAGGATCTCAGCAGTTGTGGTGCGTGGGCTTAGTTGCTCCATGGCAGGTAGGATCTTCACAGACCTGGAATCAAACCTGGCTCAGTGGTTACTGGACCACCAGGGAAGTCCCTGCCTTTGTCTTATTCCCTGAATTTCATAACCACACTGGGATATGGGTGCGGAATATTTCACAAATCGAGCATATAGTGCCAATATTTAGTCTTCACCTGTTTGACCTGAATTCAGCTAAATCAGTGTGTTTTACTGCTGTTGTACCCACCTACTGATAAGTCATTGAGTTAGTGACCTTCTCTTGAGATTTAATATTTTTTCTCTAGTCCAACACTGTCCACAAAAACTTTTTATAATGATGGAAATGTTGTGTATCTGTGCTGGCCCACATAATAGCTACCAGCTGTATGTGGTAGTAGAGTACTTGAACTATGGCTAGCGCACCTAAGGAGCCTGTTTGTGAAATTTGATTGAGCTTTAGAATTTTTAAATTTGAATTTAAATAGGCATGTAGATAGTGGATACAACTCTAGTTTTTCTGGAGGAAAAAAGGCAGATAGAGGAAGAGCAGAAATTTAGGAAACCTGTTGCTACTGCCATGTAGAATAACCAGTATCATAATTCGTTTGAGTTACTGCCATTCAGCAATAATTCTACCATTTTGGAAAAGTTGTAGCCAGGCCTTCATATTTCCATTGATGAGATTTCATTTGAAACTGTTGCATTTGACTCCATATCTTTGGAATTTCAGTACTCTTGACTCATTGCCTACAGGTCTGTTTTGTTTGTTTGGCTGACTTCTTATTTTTAAATTTTCATCCTTTGCTTTTTGAAAAGAATCCCTGGCCACTTATGCAGGCTGACTAATAGTCCTGAAAAAACTTAAAAATCTTAATATATATTCCATTGCCGTTTCTCCTCATTGAAGATTGAGGAAAAGTTGAGTGAACATGCATATCTATCTACTTTAAATCATTCTTAGAGACATTGTGTTAGTTTCATTATGAAAACTTCACATTTTAAAATTAGTTACCACTAAAACTAGCTAGAGTTATCTTCCTACTCAGAAACTGAAATAATAATACATTTTCAAACAATATCAATATGTTTTAAATAAATGAGCTGTATAGGTAGGTATGCATCTTTTAGAATAGGACACAGCTGCTAACTACAGTTCTCAGCACTCTCAGTGAGAGTCATTATGTAACCTTTTGAAGCTAGTTTTTTCTGTAGTAAATACCGATTTTTAGAAGGGTCATAGATTCTGTAAAATACATTTCAGGCTGTAGGACTCCATGGAAATGGAGTTCAGTAATTAAATACTAATTACCTTCCAACTTCTCATGTAGCATGGCTTGATGTTAAGTCATGCCAGTATTTTAAGGGAATATATTATTCACAAAGAAAAATAAACTGGGGAATAGTTGTAAAACAGTTTTATTATGTGTTCAGAAATGCAAGACAATTAAGTGGTTGGACTAAATGTAGGTTTTAATTATCTCTAAAATGAGGATCTTTACTTAGCTTTTCTTGTGAGACCTCAAGTAAGAAAAGAAACGATACCAAAAACTAGTTAATGGAGTGTATTTCTTCTCATCAGAGTCTTAATTCCTCATGACGTAAAGTTATCGTTAGGAACATTTAGAAGTTTGGTAATCTTACATCCCAGAGATCAATTTATAGCCTTGAAATACTTTTTTTTTTTAAGAATGAAATTTTTATGCCTATGTAAACAATTGATAATCCGTTGTTCTGTTAGGTTCATTTGGGGCATAAATCCTTTTGGAGGAGGGAAATAAAAGCTTCTAAAACTTTACAATCCTGTTTCTTTTGAACATGAAAAATTATTGAGGTAAAAATCTATTCATGGTTGATTCTGTTAATCTGATTTGCTCTGGGGGTAAGGAAAGCTTTAGACCAGAAGTAGGGTGCTTGAGATCTATTTTCAGGAATCATGCCTCTCTCTCTCCACCCCCCTCACCCTCCTTTTGCCCAGGCCACACAAACACAATGCGTCAGTTTTTAACATTGAATTTCCCATGTCTTTTTAATTTATGGACATCTATTTAGGACATATTTTCTACAGCCTGATGATGGAATCAGTGGGTGATTGGCAATGCTAATAGGGATCTGTGTGAATGATCTAATGGGAAATTTCAAGTTCAAATGGAATTATCCCAGATGTAATGATGTTTTTCTGCCAAGGTGCCTCTCACTTACCCTATGCATGGTTAGTTCAGTTCTTCACTGCCCCTCATATCACTACCTTTTTTGTTATCTCCACTGGCGTTATCCTTATCCTACTTGTGATGCACATGCCTAAACTAAATCCATAAAAATTCTCTTTTTATGGACTTCCTTTCTTCTGATTTTGTTGCCCCACTCTACTCCATAGTACCATCAGGTGTGTTTCCCCTAAATATTAATTTAAATGTCCATCTTATTCAAACCCTTTTTGTGGTTTCCTAATTACCTTGGAATAAAATTTACACTCTGGAGTCTTCCACAAGCTAACTTTCTTTTAATAATACTTTCAGTATTTTATCTTCACCCTTTATTCACATAAAACCATGTATGGCGAAGAAAAAAATAAAAATGTTTCCTTTCAATATATGAAAACTGTTTACCCTAAAAGAATTAGATATTCATATGCCTTTTCTTTTATTCACATTTCCTTAATCTGGGTAGCTGAATACTTGAACTTGCTTTTTGAGGGTTCACTTCTAATTATTGATGACAAGTAGATAATCTATTAGCTTTTACCCATAGAATATTACTGATGCTGCTATATTTCATGTCAGATTAGTATCAGGCAGATAATTTTTGGTGGTTATGTATGAGACTCGAATTTTTCGTTGTATAGAATTTCTCAAAAAGATAGATAGGTACTACTCTTATCCTGTCTTCAAGTTTCCAGAACTGAGGTTTTGTTTTTTTCAATTTTTTAAGTCTGTTGAATTTGTTACAATATTGGCTTCTGTAGTTTTTATGTTCTGGGATTTTGGCCGCAAGACATGGGATCTTAGCTCTCTGACCAGGGATCGAACCCTCACCCCCTGCATCGGGAAGTGAAGTCTTAGCCACTGAACCACCAGGGAAGGCCCTAGAACTGCGTTTTTCTGGTCACTGAATGTTTTCTGTCACGCTCCATGTTCGTTGTACCTTCAGTGAGTCCCTGTGTCCTAGTGCATCTGGTGGGCTACAGTCCATGGGGGTGTCACAGAGAGTTGGACATAGCTGAGCACACATGCACACGCAGACACGCACACGGCTGAGTGCACACAGACACACACATACACATTTCAACTCCAGCCCCCGCCCTCTCACTTTCCACCACTATGTAATTTCCCTCAATTCCACTTCTCATACTCGAGTCACAGGCATGTCCTGACTGCCTCCAGGTTACCTCGTTCTCATTCTAGCTCCATGGCTTAGCTCACAGAGCGCTTTGACTTTCACGCTCCCTACCTGTATCCTGTGGTTGTTCAGTCGCCAAGTCGTGTCTGACTCTTTGCGACCCCATGCTCTGCAGCATACCAGGCTTCCCTGTCCCTTACCATCTCCTGGAGTCCACACACATCCTACCTATGATGAAATGCTAAGCCCTCCTTTCTGAATGTTGTTAATCTCTTTTTAACAGGTATTCTGTAGAACTTTTATTTTTTTGCTACGCAATTCTGCGCTTAAAGTCATGATAAATTTCATGTATCGTGAAATTTTGTTTTCCCCTAACCATATTATATGCACTATGAAATACTTACTGCCTTTTTTTTTTAAATCATAATGCTTTGTACAGAGAGAAAAACACAATTGTACCCAATAGATGTATACTCCTCAACTGCTGAATGGACTTCAGAATAACAATAATAGACTCCATTGGGGTCACCAACCTTATCTTTGATGTTTCCATATTAACTTCAATGGATTATTTGAATCACATCAACAATTTTAGACTTCATTATATAGGTACTTTCTTTTCCTGTTACAGTACACGCAAGCATACGATTGCTTACAAAACCAAAATCTGATAATTATCTGGTGAAAAAATTTATAGAGATGTTATCATTAAGGTATTGTTTACTCTAGGTCACCCTAACTTAAGAATTCTATCATGTGAGTTTTGCAAAATTTTATGATAGGCTAAAACAATTGATCACTTCTAAGGTGTCACAGTGGCCACTATATTTCCAAATGCTTTTTACTTGTCAGGGTTAGGAATAAAAATTAGAAAAAGTGGAGTGGTATTTATTTATATGTCATGGGTTTTAAATTTTGTTTAAAACAGAGTAGGGACATCCCTGGTGGTCCAGTGGTTAAGACTCCACACTTCCAGTGCAAGAGGTGTGGGTTCGATCCCTGGTTGGGAAAATAAGATCGCACATGCTGCACAGAGTGGCTTAAAGATTAAGTAAAACAAAACAAACAAAAACAAAAACAGACTCTCTTCCTTTTTATCTGGGAAGAGAAAAAAATCTTCTGTTGACTCCACTGACTGCTCCTTTATGAGGAAGATTTTTGAAGCTCAACATAGGCATCCTGGTGAAATTTGAGCATAGTCACTGCAGAGCTGACGTTTCCTCCACAATCGTGTGCTGCCGCATGGAACTCAAAGGGCCAGAAAAGCCTTCTTTCCTCCTCCTGTGTCTGTATGAACACGAGGAGTATTCGTCTTCTGTGGTGTCAAGAAAGGGCAGATATCTGTCACTAATTAGACCATGTCACTGGAGAGAATTTTGCAATAAAAAAGGAAATATTTCTCAAGCTGATTGATGAAGTAAGTCCCTAATGACCAGAATTACTTCACTAAGATTGAAATTGATATTATCAGAACCATATGCTCATTACATCATCATAACTCTTTTTTAGCATGTGCCAGGTGGCATAGGTATTAGTCTTTTTTCATCAGTAAAACTAAATTTGTCTATTTTTATTTAAATTTCTAATATATTTTGAATATATGGAAGCATCTCAAATTTCAGAGGAATCAAGTAACATATGAAAAGTATTATCTATTACTGGAATACTATATGTAAACCGAAGATTTCTGATCAAGTTTCATGTGTAAATGTCTGGATAATACATTTGTACATACATATTTTAAATACTGTGGTACTTATTCTATCATTCTTTGTCATACTTTGCCATATAATGGAATATAAATAATAGCAAAAATTACAGAGAGCCTAGTATTTGTCAGGAATTTTTAAAGTGTTTTATGTATTCAATGGACTTCCCCTGTGGCTCAGATTGTAAAGAATCTGCCTAAAATGCAGGAGACCTGGGTTCGATTCCTAGGTTTGGAAGATCCCCTGGAGAAGAGAATGGCTCCCCACATCAGTATTCTTGCCTGAAGAATTCCATGGACAGAGGAGTCTGGCGGGCTTCAGTCCATGGGGTTGCAAAGAGTTGGACATGACTGAGACACTAACACTTTCACTTTTCATGTATTCAATATATTAATTCCACAATAACCCTATGAGTTAAGATACCTTTATTATCTCCATTAAAGTATACGTCAGATGCCATGGATTCAGTTCAGTTCATTTCATTCACTCAGTTGTGTCTGACTCTTTGAGACCCCATGAACTGCTTCCCTGTCCATCACCAACTACCAGAGCTTGCTCAAACTCAAGTCCATCGAGTTGGTGATGCCATCCAACCATCTCATCCTCTGTCGTCCCCTTTTCCTCCTGCCTTCAATTGTTCCCAGCATCAGGGTCTCTTCCAGTGAGTCAGTTCTTTGCATCAGGTGGCCTAAGGATTGGAGTTTCAGCTTCAGGATCAGTCCTTCCCAATGAACATTCAGGACTGATCTCCTTTAGGATGGACTGGTTGGATCTCCTTGCACTCCAAGGGACTTTCAAGAGTCTTCTCCAACACTGCAGTTCAAAAGCATCAATTCTTCAGTGCTCAGCTTTTCTTTATAGTCCAACTCTCACATCCATACATCATGACTACTGGAAAGACCATAGCTTTGACTAGACACCATGTTTGACTTTGAAACCATGGACTATTTAACCATTTTGAGTCTTAGTTATTTTTTTTTACCTGTGAACTGACAGTAGTGCTTCACAGGGTTACTGAGGAAAACGAATGCTGGTCTGGAGTTAGATACTTGGCACATAGGCGCTCAGTAACTTCTGCCCTCCTTCCTGTTTCGGTGAACTGACTACTAGAAAGAGACTAAGTCCCTAATTGTATACAATACACTTTCGTGTACAATATTCTGTGAGATCTTTGAGGTCACCGAGTGTCAGAAACATAGTAGGTACTCAGTAAATATTTGTTTTGTGAAAGGACTCTAAATATACCAGTGGTGGAAAATATGTTAAATTATTGTTTCAGTAATTCAAATCATTACCAATGTCTGATTAAACCACCTTGAAGAGAAAGGCCTTAAGTGTTGTCTCTGATAATTCCTACCAGAGGCATAACATCAACAAATCAGACCCAATTACCAGTAACAGGAAATTTGCGTCCTGTGTATGAAGATGATGCTGGAGATTTTTAAGACTTTGTTGAGATTTTATCTTCCTTGGTCTTTGCAGTTGGGGTCATGGCTGTTTTCATGCTCTTCTTATATAAGATGCATTTTGCCTAGGTCTTAGAGTAGTATTTTTCATTCTTAGTATCCTAATCTATGTTTAACATTTTAAAATCATTGGTGGGGAATTATGAAAACTTTCATATTTCTCTTTTGCTGTGGTTAAAATATAAAGAATGAATTAATGCCTTGTTACCTAACAGGGTGCCATATTCCCATCACTTTGGCTAATGAGCAGTAGGCTGTTATTTAGGATGATGGTGCTGATGGCTGGTCGTAGTGGTGGTGATGATAATGGCAGTGACTGTGGTATTGAAATGAGGTTGAAAACCAACCAAGAATGGATTACTTCTCCTCAAAGCCTAAAAGTGGACTCTGGATTTTGATGGAATTTAACTTCTTCTTACTTCACGAGAACTATCTTATTAAAACAAGATGAGCTTTTTTCCCCTAGGAATTAAAAAAAAAAATCTAACAGTTGAAATGATTATGTTGAGAGATGCCAATCTCTCCTAGCAAGAATCCCACTGATGGGCTCTGTAGTTTGTATATCAAAGTGAAAATAAATGTCAGTTACCCAAAGCAAGATGTAGAGCTAAGAGGTCATTTCTCCAATAAAACCTGGATATAGATATAGATGGATATTCAACCTGATTAAGTAAAAGCTGAATCATTCTGATCATTTTTATTCAACAGTTATTTGGTCAAAATGCAGTTATGCTTGCCTATGGTTGTTCATATTCTTTCTGATTTTCTTATTGTCAGCAGAAATATTCTTTCCAGGGCAGTGGTAAATTTCTCACCTTCTGTGGGATGATGTCATCCCATCTGTATGTTGCACACAGACTTACTTCATGACCCTGAACAGCACCCTATATCCAGGCTTTATTGGAGATATGACCTCTTAGCTCACTACATCCTGGTTTGGGTAACTGACATTTATTTTCACTTTGATATCTGAACTACAGAGCCTACCAGTGGGATTCTTGCTGGGACAGATGCCAAGCCAGTTCTGGCAGAGTTCACTGGAAGGCATCGTGTTTAGCCAAAAATCCCAGGAGCTGCTGAATCTTTGCAGCAATCCTATGTCAAAATGAGGTAGATATGAGAAACCTTTTATTTGGGGAAGGTGGGAGTAAATGTGGGTATTCAAAAAATTCCACAGAGAAACAAGTGTTCGTTTTTTTCCACTTCTTCCCCTGAAGATTGTCTGCAGCTCTCCCACAACATGTGTGGTAGTCCAGCATTTCAGAATTGATGGACTCCAGATGGAGTCACAGTTTGGACTTACTGGCTATGGCTAGTCTGCCCTTGACCTCACACATTTCTCCAGCCCTCTGTTGACTAAGAGGAAACCATAGAATAGTATTAGCTAGCAACCAAGTCTGCTGGCCGGAAAAACCCTTAAGCGTTAACTTCAAAGACAAAATTATTTGAAAAACCCAATATAAACAGGAAAAAAAAAGGGGAGTGAGTGATTAGAAGCTGCTAGCAATTAGGCACTAATTAGGTTTGTTCCATGGTATAGCTGCCCAGTGGCACCATTTGTATCTCTTTCAAATGTATAGGGATTCCTCAGGCTAGCGTTTCTTAGTGAAGCCAAACCACAATTTGCAGACCAACTTATTATGAAGATACACCACAAATATATCCAGATCTAACTGATGAACTGAACTCTCAAATTCATTTGTAGTAAAAACCTGGTTAAGTGAAAAACTCACACCCTGTCTGTTTGGCTCATCAGTATATCCCTGTAAGTTAGCACAGAGCTTGGAACATAATAATTGTGCAAAAAGCATATTATTGAATTAATTTATTTTTGTTAATACTCATGACATCTATTTCAGACATCATGCAAATGAATTTATTTTTATCTTATTGAGTGGGGCATATTTACACAAAGTAAATTATTTAAACTACCATTTATAAAACAAATAAGTCACAGGGATATAATGTACAGCAAAGGGAATTTAGTAATATAACAATTTTGTGTGGTGCTTAACTATAAAAATAATCATGCTATACACCTGAAATTAATATAATATTTAAGTCAATTATACTTCAATAAAATGTAAAAAAAATAAGCGGGCTTTAAAGAGAAAGGCAATCATTAAATATTTCTTTGATGATACCTTTGTTGATGATTAATTCTTACTCTGAAGTAGTATAGATGTAAAACATGTAATTGATTAGACCAGCCTTATCAGCATCCCAGTTACCCCAGAGAATTCTTGTATTCTTTTAGATAATAAATTTCTGATTTAATGTTTCATTTTTGAAGGTTTTTTTTTCTGCCACAGAAGTAAAATATAATATGCACTTTGAATAATGGATATTTTCTGTTAAGTTGAGCTGTTGTGAATCCATGGGCATGAGGCAGATGATCAATATAGCTGGATCTTGAGAGGTTGGCAGGCATAACAATTCTCAGAACCAAGTTAGAGTTTAGGAATGACCTGTGTTCCCTCAATGGTTTTAAGTCTCTGTTATTTACAAGTCACTGGACAATGTCAAAGGGATGTTAAATATTGTGGAGTATACTGGAATATGGAATAATATTAAAGACATGGCCTCAACCTCAGCAAAATTTATAAAAAATTTATTAAAAAGGGAAAGAACAATTCAAACAAAGCAGGCTGCTGTCAGGACAAGTTTGGTTCTCAACCTGTGTTCACTATATAGAAAGAGGCAAAAGGCTCTGTCTGGAGACCTTACCTGAAAACAGGTTTATATTGAAGTTCCAGACAAACAGGTGGAAGCCAGTGGTCAGCTAGTTGGAGCAGAGTAGCAAGGGTCCCCGTGGTAACCAGTGGAGACTGAAACATTTGGATCAGATTCATTTTACTCTCAAAAGCAATTTACCTGTCATGCTTTCGTTGCTTTTGGTATCTCTCCTGCGCTGATGGGGCCAGATGCCTGATGGAGAGTACCCTAAGAGCTCCTTCCCAGCCAGAGCCCGGGTTGGGGGTAGGAAGCCTAAGGCCAGTGTCATCGAGGCTTCAAGGGCACCATCGTACATGTGTGGTCCCAGTTCCGGCTTGGCCATGGAGCTCTTGCTGTGGCTGACTGCACGCTGCTACTGCTGTTGCTGCTTGTGCAGCTGAGCTGCATGGGCCAAGTTCTAAGCCAGGATCACCTTTATACTGCCTGCTCTGCTTCATGGTCATCACTGTGGCCATGGTCACCTACCTGCCTGCTAGGTCAACATGGTCAGGTAGTAGAGAATGTGAGTATCATCAGGTGGTTCATCCAGTCCTTCAGGTATATATATTCAAGTATATATTCCCATTCACTTTGAGATAAAGGGCCACCAGAAGCTGGAGGTGGACCACTTCTGTGTCATTGTTTCTAACCACTAGAGCATCCTGGGCACAGTGGGTCTCAAGAAGGACCTTCCCAAGGGTTGCCAAGCAGGAGCTGCTCTTCACAGGGCACATGGGCCTGACCGTGTACCTTGGTGCATCTTCATGGCTGATGCAGATAATCAGTAAACAGTCTATAATAGGAAAAGAAGAGAGTTTTATTCAAGTCAAACTGAGGACAGTGGCCTTGGAGACACAGATTCAAGAATATTATTATCATTGTACAAAATGAGAGAGGCTTATATAGGCAAAAACCGCAGTGTTGCATAAGTTGTTTGTCAAGATTAGGATTGAAACTGGCAAGAAGTAGGGATGCTTATTAAGCAAGGATTGTTTGGGGAGCGAGATGGTTGCATAGTTACAAGGGGAGACCTTGAGACCATAAGGTTGCAGCTGGCAACTGCTAGTAGATGTTTTGAGAACAGCTGTTGGTGTCCTTGAGTCTGATGCAGCTCAGAAGATTCAGGTTCTTGGTGATGCAGGAGCTTGTTTGAAACCACATCCACAGCGGCCACCTGTCTCCATTTTGAATGCTTGAACCGGTTACTCCATTTTAATTTTTTAAATCCATTCTTTAATGGTTAAAGCAGGTGTACAATGCACGTTTGATAATCCATCAACAGGCTGCTCTGACTAGCATAAAGTTCAAGCCAGATCATGTATAAGCCAGAATGACTTTGCCATCCCTCAGTATGTGAACATTTCTTTCATCATCATCCGGCAGTGCTCCAGGACCTGATGGCCCACGTGGTCTAGCGCGTGGTTAGGGAGAACCTCGAAGTGTGGTGCTGCTCCACGTGCACTCAGAATGACAATAGGGACCTGCTGCCTTTCAAAAGGAGACTTCTACCTGGTGATCCAAGTCCATTTGCCCCTTCCCTCTGTGTTGGACTCCACCTTCTCCTACAACCACAAGAGGAAACTCTTGGCCTCGGAACTATTAAGGTGGAGGTGCTGAATACCACCCCTACCCAGCAGCCTCCCTGTGGCTGATGTCGCCAAGGTCATGGACACCCGCCACCAGGCCATGAGGACCACCTGGCTAGAGAATGGACGGAGGAATCCCCGCCCCAGGACCTCATATCACTGTCCTAATCCTGCTGCTCTCCTCCTTGCATTCAGGGAGCAGGAAAGTGGAGGCCTCTTCCTGTCATTGACCTCAGACCCAGACTCCTGATGTGCCCTCAAAGGAGAGTGTGCCAGGCCCTCGCCATGCTCTGAAGGCAAGGCCTTGCCCACCCTCATGCCTCCAAGATCTGGGAGTAGGATCAGGCTGCTGCTCCAGTGGGCTGACAGGGCTGGGCTGAGCTACACGACCTTGGGATGAATGACTGGAGATGAAGCCCTCTACGGTCCTCCCCAGGCCTGTGGTACAGAGTCAAGCTTTGGGGTCCCAGCCCCAGCCTGCATCAGTCTTTCATGAAGAAGAGGGACTCTGGGGAAGCGAGGAGAGCAGACCCTGGTCTCATACAACTGCCAAAAGCTAGAAGACAGGGTCTGCATTCCTTGCCCGCCTTGGGGAGTACGTCTGCTGAGTAACTGCAGCTTTTTTGTTATTGTATATAAACAAATTCCTGGAAGTGCAAAATAAATAAATGTTATAAAGTAAAGGTGTGGTAGTGATAAGTCTGCAAATCTGCTAATAGAGGAAGCTCCTGACATCATTGGCATTTCACGCTGTGTGTTTTCTTTTTATCTGTAGAACCGCCCAAAGTCACTGTGATGCCTAAGAATCAGTCCTTCACAGCTGGATCTGAGGTCTCCATCATGTGTACTGCAACAGGTTATCCCAAACCAAAGATCGCCTGGACCGTGAATGATGTGTTTATCATGGGTTCACACAGGTACTGGGTTTGTATCATGTTCTTTGTTTTTACTGAGTAAGAGGAGTTGATGAAATTTCTGGTCAGAACTAATCTGACTAAATCTCTGGGGTTAAGGGAAGTTTGACACAAATCTGCAGCTTTAGATTTTCTCAATAGGCCAGGAAATGTCCATAAAGTAATAAATGATGGATGTCTAGAGTCTGAGGTTCTTGAGTGTTGAATTCAACAGCTAGAACTGAGTATTTCCTTACTTTGCTTTGTAAACAGAACACTGTAACAGTTGATTTACCATGAATAATCGTGTGCTAAGTCACTTCGGTTGTGTCTGACACTCTGTGACCCTATGGATTGTAACCCTCCAGGATCCTCTGCCCATGGGATTCTTTAGGCAGGAATACTGGAGTGGTTTGCCATGCCCTTCCTCCAGGGGATCTTCCTGACCCAGGAATTGAACTGGCATCTCCTACGTCTCCTGTATTGGCAGGCACGTTCTTTACCACTAGCACCACCTCGGAAGCCCGTGAATAATTGGAATGGGGATAATAAACTTTCTGTGGGTAAATTGATGTGCATTTAACCCATCCACTAAAGGCTTGGTCCTGGGATTTGACAGGAGAGAGAGGCAGAAGCAAAGGATGGAACAGTAGCTCTAATTAAAGTGTATGCAGACTTTCTTCATAACTCAGGTTCACCGTTGCCTCTCATACTACATTTCTAATTGTAGTATTTTATTCTGCTGGATGCTTTTAAAAGAAAATGAATCCTCTCATGCTCAAAGAAAGTAATAAACACTTGGGACATAAACAGTGAAGTTTCCAGCCATCAGGCTCCCATTACTCTGGGTTTGTCATGAGAAGATGATCTTAGCTGTGAGCCAAATTCTATTCCTGGTCTCTTCAGGGACTCACTTGAGACATGAGGCATTGCATCTCTCAGGTTTTCATTTTGAGGAACTGTTTAGCTTAGAAGTTCACACAGAGCAAGATTGCCTGGGTGCAAACTTCGCTTCTTCCCTTTACTGACACTGACTTGGGGCAATTTGTATAACCTCTTTGCTCATCTGTATAACAGATAGAATAGTAATATCTAACTCATTGGATTGTTGCTGCTGCTGCTAAGTCACTTCAGTCGTGTCCGACTCTGTGCGACCCCATAGACGGCAGCCCACCAGGCTCCCCCGTCCCTGGGATTCTCCAGGCAAGAACACTGGAGTGGGTTGCCATTTCCTTCTCCAATGTATGAAAGGGAAAAGTGAAAGTGAAGTCGCTCAGTTGTGTCCGACCCTCAGCGACCCCATGGACTGCAGCCTTCCAGGCTCCTCCGTCCAAGGGATTTTCCAGGCAAGAGTACTGGAGCGGGGTGCCATTGCCTTCTCTGCATCGGATTGTTAGGAACATTTAAAACATGAATAAATGTAAAGGTGCTAGATCAGCCTTGGCACATGCCAATTACTAGATATATGGAACCTATTGTTATTATTCTGGAGAAGGAAATGGCAACCACTACAGTATTCTTGCCTGGAGAATCCCATGGAGAGAGGAGCCTGGCCGGGCTACAGTCCATGGGGTCGCAAAAAGTCGGACACGACTGAAGCGACTTAACACACACACATATATTGTTACTATTACGATGTTTCTTCTTATATAGTGATGCTATTAATTGTTTTTGCAATCAGCACCAAAGGCATAACTCTAAAGTATTTGAAGATACTTGAAGGAAGTTGCTATAGTTCCTTGATCCTATTACTATTTTCAATTTTATTTTCTTTTTGTCTATAGGTATAGGATGACCTCAGAAGGTAACTTATTTATCAAAAATGCAGTTCCCAAAGATGCAGGGATCTATGGTTGCCTGGCAAGTAATTCAGCTGGAATGGATAAACAGACTTCTACCCTCAGATACATTGGCAAGTATAATCAGTTTAAAAGCCAGTTCAAATAGGATGAATATCATATCAAGTAATGTAAAAATGCAAATTAATATTGGAATGAGTCATATCCAGTTGTATAATTTTTTTTTTGTCTCACACACTGATTAAAGCAAATATTTTAACTAAGTTAAAAGTTCAGGAAATGAATAGCTTCATTAGTCAACAGAAATCAAGGAAGATTCCAGATTATGGAAGAGTTTCTGATTGCCCATCGAGTTCTGTCCTTCCATGGTTGATCTATACTTTGTAATATTTTACTTACAAATCAACAGATTCTATATTTTTCCTAGTTTACCTCAACTTTTGTTTTACATTTTCCACTTACGTCCATATATGTTTGAATTTATATATTCATACGTAAATGCATATATATGAAATTGTTTATAACATTTATATTATAATTAAATATTTATAACATTCCTGTCTCTATCTAGATATTATTTTTGCTTTTCATCTTCAGTTTTTCCTCTCCAAACTCAAATATTTATTGAAGATAAATATTTTATTTTTCTTATAATAATAAATAATATCATGACAACTATTCTATAATATCACATAATATATTAGAATATATACATTCTAACATGTAAATGTAATCTAATCTATTATAATACATAATCATATATTCTAATAATATATAATAGAATATTTCTTTTAATTTGATGTTTCTTAGACAGAGAAAGGACATGGGCATTACATACTCAATCTCAGTTTGTAAATTGTAAATAATTAGTGACTAGAAATTCACTCTTTCTCTCATTTTTATTTACCATAGTTCATAGTATAGTATGTGGAGAGGAAGGAGTATAAAAGAGTCATAATAAAGACTGAGAATTATAGAGGGTATGTATAGATGAGGGAGGTAACAAAAGTTAAATACTCACCTAAAAGCCTGGGAAGAGTGGTTTCATTTGTAGAAATTAGAAAGGCAGGTGGTGAATAAGTTTTTGAAGGGAAAATGGGCTTAGATTTAGAGATGACAATGAAAATCAATCACAGAACACCCATGTGGAGAGAGACCAGACAGTTGGGAATAGGATTTGCATTGCAGAAATGAATTTTGGTTCATTCACAAAGAAACCAAAATATTCCACCCATTTATTTAACTTATTAATCACTCAAAGTATGTAAAATGCTATGCTAGAGATTATGGAGTGTAAAATTTTTTAAAAAAAGTACATTATGAGGCCCTTATTTTTCAAGAGTGTGAATAATGAAAGTAGATATACATAAAGAAATATGATAAGGAAGACACATAAGCACTAACGTGGGAGGCTGGCAGAGGGAAGAGTAATAATTCCAGACGGGGAATTTGCAAGCATTTCTCAAAGGAGACAGGATTTAAGCTCAGTCTAGAAGACTGAGTGGGATTTAAAGACTTGTGACAAAGGGTGTCAGGCAGAGGAAACAACTTTAGCAAAAGTAGGAAGATGGAGAAAATAGGGCATGTTTTGAAACAAGTGTGGCTTCATACCTGTGGCAAGTCAGAAAGTGTAAAGGGGGTGAAATTCAAGAAAAAGCCATGAACCAATATGAGTTTCGAAAGCCAGACTAGGAAATTATGAAATGCAATCACTGAAGTTTTCTAGCCAGGTAGTAACATGATCTTTGAGAAGTTAACTCTTGGCTTTGTTTAAAACTACCTCAGTTGAAGTTGGAAAGACCTAAAATGTTCAATTCATTTAAAAAAATGGGTGCGTAAATGGAAGCATTAGGCAAAGGGGTGAATTAAAGACAGCTAAGGAAAGAAACTTAGAGGATGTCTGCATTTAACATCAAAGGGGAAAACAGAGTCAAAAGTGGGAGACTGCTTTTTATAGGTGCGAAGTTTAGCCTTAAGTAAGCATTAGTCACTTAGTCATGTCCTACTCTCTTTGATCCCATAGACTATAGCTCCCCAAGCTCTTCTGTCCATGGAATTCTCTAGGCAAGAATACTGGAGTGGGTTGCCATTTCCTTTTCCAGGGGACCTTCCCAACCCAAGGATTAAACCTAGGTTTCCCCCATTGTGGGCAGATTCTTTACCATCTGAGCTACAGAGAGGAACTCCAAAAAAAGTTTAACCTTAAAGAACAACTGTCTCTGTAGATAAGACATGAATATCCTTAAAGTCACATAGAAAATGCACATCAATTAATTGAAATATGCATCAGTTGTGTACATTTCAAAATGTGTATCTCAGAGAAAATGTGCATCAATTAATATCCTAAATTTTTGGACTCTGTTTTAGCAGAATTATTTTTGCCTGATATTCTTTTGGTTTTTATAGATGATCTTTTATCACACATCATTGTGCATATACATTAGAAGAGTTTATTTCTATTTATTATAAATACTGAGATGGCCACAGGCACATAAATAATGATTGTTTTTTTTAATGGCTTCATTTAGTAAACATAAACAAGGTGCACGTGGCATTGTGCTAGGCTTTAACTGTTTGCATGTTTGTTGTTTTCAGAAGCCCCGAAGTTGATTGTAGTTCAGAGTGAGCTCTTGGTTGCCCTGGGAGATACAACAGTTATGGAATGTAAAACCTCTGGTGTTCCTCCACCTCAAGTTAAATGGTTCAAAGGTACATTTCTTAAGTATGTTCATGTCTGATTCACTTAGTATTGCTCTCTCTTTTGGATAAAAATAATTTGTTAAAAATTTGTTTTGGTGTGTGACTTAGCAGCCCCATAAAATGTGTTTATGGTCTCACTAGAGACGGCAGTTCAACATGCTGCACTCTGAATTTCAGCATTTGACATCTGGTGTGGATTATAGAACCGTGAAAATCAAAGCAGGAAAACTTCTCCTCTGCTAATCCAGCTGAACATTCTCTTTGTTAGTTTAGGATTGTTTCCTGTAGAAAATTGTCCAGGAATACTCAGTTCATGTTTAAAATAGCTTCTCTGATTTCAGTTCACTTTGCTTAGGCTCTCACAATTAGGAAGTTTCCTAGATTCTGCAGATTACTTTTCTATAAAGTGCTCAAATAAAGACTCGTGTTAAAGCTTACAATTGAATACCATTTGTGATTTAAAGACAAATGTATTTTGTGGTCGGCTTTATCATGCGTGCTGGATGTTTATGTCAAGTATAGAAATGATCTGCCCCTGTTTGTGACATAAAGGTTCTGCCTCTGTGATTCTGTAATAAAATAATAATAATGTGCTGCTTGTCCCTGGTGAAAATGCCCTTGGGCCCTGGTCCAGGCTCAGATGCTGACAGTGGCTATCTCTGCAGAGTGTCCCGCTCCTGTTTCTCTCAGTTTTTCCAGTCTATGAGAAAGAAAAATCCCCACAAACACCCTGAGAGGGGAGGTTGCTAGGATTATTGAGATGCTGTTTGCAAAATACTCTTTAATCTTCAGATGAAAAATGCTAAATAGTACAAAGCACTATTGTTATGATTCTGTTTGTTAAATCACAGACATTCCCATAGCAACAGGTTGATGTCATAATCACAAAATTGTGAATTCACCTCGGGTTCAAACTCTTGGGGAACATGAGGTGAAAAAGAACATGAAGCTTTATGCAGAAAGCAAATACTTTCAATAACATAAATCAGAAACAGGGAGGGAAACAAGGAGATAATGTCATTTTTCATAGTTTTCCTTGTTAAATGATTTTTAAGTCTTTGTGTTTTCTCTGATAAGAAAGCATTTGTGGATTTGCTTCTTAATTAGGTTTCAGTTCTATTTCAGTCAACAAAAATGAATTTCCCTAATTTGAAATGCTTAAATCTTTAACTTTCAAATGAAATAGATAATAGTTTCAAACTCTCATCTTAAAGAAATCCAGAAAAAATGTGTTATAGAGGTAGTTCTCTTTTTTAATTGTCATCAGGAGTTTATATTAAAAATAAAAATGTTTTAAAAACTAATAGAACCTGGTGATTTCTCTGCCTGTGTAGAGCTGAGTCACAGAAAGAGTCTTTTATGCTCTCAGATTGGGGCTACTCTCCTGAATAACTTTGTATGTCAGTTTTGGCCCCACAGATACCTTGGGATCTAAATGAGGAGTTAGGGAACCAGCCAGCCACCACATGGAAGATTCTAGAATTAACTATGCATTTGTTTCTCTTCTCGACTAGAGACATTGGAGTTCAATGGGCCAAGTAAATCCTATCTCATTTCTCTGTTCAAATTATGCACCAGCAGAGCTAGCATGTGGGCATTAAACACTGACAGATGATTATGCAGGACCTGCATTTTGTTGAGCAGCAACACACACAGCTGCCCTGAGCCCCAGGATCACTGGCTCTCCCAGTCACAGGCAGGCAATTTATCCCTTAGGCAGAGTCTGGATCATAAAGAGAAAAGCCAGAAGACAAACCAGTTTATTTGCAAACTGGCTTGAAAAAAGAAAGGGGTGGGGGACAGCTGGACCTTTCTTGTCCATCTCTGCTGGAATGAGACACCAGCAAAATTAGGAAAATCCCTCATTTGGGAAACTACAGGTAATAGATTAGTTCTTTCCCTAACCATAAGAATAACCTTTTGATCATGCCTTCCCCCCCCCCCCCCAGGCAGTTCTGATTGAATAAAGTAACAGTTTGTTTTTTAAACAGACGTTACAGCATTGTTAACTCTATGCACTGTTGTACAGCGGATCTCTAGAACTCATTCATCTTGTGGGACTGAAACTTTAAGCCTGTTGAACAATGACTTCCCATTTCCCCTGCCCTGCAGCCTTTGGCAGCCACCATTCTTTAATAAGTGGTATTTCATTCAGACCATTCGAGAAAAGGAATCTCACACATACAAATGCCCACCAAAATTTTAGATATTAGAAACGAGCAACATAAGATGGGTTCAAAGAAAGAATCAAGGACACTATTAAAATATTGTATGAAGAGTATTTGTGGCAAAATGGTAAAGAAATTGGGTTTCTTTAGATTGGTGGTTATTATAGTTGGGAATCCCTGGAGGTTCCCACCAACTCTTTCCAGGTCCATGAGATCAAAATTATTTTCCTGATGATACCAAATTGTTATTTGACTCTTTCACACTCATTGTCTTATGAGTGATTCGTGAAGCTTTAGGAGCTGTGTAACATGTGATATCCAGTAGAGTGAATGCAGAAGCAAAAAAGAACACTCAACAGTCTTCTTTTAAGCTAGACAGTCTAGAGATTTGCAAAAATGTGAAACAATCAACTTTTCTCACAAAATTTCTCTAGTTCAGAGAAATATTATTTTTTATAGGATAGATTTATGTTAAAATGTCATGAGTTACTAGAAAATAAGTGCATATGCTTTTAAACTTTTCAGTTTCTTTTCTAAAATGCTGCTGCTGCTAAGTCGCTTCAGTCGTGTCCAACTCTGTGTGACCCCATAGACCGCAGCCCACCAGGCTCCTCTGTCCCTGAGATTCTCCAGGCAAGAATACTGGAGTGGGTTGCCATGTCCTTAGTACAGATAAATATAATCTACATAAACAAAAACTCTTTAAAGTCCCTGATAATTTTTTAGAGTGTAAAAAAGAGTCTTGAGACAAACATTTTTGAGAACCAATAAAGAACTTTCAACAGTTTAAAGGATCTTATGTCATGGATAAATTATCTATTAGTCTTTATGTCCATAGATGCCAAAATCTAATTTAAACTAAAGCAGAAAGTATCCTCCTTAGTGGATAATGATTGTTTTAAATCCTAGAATGTCAGCAAAATTTATATACTATAATGTATGTAAATATTCTTCTAGTCTTATCTAATATTAAAATTAAAGATTTACTCCCCCAATCATCTTCATCTCAAAGTTCTGTATTTCTTTATGGCTTTATAGCAATACTTTGATTGCTAATTGTTCAGTAGAAATCAAGAGAGATTATCAAAATATGATCAGTATGTAAACTTGATATAACCAGTGTTTTCCAATTTATAGTTTGTTTCATTACTGCTGTTTTTAAAATACTTTTATTTAGAAAAAAGTGCTAGCAAAAAGGTCTTATTTCATCCTGTTATGTCCTCTGACATATACAGAAAAAACTAAGGGAGAAGTAAAATGCAAAACTCTAAATGCGTTTTAGTCCAAACATTTTAATGCTTGATGAACAGCTTGGTCACATTGCATCCTCCCCTAGTGGGAGGAAGGTTTATGTCAACATCATCTGCTTTTACTTATGAAAATTTCCCAGACGCACATAGACAAGGCTTTAGCTGCTTCTCTCATTCTCGCATGGTATGCAGTAGCCAGCTTAAAAGGATGATTGAGGTTTTAAATGTTGGAATGCTGAAAAATACTTTATTTTTGGCACTCACAGTTGCTAATGTAATTTTTTTGTTTTGATATTTATGGCTTCTTTGACCTCATCTCCTCCTCAAATTATAAAAACAAAATGAGAATTTGTCTGTCACCCTAAGTCTGTTGGTTGTTGCTTTGTATAGTGTTCTAGAGAATTACTAGCTCTAGGGTTTTAGCCTGTTAAAAGCTAAGGGACACAGATGTAGAATATAAGCTTATGGTTACCAAGGGGGAAACAGAGGGATGGCATCAATTGGGAGATTAGGATTGACATATATGTACTATTATTAATATGTGTATATATTAGTAAAATAGGTAACTAATAACCTTCTGTATAGCACAGGGAGCCTTTTTCAATACTCTGTGATGACCTTTATGGGAAAGGAATTTGAAAAAGAGTGGCTGTGTGTGTATGTGTAACTGATTCACTTTGCTGTACAGCAGAAACTAACACAACATTGTAAATCAGTTGTACTCCAATAAAAATTAGTTTAAAAAGCTAAGGGAGTTACTTCTGCAGTCTTCAGTCCCAAGACACATGGCTAAGCCAGTAAATGGCATTTTGGAGAATACTTCTTTAGACTTGACATCTGGCATGCTGTGAAACCCTAAGAGCAATGGCCTTTAAACCTCCTGGAAATTTTTTAGGATCCCCACAAAAAGTTTTACATCACCCTTTACAAAAAAGAAGCAAAAGAGGTAGGAACACTAAGCTGTCATGTAAACATCAGTAAGTGTTTGTCGCTTACTTGTGCCCAGCTCTTTGCAATCCCATGGATTGTAGCCTGTCAGGCTCCTCTGTCCCTGAAATTCTCCAGGCAAGAATACTGGGGTGGGTTGCTGTTCCCTTCTCCTGAAGATCTTGCCGACCCAGGGATCAAACCCGGGTCTCCAGTACTAGGTATTTTTTTTATGATACTTGTCATCCTGGTTAATTTCATTCTTAGGTAAGGAGAAACCCTGGAGGAAAGGAAGCCTAAGGATAGGCTGACTCAGCTTACAGATTTGTTGAGGCATTGCCTGCCTTCAAATAGAAATGGTTCTCAGAGGATCTGAGGTGTTGCAGGGATAGGCAACCCAGACATAAGTCATCTTTCTTGGGTTATTCTACCCTCACACTGAGGTCAAACTCATTATCTGGTTGCATCCTCCACTAATTTATTCCCTACCTGCTTCTTCCCCAAACCCTGTAACTCTGACTTAAAAAACTTTGATGTATAATACAGATTTAGTAGAGGTATCCTGGGAGATTAATATAATAACAGTCCTCTCCAGGAGTTCTCCATCCATTCTTCTTCTTTCAACAAGCTCCTTCCTATGCTCTCTAGCCAGCTGTGGTTCCTTAGCCATTCTTAGAATCCCCTCAAGCAGCTTAAACCTCTCACAGGACAAAATCTGACTGAGAACATTAAGCAAACCAGAAACCTGGGCATTTAACCAAACTAAGAACACCCATAGTCTCCAAAGTATTTCCTGGGTAATTGAAATTCATCCTGTTACAAAGATGGTAGAAATTTTGTTTCCATCTTCATCTTCCTTTTCTATTTTCACAGCTGCAGTGATAGCTTCCACTCTTTCTTAATCTCCCAACATAGCTTCAAAGAGTTCGTTCTCATTTAGGCACACATACAGTAGGAAATATATGCACATAATTCATTTAGAGCCTGATTTTTTGGTTATAGGTTTGCCTGTGGAATTATATAGTCCTAAATCAGCTCATTACCAAGAAACATTTCCTTCATTCATTGCATAAGCATTGTTTAAGTGTCTATGTTGTGCCAGACACTTGGATTTAAAAACTTTACCATCAGTTTTTTTCAGAAGTTTTGCCGTCAGATCAATAGCAAACTATTGAAACCCTTAACTGTGTATCATTCTCCCCGTCATTCTTACTTAGGGGATCTTGAGCTGAAGCCCTCAACATTCCTCATTATTGACCCTCTCTTGGGACTTTTGAAGATTCAAGAAACTCAAGATTTGGATGCTGGTGATTATACGTGTGTTGCTGTCAATGATGCTGGAAGAGCAACTGGCAGGATAACTCTGGATGTTGGCTGTAAGTAAGCATCCTGGCTCTGATAGACAAGTTTGTTTTGAAATTGACCTGGAATTTTGTCATGCTCACAGCTTTGAAACAGTTAGTGGAAATATTTGTCAGAATGGCAAAATTAGAGTTAGCATTTCATACTATTAATGTAATGTAGTTAACATTTACCAAGTTTTTTTTTCCTATTTACCAAGCACTGTACTAAGAACAGTGTGTATATATATGTGTGTGTGTGTGTGTCTATGTGTATATATATATGTATGCATTATATCATTAAACCCTACTAAGTTTTTTTTCTGTTTACCATGCACTATGCTAAGAACACCCCACTCCAGTACTTCTGCCTGGAGAATCCCATGGGCAGAGGAGCCTGGTGGGCTGCAGTCCATGGGGTCGCTAGGGGCTGGACACGGCTGAGCGACTTCCCTTTCACTTTTCACTTTCATGCATTGGAGAAGGAAATGGCAACCCACTCCAGTGTTCTTGCCTGGAGAATCCCAGGGACGGGGGAGCCTGGTGGGCTGCCGTCTGTGGGGTCACACAGAGTTGGACATGATTGAAGTGACTTAGCAGCAGCAGCAGCATGCTAAGAACAGTGAATATATATATGTGTGTGTGTGTGTATGCATTATATCATTAAACCCTTCTAACAATCTTAAGAGGAATATACTATAATTTTCCCCACTACAAAGGTAAGGAAATGGAAACTTAAAAAAGTCTAAGCAAATTGACCAGCTCAAGAGCTATGGAGGGATGGCCTGGTTGTTTGAACCCAGGTTGTTTGATTTCAGAGACTATAAGCTTCAGTGTCTCTCATCTGTTTGCCAAACATTTTCCAATCAGGAGTCATCCATTTGGACAGCAAATTCCTAAGTATTAACATCTGAAGGCCGAAAATAAGACTTTGGCTTTCGATCATGATTTGGAAATGTTGATGACAGAAAAGGTAGCAGATTGTCCTCTTCCTTTTTTTTTTTTTAAATTCACTAGCAGTGACTCCTTTGTGTATAAGAACAAAGCATGAACTACAAATAAACATCAGTCACAATGGGAATGACACAGCATGTGCATGACAACTTCAGTCGGATTCCTCAAGGAGTTTGGTCCTCCCTTCTTCGTCTCTCCATCTCATGCTTCTTGAAAAATAAAATTACACAGTTATGGTTAACACATGAAATAAAGCAGAGCTTGTTTCATACGAGAAAGAACCCAGCAGCTTAATTTTAACAGATAAGTCATATGGTTGCATCACTTAAATTTATAAAATATGATTTATGCATGATGATTTTCAAGCCAAAACTTTTTTTTTTAAAGGTTAAGAACTATAAAGAAAGTGCATTTTTTATTTTGAATAAAGTAACACAGAACATTTTAGTTCTACCATCTTAGTTCTTTAAATGAAAATCATGTCCCTCTAAGCTTAGTATTTTGTTTTGTATAAACTAGATGTTTTCCCTCTTGGGATCTTTTATGATCCCCATGCCCTTGGGCTTTCTGGTGAACACTCTGCATTCTTGGTGATTATGCCCTTTGGGAAAAATCAACAAAGCTGAATATGGTCACAAAGATCACTGTAGAATCTGTCTGGGGCACAGCAAGATGTGTTTGAACCATGACTAAACCCTGTGGTTACTGAGAGAAGTGCTTTGGAAATAAGATTGGAATCTCGGGGTGGAAGGTCTCTAAATCTATCAGCAGAGTGTAAGATACAAGAAATGCTTTTAGAAATACTGGGTTGGCCAACCCATCTACCAGTATTCAGAAAAACTCAAATGAACTTTTTGGCCAACCTAATATAAGGCCCAAATGAAGGGGGTGATCAGATACAGAATTCTTGTTTTTAAGAAATATACAAAGTACAGAGTTTGACTTCTCAACATTTTCTAGTTTTGCTTTTCCCTCTTCCCTGCATGTATATTTTTTTGTTAACCCAACATTCTTTTAGAGTCATCTAGCTCTCAGTTCAGTTGAGTCGCTCAGTCGTGTCCGACTCTTTGCGACCCCATGAATCACAGCACGCCAGGCCTCCCTGTCCATCACCAACTCCCGGAGTTCACTCAGACTCTCGTCCATTGAGTCAGTGATGCCATCCAGCCATCTCATCCTCTGTCGTCCCCTTCTCCTCCTGCCCCCAATCCCTCCCAGCATCAGAGTCTTTTCCAATGAGTCAACTCTTCGCACGAGGTGGCCAATGTACTGGAATTTCAGCTTTAGCATCATTCCTTCCAAAGAAATCCCAGGGCTGTTCTCCTTCAGAATGGACTGGTTGGATCTCCCTGCAGTCTAGCTCTAGAGGAGTGAAATAGCTTGGCGAAAAGGGAATGATATCCTCAACCCCTCCAAGATTGTAGAAAATCTCCAGAGAAAAGGGAGTGACACCCTCAACCTTCCAAGATTGTAGAAAACCTAAACACCCTAACATGCTTACTTGGTGCCTTCTTAATTTTTTTAGCTTCTGGACTTGCCAAGTTTCTCTTCTGATGAGCAAAAAGCAATATAAAAGTTAGAGCTGTCTGTGCTGGAGTGACTTGGAGTAGATTAGGAAACATCCTAATAAATATTTTATAACCTAGACATCAATCTGCCTCTTTGTCTTCAGTCCATCTCTAATTAGTGCCCTCAGGTCTCTTGCCCTCTTGTATTTACACCCCCTCAGACAGGCTATAATCTGGAATCATCTTCACATCCTTTCCTATAACCATGATGCTGACACACCAGTGGGAAGGATCACCTAAACCTTGGACTGTGATAAATTAACAAAATCCTTCCTCAGCTCTTGACTCAGAGCTCAGTCCTCCCGTGTGTCTGTGTGTAACTTTCTCTCCCATTCCCTACGGACAGTTCAAAGCTGAGAACTTTTTCAAGTCTCTTCCTAATCTCCACCACCTTTTCTCTCAGCTGTGGCTTTCCCTTCCGCCTCAGAGATAGAAGTGAGACATTTTGGCAGTCAGTCCCTTTGCCTCCTACCTCTGTGTCTGTAGACTAATCCTCACCTCCTTCCCTCTCCTCTCCAGGGTTGTGAAAGAAATGAAGATGGGGAAAAGTTGATAAGATGGTAATATATGGATCAAAGGACTAAAGGTCGTTAACAGCAAACAGATTCTGAAAGACTTACCTCAATAAGTCTTTAATTGGTACTTAACAAGTACCAACCATTGTGTGAAGCATCTCACATACATTATTTTGTTTCATAATAACTATGAAGTCTGCACGATGAGTATCTCTATTATGAGCTCAAAGAGGTTAGGTAAATTATCCAACATCATACTGCTAATAAATGATAGACCTAAGAGGACTCAGCCCTTTCATCTGTTATATTCATCTGTCACGAGACCACAGGCAAGTTGTTGTTCAGTCACCCAGTCGTGTCTGACTCTGCGACCCCACGGACTGCAGCACGCCGGGCCTCCCTGTCCATCACCAACTCCTGGAGTTTACTCAAACTCATGTCCATTGAGTCAGTGATGCCATCCAACCATCTCATCCTCTGTCGTCTCCTTCTCCTGCCTTCAATCTTTCCCAGCATTGGGGTCTTTTCAAATGAGTCAGTTCTTCGCATCAAGTGGCCAAAGTATTGGAGTTTCAGCTTCAGCATCAGTCCTTCCAATGAATATTTAGGACTGATTTCTTTTAGGATGGACTGGGTGGATCTCCTTGCAGTCCAAGGGACTCTCAAGAGTCTTCTCCAACACCACAGTTCAAAAGCATCAATTCTTCTGTGCTCATCTTTCTTTATAGTCCAACTCTCACATCCATACATGACTACTGGAAAAACCATAGCCTTGACTAGATGGACCTTTGCTGGCAAAGTAATGTTTCTGCTTTTTAATATGCTGTCTACATTGGTTGTAACTTTTCTTCCACAGAGTAAACATCTTTTAATTTCATGGCTGCAGTTACTATCTGCAGTGATTTTGGAGCCCAAAAAATAAAGTCTGCCACTGTTTCCACTGTTTCCCCATCCATTTGCCATGAAATGATGGGACCAGATGCCATGATCTAAGTTTTCTGAAAGAAAAATAGATGGCTGTCCCTCACTGTCTTCCAAAATTTGCCCAAGTTCATGTCCATTGCACTGGGGATGCCATCCAGCCATCTCATCCTCTGAAGCCCTCTTTTCCTTCTGTCCTCAATCTTTCCCAGCATCAGGGACTCTTCCAGTGAATCCTCTGTTCTCATCAATGACCAAAATACAGGAGATCCACTTCAGCATCAGTCATTCCAGTGAATATTCAGGGTTGATCTCCCTTAAGATTGACTGGTTTAGCAAATAGTTATAGTGAAATTAAAAAACTGTTTTGAGTTTAGAAAACTGTGGTCTGGGCATGAAATTTGATGAAAAGGAGGAATTGCTGGAGAGCTGAAGGTCTCGAAGTTGGTAGCTGGTTGACATGGGCCTCAGAGGAACATGATTACTAATTTGGAGCAGAGAGGTAGAAATTTGAAATGGCCTTAAAATAAAAGGATGTAAGAAAAAAAGTTATATATAGTTATATATTTATCCCTTGTTCCTTGATCTGGATTTTTTTTCTCTTCACTCATATTCAAAATCTTCACTCTCAGTGACCTTTTCTAAAACAATGGCTTCCTTAATTTTATTCCAGTAATTTTCCTGATGGAGCTACTTACATAAACTCTATTGTTTGCTTACTGTAACCTTGATCATTGTTAGCAGTTGCCAAATAACTTAATATTACATCACCATTCATAATTTTGGCATGCCTTAACTATTTCCCTATTCACTGTTAGTATTCTGATCATTGTATTAATAGCTCACAGAGTTTGATTAGACCTTTTCTGGCTACCTAAAAGTACTGTTGCATATCCTAGCAAATAGGTGATGTAACTGCCACACACTATGCATGTCACAGTTGTGATGGTTCTGATTACTACAAGTAGGTTTAAAAGCAACCTTCCCCCCCACCCAAAAAAAAAGCCAAGTTTTACCCAGAATTTATATAGAGGTTAAGAGAATGGGCTGTAAAAAATGACTGGGTTTTCTGCCTACCTTTTACTAGTACCTACTTGACAGGTTGGACTTCTCACATGACTCCGTGGTAAAGAATTCACCTGAGAAGCAGGAGACGTGTGTTCAGTCCCTGGGTCAGGAAGATCCCCTGGAGATGGAAATGGTAACCCACTCTAGTTTTTGTGCCTGGGAAATCTCATGAACAGAGGAGCCTGCTGGGCTATCGTCCATGGGGTTGCAAAAGGAGTCAGACATGACTGAGCAACTAACCAACCTACCAACCAACAACTTGATAGGTTGGCTGTAAAGATGAAATGAGGTATTGTAGCCCATGCCTTGGGTTGGCCAAGAAGTTCATTCGGATTTAAATTTCTTGGCCAACCCAATACATTCAGTATGTGAGCAGTTACTGCTTTTCCTCAAAGCTGCTTAATGGGACGTGTATCAGATAGGTGAATATTTACTTTACAACCTGAGTGGTAGTTTTGATTCTCCAAGTCTTGAAAAATAATACAAAAAAAGCATTAAAAATAGTGGTATAGCATTTAAGATTAAGCATTGTGCTTTTAATATGATAGTGTTTCAACTTGATTTTTGAAAAGAGGGCTTGAGATAATTTAAGTGCTACTTTTAGTAGTGCATAAAATTATTCCTTTGAGTTCCAGAGCTATTGGGCGTAAATTTAAGTAGATTATGACTTAAGAAGAAAAACTTGCTTTTATCCATATCATGTAACTAGTTGGGCTTTCAGATTGTTTTTGTGGGTCTGTTACTTCACATAAACAATGCTAGATCAAAAAATAATCATAAAAAGTCTGTTTCATGTTATTTTTGAGTTCTATCTTCTTGTGAGTCTCCATTTTCCTATTTCTCATTATCATGACTTTAAGTTGTGGGCATTTCAGGTCAGGGCTCAGGGAATGTTACCAGTGCTTTTCATCCTTTTTCAAAAGGATGTCATTTGGAAGAGAAAAGGATTGGCTACATCAAACAAAAAGCTGGCCTGGCAGTGACTCTATTTGCAGGATTCCACACCACAGAGGGTGACTTAGACTGTGGTTTCATGTTTTGTGGTTTGGTAGAACCAAAACAGGGTGTTCAGCCATTTTAGAAAAAAAAGTTCTCAGTTGGACTGCTGCTAAGTCACTTCAGTCGTGTCCGACTCTGTGAGACCCCATGGACGGCAGCCCACCAGGCTCCACCATCCCTGGGATTCTCCAGGCAAGAACACTGGAGTGGGTTGCCATTTCCTTCTCCAGTGCATGAAAGTGAAAAGTGAAAAGTGAAAGTGAAATCGCTCAGTCGTGTCCGACCCTCAGTGGCCCCATGGACTGCAGCCTCCAGGTTCCTCCGTCCATGGGATTTTCTAGGCAAGAGTACTGGAGTGGGGTGCCATTGCCTTCTCCATCAGTTGGACTAATGTAATGCAAAAGTTGCCATAGTCGGGAGAGATTTAATTATCACTGAAGGAACTAGAATAACTATAGAATAGATTTTAGATCATGATGGTAAATCTGTTTGTAAGTTTTATATTTTCGAAATAATGCGTTCATACAACCACATCCACCTGTAAGTGACACCAAAGCTGTACTGAGCATTAACCCTGTGCGATCAAGGTGCTTGCACATAAATATTTAGGGGATCACAGAGGACCCAGCATAATAAATCTATTAGACTATATGCAGAAGCCAGGGACTTCCCTGGCTGTTCAGTGGCTAAGACTTCACTTCCAGTGCAGAAAGTGAGGGTTCGACCCCTGACTGGGAGTTAAGATCCCACATGCCTCGGGGCCAAAAATCCAAAACATAAAACAGAAACAGTATATATTGGGGGCAGGAGGAAAAGGGGACGACAGAGGATGAGGATGGCTGGATGGCATCACTGACTCGATGGACGTGAGTCTGAGTGAACTCTGGGAGTTGGTGATGGACAGAGAAGCCTGGTGTGCTGCAATTCGTGGGGTCGCAAAGAGTCAGACACGACTGAGCAACTGAACTGAAATGACTGATAATGATTCTTTCTTTTACGAACATGAGATAGGATATGTTATTATCCCTCTGTTGGGAAATTTAGACTGGGGGAGGTAAAATAATTTTTCAAGTTTATATACTAAGAAATAGTGAAGCTGCGATTTGATACCACCTGAAAGTGAAATGAAGTGAAGTCGCTCAGTCGTGTCCGACTCTTTGCGACCCCGTGGACTGTAGCCCACCAGGCTCCTCCGTCCATGGGATTCTCCAGGCAAGAATACTGGAGTGGGTTGCCATTTCCTTCTCCCTGGATCTTCCTGACCCAGGGATCGAACCCCAGTGACCCACATTGCAGGCAGATGCTTTACCCTCTGAGCCACCAGGGAAGCCACCTGGTGGGCTGTCATTTCCCTAAGCTGCTTCTCTAATCTACTAGCTCCTCTGTGTTTGTTGCTCAGTCGTTCCCACTCTCTGCAACCCCATGGGCTGGGGCCCGCCAGGCTCCTCCATCCATGGGATTCTCAAGGAAAAATACTGGAGTGGGTTTCCATTTCCTTCTATTTTTTGTTTGTTTTTAACTAAATTAAATTCTTCTTCCTTTCCCTCTGATTTTGCTAACCTATTTACCATCCACCCAGCATAATTCACTTGGAGTCTGAGTTGGCCACACTCAGGAGCAGTTCTTAAAAGGCCTCTTGAGCTGCTTCATACTGAGGTTCGCTTGTCATTGACGCTGTCTTGGCTGCTCATCTAGTGCCTGGTACTCTCGTTTTCCTTGTTTCTGGTACTAGGACGTTTATTCCCTGACCTTGTGCTTGTCTCGTGCCTCACCCTGTTCCCAAAGCTTCTTCACCACAGGTGACTTCTCTCATCTCAATTGAGTTTTATGGGGCACAGCTTGAGCTTCACTTATCCTTTTAAAATCTGGTTTGTTCTTGACTTTCTTGTCTGAAAAGTCTCATTCGTCTCCATTTTCACTGATGACTGTGTTCTGTTATGTCACTAATCTTGGTTTCCTCCCAAAGAGTTGATTAGTCCCAGGCTTCTGCATATCTTTTGCTTTTCTGGAGCTTATTTTCGGTCCCATCTCTAGACTCACCTGTTCACTCTGAACCTAGCATATTTTGTGACATTTATACATCTCTTTTTCAGAAAAGCAACTAGCTCTAGAATAAATGACTAATCTCACTCCAGATAGAAGTAAGACCTTACATAACTAGGAAAAGCAAACAGTGAGCTGCTTTCTAAACTATTTTTAAGTGCATTTATTTTACCTATTGTTTTTTATTAGTCAAATTCCCATATAGAGGTAAGAGAAATCTGAATAGATACACAACTTCTTTTTAGAAACACATTACTCAATAGTAGTGTTAAATTTTATTTTATGTAGTTTCAATAAACACATGGCGGGACTTATGACATTGCCGTGTTTTTTCAAAATTCAAGTTCAAATGTACTCGACCAATGTTTTCAGCTTGTACAGTTAATGCGCGCACACACACATGCTAGGTTATTGTTGTTTTAATACTGATTTCGTCATTCACAGATATCTAGCAGTCATGTATATTGCACAGAGTGCCATGTTAGTTGCTATAGAAGATAAAAACATGGTTGCAAATATAAATTCTCTGCAGAAAGTCAAATGTGTAGTCTAGTAAGAGACTGAATGGAGCCATTGCCATGCGAGTGATATAGAGTGAGTTCTCTGAAACCTCAGAGAGGGAAAAAAATCATATCCATTTAGGATGGTAAGACAGGTGATTGAGGAAGGGCCTTTTGAACTGCATTCAAGAACCCATAGTATTTCAATAGCCAGAGAACAACTTCATACATTGCATTTGAAAGGAGTAGTCTTGGCACAGGTGCTGATTTGAGAAAGGTCAGTCTTTGCCTGGAGTACATTCTGATTGTCCAGAGAATAAGATTTGTATAGAGAACTAATGGAAAATAGGGCTACAAAGTTAACCTGGGCTAAGGGACCTCCTTTAATAAAGCACTAATGCTACCTGGGAGACAAGTGTACACCCAAGTCCCAGAATTACCATTTAGAAGGAGAGAGGTGATCTCCACACCTATTTTTACCAGGTGGAAAACAGCTTGAATTTGGGCATTTATAAGAACCCATAGAAAAGACTGGCTGACAAAATGATAAAGAACTGTGACTCTGGAGTCAGATCAGTCTGATTTTCAATACTAGTTCCATTGTTCAGCTCCATGTGACACTTAGCAAATTAACCATCTCTGTTTCAGCTTCTATAAAATTGGGATAATAACAGTATCTGCCTCATAGGGATATTATGAAGATCAAATGAGATAATTAATGAAGAGGACTTAACCAAGTCTCTGGCTCTATATGCTATAGTTGTTGCAATTCATAACCAATGTTTAATCTTGACATTATTAAGGAGACCTTCTTAGGGTACTTCCTCTATATTGAACAGGCTTCATCTTACCTCTAAAAGTATCTTATATGTTTCTCCTTGCCTGATGCCTCACACATCATTACTCATAAGTTCTGTGGGATATACTGAGAGCCATCTATTCAGGCTTGCTGACAGCATCCTCCCTATCTTGCATTCCTGTGTTTTCCAAGGTAGGTCTGTTAACCTCTCATTTTCCCTTCTGGCTTCTGTGGTTACCTAAATTATGTAGATAACTGTGGATTTCTTATCTGTAATTTTATAATTTCTGAATCATTTCTTAACTCTAAGATTAATCACTCCCTAGGCTCCATTTATCAAAAGCTACCCTGTAAATTTAAATTACTGATTTTTAAGCTTCAATTTCTTTAACTCAAAATACAAAAAAAAAAAAAATATAAAAGATATTGAGAAGCAAGAATGTGATATACACCAATAATATAATTGAAGATTAAATTCTGTCTGCTTGTTAGATAGTGGTCTATTAAAGAATAAACCCTGATATGAATTGATTTATTTAAAAATTCCACAAAAAGAAGTAAGTTTTGGAAATTTTCTAAAGTATTTCTTTACAAAGCAGACTTATTTATTAGAAAATTTAAAGTTTTGAGGAGTGTGGCATAAACTAAAAGGCAAATTCCAGAAATGAAAGATTCTCTTTAGTTAAGGAAATCCTGATTTAAATTGTCATTGCTTCTATCTTATCACATTAAGGCAATAGTTGGACTTCCTTATGCCTCTATTCATTTATTAAGAAAATGTGTTTTTAATAGCAGACAAGAATATTTAAAACAGATATTTATAGTAGTATATGAACAATAAGTTGATTCAAATTCAATCTGTTGTTTGTTTATTAAATTCAGTTCAGTTTAGTCGTTCATTTGTGTCCAACTCTTTGCGACCCCATGGACTGCAGCACGCCAGGCTTCCCTGTCCATCACTAACTCCCGGAGCTTGCTCAAACTCATGTCCATTGAGTCAATGATGCCATCCAACCATCTCCTCCTCTGTTGTCCCTGTCTCCTCCCTCCTTCGATCTTTCCCACCATTGGTGCCGGGGTCCAGCCCCAGCTGATCCAGGGTATTCGAAGGAGAGACGGCCTAGGCGACTATTTATATGCTAATTAGAGATATAAAGAATAATAGAGTGAGGATAGCTCAGTAGGAAAATTCAGTGGAGAAAAGAGGCTGAGTAGCTTGGTTTACGCGGGAGACCAATAAAACTTCAAGACAAGAAGTTTGCACCACTTACGTAGGCCTCAGGCGCCCTCTCGAATAGCGGAAGGTGCCTCACCCTAGACACCTTCTCGAGTGGGTCTTAGAAGCCCAGACATAATTAGTAAGCGTGGTGGGTTCCGCACTCCAGATGGAGACTTCAGCCAGAATGTGAAAAGAATGACATGGGGAGACCAAGCGCTGGTGAGCAAGGCCCGTAGCTTTATTTTTAACAGGGGCTTATATACCCTAAGTTACACATAGAGGATAATAGGGGATGCAAAGTCAGCAGTCTTTGATTCTTATCAAAAACCAGGGTTTCTTTCCTGCAAATTTATCGTATACAAATGGTTTAGGTGATTTACATCATCTTCTGGCCAGAAGGCCTACTAACATTTTATGACTCTTGACAAGGACTTATTAACAAATACTTATTTTCTCTAAGAGTAATTATTTTAAGGTTTGGCGCCATCTTCCGAAGATAAAATTGCATTCCTATAGGGTGGATGTGTAATGGGTTTACAACAAAGGAAAGAATTTATTACCTTAAGGGTCTAAAGTTACTAACACCAAGGCCACTACTTATTTTTTCTACATACCAACTATTAATTAATACACATTCAAGGATACAATTCAGGAGATGTGAAAACTTGGCAACAAACATTGACTCATCAATGAAATCCCTTACTAGTCTTATTCTGACAGTTTCTAACTCTCTGAGAGGCTCTAAGCTATTTGAATATCTTAAGCTTCCCGTGCCTCTCGAGGCTGGGAGACTGTAAACAATCGTATGCATAGCTGTAGGAGTCCGGGTAAACTTGTCAGGCGAGTTAGAGAGCCATCTGAGGGGTTTGGATTTAAACACTCCTGATTGCCCAGGAACTTTATTAATTGGAGATGTAAGTTAACTCTTTGACAGAGAGAGCGAGATGGTGGTAGGGGACAGCCCCCAGTAAAGTCAGAGGTGAGAGCACAAAGCAATAAAGTAGGCAGACTCTGGTTTTTTGGGGGAAGATGCTCGAGAATATCCGGGCGGACTCCTGAGGTTCGATCCCGCCTTTGCGTATGCCGAGCCTCCTTCCTCATGACCTGTGTCACGAGTGGAATGCCTCACCGGCTCCCGGCACATTGGGATCTTTTCCAGTGAGTCAGTTCTTCACATCAGGTAGCCAAAGTATTGGTGTTTCAGCTTCGCATCAGTCCTTTCAATGAATATTCAGGACTGATTTCCTTTAGGATGGACTGGGTGGATCTCCTTGTAGTCCAAGGGACTCTCTAGAGTCTTCTCCAACACCACAGTTCAAAAGCATCAATTCTTCGGCACTCAGCTTTCTTTATAGTCCAACTCTCACATCCATACATGACTACTGGAAAAACCATAGCCTTGACTAGATGGACCTTTGTTGGCAAAGTAATGTCTCTGCTTTTCAATATGCTGTCTAGATTTGTCATCACTTTTCTTCCAAGGAGCAAGCATCTTTTAATTTTGTGGCTGCAGTTTACTCATGCTGTTTATTAAATTAGCTATAAATTAATATCTATTTCATGTGCCTGTATACGATACCAATAACTGTTTTTGTTTTTTTTTTCATTTTAAATATCTTCCAGCACCTCCAGTTTTTATACAAGAACCTACTGATGTATCTGTGGAGATTGGCTCAAATGTGACATTACCTTGCTATGTCCAGGGTTATCCAGAACCAAAGATTAAATGGCGAAGAGTAGACAACATGCCCATCTTCTCAAGACCTTTTTCAGTGAGTTCCATCAGCCAACTAAGAACAGGAGATCTCTTTATTTCAAGTAGGTTAAAGGAAATATATTTTATACAAATATGTACATTGAAAGTATACATTTTTTATACATAGGCCTTGATATGTTCAAAATAGTAACTTAATCTTACCAACACATTTTGTGTTTGTTGAATTTCATTTTAAAATAATACTGAACTCATGCCTGGGATTTATCGTAAATGAATAGCATTTTATTCAATTTTATGTTGTTACTGTATCATAAAGACTTATGAAGCAGTATGTCTTGTTTATAGCTCAGTTTCCTATTACAAATAGAGTCAACCTGGGCCTGTAGGTAGATAAGTAATCATGTCTTATTTACTCTTGTACCAACTGTTGTATAGAGAGGTAAAATATTACTAGTAGTTAGTTAATATTAATTGGGGCCAAGAATTCATAATCACATGCATAGGGACCCTATTGACTATCAATTTTGACTAAAAACTATCTATCTGGAGCAAAACATTTTTTAAAAAGTCAAATATTCCATCATCTCAAACTTTTACTGATAATCTCTTAAGCATTCAGATATTTGTAAACTCTTAGTACTTTTTCAAATATTGTTAAGAATATTTGGATAATGGCATAAGAGGAGTAAAAACAATTCAATGATTAATGGACTTTTTAAAAAAAATGCGTTTTAGAGTATTTTGTAGAAAGCCCCCCATAAGTGATTTTCATGTTTATTAACAATGTCAAATGTACATTAACCTCTCTTAAAGTTTCAGTACAAATTAAACTAATTACAAGCACTTACATGTTCAGCTTTGTGCTAGGCTCTATGGTGAAGACTGAAGTCAAAATGGGGTTCCTCCCTCAGATATTTTATAATCTACTGTCTGCCAAGTGGCCATATTAGTACATATGAGAATTACTCAATAGATGGGTCATATTGTACAGAACCTGAAATGTGCAGGTGAAGAAATGTAGTTGGTAAGGTAGCAAATAGCCCCCCAAGCTTCCTAGGCAGGAAAAGGCATGTGAAAGTACTGTTTCAGAACAGCTCCTCTGCAGGATAGAGGAGACATGTGCTAGAATGAAGAATAGAGAAGCTCACACAGATAGGTTGACACAGTGGTGATGAGAAACAGCCCAGAGGGAAACAAAAAGACTTGAAAACAAATCAGTTGGTGGAAATGAAAGAAAAGAAAAAATAAACAAGGGCAGTGTATTCATCAGTGGTTGCCCATTTGCTCAAAGTAAATTATCTAAAAGGAAGCTAGCAATTAGAAATTTAGTTCTCAGTGGTATTTTGTATTTCTCTTCAAAATAATCTGAATTGATAATATGAAAAATATCCTGGTTAGAAATAATCTCCAACTTATTAACCAGGTGGTTTGCCAAAGTTGCCTTGGCAAATGAATGTTTGATAATTTTGAGAGTACATGCCATCAGCATTTACCAGATGCAATTCTATAGTTACATGCATGTGGTTAACAGAGTAGAAACTTGGTCAGCACTCTTTGAGATAGGAGGGACGTATTCATAATGGAAAACTATTATTTTTTCTCTGTCAGTGTCTTATCAATAGATTAAAATTGTGCTTATTTTAGTTAAGATATTTGCAAACATGACAGTCAGTCCCCTATTTAAAACCTTCTTTTGACTTCCCAGTTGTTCATAAGATAAAACTATGCTTTTTAAAAGGCAGCAGTCTGCCTCTTTATCTTTAGGCTCCTGATTATGTCCACACAACCTGTAACCCAGTAATCCTTCCCCTTATCCCCAACACAATCTTTAATTTAAAATATTTCATAAATATGCTTTTAATTACTCTGAAAATTTTATATATTTGACTGACCTACATAATAAAAAAATTTAACATGCAAATTTAGTACAAAAGAAAACAAAGTAATTTTTCTTAAAATAATTCATATTTCAGTAGATAAATGGGCTTCCCTGGGGTGGCTCAGCGGTAAAGAATCTGCCTGAAATGCAGGAGACCCAGGTTTGATCCCTGGGTTGGGAAGATCCCCTGGAGGAAGGGCATGGCAACCCACTCCAGTACCCTTGCCTAGAGCATCCCATGGATAGAGGAGCCTGGTGGGCTGCAGTCCATAGGGTCACACAGAGTTGGACACAACTGAAGCGACTCAGTAGCAGCAGCAGCAATAGACAAATATCCAGGCAGTGCTCACAGAGTATGCATACATGTTTATTTACATCACCGTGAATTTGACAGCTAAAATGTAGAGTGATAAAGGAATATGGATTGATGACCCAGAAACCCTAGGCTGATTCTAAAATGGTATACAATTTTGGAAAAGTTCTTTCTTTCTTCCACTTAAACAGGATTAGGTTGTAGGCTCAAATAATTATAAATAAAGTCATCAAATCCAAAAATTTCCAGTGGGGCCTTCGAAAGTCTTGCTGAACTTGGGATATTATGCCTATTGTGAATCCATCCCCCGCATTGTCTGCCTAGTTGTCGCCAGTAGACACTCCTTATCATTTGCTGTTGTTATTTTAAATCATGTCTGACTCTTTATGACCCCATGGACTGTATCCTGTTAGGCTCCTCTGTCCATGGGATTTTCTGGGCAAGATTACTGGAGTGCATTGCCATTTTCTCCTCCAGGGGCTCTTCCCGACCCAGGGGTCAAATACACATCTCCAGGTTTCCTGCATTACAGATGGATTCTCTACTGCTGAGTCACGGGTGAAGCCTCCCCTAATCATTGTACCAATGAAAACAGTCTCTCCTGCCAGCCTCCAAAATGTCCCCAGGGAGGTGATACATATTTCCATTCTTTGAACAGAGCATGATTTTTCAAGTCATGTTCTTGCCTTTGAGCCGATTGGGTTTGGACTGCCCTTCCTCTGTTCTACCTGTTGTTTAAGGTGTTTAAGGTATAGCTCAGACTTCCCTCGTGGCTCAGAAGTAAAGAACCCACCCGCAATGCAGGAGGGGCTGGAGATATAGGTTCAATTCCTGGGTTGGAAAAATCCCCTGGAAGAGGAAATGGCAACCCATTCCAGTATTCTTGCTTGGGAAATCCCAAGGACAGAGGAGCCTGGCGGGCTACAGTCCATGGGGTCGCAAAGAATCTGACATGACTTAGTGCACACGCACATGCAGATGTTAACTCCTATGTGACTCCTTCCCTAACTCCTCCCACGCCGTCAGACACTTCTGTGTCTCTGCTCAGACCAGACAGCTCATGGTCTGAAGCTCAAGGGAGAGCATTTTCACACTGCAGTAGGATTGTTGTTTTCTATGTCTCTTTTCCTAGAATGGGAACTACCAGGCCGAAGTATCATACTTTCCACTCGCACATCTCAGCACTGTGACTCACATGTGGTTAATGGGTGGTGCTGAGTGAGTGAATCATCTCTTCTTTTTAGACTTATGGGCAAGTGATAAAGGAACATACATTTGTGAAGCAGAAAACCAGTTTGGAAAGATCCAGTCCCAGACAACAGTAACAGTGACAGGACTTGGTAAGATCAATGAAGTACTTAGCACACTTTTTGCAAACATCAGGCTTCTCTAACTACCTCATCTCTTCCTTGTACCATTTGAAAAAAAAAAAAGGTAAGTATCTGATTGCAACATTAGCTGTCCTTCCCTTCTACCCTATTTTGTATTTCCTTGATGTTAAAAGTGGAAATAACCTTAGAGATATCCACTTTAAGCTCCTTACCTTGCACCTGAAGAAATGAGGCTCAGTTGAATAAATTAAGTCTGAGTGTACACACACACACACACACACACAGGTGGTATTCTTTTCTAGTTCTTTTCTTTATACTTATCATTTTAGTCCACATGGAATGATTTCTGTGTGTGATATGAAGTAGGAATACCAAATCCTTTCTTTTCAAGTGGTAAGACTTTGGTACAGTATCTTTTATTGAATATTCTCTTCCCACTGATTAAAGTCCCCATTATCAAAGTCCCCATTTGGTCACACGCTTAAATTTATATTCGATGTCTGTTCATTGGAACAGCATGTACATATGCTTAAATTTTCCAAGAAGAATCTCTTAGGGCTTTTACTTTGGTTTTTACTTTACTAGGGCTTTTACTTTGACTCATGTTGAGTTTATTCATCAATTTCTAGAAAGGGATACGTTTACAAAGCCTCTGTGCCTTCTATCATTCTGTTTGCCTGAGCTGTTAGGACAGCCTCCTCCTAATCTCATCCCTTCTAATTGTCCCTTGTCCAATAAGTTCCCAGATGAATATTTGCTGATGATTCTACTTTTCTATTTATCGGTGCTTTCACTCACTCTCCATCTGTCTGTTGAATATTTTGCAAATTTCTTGGCTTGACTTTTCTGGCCTTTAAGCCGTAGACCTATTCTATGTAGCTTTCTTTACTTCTATACTATTACTTGTCCTCTTGCCAGTCTTTTTTGCTTAGAAGGGTCCTGTATCTCTATCTTCTAATTTGTGCATTTAAATATCTTGTTCTTGAAAACTCGGTTTTCTAATGGCTTCATTAGTAGTCATCTCGGTCTATAAAAGAATGGGCCTTCCTTTTGAGTGAAATAGGGCTGATGGCGGCTGTGTGTTCTCTCTGATTTAGTCGCTCCACTCATTGGAATCAGCCCCCCAGTGACCAGTGTAATTGAAGGACAGCAGCTTACTTTGCCTTGTGCTCTACTGGCTGGAAATCCCATTCCAGAACGTCGGTGGATTAAGAATTCAGCCATGGTAAGAGCATTTTAAATCCATGCTTTCCTATTCCTAATTTTCTTGAGTAAGAGGCAGTGTGTTTCAACCACTGAAATTTCAATAAAATAAATATGCAAACATTTAAAAAATAAATGTTTTTTCAGTATTAACATGTTTATGCAGTTTATATGATTTTGGAATTAATATGATGGAGAAATGGTCAATGGTGTAATTTTTATGATTTTGCATTAAACTCAGTGTTACTAGAAAATTCCAGAATATGTAAAAAATGAAGCAAGGATGAAGTTTGTTTTCATAGCATTTAAATATTTTATATCCTTTGCAGGACATAATAAAATGTTAATATTCTCATAAAATTGTTTCATTTTATATTTTATTTTATTTTATTTCATTTTATATTTTAATCTTTATTATTATCTTCAAACATTCTTTTACAGTGAACTATTTTACAATGTGGATCAATTTTTTCTCATTGTTTTTCAAGGCATAACTTGTGATTATGAAGGAATTTGAAAAATTTTCACAGGTCTAAGGAATTATTCTGTAAACATCTATCTATGGCAATAAATTTTCGTCTAGTTCAGAGCATTTTTCCTTCTGTTTTCCAGAATATTTAGACTTACTCTCCTGTTGACGTGCCAATTAAAAGTGAATTGAGTCCATGAAATAAGATGTAAAAATGTTCACATTTGCATAAAAACCCGAGAAAAATTAGTGCACCTCACTCAATAATAAATGCCCTTATGACATAGGATGATACTGTTTGAACACTAAAGTACCCTGTGATTGAACAAAATACATAAATGGTACAGAGTTAGAGGTAATGATTATTAACAAACTGTCGCCACCCTTCTGTCATGTAGTTCCTATATCATGCATTGACTTTTAATATTTGTATCTGAATAGAGTGGGTGTTGAGATCATTCTCTCAGTTTGAGTGATGCTTGATTCAAAATAAAAGTGTCAAATGGCTTGCAAATGGTAATCAAGTCTTCTTGAAAAAGAACAAATTAAGCCAATACTAAGTCAAATTTGGGTTCTGCATGATAACCAAAATTACAGAAACAGGGAATAAATGTTGTTTCTATTTCTTTCCCTTTCCAACATATGCATAATTCTGACAGATGTTAGTGGATAGAGTTTTTGGTGGTATATCACAATGACATACAAATGTTACGACGCTTGGTAACATTTTATGCTCATCATTTTTCACTTAAGGATGTTAAAATGAATTCGTTATTTTATAAGACATTTAATAACCCAGTTGGAAAAGA
This sequence comes from Bos indicus x Bos taurus, assembly GCF_003369695.1. Lineage (NCBI taxonomy): Eukaryota > Metazoa > Chordata > Mammalia > Artiodactyla > Bovidae > Bos > Bos indicus x Bos taurus. Next base: position 66,260,332 of record NC_040091.1, read on the forward strand.
AAGCAGATCTGCTTTTGGCTTAGACACTATTGCCTTTTTAATTAAAAATGACTTTTTTTCCCTTCAAGTTGGTCCAAAACCCTTACATCACTGTACGCAGTGATGGGAGTCTCCATATTGAAAGAGTCCGCTTGCAGGACGGAGGCGAGTATACTTGTGTGGCCAGTAATGTTGCCGGAACCACCAACAAAACCACCACTGTGGACGTGCATGGTAAGAGGCGCACCTGTCATAATTTTTTCCCCAGTTCAGAACTGGGTCCATGTCTTTAAATCAAATCACTCTGTTCCTCTAATTATGAGAAGTAGATATCTTTCCTAATTGTTATTCTTAACAAAAAGCCTTATTTCTTGAACAGTATTTAACATTGTTAAGGCTGTTTCCAGATTTCCCTTTCCAGTGTACACAAAAAGATATTATTGGGAGTCACTAGCTGAGTCTGTCCAAGGGCTTTTGTAAGTGGTTTCTTAATTGATAAAAAGTGAACTTAGCTCTCTTTTAAATGTATGTTTAAAAATACATTTTAATTTCAGGCCAGCAGAACTTATTATACCATCCAAACTGCCTCTTCTTTTCAGATTGTGTAACGGCCATGTCCTTTCTAATAACCCCTTTGTGTGTTAGCTAGAAATGACCTAAACTTTTCTAAAGGCCATCTCATGTTCTCCAAACAATCTTTTTGCATGTTATAAAGGTCACAAATAAAAAACTCCAGAAGCTATCTTTTTTTCCATTCATGAGTAACCATTGTCAGCATTTTACATCTCAATAGATGACAGCTACATAGTTTAAGAAATTGTCATAATTTTTTAAAATATTTCCTTTAAAGACTTTGCAACATTGCTTTTCTAAAGTGTAGTATTAAAAACTAGCTCTGTGTACAGGGATGAAAGTAGAATAGAACATTTATTTTTAGTCGTTGATTCAGTCTTTTTTAGGGCCTGAATTGGACAATCCAGTAATTTCCAAATTTTGCTTGTTCTGTTGAAGTTTCCAGTGAATGCAGGCCATCGTCTTTTTATTGTCTGCTTTTCCTATAAATAGCCTCTTCCACCTCTTTCAGGCTCAGACCAATCTTGTGCCAATCTCCACCAACCTCGTATTAAATATTCTTGAAGAAATAATAAAGTAACACTAAAATAGTTATGGTCCAAAAGAGTTAATACCTAATGCCAGCTTGCCTACAGTTGTGTTTCATGTATCAGTTCAGTTCAGTCGCTCAGTCATGTCCGGCTCTTTGCGACCCCATGAATCGCAGCACGCCAGGCCTCCCTGTCCGTCACCAACTCCTGGAGGTCACTCAAACTCCTGTCCATTGTGTCGCTGATGCCATCCAGCCATCTCATCCTCTGTCGTCCCCTTCTCCTCCTGCCCCCAATCCCTCCCAGCATCAGAGTCCTTTCCAATGAGTCAACTCTTCGTATGAGGTGGCCAAAGTACTGGAGTTTCAGCTTTAGCATCAGTCCTTCCAAAGAACACCCAGGACTGATCTCCTTCAGAATGGACTGGTTGGATCTCCTTGTAGTCCAAGGGACTCTCAAGAGTCTTCTCCAACACCACAGTTCAGAAGCATCAATTCTTTGGTGCTCAGCTTTCTTCACAATCCAACTCTCACATCCATACATGACCACAGGAAAAACTATAGCCTTGACTAGACGAACCTTTGTTGGCAAAGTAATGTCTCTGCTTTTGAACATGCTGTCTAGGTTGGTCATAACTTCCTTTCAAGGAGTAAGCGTCTTTTAATTTCATGGCTGCAGTCACCATCTGCAGTGATTTTGGAGCCCAGAAAAATAAAGTCTGACACTTTCCACTGTTTCCCCATCTATTTTCCATGAAGTGATGGGACCAGATGCCATGATCTTTGTTTTCTGAATGTTGAGCTTTAAACCAACTTTTTCACTCTCCTCTTTCACTTTCATCAAGAGACTTTTTAGTTCCTCTTCACTTTCTGCCATAAGGGTGGTGTCATCTGCATATCTGAGGTTATTGATATTTCTCCCAGCAATCTTGATTCCAGCTTGTGCTTCTTCCAGCCCAGCGTTTCTCATGATGTACTCTGCATATAAGTTAAATAAGCAGGGTGACAACATACAGCCTTGACATAAAGGACAGAAATGGTATAGACCTAACAGAAGCAGAAGATATTAAGAAGAGGTGGCAAGAATACACAGAAGAACTGTACAAAAAAGAGCTTCACGACCCAGATAATCAGGATGGTGTGGTCACTCACCTAGAGCCAGACATCCTGGAATGTGAAGTCAAGTGGGCCTTAGAAAGCATCACTACGAACAAAGCTAGTAGAGGTGATGGCATTCCAGTAGAGCTATTTCAAATCCTGAAAGATGATGCTGTGAAAGTGCTGCACTCAATATGCCAGCAAATTTGGAAAACTCAGCAGTGGCCACAGGACTGGAAAAGGTCAGTTTTCATTCCAATCCCAAAGAAAGGCAATGCCAAAGAATGCTCAAATGACCACACAGTTGCACTCATCTCACACGCTAGTAAAGTAATGCTCAAAATTCTCCAAGCCAGGCTTCAACAATACGTGAACCATGAACTGCCAGATGTTCAAGCTGGTTTTAGAAAAGGCAGAGGAACCAGAGATCAAATTGCCCACATCCACTGGATCATGGAAGAAGCAAGAGAGTTCCAGAAAAACATCGATTTCTGCTTTATTGACTATGCCAAAGCCTTTGACTGTGTGGATCCCAATAAACTGTGGAAAATTCTTCAAGAGATGGGAATACCAGACCACCTGACCTGCCTCTTGAGAAACCTGTATGCAGGTCAGGAAGCAACAGTTAGAACTGGACATGGAACAACAGACTGGTTTCATGTATGGCTAGAGCCCATACATTTCCCAGAGGGTGCTTATGGACTGGTTTGACAATTGACAGTAGAAATGTACTCACGTCATCTTCCTTTTACTCCTAACAATACCTAGAATCTTGTCTTGAGATGAATTCTGATGTAAATTTTTACGTGGGTCAGAGAGTGACATGATTAGTTGTAAAGCTGGCCAGACCCAAGGAGTTGGAGACGACCGACAAACCAATGATATGGTTTATCAAGATAAAGGAAATTTAACAGTGAAAAATTAAAGAGGTCATTTGAGAACATTGTTTCATCCATAGTAGTCCAAAAAGAATAACTGATTTAGTTAATAAGTTTAAGAAAAAATTAACCCAGCCATTTGACATGGACTAAATCAACCAGCTATCCAGAGGAAAGATTTGTCTTTGAGTTGGATGTGATGCAGTATTATAGTTTTTCTATACCTCTGTATATATGTGAATTTCATCACTGTGCCTCTCCACTTTTAAGAATATTTATTATACCCTGAGATAAACCATACTGGAAAAAAATAAAGGAAGGTATATATATGTATAAATGAGTCACTTTGCTCTTTATGAGAGAGTAACACAACATTGTAAATCATATACTTTGGTTTAATCAATTAAAAAATATAGTAAAGGCCTCAATGAATTCTTAAAATAATTGTATTAACGAATGCACATACAAATGCAAATTAAAATGACAAACCATTTCATTGTTATGTTCATTTACATAGATTGGCAATCTGGAAAGGAAAACCTCTTCCATACTCAAGTGTCATCAGATTTAAAAACTGGTACCTGCATTCATAGCTGACATTTGCCTTTATACCTGTCAAACTTAATACGCATTTAAGAAAATGGCTTATTCCACATTTCCCCAAAATGACAGCAAAGTTGAAAGTCGACTATTCCGTGATAATTCTGGGAATTAAATTTCTCACTTTAAAGAGTAGTCGGGCTACTCTTTAGCAGATTTACACAGAATGGAATGATAAAATCTTCTCTTTCCTATTGCTTCACTCATTAGTGTCAATTCTTCAGTTGCTTTCTAAAATCAAAAGGTATGCCATTTTTCCTAGCAAAAAATATCAACTTAGAATCTTGTATTTTAGACTTGTAAATGTAAGTTCCTAAGGCCTTTCAAGTATAACTTTTGAATTCCTTTTGAGAAAACAGATTCTATTTTCAAGGTTAAATTTAGTAGCTTGCTAAGTGATTCTTGTGTATAGACAGATAGATATTTAATGTGTAGTACTTAAATAGTCCATTCCTCTGGAGGTGAGTTTAAGTCAGCTCAGTGCAGCTTAATGTGTAATGCACAAGGGTGAAAGATATACGTTAAATGTGTAACTCTTAGGGTGTAGTTCTATCTTGAATTTCTGGAAAATAAAGATTTCCTTCAATCCTCTCATATTTTTGTTAGGAAAATCAACCATATTACACATAATTTGCTACTTCATTTTAAGATTTTATTTAAATCGTTCAGATTGTAACTGTTGTATTTACATTATTACACTCCCTTCCAAATGACCCTACATTTTAACAGAAAAGATTCTTTGCTAGTTCGTCTAAATATTCGGTTTGTTATGAAAAAGTTCAGCTTTAAACGTGTAAGGCAAAATGGAAGGGTAGGTGCTCAGATTTTGCATATTGCTTCCTTTTCCAGTTCTGCCAACCATTCAGCATGGACAGCAGATCCTCAGTACCATCGAAGGCATTCCAGTAACTTTACCGTGCAAAGCAAGTGGAATTCCCAAACCATCTATTGCCTGGTCCAAGGTAAAGGATGCATTTAGTGGTGTTTGTTAATGACATGTGCTGTAACAACAGCATTTGAATATTTTTAGTCATACGTGGAACTTGTCGCTCTCCTATAGGACCTTATGGAAAGGAAAAACCACGCTGTCTTCCTCTTGGAAGGGACCTTAACATGTCCTTAGTGCATTCACCTATTTAACCCTTAAGTAGTGTTCACACAACAGAGAACATTAATATAGCACATGCTGTGGGCTAGGCATTTTTCTCAGCACTTCACATGTTTCAGCAGATCCTCTTTTTATTCCCTGTCAGTGTTTGATTTTGACTTCAGTGTAGCTCTGGTGGACAGCTCCATGCTGTCTGCCAGGGTCACCCCTCATGCATGTACCTGTCTGGTTTGGGGACTCAGGGTTTTCTTCAAGCCCCACAGGGTCATGCAGCCTGCTACTCGAGTGGTCAGGAAGTGCAGGAACATTAACTCCTGGGAGGGGGAGATGTCCCAAATACATGCCCCACTTCTCATCTGTCAGGAGAACCCTTCTGAGGTGTATATGCATAGTGTCTCAGAGGGTCACCAGCACACACTGAGCTTATAAACCCAGAACCAGAGGAAACCAGGGCAGTGAAACCCTTTATTAGCCTTCCTTCCTCCTTGCATCACTCTCCGACCCTCCTCTTCAAGGCTCTGAGAGTCACTTTCCAAGTAAGTTCCCTGAGTCCAAATCTTTGTCTTGGAATCTACTCTTCTCAAAGCCAAAACAAGACAGATATGTGAACTTGTGTGGACTTTGCTAGTGACTCGGTGGTGAAGAATCCACCTGCCAATGTAGGAGACACAGGTTCAATCCCTGGGTCAGGAAGATACCCTGGAAAAGGAAATGGCAACCCATGGCCTGGGAAGTCCCATGGACAGAGGAGCTTGGCTGGATGCCATCCATGGGGTTGCAGAGTCAGACATGACTGAACAACTAAACAACCACAACAAGAGTGAACTCGTTTCTCCCCACTCTGTATTCCCTGTTACGACATTTTACGGTTTTTCCCTGCAGTAAGGAAAAACACATTTTCTGACAAAGTCCTTTCCATATTTTAACAGCTTCGAAGACGGCATATGTAATTAAATCTGGTAGAGAGAAAATAATGTAAAATGACGGCATAGTAATGAAACATGGTGTTTGTAGAATTAGTACACAACCAGAGTATTTTGCCTTAACATCTAATTTTTAAAAACTTTATATTTTATATTGAAGTATAGCCGGTTAACAATGCTGTGATAGATTCAGGTGAGCAGCAAAGGGACTCAGCCATACCTGTGCATGTGTCCATTCTCCCCCAAACGCCCCTCCCATCCAGGCTGCCACATAACATTGAGCAGAGTTCCCTATACAGTAGGTCCTTGCTGGTTATCCATTTTAAATATGGCAGTGTGTATGTGTCCATCACAAATTTCATAACTATCCCTTCCCCCGGTACTTCCCTCTTGATAACCATAAGTTCATTTTCTCAGTCTCTGAGTCTGTTTCTGATTTGTAAATAAGTTCATTTGTATCATTTCTTTTTCATATTCTTCGTATAAGGGATAGCACACAATAATTCTCTTTGACTTACTTCGCTCACTGTGACAGTTTCTAGGTTGACCCATGTCGTTGCAAATGGCATCAGTTCATTCTTTTTAATGGCAGAGTAATATTCCACTGGGAGAAGGCGACGGCACCCCACTCCAGTACTCTTGCCTGGAAAATCCCACAGACGGAGGAGCCTGGTGGGCTGCAGTCCATGGGGTCGCGAAGAGTCAGACACGACTGAGCGACTTCACTTTCACGCATTGGAGAAGGAAATGGCAACCCACTCCAGTGTTCTTGCCTGGAGAATCCCAGGGACGGGAGCCTGGTGGGCTGCCGTCTATGAGGTCGCACAGAGTCGGACACGACTGAAGCGACTTAGCAGCAGCAATCTTCCATTGTATGTATTTATCACATCATCTTTATCCATCCAGGACATCTAGGTTGCTTTCATGTCTTGGCTATTGTAAACAGTGCTGCAGTGAACGCTGGGGTGCGTGTATCCTTTTGGACCGTGTTTTTCTCCAGATAGCCATAACATCTAATTTTATACTTCTAAAAGTCTCTGAAATATAGAGAAGTTGGTTTTGATACCTGTAAATTAAATTGAAAGGCTCAGATTCCTGCACAAAAGTACAGTGGTGAAGCTGACTCCACAAACTGCACAGTGTCTGGTACTGAGAAGTTTAATTCATTTTAGGGAAATATAAAAATAAAATCCTTCCCGAGTGGCCTTTGTTCTGTGATAATACAATGGAGGTGAAGAGTTTGGCCTCCTGAGCCTGCCTGCCCAGGTTCAATTTCTAGTTCTACCAATGACTGACTCTTTCACCTTGGGCAAGCTATCCCACCAAGCTCCCAGAGTTAATACTTTCATCTGTAAAATAGGGATTGTCGTATTTACTACTCATAAGATTGTTGTAAGCATTACCATAGTTAATTGATGTGAAGTGTTCAAAACGGTGCCTATCTTAGCACAAACACCCATCCCATTTGCTACTTCCTCATCCTCTCCAGTTTTGGTAGTTCTAGAATGAAGGTGACCCGGTTTAGTAGGAAGAACTATCACCTTGGCATTATTTGTTTTTCTTACAAGGAACTTTCTTTAAGTTAGCCTCCTTTCAATCTAGTATTTTCTCCTTTAGAGATCCTTTTTTCTCCCTCTCTTCCTCTTCCGGACATTAAGTCACTCCTTTATTATCTTAAAAAACACTTCACTGTGTCCTTTTGCAGAAGGGCGAGCTGATTTCCACCAGCAGTGCTAAGTTTTCTGCAGGGGCTGATGGAAGTCTGTACGTGGTGTCCCCTGGAGGTGAGGAGAGTGGGGAGTATGTGTGCACCGCCACCAATGCAGCTGGCTACGCCAAAAGGAAAGTGCAGCTGACTGTCTATGGTGAGAGCCCCCGTGGACGACTGTTCTCTGATGCTGTGTGTCTGTGCCAAAACTCACATTTCTCTCCCAAATAACGTTACCAGAGGCCTGAACCCCTAAAGTGAACTACTCCCCCAAGTTTATAGTTTTTTACAAAAAAAAAGTACTTTTCCTTCCAACCTACATCTCCTCTCTTTAGATTCTGATTTAAAGGGAGAAAAACGGTATAGCCTTTTGGAAAAAATTTAATGGTGTTTTTCCAAGGAGTATGCTTATGGCACCCAACCCTCTTTAGAAACACCACGTAGTTAAGGCTCCTAGCAAAGCCGAACCTCAGCTATGTCTTGGTCAGCGCTCTGCCTTGAGGGGTTGCTTTACATATGACACATTCTGAAAGGGCATTTTGGCGGACCTTTTCATTGTGTTGTGAAAGGAAGAGCTGAAAAGGAAAATGTTCTAGTCATTTTCCATTAAGGTCTCACAGTAAATGTTTATGGAAAGCTTTAGATATGTCCCCAAACTTTGAAATCAACAGAATCATTTTGAAAATTATTTAAGAATGTTAGTGGTCCTGTTTTTAACTTAAAGTGTGCTTTGTTTCAATGTACTCTTTCCCTTCCCAAACCTGTGTTTGTTTTAGTAAGGCCCAGGGTGTTCGGAGACCAAAGGGGACCATCCCAGGATAAGCCTGTTGAGATCTCAGTCTTTGCGGGAGAAGAGGTGACCCTTCCGTGTGAAGTGAAGGGTTTACCCCCACCCATCATTACTTGGGCCAAAGAAACCCAGCTCATTTCTCCATTCTCTCCAAGGTAGGAGACCTGGGATGAATTGTGACACGTGAAACAATCTCTTGGGACAGACGGCTGTTCAGGTTTTCAAATGTCTCAAAAGAGAAAAACACCAAACTTTTATTTTTATTTTTTATTAATTTTTATTGAAGTATAGTTACTTAACAATATTGTGTTAGTTTCTACTGTACAGCAAAGTGAATCGATTTTAAGTATACATATCCCCTCTTTTTTAGATTTCCTTCCCATTTAGATCACCAGAGAACACTGAGTAGGATTCTCTGTGCTATGCAGCAGGTTCTCTTTAGTTATCTATTTTATGCACAGTATGAGTAGTGTACGTGTGTCAGTATTCATCTCCCAGTTCATCCCATCCCCACTTTTCCCATTGGTGTCCATAAGTTACCTACATCTGTGTCCCTATTTCTGCTTTGCAGATATGTTCATCTGTACCATTCTTCCAGATTCCACATATAAGCAGTATTATTTGATATTTGATGCTACTTGTTTTTCTTTCTTACTTCACTCCATATGATAATCTCTGGGTCTATCCGCATCTCTGCAGATGGCACTATTTTGTTCCTTTTTATTGCTGAATAACATTTCATTGTATGTACGTACCACATCTTTATCCATTTCTCTGTTGGTGGATATTTAGGTTGGTTCCATGTCCTGAATATTGTAAATAGTGCTACAGTGAACAATGGGGTGCATGTATCTTTTTGAACTCTGGTTTTCTCTGAGTATCTGCCCAGGAGTGGGATTGCTGGGTCATATGATAATTCCATTTTTAGTTTTTTGAGGAACCTCCCTACTGTTCTCCATAGTGGCTGTACCAATTTACATTCCCAGCAACAGTGTAGGAGGGTTTACTTTTCTCCAGACTTTCTCCAGCATTTATTGTTTCTAGATTTTTTTCATGATGGCCATTCTGACCAAAGTGACATGATACCTCATTGTAATTTTGATTTGCCTTTCTCTAATAATTGGTGATGTTAGGCATCTTTTCATGAGTTTGTTGGCCATCTGTGTGTCATCTTTGGAGAAATATCCATGAGATCGTCCCCTCAGAATGGGAGAAAATATTTTCAAACAAAACAACTGACAAGGATTAATCTCCAAAATATACAAACAGCTCATGTAGCTCAGTATCAAAAAAACAACCCAATCAAGAAGCCCAGTTTTTAAATTTGAGATAATTGATATTACACTGAGCCTACAGGAAACATATAAACCATCTAAATCATTCTTTAAGAGCAGAAATGCTAAAACTGAGCTTTGACATAACTTCCCACTGGTACATTCTACAAGGTAGTTATGGAAATGGTTTGGATGTAGATTTGTATGTAGATTCTTGTTGGCACAAAGTGCGTATTATTTATAAAATTGCATTATACCCAGAGAAGCAATAAAACACAATAGGTTCTCTAATATCAAGGTTTTGACTTTCATTAGGTAGTTTTGTACAAATCTTCTTGATTAAAGCCCTTAAACAAACAAAGGTCCACTGAAAAAACATTTGATAGTCTAAGAGTCATGGAAAGCAGAATGCCAGAGACTTTCAGAGTACAACTTTTGTTGCCATGCAGGTGTGAGTTTAAATTTACCTCCACTACATAAAGCTTCTCTGAAACTTTGGCAGTTTTTTCAGTGGGTCTCTTTGAACCTCGACTTTTTGTTTATAGAATGAGGATAATTCCTGAAAGGATGATATAATATACATTCCATACTTCTCCTCTTGTTCTCAAAGAACGGTATCACTTACTATTTTAACTGAATATCATGCCAGAAGTTACCGGCAGAATAAGAGCTATAATTTCTAGCTATCTTCTCTTGGACTTGTTGATGTGTATAGTTTTGAAGCTATAAATTCATGCCACTCTAGTTTCCCTACCACTCTTGAGGGAAAAAAATAAACAATGAAGAACTATTTTATTATGTCTTTGAAAAAAGTAAGTGCCTTGACATTTCTGAATAGCAGACGTACCTTATTTCAGATGAGGCTGAAGTTTCATTGTTCCCCTTCTCAGTCAGTCTCCCTCCCCCTTCCCAGGAGCAAACATGGCCACAGACTTGATGTGTATCCAGACATACATCCTTAGAGAGTACAGAATATTTTCTCTGCTTTTAATTTTGTTTTCATGTACTTGTTTTCAGTTTACCATTGTAGCGTGTTATCTATTATTCTACTGCTTGCTTTATTGAGTCAACTTGTATCCATTTTTATGCATGTAGATTCAGTTTATTCATTTTCATTACCATACACATATTCTACGTTTTATTTAGACAGATTTCTCTCTTTATGCTCTGGTTTGTGTTTCTACATTTTATTCTTTTTTCCCCCTTGGCTTTAGAAACAAAACTTTTCAGGGAATATCTTTTTATGTCTCTCCTTGTATGCAGATACACGAGTTTCTTTGAGACTTGTACCTAGAACTGCAGTTTCTAGTTAGAATGAATCCCTATTTTGAGTTTTGTAGCCATTGCCTAACTGCCTTCTGAAGGGGCAATCCTGATTTATCTCCCACCTGCAGGAAATAGATGTACCTGGTGCAACAAAACTGACTCAAAAGTTTTTGCCATTCATATAGGTGTGAAATGGTATCTTGCAACTATCTTACTTTTCACCTGACTGAATTCCAGTGGGCCTAGAATGCTTTCTCTTGTTTGTTGGCCATTTTGTTGTTTGTGAATTGCATCTTTAAACCTGCTCCAGTGTTCTGGTGACTTGTTTTTCTTTTATTATTGAATGTAGAAATTTGGGTTTTGTTCTTAATAGCAATCCTTTGTCTCCTGTATGTGTTGAAAATATCTCACAATACTCCTAGACTTTCAAATTAATTTATATATGGTGTCTAGTTCCATCCCTGGGTCAGGAAGATCCCTTGGAGGAGGAAATGGCAACTCACTCCAGTATTCTTGCCTGGAGAATCCCATGGACTCAGGAGCCTGGGGGCTATAGGCAATGGGGTTGCTAAGAGTTGGACTGAGCATGACTGAGCATGCTAGGACTCATGTACTGGTTGTACAGAATTTTACAATTTGCCTGTAGCTCAAGGTGTTTGTTTCAGTTCAGTTCAGTCACTCAGTTGTGTCCGACTCTTTGCGACCCCATGAATTGCAGCACGCCAGGCCTCCCTGTCCATCACCAACTCCGGGAGTTCACTAAGACTCACGTCCATCGAGTCAGTGATACCATCCAGCCATCTCATCCTCTGCTGTCCCCTTCTCCTCCTGCCCCCAATCCCTCCCAGCATCAGAGTCTTTTCCAATGAGTCAACTCTTTGCATGAGGTGCCCAAAGTACTGGAGTTTCAGCTTTAGCATCATTCCCTCCAAAGAAATCCCAGGGCTGATCTCCTTCAGAATGGACTGGTTGGATCTCCTTGCAGTCCAAGGGACTCTCAAGAGTCTTCTCCAACACCACAGTTCAAAAGCATCAATTCTTCGGCACTCAGCCTTCTTCACAGTCCAACTCTCACATCCATACATGACCACAGGAAAAACCATAGCCTTGACTAGACGGACCTTTGTTGGCAAAGGTGTTTGTTTAGTAGATCATAAATAAAATTGCAATGTCTTATTGCAATATTTTAAGTTTGTTTTCACATTTTGGATTTTAATACTTCTGAATTTTTATTTTGTGTATAGTACTAGTTTGTGCTCTAATTTTATTTATTTTCCCATGTGGAGAGCCACTTGCCCAACACTAGTTTTGAATAGTCAGTCCTTTCCTAACTTTCTGTAACATCACCTCTGATATTATGTATTACATGTTGAGTTCTCATATATGCTCAAGTCTTCTGGTGGGGATGAGAGGATCTCCATCTTTAACTGTTTATCCATTTGTCAGTCTCTGGGCCAATAGCACACTTTATCTGTCTTAACTTATAGAAATCCTGATAGTAGGTAGGTCTATTTGGCCCCTCCCTCTTAAAGCTATTTTAGTAAAGTGAACATAATAACATTTTATGTGTAGATCTGGTCTACCTAACTACATAAGAGGTGTGTGTGTGTGTGTGTGTGTGTGTATATTCTCAATATATATTTGAGAACTGCATATGTACCTTCTTTTGTTTTTATTTTAGCACATAAAATTTTTAATGAAGCACTGGAGAAAAACTATAATGTGTTCAAAGTATCTTCAAAGTTTGTTAAAACATTTGCTTTGTAAAGCTATAACTTAGTAAAGCAAAGAGATGTACAATTATTTGACAATGTCACACCCTTAGATTAAATTTAAATGTGGAAGCAAATTGGTATTGGTGAGAATATCATACAGAATACATAGGATAATTATGAAAACTTCTGACTTTTAAGGTGCATAGAAATGACATTATAGATTGGAGAATGGTTTCAAAAACTGTTTGCAGAGTAATAATTTCACAGTGAATTGCATTTGCTTAGGGGATATTTAAATTCTCCTATTTTATGGTCTGCCCTGTGGTTTCCTTCTCTTAGACACATGTTCCTCCCTTCTGGTTCAATGAAGATCACTGAGACCCGTGTTTCAGATAGTGGGATGTATCTTTGCGTCGCCACAAATATTGCAGGGAATGTGACCCAGTCTGTTAAATTAAACGTCCATGGTGAGTTTCGAAATGAAAGTATATGCTATCTGTGGACTAGCCACCAGGAAACCTGTTGTCCAGGAAACCTATTATCAGTTTCTCTGATAGTTACCCTCAAATTGTATATGGAGTAATTATACAAAAATTTTCTAAAATCTGAGACTCACAACTTTCTTTCATTTACTTTGAAAATGTTATCTCCTATCCATAAACAACTTTCCCCTTTTTCCTCAGGTGAACAGTATTTAAATTTTGGATCTAAGTTTTACTAGATGTCCATCCACAGATCATGTATAAGTATTGTTGATACACCGTAAAAAAAGAAATACGTTTAGGAACTCCCCTGGTGGTCCACTGGTTAAGAAACCACCTCCTAATGCACAGGACATGGGTTCAGTCCCTTTTTGGGGGACTAAGATTCCACCTGCTGCAGGGCAATTGAGATCCCCCCCCCCACTTTAGAGCCCATGCTCTGCAACTAGAGAAAGCCCACATGATGCAATGAAGACCCAGTACAGCCAAAATAAAAAATATATAAGTGAAAATAAGTATATTCATTCTAAAAAAAAAATCAGTATATTCATTCTTTAAAAAAAAAAAAGAAAGAAATGCATTTAGACTGGTAGCCTTTTGTGGAAGCAAATGCTCAAGGAAGGATTTAATAGCATTTAAACAGTCATTTTCAATGTTTATGGAACTCAGTCACTGAAAACATTCTGCTCCTGGAGTTCTTTAACTATTTTACAAAATTTTCTTGGTAGTCTGCTTTCTTCCCCCAATTTGCCATAGTCTAATTACTCATTCATTCAACATATGCTTAGTGAGCACATATTCTAAGCCCTGCATTCAAATAAGACAAGAAATTTTCTCCCATGGTCTTGACCTGATTTCACTCTCAGATCAGTCACTACTCTAGTATCCTCTTGACTGTGGGATATAAAATCCACTGAGAGTTCTGTTAGTCACTAGTTCTACGGTATTATGTAAAACCTACCCTCTTTTATCTTTAATGTTTTTTTCATAAAATATGATAATAATACAGACATATCTTGGAGATATTATGGGTTTGGTTCCAGAGAATCTCAGTAAAATGAATACAGCAATCAAGTGAGTCACACGGAAGTTTTTGGTTTCCCAGTGCCTATAAAAATTATGTTTACACTATACTATAGTCCACTAAGTGTGCAAGAACATTATGGCTTTAAAAACAATGTACATGCATTGAGCATAATACATACAGTATTAATTTTAAAAATATCTAATTGCTGCTGCCAAGTCGCTTCAGTCGTGTCCGACTCTGTGTGACCCCATGGACTGCAGCCTACCAGGCTTCTCTGTCCATGGGATTCTCCAGGCAAGAACACTGGAGTGGGTTGCCATTTCCTTCTCCATCTTATTGCTAAAAATGCTAAACATCATTTGACAATGTAGGGTTGCCGTAAAACTTCCATTTGTAAAAAATTGCATTATCTGTAAAGTGCAATAAAGCAAAGCACAGTAAAAGTAAAGTGAAGTTTGCCTGTACTATCAGCTTAAAAGATTGTTGCCAATGAAACCTTTAGAATATCTTGGTTAAATATTAAGTTTTAACAAAAGGACAGAGAAATCGGGTTTTTCAGGGATGTAAAGTACATAAATTCTAATCATATCTTTAGGAATCAATTTGATTTTATAGTTCACAATACGTGTATGTGGAACCTAACACTACTTTTGATAAACTATCTCATTTACATTTCTGAAGGAAGGTAGATAAAGGGAAATAATAGAAGTTCTATCTTGATTTTCTTCTCTGAAATAAGTGAACGCTATTATGAGAAATAGTTCTTACTGTCTGGTTAAACCTTGCACAAAGAGAACAGAAGCTAAGAATCCATGGAGAGAAACACTTTTTTACTCTGTTACAGAAATCAACTGGATTGGCATTTTAGAGGCTTTTAAACCTTACGTTATTTATGTAAGAAATCTGACATCCTTAAATGCTTAATATTCCTCGAGTTTGGAATGAGAAGTTTAAATTCATTCTTTCCCATAATCCTTGCAGTGCATTGGTACTGAAGAGGTTATTTTGCCTGGATTAGCAAGGAAACAGGCCTCACACACTATACTGAATTGCCCTCGATCACACAGCTAGTAAGTGGCCTGAGCCTGGGTCCCCATCCTGAGATGATTCTACTTTCCCATGCTGCGTCTTGGTGAGGAGGTCTCATTTAAAGTGAAAAAAGGAAGGAAGTTTTTAAAACCTGGATTATTAATACTCAGTCATTGTTTCCAGTGCCTCCAAAGATACAGCGTGGCCCTAAAGTTATGAAAGTCCAAGTTGGTCAAAGAGTGGACATTCCGTGCAGTGCTCAAGGGACACCTCTTCCTGTTATCACCTGGTTCAAAGGTGGAGGCGCCGTGCTGGTTGATGGACTGCAGCACATTAGGCATCCAGATGGGACATTAAGCATCAAACAAGCGGTGCTCTCAGATGCTGGCATATATACATGTGTCGCTACTAACATAGCAGGCAGTGATGAGACGGAGATAACACTACATGTTCAAGGTGATTTGGGTCCTAGGAAAACATATGGATGGCGGGGTGGGGAGTGGGGGAAAAACCCTGGAGTCTCTGCAGAAGATACAGTCTTGCTTAGTCTTGGATCACTTTCAGAAGACTTCTGTATAGCTTTATGACTCTCTAGTTATCTTTGAAGGGAAAATGATTCCAGAAATGAAATGAAACTGTATGTTAGTAAACTGTTTACCTTTGAAAATGGAGTTGCCGAGGATGGTATAGGTAGTGCAAACAATCCTAGGGAAGTACCCCACCCACTAGTTTTGGTTTGGAAGAAATTGTGGGCACAGTTGATTGGAGTAGGATTTACCTTAGAGTAGTAAGGGATTCAACTTTAATCCCTAGAAAGTCGAGGTCCACTGTTCCCTCTAATGATGGCCTATATTGAAGGTTTAAAGATTAATCTTTGGGGAATTCCCTGGTGATCCAGTAGTTAGGCTCCACGTTTCCACTGTAGGGGGCACGAGTTCGATCCCTAGTTGGGAAACTAAGATCCCACGTGCCACACGGTGCACCGCCCCCCTGCCCCAAATTGGTTAATCTTTATTCCTTTAAGCAACAAGTGTTTATCAAGTTCCTGCCAGGGGTCTGTCGTGATCTAGGCGGTGAGGAGAAGACAGTGACAGAGGTAAAAGCCCTGGTCTCATGACCAGTTCTGTAAGTAGGCAGAAAGCAAGCAGGCAAGTGAATAAGAAATAACAGATTGTGAGATGCGCTTTGTAGAAATTTAAAATAGTTTTTATTAGACAACTCCCAGCAGTTGGCTACTGTAGACTGAATTGTCATGAGGACTTCTCTGAGGTGATGATACGTATAGTGAAACCTTGTTGGCTAGAAGGAGTCAGACATGTCCAATCAGGAGGAAAAGCATTCCAGTAGGGAGACTACCAGTGCAAAGGCAGGAAGAGAGAAGCAGGTGTTATATGTAGCCTCAGAAGAATTCAGTATTGCCTAAGGAAAGCCTGTGATAATGCATTTATTTTTCTAATAGAACCACCTATTCTGGAAGACCTAGAGCCTCCATATAACACTCCATTCCAAGAGAGAGTGGCCAACCAACGCATTGCATTTCCATGTCCTGCAAAAGGTGTGTATGACTCGGTCATGTGGGCATTGGCATAATGTTGTATTGTTCTAGAATTCTGTATTGAACCCCAGGCATCATTAAATTCTACTCGTCAGTCCTTGTTATAACATTTGTGCAAAATGGAAACTAACACTTCTTTCAAATAAGAACTCTTTAAATTAGGTATTCTTCCCTCCAGATGTTTTATTTCCTTTGCTGGAAATACCTTCTGTTCTTTCAGACTTGCCTAATCCGGTATGTTTTCCAGTTCATGCTCCTTCCTGTTACTTAGTTCATTTTATTTCTGACAAGATTTCTCTTTATAATGTGACAGAGCTATTCAAAATATTGCATATTTATCTCAGTCAGGGGTATAAATTAGGACCATACCCTTGTTACTCTTCTTTTCTAAAAACTCCTTTCTAGATTTATCCTCTACTGATAATTCTGGAGCCAGGTAGTAACTTGGCTTCCTGATGCTTGTCCAAACTCCTCCTTTCCCTGAATTTCTGGGCTTTCTATCCCATCATATTTCCTGGCAGGAGATGGTTATTCTTTCTCCTCCAAAGCCTATAAAAAAGGTTATTATCACCTTACCCTGGATGCCCAATAGGTGGCCCAAAATATTCTCTTTCACATAATGGTCATCTGCAGTGACTCAAATGAGTCTGTACTAATTCTGGCAAAAACCAAGCAGTATCCTTTCCATCATCTGCTGGAGGAATCCATGCTCCTACACGAGCCTCTTAGTCGTCGTTCCTGGAGACAGTGGAAGTTGAAGGACCTTACAACTCTCTCTGTTTCTGCAGCAAGATTTTGCATCTCTTAACAATATCTCTCTCATCAATGATTATTTTCTACCAGCATTGAAAAAAAGGCAACTCTAATAAGCTCTTCAGATATGTAAAGAGTTGTCAGTAACTATTCCTAGGGTCAATGATGGCTTCCCTGGTGGCTCAGTGGTAAAGAATATGCCTGCAATGCAGGAGACATGGATTCAATCACTGGGTTGAGAAGATCCCCTGGAGAAGGAAATGACAAACCTCTCCAGTATGCCTGGAGAATCCCCTTGGCCTGAGAGCCTGCCAGACTATAGTCCATGGGGTCTCAAGAGTTGGACACAACTTAGCAACTACACCACCACCACCATTCCTAGGATCAGTGGGTGGTGGTGGTAGGCAAGGCCTGGAAAAGAATCCTTGAGAAAGGTAGGTTCAAGTAAGTTCTGTGCATGCTCACTCTCAAGGGCCACTGAATCCCTGACTTAGAAGCTGACTTGAATGTCCCTTTTCCAGTTTGATATACAACCTCTTCCTAGTTTCCTAGTTCACCTGGGATAGAATTCTTGTGTTAATTTAAAATTGCCGTGTTCAGTCACTCAGTCCTGTCTGACTCTCTGTGACCCCACGGAGTGCAGCATGCCCAGGCCTCCCTGTCCTTCGCCACTTCCCAGAGCTCGCTCAGACTCTTGTCCATTGAGTCAATGATGCCATCCAGCCATCTCGTCCTCTGTCATCCCCTTCTAGCTTAGTGCCTTTTCGTTATCTTTGCCGTGAATTTCATCTTGACCTGGTTGTTCTACCATTGAGAAAGTAAAGGTAATGCAATTTATTTCTTATGCTTGTGTAGTTTGCTTTTTCATTTATTAGCGTAACAAACATTAGTTGAGAAGTTTGAGAAGTCCATAAAGGAATAAGTAGGATGTAAGGAAATGGTTATAACCCACTTTTATCCTTGGCAACATGTGCAACTGTAGTCCATGAGTTTTATATTCTCTTCTTCATCAGTCAGCATCTTCCAGTGGAATATGCCACTACTTTTGTTTCATTTTTTCCCATAAATGTAGTCATTTTTATGATTGAGTCATTAATAGTCAAAGTCATTTTTGTAACACTTTGACTCAATTTGAGTTTAATCTTAATGATACATTCTGTGTATTCGTGCCATTTGCGTACTTGTCTTTGATATATGACCATTCTCCATTCTTTGATATTTTTATTATGCTTTAAGATTATTAGCCATGTCTCATACAATATATTGATTTTATTTAATGTGCTTTTATTTTTTATATAAATTAAGTAAAATGTGAAAGTACTTAGAATACTGCCTGGCACATTCTTTGCTGTATAAATAGATTCATATTATAGAGTTGTTCTTGCTGCTGCTGCTGCTGCTAAGTCACTTCAGTCGTGTCCGACTCTGTGTGACCCCACAGACGGCAGCCCACCAGGCTCCCCCGTCCCTGGGATTCTCCAGGCAAGAACACTGGAGTGGGTTGCCATTTCCTTCTCCAGTGCATGAAAGTGAAAAGTGAAAGGCAAGTCGCTCATTTGAGTCCGACTCTTCGCAACCCCATGGACTGCAGCCTACCAGGCTCCTCTGTCCATGGGATTTTCCAAGCAAGAGTACTGGAGTGGGGTGCCATCGCCTTCTCTGATTATAGAGTTAATCTTTGTCTATTTCCAGTATGTCCTTTTGGCTCGATTATGCTTTTTAAGATTTTTTTTAATCACTTTTATTCATATAACTTCCATTCACTCTGTTGGTCATAAATAAATCCAGGAAAGCAGTTCTGCTCACTGCTTTCTCAACTTTATTTTCAGTATAAAAGCTCAAGAATCAAACTATGCCCTCTCTTTAACAGAATGGGATCCCCACAAGATGTGTGAATAGTAGATGTTCCTCATCTCTGCTCTATCAGGACTGTTTAAAA